>NW_027362894.1:3542230-4944460 GCF_046119375.1 Phyllobates terribilis
AAAAGAAGATATTGGTCAACAATTTTGGTTCTCAAGTCCTCAGACAGTTCTCTTCTCCTCTTTCTGTTCTCCCTGCTCAGTGTGGCATGTAACAACGCAAAGATTGAGTCAACTTTTCCCCTTTGTATCGGGTTTCAGGTGTGATTTTCATATTGCCCACACCTTTTACTTGCCACAGGTGAGTTTGAAAGAGCATCACATGCTTGAAACAAAATTGTTTACCCACAATTTTGGAAAGATGCCAACAATTTTGTCCGGCCCATTTTTGGGGTTTTGTGTGAAATTATATCCAATTTGCCTTTTTTATCTCTGTTTTTTTTGTGTTGTTCCAATACACACAAAGGAAATAAACATGTGTATAACAAAAAATACACATGCAATTGCAATAATTTTATGGAAAAATACTTCAAGGGTGCCAACACTTCCAGCCATGACTGTTTCTAGTGAAGCAACCTTGATCAGTAAAGGAGCTTATGCCGTACCTCTGGGCCACTGCCGATAGCTTCATGCACTTCACTTGTCCAGAACATCTGAGACACACAGAGCACGACCTGTCCCGGCCATTCCCTCACCCAGTCTTTTCTTGCAGTCTCAGGGTATGCCTTTTAAAAAACAAAGTTAAATTACGTTGACAGAAGCATTTAAGAGAGGGACAACCTTACTAGTATTATCTAGCAAATTCATTTCTACCGATTGCAGGTAGAAGATCTGCTACCTGGCTCTATAGCAAGAGATACATCATCCACAAATCATTCACTGCTGCCAAATAATCTTATACAAATATAAAAGTACTAGATTAGTTCCAATTAATGCTTTTGGTCTGTAGGTAGATCCGTACCATTCGTGACCGAGCAATAACATCATGCACGCTCCTTAACATGACATCTTCCCCTTGGATGAGCCACTTCTCCACGGCCCCCCGAGCCTCGGAGGTGGAGATGGTCTGGATGAGCTCTACGCGTTCCCCCTTGGTGCTGTACATGGCTTTGATGTCCAGGTTAGGAAGGAACTCCAGCTTTGCGATGCCTTCAAAGCCCTTCTTTAGATGTGGTTGGACCCGCAGAGGATCTTTAGTCTCAGAGAGAATTTCTAGCATTTCGTTGTTGGACAGGAAGAAAAAGCTAAAGCGAAAATGCACAATATGATAAAGTATTGGGTCAGGCGCCATTTGTATTAGTGTCTATGTGAGAAAATAGAAAAGCAAAGCTTTAAATTAAAGATTCAGTCCCCATACACATTGGATTAAAATAATAAACCAGGAGAAAGACAAGTATAATGGCATACAAAAGTTTATTATAATTTCATATTAAAAGTCCATATATAAATAAGACAGTAAGGTGCTGACAAACAGATCCAAGAAGCAAAAATAATAAGTCGTGAGATAGAGCAAAATAAAAAATAATAATGTGACACTTAATGTATAGAGGGCACAAATACCATAATCCTGCACAATGTTTCTATTGCTGCAGTGTGTATCAAATGCATAATAGGGGTAACTCAGCCCAAAGTATCACACCTAGCTAGGGACAGATGAGGGCCAATATCTACCAGAAAAGGGCTGCCTCAAAGAGTGTGACACTTATTATATGGGGAGTACATATACCATAGTCCTGCACAGTTGCATCATTATTCCAATAAATATCATGTGTAACATACCTGGCGGCGTCCTTGCATGGTGGTCCATCTCCCACTGTGCAAGAGTGCGCACTTGGTCTCCAGTCCAGAATGTCTCTCTGGCTTCCCTCCATGCTGTCTGTTTGTGTCTGTTTCTGCTGCTTAAGGGCGGCGCCCGATCACTTCCTGCTTTTTGTACCTGCTGTGGGTCACACCCCTTGTGCGTCCTCAGCCTATTGCTGTCTGTCACCTGGTATATAGCTCAGCTGCTCCCATCTATCCCTGCCTGAGCATAGTGTTTCATTCAGTGTGTGCTTGCACTCTGAAGGTGCCAGGTCCCGTTCTTTGTCTCCTGCCTTGCGGTATCAGTTCCCGTGTCTGAACTGAGTCCTGTCTATGTCTCCTGCCTTGCGGTATCAGTTCCCGTGTCTGAACTGAGTCCTGTCTGTGTTCTCTTGTCTGCCTATCCTGGAGGCTGTATTTCCAGGCCTGTCTGAACACGCTCCTAGCCTGTTCCTCCCGCCTTCTAGGGGCCGATTACCTAGACCCGCTCCTGTATCCCGCTGCAGTGTCGGTCTCCTCCGTACACTCAGTTCCAGTCTGAACTCTCTCCTATCCTTTACCTGTTTTGCCTCTATGTCCGTTCCCTTCCTTTTTCTGCAGAGTCTGAACTCGTACCTAACTCCTGCTTGTTGTCTCTGTACTCCCGTTTGTGAGTTTGTGGTCCACTCGCTACTTCACTGCAAGTACCCTGTGGGTATCTGGCTCTGCCTTTCTCTTCCTGTCTGTTCCGTGTGAACAGAGCCCTGTCCCCCCTGCTCTGCCTTGCTTGCCGCTCCGGCGGTTTCCGCTCTACTCCTGCCTTGTTTGCCGCTCTGCGGTTTCCGCTCTGCTCCTGCCTTCTTAGCCGCTCTGCGGTTTCCGCTCTGCTCCTGCCTTGTTTACCGCTCTGCAGTTTCCGCTCTGCTCCTGCTTAGCTTGCCGCTCTTGCGGTTTCTGCTCTGCTCTTGCCTTGCTTGCCGCTCCTGCGGTTTCTGCTCTGCTCCTGCCTTGTTTGCCGCTCTGCGGTTTCCGCTCTGCTCCTGCCTTGTTTGCCGCTCTGCGGTTTCCGCTCTGCTCCTGCCTTCTTAGCCGCTCTGCGGTTTCCGCTCTGCTCCTGCCTTGTTTACCGCTCTGCGGTTTCCGCTCTGCTCTTGCCCTGCTTGCCGCTCCTGCGGTTTCTGCTCTGCATCTGCCCGCTGCTCCGGCAGCCCCGTCCTGCTCTGCTTCTGCTCGCTGCTCCGGCAGCCCCGTCCTGCTCTGCATCTGCTCGCTGCTCCGGCAGCCCCGTCCTGCCCTGCATCTGCTCGCTGCTCCGGCAGTCCTGTCCTGCTCTGCTTCTGCTCGCTGCTCCGGCAGTCCCGTCCTGCTCTGCTCTTGCCCACCGCTTCGGGCGTTCCCTCTCTGCTCTGTTTGGCTACCGCATCTGCGGTTCTGTTTCTGTGACCCAGTCTGTACTGGGTCTTGCCCTCTCTGTGCTCCAGCCCGTCCTTTCGGCCAGTACCTCCCCGCCTGCATACTCGCCTGTATCCACCCGTCTGCATACCTGCCGTGTTCGCTTATATCCACCAGTCTATGCCAGCCTAACCTGCCTGTTCCAGTAATCCCTGTGTGGGTCAACCCCCGTGTCCGGAGTTTGACCTGGAGTAGCACCTGGTCCCTCTGCCCGGTTTCTCCCTGGTACACTGGCGTCGTATGCCGTCGTGCCACCTTGGTCGGATCGGCCAGATACTTAGTCACGCCCCTCCAGGCACTCTCCGGTTCATGGTCCAGTGGAACCACTACTCCCGCACACGCCAGTCAGTCCGGGCGTGTGCATAACATCAAGTACATGGTAAAAGTAAACTCACCCCAAGGTATCACACGTGACTAGAGACAAGGGAGGGCCAGTGTCTGTCAAGAGAGGCTGCCTCGACGCGCGTTTCGCGGGTGCTTTATCAAGAGGCGTAGATAACAAGGGTACAAGGACCTTTTTAAATGTATAACTCCGCCCCTCCGCCGCTGATGACCGTCAGCGGAGAGGTACGAGCGGCGCGTACACTGGGAGAGTCAACGCCCCCCGAGGTCCCGCACCGCCTTAATTGACGTCGGCGTGACCCGGAAGTGTCAAAAGACTACATCCGGGAAGCGCATCGGCGCCATAGAGATGGGCGACGCGAGAGCAGGGGGAGTGAATCGCCCGTGCACGCGCACAGTACGACTCCGAGGACGGTTCCCCATACAGCACTCTAAAGAAGTACCGCTCCGTACTAATAAAGACTGTCATGCAGTACAAGAATAAAGGGGAATGTGAATAGATCCGGCCACATATACGAGGGATAAGAAATGAGTATACAGACATGGGAGGGAGATGAAATGGAAGAGAGGGGGGAGGAAACAAAAAATGGAAAAATACATATAAATACATGAGGACACATACAACAAAACAGATAATAACAACGACACCATGATAAATAAACCGATATACTGTTGCAAGTCGCTCCTCCATAACGTATACAAATATTCAATTGATTGTTGTTTAGGAGAGTTCTGATGCATCTGATATCCGAACATTAGGAAAAAATTCCAAAAAAAATCCTTAAATAAATCAAAAAAGAAAAAAATGAACAACCATTTATGGAGGAGTTACTTGCAACAGTATATCGGTCCCTATGTGTTCTCCCAGTAAAATAATAACACTCACTTCCAGTGCCGGCGCTGTTCCAGCGGTGTAGGCACTGGCTCTCCCGGGGCTTGTGTGACATTGTTATATCACGCAATCCCTGCAGCCAATCAGCGCTGCTTCACTTTTCCCTCCTTCATACAAATCAAGACATTCGGAGTAAGTGAGAGTTGCTGCTGCTCTTTCACTTCCCCTGGATGTCAATTCTATCCATAGCAGAGGAAAATGAAGCCACCGCTGATTGGCCGAAGGGATCGCAGGGAGCACTGGAAGGGACACTGTAGGAACGGCGCCGGTGGTAAGTATAAGTTTTGTTATTTTAACTGAGGGTAAACATAGGAATTCAAAAGGGGTTGCCAAGTAGCTAACTTAGCAAAGTAGGTAACTTCTCCACAAAGAGAAAATGTATCCCTTGGATCCCCTGTCAGAGGTCACTCACCCATACAAGCAAGTTCTCTCCTGTCTTGCACTGATGAGGGACAAACATCCTTAAACACATGTCCTGAAAATGGAGTTTCTACATAGTAACATAGTTTGTAAAGCCGAATAAAGACTTGCGTCCATCAAGTTCGACCTGTTAGTTCTGTAATTGCTAAAGTTGATCCAGAGGAGGGCAAAAACCCCAAATGATTTAGCCAATCTTCACCTGAGGAAAAATTCCCTCCCGACTCTGAAACCAGCAGTCAGAATAAATCCCTGTATCAACCTACTATTTTATTTTATTTTTAAGTATATGCAGAAATCTGCCTGGTATCTAGAAATGCATCCAGTCCCCGCTTGAACTGGTTTAGTGAATCCGACATTACCATCTCCTCACTCAGTGAATTCCATATTCTCACTGCTCTTACCGTAAAGAACCCCTTCCTATGCTGGTGCTGAAACCTTTTCTCTTCCAGTCTTAGTGAGTGCCCTCTTGTTACCGTAATATCCCTCCTTTTGAACAAATCCCTGGCAAGATCTCTATACTGTCCCCTAACATATTTGTACACATTTATTATGTCCCCCCTCAACCTTCTCTTTTCCAGGCTGAATAGTCCTAGTTTTGCCAACCTCTCTGGGTATTGCAGTCCCTCCATTCCCTTTATTAATTTTGTTGCCCTCCTTTGTACCTTTTCAAGCTCATTTATATCCTTTCTATATATTGGGGCCCATAACTGAGCACAGTATTCCAAGTGTGGTCTGACCAGTGCTTTGTACAGTGGAAGAACAATGTTCTCATCCTTTGCAGCTATACCTCTTCTGATACATCCCATTACCCTGTTTGCCCTTACAGCAGCGGCCTGACTTTGGGCACTCCAATTTAGTTTGCTATCAATCAAGATGCCCAAGTCCTTCTCCATCTCTGAATTCCCCAATGATTTCCCATTCAGTGAGTACTGGTGACTTCCATTTTTCCTTCCCATATGTATGACCTTACATTTCTCCTCGTTAAACCTCATTTGCCATTTAATGCTCCACCTACCCAGCTTATCCAAGTCCCTCTGTAGGTCTGCACTGTCCTCTCTTGTATTAATTGTTTTACATAACTTTGTGTCATCTGCAAATATTGATATTTTACTATTTATCCCGTTGACTATGTCGTTAATAAAGATATTAAATAACATTGGGCCTAGTACAGACCCATGTGGTACCCCACTAGTGACGCTTACCCATTCTGAGCATATTCCATTTATAACCACCCTCTGCCTTCTATCCCTTAGCCATTTAGCTACCCACTTGCAGACATTTTCCCCCAGCCCCATCATTCTCATTTTGTATACCAACCTATTATGTGGCACGCTATCGAACGGTTTTGAGAAGTCGAGATACACGACATCCACTGGTTCCCCCTGATCTACTCGAGAGCTAACCTCCTCGTAGAAGTCAATCAGGTTTGTTTGGCAGGAGCGATTCCTCATGAATCCATGTTGGTTCGGGATTAAAAGATTATTAGCATCAAGATGCTCTGTAATCGCCTCTTTAATGAAGCTTTCAAAAATTTTGCCCACAACGGACGTCAGACTCACCGGCCGATAGTTTCCGGCGTCACTTTTCGATCCCTTTTTGAATATTGGCACTACATTCGCCTGTCGCCAATCAAGTGGTACAGACCCAGTCTCAACAGAGTCCTTAAATATAAGATATAATGGTCTGTCTATCACATTACTTAGTTCCCTTAGTACCCGTGGGTGTATGCCATCAGGTCCTGGTGATTTGTTTATTTTAATGTTACTGAGGTGTTTCTGTACCCCAGCTTGGGTTAGATTTGTCATACTTAGTGGAGGATTAAGCTTGTCACTTCTCATTTCGCTTGTTAGTTCTATTTCCTTTGTGAAAGTTGTCGAAAAAAAATTATTTAATAGATTAGCTTTATCCTCATCTTTCTCTATGATTTTGCCTTCCTCACTTTTTATCGGTCCAATATTATCCGATTTAATCCTTTTACTATTTATATACGTAAAGAACGGTTTGGGATTTGATCTACTTTCCCTAGCAATACGTCTCTCTGTTTCCTCCTTCGCTATTTTTATTTGTATTTTACAGGTTCTCGTTTTTTCCTTGTAACACATTAGTGCCTCCTTACTGTTTTCCTGTTTTAATCTCTTGAATGCCTCTTTTTTGCTATTTAACGCCCCTTTTACGTTCTTGTTCAACCATATTGGTTTCCTCTTATTTCTGGCCCTTTTATTCCC
Organism: Phyllobates terribilis; assembly: GCF_046119375.1. Lineage (NCBI taxonomy): Eukaryota > Metazoa > Chordata > Amphibia > Anura > Dendrobatidae > Phyllobates > Phyllobates terribilis. Next base: position 3,549,218 of record NW_027362894.1, read on the forward strand.
ATACGGTATATATCTCTCGCACTGAGTATTCAGAATTCTTTTGAAGGTTTCCCATTTACTATTCGTATTCCTTTGATTAAGAACTTTGTACCAGTCAATAAGTTGAAGGCTTTCTATCAGCTGATCAAACTTCGCCCTCCTAAAGTTTAATGTTATTGTTGTTCCCTTATTGATAACCCTACTGAAGGGCATTTTGAAGTCGATAATATTATGATCGCTATTACCTAGGTGCCCCCCTATCAGGCCTATTAGTCAATATTAAGTCCAACACGGCCTTCCCTCTCGTTGGTTCCTGCACTAGTTGGGAGAGATAATTATCCTTAATATTTGTCAAGAACATTTTTCCTTTCTGAGATCTACAGGTTTCTGTTTCCCAGTCAATATCCGGGTAGTTGAAATCCCCCATTACAATCACTTCATTATGTTTTGCTACTTTGTCTATTTGTCCTAATAGCAGATTCTCATTCTCCTCTGTTATATTTGGTGGCTTATAGCAGACCCCCAGTAATATTATATTATTATTTTTTGCCCCCTCTATCTCTGCCCACATGGACTCGACCACCTCTTCTCCCTCTCCTATATCTTCCCTTAGTCTGGGTTTTAGACATGACTTTACATATAAGCAGACTCCTCCGCCTTTCCCCTGTTTCCGGTCCCTTCTAAATAAACTATAATCTAATAAATTTACCGCCCAGTCGTAGCTATCGTCTAGCCAAGTCTCTGTTATACCTACGATGTCATACCTCTCCTCCGATATAAGCGCCCGCAGCTCATCCGCCTTATTGGTCAGGCTTCTTGCGTTGGTCAGCATGCAAGATAAAACTTTGGGGTTATTAAGCATCCTATTCTTCTCTAACGATCTAACTGTACTATCCCCACCCCCCTCTCCACCCTCATTATATTCACTTCTCCCCTTCCCCCTTGCTTGCCTCACATCCCACCTATTTCCTTGGTTCCCCCCCCCCCGCCTCTAGTTCTGGTTTGGCCTTTTTATCCTAAGTCATGTGACCATACCCTTTAAAGAATCGATATTGACTTTTGAAATTAATACTTACAATAGGTGGCGCTAGTGTCATGGGTATGTCAAATGTAACAGACAGTTGCCCTGCAGTTGGTTGCAGAAGATCTCTTCGTTTGGCAATACAGACACCTTCTTAGCTGTTTCCCTCTAGGACCCATTGGCTACCTCCCACCAGCTAATTGACACCCTGGCCTGGGTGTTTAAATAGTTTCACTTTGCAGCAGGGAGGGGCTGGTGATAGTCACGTTTCCTTGTGAATGCTTGCAGCTCTCAGACTGCTAATTTCCTCTGTGGTGGTAGGAGGACGCCTGGAGTTATCTCTACGAAGTCGGCTAAAGCTAAGCTACTTTCCCCCGTGTCTTTATGAGGCAAAGTAATTTGACCATATAGGTCACATATCAGAAAAACAGAGTCTGTTCAACGTCTCAAATAATGATTCATATAAAGAGAATGACGTACAAGAACATCGTAATATTAAAAATACAAAGTTTATTATTATCCAAAGTTAAAAAAATGACTTACATATAAACCATAATGGCGCAGATACATTAGTGGTGGGCAAAAAGACAAAGTACTCTAGGACCGATCCAACACAGGATATAGATTAGTAATAAAGAGAACATTAGAGTAAGATCTATATAATCCAACACATGATGTAGATTGATAATCAAAAAGTCGCTGAAATGGGACGGATAGTCCTCCAAATTGTATGATGGCCTCTACATAGCATTCCAAATAGCATGATGGCCTTCAAATAGTATGACGGCCCCCACATAGCCCTCCAGATAGTATGACCGCCCCCACATAGCCCTCCAAATAGTATGTCGGCCCCCATATAGCCCTCCAAATAGTATGATGGTCCCCACATAGCCCTCCAAATAGTATGATGGCCCCCACCTAGCCCTCCAAATAGTATGATGGCCCACAAACAGTATGATTACCCAAGATCCCTCAGATTCATGGGCCTCATAGCAGCCATATGTTTATCTGCTGTTAGCGGTATGCCACTGCGTCATGACCGTACCACATGTGACTGCTGCAGCCAATCAGTTGACAGATCAGCTCATACCATGTACACTAGGACTAGACAGCACCTGGCACAGCTGTGATGGATTTGTTTGGGCATATCAGGTGTACACATAGTGAGGCCAATATTATTCACTAGGTCAGATGTTGAAGCAGGGTAAGACATGGTTCCAGAGGCAACTGAGATGAGGATAGAGAAGCCATGCTCTCCTCTATCGTAGCCACCTCAGAGCTGGACCGGGACCGCTCCCTGCACATAGCCCCGGGCGTCAGCTGTGACAATCAGCTGACACCCGGCGGCGATCGCGCCTGCACAGCCTGTGTACGGGCGAAATCGTCAGGGCGTATTAATAAGTATCTGGTCCATAAGTCCCAGGGCACAGAAAAGTACTAATACGCCCTATGTCGTAAAGGGGTTAATGTCCATTAAAAAGGCACATATAGAAGTCCTTATATTTAAAGGGGTTGTCCACTAGTTTTGTAGGATAGGGCATCAATGTAAAAGTAGTGGACAACTTCTTAAGTAGTATAAATCCAACTCATTAAGTGGATTCTTTCAGATGAGGTAGTAGAAGTTGGGACAGGACCCTCTAGGACCTGGTAATAGGTGGTCCTTTGTCTGTAGTGTCAAATAGGCAAAAATATAGTGTGAACAGATTATTCAGATAAGGAGCAATGTCTGGTAAGACACTAATGTCAAGGCAGGGCCCCCAGAGAGGTTAGCGGGGGGAACACATAGTTTTACAGGCCCAGTAGAATATTTGTTCTGGAGGTAAGAATTTTGGCTATACTTTGGCTGTATTTGTGCTCCCCTTTCCGTTCTTCTTTCTCCTCCTACTCTTTTCGGCAATGGTACTTATCATTTCAGAGTCACTGTTGTCTCAGCTGTGATCCTCTACCAGCAAGTTCTAGAAGATTCTGTTGTTTGCGCAGGAAGATGCATCTTTATCCTGATGGGAGAACTAATGCTAGCGCGGGAATATTTCTGCATAAAAGGCCCAGTTTCACCAAAGTCCGGGGTAGTCCATGCACAGCAAGTCACCAGCGTTGGCCACCCACCCTCTTTTTGTTGCGATGCCTATCAGTTGGCTAAGGCTGGGAGGACTAGGTCCATTTTTGATAGTCACAGTTGATTATTTATTTGATTACTGACTGATTAATTTATTCCATGGTTTTTAATATTTATTGACTTATTAATTTATGCTTTAAGTAACCTATTCTTTATCCAAACTAACCTTGTCTAGTCTTTTTTTATTAATAGGTTAAAGGGAATCTGTCACCAGGTTTTTGTTACTGAATCTGAGAGCAGCATAATGTAGAGACTCTGATTGCAGTGTTGCGTCACTTATTGGGCTGCTTGCTGTAGTTTTGATAAAATCACTGTTTTTTCAACAGGAAATTATCACTAGACGACTACTAATCCTGCTGCCAGGTAGTCCTCCATATTCATGAGCTCTATATAACCTCGCCCCCCACCACTGATTGGCAGCTTTCTGCCTATGCACAGTGTACACAGAAATGTGCCAATCAGTGATGTGGGCAGGGTTATACAGAGCTCTGCATTTTTAGATCTGCTAGATCTGCTGCAGGGAAAACTGTGATTTCATAAAAACTGCAGCAAGAAGCCCATTAAGTGATATATCACTGGAATCAGGGTCTCAGCCCCTACATCATGCTGCTCTCAGATGGGGCAGCAAAAACCCAGTGACACTTTCACTTTAAGTTAATTGGTTGTATTTTTGTTGGTTCTTGGGAGGGTGCAACCTAAATAAAGACCAGAGTGGCAGCCAAAAATGCACAGTTACAATATTGTCAACAAGAAAAACAAAGGATCGGACATCCAAATATATAATAGGATATCTTTATTGTCAACGCTATCAAGAGAAAAGCAGAACAAATCCACAGATCACAAAAATCTAAAAAACACATCAACGTGTGCAAAATGACCAATCCATGTCCCAAGTCATGGACGGAAAGGACAACCCCCCCATACTCCAAATAAGAGCAGGGGTTCCCAGGAAACATACAAAGATAGTAAAAAATACTCAATAAGTAGAAAAGACTCAATGTAACAGAGGAAATATGGAAGGAAAAAAATTATTAAATTGCAGAAAATGGCTTTGATAAAGTATTCATACCCTGTGAACTTTTCCAGATTTTTCCATGTTACATCCACAAACTTAAATGTATTTTATTGGGATTTTATGTGATACAACAACACAAAGTGCCAAGTATTTGTGAAGTGTAATGGAAATGATACATGGGTTTCTAAATATTTTAAAAATATCATCCCTAGTAACCATGATATATGAGAAATAGTATTATAACATGAAGATAAAAGTAATGATTTTTTTAAATATATGGAAACCCTAGAATTACACTGGTAATGGGAAGAGCTGGTATTTTATAGTATGTTAGGTTTTTTAATGTATTTTTGACTTATTATTATCTGTCTGTATAATGTGAATAAAAAGAATGTATTATGAAATAAAAAAAACAGCACTAGAAGCCGCCATGAAGTTCTGTGCCGTTCCTCTGGACCCTAAACTGTCCCCCATGATGCCACATCAGTGTATCGGGCAGAGCGGGCCATGAGCCGCTGCCTGCACACGACCAACTGCCGGTTACTTTCAACTGTCGGCTGAAGAGATGGGACGGAAGTCTACAGACTGGAAGATATTACTGCAAATGGCGTCTACTGGACACAGAGAAAGCGAGAAGCAGAGAGAAGACAAGAGGAAGAGAGAAGAGGACAGTGATACTTCTGGATTCAAGAATATCACAAAGAAGAGGAGAGAGGCCAAAGGCAATGGACTGGAGGATGAACAGCCAACACCTGGATGCAGCAGGGACCCCGGAACATCCAGCCCCTACCCCAGGCTTAACATCAGCAATTTTACCATCCATGATATCTTGGGTAGGGGCAGTTTTGGCCAAGTAAGTTTTTATATATTTTTCTTTATCACCTATACTTGCCATGTTATCTCCATCCGTTGTCTTCTGCAGCAGGGTCGGCATCACCAGCCGGCACACCCGGGAAAGCGCCAGGGCCCTGAGGAAGCGGGGGAGCACACTCACCGTCAGGACACTGGCACATTGTGAGACCTGTGGGGCTGGATGGCAAATTTTGGCCTAGGGGGCAAGCACACAGCAGCGGCTCATGAGCAGCGGCCCATCTTTTTTGCATTTACCTATGGCTATTTCATAAAGGGAGCAGAAGGTACAAGGCTTTAAAAACATAAAGCCGGAGTAATGATGGGATAGTTGTGGTCAAACGCCGACTAGATTCTCATCCACTTCGATCAGTGAGCTGCTCAGAGAGGTGTCTGAGACTAATCGGCATGCGACCATAACTATGCAAACTCATACTTGCAATCACTACGCTGGAAATACGAAGGAATCGTGACAGTGTGTGCACAGCGCTCTATCACGATTCAGCAATCTGCAGTGACAGAGGGACTACAGGAAGATGAGCTCTGAAAAGTGCGTTAGAAACAAAAGTATGCGGCTGGTAAATTGCATCATGTCTTCAGAATTGATTCATAATATAATAATAATATATTTTAATTTTATAGCACCAACATATTCCGCAGCACTTTACATTTTAGAGGGGACTTGTTCAGAAAATAAAAGACATTACAGAATAACGATGATCACATAAATCAACAGATACCAGGAGAAGAGAGGACCCTGCTCGCAAGCTTACAATCTATGAGGAAAGGATTAATATATTCTTGCCTCTATTGTAAAATAGACAAAACCGTCCACCTATACAGGATAATATGTGACTGCTGTATATTATACTATGTGTACAGACATCAGATGGTATATACAGGATAATATGTGACTGCTGTATATTATACTATGTGTACAGACATCAGATGGTATATACAGGATAATATGTGACTGCTGTATATTATACTATGTGTACAGACATCAGATGGTATATACAGGATAATATGTGACTGCTGTATATTATACTATGTGTACAGACATCTGATGGTATATACAGGATAGTATGTGACTGCTGTATATTATACTATGTGTACAGACATCTGATGGTATATACAGGATAATATGTGACTGCTGTATATTATACTATGTGTACAGACATCTGATGGTATATACAGGATAGTATGTGACTGCTGTATATTATACTATGTGTACAGACATCTGATGGTATATACAGGATAGTATGTGACTGCTGTATATTATACTATGTGTACAGACATCTGATGGTATATACAGGATAATATGTGACTGCTGTATATTATACTATGTGTACAGACATCTGATGGTATATACAGGATAGTATGTGTACAGACATCAGATGGTATATACAGGATAATATGTGACTGCTGTATATTATACTATGTGTACAGACATCAGATGGTATATACAGGATAATATGTGACTGCTGTATATTATACTATGTGTACAGACATCAGATGGTATATACAGGATAATATGTGACTGCTGTATATTATACTATGTGTACAGACATCTGATGGTATATACAGGATAGTATGTGACTGCTGTATATTATACTATGTGTACAGACATCTGATGGTATATACAGGATAATATGTGACTGCTGTATATTATACTATGTGTACAGACATCTGATGGTATATACAGGATAGTATGTGACTGCTGTATATTATACTATGTGTACAGACATCTGATGGTATATACAGGATAGTATGTGTACAGACATCAGATGGTATATACAGGATAATATGTGACTGCTGTATATTATACTATGTGCACAGACATCAGATGGTATATACAGGATAGTATGTGACTGCTGTATATTATACTATGTGTACAGACATCTGATGGTATATACAGGATAGTATGTGACTGCTGTATATTATACTATGTGTACAGACATCTGATGGTATATACAGGATAATATGTGACTGCTGTATATTATACTATGTGTACAGACATCTGATGGTATATACAGGATAATATGTGACTGCTGTATATTATACTATGTGTACAGACATCTGATGGTATATACAGGATAATATGTGACTGCTGTATATTATACTATGTGTACAGACATCTGATGGTATATACAGGATAGTATGTGACTGCTGTATATTATACTATGTGTACAGACATCTGATGGTATATACAGGATAATATGTGACTGCTGTATATTATACTATGTGTACAGACATCTGATGGTATATACAGGATAGTATGTGACTGCTGTATATTATACTATGTGTACAGACATCTGATGGTATATACAGGATAGTATGTGTACAGACATCAGATGGTATATACAGGATAATATGTGACTGCTGTATATTATACTATGTGCACAGACATCAGATGGTATATACAGGATAGTATGTGACTGCTGTATATTATACTATGTGTACAGACATCAGATGGTATATACAGGATAGTATGTGACTGCTGTATATTATACTATGTGTACAGACATCTGATGGTATATACAGGATAGTATGTGACTGCTGTATATTATACTATGTGTACAGACATCTGATGGTATATACAGGATAGTATGTGACTGCTGTATATTATACTATGTGTACAGAGATCTGATGGTATATACAGGATAATATGTGACTGCTGTATATTATACTATGTGTACAGACATCTGATGGTATATACAGGATAATATGTGACTGCTGTATATTATACTATGTGTACAGACATCTGATGGTATATACAGGATAATATGTGACTGCTGTATATTATACTATGTGTACAGACATCTGATGGTATATACAGGATAATATGTGACTGCTGTATGTTATACTATTTGTACAGACATCTGATGGTATATACAGGATAATATGTGACTGCTGCATATTATACTATGTGTACAGACATCAGATGGTATATAAAGGATAGTATGTGACTACTGTATATTATACTATGTGTACAGACATCTGATGGTATATACAGGATAGTATGTGACTGCTGTATATTATACTATGTGTACAGACATCTGATGGTATATACAGGATAGTATGTGACTACTGTATATTATACTATGTGTACAGACATCTGATGGTATATACAGGATAGTATATGACAGCTGTATATATATTATATACCGTTTTGCTGGGGATTCGGAAGTAGGCCCCAGCGGGACCAATGAACGAGCGCCAGAACCCAGTGTGAATACACCCTTACTGATTACACCTGGACCTGGCTACAGAACATCACATATTATCATGTATAGCAGTATATATAATGTATGATGTCCTGGATCCAGGCTCAGGAGCAGTCAGTGTTGGAGTATGTATACAGTCTGCAGTGGCTCTGGGACTTTCCTGCAGATCTGGCTACAGACAGCGCGACCTGATGAAGCTGCAGTAATAACTCATGAGACCTCAGAGCATCGCTGACACAAGACACTCAGGATCCAGCCCTGACCTCCTGCCCTGGCCCTGCTGACCTCTCTCCGGTGAAGACCCAGCAGGCCGGCGTGCTAGTGAGTTCAAGAGATAGGGTCACACAGTCGGCAATACAGGGATGGCCGGACCAGCACTTATATACAATTAAAGTGCTGGCTGCTGTCTTCTTGGCAGCCGACGGCTCAAAGCCTCTGCTGGGGAACTGGCCCGGGGGGCATTTGCCCCTCTTCCCCCAGGCCCAGCCCACTCCTGCCTGTGAGTAAGCGGAGTTTGGTGCCAAAGCCCGTGAGAGGGGCTCCCCCGCTTTCTCAGGGCACCGGTACTTGCAATACTTAACTCTCCCTGTTCCACCACAGCTCCGGTGTCTTCGGCGTCTTCTGACTCTGTGATGTTGTGACGCCTCACGAAAGCCCTACCCTGGGAGATGGGGGACTCGGAGCCGGGTCCTATGTTGTAGATGGGGTGCAGCCGTGGCCCGGACCCGCTCCGTGCTCAGGGCCGTCACATTAAAAAGGGATGATACGGGCCTATCCGGGTTGAGTGGCTGATCTCCACTACGCCACCTGTGGCACCTGGTGAAGGCCACCAGCGCTGCTGCAGTCCTCTGAGGAGGGATGTTACGGCAGCCGTCGTTGTTACTACTCCCCACAGGTGGAGCAGGGCCTCAGGGCAGAGAGACAGGATGGAGGGGGTAGTAGTCTAGGAGTTCTTGTGCCGTGTAGTGCGGAGTAGTGCCGAATAAAGAGTCCGGAGGCCATAGGGGTTAACTTCCAGGGTTTTTACTCACGTTGAAGAGTACAGCTGCAATGCTTCTCCCTGCTCCTCGCGGAGTTCTGCGGTCACCAGGAACGAGGGTCCAACCACCTCCGAGTAATACAAGTGTTTAATCAGGACCCCACACCAGAGTGTTCCTAGACTTCAGACTGGGTCCATTCCTGTCTGCGTGTGTAGATAGGCCAGGTCTCCCTCTGAACTCCTCTCAGAAACAGGGTACGGGTGGCAGTTTCGCTCCTTCCATTACCCGGTGGGATCCTCAGGGCCTACCGGGCTTTCCCGACCAGGACGTGGAGTAGCAAGGTCGGGTGTCGGTACCCCTCTTGCAGCCGGAATCCCTCTGAATAGATCAGCATAGCGAGGACAGGTGGCGTACACCGCTCCGTCTGCATCCTCCCTGGGATCCATTTGCGGTGGAGCTACACTCTTAAGCTCCGGGCCTTCTTGGTCATGGTCCTTGACCGGGTTGAGACATACATTATCTGCAACCTGCCCCTCGACCCAAGGCCAAGGTACGAGAGCTGTGTCTCCATCAGCTGCAGGTCCACACAGGATCCACGCTCAGGGTGGGAGATCACAGTAGAGGACAGTCAAAGAACCATTGCAAAGGACAGACTGCCAAAAGACGACGACCAATGACCAAGATGGCTGTGTATTAAATATGAAATATTGTCACTAAAATGTGAGTCCTCCACCCTCACCCACTAAATGGTTCCCCTATCTCTTGGTTCCCCAGTCTCCCGAGTACCCAAGAGGGAAGCACCTAGTGCATTCTAGCCCCCTCTGGTGGGAGAAGTGTGGTGTTGGATGTGGAGGTGGGGTCCTGACCATCACACTGTTCTTACCTCAGAGGAGGAACACTACACTCCATTAAAGAAGTGCAGTATCCCTGTGGCAGTCGAACCCTCAGGGGCGCCACATTGTCATAGGACAGAGGGAGCGATGACGTCACTACAGAAGCACCCTCTGTACTGAGAAGTGCTCAGAGCCAGAAGACGCTAACACTGAGGAGTCCGAAGCAGAGCAGCGGCCAGCGAGGAGAGGTGAGTATTTGATTTTTTTTATGTAAGGAGCAAAATATGGGGCCCATTATGTATGGAGCATTACATGGTGCCCATTCTATATGGAGTATTATATTGGGCCCATACTGTATGGAGCAATATATGGTACCCATTATTCTGTATGGAGCATTATATGGGGCCCATAATTCTGTATGGAGGACTATGTGGTGCCCATAATACTGTATGGAGGACTATCTGGTGCCCATAATACTGTATGGAGGACTATGTGAGGCCATTATACTGTATGGAGGACTATGTGGTGCCTATAATACTGTATGGAGGACTACGTGGGGCCCATTATTCTGTATGGAGGACAATGTGGTGCCCATAATACTGTATGGAGGACTATGAGGGGCCATAATACTGTGTGGAGGACTATGTGGTGCCTATAATACTGTATGGAGGACTACGTAGGGCCCATTATTCTGTATGGAGGACTATGTGGTGCCCATAATACTGTATGGAGGACTATGTTGGTTCCATAATACCGTATGAAGGACTATGTGGTGCCTATAACACTGTATGGAGTTCTATACTGTCCGGTCTGCACTGTGCGTTGCGAGGATTCGCCGGTTTCTGAGTTATTGTAGAATTTACAATAGATATCACTCATGTAAGTGAAATCTTTGGCATTGTACTATACCTATATTTCTCTACCGTATGTGTGCATCATGAATGGTGGTATGTGTTAAAGGGGCCCACTTAGACTTTTTCACCCGGTGCCCATGAAAACCTGGGGTTGGCCCTGTTCTGTAGATATATATTCATTGAAGTGCTCTTCTATGGGATGACTGAAAAAACATCCAGATGCTCCCCTGAGCCCATGATTATTTCACATATTAGCTCATCTATTCTATAAATGGGTATTCTGATTCATTGAAGAGCTGATCTCTGGGATCACATCTGTGGGGACAAGGTTTATTTCCGTCCATGCCCTGGTCCATATGACGTGCCCCCCTGGGCCGTGGGGTGCACGGTGCCGGGCCGGTCGGTGCAGGGGATGTCACAGTGGCAGTGACCCGGTCCGTGACCCAGGCCGGTCAATAAAAGGGGATTATAGTTTTTATAGTTTAATGTTCATGACGCAACCTGTGGTATGCGGCTATATGGAGCCGCCGCTGCGGTGCAGATCCCTTGGAGCTAATGGTGATGCAGCAGAGTTGGTTCAGCTCTCCACAGGTAGAGCTATGCTCCAGGGCAGGATATAGTGATTTTATGAGGTAGATGTTGCTGGTGCTGTGTAGTGCAGGGCTGGTGATGGTCATTCAAGGACACAGTGGGGTGCAGTCTTCAGATTTTACTCAGTTATCACGCTGCTCCTGGTTACAACTGCCAGCTTATAACCACCCACGTCGCCCTGCGTTCACCAAGGAAGGGGTTCAGCAATCCCTCTTTCAGGAGTACTTAAACGAAGTACTAAAACGGGACCCCGTTCTATGTGCCTTCCTTTTTCAGGAGTACTTAAACGGAGTACTTAAACGGGACCCCGTTCTATGTGCCTTCCTCGGTCGTCTTCCTGCACTGGCTCTCACCCTCCTGCCCTGCGCCTCACAATCAGTGCCCCAAGCCGGTAGCCTCGGATCTTGTCGGGCGACCTGCAGTCCCCTGGACCTTCTGTGACCACCTTTTCGGCGATGTAATTGTGGTGGTTGGCAGCTGCACCTTGCAAGTACAGCAGCCTCTGGTTTCTAGCTGAGATTTGTAGTTCTCCACTAGTTAGGGGCCGGCCCCCTCTGCGGCCTGATCCCTCCACTTCCTGGTAAATTCGCGCGCACGGGTGGCATCCGCACTTCCCGTGCCCCTGGGATCCCCCCTGTTCCTCTTGGAGCCTTCCCTCTGCTCCCATCCTCTCTCTCAGTCTGTTCTCCTGGGCCTCCCAGACTAGACCCGCTCCTTCCTCCTCTCCTCCTGAGCAGAGTCCCTCCAGAGCTCCTGCTCCCAACTATCTCTCTCTCAGACTGACCACACTCTCTCAAGATGGCTCCCCTTTTTATACACCTACTGAAGTGCTCCCCTAAACTAGTTCTTCCACCCACACCCACTACATGGTTCCACCCTCCAGCTAGAGACCAGGGACTGTGCTCTCCCTTAGGAGCAATCTCGCCCTTCCCTCTGAAGTGGAGTGTAATGGATGCAAGTGTGTGGGTCCCGGGCAGTACTCCATCCTTACCTGAGAGTGGGATACCACACCTCTGGGTGAGATGCAGTACCTATGGGGCGCCACACATATATGCTCCTATCAGGATACAATATATACTTTGCCCTCTATGTTTCAGTAAACTTTAAATCAGTTGCACATTGATATAAGACCAATACTGACTCCAACCAGCTCAAAGTGCCATCCAGTGTTTGTCCTATTTGTTCCCATATGGTGATAATGGAATACCCTTTAAGACCTCTCCATAGAGCATTCATGGAGCAGATAATGCATTATGCCGATAGATTAGCTTTGATCAGCTATAAGGTCCAGGTTATTGTGACGCCTCCCCTCACGGGGACTCGCTCGCTAGCCCACCCTGAGAGTTGGGGTACTCGGAGCCGGGCCTCCGTGTAGGGTGGTTGCAGTTGTGACCTAGGCCCGCTCCGTGCCCAGGGTTGTCACATAAAAATACGGGCTAGGAGGGATGATGGAAAGGTACTCGACTACGCCACCTGTGGTGTCCAGTGATTGCCAACAGCGCTGCAGCAGTCCACTGAGGCGGGATGTCGTGGCAGCAGCAGATGGTACTACTCCCCACAGGCGGAGCAGGGCCTCAGGGCAGCGAAGAGGGATCAGGAGAGTAGTAGTGGGTTGTATGTTGTGGTGTGGTGTCGCGCTAGAATAAAGGACTGGAGGCAATGGATGCAGTCTTCCAAGCTTTACTCACGTTGTCAATGGTCATCTGCAAGGCTTCTCCTTGCTCCTCACGGCGCGCTGCGGCCACCAGGAAAGGGGGTTCGGCACTCTCCAGGTAGTTCGGGTGCATCAATCAGGAACCCCAGCACCAGAGTGTTCCTAGAAACTCCCACTAGGTCCTCTCCTGTTCGTGTGTGGTGCGTGTAGTAAGGCTGGGTCTCCCACTGGTTACTCACAGAACAAGGGTACGGGTGGCGACTCCGCTCCGTCTGTTACCCGGTGGGATCCACCAAGCCTCCGGAGCTTTTCTGACTAGGACATGAAGTAACAAAGTCAGATAACGGGTGCCGGTCCCCTCTTGCAGCAGGAGTCCCTCTGACTAGGCCAGAATGAGGAGTACAGGTGGCATAAACCGCTCCGTCCGAATTCCCTGGGATCCTTTTGCCTGTGGAGCTTTACTTCTCCGCTCCCCTCCAGGCCTTCTTAGGTAGGGACCTTGACCGGGTAGAGACAGCCATTAACTCTAACCCGCTCCTCGCCTCAAGGCCAGAGTACGAGGACCGTGTATCTTCAACAGCTGCAGGTTCTAGCAGAAAGCCAAGTTCAGCGATGAAGATCTCAATCAAAAGACCTTGAACCTAAGATGGCCGTTTATTAAATATGTATTAGCAAGTGTAACCTCCTGGTGTGTCCTCCACCCTCACCCACTACTAGGTTCCCCCTATCTTTGGTTCCCCCCCATCTCCTCTTATCCTGGCTGGGGCAGCACCCTGGTGCATATAAGAACCCTACAGGTGGGAGAGGTGTAGTGTTGAATGCAGAGGTGGGGTCCTGACAGGTGCTCCATCCTTACCTCAGAGAGGAGATACCACACCGCATTAAAGAGATGCAGTACCCCTGTGGTGACAGAACCCTCAGGGGAGCCCCATTACCATCAGACTCACACACCACTCAGCCCACCCGTTTCTTGTGCAGTGATAAACCAGCTGTTCACCTCCCATACACATTTTCTAAGCATTCCCTATTTCTTTCTTCAGGTGGTCCTGACATCAGTCCCCAGCCGAAACATCTTTATGGCTGTAAAAATGATCAAGAAAAAGAAGGTGAAGGAAAACATCCTTATGAGAGAGCGGCGGATACTCCTGGCGGCCCGAGACTGCCCATTCTTATGTCACCTCTATGCCGCACAGCAGTCTCGGAAGCTGGCGTATTTCATCACGGAGTATCTGTCCGGCGGCAGCCTCGAGGCTTTGATTGACATGTGCGGCTGCCTGAACATCGACAGCGTAAGGTGAGTATGAGGAAGATATACCAAAAAGAAAGCAGAGGGGTGAAAATAAAAGCAGAGGTGGAAATGTAGCTGGGAGAGGACTGGCAGGTCATGTAGCCCAGGAGGGAAGGAGGTATCAGCGATGACATTGATACTACACTCTGTTCTCTCCATCAGATTCTACACAGCAGAGATTGTATGTGGTCTCCAGTTCCTCCACGGACACAACATCGTCCACCGGTAAGCACAACTTTCCTCCTTCTCTCTGTCCCCTCTACATGCTCAAAAAATTGCCCCCAACTTTCCTGGGCTCCTGTCTGCCTAGTCCACCTGATCTTGCAGTGACCCATTTTCCATCTCCTGTATCATGGGGCAGATTTCTTATTATGTTTTCTTATTTCATTGCAGAGATATTAAGCCAGTAAACATCATGTTGGATGCCGATGGCCACATCCATGTAGTTGACCTGGGGCTCGCCCAAGATGGGGTCACCTCCTCCAATAACATCTCTGGAGTGACGGGCACTTTCCACTTCATGGCCCCTGAGGTGCTTCTCAAAAAAGGATATGGCACAGCAGTGGATTGGTGGAGCCTGGGGATTGTGGTGTCCAAGATGGCAACAGGACGCTCCCCATTTTACACCGGCTCCGTCAGCAAAATGGCTTACACAGCGATAACCAGAGGAGAGCCTGAAATTCCATCTTGGCTTGATGCTGACTTCAAAGATCTTATCAAGAAGCTGCTGTGCAAAAATCCTGAGAAGCGCTTGGATGTGTGCGGGAACATCAGAGAGCATCCATTCTTTACCAACATCGGCTGGGAGGATCTAGAGAAAAGGAGAGCAAAGCCGCCATTTATACCATTCAGGCCAGTTCTGGAGAACCATCATCTGCAGTGGCCGGAGGATAAGAAAGCCTTTAACCCCGTGGCCGGATTCAATTATGTGTCATCAAGCTGGGCCCGGTAAGATCATCCTCTGTGAGGATAAATCCCATCAAATGTTCTTCTCACCTTGTGGCCATTATGACCATCTTTGTCTTCTCCCACTGTTTCTGTCAATGACTATGTCTCTGTCATTCTTAGGTGGATGAGAATATCTGGGCTGTGAAAGAATCCACGACCATCTGGTGAGTGACCGCTGTACACACAGGACACCGATCATTAGATGTGTACATTATATCTGATGTTACATAGGGGAATGGTTCATTATAATGACCATTCCTCTAAGATAACAGAAGATCCAGGAGATAGAAGTTATTGAAATGTCTTCCTCCTTATGTCTTGCAGGATGAACCCGTGCCAACTGCCCAGAACTTCTTGCCTCCTGACCCGTACCTCACGTCTCTGCTGCTGTTTGTCACCTCGGCTGCCCTAGAACATCATGTCTCTCATTAACACCTTCATGTCGGACCACTACCATCGTGTCGCTGCACCAGGCCCTTGACTTGGCCTCCTCCAATCCATGGCTGGCATCTGAGATCCCTCCAGCCCGAAGGTCTTCTGCGCCCCAGGAGCGGCCTGTGCTAAGTTTCCATCTGGTGAGTTCAGGAACAATAGTATAATATAGGCCATTATCCCTGAACTTACCTCAGCGCAGGCCGGGTAAGTACTGCACCCATCATCCGTCACATCCACAGTACATGATAGGTGTAGACCCTACACTACACTACAGGTATAGGCACACACACATAGACACATAGGACGTAGATAGAAGTTTCGGCTTTTGATCCTGGGATTTAATCTGATCGCCATATTTGGGGTCAGGAAGGAATTTTCCCCCCTAATATGAGGATAATTGGCC
This sequence comes from Phyllobates terribilis, assembly GCF_046119375.1. Lineage (NCBI taxonomy): Eukaryota > Metazoa > Chordata > Amphibia > Anura > Dendrobatidae > Phyllobates > Phyllobates terribilis. The sequence continues at coordinate 3,565,411 of NW_027362894.1, forward strand.
CATTCCTCTTAGGGGGTTTTCGCCTTCCTCTGGATCTACACGGCCTTAAATAGGTTTAGTAATATATCAATAAGTAGATTCACACATAAGTAGTGCAAAAAAATAAGTTTAAAAAAATAAAATTCAAAAATAGTTTATTTTACACAAACCAAAAACATTTTTAGTCTAAATATATAACAATTAAAAAATGTAAATATATTTTTAAAAAATCTCACTTCCATTACACACAGGGAGGTACGAGCCTTTGATCCTGGGATTTAATCTGATCGCCATATTTGGGGTCAGGAAGGAATTTTTCCCCCGTCATGAGAATAATTGGCCCATTTCTCACGTGGGGGTTTTCGCCTTCCTCTGGATCAACACGGCCCATAGATAGGTTTAGTAAAATAGAAGAAATAAGTAGGTTCTTATATTTATAATGAAAAAATATCTAAAAAAATTATTTATTTTTTGGTTTAAGAAAAATTATTTAATATAAATATAAAAATAAATTAGTCCAAAAATTGAAAATAATTAAATATTTAAATAAAAAATGTACACTTACGTATCACACATTAGCTATGAGCCCTTGATCCTGGGATTCACCCCGATCGTCATATTTGGGATCAGGAAGGAATTTTTCACCTTCTTCTGGATCAACACGGCCTTAAATAGATATAAACTGACAGTTATATAAGTAATTCCCAGATTAATGGCTTATTATAAATACATAAAAACATTTTAAAGTATAGTCAGATTTTCAGATAATGTATAATATATACCGTAGCTCTGAACTTAAATAAGGAAAAGATAAATAGTTTAATACATTTTTTAGAAATTAATTTATTTTCGGTCTCAGCCCTTGATCTTGGGATTTATTCTGATCGCCATATTTGGGGTCAGGAAGGAATTTTCCCCCCTGATATGAGGACAATTGGCTTATTCCTCACAGGGGGTTTTCGCCTTCCTCTGGATCAACGCGGCCCATAAATAGGACTATTCTGATAGAAGAATAATTTACACATATACATGATACTATAACATATAATAACCCCATCTATAAATAAAATCTTTCGTTTACCCCCTACATCGTTGTTCTTGTCTTTATTCCATCGGTCGTCCATGTAGTGAATGTGGGTTTCGCCCCTGAGTCTTGATGGGGTCGTACGGTCTCATGTAAGGTTTCTCCATATGGGTCAGAGGTGAAACCCCAATGTGCTGCGGATAAAGACCAAACTGATCCCTTCTGCAGTAAGCGAGTACCCGGCAGCAGGTGCTGAATTTCCCTACAGCGCCTCCAAAGGAGAAATGAAGTATTACAAGTGATTCTCTGTAATCACTGGGCTGTACCTGGAAATCATGGAAGTGTTGGGTCCTCCAGGGCAGGAGACGCTGTTTGGTGGTCGTTTTCATTCTGACTAATGGATGAGAATACAGAACTTCAGATTCCCATAAAATGGCATTTGGATATTGGGTTTTCTACAGCTGCCGCTCACTATACACAGAGCGGTGATTGAAACCGCGCAGGCGCCGCCCCTGTGACTGACAGAGAGAGGCTGCTGGGTGACATAAAGTTAATTTCCTCCTGGCAGCGGGGCTCTCAGTGCAGGCACCGCACAGTGTCACAATGCTATTACTTGCAGATTTACCCCATATCCCATATCTGCAGGTTAATAGTGTTATTTTACATGACAGGTTCCCTTTAACCCATGATGTAGTTTTGTCCCAGGTCTCTAAGGCCTCTATGAAACCAACTCAGTAGTAGAGCTCACATCATATGTAGCAGATGCCGGCTGTGCTACACAGTCAAAAACTGCCTGTAACTGCAGCAACCGGAGCTCGCTCCGATCGCTGAGGTTTATCCATCTAAATGCCTTTGTCAATCACTGAATGGCGATTGCAGGGAGCTGATGGGTTACTGACGCGCCCCCTGGGGCTGTGGGGTACTCGGTAGCTGGGCCGGTTGGTGCTGGGGATGTCACGGTGGCAGTGACCCGGTCCGTGGCCCCGGGTGGTCAAATTAAAGGAAAAGTAAAAGGGGAATAAAGTTTTTTAGAGATAATGTTTGTGACGCCACCTGTGGTATGCGGCTATATGGGGCCGCCGCTGTGGTGCAGATCCACTGGAGCTGAAGGTGACGCAGCAGAGTTGGTTCAGCTCTCCACAGGCAGAGCTTAGCCCCAGGGCAGAATAAGATTAATTTTGAAGGTAGATGTTGTTGGTGCGGTGTAATGCAGGTGATGACGTAGCAATTATTCAAGGACGCAGTGGGGTGCAGTCTTCAGGTTTTACTCACAGTTGTTAAGTTCCTCAGGTTACAGTCACCAGTGTGCAACTTCCCATGTCGCCCTGTGTCCTCCGGGGTAGTGATCCAGCAAACTCTAAGGTACCTCAGGAGCACTTGGACGGGACCCCGTTCAATGTACCTTTCCTGGTCGTCTCACAGCGCTGGTTCTCACCCTCCTACCCTGCGCCTCACAATCAGTGTCCCAAGCCAGTGGCCTCGGGCCTTGTCGGGCGACTTGCAATCTCCTGTACCCTATGTGGCCACCTTTTCAGCGATATAATTGTGAATATTGGCTGCAACACCTTGCAAATGCTGCAGCTTCCGGTTGGCTAGCTGAGCCTGGTTGTTCTCCACTAGTCTGGGGCCTGTACCCCTCTGCGGCCTGATCCCTCCACGTCAGCATGAATTCGGGCGCACGGGTGGCTTCCTGCGCTCACCGTGCCCCTGGGATCCCCTCTGTCTCTGGAGCCTTTCTCTCGCTGCTCCCGTCTTCTCTCACTCTCCTCCTGGGCTTCTCTTACTAGGTCCGACTCCTCTCTCTCCTTCCTTGCTCTCCTGAGCTCCCACTCCCAACTGAGCTCCTCACTGTACTGTCCGCTTCTAGATGGTTTCCCTTGTCTTTTATACTCTTTCTGTCTGTGCTCCCCTGAACTTCTTCCTCCACCCACCTCCTGTACCTAGTTCCACCTCCAGCTAGGGACCAGGGACTGCTCTCCCTTAGGATCAATCTCGCCCTTCCTTACTGTAGTGAAGAATATTGGATGTGGGTGTGTGGGTCCCGGGTAGTACTCCGTCCTTACTTGAGTGTGGAGTACCACACCTCTGGGTGAGATGCAGTACCTCTGTGGCAACTGGACCCGCAGGGGCGCCACATTACCATGGCAGCCGGTAAGTATAGTGTAAGCAATCGAACAATTGCAGGTTGAGATCCCCTAGTGGTACAAAAAAGTAGAAATAAAAAAATGGGAACCTGTCACGTGAAAAAACAGGGTTAATCTGCAGGTTAATAGCGTTCTGAACCTGTCTGGCCCTGGCACTTAGAGCCCCGCTGCCGGGAGGAAATTATGTGTATTCCTCCTGGCAGCGGTCAGCTTCCAGTCATAGGTGCGGTAGCGCGGGTTCAGTCACTGCTATGTACATAGAGAGTGGCGCCTCCAGCACTGACTGTCGTCCGGTCGTACTGCTGAGCTGCTGTCAATCAATGCCGGGGGGTGCGGTTACACCAATGCCGGGAGGAATAAAGCTTCCTCCTGGCAGCGGGGCTCAAAGTGCGGGCGCCGAGCAAGTTCAGAGTAACCCCACATCTGCAGGTTGATAGCGTTTTTTCACATGATAGGTTCCATTTAAAAAATAAAACTGTATAAAAAACTGCACCTCCTTTGTCCCCATTCAAAAATGGAAAAATGGAAAAAAAAATTGATATTGTCATGACTAGTGTTGAGCGATACCTTCCGATATCAAGAAATATCGTATCGGATTGGATCGGCCGATACCCAAAAAGTATCGGATATCGCCGATTCCGATACCGGAAACCAATGCAAGTCAATGGGACACAAATATCGGAATGAAAATAAACCCTTTCTTTCCTTGTAGGTTAATTCTACATGAAGTAAAACAACTAAGAATAATGTAGAATGTATTATGCGAAAAGCCGGCAATTCATCAGCGGCATTCACCGGTACCCGACAATTTACAACAGAAAGAATAGAGCATCACACATAGATTAGATAGATAGAACCATGTCAGTCACATATATATGAAGTACAGTGACAGTGTTGCTTACTGTACTTGTCATTTAGTGTAAAGGATTTATTTAAAAAAATATTAGTGTTTTCATGCACCGTCTCTTTAAGAAAGCCGGCCGGCAATTCAGCAGCGGTACCCGACAATTTAGAATAGAAGGAATAGAGAATCACACATAGATTAGATAGATAGAAACATGTCAGTCACATATATATGAAGTACAGTGACAGTGTTGATTACTGTACTTGTCATTTAGTGTTAAAATAAAGGATTTATTTAAAAAAAAATTGGCGTGGGGTTCCCCTTAATTTTAGACTCTAGCGGAGGTTAAGCAGACGGCTGGGGCAGATGTTTGAAGCCTGGGAAAGGGGTAATACCCACGGAGCTTCCCAGGCTACTAATATCAGCCCCCAGCTGAATACCTAGCCTTTACTAGCTATTAAAATGGGGGAACCCCCCCAAAAAAATAACGTGGGGTCCCCCCTAATTTAATAGCTAGCAAAGGCTCGGCAGACAGCTGGGGGCTGATTTTAATAGCCCAGGAAGGGTGCCATGAATATTGGCCCCCTCCCAGGCTAGAAACACCAGCCGTCAGCCGCCCCAGAAATGGCGCATCCATAGGATGCGCCAATTCTGGCACTTAGCCTCGCTCTTCCCACTGCCCTGTAGCGGTGGCAGTGGGGTAATAGGGCTGGGGTTGATATCAGCTTATAATGCCAGCTGACATCAAGCCCAGATTAGTAATGGAGAGGCGTCTGTAAGACACCCTCATTACTAACCCCATAGTCAAAGTTAAAGAAAAACACAAACACCCAGAATAAAGTCCTTTAATTGAAATAAACACACAATTCTTTATTGTTCTAAATTAAACCATACTTACAGTCACGCCCATTCCAGCTGAAGCCAACGATCTCCTGCAATAAAAGAAAAATAATAAAGCAACCTCATCCTTACCTTTCCATGGTTCCCACGACAGCTTCAGTTCTGCTACATCGAGATGACAGGCTGGACCGCAGCAGAACGCTGCCAACCAGCCTGTCATCCCGCAGACACTGAGAAGCGCAGGCATGCTTGCGCTCCTCAGTGTCTGGCTGTGACGGCATAAAGATGAGCCGAGGTCATGTCCAATGAACTCAGCTCACCTCATGCACGTCACTGACAGCGTGGGAAAATTCTCCTGCACTCAGCGCTTCAGCGTGAGAATTCTCCCACGCTGTCAGTGACGTACATGAAGTGAGCTGAGTTCATTGGACATGAACTCGGCTCATCTTTATGCCGTCACAGAGAGACACTGAGGAGCGCAAGCATGCCTGCGCTTCTCAGTGTCTGCGGGATGACAGGCTGGATGACAGCGTTCTGCTGCGGTCCAGCCTGTCATCTCGATGTAGCAGAGCTGGAGCCGTCGTGGGAACCATGGAAAGGTAAGGATGATGTTGCTTTATTATTTTTCTTTTATTGCAGGAGATCGTTGGCTTCAGCTGGAATGGGCGTGACGGTAAGTATGGTTTAATTTAGAACAATAAAGAATTGTGTGTTTATTTCAATTAAAGGACTTTATTCTGGGTGTTGTGTTTTTTTAAATACTTTACTAGAAATTCATGGTGGTCATGTCTAATATTGGCGTGACCCCATGAATTTCGGGCTTAGGGCCAGCTGATAATGCCAAGCTGGCCTTAACCCCTTTATTACCCAGTGAGCCACCGCACCAGGGCCCTGGATGAGTTGGGTACAGCGCCAGAAGATGGCGCTTCTATGAACGAGCCATTTTCTGGGGCGGCTGCGGACTGCAATTTGCAGCGGGGGTGGCCCAGAAAGCTTGGGTCTCCCTGCGCTGCGGATTCCAGCCCCCAGCTGCCTAGTTGTACCTGGCTGGGCACAAAAATAGGGCGAAGCCCTACGCATTTTTTTTTTAAATTATTTCATGAAATTCATGGAATAATTAAGAAAAAAAGGGCTTCCCTATATTGTTGTGTCCAACCAGGTACAAATAGGCAGCTGGTGGTTGGGGGCAGCCCGTTCCTGCCTGCTGTACCTGGCTGGACACAAATATAGTGCAAAGCCCCACGTCAATTTTTTTTTAATTATTTCAGGAAATTCATGAAATAATTAAAAAAAATTGATGTGGGGCTTCGCCCTATATTTGTGTCCAGTCAGGTACAGCAGGCAGGAACGGGCTGCCCCCAACCACCAGCAGCCTATTTGTACCTAGCCGGACACAACAATATAGGGAAGCCCTTTTTTTCTTAATTATTCCATGAATTTCATGAATTTAAAAAAAAAATACGTGGAGCTTCGCCCTATTTTTGTGTCCAGCCAGGTACAACTAGGCAGCTGGGGGCTGGAATCTGCAGCGCAGGGAGGCCCAAGCTTTCTGGGCCCCACCCGCTGCAAATTGCAGTCCGCAGCCGCCCCGGAAAATGGCGCGTTCATAGAAGCGCCATCTTCTGGCGCTGTACCCAACTCATCCAGGGCCCTGGTGCGGTGGCTCACTGGGTAATAAAGGGGTTAAGGCCAGCTTGGCATTATCAGCTGGCCTTAAGCCCGAAATTCATGGGGTCACGCCAATATTAGACATGACCACCATGAATTTCTAGTAAAGTATTTAAAAAAACACAAACACCCAGAAAAAAGTCCTTTAATTGAAATAAACACACAATTCTTTATTGTTCTAAATTAAACCATACTTACAGTCACGCCCATTCCAGCTGAAGCCAACGATCTCCTGCAATAAAAGTAAAATAATAAAGCAACATCATCCTTACCTTTCCATGGCTCCCACGACAGCTTCAGCTCTGCTACATCGAGATGACAGGCTGGACCGCAGCAGAACGCTGCCATCCAGCCTGTCATCCCGCAGACACTGAGAAGCGCAGGCATGCTTGCGCTCCTCAGTGTCTGGCTGTGACGGCATCCAGATGAGCCGAGGTCATGTCCAATGAACTCAGCTCACTTCATGTACGTCACTGACAGCGTGGGAGAATTCTCACGCTGAAGCGCTGAGTGCAGGAGAATTTTCCCACGCTGTCAGTGACGTGCATGAGGTGAGCTGAGTTCATTGGACATGACCTCACCTCATGTATGTCACTGACAGCGTGGGAGAATTCTCACGCTGAAGCGCTGAGTGCAGGAGAATTTTCCCACGGTGTCAGTGACGTGCATGAGGTGAGCTGAGTTCATTGGACATGACCTCGGCTCATCTTTATGCCGTCACAGCCTGACACTGAGGAGCGCAAGCATGCCTGCGCTTCTCAGTGTCTGCGGGATGACAGGCTGGATGGCAGCGTTCTGCAGGTCCAGCCTGTCATCTCGATGTAGCAGAGCTGAAGCTGTCCTGGGAACCATGGAAAGGTAAGGATGATGTTGCTTTATTATTTTTCTTTTATTGCAGGAGATCGTTGGCTTCAGCTGGAATGGGCGTGACGGTAAGTATGGTTTAATTTAGAACAATAAAGAATTGTGTCTTTATTTCAATTAAAGGACTTTTTTCTGGGTGTTTGTGTTTTTTTTAAATACTTTACTAGAAATTCATGGCGGTCATGTCTAATATTGGCGTGACCCCATGAATTTCGGGCTCAGGGCCAGCTGATAATGCCAAGCTGGCCTTAACCCCTTTATTACCCAGTGAGCCACCGCACCAGGGCCCTGGATGAGTTGGGTACAGCGCCAGAAGATGGCGCTTCTATGAACGCGCCATTTTCCGGGGCGGCTGCGGACTGCAATTTGCAGCGGGTAGGGCCCAGAAAGCTTGGGCCTCCCTGCGCTGCAGATTCCAGCCCCCAGCTGCCTAGTTGTACCTGGCTGGACACAAAAATATGGCGAAGCCCCATGTATTTTTTTTTTTAATTATTTCATGAAATTCATGGAATAATTAAGAAAAAAAGGGCTTCCCTATATTGTTGTGTCCGGCCAGGTACAAATAGGCAGCTGGTGGTTGGGGGCAGCCCGTTCCTGCCTGCTGTACCTGGCTGGACACAAATATAGTGCGAAGCCCCACATAAATTTTTTTTAATTATTTCATGAATTTCCTGAAATAATTAAAAAAAAATTGACGTGGGGCTTTGCACTATATTTGTGTCCAGCCAGGTACAGCAGGCAGGAACGGGCTGCCCCCAACCACCAGCTGCCTATTTGTACCTGGTTGGACACAACAATATAGGGAAGCCCTTTTTTTCTTAATTATTCCATGAATTTCATGAAATAATAAAAAAAAAAAAACCGTGGAGCTTCTCCCTATTTTTGTGTCCAGCCAGGTACAACTAGGCAGCTGGGGGATGGAATCTGCAGCGCAGGGAGGCCCAAGCTTTCTGCCCCCCCCCCCTGCTGAAAATTGCAGTCTGCAGCCGCCCCGGAAAATGGCGCGTTCATAGAAGCTGGATGCTGTACCTGGCTGGCATACAAAAATATGGCGAAGCCCACGTCAAAAGTTTTGGGAAAAATTAATTAAAAAATAAATAATAATTTAGGGACTGCATCTTTATTAACTCCTCAAATGTCATTTAGTGTTAAAATAAAGGATTTATTTAAAAAAAAAATGGCGTGGGATCCCCCATAATTTTAGTCTCTAGCGGAGGTTAAGCAGACGGCTGGGGCAGATGTTTGAAGCCTGGGAAGGGGGTAAAACCCACGGAGCTTCCCAGGCTACTAATATCAGCCCCCAGCTGAATACCTAGCCTTTACTAGCTATTAAACTGGGGGACCCCCCCCCAAAAAATGACGTGGGGTTCCCCCTATTTTAATAGCTAGCAAAGGCTAGGCAGACAGCTGGGGGCTGATATTAATAGCCCAGGAAGGGTGCCATGAATATTGGCCCCCTCCCAGGCTAGAAACACCAGCCGTCAGCCGCCCCAGAAATGGCGCATCCATATGATGCGCCAATTCTGGCACTTAGCCTCGCTCTTCCACGCTGCCCTGGTGCGGTGGCAGGGGGTAATAGGGTTGGGGTTCATGTCAGCGCCAGCTGCCATGAAGCCCAGGTTAGTAATGATGGGCGTCTATAAGACACCCCCATTACTAACCTACAAAGTGTTAAAAAGAAAACACACACTACACCCAGAAAAAAATAATTTATTTGAAATAAAACAGACCATTTTATTTAATTCTTAGTTTACTAAAAATAATAGTTACCTGTCCACGTTCCTGCGCTGATCTCCCATGCACAGCTGTCACATCTGGAGATGGTGACAGCTGTGCATGGCTGCTGTAAGCTCACGCTGCCGGGAACACGTCCGCTCCCGGCAGCGGGAGCCACTGACTGAGGTCACCGGAGTGCATTCAGTCAGCGCTGCTCCGGAGACCTCCTTTACGGCAGTGCTGTACCATGGGAATTTCTCACTATACAGCAGGGCCGTAAAGGAGCTAACCGGAGCAGCGCTGCCTGAACTCCGGTGAACCCTTACGGCCCCGTCATTCTAGCGGCGGCGGCGGTTCAGAGCGGTCACATTCTATGTGGCTGCTCTAAACTGGAGATCTTCGTGGGACACTCGTGGACTACTACGGAGGGGTAAGGATAAGGTTGTGGTTTATTATTTTATATTTTATTACAGGAGATCGATGGCTTCGGGGAATTAGGTGTCTAGGTGAGTATAGGTGTAGTTTTTTATTTTTTACTTTATTTTAGGTGGCGATCGGCGGGGACAGGTAATGTATGAACTAATTTATTGTAGGTAACCACTGGCCACCAATGACATGTATTTAAAATTTATTGGGGACACAGTAGGGCAATTTAAATAGCAGGATCAGGCTGATGGGAACTACTGCTCCCATCGAGCTGATCCTGCTAGCACGAGTGGACCGGGGACAGACATAGGCCGATGGGAGTAGTAGTGTCACATTGGCCTATGTCTGCCTGCACGCACAGACACCGCGCACACCCGCACAAACATCGCACAGACACCCCGCACACACACGCAGACATCGCACACACACCCCGCACACACACGCACAGACACCCGCACACACACTAATCATGACCGGTCTGATGGTCTGGGAGGTGAGGCTGACCTGTGCGGCCGTGGGAAAGTTCATGTGAGTTCATGCAATGCAGTCAAGCATGAACTCACATGAACCCTCTGAGGGCACCGCGGCGACTTCAAATGAACAGCTGATCAGCATCACCTGATACCTCAGCTGTTCATTTGAAATAACCGGCGGGAAAGCGCAGCACAGAACGGGAAAGCCGGCGGTGAAGTCTTTTCACTGCCGGCTTCCCCGCCCGGGTCCTTCACTCCCCGCTCCTTGGTGCTGCGCTCCCCGCCCGGTCCTAACTTACGATCGGGATGGGAGGTGGCGAGGGGAGCGGAGGTTCGGGGTGGGAGGCTGCGGGGAAGCAGTATGGGGCTGTGTGATTGTTTAAAAGCCGGCGGCTTTTTACCGCGCGCCGGCTTTAAACAATCAGGAGAATTCTCCCCCGCTGGGATGGCATTCTGATGACAGGCTGGATCGCGCTGCCATCCAACTTGTCATCCTTCACAGACACTGCAGAGCTCAGGCATTATGGGAACTTCCGATTCCGGTATTCGATATTGTAAAAGTATCGGAATTAAGTATCGGAATTCCGATACCGCGAATATCGGCCGATACCCGATATTTCAGTATCGGAATGCTCAACACTAGTCATGACTAAAAAGTCCGATCTATCGAAATATTAAATTATTCAGACAATATGTTAAACATGAAGAAGGAAAAAAAAAGTTATGGCTCTGGGAAGAAGGGGAGCAAAAAACGAAAACGCAAAAATGGAAAAACCCAAGGTGGTGAAGGGGTTAAAAGCATCAGCTCCCAGCGAAAAATAACCAAGACCTCACTCAGCTCCATGAGCGAAAAGATGCAGGTCTCAGAATATGGAGGAACAAACAATTTAAGGGTCTGAATTTTTTTTTAACCACTAAAATATAAAGAAACGTCATAAGGGTATGTGCACATGTTCAGTAATTGCAGCAGAAAAACCCACTGCAAATATTGGAGTATTATTTTCCGTCCTATAACAGAACCCAGAGGGTCCCCTTGCTTCCATTTGTATCAGACATACTGATAGGGAATGTAGATTGTGAGCCCCAATGGGGACAGCGCCCAGAATGTCTGTAAATTGTCTGAATTGTAAAGAGCTGCAGAATATGTTGGCGCTATATAAATAAAAAGATTATTATTATTATAAAGATTATTAGTTATGCAAAGGGTTGAAAAAACGCAGCATGTGAACATAGCCTAATAACTGTTCTTAAAAATAAACTATTATCACTTCTATTTTTAAAGCTTTTTACTCTGCGGCATATTTTCCACACCTGCCTAAAACTTTTGCACAGTACTGTATATGAGATGCTTTTACAAAAAGATGCAGTATTTTTTGATAGTATGATACAAATCACTCTTGCTATGTGACTCCCTATTTCTTAATTTAAGAATCCATGTAGTAATTTGCATTTCGACCTCTAGATGGTGACACCTGAATACTGCAGTGACAATATCTCCAAAATATCCTAGGTCGGTGATGGCGAACCTTTTACAGACCGAGAGCCCAAACTGCAACCAAAAACCCACTGATTTATCCCATAGTGCCAACACGGTCATTTAACCAGAATGCTGAGGTTTTAGTTTAGAAAAACAACTCATACATAGAGCAGACGAGGGGAACCAAAAGCAGCCACAAACAGCAGCAGGGGTATGAGACTGCAGATAGAAAAAATATGCTCCCCCTTCCATCCTGGTATATGTTTGCCCATCCTTGTATATATGCTTCTCCCCCATCCTTGTATGTGCTACCCCCCATCCTTGTATATATCCTGCTCCCCATCCTTGTTTATATGCTGCTCCCCCATCCTTGTATATATCCTGCTTTCCCATCCTTGTATATATGCTGCCCCCCATCCTTGTATATATCCTGCTTCCCCATCCTTGTATATATGCTGCTCCCCCATCTTTGTCGGAACAAAGAGGAATCTGCTACTAGTGAAATGTTTCTGTGTTTTCTTATTAGGAGTTTTCCCTGGAGAAGGCGATGCATACCATGGAAGAAATGTGGGACTCCATAGCCTTTAATAAAGATAAAACCATATATATTTATATTATGCACAGCTACTACTTACACATACACACATGGAGTACAGGATATACAGACAATTACCACATACTACATACAAAATATTTCTCACTCTCTGAAAAAGTGTAAAATACATAATGGTGCATCCAGACACCAATTCTACAGTGCTGCTCATACACTGCAAAGAGTCTAAATACCTGTGGTCATCTGTGACTTGCACACACAAGTTAAGGTGGCCACACACAATAACCCTCTCCTCAATCCTGGTATATATGCTGGTCCTCCCGTCAATCCTGGTATATATGCTGGCCCTCCCCTCAATCCTGGTATATATGCTGGCCCTCTCCTCAATCCTGGTATATATGCTGGCCCTCCCCTCAATCCTGGTATATATGCTGGCCCTCCCCTCAATCCTGGTATATATGTTGGCCCTCCCCTCAATCCTGGTATATATGCTGGCCCTCCCCTCAATCCTGGTATATATGCTGGTCCTCCCGTCAATCCTGGTATATATGCTGGCCCTCTCCTCAATCCTGGTATATATGCTGGCCCTCCCCTCAATCCTGGTATATATGCTGGCCCTCCCCTCAATCCTGGTATATATGCTGGCCCTCTCCTCAATCCTGGTATATATGCTGGCCCTCTCCTCAATCCTGGTATATATGCTGGCCCTCCCCTCAATCCTGGTAAATATGCTGGCCCTCCCCTCAATCCTGGTATATATGCTGGCCCTCCCCTCAATCCTGGTATATATGCTGGCCCTCCCCTCAATCCTGGTATATATGCTGGCCCTCCCCTCAATCCTGGTATATATGCTGGCCCTCCCCTCAATCCTAGTATATATGCTGGCCCTCCCTTCAATCCTGGTATATTTGCTGGCCCTCCCCTCAATCTTGGTATATATGACGCGCCTCCTGGGCCAGTGTTGTTTGGGGGATACCCGGAGCCGGATCAGATGGGGGTTGTAGTCTCCGAGTGGCGGTGACCCGGTCCGTGCCCAGGGTGTCAAGCTCAGTGTGTGGCAGTCCTACAGATGTTGCTGGATGTTCCTTAGTGTCGACTACGCCACCCGTTGATTTGCGGTCACTACGGCCGCCGCTGCAGCAGGGTCCGCTGAGGCTGGTGGTGTGTGTGCAGCTCAGGTAGTATAACCCCCAACGGGAGGGGTATAGCCTCAGGGGGTCAGTTGTAGAGGGTGGTGGTTGTGGTGGTGCAGTGAGAGTGGTAATAAGACTCCGAGTCGGGCTGTGCAGTTCAGGGTTTTACTTACTGCTTTTGTGTTGGTCACTCCGGCCTTGAGTGACCACCCGAGCCGTGCTGCGTCCACCAGGTCCTGGACTCGGCCAACCCCCAGGTGATTCTGGAGCGTGGTCCTGAGCTCCCTTTCTGACTTGTCCTTCTCTCTGGCCTTCCCCACCAGGGATCCACCTAAGTCCGGCTCCCTCGGGCCTCTTGTTGGTAAAACCCTTGTCTCTGGGTTCCCTGACCCTATTCTTGGTTTGCCTTCCGGGTGGATTTAGTGGGTGGTCGTGGCAGATCCTGCCCACGACCTCCGGTCTCTGGCTAAGGATTAGGGCCCTCCACCAGCTTGGGATCCGGTACCCTTGTGCCAACTCTTCACCCTCTGGTCTAATTTTGGGTTCTTGGAGTTCCCTCTTCTCCCCCTCTGGGTCCTTCTTTCTCCTCTCTCTCTCTCTTGGCCTTGGAGCTGGCTGAGCTGCTCTGCTTCTCTGACTCAACTCTGACAGACTGACCCTGATCTAAGATGGTTCCCACCTTATATACTCCCTCTATGTGTGAGCTCAGGTGACCAGCACCCAATGAGCTCCTAGCATTACCCAGACTGCTCCCCCTATCTGCCCCTACACTACTGGGATGTTCCAACCCCCTCCCACTCCAGCCAGGGACAGACACTGTCGTACCTGCACATTTCTCTAGTGGGAGTACCATTGATCTGTCCCCCGGAAATGGGATGTGTGTAGTGCATGCAGCCTACTGAGCCCAGTTCCACACTCCATCCTTACCCGGGAGTGGAATACCACACCTCTGGCTTGAGGTGTAATACCCCTGTAGCAGCCGAATCCTCAGGGTGCTACATTCCCCCCTAGTAAATCACAGCACGTCCTCGGGCTGTTAAAGATAAAAACATCCAAAACATACAATTATTTTTCATAAACATCAACATATAAACATATAAAACATCATATATATATCAGCAATAAAACGTTTTCATAAATAACATTCTTGTAAACATTCCTGTCGCTGGTTCCTCCGGTCACGGTGCAACTTGTGACCGGGTAAAGTGCGACAGTCTCTTGAAGAAAAATGGTTTTCCCATAAAACCAGTAGGGGGCGCTTTAGGAAGCGCAACTATATACAAAGGGGATATGGCCGCTCTCAGTCCTCGGCCAGCTATTAGGAACTAGGGACACACGGGCATCAGTTCACACTTTGTCCCAACGGGGAACATATTTTAAATAAGTAACAGTTCTTGGTACCCCGATGGGTAACTATTTACAGTCTCTTTACCGTACTTTAACGACGGCGTCCTCCTGCTCCTTCTTTGGATTTAGACCCGTCCGGGTCCTCCTGCTCCTCCTCACACCGCAGCTCCTCCTCCGTCAGGCGATGTACATGGAGGGCGTAGGGTCCTTTGGCACACTTGTGCCGTGTGAAGGTGACCTCGTCCCCTACGTGCAGGTCACGACCTCTGTGTCCCTCCGGCAGATGGCTTTCTACGTCTCTGCGGGTCACAAAGACGTCGCTGGGGGTATGATGGTCTCTAATGAAGCCCCACCCATGCTGCATGTTGAATTTTATCACAGTCCCGGTGGAAGGGGGACCATGAGCTGCACGGGGATTCCTCCTGGTCCGGCTCTTCTGCTCCGCGCTCCTTATCTGTGCTTGCTGTTCCCGGACCCGCCTCTCTCTCCGCTCCCTCTCGAAGACTTCAAGCTGCTGCCGGCAGCACTCTGCACGCTCCGCTGCGGCCGCCCGAGTCTCCTGAGTGAACCCCATGAGGTCTTCTCCGGTGGGGTCCCACTCAAACTGTGCCTCCTCCAGCGGGGGTGAGGTCCTCTTTACAGGCTTCGGAGCCGGAATCAGGGGCTCGCACATGGGCCTTGCTCTCTGGAGTTCCAGCTGAATGTACTCCTGGGGCCATACAAAGGGCTGCCCATCCGGGCACGTATGCTGGGCAAATAGATTTTCACCCAGGTGCGGCACTCTAGATGTTGAGGGCGCGTTGATGGTAGCGGCGCCCGGGTTGACCAGGCCTTGCGACCAGGCTTGGGGCACCCTAAAGGCAAAGGGCACCGTAAGAACGGCGGCGCCCTGGGTTACTCGGCCCTGCGACCAGGCCGGTGGCTCCGCGGAGGTAGGGGGCGCTGTTGGAATTGCGGCGCCCAGGGGTACTGGGCCTTGCGACCAGGCTGATGGTATTTCCTGCTTGGCCACGCTCGAGGTCGAGGCGTGTGACGTCACAGGGGTCGCGGCCCCGGTTTCCGGTTGAGGCCTAGTCGGCGGCGGTGACGATGCAGCGACGGGCACGGCAGGGGGAACTTCGGGCTCTGCGACGGGGAGCTGGGGCAGGCACGCGGATTCCCGGCTCGGGGTAGAGACGTCCCCTTTACCTGCCTCCGTCCGTTCAGCTCCCTTCTCGGCGCCGTCTCCGGCCTTCAGTCCTCCTGCACCATCCTCAGAGGCGGTCTGTCTCCTCGTCTCGGGTGGCGTGCTCCGCTGTCGGGTTTCGGTCTGCTGGGCCATCTCTCGGCTCCACTCCGCCAACGTCTCTCGCTGTACCCGGGCCATCCTCCGTGCGAGGCTCTCCAACGCAGTCTGTGCACACTCCCGGTCTCGGGGGAGCTGTGCCAGGACCTCCACTAGGCCTAGTGGGGTTGTTGCTTGCAGCAGGTTCCTGACCACTGGGTCGGTGCTGCCTGATTCTCCCTCCATCTCCGGGTAGGCTTTCTCTGGACTCCCCTCCAGACTTCTTGTCTCCGGGTGCGCTCTCTCCAGACTGCTCCAGGCGACACCCATCTTTGCTCTCTTGTTCTGTCTCCGCCCACATTGAGGGTGGTCCCGGGGCAACTTAGTGATTGTCAGTTCCAGGGGCAGTTCTCTCACGCTGATGGACACTTCCAGCATCACAGTCTCTGTTGGTGGGCGCGGTTTCCGCTTTTGGCGCCATTCTTCGACCTGGCCCACGATGGGAGGTGGCCTTTTGCCACCCTCTGGCACGCCCATAATGGCGTCCCCTCTTCCAAGGCGGGAAATCTTTGGAAATGGCGGGAAAAAGCTGCAAATGGCGGACAACCGGCGGGAAACGACCTGTGATGGGGTCCGTTGGCGGGGACCCTCCGGAACCGGCGGGAGACTTCTTTTTAAGGTAACGGTGAACTTTTCTTCAGGCACGCAGTACCCGGTTGTTGCGGGCACGTAATCCTGCCGACTACGCCAAAGTTGACGCGCCCCCTGGGCCAGTGTTGTTTGGGGGATACCCGGAGCCGGATCAGATGGGGGTTGTAGTCTCCGAGTGGCGGTGACCCGGTCCGTGCCCAGGGTGTCAAGCTCAGTGTGTGGCAGTCCTACAGATGTTGCTGGATGTTCCTTAGTGTCGACTACGCCACCCGTTGATTTGCGGTCACTACGGCCGCCGCTGCAGCAGGGTCCGCTGAGGCTGGTGGTGTGTGTGCAGCTCAGGTAGTATAACCCCCAACGGGAGGGGTATAGCCTCAGGGGGTCAGTTGTAGAGGGTGGTGGTTGTGGTGGTGCAGTGAGAGTGGTAATAAGACTCCGAGTCGGGCTGTGCAGTTCAGGGTTTTACTTACTGCTTTTGTGTTGGTCACTCCGGCCTTGAGTGACCACCCGAGCCGTGCTGCGTCCACCAGGTCCTGGACTCGGCCAACCCCCAGGTGATTCTGGAGCGTGGTCCTGAGCTCCCTTTCTGACTTGTCCTTCTCTCTGGCCTTCCCCACCAGGGATCCACCTAAGTCCGGCTCCCTCGGGCCTCTTGTTGGTAAAACCCTTGTCTCTGGGTTCCCTGACCCTATTCTTGGTTTGCCTTCCGGGTGGATTTAGTGGGTGGTCGCGGCAGATCCTGCCCACGACCTCCGGTCTCTGGCTAAGGATTAGGGCCCTCCACCAGCTTGGGATCCGGTACCCTTGTGCCAACTCTTCACCCTCTGGTCTAATTTTGGGTTCTTGGAGTTCCCTCTTCTCCCCCTCTGGGTCCTTCTTTCTCATCTCTCTCTCTCTTGGCCTTGGAGCTGGCTGAGCTGCTCTGCTTCTCTGACTCAACTCTGACAGACTGACCCTGATCTAAGATGGTTCCCACCTTATATACTCCCTCTATGTGTGAGCTCAGGTGACCAGCACCCAATGAGCCCCTAGCATTACCCAGACTGCTCCCCCTATCTGCCCCTACACTACTGGGATGTTCCAACCCCCTCCCACTCCAGCCAGGGACAGACACTGTCGTACCTGCACATTTCTCTAGTGGGAGTACCATTGACCTGTCCCCCGGAAATGGGATGTGTGTAGTGCATGCAGCCTACTGAGCCCAGTTCCACACTCCATCCTTACCCGGGAGTGGAATACCACACCTCTGGCTTGAGGTGTAATACCCCTGTAGCAGCCGAATCCTCAGGGTGCTACATATATCCTGGCCCTCCCCTCAATCCTGGTATATATGCTGGCCCTCCCCTCAATCCTGGTATATATGCTGGCCCTCCCTTCAATCCTGGTATATATGGTGGCCCTCCCCTCAATCCTGGTATATATGATGGCCTTCCACTCAATCCTGGTATATATGCTGGCCCTCCCCTCAATCCTGGTATATATGGTGGCCTTCCCCTCAATCCTGGTGTATATGCTGGCCCTCCCCTCAATCCTGGTATATATGCTGGTCCTCCCCTCAATCCTGGTATATATGCTGGCCCTCCACTCAATCCTGGTATATATGCTGGCCCTCCCCTCAATCCTGGTATATATGCTGGCCCTCCCCTCAATCCTGGTATATATGCTGGCCCTCCCCTCAATCCTGGTATATATGCTGGCCTTCCCCTCAATCCTGATATATATGCTGGCCCTCCCCTCAATCCTGGTATATATGCTGGCCCTCCCCTCAATCCTGGTATATATGCTGGCCCTCCCTTCAATCCTGGTATATATGGTGGCCCTCCCCTCAATCCTGGTATATATGCTGGCCTTCCCCTCAATCCTGGTATATATGCTGGCCCTCCCCTCAATCTTGGTATATATGGTGGCCTTCCCCTCAATCCTGGTGTATATGCTGGCCCTCCCCTCAATCCTGGTATATATGCTGGTCCTCCCCTCAATCCTGGTATATATGCTGGCCCTCCACTCAATCCTGGTATATATGCTGGCCCTCCCCTCAATCCTGGTATATATGCTGGCCCTTCCCTCAATCCTGGTATATATGCTGGCCCTCCCCTCAATCCTGGTATATATGCTGGCCTTCCCCTCAATCCTGATATATATGCTGGCCCTCCCCTCAATCCTGGTATATATGCTGGCCCTCTCCTCAATCCTGGTATATATGCTGGCCCTCCCCTCAATCCTGGTATATATGCTGGCCCTCCCCTCAATCCTGGTATATATGCTCCCTCTCCCCCCCCAGTCACTGTGCATCACATATTAAAAAAAAAAAAAAGACACATAATAAACCCTCCTCCTCACCTTCCTTCTTCTCCCGCGCAGCGTCCTCTCCTGTGGTCGGCACATCTAGCTGAAGTGTATTGCAGCGCACGTACTAGCCAGGCCCGTGCTCTGCAATACACGCTGCCGGCCAACATCATATGCCCAGTCGATCCTCTAATTGGCCGGCCGAAGTCATGCTGGCCTGTGATTGGCCGGCAGCCGCTGATTGGCCGGCCGAAGTCATGCTGGCCTCTGATTGGCCGGCAGCGTGTATTGCCGCGCACGGGCCTGGCTAGTTCGTGCGCTTCAATACACTTCAGCTCGATGTGTTTCCGTCCGAGAGAGATCGCACATCTAGCTGCAGTAGCGGAGCTGGTGCCGGCACTCGGCGGCTCAGAGTTCTCCCCGCCGGCCCGATCCAGTAGCGCTAGTGCTGCGGCCATGGTGCCCCCCAGGAGGGCTCTGCTGCCCCCTCTGCACGCTGCCATAGGTTCCCAGCACTGGTGTAAAGCTTTTCTTCTTTTACAGCTGACGACCCAAAATTGGTGATTTTCTGAAAAAAAAAAAAAAAAAGGCCAGTATGCATTATATATGGTGGAAGTGAGAATGTATCATCTGGATAAGGGGGTGGTCTTCACAGAGGGGTCTATGGAGAGATGTCTCTTTATAAGAAGCACATAGCATGGAATACCGGGGGGAAGCCTTCTGGCTCCTTATGTTGCTCCAGTCCGGAATGCTCCACTATGGTCCATCCTTCTATAGTTCTTCTCTTACACTTTCTGCTGGTCGGTATATGGACGTATTCGCTCTATGCTGACAGGCGCTCCCTTAGTATAGCCCATGTAATGCACGGCACCACAATGTTGTAGGTTCTGACTACTGTGTAAAAAAACACCCACCCAGAGACCGGCCATAATCTTATAGTCTGGGTGTGAATACGCTGTAGGTAGAGCTACACTTTTGTTGTGGAAATTTTGGTCATTTTATTTACCTTTTTGCATTTACCCGAATGAGGCTTGTGAGAAATCCTTAAATATGCAGCAGATTTCTCCTGTATGATGCTGACCAATCATAAGCAAGCAGCAACGCTCAAAGAAAAGAAGAACACGCCCCCACCATAGCTCAAAGCGGGTTTCTTAGGGTATAAAGCTACGTTCTCACAATGAGTTTTTAGTGAGTTTTTACGCTGCATATTTTAGAAATAATGTAAGTAACCTATCTTAATGGGTGCAGAAATTCTACAACATCAAAAACTCACCAAAAGCTCATCGTGGGAACCTAGCCTAAGATGTATAATGATGGAGAGTCATGATCTCCTGGTCTAACCTTCTGCATGATTAGAAAGCAGAGGTAACAGCTCTAAGACAAGCAAGGAGCCGCACAGCTGAGTTTCTCTGTGTCACATTACAAACCCTTTTATTGACTCTCCTGATTATGGAGTGTGCCAGTATCACACTTATGTCTTCTGTGCTAAAGCAACTTATATTCTCTCTGCAGTGATATTAGGCTGTTATTACACCTCACACAGGAGCAGTGTGTTCTGGGTTACTTCCATGGTGAAATGTAATGACAGTCTCCTCTAATCTCACTACAGAATCAGTACAAGTTGAGCACAACGGATCTAAGTGTGATACTGACGCTGTGCTCTCATTTCTGGACAGGCGGTGTGGGATAGGCGCAGTACAGCAGAGGTGAGAGTACCATAAGAGGAGGAGAGCTGGTAGAAAGGTTTGTAATGTTGCACAACTAAACTCTCTTGTGCTGCCCCTTCACCCACAGAGACCTTAACTGGAAGGTATTAGTCAGTTGTGTGCTCTAATCATGAAGGAGGTTAGCCCAGGAGACCAGGTCTGTATCCTTACATCTTAGACACTGAGAAATCTGCTCTAAGCTATGGTGGGGATGTGATCATCTTTCTTTTCAGTGCTGTCGTCTGCTTATAATTGGTCAGCATCATGCAGGGAGAAGAATTTCGCACCCCCAGTGAAAACTCTGATAACATCTACTTGGATTTAATTTTTTTAACTCATTAGGCGCCAAATACTTTCATTGCTAATATCTCCGCAAATGAAAGATAAAATAGAAAAAAAAACATGAAAAATTTGGTGACAGGTCCTCTTTAGGATAAGACAACCCCTTTAAATGTAAGAATTGAATTTTAGTCGAAAAAATGTATGCAACAAAAATGCCACATGTGATTTGATCCAAAAACATGCTGCATTTCAGGATGAGAGAAGCAAGTATTTGCAAAAAAAAGTTAAAAGGGGTGTTCACTGTTATGATATTGATCACTTATACTTAGGATGGACCACCATGATCAGATTGGTAGAGTTCCAACACTCTGCCACCCCATTGATTCCATGCTGGAGCTGGTAACAGCTGATTGGTGGTGTTAGGATTTGGACACCTATCAATCTGATACTACTGACTTATATTGATGCCTTCTCCTAATTGATAAGTGGTAGCATACCCCTTTAAAACAATACGTAGTTTTTATTTAGTTGTAAGATGAAAGTGACTCTACACATTAAGGCGTGTCATGGTCTGAGCACAAAATGATTCTAAGATTAGTTGCTGGCCTCTTGACCCGAACTTAAGAGCTTAAGGCCATGTTCATACATTCAGTAATTTGGTCAGTATTTTACCTCAGTATTAGGAAGCCAAAACCAGGAGTGGAACAATTAGAGGAAAAGTATAATAGAAACACGTCACTGATGAAACTTACTGAACGTGTGAAGGTGGCCTAATAGAGACGCTGTGGAGAAGGACAGGAGCGCACACAAAATAGGGCAATAGCGTCTGATAAGGGGTCGGGATAATTGATGGCAGCGCTCACCTAGAGGTGTTGTGTGCAGTCACCACAGCTATAATGGTGTAGAAAGCCGCTGCTGCCCTGTGGCTGGAGGAAAGGTTCTTCAAGAGGTGGAATGGCAAAAATGGAAGCTGGCACATTTAGGTGGGCTGTGCTGCGGGAGTGAAGAGCTTGTTTTTTTTTATACCTTGAGAAAGGCCCTGGTCCATTGCAGAAACGCATTGATATTAATAAAAAACGTTTGGGAATCCCAAGGCTCTTCATTCCCACAGTGCAGCCCACCTAAACGTGCCAGCTTCCATTTCTGCCAATGTGGCCTAATAGACGTATATGAGGCTGTCAAAGATCGGGGCAGGAGACTCGCAAACAGCTTGTGCATCACGATCTATGACACACAGATGTGTGAATACGCCATTACTCTCATATAAGATTACCTGCATCAAGTTTCAAAGGAGCAATTGTAACCCTCTTTCAATTATTTAAAGGGATTTTCCCACAAACAAAATTCATTTTAATCAATAGATCTTGGAATAATAATAAGTTCCACAATTGGATGTGTTTAAATAAAATGTTCCTGTGCTGAGATAATCTTAGAAATATGCCCCTGCTGTGTACTGTGTAATGTCTGACCATACAGGAACATGGTCTGAACATACCACATCTCCTGGACGAGGAGGATGCAAGAGAGTATACAGACATTACAGCAGGGGATCACAGCCGATTCTTTATGTGAGGTAAAACAAGTTTTTAAACAGGCAGGGAAATGTTTTACCTCACAGAATCAGCTGCCATCCTGTGGTGTCCTGTCTGTATACTCTTTCGCTTCCTCCCATGATGCCAAGAATACAAATAAAGTAAAGAGCATAATTGCTGTCCAGACACTGAACAAGCAGGCTATGCAGTAAAATTAAGAATGATCAATGGAGATATGGAAGAGAATAAGGTATAACTCAGGGCCAGTGCAAGACAAGCAATTCTATCTAGTAACAAAGTTGCTCAATTTATTATGTAGATTATAAATGGATGTAATATAAAATTGTTTTGCGGATGAATCGCTGCTCTGAGTGTTAGATTTTCAAAGTGGTAAAAGGGTTTATCTGCCAGTAATGATATTTACCTGGGGACATCCACCTATTGGAGACAGGCCATTAAAACTGGCCAAACTTTCTCCTTACTTTCTTGGCCACTGTGGGTCTTTTTGGACTGCAAACGGTTGATAAGTGTTGGTAAGAGTTTTCGAAGTATATATGTCATAAGTGTCTATGGTTGGAGAACCCCTTTAAAGAAAAACATTGGTCAACAATTTTAGGAATTGTAAGGAAGGTTAGAAGATGTTTGGCTACGGTAACAGTCTGGTGGTTTCACATTTTATATGATTTAGGCTTTGCATGTGTTAGTTCACTATGTCGCACCTCTGATCTCTCTATTGGACCATGTAAAACATAAAAAACCTAATGACAGAAGAAAAGATCAGCAGGATCGGTGATGGTAGTTACTGGGAACCCCACCATTCACTAGAGTGGGGATCCCTATCCTCTCTTATGGAGGAAATAGTATGGAGCCGTTGCCAGGCATGCGCACTGCCACACTCCATTCAGTGTCTATGGGACTGATGGGGACAGCCGAGAACATCAGCAGCCATGTATATATTATATATATATTTACTGTATATACACTGCTCAAAAAAATAAAGGGAACACTCAAATAACACATCCTAGATCTGAGTGTATGAAATATTCTCATTGAATACTTTGTTCTGTACAAAGTTGAATGTGCTGACAACAAAATCACACAAAAATCATAAATGGAAATCAAATTTATTAACCAATGGAGGCCTGGATTTGGAGTCACCCCCAAAATTAAAGTGGAAAAACACACTACAGGCTGATCCAACTTTGATGTAATGTCCTTAAAACAAGTCAAAATGAGGCTCAGTATTGTGTGTGGCCTCCACGTGCCTGTATGACCTCCCTACAACGCCTGGGCATGCTCCTGATGAGGTTGCGGATGGTCTCCTGTGGGATCTCCTCCCAGACCTGGACTAAAGCATCCGCCAACTCCTGGACAGTCTGTGGTGCAACGTGATGTTGGTGGATGGAGCGAGACATGATGTCCCAGATGTGCTCAATCGGATTCAGGTCTGGGGAACGGGCGGGCCAGTCCATAGCTTAAATGCCTTCATCTTGCAGGAACTGCTGACACACTCCAGCCACATGAGGTCTGGCATTGTCCTGCATTAGGAGGAACCCAGGGCCAACCGCACCAGCATATGGTCTCACAAGGGGTCTGAGGATCTCATCGCGGTACCTAATGGCATTCAGGCTACCTCTGGCGAGCACATGGAGGGCTGTGCGGCCCTCCAAAGAAATGCCACCCCACACCATTACTGACCCACTGCCAAACCGGTCATGCTGAAGGATGTTACAGGCAGCAGATCGCTCTCCACGGCGTCTCCAGACTCTGTCACGTCGGTCACATGAAAGCAGGTTCACACTGAGAACATCTGTGAAGAGCACAGGGCGACTTTGCCAATCCTGGTGTTCTGTGGCAAATGCCAAGCGTCCTGCATGGTGTTGGGCTGTGAGCACAACCCCCATCTGTGGACATCGGGCCCTCATACCACCCTCATGGAGTCGGTTTCTAACCGTTTGTGCAGACACATGCACATTTGTGGCCTGCTGGAGGTCATTTTGCAGGGCTCTGGCAGTGCTCCTCCTGGAGGCACAACCAACATTTAAAAGTGACCAAAACATCAGCCAGAAAGCATTGGTACTGAGATGTGGTCTGTGGTCCCCACCTGCAGAACCACTCCTTTACTGAGGGTGTCTTGATAATTGCCAATAATTTCCATCTATTGTCTTCCATTTGCACAACAGCATGTGAAATTGATTGTCAATCAGTGTTGCTTCCTAAGTGGACAGTTTGATTTAACAGACGGTTGATTTACTTGGAGTTATATTCTGTTGTTTAAGTGTTCCCTTTATTTTTTTGAGCAGTGTATATATATGTAATATATATATATGTTTGTGTGTGTGTGTGTGTGTGTATGTACAGTACAGACCAAAGGTTTGGACACACCTTCTCATTTAAAGATTTTTCTGTATTTTCATGACTATGAAAATTGTAAATTCACACTGAAGGCATCAAAACTATGAATTAACACATGTGGAATTATATACTTAACAAAAAAGTGTGAAACAACTGAAATTATGTCTTATATTCTAGGTTCTTCAAAGTAGCCACCTTTTGCTTTGATGACTGCTTTGCACACTCTTGGCATTCTCTTGATGAGGTTCAAGAGGTAGTCACCGGAAATGGTTTTCACTTCACAGGTGTGCCCTGTCAGGTTTAATAAGTGGGATTTCTTGCCTTATAAATGGGGTTGGGACCATCAGTTGGGTTGTGCAGAAGTCTGGTGGATACACAGCTGATAGTCCTACTGAATAGACTGTTAGAATTTGTATTATGGCAAGAAAAAAGCAGCTAAGTAAAGAAAAACGAGTGGCCATCATTACTTTAAGAAATGAAGGTCAGTCAATGCGAAAAATTGGGAAAACTTTGAAAGTGTCCCCAAGTGCAGTTGCAAAAACCATCAAGTGCTAGAAGTAAACTGGCTCACATGAGGACCGCCCCAGGAAAGGAAGACCAAGAGTCAACTCTGCTTCTGAGGATAAGTTTATCCGAGTCACCAGCCTCAGAAATCGCAGGTTAACATCAGCTCAGATTAGAGACCAGGTCAATGCCACATAGAGTTCTAGCAGCAGACACATCTCTACAACAACTGTTAAGAGGAGACTTTGTGCAGCAGGCCTTCATGGTAAAATAGCTGCTAGGAAACCACTGCTAAGGACAGGCAACAAGCAGACAAGACTTGTTTGGGCTAAAGAACACAAAGAATGGACATTAGACCTGGGAAATCTGTGCTTTGGTCTGATGAGTCCAAATTTGAGATCTTTGGTTCCAACCACCGTGTCTTTGTGCGACGCAGAAAAGGTGAACGGATGGACTCTACATGCCTGGTTGCCACCGTGAAGCATGGAGGAGGAGGTGTGATGGTGTGGGGGTGCTTTGCTGGTTACACTGTTGGGGATTTATTCAAAATTGAAGGCATACTGAACCAGCATGGCTTCATTAGGAGAATATTTCTGTGTGAGCACATATAAAGGAGCAGGTGAGATTAGTGTCCCAGCACTATACACTGGCTCTCTTTCTATTTGTGAGGTATGTACAAGGACCTTTACTTCACTGATAAAGCCATGTACAATAATTTAGTTATTATATTCTGTAATGTTCATTAACTTGTAAATAACCTGCAGTCTATAATGAGCCGTGTTAATAATATGATCCCACCAATAGTGACTCTGTATGGTCAATTTGACAATAAACTGTGTTGGTATTGTACTTTTTATTTTTCATCACTAGATGGCAGTGCAGCAGTGTAAATGTGTGAGAGAATGGGATGATGGCGCCATTACTGATCACTGGCGGCATTTTCTCTGTATTGGGTAAACTGGAGATAAACCGCTCTTGTCAGCAGATAGAATATTTCAGACTTTTGCCATATTGATTAATTTGCACATAATTTTCCTGTTTACAGTTTAGGCACCTGGATGGTGGAGGCCTCCATTACACATGTGGACATCTCCGAATTCCAGGACTTAAACACATCATATATATCTTGTTTTTTCACTTCATAGTCCATTATTATCCGTAAATAAGCCGGAACCTTCACAATTTTACTTACTTAATAATAATCTATTAATCTTGAATAAATGCTCCAGATCCTGGATTTTACAATTTGGCTATTATGTTCCATTATGTAAAATCAGGAGCTGACCTTCTTTATTGGTAAATCACGATGTAATTCAGGTTAATGATTCTTATGATTTTGCTAATAAAAACACTATTGCATTGTACACGTGTCGTTGTGTGATTGATCTAGATCCCAGCAGCCTCAATTGTCCGCTATTATTGAGAAGTCTTGGCTGCTAGATATGGCAGTGTCATCAATCTCAAGAAGCCTTTTATTCTCACATACATGATAGAATCCAATAGTAAACATCAGCATATCCCTTCCAGGAGCGGAACGACATCGGTCACAGAGGGTGCGACCGAGCCCGTGCAGGAGGGGGGTCGGCCGCCACCAGCACCTATTTCAGTTAGAGGTGCATGCAAGGACACACATTCAGCTGAAATGTATTGAGACGCAGAGACCATCTGTGTCCCTGCACCGCAATACACCCTGCCAGCCAATCAGAGGCCGGCTGTTGACGTTGGTGTGCCAGTCACAGGTCGCACATGACCGTGACGTCATGCACCATGCCAGCAAGACGAAGTTAGATGCCAGTTCCTTCAAGTGCTATAAAAGAATACGCTGCGAGTTGTGGGAGTGGAGGAAGGGAAGAAGAATAATTTATTTATTTTTAAATGTATTGGAGAAGAACAGCAAACATTATTAATGGAAGGGGCACAGGATGGGGGACATTATACCAGGAAGGGTACAATAAGAAAGCACAGCAACACACTGCAAGGGACAATACATATGCTGACACTGAGAACATAAGAGCTAAACTGCATTATTGCTAAATAAAATGTACTTACAAAAAATGAAGGCTCTTAGCGCACAAATTGGCCAATTCATGTATGCCCATCAACCACAACAAGGTAGCCTCCGCATGATGGGTAACTAACCTCTTAAACATGCCTCTCTTGGGCTATAAGCCTACAATATAAATGGGCAAACATGCCTCTCTTAGGAGAGAAACCTACAAATTTAAGTGGGCAGGTAGAAACCAACACTAATTAAAAGCACCCGTGGGCTGATGGGTGCTTATACCAGGAAGGGTCCCAGGATGGAGTGCATTATACCAGGAAGGGTCCCAGGATGGGGAACATTATACCAGGAAAGGGCTCAGGATGGGGGACATTATACCAGGAATGTGCTCATGATGGGGGACATTATACCAGGAATGTGCTCAGAATGGGGTACATTATACCAGGAATGTGCTGAGAATTGGGTACATTATTCCAGGAAGATGCCCAGGATGGAGTGCATTATACCAGGAAGGTGCTCAGGAAGGGTAACATTATACCAGGAAGGTGCCAAGGATGTAGTGCATTATACCAGGAAGGTGCTCATGATGTAGTGCATTATACCAGGAAGGTGCTCAGGATGGGGAACATTATACCAGGAAAGGGCGCAGAATAGAGCACATTATACAAGGAAGAGGCCCAAGATGTACAGTTGAAACCAGAAGTTTACATACACTATATAAAAAGACACATATGCATGTTTCTCTCAATATCTGACATGAAATCAGAATAAACCTTTCCCGTTTTTTAAAATGCCTTAATACATTCTCTCTCTCCTTATTCTGGCATTTGGCAAATATTAAAAATTATGGTAATCCTAATTGACCTAAAACGGGAAAGGGCATCAGCGTTCCCATGTAACTTCCCAGGCCTATGCTCTACGTGAAAGTTGAAGTCCTGAAGAGCTAGGAACCATCTAGTTACCCTGGCATTGTTACCCCTCTTTTCCCTCAACCATCTCAACGGGGCATGGTCTGACACCAACTTAAACTTCCGGCCTAGTAGGTAGTATCTTAATGTATCTACGGCCCACTTTATGGCTAAACACTCCTTTTCTACTATTGCGTAGTTTTTCTCGCTGGAGGACAGCTTCCGGCTCAGATAGAGAATGGGATGTTCTTCCCCATTTATCCATTTATCTCTTGAGAGAGAACAGCTCCTAGACCAAGCTCTGAAGTGTCTGTCTGGACCACAAACTCTTTCTTAACCCCTTTACCCCCGAGGGTGATTTGCACGTTAATGACCAGACCAATTTTTACAATTCTGACCACTGTCACTTTATGAGGAAATTACTCTGGAAAACTTAAATGGATCCCCCTGATTCTGAGATTCTTTTTTCATGACATATTGTACTTCATGATTGTGGTAAAATTTCTTCGATATCACTTGCGTTTATTTGTGAAAAAAATGGAAATTTGGCGAAAATTTTGAAAATTTTGCAATTTTCAAAATTTTAATTTTTATGCCCTTAAAACAGAGAGATGTGTCACACAAAATAGTTAATAAGTAACATTTCCCACATGTCTACTTTACATCAGCACAATTTTGGAACCAAATTTTTTTTTTTGTTAGGGAGCTATAAGGGTTAAAAGTTGACCAGCGATTTCTCATTTTTCCAACAAAATTTACAAAACCATTTTTTTAGGGACCACATCACATTTGAAGTCACTTTGAGAGGTCTTTACCCAAAAGTGACACCATTCTAAAAACTGCACCCCTCAAGGTGCTCAATACCACATTCAAGAACTTTATTAACCCTTCAGGTGCTTCACAGGAATTTTTGGAATGTGGAAGAAAAAAATGAACATTTAATTTTTTTCACAAAAATGTTAGTTTAGACCCAATTTTTTTTATTTTTGCAGGGGTAACAAGAAAAAATGGACCCCAAAACTTGTTGTGCAATTTCCCCTGGGCACGCAGATACCCCATATGTGGGGAAAAAACACTGTTTGGGCGCACGGCAGGGCTTGGAAGGGAAGGAGCGCCATTTGACTTTTTGATTGGAATATTTGCTTAAATAATTAGCGGACGCCATGTCGCGTTTGGAGAGCCCCTGTGTGCCTAAACATTGGGGCTCCCCCATAAGTGAACCCTATTTGGAAACTAGACCCCACAAGGCACCTATCTAGATTCATAGTGAGCACTTGGAACCCCCAGGTGCTTCACAAATTGATTCGTAAAAATGAAAAAGTGGAAAAAAAAACACTTTTATTTTTATGGATTAATTTGTGAAGCACCTGGGGGTTCCAAGTGCTCAATATGCATCTAGATAGGTGCCTTGGGGGTCTAGTTTCCAAAATGGGGTCACTTGTGGGGGAACTCCAATGTTTAGGCACACAGGGGATCTCCAAACGCGACATGGTTTCAACTTGTTAGCGGACACCATGTTGCGTTTGGAGAGCCCCTGTGTGCCTAAACATTGGATCTCCCCCACAAGTGACCCCATTTTGGAAACTAGACCCCTCAGGGAACTTATCTAGATGTGTGGTGAGCACTTTGAACCCCCAAGTGTTTTGCAAAGGTTTATGACGTAGAGCCGTGAAAAAAAATATTTTTTTTTCCACAAAAATGCTCTTTTAGCCGCAATATTTTTATTTTCACAAGGGTACTAGGAGAGATTGGATCCCAAAAGTTGTTGTGCAATTTCTTCTGAGTACGCTGATACCCCATGTGTTGGAGAAAACTACTGTTTGGGCGCATGTCAGGGCACGGAAGGGAAGGAGTGACGCTTTGGAATGCAGACTTTGATGGAATGGTCTGCGGGCGTCATGTCACGTTCTCAGAGCCCCTGATGTGCCTAAACAGTGGAAATGCCCAACAAGTGCCCCCTTTTTGGAACAGATACCTGATTTGTCAATTTTATAATGTAGTGTTATACGCCAGTTGTGTAGGACAACCTGACAAACACTACACAACTGAAGTATGACAACCTGACGAACATTACGTCAGCTGTGTAGTGTTCGTCAGGTTGTCATACATCAGAAATTAATTCAATAGTCCATGGAAGTATGGTACCTTTTGAAGCAGTCTTTCATGCAGAGGCCAGGTTTGTCGGGGCAGGTGTCACATTGGTAAATGGTGTCCTTGCGTATTCCCCTTCGGTAACACACTCGGCACTTCTTTTGTGACTTACCTTTTTTTCCGCTGTGAGCGATCTGCCCCAGGAAATGCTGGCCAGGTACAATTCTAGGTCCTTCAGTTCCAGAAGTAGAGGGGCCCGCTCCACCACCACTGCCAAATATCAGGGCCTTGATAACTGTCTCCTGGAAGTGAAGGTACGACGTAGAAGTCTGGCCTGCACATTTTGACAGAAGGAAAGCGTTGTGCATTGCCATCTGAACAATGTGCACGGCCGGCTTCTTATACCATACCTTGGCCTTTCTCAAAGCACTGTACGGCTGGAGGACTTGATCGGAGAGATCAACTCCCCCCATGTACTTGTTGTACCCCACTACACAGTCTGGTTTGGCGACCTGTGTAGTGGAACCTCTTACAGTGCTGAGGGTGCTGCCATCACCATGTATGGTGGTCAAGAGAAGGACATCCCTCTTGTCCTTGTACTTGACCACCAACAGGTGGTCGCTACATTGGGCTCTACTCTCACCCCTTCTGAGCAGCTGCCCAATTAGCGCCTTTGGGAGGCCTTTCTGATTTTTGCGGACAGTACCGCAAGCTGCGGTATGTCGCGCAGAGAGGGACTTGAAGAGCGGGTTACTTGTATAAAAGTTATCCACGTACAGGTGATAACCTTTATCCAGCAGTGGGTGCACCAAGTCCCACACAATTTTCCCACTCACTCCCAGAACAGGGGGGCATTCAGGGGGTTTAATCAATCCAGGAGTCCTTCCCTTCATAAACTCTAACCTTGTGAGTGTACCCTGAGGTACTCCCCCAAAGTTTATACAGCTTGATCCCGTACCTGGACCTTTTACTGGGCAGGTACTGCCGGAATCCAAGCCGCCCCTTAAAAGAAATTAAGGACTCATCCACGCAGATGTCCCTTTGGGGCACGTGCACTTCACCAAACTTGTTGAAGTGCTCGATGACCGGCCGAGCTTTGAAAAGACGATCAAAGTTTGGGTCATCGCATGCAGGACACATTGCATTATCTTGGTAATGCAAGAACTTGCGGATGGCCTCAAAACGTGTCTGGGTCATGACCATTCGGAACACTGGAGTGTTATACAAAACGTCAACACTCCAGTATTGCCGAACCTCTGTTTTTTTCAGGATCCCCATATGAAGGACCAGGCTCCAAAACGTCATCATTTCTTCTGCGTCTACAGGAGACCAGTTAGAAAATGATGAAGAGGGTTTTGTTCCAAAAATTGATGAGCATACAAATTAGTTTGGCCCACCATGAGGTTTATAAAATCCTCAGAGAAAAAGACTTAGAAAAAGTCTATTTCTGTGAGGCCGGTGGTGTCAAACTTGATTCCTGATTCCGCCACGAAATCAGGAATCAGTGGCTCAACATTTTCGGGGAGCGAGGTCCATATGGGGTCAGTAGTGGGGGGCGCTGGAACATCTTCTCTCCTGCAACGACTGCGGGGCGGTCCAGCAGCACCTGAGGAGGAAGAGGAGGAAGAAGAGGAGGAAGAGGAGGACGATGAGGCGTCGGAAAAGTAAAGAAATGTGGGATCCTCACCCTCGCTGTCAGTCTCAGTGTCGGAGGCAACAATAGCGTATGCCTCCTCCGCTGAATAGCAAGTTTGGGATGAGCCGGACATTTTTTTTTTCTCGTGTATGTGGTGCGTGTGTGTCAGTACTTTATTTAGCGTGTGTGTGTGTCAGTGTGCTTGGGGTGAATTTTTTTTTTCTGAAAAAAAAAAGAGAAAAAAATAAACTACCGTAGGTGGTGCAAATAGCGAGCACGAGTGCGGATCGGTGAACTATGTCACCTATCAACTTTCGGCAGCTGCTGGGTGTGTGCGCGGATGTGGTGCAAAGGTGGGGGGGAGAATTGATAGGGGCAAGAAAAAGTCCTGAAAAGCAGCGAGCACGGACGTTGATCAGTGACGTAGACACTGCTCAGCGCTCGGCCGCTGCAGGACGCACGTAAAAAAAAAAACTGGGGGGGAGGAGGATTGGGGGTAAAGGGAGGGGGGGAGAGGAGGAGGGGGGGAGAGGGGTGGATGAGGGGAGAACAGAGATGGACTTACCAAAGTCTTCTCTGTTCTTCTTTCAGCAGGATCAGCAGCAGGTTCTGGAAGAGGCTCTGGAGCAGGATCCGCAGCAGCTGGATAAGGAGCTGGAGACCCAGGACCCTGGAGACAGCAGCAGGACGCCGAAGCTGGAGACCCAGCAACCTGGAGACAGCAGCAGGATGCCGGAGCAGGAGATCCAGGACCCTGGAGACCGCAGAAGGATGCCGGAGCAGCAGCAGCGACTGGAGCAGGTAGGAGAAAGGTCTTGTAGTGTAACAGAAGATTCTGTGGCACTACAAGGCCCAGCACAGCGCAGATCAGACGTGACCTCTCTGTAGAAATCCTCACCAAGTGTGAGGATCTGCAGGGAGGTCACAGGGGGGTGACAGGGTGGTGACAGGCAGGTCACCGGCTGGTCACCACCCGGTCACCTCCCGGTCAGGTTCTCTGATTGGTGCGATCGATGATGACATCGATCGCACCAATCAGAGATGGCAGGGGCCTGGGCAGCATCACAGGGGGTCACAAAGAGGTGACAGGCAGGTCACAAGCCGGTCATCGCCCTGTGACCGCCCTGTCACCTGTGTTCAGGTACTCTGATTGGAGCGATCGATGTCATCATCGATCTCTCCAATCAGACCTGGCTAGGGCTTATTTGACATCACAGGGGGTCATGGGGAAGTGACAAGCAGGGTTACTAGGCAACAGCCTAGGATCAGTGCTCTTAGGAGCACCGATCCTATGCTGCACATCACTGTTTCCGGCAATCTGATTGCCGGAAACAGTGAGAAATGCTGTGATTGGCTGTTCAGAATTGAACAGCCAATCACAGCGATCGTGGGTGTGAAGGGGCGGCGACACCCCCAAGATGCTGGCACCATCTACCCTAAGGTAAGATGGCACCGGAATTTTAATGCTATCACCGCGACTTCGGTCGCGGTGCCGCATTAAAGATAGGGCGTATTAATACGTATCTGGTCCATAAGGCCAAGGGCACAGATACGTACTAATACGCCCTATGTCGTAAAGGGGTTAAAGTCTGGTGCGACCAGGACCGGTTGTTTACACAGTGCTGACTTCAACAGTTGGAACGTGGTCTCTGTTTTCTCCGTCCACTTCCCCATGGTTGACCTGGTGCCTTTTAGGAGATCCGTCAGTGGTGCAGCCATCATGGCAAAATTTGGGTTAAACTGCCGGTAATATCCCACCATTCCCAGGAATGCTCTCACTTGCTTCTTGGAGAGCAGTTGCGGGCAGGTCTGGATTGCCTCCACTTTATTAACTTGCGGCTTTATTTCGCCTCTCCCGACGACATAGCCCAAGTACTTGGCCTCCTCTTTTCCAAAGGTGCATTTTTTCAGATTTATTGCAAATCCCGCCTTCCTTAGAGCATCCAGAATGGGCTGTAGTTTAGGTCTAAAGTCTGGGCTAAAAACTACAATGTCGTCAAGGTAGGCTGCGGCATACTTGTTATGTGGGGCTATGATCCGATCCATAGCCCTCTGGAAGGTGGCTGAGCCCCCCTGTAACCCGAATGGCATCGAAATGTATTGAAAGCACCCATCTGGGTGTAGAGAAAACCGTCTTCTCCTTGGCCACCTGGGACATGGGGATCTGCCGATAGCCCTTCGTCAGGTCGAGAGTGGTGATGTATCTCGCCGGTCCAAGCCTTTCGATGAGTTCATCAACGCGGGGCATCGGGTACGCATCACACTTGGACACCTCATTCAGCCGGCGGTAGTCATTACAAAACCTCCACTCTCCGTTGGGTTTTGGTACGAGGACGATTGGGCTCGACCACCCACTCTTTGACTCCTCTATCACATCGAGGTCTAACCTCCTTTTCACCTCGGCCGAGATCATTTCCCGGCGTGCTTCCGGAACCCGATACGGCTTCAAATTCACTCTTACATGTGGTTCTGTTAACTCGTCATGCTCTACCACCTGAGTATGCTCCGGCAACTCTGAGAACAGCTCCCGATTCCACTGTAGTAGTTCTCGACACTCTTGCTTCTGGGCTGGCAATAGAGTCTCTGAAATAGTGACCTCTTCCACCTTGCCTTCGGGAGCGGCTCCCAGGCAAGGAGTTTCCACAGGCTCCCGGTTCTGCCACAGCTTGAGCAAGTTCACATGATATACTTGGTGCGGCTTTCTTCAGCCATGCTGGTGGACTCGGAGTTCACTTAACTGAGTTTCTCCACCACCTCATATGGGCCCTGCCACTTGGCCAGGAACTTACTTTCGACAGTGGAAATGAGAACCAGAACACTATCCCTGATCAAGGTCACCAGACTCCTGGAGTCCAACAGCCCATCACTCCATTAACGGACATGGCACACCCCTGCGGCCCCTCGCCTTGTCGACAGTCCACACTGCATGTTGGGTAAGCATAGTATGAACATCATCTGCCTAGGCTCAGCAGATGTATGACACTGGGCGGCTACGTGTCCCGGACTGCGACATCGCCAACAAATCACATCCTCCACAACAGACCTTGCAGTCTCTTCTGTGGAAATGGAATGCCATCAGTTGTAGCTCTGAATCCCTTCCATGGTGAACCCATCCTCTTTTGGGCACTCCAGTAAGGGTAGGTGGCTATGTCGGGTTTCCCCAGGGATTTTTCGACCACTTGGTATCTTTCTACCAGACCTACGAGATTGTCTGCGTCCGAGGGTCACCTTGGGCAAACCAGGTCTGCATCGGCCTGGTTAGGGAATGGATGAACCTGTCCATCACTACACGCTCAACCATCTGGGCAGGAGAGGAAGACACTGGCTGCAGCCATTTTTGTACAAGATGTAACAAGTCGAACATCTATGAGCGTGGAGATCTGTCGCCAGCATACGCCCAGTGGTGGACCCTTTGTGCTCTGACAGACATAGTCACTCCTGAGCGTGCCAATATTTTGGTTTTTAATTTGGCGTATTCCTTTGCGTCCTGTAAAGTCAGATCGTAATAAGCCTTCTGCGGCTAGAATTGGGGGCTTTGTGGGCAGTACACAATGTTAGTACTAGTATAGTTGGCTATCATACAGTGTGAGGAGTATTATACTGTGTACACAGGAGATGTGGGCCATTATAGTGTATACTAGATGGTGGCCCGATTCTAATGCATCGGGTATTCTAGAATAGGTATGCGGCCGACCGGGCGCAATCAGCAGAGCTGTGTTTAAATTTGGGGCTAAAATCGCTGATTGGTCGCGTTCGGCAACCGCGACCAATCAGCAAAGCGGTGTTTAAATTTGGCGGCAATATCGAAGATTGGTCGCGGGCGGCTGCCGCGACCAATCAGCGAACCATGTTAGTGAGGACTGGAGAGCGTGTTTAAATTTGGCACCAAAATCGCTGATTAGTCACGACCAATCAGCAGAGCGGTGTTTAAATTTGGCGCCAATACTGCTGACTGGTCGCGGCCGCGACCAAACAGCAGAGTGTTGTTTAAATTTGGCGCCAAAATCGCTGATTGGTCGAGGCCAGCGACCGCGACCAATCAGGAGAGTGTTGTTTAAATTTGGCGCCAATCTCGCTGATTGGTCGCGGATGGCGGCCGCGACCAATCAGCAGTGCGGTGTTTAAATTTAGCACCAAAATCGCTGATTAGTCGCGACCGCGACCAATCAGCAAAGAGGTGTTTAAATTTGGCGACAATAGTGCTGATTGGTCGCGGCCGGCGACCGCGACCAATCAGCAGAGCGATGCAGAGCGGGGTTTAAATTTGGTGGCAAAATTGCTGATTGGTCGCCGGCTGCGACCAATCAGCAGAGCGGTGTTTAAATTTGGCACAAAAAGCGCAGATTGGTCGCGGCCGGTGGTTGCTGACATCCAATTGGTCGCGGACGCTATTCAAAATTGCCGCACAAATCGGTGATTGGTCGCTGTCTTGGCCCGCGACCAATGACTGATCTTGGCGCCAAAGTTAAACACTATTGTGCTGATTGGTTGCGGACGCTGACAGCGACCAATCACCGATTTGGGCGCCAAATTTAAATATCGGCCGCGACCAATCACCGATTTGGGCGCCAAATTTAAATATCGGCCGCGACCAATCACCGATCTTGGCTCCACATTTAAACACCGCTGTGGTGATTGGTCGCGGCCGATATTTAAATTTGGCGCCCAAATCGGTGATTGGTCGCGGCCAGCGTCGGCGACCAATCAGCACAGCGGTGTTTAAGTTTTGCGCTAAGATCAGTGATTGGTCGGGTCCGAAGACCGCGACCAATCATCGAATCGTCTTGGTGAGGACCGGGGAGCGGCGCTGCCTGTGCGGCTACTTACGCTGCGAGAACCCGGGACATCGCGGGCGCTCGCAGCAGAAGTATCCCGACCCGCAGCGCCGCTCCCCGGTCCTCCCTTCCACATGGAGGTCAGCGGCGCCGGCGGTCCTTCCGCTGATACCGGCCGGGAGATGAGCACCTCGCGCCGCTCATCTCCCGGCTGCATCTCCGTCCCGCAGATGGGTCCAGCGGTCGGGTTCCTTCTGCTGTTGCCGGTCGGGAGATGAGCGCCTCGCGGCGCTCATCTCCCGGCTGCATCGCCGCTCAGCTCCGTCCCGCAGATGAGCCGCTAACGGCCGCCATATTTTTTTAGAAATCCCCCGGCGCTGATTGGCCGCTGCCGGACCAATGAGCGACGCGGGATTTCCTGGACAGACAGACAGACAGACAGACAGGATAAGACGATTATATATATAGATATGGGAGCTATGCGGACATCCTGGTGTAGAGAGCATTATACTGAGTATTGGGGGCTTTGAGGATATTATACTGTATTAGAACTACAGTAGAGTTGTAGGAAACTATTAAAAGGTAGTTGCAAAAACAAAGAAAATATCCATCTATCTATTGTCATCTATCTGTCTGTACTTCATGTCTGAGTGTCTATTTATCTCTCTACTAGAGATGCATCAAACTGCTAAAATTCAATGAGACAAATTCACTTGAATTCGGCCAGAAAATGTGATTTGCGGCAAATGTATTCAACGCAAATTGAATTACTGGTAAACTTGTGATGGGTAGATGTTACATAAGATGTTGTTAAGCATCTAGCAACTATGGGGGGTTAACAGGGTGCAGCTAAGGTGAGTGGTCAGGCCTGCCCCAGTGAGACTGGGTAGTGTCAGTTCTGAGCTGGAGAGCCAGCTTAAGGCTGTGTGCCCACGATGCATTTTTTAAGCGTTTCCGCAGCGGCAAAAACGCTGCAAAAATGCATGGTAGAAAGCCTGCCATGTTCCCCAATGGTAATCCGCATGTGCTTTGCACATGCTGCGGAAATTTCCGCTGCGGGTTATCATTGTGGGAAAAAACGCAGCACTACCAAATATTTTGCGGAAGCACAGCGTTTTTGCCGCCACTGACTTTCATTGGAACGCATGGAATCCGCATCACTACATCTGTAGATGCGGAATCCAAACGTTTCAGTGTGCGGATGGTACCAGGGTCTGGAGGACAGGAGACTCTCCTCCAGACCCAGGTACCATAGAACCTGTAAAAGAAAGAATAAAATATATATTATACTTACCTTCTGATGGCCCCCGCTGCGATCGTCTTCACTTGCCGGCAGATCGTGGTGGACTGAAGGACCTGCGCTGACATCATAGTCATGTGACGGCAGGTCCTTCGGTGTAGTGTACCGCGAGCTGGGCATCGTGGGCACATATCCTTAAGGATGCCGACCTCTTCATCAGGCTGATGAGGATACTGGGACTCTCCCACTGTGACTGCCATTTAGTTGCTAGTGGTATCTATAGTAGAAAGTAGTGGAGAAAGGAGTAAACTGTTGTTTAGCAAAAGCAAGGATTGAACACCACATCTGAGGACTGGACTCATCCTTCCATTCTAATCGCCCCATCGTACCTCACAGCACTAGAAGGTAAAGCCTGTGACACTGTGGACCGTGGACTGCTGGTGGGAGCATTGCTGTTGTGGGAGTATAGAAGTGTGCTACTAAAAAGACTTGATCTGTGCTGTACTGTACTAGTAAGAAAGACTGTTTATTAATGTGCTTTTAAGAAGAAACTATTTGTTACTGGAGCCTGTTGCTCAAGGGACTTAAATTGCACTGGCCGTGCGGCTTCATTAAATGCGACTGTTCATGAGGACTCGTGTCAAATGTGTCTGGTCAGCAAGTGAATCCAGCTATATGTCTGTGCCTGAGGGTCAATGCCCCTGTATGACTGAGAGAAACTGCAGTATATGGTCACCCTGAGTAACGGTTCGCCCAGGATTCCAAAGAATTCATGAACCTGTCTCTCCGCTATCTAAACCTAGCGGTGTGCACGTAACATTGGTGGCCCGTACGGGGAGTCCTGAGCGGGAATTAGCGTATAGGAGGAAGAAGAGGCAAAGTGTCTGGAAAAACATAGCAGCAAAGCACCTCAATTCAACCCTGGTATACCGGTGAAAAGGGAAGACAGCCAGTGATGACTGGGAAGAAATAAGGAGATAAAATACAGAGAAACAGGCACCTGCAAAATGCAAGACTTGACACATGTTGTACAGTTAAAATGGTGTCTGTTTTTGTTAAAAGCACAGTGGGGAAGAAGAAGGACATCCCATCTTGCAGGAGTATATGATAAAAGAGTGCCAAACAGGGCCAAACCTCCTGCAGTGGAACAAGCTGGGGAAGGCTGGCCTCAGAGAAAAGACACCCCAACCACCAGCATGTTGGACCAATGGCCAGTGAGGTACTGTCCCAGAGGAGGAGGCGTAAGAGTGAGCTGGAGCTCTTCTGGCCAGAAGAACTCCATTCTGGTCAGGAGTGAAAAGGAGAGGAGAGTGCGAGTCATAGTGCCTGCCAGTATGTCGGAGCTAGGAAGGTGTGCTATGTCCCAGCAGTCTGCAGCAAGAAGAGAAGCAGGGGAGGACGCAGCCCTTCATCACCTCACCCACAACCGCGAGGTATCGGGCAATACCCAGCCAGGCCAGGGCACGGCCGCACCACCTCATCAGAATCCGGAGGCAGCCCGAAGGCAGGAGTTGGGACCCCGAGGTCTGCCGTTGGACCCTGTGCCCATCCCACCACCAACTGTGGACCGTGAGCCGATGTCCGGAGCCCCGGCTGTCATCCCGCCACAGGCCACCGCGTAATCCTGCCCAGCACCGGACCCACCTGAAGGACCGCTGCTCGTTCCAGAACCATTCCGACCAGTACCGGACTCACCGGAGGACCTGCTGCCCACAGGTACCCTGACCGTGACCCGGCCCACCGCACTGGAAGCCACCACTGGGGCCGTGACGTCCGCCCCGACCTCCGCTCTCGAGAGAGGGATGGGACTTCTGATCGGGACCAGCGTGCACAGCGGGACCGGAAGGAAGATGGCGGCGCTCTGTGTTCCTGCCGGTGAGTCACTAGCCCCCGCTCTCCAACTGATACCAGTAGTGATGATCCGCTCGGGGACTACCACTCACCCAGCGCAAGGGTGAGGGAACCCCCGGCCTCATTCCATACCCATATGATGGTCACCACCAAGCAGGGACCGGTCGTAAAGCCGCCAGCGGAGGAAGAGGAGTTGGATTACTCTCTGTTAGCATTACATGGAGAGCAGTTGATGACCAAACTGCCACCTCCACGGGGTCCATTCTCACCCCCTAGGGCCTACTGTGTGAATCCCAAGTATGGGGGAGTGAGGGGATGGATCCGGGAAATACATGATATAGCCTGGATAGCCAGAGGAGGTGAAAGGATGGGGGCCTGGAGGAAACAGGAGTCATATGCGTTCCCCTTGCCTATCAACACCAGGAAACCAGTACCTACCCTACCACCTACTCCACCGGGGGCACCTATCCCACCACCTGCCGATGTTATTGCTCAGCCTGGCCAGGCTGAAAGGTCTGTTCCTGTGCCCATCATCTCCAAAGAAGAACAGGAAGAATACAACTTCCAACAACGCCTGGCTGCATGGAAAGAAAAGATCATCCAGGAGAAGGGACGGATGGAGGAGTGTGCCCAGGAGTGGAGAGAGTACCCGGGAAGGGACTGCCTGGAGGATCGGATGATCAGAGGTACGGTCATAAATTTTTATCAGCTAAAGGGATTTGGCTTCGCCTGGACATATTTGTCAACAGGAGGTCGGTGGAGAGGGATTATGCCCTAGGACGGACCCGGAGTCTCTGGCCAGGAGACAAGGTCAGATTCTTAAAGATGTGGGGACCTCGGGGCTGGTACACCATTTCAGTCTCCCGCATAGTTGAAATGGAGTAGTACCACCCCGAGGATTGGGCAGATGCAGAAGAACCAAGAGCTTCGTGTCAAATGAGAGGATTCTTACCCATCTCTACTGGGCCCCGCTTCAGGATTCGTCCCAACTGGGAGAGCAAACCTGTCCCACAGGCCACAACCAAGGAGGGGGCCACTTCTGCTGGGGTGGCAAGAGAGGAACCCCTCCCAGCATCAGTTCAACTCCCCACTATCAATGCAGCGCATTGTCCATTTACTGTGGACTGGTGCCAACCAAAGAATAAAAAGGACTAGGACAGTGTTGCTCTCTCTCAAAAAGAAAAAAAAATCACCGAGTTGTGTTGGTTGCACGCCGTGTTCCAGTGATAGTTCCTCATCTCTGCCTAGGTAATGTGACGTGTTCTTTCCTTGAAGGCTGGTAAAGCCACCAGAGACTGTGACCACAGTAGAAGGACCGCTACTGCTTTCCTGTTAAGGCCGGATAGGCCTATGGTATAATAAAAACTACGGTAGTAGCTGGACAAGTTGATATTTATTTTTGGTTTTGCCTTATTTTTTTTATTTGCACCTGTTGTGTCCTTTTCTGCTGGATATGCGGGCACCTCAAGCGAGTTGGGGAGTCTTCACTCTCAACTTATGGACTGTGCCGTATCCTGTCCAGGAACTGTTTTCCAAATTTCACTTTATGGACTGTGCCTTAGATGTTTACAAGAAACGGACATTGTTTCTGCCCCCGTTTTAAAGGACTGTCTCCCTTGCCTGTTCCAGGGTCCTTACCTAGAAGGACCGAGGACCCCGTGCCTTAAGAAACAAAGGACTGTGTTCTTAAAGTGGCACACTCTCTCAAGAAAATGGGTTGTGTTGAATATATGTGTTCTATTTCATGCCAAATATTTTACAAAGACTATGCTATATTTAACATTTTTGCACTTGAATTTGAAAAATGTTTAGTGGTAGTTAGGGAGAGCCAGTTGAAGACGAGCAAAAAGCTCCAGCTGAAGAATAGTTGTTGGTTAAAATTGTGGTTAAATCTGTGTATTTCTTGCAGGAGACCGATTGACAAGAGATGTAGATAGGGTAAGTGTGCTGTATGTGTAAATTGCTTAAAGGGGTCCATAGTGCCTAACTACCAACTCACCTTTAAGTAAAGAGGCAGTATTGGGGGAACACTATCTGAGGATAGTTAGGGGAGAACTACCACAACTCCAAGAGGCTGGTTAAGGTAATCAGGTAGAAGGCAAATGTCGAGGACGACATTCAAAAAGGAGGGAAGAGTGTGACAGGTAGATATTACATAAGGTGTTGATAAGCGTACCTGTCAGCAGAATTGTGCTTAGTAAACTACATACACTGTCAGGTGGGTGCCAATGATACCTTTGATTATGAAATCCGTCCAGTGGTTCTTTTATAATCTTTAGTTTCAGTTCTGCCATAATGATATGCATGTGCTCTGGTGCTCTGCTTCTGTATTCATGTATTCCTATCTCTGGCCTCTGACAAGTCTCTGTGCTTTCAATGACCTGCCTACTATTTTAAATACTGGCTGTGTAATTTCTCTGCCCATGTGAAATCTACATATCCCAAAATGTCCGCCCAACACCCACGCATTCGCTGTAGCAACTTTCGGTTGCCAAGAGATACTACTGCGCACGCACAAGCACCATTTTGCTTTTGGAAAAAGAGCGTGGGTGCAGAAATATGGCGCCGCATGTGCACAGTAGCATCTCTCGGCAACCGAAAGATGCTACTGCGCGGGCATCGGGCGGCCATTTTGGGATATGTAAATTTCACATGGGCAGGGAAATTACACAGTCAGTATTTAAAATAGTAGGCAGGTCACTGAAAGCACAGTGACCTGTCAGAGGCCAGAGATAGGAATACATGAATACATAATGAGAGCACTAGAGCACATGCATATCATTATGGCAGAACTGAAAATAAAGATTATAAAAGAACCGCTGGACGGATTTCATCATGAAAGGTATCATTTTACTCAGTGTAACGGAGTCCACCTGTCAGTCTATGTAATTCACTAAGCACAATCCTGCTAGCAGGTGCGCTTTAAGCATCCAGCAACTAGGGGGGTTAACAGGGTGCAGCTAAGGGGAGTGGTCAGGCCTGCCCCAGTGAGACTGGGTAGTGTCAGTTCTGAGCTGGAGAGCGAGTGACGCGCCCCCTGGGCCATATTCTTTAGGGGGAATATCCGGAGCCGGATCAGATGGGGGTTGTAGTCTTCCGAGTGGCTGTGACCCGGTCCGTGCCCAGGGTGTCAAACTGAGTTTTATGTGGCAGTCCTACAGATGTTATAAGTTCTTTGTTTGTCGACTACGCCACCCGTTGTATTGCGGTCACTGTGGCCGCCGCTGCAGCAGGGTCCACTGAGGCTGGTGGTGTAGGTGCAGCTTTGGTGATTTAACCCCCAACGGGTGGGGTATAGCCCCAGGGGGATCAGGTGCAGAGGATGGGAGTTGTGGTGATGCAGTGTAGACGGCAATCAGAGACTGAGTCGGGTTATGCAGTTTAGGATGTTTTACTCACTGCTGATGTTCTGGTCACTCCAGCTTCGAGTGACCTCCCGAGCCGTGCTGCGTCCACCAGGTTCTGGATCCAGCCAACTCCCAAATAAGTCCGGAGCGTGACCCTGAGCTCTCCTTCAGTCCTTTCTCTGGCCGTCCCCACTATTGATCCACCCAGGTCCAGCTCCCTCGGGCCTTCTGTTGGGACACCCTTGGCCTTGGGTTCCCTGACCCTCCACGTGGTATGCCTTCGTGGTGGATGTGGTGGGTGACCGTGGCAAACGCTGCCCACGGTCTCCGGTCTCTGGCTGGGGAATGTTTTTACCCCCACCAGCTTGGGTTCCGGTACCCTGTGCCGACTCTTCACCCAGGGATTTAGTTTGGGATCTTAGAGTCCTCTTCTGCTGTGCCTCTGGGTCTCTCTCTCTCCTCTCTCACTCTGGGTCTCTCTTCTCCTCTGCTCCTGACTTTCTCTCTGCAACTGACCCTGTTCTTAGTTGGTGCCCACCTTATATACACCCTCTATGTGTGAGCTCAGGTGACCAGCACCCAATGAGCTCCTATCTTTACTCAGGCTGCTCCCCCTATCTGCCCCTACACTACTTGGGATGTACCACCCCCCTCCCACTCCAGCCAGGAACAGACTCGGTCGTACCTGCACATTTCTAAGTGGGAGTACCGTCGGTCTGCTCCTCGGAAATGGGATGTGTGTAGTGCATGCAGCCTACCGAGCTCAGATCCACACTCCATCCTTACCCGGGAGTGGAATATCACACCTCTGGGTTGAGGTGCAATACCCCTGTAGCAGCCGAATCCTCAGGGTGCTACATTCCCCCCTGGTAAATCACAGCACGTCCTCGGGCTGTAAGACATAAACACCAAAGCATACAAATTTTTATAAACATATAAAACATATAAAACATTATATAAATAACATATCTTAGCAGATAAAACTTTCTCGTCGTCTCAGGCTCCTGGTTCCTCCTCCTCCGGACACTGTGCAACATGTGTCCGGGAAAAGTGCGACAGTCTCTTAGAAAAACTGGTTTTCCTATAAAACCGGTAGGGGGCGCTTTAGGACGCGCAACTATATACAGGGGATATGGCCGCTCTCAGTCCTCGGCCAGATAAGGAGGGAAAGGGAATGGCTGCTCACAGTCCTCAGCCTGTGGGATTTAGGGGTTAAACGGGTGAACAGTTCACTCAGCTGGTCCCAACGGGGACTATATTAGCAATAACAGTTTCAGTTTCTTTATACCCCGATCGGGTAACTTATTTACAGCTTCTGCTTCGCTGTCCTCAACGACGGCGTCCTCCTGCTCTTGCTTTGGGGATCTCAGCTTCAGACCCGTCCGGATCCTCTTGCTCTTCCTCCTCACATCGCAGCTCCTCCTCTGTCAGGCGATGCACATGGAGGGCGTAAG
This sequence comes from Phyllobates terribilis, assembly GCF_046119375.1. Classification (NCBI taxonomy): domain Eukaryota; kingdom Metazoa; phylum Chordata; class Amphibia; order Anura; family Dendrobatidae; genus Phyllobates; species Phyllobates terribilis. The sequence continues at coordinate 3,609,783 of NW_027362894.1, forward strand.
GTCCTTTGGCACACTTGTGCCGGGTAAAGGTGACCTCGTCCCCGATATAAAGGTCACGACCTCTGTGCCCCTCCGGCAGATGGGACTCCACATCTCTGCGCGTGACAAAGACGTCGCCGGGGGTGTTGTGGTCTCTGATGAAGCCCCACCCATGCTGCATATTGAACTTAATTACAGTCCCGGTGGTGCGGGGGACTGTGCGCTGCACGGGGGTCTCTCCTGGCCCGGCTCTTCTGCTCCGCGCTCCTTACTTGAGCTCGCTGTTCCCGGACCCGCCTCTCTCTCCGCTCCCTCGCAAACTCCTCGAGCTGTTGGCGGCAGCACTCAGCACGCTCCGCTGCAGCTGCCCTGGTTTCCTGAGTGAACCCCATTAGATCTTCTCCGGTGGGGTCCCACTCAAACTGCGCTTCCGCCAGCGGGGGCGAGATCCTTATTACGGGCTTCGGAGCCGGAATCAGGGGTGCACACATGGCCCCAACCCTCCTCTGGTGCTCCAGTTCGTAATACTTCTGGGGCCAGATGAAAGGCTGCCCGTCCGGCCACGTGTGCTGTGCAAACAAGTCCTCTCCCAGACGCGGCACCCTTGGTCTTACGGGTGCGGGCGCGGTGGTGGTGGCGCCCGGGTTGCCCAGGCCTTGCGGCCAGGCCTGGGGCACCTGGAAGGTGAAGGGCACCGTTAGGACGGCGGCACCCTGGGCTACCTGGCCTTGCGGCCAGGCCGGAGGCTCCGCGGAGGTAGGGGGCGCTGTTGGTGATGCGACGCCCGGGAATTCTAGGCCCTGCGACCAGGCTGGTGGTACTTCCTGCTTGGTCACGCTCGGGGTCGAGGCGTGTGACGTCACAGGGGTCGCGGCGGCGGCTTCCGGTTGGGGCCTAGTCTGCGTCGGTGACATGGCGTTTTCGGGCACAGCAGGGGGACTTTCGGGCTCTGCGACGGGGAGCTGGGGCAGGTAAGCGGTGTCCCGGCTTGGGGTATAGACGTCCCCTTTACCTGCCTCCATGCGTTCGGCTCCCTTCTCGGCGCCGTCTCCGACCTTGGGTCCTCCCGCGCCATCCTCAGAGGCGGTCTGCTTCCTCATCTTGGCTGGCGTGCTCCGGGTCTTGGTTTGCTGGGCCATCTCACGGCTCCACTCCGCCAATGTCTCTCGCTGTACCCGGGCCATCCTCCGTGCGAGGCCCTCCAGGGCAGTTTGTGCACACTCCCGGTCTCGGGGGAGCTGTGCAAGGACCTCCACTAGGCCTAGTGGGGTCGCGGTTTCCAGCAGGCTCCTGACCAACGGGTCGGTGCTGCTCTGCTCTTCTTCCAGCAGGCTCCTGGCCAGCGGGCCGGTGCTGCTCTGCTCTCTCGCCATCTCCGGGTGAGATTCTCTGCTACTCTTCTCCAGGCTTCTTGCCTCCGGGTGCGCTCGCTCCAGACTGCTCCAGGCGGCACCCATCTTTGTTCTCTCCTTTCGTCTCCTCCCACTTCGAGGGCGGTCCCGGGGCCACTTGGTGACTGTCAGCTCCAGGGGCAGTTCTTTCACGCTGACAGACACCTCTAGCATCACAGTCTCTGTTGGTGGGGGCGGTTTCCACTTTTGGCGCCATTTTCGGTCCTGGCCCACGATGGGAGGTGGCCTCTCGCCACCCACTGGCACGCCCATAATGGCGTCCGCTCTTCCAAGGCGGGAAACCTTTGGAAATGGCGGGAATCGCTTCCCAGTGGCGGGAAACTCTGCAGATGGCGGGAAAACGCTGTTAATGGCGGACAACCGGCTGGAATCGACTGGTGATGGGGTCCGATGGCGGGGACCCTCCGGAACCGGCAGGAGACTTCTTTTTGAGGTAAACTCGTTCTTTTCTTCAGGCACGCAGTACCCGGTTGTTGTGGGCACGTAATCCTGCCGACTACGCCAAAGTTGACGCGCCCCCTGGGCCATATTCTTTAGGGGGAATATCCGGAGCCGGATCAGATGGGGGTTGTAGTCTTCCGAGTGGCTGTGACCCGGTCCGTGCCCAGGGTGTCAAACTGAGTTGTATGTGGCAGTCCTACAGATGTTATAAGTTCTTTGTTTGTCGACTACGCCACCCGTTGTATTGCGGTCACTGTGGCCGCCGCTGCAGCAGGGTCCGCTGAGGCTGGTGGTGTAGGTGCAGCTTTGGTGATTTAACCCCCAACGGGTGGGGTATAGCCCCAGGGGGATCAGGTGCAGAGGATGGGAGTTGTGGTGATGCAGTGTAGACGGCAATCAGAGACTGAGTCGGGTTATGCAGTTTAGGATGTTTTACTCACTGCTGATGTTCTGGTCACTCCAGCTTCGAGTGACCTCCCGAGCCGTGCTGCGTCCACCAGGTTCTGGATCCAGCCAACTCCCAAATAAGTCCGGAGCGTGACCCTGAGCTCTCCTTCAGTCCTTTCTCTGGCCGTCCCCACTATTGATCCACCCAGGTCCAGCTCCCTCGGGCCTTCTGTTGGGACACCCTTGGCCTTGGGTTCCCTGACCCTCCACGTGGTATGCCTTCGTGGTGGATGTGGTGGGTGACCTGGCTGGGGAATGTTTTTACCCCCACCAGCTTGGGTTCCGGTACCCTGTGCCGACTCTTCACCCAGGGATTTAGTTTGGGATCTTAGAGTCCTCTTCTGCTGTGCCTCTGGGTCTCTCTCTCTCCTCTCTCACTCTGGGTCTCTCTTCTCCTCTGCTCCTGACTTTCTCTCTGCAACTGACCCTGTTCTTAGTTGGTGCCCACCTTATATACACCCTCTATGTGTGAGCTCAGGTGACCAGCACCCAATGAGCTCCTATCTTTACTCAGGCTGCTCCCCCTATCTGCCCCTACACTACTTGGGATGTACCACCCCCCTCCCACTCCAGCCAGGAACAGACTCGGTCGTACCTGCACATTTCTAAGTGGGAGTACCGTCGGTCTGCTCCTCGGAAATGGGATGTGTGTAGTGCATGCAGCCTACCGAGCTCAGATCCACACTCCATCCTTACCCGGGAGTGGAATATCACACCTCTGGGTTGAGGTGCAATACCCCTGTAGCAGCCGAATCCTCAGGGTGCTACACGAGCTTAAAGAAGTTGTCCACTACTTTCACATTGATGCCCTATCCAAAAGATAGGTCATCAATGTATGATCGGCCGTGATGCCGTACCTGGCACCCCTGCTGATCAGCTGTCATCGGTGCCGCCGCCGGCCAGAAGTGCTTACCTGCGGTGCTTGGCCGTCCATCTGTAGTGGCCGCCGCGGGATACTGCACATCCACCTCCCATTGAATTGAATAGGAGGCAGATGTGCAGTAACAAGCACTGGCCACTGTAACTTGATGGCCAGGTAAGCACTTCCTGCCGGCGGCTGCCGCCACCAATAACAGCCGATCTGCAGGGGTGTCGGGTGCAGGACCCCAGACGATCATACATTGATGCCCTATTCTACAGATAAGGCATCAATATGAAAGTAGTGGACAAACCCTTTGAAAGATACAGACCTCTTCACCAGGCTGATGAGGGTTCTGGGACTCTCCCAGTGACTGCCTTTTAATTGCTAGTGGTATCTACAAGAGAAAGTAGTGGAGAAAGGAGTTAACTGTTTAGCAGAAGCAAGGATTGAACACCACATCTGAGGACTGGACTCATCCTTGCGTTCTAACCATCCCTCGTACCTCACTGCACTAGAGGCTAAAGCCTATGACACAGTGGACCGGGGACTGCTGGTGGGATCATTACTGTTATGGGGCATAGAAGTGTGCTGCTAAAGAGACTTGATCTGTGATGTACTGTGCTAGTAAGAAAGACTGTTTGTTAATGTGCCTTTAAGATGAAACTGTTTGTTACTGGAGCCTGTTGCTCAAGAGACTTAAATTGCACTGGCCATGTGTGGCACCCCGGGGGTCCGGTTGCCACAGTGGCATTGCCTCCCTCACAAGAGATGATGCCATGCCTGGAAGTAAGTAGGGGTCCCCTAATCAGGTTTTGCTAAGCACGCAACACTTTCCTGGCTCCAGACCAGCAAGGGGAGCTCCTCCACTTGGCAACTGGGATCTGGAGGCGGGGTTAGTGAGACTTAGTGTGAGGAGTTGAAGTCAGGACATCGAAGAGAGAGGAGCTGGGGACTGGAGCTGCGCGGCAGCTTACCCCAGAAGGACCGGCACAGAAGAACCGGACACCAGAGTCCGAGGCTGTGGGGCACTGAAGGCCCAGCAGCAGAAACCGGAGGGCAGGAGATTGCAGGTCTCCTGGCCCCATCAGACGCCCGGAGGCTCAGCAGCACTACAGGGCCCAGCACCGCCACATGGGAGCGACGCACCATCAAGGCCCGAGCTGCCTGCCATACGGGTGAGCACAGAACCGTTGCACTCAGGGACGAGGGCCACCGCACAGCTACAAGCAGCAGGGCCATAGAGTTTAGTGGAAAGGGAAGGCCTCCAACTTCACCTGGCAAGGAGGATTCTTTACTTGCTTCCAGGCTGCCCAGACTTCCACTTCTAGCCAGTACCCTAGTCCAGGCTTGTCTACTCACCACCAGTAAAGATAAGAGGAAACCGTCATTAAGTTGTGGACTGATTATTGCTGTGCCATCAACCCCTGCACTACAATGCCCAGCACCACCTATAACATCCACACTGCCCTGGAGCTAAGCTCTACCCGTGGAGAGCCACACCATCCCTGCTGCACTAACATCAGCTCCAGAGGACCTGCTCCGCAGCGGCGGCTCCCTGTAGCCGCTTACCACAGGTGGCGTCACAAACTTTATACAAACACTATAAATCCCCTATAAATAAACCCCTTTTATTGACCACCCTGGGTCACGGACCGAGTCACCACCACTGTGACATCCCCCAGCATCTACCGGCCCGGCATCGGGTACCCCAAGGCCCAGAGGGCGCGTCACATGCGGCTTCATTAAATGCAACTGTTTAACTGTTCATGAGGACTCGTGTCAAATGTGTCTGGTCAGCAAGTGAATCCAGTTACATGTCTGTGCATGAAGGCAAGTACCCCTGTATGACTGAGAGAAGCTGCAGCACATGGTCTATGGTCGCCCTGAGTAAACAGTTCCCCAAGGATTCCAAAGAATTCATGAAACCTGTCTCGCCCCTATCTAAACCTAGCGGTGTGCATGTAACAAAATCTTTCTATTTCTCTCTGAGGTCTCTCCAGAATGCAGGGCACAATAAACAGACAGGTTATAAAAGAAGTACAATATACTTATGTTGCACCTCTCCTGTCTCTGCCCAGTCCTCCGCTGGCTCGCTTACTCCCTTTCTCCCATCTGACTTCACTCTTCAGAACCTCCAGTGCTCACTGGGACTTAAATGACGTCCTGTTGAGCGTCACCCAGTGATGTCATGATGTCTCTTGATGCCTAATGAGCATTGAATTGCAAAAATTTGGGTTCTGGAAAATCCAATTTTTTGTGAAATTTGAAGCAGAGAGACAAAAATAAGACAGCCCCCAAAAAGGGAATGGTATTATAGTATCTAGTTTTGCATTTTGCATGAGTTCTTGTAAATACTGCTATCATAAGGCGGTATCTGCAGCCCATTCAGGTTGCACAGGTTGTCCAGTGCCTAAAGGATAACAAAGAGGTTTGCCATGTCTTTCAGCACAGTCTCCAGAGCATGGAGGAGATTCCAGGACACTGTCTGTGGCACATTATTATTATTATTATTTGGCACTTTTCATGTGAAAAAGGGGGTATACATAGCAAACACAATTGCAAAAATCTTGAACAAAAATGCAATGGCAAACTGGTACTGGAGGAGAGAGGACCCTACCTGCGATGTCTCACAATCTTCAAGGGATGGGTGAGGATACAGTAGGTGAGGGTAGAGCTGGTCATGCAGCGGTGTGGTGGAGCAATGATTACTGCAGGTTGTAGGCTTTTCGGAAGAGGTGGGTTTTCAGGTTCCTTTAGAAGGTTTCCTCAGTAGGCAAGAGTCTGATGCTTTGGGGTAGAGAGTTCCAGAGTAGGGGGGATACACGGGAGAAATCTTGTATGCGATTGTGAGAAGAAAAGATAAGAGGGGAGTAGAGAAGGAGATCTTGTGAGGATCGTAGGTTGCGTTGCGTGTAGGTGTGTACCGGGAGACTAGGTCACAGAAGTATGGAGGAGAAAGGTTGTGGATGACTTTGTATGCCACGGTTAGGGTTTTGAACTGGAGTCTCTGGGCAATGAGGAGTCAGTGAAGCATTTGACAGAGAGGAGAGGCTGGGGAGTAGGCGGGAGGCAGGTGGATTAGTCGGGCAGCAGAGTTTAGGATAGATTGGAGGGGTACGGGAGTGTTAGCGGGGAGGCCACAGAGCAGGATTTTGTAGTAGTCGAGGCAGGAGATGATGATGGCGTGCACTAGTGTTTTTGCAGATTCATGGTTGAGGAATATGCGGATCCGGGAGATGTTTTTGAGTTGGAGTCGGCAGGAAGAGGAAAGGGCTTTGATATGTGGATTGAAGGAGAGGTTAGAGTCCAGGGTTACCCTGAGGCAGCGAGCTTATGGGACTGGGGAAAGTGGACAGCCATTGATTTTGATGGATATGACTCGCCCCCAGGGCCATGGGGTACTCGGCAGCCGGGCCTTATGGCTGCTTGCAGGGGGGATATCACGGTGGCTGGCCCGGTACGTGACCCAGGGCGGTCAGTGCAAAAAGGGGATATAATTGTTAGGGACATTTTGTGACGCTGACTCGCCCCCGGGGGCCTGCAGCTGATCGCCAGGGTTATCACGGTGGCTGGCCCAGGGCGGTCAGTGCTCAAAGGGGTATCAATTATTAGTAGAAGTTCAGAGAGTTCGTGACGCCACCTGTGGTGTCTGGTGAAGGTCCTCTGAGACAGATGTCAAGGCAGCTAAAGATGGTACAGCTCCCCAGAGGCGGAGCGGGCCTCAGGGCAGTGTAAATAGATGAATGGTGCACTGGGCGTTGTAGTGCGGTGATGGAAAATGGCGCCGGTGAAGAAACAGACAGAGGATGTTCGATGCAGTCATCCAAGGTCTTACTTACAGTTCTTAGGCAATTCACAAGTGAACTTTACAGGTGAAGGCCTCCTGCGTCGCGCTGCGTTCACCAGGCAGGGGTTCAGTCCTTCCTCAAGCAGCTTAGGAGTGCCTGGCAGAACCCAACTTTCTCGTGTTCCTACTTTGACCATCTTTACACTTGGTCCTTCTCACCGCTGCCCTACGCTGCCCACTCTCAACTCCAAATATGGCTTCCTATTATATACCTACTGTATAAGTGCTTCCTGTATCTGCTTCCTCCACCCACACCCACTACTGGTTCCCCCTACCTTTGGATTCCCCCCTACTCCAGCCAGGGTCGGGGCTCAGCAGAAACTACATTGCGTCTTGCTCCTCCTGCTGGCCTGGAGTGGGGTAGTGTTGGATGTGGGTGTTTGGGGTTCCGTGCAGCACACCTATCTTACCTGAGAGAAGGAAGACACCACACCTCTGGGTGAGGTGCAGTATCTCTGTGGCGACCGAACCCTCAGGGGCGCCACAATGCCACCTGTGGTACCTGGTGAGGATCACCAGCACTGCAACAGTCCTCTGAGGCAGATGTTAGGGCAGCTAGAGATGGAACGGCTCCCCACAGGTGGAGCAGGCCTCAGGGCAGTGTAAACGATGCAGGTTGCGCTGGGCGTTGTGGTGCAGGGGGAACGATGGCGCAGTAGGAGTAACGGACAGAGACAGGGAATTTGCTTCTTTACCTTTACTCATGCAATTTTTAGGTATGGTCCAGGGTACTCCATAGGATAGGTGCACTTCAGGACTTCGCCCCAGTGAGCGGGTATAAGGCGGCCTCCTGATCCGTGTTTGCCTCTGTGTATGCTCCTGGCCAGCCTGCAACTGGGCCTAGATTATGTGTTACTTCACCTGTTGCTCAGAAGTAGGACCTCCGGTTGGTAACCACTTTCCCTGGACGTCGGGGCCTTCGTGGTTACTGGTCCTGTGTGTGTCTAGCTTTCAAGTTTTGCCAGGGACTTGTAGTCCTCCTGGGATTCCGGTTGACCCTACTGGGTGTAAAGGGTCCCTGTAGGCACGGACCCGGAGTCCGGTATGTATAACGGGGTGAGCTTACTATGCTCCTCTGCCCCCTTGGTTCCACTCTCCTTTCCTCCTCGCCGTCGGCCACACTCGGGGACGTCACTACTCGGCAGCTGACGTGCTGCGTCTTCACCGCTCTCTGAGCATTGGCACGCTCTCAGACTCTCTCTGTCTGACTGCTCTGTTCTGCTCTGAGCACTGACTAAACTCAGACTGACTCTGACTAACTAACTCTGACTAACCAACTGAGCTGCCTGGCTCCACCTTCCCTTTATATGTCCCTATCAGGGCTCTCTCTGCTGGTATGAGGTGGAAGGTGGAGGTGTGTGAATGTAGTGAGGGCCTCTTGTGGAGAAGTCCATCCATGCACCCATATGGGTCTGTGGCACCAAAGTCAGATGGGGGGGGCTGAGTGAAATGGGGGAAAGATGATGAATTCTGTTTTATCCATGTTAAGTTTTAGAAATCTAGCAGAGAAGAAGGATGAGATAGCGAACAGACATTGTGGGGTTCTGGTTAGTAAGGAGGTGATACCAGGTCCAGAGAGGTACATCTGTGTGTCGCTAGCATAGAGATGATACTGAAAGCTGTGGGACTCTATGAGCTGTCCCAGGCCGAGGGTGTAAATGGAGAAGAGCAGGGGTCCTATGACTGAACCTTGGGGAACACCGACAGATAGGGTGCGAGATGAGGAGGTGGTGTGTGAGTGAGAAACACTGAAGGTTCTGTCTGTTAAGTATGACTAGATCCAAGATAGGGCCAAGTCTTTGATACCAAGAGATGAGAGAGTCTGTAGTAATAGGGAATGGTCCACTGTGTCAAGGGCAGATGACAGTTCCAGGAGGAGAAGGACAGAATAGTGTCGCTTGGATTTGGCGGTTAGTAGGTCGTTGGTGACTTTAGTCAGGGTAGTTTCAGTAGAATAGTGCGGTTGGAAGCCAGATTGTAAGCGGTCAAAGAGGGAGCAGGAGGAGAGGTGGGAGGACAGTTCAAAATGGACGTGTTGTTCCAGTAGTTTTGAGGCATAGGGGAGAAGTGATATGGGGCGATAGCTAGTCAGAGAGGATGGGTCAAGGGAGCGTTTTTTGAGGATGGGTGTGATGGAGGCATGTTTGAAACATGAGGGGAAGACACCAGTTGTTAGTGACAGGTTGAAGAGGTGGGTTAGAGTTGGGATGAAGACTGTAAGGTTAGGGATGAGGTGGAATGGGATAGGGTCAAGTTCACAGGTGGTGAGGTGTGACTTAGAGAGTAAGGAGGAAAGTTGATCTTCCGAACTGGCGGAGAAGCTGGTTTTGGAGGAGGAGGATTGAGTAGATATGAGGAGGGGCTGTGGGGACTTTAGGAAAAAGCTTTGTCTGATGGTATCAATCTTCTGCTTGAAGAATGAGGCAAAGTCCTCGGCTGAGATGAAAGTAGAGGGAGGAGGCGATGGGGGGCGGAGGAGAGAATTGAAAGTGTTGAATAGCTGTTTAGGGTTGTGTGACAGGGAAGTTATGAGACATGAGAAGTAGGTTTGTTTTGCTGCAGTGAGTGTGGACTTGAAAGTAGTGAAGGACTGTTTGAATGCGATAGAGTGCTCGTTGGAGTGGGACTTTTCCCATTTCTGCTCAGCAACCCTGGAGGTCAGTCTCAGTTCTTTTCAGGCTGGTGTGCCAGGGTTGCCTGATGATTGTGCGAGCTTTGTTATATGTAAGGGGGGTGACCGAATTTAGAGCTGTAGCTGTTGTGGTGCTATATGAAGCAGCAGCAGCATCTGCATTGTGTAAGGAACTTAAGTCTGTAAGAGGGAGAAGGGATTAAGAGAGTGAGTGTAGGTCAAGGTGTTTGAGATTTCTGCAAGGGTATGCAAGTTTGTCAAGTGGGGATTGTGCACCTGGAGAGGAGAGGGAAGAGAATGTTAGTAGGTTGTGGTCAGATAGAGGGAGAGGTGAGTTGGAGAGGTTAGATAAGGAACAGAGGCGGATGAAGATGAGGTTCAGTGTGTGGCCATCTTTTTGGGTGGCTGCGGAAGACCATTGAGGAGGAAGGAGGAAGTGAGGGATAGAAGCTTAGAGACAGATGAGTGGGAAGTGTCAATGGGGATGTTGAATTCACCCATGATGATAGTGGGGCTGTCAGCGGAAAGGAAGTGAAGCAGCCAGATGGTGAAGTGGTCGAAGAAATTGGTGTCTGGCCCTGGAAATGACAGCCAGTTGGAGGTTGGAGGGGGAGTAGATGTGTAAACAGTGCGCCTCGAAAGAGGGGAAAGTAACAGAGGGCGACAGTGGAATTGGGGAGAAGGAGCAGTTATCTGACAGGAGGATACCAATTCCTCCGCCATGCTTGCCGCTGGAGTGTGGGAAAGATGGGATCCACCATAGGAAAGTGCAGCTGGAGAACCTGTGTCAGAGGGGGTGAGCCAGGTTTCTGTGATGCCGAGGAAGGAGAGTTTGTTAGTAATGAAAAGATCATGGATGTAGGAAAGTTTGTAGCAGACAGAGCGAGCGTCCAGAGAGCTCCTGTTAGTGGTACTGGGGAAGCGGGGGCTGAACGGATGGGTATAAGGTTAGAGAGGTTATGGAAATTTGTAGTAGGTTGTGGGTAGGAGGTAGAAGTGACTGTGGGGATGTGGTGAGGAAAGCCAGGATTTGGAGAGATATCGCCAGCAGTGAAGAGGAGAAGAGAAAATGTTAGTAGGTGGGAGCATGAGAGAGCATGAAGTGGCTGTCTGTGTTTGGAGACAGAGGATTGAATATTAAAGAAGAATTCTGAAGAGGAGGTGAATTGAAGGGGTAGGATGGGGGGAGAGATGAACAGTTCATTACGAGGTGTAGGTATTAGGGGGGTTAGTAAAAAGTAGAGGACTATAGGGGAGAGAGTGAAAACACATAGAAACATTGCTTATTGTGAATGTGTACTATCTTTCAGTGCATAGTTAAAGAGGGTAAAAAGTGTGGTTACCTGACTCCTGCAATGACTAACTGCCAAATGTAATAACTGCCCACACTTGGCGCCGATGACATTCAGCGCAAGACACGTGCATGTGACACGCCCCCTGGGTCGTGGGGTACCCGGTGCCGGGCCGGTAGATGCTGGGGGAATATCTCAGTGGCGGTGACCCGGTCCGTGACCCAGAGCGGTCAATAAAAGGGGTTATGTATAGGGGATTTATAGAGTTTTTATAGAGTTCATGATGCCACCTGTGGAATGCGTCTAACGGGAGCCGCCGCTGCAGAGCAGTCCTCTGAAGCTGATGTTACTGCAGCAGGGATGGTGTGGCTCTCCACAGGAAGAGCTAGCTCCAGGGCAGTGTAGATGATGTTGCAGGTTGTGCTGGGCGTTGAAGTGCAGGGGTTGATGGCGCAGCAAGAAACACAGAGACAAGATAGTGCAGTCCCATGGTCTTTACTCACAGTTGTTGCAGTCCAGATTACAGGCGCCAAAGCAATCTCCCTCGTCGTGCTGCGCTTACTCAGTGAGGGGCTCAGTCCACCCTCAGATAGCTCCGGAGTACACAGCAGGACCCCCTTCTGTGTCTTCTCTCTGGCTGTCTCCCTGAACCTCATACCAAGTGTTCCAGTCTAGTACCTGCAGGCCTTGGCGGGCAACGTCTGCTCCATCCCCTGGGTCCTATATAGCTACCTTCCTGGTGAGACTGGTATGGAATGTTGGCTACAGGACATAAAGTTCTGCAGCCTCCGGTTTCTAGCTGAGATGTGCAATCTTCTACTAGTTGAGGGACCGGTTCCCTGTGTGCAGCCTGACCCCTCCACCTCCCGGTAGATTCGGGCGCACGGGTGGCTTCTCGCATTGCCCGTACCCCTGGGGTCCTCTCTTCTGTTCCTGGAGCCTATCTGCTCCATCTACTCTCTTCTCTTCTTCTCCTCAACCTTGGGCCTCACTGATTAGGCCCGTCTCTGGAGCAGAGCTCCTACAGAGCCCCTGCACCTTCCACTCTCCTCCTCTGACTGAACTGACTTTCTAAGATGGCTTCACTATTTTATATCTTTCTTCTATGTGCTCCCCTTAACTACGTCCTCCACCCACACCCACTACATGGTTCCCCCTTACTAGGCACCCCCCCCACTCCAGCCAGGGTCCAGGGATTGTGCTCTCCTGTAGGAGCAATCTCGCCCTGCCCTCTGAAGTGTGGTGTAATGAATGCAGGTGTTAGGGTCCTGAGCTGTACTCCTTCCTTGCCTGAGGGTGAGATACCACACTTCTGGGTGAGATGCAGTACCTCTGTGGCGACCGAACCCTCAGGGGCGCTACACATGCACCCCACACACGTGCACCCCTTAAGCAGCTTCTAAATTTATGGAGCAGAACTGTAGAAGAGCATCAACTGAACATCAGGACCAATATCTGCTCCTTTGTGTAAGGATGAACAGGAGGACTGCAAAGGCCCTACAACATAACCAGAAGCACGTTACACCCAAAATTGTCAGAAACAGACTCCATGAGGGCGGTATGAGGGCCCGACGTCCTGTAATAGGACCTTACTCACAGCTCAGCACCTTGCAACTCAATTGGCATACACCTGAGAACACCAGAATTGTCAGGCCCTACGTTCTCTGTACAGGTGATAGCAGGTTCACATTGAGCAAGTGATAGATGTGAAAGTCTGGAGACGCCGTGGTGAATGTTATTCAGTCTGCACCGTCACCCAGCATGATGGGCACCATGTGATAGCCAAAGGCAACCTGACTGCTGTTAGGTACACGGATGAAATCCTTAGAGCCAATGTCAGACCTTACCGTGGTGCAGTGGACCGTTGGTTCCTCCTAGTGCAGGACCATACCCTTCCTCATGTGCCATACTGGGAAGGCAGTTCCTGGATGATGAAAGCATTGATGAGCTCACTTTCCCCAGACCCAGGTGCAAACCTGGTACAACTTGTGTAGCTACACAGGGGTCCAAAAGGTAAGAGGGGCCACTACCACTTCCAAAACAGGTGGAATTGTCTGTGTCCACTCATGCCCAGACCTGAATCCAATTGTGAATCTTTAAATCATTATGTATCAATGCATCCAATGCCGGGGTCTGGGAGTCTGTGGTTGGTGTTACCGAAAAGGATGATTGCAACAGACTCCATGGATGGGCGGCTTATGACAGGTAGTGAACAGAAGGGCGGCTATATTAAAGGGGCCAGAGCCGTACTTATAAGCAGAGGCCCACATGACGGTGATTGGGCCAGGAGAGAAAAATAAAGTTTGAATGGGGTCTATGGGATTGGATCAATAGGGAGTGGGAGGGGATAGTAAAAGGGGTATAAAAGGAAAAGTGTGGGAAAAGGGGCCATTCCTGTGGGGACAGCAATGGGAAAAGTCTCACCTGCACACCCTCTTTTTTCAGGGAATTTAGAGATATCTAATGGAAATATATAGTACAGACCAAAAGTTTGGACACACCTTCTCATTTAAAGATTTTACTGTATTTTCATGACGATGAAAATTGTACATTCACACTGAAGACATCAAAACTATGAAATAACACATGTGGAATTATATACTTAACAAAAAAGTGTGAAACAACTGAAAATATGTCTTATATTCTAGGTTCTTCAAAGTAGCCACCTTTTGCTTTGATGACTGCTTTGCATACTCTTGGCATTCTCTTGATGAGCTTCAAGAGGTAGTCACTGGAAATGGTTTTCACTTCACAGATGTCCCCTGTCAGGTTTAATAAGTGGGATTTCTTGCCTTATAAATGGGATTGGGACCATCAGTTGTGTTGTGCAGAAATCAGGTGGAGACACAGCTGATAGTCCTACTGAATAGACTGTAAGAATTTGTATTATAGCAAGAAAAAAGCAGCTAAGTAAAGAAAAACGAGTGGCCATCATTACTTTAAAAAATGAAGGTCAGTCAGTGCGAAAAATTGGGAAAACTTAGAAAGTGTCCCCAAGTGCAGTTGCAGTAACCATCAAGCGCTACAAAGAAACTGGCTCACATGACGACCGCCCCAGGAAAGGAAGACCAAGAGTCACCTCTGCTTCTGAGGATAAGTTTATCCGAGTCACCAGCCTCAGAAATCTCCGGTTAACAGCAGCTCAGATTAGAGACCAGGTCAATGCCATACAGAGTTCTAGCAGCAGACACATCTCTACAACAACTGTTAAGAGGAGACTTTGTACAGCAGGCCTCCATGGTAAAATAGCTGCTAGGAAACCACTGCTAAGGACAGGCAACAAGCAGAAGAGACTTGTTTGGGCTAAAGAACACAAGGAATGGACATTAGACCAGTGGAAAGGTGAACGGATGGACTCTACATGCCTGGTTCCCACCGTGAAGCATGGAGGAGGAGGTGTGATGGTGTGGGGGTGCTTTATTGGTGACACTGTTGGGGATTTATTCAAAATTGAAGGCATAGTGAACCAGCATGGCTACCACAGCGTCTTGCAGTGGCATGCTATTCCATCCGGTTTGCGTTTAGTTGGACCATCATTTATTTTTCAACAGGACAATGACCCCAAACACACCTCCAGGCTGTGTAAGGGCTATTTGACCAAGAAGGAGAGTGATGGGGTGCTACGCCAGATGACCTGGCCTCCGCAGTCACCAGACCTGTACCCAATCGAGATGATTTGGGGTGAGCTGGACCGCAGAGTGAAGGCAAAAGGGCCAACAAGTGCTAAGCATCTCTGGGAACTCCTTCAAGATTGTTGGAAGACCATTTCCGGTGACTACCTCTTGAAGCTCATCAAGAGAATGCCAAGAGTGTGCAAAGCAGTCATCAAAGCAAAAGGTGGCTACTTTGAAGAACCTAGAATATAAGATATATTTTCAGTTGTTCCACACTTTTTTGTTAACTATTTAATTCCACATGTGTTAATTCATAGTTTTGATGCCTTCAGTGTGAATGTACAATTTTCACAGTCATGAAAATACAGAAAAATCTTTAAATGAGAAGGTGTGTCCAAACTTTTGGTCTGTACTGTATATTGTTATGTTTTATGGCTCGGGCTTATGATGAAGGTTATAAATTGTTACTGCAAGTCACAGTGGCTGGGGCAGTAGGGGGGGTCTTTGGGGTTGGTGGAATTTTTTATGGGTGGGAATTTACAGAGATGGTTCCCTTCAGGATGGAATTACTAATTGGCTGATCTGGCACTTAGTGGGGCTCTGGACTGGGGTGTACTCTTGGAGCCAGTGGTGGTGTTTCCTTTACCACTGATTGTGGTGTGGTGCCCTTGAGCTTGGGGTTACGGCTGAGAGTAAAATAATTCTATGGAAAAATGCCTTGTTCTACATGTGCCGGATCTTGTAGCCCCAAGGACCTCCGCCAATTCTTTCATTGGTTATTGTTGTTTGTTAATAAATGGCCGATATGGCAAATTATATCCAAAAAAAAAAGTCTCCTGTGTATCATTTATTATAAGTTAAGTGGTATGAGACACTGCTTGGGGAGAAAGAAAATAATTAATATGAGGGATGGTTTCAGGAGAACGATTTGTGCCATACACCGTCATGATCACAGATATATTTTTTTAAATGTCAGAAATGTATTTTTTAACATTTTGATTTCTTTGATTAACAGTTCTGCACACAGAGATATTCCCCTGAGGCCACATTCACACATTCAGTATTTGGTCAGTATTTTACATCAGTATTTGTAAGTTAAAACCAGGAGTGGGTGATAAATACAGAAGTAGTCACGTGTTTCTATTATACTTTAACTCTGATTCTTCCACTCCTGGTTTTGGCTTACAAATACTGATGCAAAATACTGACCAAATACCGAATGTGTGAATGTGGCCTAAGAAAGACAAAACCTCACTTTTATTTTTGTAAATATTCAGGTTTTGGATTTTATTAACCTTTATGATTAACCAGCAGCACTGTAGTTGTTCAATAATAAAATGAATCATTAAAAATACAAATTGTGCACCCCGTGTATATCGGTATACTGTATGTATACATCTGCAAAAGTTTGGTTCCCCATCCTTCAAATTTGATATCTATCTATCTATCTATCTATCTATCTATCTATCTATCTATCTATCTATCTATCTATCTATCTATCTATCATTGTGACATTAGAATAAAAATGATGTCACAAGTGATGTGATGACATCACCACATTCTATATCCCAGTGTTCCGTCCTAAGGGAAACCACTGCCTTACAGACTCCCAAGGGTGAGGCAGCCCCTTTTGTTTTTCGTCACGAACGAAGCAAAAATTGATTATAAAATGGATAAAGAGAGAAGAAGAGCCCATAGAGATCGGGTTCTCAGTGAGAGGAGAGGATTAAATGAAGAGCAGGTACTATTGTTCACTTTAGGGCGAAAAGACTTTATACTACCGGACATTGACACTGACGCCTCAAAAATGGCGTCCAAACGTCAAATTCTAGACAAAATGAGAAAGACCAAAAGACATGAGATCCTTACAGAGAGAAGGAAAATGGAGACCCTCACGGAGTCTCACTCTGCAGCCTCCGCTGAGCTTCAGAAGGCCATTTTTATCTCCTTGAAAAAACTCGGAGATCTGGTCCCTGAAATACGGAGAAGAAACAAAGAAGCCATCCTCAATAAGAGGAGAAACATCAACGCAGAGTTAGAGCTGGAAGAGGTTCTCCAAGAGACACCGAGACAAGTCACATCCTCCAGATCTGAAAGTCTGGAGGCACCGAAACTACAAAGAGCGGCAGCCCAGAAGAGGATCAGGAACAGCAGAGACTGGGTTGTCCAATGTAGAAGACGTCTCATCTACGCTAAATCCATTATAAATGGGAATGGAGCATTACGGAGGTCGAGGTCATCAGCTGAAAACATCTCCATCCCAGAGAACAAACAGCTGAGTGTTTCTCCACCAAACACATCACTGGATACAGATGGACCAGGTAAGATGGATCTGCTCAGTGTAATAAGACTGGGGGTGAGGAGGATTATACTCCTAATATTATGTACTGGCATCAATTATCAAAAGTGCAGAAAAACTGTCCTTGTTGCCCATAGCAACCAATCACAATGCAGCTTTCATTGTTCCATAGAATGTTAAGAGATGGAATCTATGCTGTGATTCGTTGCTATGGACAATAGGGACATTTTTATTATTGGACAGTTTTGATAAATGAGAGTCCAAATATTAGACATTTCCTGCTCATTTATATAATTCTATTTAAAATTATAATATTTTCTTTTAGCTATATTTGTTAACCCCTTCTTGACCCGGTAACCTTTCGTTGTTTTTTCCTTCCTCCTTCGAAAACCCATAACTATTTATTTTTTAATTTGTCTCCCAATGTAGCTGTATGCGGACTTGATTTTTTAGTGGACGAGCTGTAGTTTTGAACATTATTTAATTTACTATTCAATGTTCTGGAAAATGGGGAAAAAGATTCAAAATGTGGTAAAATTGTGGAAAAAAAGTGATTCCGCCATTGTTTTTTTTCTAGATGTTCATTGAGTGGTAAAAATGACCTGACAGAATGATTCTCCATGTCAGTTACAACTATGATAATGCTGAACAGGCTTAGGGGTTATAATTCACTGAACTGGTAGAAGAAAATTAGGAATTTTATAAAAAATAAATTGGTTTGTGTCCCTATATTCTGAGACATTATATCTTTTGGATTTTGATAGCTGGATGGAGCTGTGCGAGGACTTGATTTGTTTTTTTTTGCGTGACAAGTTGTAGCTTTTATAGATAACTTTCTCGGGTAGACAAGACATTGTGATATCTTTTATTACAATTTATTAGATGTATACTGCGCCCTCACAAAAACACTATTCTGGTCTTTACATTTATTTTCTCCTTTCAGTGTTTACTGTTTGGGTTAATTAATGTTCCGGATGTGGTTATACTAGATATTCAAATTATTACTATTATTATTATTATTATTATTAATGGGGAAGTATTTTTTTTACATTTTATTATTTTTTTTACTTTTTTTTGTTACTTCTTTTCTTTATTCTCCTTTGGGGACTTGAACCTGCGATTTTCTGATCGCTTCTACTAGATACTGTGATAGAACTGTATATAGCTAAATTAAAAATCTCATATGAAAGCCAGGCTGGTCTTAACAGGAGGAGGAAAAGACAGGGGCTTTCAGCAGGCTGAGGTAGTCATTTCCAATAATGTGTTCACTAAGGGGTTCAAATTTTTTATATCATCTCAGCAGATGGAATCGATAAGACGCCCTACGACACAACGGACATACCGGCACAATGCCTTGATGATGCCAGTTTCCAGATTTCTGACCCAAGAGAACTGGTCCACACAGACCAACCTATAGACTTTTCCAATCTCGAGTTCTGGAAAGTTCTTGGAAAAGGAAACTATGGAAAAGTAAGTGTCAATTTATATTGTCCGTGTTCCCCAATGTATCCTGCACCAGATACACAGGAGAGATGTACATATTTATTACAGGATGCTCATATGTAATGATAATTGGGATAAACTAGTGAACTACTACACAGTAATAGATGAGAGTTTGGTCTGATCTGTTGTGATTTTTCTCCAGGTCATCTTGGCATCAGATCCAGTCAGTGAAGGACTGCTGGCCATCAAAATCATGGACAAAAGTTCTTGTGAGGACTTAATCTCTACAGAGCTAGAAGTCCTGAGAATGGCTGCCGGGTGCCCCTACCTAATGACTATGCGGGCGTTTAGGGAAACACCTGCGGAGTATGAAATAGCCATGGACTATATGGTCGGAGGAGACCTGTTTGGCCACATGAAAGATTCAATGATGTTTAACACAAAGACAATAAGGTAAATGTCCGGTACTGAATGTGAATAATCCTCTTCCGGCACATTGTAGTCTTAGATCAATGGACAACGACAACAGGAGAAACTAATGATGTGAAAAGGACACGTGTGTGATCTCCTCATGTTCTCTGTATGATTGTGCATGTAACCACTGATCCATCCTTTCTACTCCACAGACTCTTTGCGGCAGAGATGGTGTGCGGACTCCAGTTCCTGCATGAACGCGGCGTCATACATAGGTAATCATTTCACCTTCATAAATCTGTCACCTGTGACTCTCTGTTGTCTCCTTACATATCTATTGTAGAAAGTTCTTTCCATGAATTGTCCTCACAATCAGTGTCTGCTCCTTCTCCCTGCAGTGACCTGAAGCCAGAGAACATCCTCCTTCAAGACACCGGACACATCAAAATCTCAGACTTTGGCTTAGCAGCCATGAATGTATTTGAGGGTGACATAGTGGAATATACTGCTGGCACTAAGGGTTACATAGCGCCCGAGGTAAGGAACATCTCTGTGTGATTGATGTCGATAGTAGGATTGAGGGATAATCTGATCCCAATGTATTCTGCTCATATCTAATCACAGACCGGTCCTCATAGTCTCTGTGTGTAAATCCCCTTCCCGGTATATTCAGATTCTCTCCAATCTCATGTTCCCATAGGTAATGGACGGTGAAGGATACAACCATCTGGCAGACTCCTTTTCCTTTGGCGTCATCTTATATATGATGACTGTAGGTGACTGGCCATTCTATACCAGAGGCACAATGGACGAATACCACCAGTCTCTGTATGACGACATCCCTTCTTTTCCACCTGGGATCTGCTGTCATACCACTGATATCATAAAACGGGTGAGTAAGATCAGATGGACAATGATAATGGGGGATTACAAGAAGATATAGAAGATAAGATATGGACAGTCCATAGACATTGTGTAATAATTTATCAGTAATAATACATAATATAATGACTAATGCTTTGTTTTCATTTTCTAGCTCCTCTGCAAAACTCCATCTGCCCGATCTGCCATTACATCATCCATCAGATCGCATCCGTTTTTCTATTCTATAGACTGGAGCGATGTGGAGTCCGGCAGAGCCGACCCACCATTCCCATATTACTATGTAAGTACAGCACATACAGACATCCAAAGTGTTATCACTACCCAGTAACACACTTACCCACTATACACCTTATCGCTATATCCCCCTAGTACTGTATATACTGTATGTGAGGGGCTGATTCTCAGACGTGTATATTTCTCTTCTTCCAGCAGGAGTATTAGGCTGATAAAAATCAGCCCCATTCCAGTAACATCCAGGAATGAAGATTTACATTAATCGGATGAGACAATTACACTGGACTTTCTTATTTACCGGACTGTGACAAACCTACCAAGCTTCCACCACATAACATCCAAGTAGATTTGAGCACCAAACATCCAGGGATTTATTCCGATCGCCATATTTGGGGTCAGGAAGGAATTTTTTTCCCTTGATATGAGGATGATGCAACAACGAGTCCTCAGGGTTATTTTTCTCCTTCCTCTGGATCAACATAGCAAGTAATTAAAGGCTGAAATTGAAGGACTTCTTTCAGCCATACTTGTTATGTTACCATCTGGACGAGTCATCTACAATGTGGTGGTAAGGAGATGACTACAAGATATGGACATAAAGAAGGAAGCGGCTGCTCCTTCTCCTACTTGGCCATGTACAGACAGAAGGAAGCGGCTGCTCCTTCTCCTACTTGGCCATGTACAGACAAAGGAAGCGGCTGCTCCTTCCTCTACCAGGCCATGGTCAGACAGAAGGAAGCGGCTGCTCCTTCCTCTACCAGGCCATGGTCAGACAGAAGGAAGCGACTGCTCCTTCACCTTCCTGACCATGGTCAGACAGAAGGCCATTTGGCTGATCGCGATGCTGAAGGAATCCAGGAAAACTCCAACTACACAGATCACAAGTCACACATTCCTGCTCTTCTCCTCTCTCATGTGTGATCCAGACCTGGATGTCCAAAAGCGATAGAAGTGGCCGAGGCTTGAGGAGCGGAATCATCATCATCTGCTCCTTTCCACAGAAAGTGACTATATCTACACACTTTCTTTTTATATATTTGCATAATATTAACAACTTTTATGCATAAAAATAAATATATAAAACATCTATGTTGCTTTTGGTTATATTACAGATATGCTTTTTGGTATTTTTATTAATATCAGCAGCTCAGATTAGAGACCAGGTCAATGCCATACAGAGTTCTAGCAGCAGACACATCTCTACAACAACTGTTAAGAGGAGACTTTGTACAGCAGGCCTTCATGGTAAAATAGCTGCTAGGAAACCACTGCTAAGGACAGGCAACAAGCAGAAGAGACTTGTTTGGGCTAAAGAACACAAGGAATGGACATTAGACCAGTGGAAAGGTGAACGGATGGACTCTACATGCCTGGTTCCCACCGTGAAGCATGGAGGAGGAGGTGTGATGGTGTGGGGGTGCTTTGTTGGTGACACTGTTGGGGATTGGGATGGCTAGATATAGTCGAAAAGAAACGAGCCAAATTTGGTAGAGATGCAGTACCTCTCACCACCCACCTCCCCAGTAAAGAACCACTAAACTTCTTCGAAACCTTGGATGAAGTGGTTGGTAGCCCAAACAATTCACTTATTTCTATTGATCAAATTTCCATTTACCCCACATCCGAAACAGATTCTCCACCAAATCATAATGAACCAGGCCCAAACCATACTGATCTTAATCCACTAGACCAACCTACCCCGCTTAGCACGCATAATAGATTCTCACCCTTACTTACTACTACTGTAGAGACACCTAATCCAACCACTCCACCCCCAGAAACACCATCATTACAACCAGATAAAACCCTCCCCCTAACAGCAACCCCCATCCCAACTTCTACCACCATCTTACAACCATTGATACGCAAACATAACAGCAAGGTGGATTTTTTTCGGATGGCCACAAGAAAAAACGCAAAAGAGGCACTAGGGGAGGGAAACTCACCCAAAAGAAAAAGAATAAACCCAAAGAAATAAATGGACACAAGTCCATCTATAATCTAAGCAAATATCAACTGACACAGAATGAAACTGCAGTCCTTAATAAAGGCCTAAAATATGCCCCAGCAACACAACTCGACAAATTCCAAGCGTATATAGGTATAAAAAAATTCATGCGACAACTGGCTATAAAGAAATACTATATGAAGAAGGAACACGCCCCAGAGACACTCTGCTCAGAGGAATCACCAAAATTCAGACACACTATACTTAAAAACAAATCTAACTTCCACCCTCTTCAAGAGTATTCAGAGGCCTTCAATACCTTTGAAAAAAACGTTACAGACGATATCCGCAGAATCAATAACAAACAATGCACCAAATACAAGAATAACCTCACCAAACTAGAAGTTCGCGCCATGAAACAATTACAAATAAATAATGAAATAATAATCCGACCAGCTGACAAAGGAGGTGGCATAGTTATTCTGGATCAAGAATACTATCACAAGGAATCACTTAGACTCTTGGGCGACTCTAGAACCTATCAGATCCTCCCCTCTAATCCAACCAACCATTACCAAAAGGAACTACGGAACCTAACCTTAAAAGGACTCCAAAATGGTTACATCAATAAAAATGAATTTGATTATGTTAATATTCAACACCCCAGACTAGCCGCCTTTTACCACTTACCAAAAATCCATAAAAACATTAATAACCCTCCAGGAAGACCCATCATCTCCGGTATTCAATGCCTGACATCAAATCTCTCCAGACTAGTAGATCACCACCTACAGGAGTTGGTCCCAACACTCCCATCCCATTTAAAAGATAGCAAACATGCTATCCGCATACTCAACAACACCCCATGGGATAACCACTATATCCTAGGAACCATGGATATAACGTCACTATACACAAACATCCAACATACCAAAGGATGTGAAGCCTCCCTCCATTTTCTCGAACAAATAATGCCTTCAGAACAAAGTACATTCATTATAGACTGCATGTCCTTCATCTTAACACATAATTACTTTCTCTACGAGGGGGACTACTACTCCCAGCAGTGGGGCACCGTCATGGGCACTAGGTTCGCACCCAGCTATGCCAACCTCTATGTTGGTAGGTGGGAATCCCTAGTCATTCATCCTGGAGGCAAACTACATGCGAACCTGGTCCTATGGCGGAGATTCATTGATGACATATTATTCATCTGGTCAGGCGACAAACCCTCCCTGGATCTATTTATACAGGAACTAAACAAAAATGAATTCTTTTTAGAATTCACATCTACCACTAGCTCCACTGCAATCAACTTTCTAGATCTCAATATTTATATCGAAAACAATTCCATTCAGACTCGTACATACCACAAACCCACTGATGCCAATGGCTATATTCCGCTAGACAGTTGCCATCTTCCAAACTGGCTACTTAATGTCCCCCGCAGCCAATACCTGCGCCTCCATAGGAACTGCTCCAAACAGGAAGACTTCAACAATGAGGCAGATTCACTCACGGAAAAATTCTTGGAAAAAGGATATAATGCTCAGTTTCTTAAAAATACTAAAGAAAAAATAGCTGCAATACCAAGACAAAACCTCTTAACTGATACAAACACCACAAAATCAACACGAACCAATCCCAATCCCAATATAATCATGCCCATCATTACCCCTTACTCCGCCAATACGCATATTTTTAAAAAAATTGTGGAAAAACACTGGCATACACTAAAGGACGACAAAATCATTGGCGATCAAATACCCAATAGGCCCAGGCTCATATTCAGGAAAGCACGGAACCTAGGATCACTCATAGCCCCCACCGTAAAAAATAATATCATCACAAAAAAACCAGTCACA
Source organism: Phyllobates terribilis (assembly GCF_046119375.1). Taxonomy (NCBI): domain Eukaryota; kingdom Metazoa; phylum Chordata; class Amphibia; order Anura; family Dendrobatidae; genus Phyllobates; species Phyllobates terribilis. The sequence continues at coordinate 3,633,397 of NW_027362894.1, forward strand.
CCTTTTCAACAAAAAATTACAGGGTTCTTTCCGTGCCAAAAATGCAAAATATGCAAAACCCTGAAACCAGCCAAATCACACACTGTCAATTACCGCAAAGAGTCATATCCCATCACAGACTTTGTCACATGTACCACTACGGGGGTTATCTATGGACTAATGTGCCAGTGCGAAAAAATGTATATAGGCCGGACTAAAAGAGCAATGGGCACTAGAATTAATGAACATCTGAGGAATATTAAAAATAAATACATGGGCCACCCCCTGTCAAAGCATTTTGCGGACAAACATAAAGGATCCATCAAAGGAATTAAAGTGATAGGCATACAAACAGTTCACAAACATTGGAGACAGGGTGATTTTATCAAACATATGTCAAGAAAAGAAAGCGAGTGGATTTTTAAATTAAACACCTTGAGACCATGGGGTCTTAACAGCGAAATTGAGCTATTTGCTTTCAACGACTGATAGTTACCATGACAACGCCACCAACAGCGGACCGTTGCCATGACGTCATTATAGACAGGTATATAAAGGACTCCACCTACTGGGCCAGACTATCCCTGATGAAGACAGCCGTCAGCTGTCGAAACGCGTTGGAATTGACTGACCCAGCAGAGAAGGCGCCCACAGGCATCCGTCCCGAATATACGCTGCACACCACGTGTCAGCGCGTCTCTCTGCCTCTCGCGCGCTTCCAAAGAACGCGCCCCCTCACCTTCTCCGCCCCTCCTCTCCTGCTCCACTTACCCGGAAGCCCGCGAGTAGCGGCGGTCACCGGCCGGGACCCCGCTCTCGCCCCGGGCCCCACAACTCCTTGACATCTCCGCAGGACTACGGACCGTAAGTACTCTGGGCCACGGCCCCCACCGCTTATGACACACGCCACCACAAGGACCAAAATCACACATACTCACCTCTTTATTACCGACAGGATTCCAGGAACGCGGCCTGCCTGACTCCACACGAGTAGGGACCGTGCCTGAAAACCGGACTCCACAACCATAGACCTTGCCCGGATATCTACTACACAGCCTGCCACCAAAGCCTTCCACCTACTTGAATATACTTACCCAGACCAGGCCTCCTGCCACATTTGCAGCCGGTCCCCTGCTGCACCTCAGCGTCCAGGGACAAGACCCACTGCTACTTAGCCAGTAAATTACTCAGCCAGAGCCTCCTGCTGCACCTACCACTAGGCTGAACCCTCTTGCAGAACCTCCTGAACACCTTCCCTTGATTTAGGCCTTCAGCCACAGATAAAGAAGGTGACTGACCATTTCACACCTGGACCCTAAACAAGGTAATCAACCGGGCTTACTTGTATTGTGGCTTATTGTTTGTATACCTCAGCTCCTAACTCTCCCTCCCCATCTATATACAGGACATCAATTATCCTTGAGTGCCACAACGCCCCCTATCACCCGGCAACCAGTAGCCTCCTACTACATCTCTGCTCAGAGACAGATACAATCCAGAGCCTCCTGTTGCACCCCTGGATTACTGATAATCACACACAGGTAAACATCTAGGTTTACCACACTGTGGACTATTCCTGTATTCCTCAGTTCCTAACCCTTCCTCCATATCTATATACAGGACATTGAGTATCCTCAAGCGTTACTACGCCTACTGGCAATCAAAAAGCCCCCCTGTCACATCTCTGCAACAAAGTGAGATACAATCCAGAGCCTCCTGCTGCACCCCCCACTGAGGGAGTGCTAACAAGCAATCTCCAAAAGCAGAACAGCTCCTCCGTGGGTAAGTCGCTAACCCCACTATCTACCTACCCAGAGCTAACAGCACTAACCCCATATCATTAAATCTCCAGGAGCATAACAAAGCGTTCAGGACCACGCCCCACTCTAAGAATCCTGACGGACCACAGCCCTAGTGCACACCTGCACTTTACCCACTCTGATACCTGGTGAGTAACAGATCCACAGCCAGCTAAGCATATCCAATACTAGAGAACAATAGTCCTAACCAAACTCCTCTTCTCTCCAGGTACCAAGCCACCACAGGCATTTTACCACACCAGATTAACCGCTGGATTTTACTATTTATTACACCTTGTATACCATTAGTTCTTTTACCCCAATCGAAATATTGTTGTCTACACTCGTCTTTTAAATCCTGTATTAAATCCTGTATTTTATTAAGTTTTTATTGCTAGCATCCAAACAAATAAATCTTATTTTTATAAAATAATAGTACTCTTCTCCTGATCTCTTTTTCACTACCGTTAGCGCGATTTTTACTATAGAACTGTTGGGGATTTATTCAAAATTGAAGGCATACTGAACCAGCATGGCTACCACAGCATCTTGCAGCGGCATGCTATTCCATCCGGTCTGCGTTTAGTTGGACCATCATTTATTTTTCAACAGGACAATGACCCCAACACACCTCCAGGCTGTGTAAGGGCTATTTGACCAAGAAGGAGAGTGATGGGGTGCTACGCCAGATGACCTGGCCTCCGCAGTCACCAGACCTTTTGGTTATATTACAGACATGCTTTTTGGTATTTTTATTAATATCATGATAAGGTATTTTGCTGCCTTAGGCAGATGACGCAAATGGCTTCCCCCCCAAGAAAAGGAATAGGTGAGAAACTATGGTAACTGGACCTCTAACTTCCTCGTCTGATCCATCAGGTAACAAGCTCTGATGAGCACTTCCTTTACAATGTCAGACCCAAGAATAGTCATGGAAACTAATATAGCTTAATTATAATGGGGGCCGTTTGGTTTCAATTAATGAGATACAATAGATGCAGCTTGTAACAAAACCGATGGTTGTTCTACTGCCGTATTCCTGTGTGGCGCCATCCTCTAACAGGGGGCAGACTGTCCATAGCCTACGTATTGCGGGAATTACCGCCAGAACATCGACCTGATTACAGCTCCTCTGCTCCTGTCCTGGGGGCAGCGTTCACATTGTCTTAAAGACACAAATGCATTTCAATGCAGAGAGAGAATGAGAACCAGGGCGCAGGCGTTGAGCGTTGTTAGTGACCCACTGACTCCGCTCACCTTTGTTCCTGTGTACCGGCTGTCAGCATGCTGAATGTTTGCGGCAGGAGGAAGGTGCCAGTTGACTGCAGGCGTTCAATAATGTCAATTTTTTTTCTTAAACTGCTCCCCCCTCAGAGAGGTAGCGTCCTAGGCGGGTGCCCACCCCTTGTCCCGGGCCTGCACTGGTGGTTCAGTTTGGATCCTCTTGCAGGAATAGTGCCATACACTATTGCAGTCAGTACAATGGAAATCATTGACTTGTCAAATTTAAAGGCTTTTTTGCGAAGAAGAGAAAAATGAAGACTGTTTACTGGGTTTTTTCAACCATAGCTGTGATTAAAGCAATGCTCCTTTGCTCATAGGGGAAATCAGTTTTATCAATCGCTTTGTTGGGGAGCTGTCCACTCCATTCTGGTCTTTCGGTCGTCCCACGTTACTTCTGACTCTCAGAATCCTACAGGATCTTATACGCGGTGTGGAAGACAATTTCTCTATATAATGAGCCTTGATGTGACTCTCATAGGAATGCAAAGTGAGATTCATTCACCTCTACATCACTAGTCAGAGCTGTAGACACCAGGTTAATTTAATGAAATATCAGACCACCACTTTCAGGCCATATTCACACCTTCAGTGTTTGGTCAGTATTTTACCTCAGTATTTCTAAGCCCAAACCAGGTGAGGAACAATCAGAGGAAAAGTATAATAGAAACACGTCACCATTTCTGCATTTATCACCCACTCCTGGTTTTGCCTTACACATACTGATGTAAAATACTGACCAAATACTGAATGTGTGAATGTGGCATGACATTTATTGCACTAGTCCATGTGCCGTCTGTTTTTTAATAACAGTTCCGTGTCTAATCCGTGAGACTCAGAGCAGGTTCTATTCTCATTCATTTTGCAGATCAGACTCAGCCATTAAAGTCTAAGGAAATCCATGTACAACGGATGAAGCACTGAAGACTTTTCTTTTCCTTTAGTGCTCCATCAGTGTTTCATCCATTTTTAATAGATCCATTAATAGTCAATGGATAAATAAAAGTTCAGACTGTCTACCTGCTTCAGTTTTTACAAATGTATGAGGAAAAAATATATCTATACAACACAGATATAAAATGGAGACAATGCGGAGACACATGGGAGAAAAAGGTTCTGTTTTACAAGGATATAGAAATAGACAAGGATTTGTGAATGTAGCGTCCTCTGAAGAATAGGTAAAATCCATCAAGCTTAAGACAAGACAGACTGATAACTCAGTGAGGAATACAATAGAAGCTGCCTATTGAAGTCTACGGAGAGGCTCCGGACATCACTAGGTAGGCTTCATTTCTACACATGAGCTTGATGTATCATCCATTACTTTTTCTGTACATTTATTAGCATTTGTTATGTTTGTAGCATGGTATTCTACAGTTAGCATTACTAGTCGTATATGCCTTTATATATGATGCGCCCCCTGGGCCTTGTGTGTGGGAATACCCGGAGCCGGGTCTCTGTGTGATGTCAGGGGTTGTAGTCTCCGTGGCGGCGACCCGGTCCCGTGGCTCAGGGTGGTCAAACCAGTGGCGGATCTGTTTACTAGGTTTTTAATGTTGAAATGTCCGACTATGCCACCCGTGGATTGCGGTCACTGAGAACCGCCGCTGCGGGGCAGACCGCTGAGGCTTATGTTGTGTGCGCAGCAGGGGGTAGTATAACTCCCCACGGGAGGAGTATAGCCTCAGGGCAGCATGTGTAGATGGTGAGGGTTGTGGTGCATAGGCGCAGCAGAAATGACTCAAAGTCCATGCAGTGCAGTTCAGGGTCTTTACTGTTGGTGATGAAGGAGACCCTGCTGGGAGTACTGGCTAACATTAGAGGCCTGGTCCCTTGCGTGTGACTGAGCCTCCGGGCTTTCTACGGCCAGAGGACCTGAAATCCCCTGCCAGGTGGTTTCTGCTGCTGGATGTGAATATCCTCACAGCCTCGGACTCCGGTGTCCGGTTCTCTGCGTCTTCTGCCAGGACGAGCTCTGCTGCTCCAGTCCCTGGCTCTCAGCTCCTGTCTCCTACAGGGCTCCTTGCTGCTCTATCCCTCTCTCTGGAACTAACTAGCTAACCTCGCCCCAGATCCAGTTTATAAAGGGTAGGTACCTCCCCTCCCTGGACTGGGGCAGGAGGCGTTGCATGCAAATGTGCTCCTGACCAGGAAAACCCATGCTCGCTCTCAGACATGGTATTTCGACCACTGTGGCAACCAGACCCCCTGGGGTGCCACATTCCCCCCTAGTAAACTTTAGTACTCTGGGACTAAAAACTTTTTTTTTTTGAAAACACACATAACAGGGTATAAACAATAACACAACAATATATGTACAAGGAGTTCAGTCTTGATAGGTCACGGCGCTTCCGTAACCAGGTGTCCATGTCACCCAAGATGCATTTTGAGGGACCCGTCCCAACCCTCCACGTAGGCCCTGGGGTGGCTACAGGGCATCGATGATCCGGTGTTGGACCACGTCTTCAGCCACATCCACGGGTTTTTGTTCTGTGGTCTGGCCCAAAAGGGGCACTTAACAGGTGCAACTATTTACAAGGTACAGTTCCGGTTATTCATTGTCCATAACCTGTCCGTCCATAGACCCTGTCGGGTAACTTGAGAAACATAATCAGTATTGAGGTAACAAACATAAAACATTACAACATTTGCAATATACAGGTATATATCATTTCTCCTAGATTCTCCAGCGAGCGGGCTTCTGACCTCTAGTGCTCCTTGTTGACCTACGTAACACACTATCTGATGGTGTTCTTTCTGGGTCCCCTGTTTCCACCCCTTGTGTAGTGGGCTCGCTAGTGTCTGCACTACAGGTGTTTGGAGATGTTACGGGTCGTTTGGGTAGCTTTCTGCGTACTCTTTGGCTTACCACGGGCACGGCAGGCTCACTACTAGCAGAGGGTTGATTCTCCTGGGCTGCTGGTATGGAATCCTCTGCCTCCGGGGCCGGTTGCTCTTCCAATACTACTTGATCTTCTGTAGGCCCTTGAGGGGCTGGCTGGAGAAAGGTAAGGACGGGTACCACAATAGCGTTGTTAATTTGTGTCCAGGACCGGGGAAATTCTCCGAGTACTGTACTGACCATTTCTTCCCTTTCCTCTGCCGGTTGAGGGCTATCTTGGTCTTCATCAGTGCTTTGCAGCTGCTCGGGACACTTCTTCAGGTGGTCTCTAGAGACAGTGGCTGTGGTCTCTCCTCCATCCTTACTGATAACGCATACTTTCGGGTTTTCATGACTTGAGGGCAGTACTGTGTACGGGTCTTTCTCCCACTGGTCATCCAACTTATGGAGCCGCCTCTTCCTCTTCAAGACCTGCTCTCCAGGTGCCAGGGGAACAGCGGGAGCATGCTGGTTGTAAGTCCTCTCTTGCCTTTCTCTTGCTTGAGACAAACTTCTCTCAACACTCTCCTGCACTTTCCGGTACTGCTGCTGCCGTTCTGTATCCCAGTCTGCCTGTGGCGAGGTATCCTTGGGTGTCAGGACTCCCATATCCAGGTCAATAAGCAGCTTACCAGGTCTTGCTCTCATTAGGTAAGCCGGGGTGCAGTTGGTGGAATTTACTGGGATGTGGTTATACAAGTCCACCAGATCAGGCAGTTTTTCAGGACACAGACTGCGTTCTTCCAGGGGCAACGTTTTCAGCAAGTCTATCACCACCTGGTTCATCTTCTCACACAATTCGTTGATTTGGGGGTGATAGGGCATTGTCCTTATCTTCTTGCAGCCATAGAGGTTGCAGAACTCCTGGAAGACCTCCGCTTCGAAGGCTGGACCTTGGTCAGTCAACACTTGCTCTGGATACCCGTGTGGATGGCAGAAGTGCTGCTGGAAGGCTCTAGCTGCTGTCTGAGCTGTTAAGTCCTTGACAGGGACAACCACCAGGAACTGGGAGTAGTGGTCTACGATGGTGAGAGCGTAGACGTACCCGGACCTACTTGGAGCCAGCTTCACATGGTCCAAGGCTACCAGTTCTAGTGGCTCCTTGGTGATGATGGGTTGCAGGGCAGTCTTCTGGCTGGCACGGTCCTTTCTTCTCAGGTTGCACGGGCCGCAGTCTCTGCACCATCTCTCAATGGCCCCTCTCATGCCTACCCAGAAGAACCGTTCACGCAACAGGAACTCCAACTTCTTCCATGCAAAGTGTCCTGCTCCGCCGTGGTATGCCTCCAGGACCATAGCCGCGTCTCATCTCGGGACCACTACCTGCCAGGTCAGCTCATGTGTCCGGGAGTTAACAATTCTCCGGCACAGCTTCCCCTTGTAGAGAAGCAGTTTACTCTTCTCCTTCCACAGCTGTTTGGTCTCTTCCGGAGCGTCTGGGTCAAGGCGGGCATCATCCTGTGTCAGCATCTCTTTTACCAGGCGGACGGCTGGGTCACTGTCTTGCGTCTCCGCCCAGCTGTAGTGGGGTAAGGGATTGAACGTGGCAGAGAGCTTGTCCCTTACACAGTGGGAACACTGGGTAATCTCATGACGGTGGAACGCAGGGAGTTCAATCTCTTCCAGTTCTTCTGGATCTTCCCCTCCGTCCGGCAAGTTCGGCATCCTGGACAGGGCGTCTGCGTTGGCATTTGTGCGTCCCGCCTGGTATTTGATTGTAAATTCATAGTTGGATAGGCGGGCCATCCATCTCTGCTCCAGGGCACCAAGTTTCGCAGTGTCCAGGTGTGTCAACGGGTTGTTGTCCGTGTACACGGTGAACTTGGAAGAGACAAGGTAATGTTTAAAGCGTTCTGTAACTGCCCACACCACTGCCAGGAACTCTAGCTTGAAGGAGCTATAATTTTCGGGGTTTCTCTCTGTAGCCCGGAGCTTCCTGCTGGCATAAGCAATTACCCGTTCTCTGCCCTGTTGAATCTGGGACAGCACCGCCCCTAGCCCGATGTTGCTCGCGTCCGTGTGGTGGATGAAAGGCTGGCCGTAATCTGGGTAAGCCAGGACCTCATCCCCCGTGAGGGCCATCTTCAGCTGGCGGAAAGACTCATCCTCCAGCTTGTCCCATTTGAAGGGTGGCTTCTGATTCTTGGTCTTTGACTGACCCAACAGGAGGTTTTGCATAGGGGCTGCCATTTTGGTGAACCCGGGGATGAATCTTCGGTAGTAGCCTACCAACCCGAGGAACTGCCGCACTTCCTTTATGCTGGAGGGTCTTGGCCAGTCCTTAATCACTGTAATTTTATCAGGGTCTGGAGCTACTCCATCAGCACTCACCATGTGTCCCAGGTACTGTACTTTTGGTTTCAGTAGATGACACTTGGAGGGTTTCACCTTTAGGCCGTAGCCTGCCAGGGCGTCAAACACCTCTGCCAGGTGTTTCAGATGGTCCTCATATGTTTTGGAATACACGATGACACCGTCCAGGTATAGCAGGACCGTCTCGAAATTCCTGTGCCCCAGGCAGCACTCCATCAACCGCTGGAAGGTTCCTGGTGCGTTGCAGAGCCCGAATGGCATACAGTTGAATTCGCTGAGAACCATCGGGGTGGTGAACGCGGTCTTCTCCTTGTCTGCCTCTGCTACAGGAACCTGCCAGTACCCGCTAGTAAGATCCAAAGTGGAGAAGAAGTTAGCAGACTTTAATGCAGCTAAAGATTCCTCTATCCTAGGTAACGGGTACGCATCTTTGTGTGTGATACGGTTGACCTTTCTGTAATCTACACACATTCTCATGGTGCCATCTTTCTTTTTCACAAGAACTAGTGGAGCTGCCCAGGGGCTACAGCTGTCCCTGATTACCCCAGCCTCCTTCATGTCTCGCAACATCCCCTTGGTATTCTGATAGTGTGCAGGGGGTACAGGTCGGTATCTTTCCTTTATGGGTGGATGGTCTCCTGTGGGGATGTGGTGTTCTACCCCCTTTACTTGCCCAAAGTCTAGCGGGTGTTTGCTAAAGACTCTTTCGTACTCCTGCACCACCAGGTAGACTCCCTGTTTTTGGTGTGAGGGAGTGGAGTCTGTGCCCACATGCAGCTTCTGACACCAGTCCTCCATTCGTTTCTTGGAGCTGTTACCCTCCTCTAGTTGAAATGGAGGCAAGGGTTCCACGGCCTTTATGGAGTTTTGGTTAACGGTGAACAATTTGGCTAGAGTGGCATACCGGGGCAAGTATACTTCTCTTTCCCCAATGTTTAGGATGCGGACGGGTACCCTCCCATGGCATACATCGACCACCCCCCGTGCCGTCAAAATGGTGGGCCTACTGTCTGAGTAGACGGGTTCTACCATGGCTTGGTAGTCCCTTCCTCTTAACCCGATTGCAGTCCGGCACCAGATCATCATCTCACTCTTTGGGGGCATGGCGATAGGGAACGGGTCACTCATCCTTACACTACCAATCTCACCACCAGACAGTTCTACCTGCTGCCTTTTCATCAGGGCTCTGATCTCTTTTTGTGGGACATGCTACTGGCTGGAGCTGGCGTTCACCGCAACCTGCTGTAATATGACAATTATCTCTGCAAGACAATTTTCAATAACATTAGTACCCAAGGTTATCTTAGGGTGGCTTTCACGACGGTCAATGTCCACAATAATCAGTCCTTGCGCTGGCAGTTCAACTTTACCAATCTTTATGGTCACCTCCTTGAATCCCACCTGCGGCACGGGCTGACCATGGCTTGCGATGATGCTCAAATCGTCATCTGGGTAGCGGGTAATATCTGAGTCATTCCAGTACCGCTTAAAGAGCACATAGGGGATGGTGGTTACCTGTGACCCGGTGTTCAGTAGTGCACTCATAGGAATGCCATCCAGCACCACAGGCAAGACCGGTCGTCCCCCTACGTACTTATCATGCCAGCTCGATGGGCCTGATGATCTTATGCCTGGGGGTCGGTCCTCTGCCCCAGGTCGGGCCCATTTAAATGACAGTACCTTGCCATATGTCCTGGTTGGTTGCAGCGGCGGCAGATGGGTTGTCCGTCCTGGTCATAGCGGTCGCTGGGCCTTCCTCTGAACGATGGGATCCTCCTCCGTTGGCTCCAAGGGACGTCCTCCGGACTGGAAGCCAGCTGGATCTTTCCTGGGGAAGACACCTGTAAAGACTGCACAGTTCTTGCTAGCGCGGCAACGCTTTTGGTCAGATCTTGGACCTGATGGTGCAGGTCTACAGCCGGGGCTTTGTCCAAAGCCTGTGCATCAGCTCCCACAGGCTCTGCAGGCAAGGGTGCCGCCTCCTGGTGATAGGTGATAGCAGGGCGCCTGTGGGTTACAGCGCCACCTGGTGCCGGTTCTCGGAGCACCCGGATGGCCCTGTCATTAAACTGCGCAAAGTCCAAATCAAGGTTCTACAAGGACATTACACGCAACTGGGTTCGGTGGGCGCTGGACAGTAGACCCTCAATGAACTGTTCAGTCAACAGCTTATCCTCATTCCGCACGCTGTCAGGGTCTGCCTACTTAATGGCTCTCAGGGCCTCCTGCAAATTCAAAGCATAGTACCGTATACTGTCTTGTGCCCGCTGTTTGCATTCATAAAATTTTAGCTTGATCTCTGCTGAGGTGCGGGTATCAAAAGTGCCAGTATTTCCTTTACAGTCCCCTTTTCCCTGGCTGACCAGGACTTCACTTCTCTTTTGGCTGCTCCAATTAACTGACCTATCAGGATGCTCACTTTATGTTCCTTGGACAGGGGGTATACTTTGAATAGGCTATACAGTCTTTCTTTAAAGTTGCTCAGGGTATGCGACTCCCCTGAGTACTGGGGTAACCATGCCGCTCCAGGGACATATGGCATTGTGAACGGCATCACTGCGGCAGCAGCCGCGCTGGCGGTAGGAGCTCCCTCCATTCCTGGTGTCTTCCTCCCCCCTAATTAACCGTGGCCTACCTTCCATTGCTTCTTCTCGTAGGCCGCGGCTCCGCAGGCGATCGTCGGGGTCGAGGACCTTGCGTCGCACGCTGGTGACGTCTGCGTCCGCTGGGCTCCTTCCAGGACCTTGCGCAGTGTCAGTACGTAAGGCGGGGCTTCAGCTCTTGCGCGCTTTTGGCATCCACGCCCCTCTTCTTCCCGCGCGGTGTCCCAAAAATGGCGCCCAATAGCGGGAAAATGGCTGCGGATGGCGGAAAAACATCTGCGGATGGCGGGAAACTTCACCACGGTAAGTATCACAGTCTTTCTTCAGGCATGCAGTACCCGGTGGTTGCGGGCACGAGATCCTGCCGACTACGCCAAAGTTGATGCGCCCCCTGGGCCGTATGTGTGGGAATAACCGGAGCCGAGTCTCTGTGTGATGTCAGGGGTTGTAGTCTCCGCGGCGGCGACCCGGTCCCGTGGCTCAGGGTGGTCAAACCAGTGGCGGATCTGTTTACTAGGTTTTTAATGTTGAAATGTCCGACTATGCCACCCGTGGATTGCGGTCACTGAGAACCGCCGCTGCGGGGCAGACCGCTGAGGCTTATGTTGTGTGCGCAGCAGGGGGTAGTATAACTCCCCACGGGAGGAGTATAGCCTCAGGGCAGCGTGTGTAGATGGTGAGGATTGTGGTGCATAGGCGCAGCAGAAATGACTCAAAGTCCGTGCAGTGCAGTTCAGGGTCTTTACTGTTGGTGATGAAGGAGACCCTGCTGGGAGTACTGGCTAACATTAGAGGCCTGGTCAGGCTGTGAGCGAACAAGAATCCCCCTGGCCAGGTGGAGGTGTAGGCCTTCCCGTCTGACTGCACTCTTCCTGGCTACCTTGCTGTAGTCGTGTAGTAGCCCACGTCCCTGAGTGTACCATGTGGTGCTCACCCGTATGGCTGGTGACTTGGGGCCTTTGGTTCCTTCCGCTCCTCGATGGCGGTGCCGGTCTCTTGCGTGTGACTGAGCCTCCGGGCTTTCTACGGCCAGAGGACCTAAAATCCCCTGCCAGGTGGTTTCTGCTGCTGGATGTGAATATCCTCACAGCCTCGGACTCCGGTGTCCGGTTCTCTGCGTCTTTTGCCAGGACGAGCTCTGCTGCTCCAGTCCCTGGCTCTCAGCTCCTGTCTCCTACAGGGCTCCTTGCTGCTCTGTCCCTCTCTCTGGAACTAACTAACTAACCCCGCCCCAGATCCAGTTTATAAATGGCAGGTTCCTCCCCTCCCTGGACTGGGGCAGGAAGCGTTGCATGCAAATGTGCTCCTGACCAGGAAAACCCATGCTCGCTCTCAGATATGGTATTTCTACCACTGTGGCAACCAGACCCCCTGGGGTGCCACATATACATATATTTTCACACTTTTTGAATGGGCTATGTATGGACTAGCTTTGGTTGTACTCAGGGCCTGTTTTAGAGATAGTGGGGCCCCAAATGCTCACAAATTGCACCATCACACAGAAATATTTTGGTTGTATTTACATGCGCTGAGTTCAGGCCATTAAACGAGCGCGATCGACAATATTGAAGTCATTCGACGCTTGTTTCCCGGGTTCTTTACACCGGCTGAGGAAGAATGATGGGGACAGAACAGTCACTAGTAGATCAATCTGTCCCCTTACAGTATCATTTTATTAGCAGTATATCTGCAGATTACACCAAACGATGTGCTGCTGAGAACAATGAGCTTTGTTTTGGCATAAACAATCCAATCACTCCATGAATAGGCAACATTGTGCTCCTTAAGTACAATATGCCCCATAGTCCTCCATATAGTATAATGTGCCCCATAATCCTCCATACAGTATAATGTACTCTCCATAGTTCTCAATACTGTATAATGCAGCCCTCATATAGTACAATGCACTCCCCATAGTCCTCAATACAGTACATTGCAGCCCCCATAGAGTATAATGCTGCCCCATAGAGTACATATACTATAATGCACCCACCATAGCCCTCCAGCCTTGTGACCACCATGTTCTCAATGATGTAAAAAAATAAATACAATACTCACCTCTCCCCGTTCCCCCACTGCTCCGGTCTGTGCAGCATGTCTGCTTGGCCTCAGCAGCTCCACTGCCTGGCACACAATTAAGTGACATAAATGACGCGCCCCCTGGGCCGTGGGGAGACCCGGAGCCGGGCCTGTAGATGCTGGGGGTTGTAGTCACTGTGGCAGCGACCCGGTCCGTGACCCAGGGCGGTCAAACCAGGGTAATCTATGTGTCTCAGTTATTGATAGTCTGACTGTGCCACCTGTGGATTGCGGTTATTGGAAACCGCCGCTGCAGGGCAGTCCGTTGAAGCTAGTGGTATGCGCAGCAAGGTAGTGTAACTCCTCACAGGAAGAGTGTAGCTTCAGGGCAGCGTGTATGGATGATGGTGGTGATAGTGCCTGGATCAGTAATAATAACACGGAGTCTTTGCAGTGCAGTCCTAGGGTCTTTACTGGTGGTAATTATATAGGCCCCAACGGGAGTACTTGCTAGGGATGAGGACCTGGTCAGTCTGGGAGCAATCCTAGAATCCCCTGGCCAGGTGGAGTTGTAGGCCTGCCGTTCCGACTGTACTCTTTTGGCTATCCCGCTTATAGTCGTGTTGTAGCCCACGTCCCTGAGTGTAACCTGCTGCTCACCCGTATGGCTGTCGACTTTGATCCTGTGTATTCCTCGCTCCTCTGTGGTGGTACTGGTCCTTTCGTGTGGCTGAGCCTCCGGGCTTCTGTCAGCCAGGAGACCTGCAATCTCTTGCCTTGCGGTTTCTGCTGCTGGATATACAATCTTCACAGCCTCGGACTCCGGTGTCAGGTCTTCTGTATCCACTGGCCAGGACGAGCTCTGCACAGCTCCAGTCCTCAGCTCCTTGCTCCTTAGTCCTAACTGACTCCTGACACTGAACTAGACTCTCACTAGACTGACTAACCCCGCCTCCAGATCCAGTTATATAGGTCAGGATCCTCCCCTTTTCTGGTCTGGAGCAGGAGGTGTTGCTTGTAGTGTGTTCCCTGACCAGGAAACTCCTGTTTTGCTTCCAGACATGGTATTACTACCACTGTGGCAACCAGACCCTCTGGGGTGCCACATTCCACCCTAGTAAATTTCAGTACTCCGGGACTGAACATATTTTGCAAAAATACAACAGGTAACAATACATTAACATATTTACAACCATTAGAGTCTTTAAAGGTCACGGTATCATCCGCAACCAGGTGTCCATTTCACTGAAACAAGGTGCAATCTGAGGGACCCGTCCCAAACCCTCAACGTAGGCCCTAGGGTGGCTACAGGGCATTAATGATCCGGAGTTGGACCACATCTTCAGCCACCTCCACGGGTTTTTGTTCTGTGGTGTGGCACCAAAGGGGCACTTTACAGGTGCAACTATTTACAGGCAGAGTTTTTGGTTACTCATTGTCCATAACCTGAAAGTCTTTTTGGACCCTGTAGGGTAACTGGAAAAACATATTCAATACACACACAAAACAATTCAACATTACAGTTATAGTTACATTTAAATTTTCCAACGAGCAGGAATTTGACCTCTGGTGATTCTGGTGGACCTGCGTAGCACACTGTCTGTCTGTGTTCCACTCTGGTCCCCTTTCCCTACCCCTCGTGTGGTGGGCACTGTGTGACCTGCACTACTGGTATTTTGAGGTGTCACTGGTAGGTTGGGCAGCTTCATACGGATCCTTTGGCTTACCGTGGGTACGACAGGCTCGCTACTAGCAGAGGGTAGATTCTCCTGGTCTGCTGATGAGGAATCTTCTGTCTCCGGGGCCAATGGTTCTTCCAACTCTACTGAGACTTCTGTATGTGCTTGAGGTGCTGGTTGGAGAAATGTAAGGACAGGCACAACAATGGCATTATTCACTTGTGTCCATGACCGGGGAAATTCTCCGAGTACCGTGCTGACCATTTCTTACACTTCCTCTGCGGGTTGAGGGATATCTTGGCCTTCTTCAGCATGCTGTAGCTGCTCGGGACATTTCTTCAGGTGGTCTCTGGAAACTGTTGCTGTTGTCTCACCTCCGTCCTTACTTATGAGGCACACCTTGGTATTATCATGACTTGATGGTAGAATGGTGTACGGCTCTTTTTCCCACTGGTCATCCAACTTGTGGAGTCGCCTCTTCCTCTTTAGGACTTGCTCTCCAGGTGACAAGGGGGCAGCAGGTGCATGTTGATTGTAAGTCCTCTCTTGCCTTTCTCTTGCTTGGAACAGACTTCTTTCAACACTTTCCTGTACCTTGCGGTATTGCTGTTGCCGCTCAGTGTCCCAATCTGCGTCTGGTGAGGCGTCCTCTGGTGTCAGAACTCCCATATCCAGATCGATGGGCAGCTTACCAGGTCTCGCTCTCATCAGGTAAGCTGGTGTGCAGTTGGTGGAATTCACTGGGATATGATTGTAGAGGTCCACTAGGTCTAGCAACTTTTCTGGCCACAGACTGCGTTCCTCCAGGGGCAATGTCTTCAGTAGGTCTATCACCACCTGGTTCATCTTTTCACACATCCTGTTGGTCTGGGGGTGATAAGGCGTTGTCCTGATCTTCTTGCAGCCGTACAGGTTGCAGAACTCCTGGAATACCTCCGCTTCGAAGGCCGGACCTTGGTCAGTTAGCACACGTTCTGGGTAACCATGCGGGCGGCAGAAGTGCTGTTGGAAAGCTCTGGCTGCTGTCTGAGCTGTTTGGTCCTTGACTGGCACTACTACCAGAAACCGGGAGTAGTGGTCTGCGATGGTGAGAGCGTAGACATAGCCTGACCTGCTTGGGGACAGCTTCAAATGGTCTAGGGCTACCAGTTCGAGCGGCTGCTTGGTGATGATGGGCTGCAGGGGAGCCCTCTGGCTGTCACGGTCTTTCCTTCTCAGGTTGCACGGTCCGCAGTCTCGACACCACCTCTCGATTGCTCCTCTCATGCCGACCCAATAGAACCGTTCACGCAGCAGGACTTCCAGCTTTTTCCATCCGAAGTGTCCTGCTCCATCGTGGTACACTTCCAAGACCATAGACGCGTCCCGCCTCGGGACTACCACCTGCCAGACCAGCTCATGCGTCTGGGAGTTGACAGTTCTTCGACACAGCTTCCCTTCATAGATGAACAGCTTACTCTTCTCTTTCCACAGCTGTTTGGTCTCCTCTGGAGCATCTGGGTCAGGGTATGAGTCGGCTCGTGTCAGCAACTCTTTGACTAGGTGGACGGCCGGGTCACTGTCTTGTATTTCTGCCCAGCCGTGGTGGGGCAAGGGATTGAATGTGGCCTCTTTAGTAGAAGAGTACCTGTCTTTCACACAGTGGGAGCACTGAGTTATCCCATGACGGTGGAAAGCGGGGATTTCTATCTCTTCCAGTTCTTCTGGGTCTTCTCCCCCATCTGGCAAGTTAGGCATCCTGGACAGTGCATCTGCATTGGCATTCTTGCGCCCAGCCCGGTACTTGATGGTGAACTCATAATTGGAGAGTCGGGCCATCCATCTCTGCTCCAGGGCACCAAGTTTCGCAGTGTCCAGGTGTGTCAGCGGTTTTTGTCTGTGAATACGGTGAACTTGGAAGAGGCGAGGTAATGTTTAAAGCGCTTTGTCACTGCCCATACCACTGCGAGGAACTCTAGCTTGAAGGAGCTGTAATTTTCAGGGTTCCTTTCTGAGGGCCGGAGCTTCCTGCTGGCATAAGTGATTACCCGTTCTCTGCCCTGCTGGATCTGGGACAGCACCGCTCCCAGTCCCACGTTGCTCGTGACGCGCCCCCTGGGCCTGTGTGGTGCAGGGGGATACCCGGAGCCGGATCGCTGGGGGTTGTAGTCCTCCATGGCGGTGACCCGGTCCGTGCCCAGGGCGGTCAAACCAGTGGCAGTCTATAGGTAAGAACAATGTCAGTGGGGACCGCCGCTGCGCTGCCGACCGCTGAGGCTGATGTTGTTTGCGCAGCCGAGTATGGGATAACTCCCCACGGGAGAAGTATTGCCTCAGGGCAGCTAAGGTGGATGATGGGAGTGATGGTGTGAGCGTCCCAGTAGTAATGGTGCTGGTGCAAGGAAGCACAGAGACGTGTGGTGCAGTTCAGGGCCTTTACTGATGGTATAAAGCAGACCCTCCCGGGAGTACTGGTTAGCAGTAGGGGCCTGGTCAGTCTGTGAGCAAGCAGGATCTCCCCTGGCCAGGTGGAGTTGTAGGCCTCCCCGACTATCTGCACTCTTTCCTGGCTACCTTGCTGTATGCGGGTAGAAGTAGCCCACGTCCCTGAGTATACCGTGTGGTGCTCACCCGTATGGCCGGTGACTTGGGGCCTTCCGTCAGCCTTCGCTTCACGATGGCGGTGCTGGTCCCTTGCTTGTGACCGTGCCTTAGGGTTTCTAAGGCCAGAGGACATGGAATCCCCTGCCGGTTGGATTCTGCTGCTGGACCTGGATGTCCCCACAGCCTCGGACTCCGTGTCCGGTATTAGTGTCTTCAGCCAAGGCGAGCTCTCTAGCTTCCAGCCTCTGGCACTCGCTCCTGCTCCTACAGAGCTCCTGTTGTCACTTTCCCTCTCCAGGCTCTGACTAACTTAATCCCGCCCCAGACCCAATTTATAAGGGCAGATTCCTCCCCTCCCAGGTCTGGGCGGGCAGTGTTGCATGCTTAGGGCTCCTGACCAGAGAAACCTCCCACTTGCTCTCAGACATAATATCTCTATTACTGTGGCAACCAGACCCCTGGGGTGTCACATTTCCCCCTAGTAAATTTTAGTACTCCGGGACTAAACATATTTTTAAAGAAACATAAATGCAGGGTATAACAATAATACAATAACATATTTACAAGAAGCTTTAGTTCTTTAAAGGTCACGGCGTGTCCGAAACCGGGTGTCCATATCACCCAAGGTGAACTTTTAAGCGAAGTAGGGGACCTGTCCAAAGCAAACCCCTTGCTTTGGCCCTGGGCGTGGCTGCAAGGCTGGAGCTAGCTACTTTGGGCCGCAAGTAGGCCACGCCAGACAGGTTTTCTCTTCCGCGGCCGTCTTCGCAAGAGGCACAAATGGTGCAACTATCTACAAGATTGTTCCGGTTATCCAGTGTCCATAACCTGTTAGTCCAAATAAATCTGCAGGGTAACTGAGAAACATAATTAGTAACAGGCAACAACACAAACCGTAAACATTTTCAAGAAACAGGTAAATTTACAGTGCATTAGTTTAGATTCTCCAGCGAGCGGGCATTTGACCTCTAGTGACTCTAGTGGACCTACGGAGCTCACTAACTGGTCCTGCACTACAGGGTGTAGGAGGTGTTATGGGTAAGCTGGGCAGCTGTCTGCGCACTCTTTGGCTCACTAGGGGCACGGCAGGCTCACTACTAGCAGAGGGTTGATTCTCCTGTACTGCTGGTGTGGACTCTTCTGCCTCCTGGGCCGGCTGCTCTTCCAGCTCTACCTGGTCTTCTGTAGGCACTTGAGGGGCTGGCTGGAGAAAGGTGAGGACGGGCACCACGATAGCGTTGTTTACTTGTGTCCAGGACCGGGGAAAGTCTCCGAGTACGGTGGTGATCATTTCCTCCTTTTCCTCTACAGGTTGAGGGTCTTCCTGATCTTCATCCGTGCTTTGCAACTTCTCGGGGCACTTTTTCAGGTGGTCTCTGGAGACAGTGGCTGTGGTCTCTCCTCCATCCTTGCTGATGACGTACACCTTTGGATTATGGTGGCTTGAGGGCAGTACGGTGTACGGGTCCTTTTCCCACTGATCGTCCAATTTATGGAGTCGCCTTTTTCTTTTCAAGACCTGCTCTCCAGGTACCAGGGGAACAACGGGAGCATGTTGGTTATAAGTCCTCTCCTGCCTTTCTCTTGATTGACAGAGACTTCGCTCGACGCTCTCTTGTACTTTCCGGTACTGCTGCTGCCATTCTGTATCCCAGTCTGTCTCTGGTGAGGTGTCCTCGGGTATCAGGACTCCCATATCCAGGTCAACAGGCAGCTTACCAGGTCTTGCTCGCATTAGGTAAGCCGGGGTACAGTTGGTGGAACCTACCGGGATGTGGCTATACAGGTCCACCAGATCGGGCAGTTTCTCAGGCCACAGACTGCGTTCTTCCAGGGGCAATGTTTTTAGCAGATCTATCACCATCTGGTTCATCTTCTCGCAGAGTCCATTGGTTTGGGGTGATAGGGCGTTGTTCTTATCTTCTTGCAGCCATACAGGTTGCAGAACTCCTGGAAGACCTCCGCTTCGAAGGCTGGTCCTTGGTCCGTCAGCACTTGGTCCGGGTACCCGTGTGGGCGTCAGAAGTGCAGCTGGAAGGCTCTAGCTGCTGTTTGTGCTGTTAAGTCTTTGACGGGGACCACCACTAGGAATCGGGAGTAGTGATCCACGATGGTTAGGGCGTAGACATACCCGCTTCTGCTTGGAGCCAGTTTAACATGGTCCAGAGCGACCAGTTCCAGCGGCTGCCTGGTGATGATGGGCTGCAGTGGAGTCCTCTGGCTGGCACGGTCCCTTCTTCTTAGATTGCACGGGCCACAGTCTCTACACCACCTCTCAATGGCTCCTCTCATGCCTATCCAGTAGAACCGTTCACGCAGCAGGAACTCCAGCTTCTTCCATCCGAAGTGCCCTGCCCCATTGTGGTAGGCCTCCAGCACCATAGCTGCGTCCCGTCTCGGTACCACCACCTGCCAGATCAGCTCATGTGTCCGGGAATTGACCATTCTGCGGCACAACTTCTCCTTGTAGAGGAACAGTCTGCTCTTCTCCGTCCACAGTTGCTTGGTCTCTTCCGGAGCATCTGGGTCTAGGCGGGCGTCAGCCTGGGTCAGCATCTCCTTCACCAGACTGACTGCGGGGTCACTGTCTTGCGTCTCCACCCAGTTGTAGTGGGATAAGGGGTTGAACGTAGCGGATCGCTGGCCCCTCACACGGTGGGAATACTGGGTAATCCTATGACGGTGAAATGCAGGGAGTTCGATCTCTTCCAATTCTTCCGGATCCTCCCCTTCGTCCAGTAAGTTTGGCATTCTGGACAGGGCGTCCGCGTTGGTATTGGAGCGTCCTGCCCGGTATTTGATTGTGAACTCAAAATTGGACAGGCGGGCCATCCATCTCTGCTCCAGGGCACCCAGTCTTGCAGTGTCCAGGTGTGTCAACGGGTTGTTGTCCGTGTACACGGTGAACCTGGAAGAGGCAAGGTAATGCTTGAAACGTTCTTTTACTGCCCACACCACTGCCAGGAACTTTAGCTTGAACGAGCTGTAATTCTCAGGGTTTCTTTCCGTGGGTCGCAGTTTTCGGCTGGTGTAAGCAATTACCCGTTCTCTCCCCTGCTGGATCTGGGACAGTACGGCTCCTAGCCCGATGTTGCTTGCGTCCGTGTAGAGGATAAAGGGCTGGCTGTAATCAGGGTACGCCAGGATTTCATCCCCCGTGAGGGCCATCTTCAGCTGGCGGAAGGACTCCTCTTCCAGCTTTTCCCATTTGAAGGGTGGCTTCTGGTTTTTGGCCTTCCTGGACTGGCCTATCAGGAGGTCCTGCATAGGAGCTGCCTTCTTGGTAAAACCGGGAATGAATCTTCGCTAGTAGCCTACCAACCCGAGGAACTGCCGCACTTCCTTTATGCTGGATGGTCTTGCCAGTCCTTAATCACGGTGATCTTATCAGGGTCGGGAGCCACTCCGTCAGCACTCACCACGTGTCCCAGGTATTGTACCTTTGGCTTCAGGAGATGACACTTTGAGGGTTTTACCTTTAGGCCATAGTTCGCCAGGGCTTCAAACACTTCTGCCAGGTGTTCCAGATGATCCTCATAGGTCTTGGAATAGACGATGACGTCGTCCAGGTATAATAGGACCGTCTCGAAGTTCCGGTGTCCCAGACAGCATTCCATCAACCGTTGGAAGGTTCCTGGTGCGTTGCAGAGCCCGAATGGCATACAGTTAAATTCACTGAGTCCCATCGGGGTGGTGAATGCGGTCTTCTCCCTGTCCGCCTCTGCTACAGGAACCTGCCAGTACCCGCTAGTGAGATCCAAAGTAGAGAAGAAGTTAGCAGATTTTAATGCAGCTAAGGACTCTTCTATCCTTGGTAACGGGTACGCATCTTTGTGTGTGATACGGTTGACCTTCCTGTAGTCTACACACATTCTCATGGTGTTGTCTTTCTTTTTCACTAAGACTAGTGGAGCTGCCCAGGGGCTACAGCTGTCCCTAATTACCCCAGCCTCCTTCATGTCTTTTAGCATCCCCTTGGCGTGTTGATAGTGTGCAGGGGGTACGAGTCGATATCTCTCCTTTATGGGAGGATGGTCTCCCGTTGGGATGTGATGTTCTACCCCCATTACTCGCCCAAAGTCTAGCGGGTGTTTACTAAACACTCTCTCATACTCTTGAACCACCCGATAGACTCCCTGTTTTTGGTGTGAGGGAGTGGAGTCAGTACCCAAATGCAGTTGCTGACACCAGTCCTCCATTGGTTTCTTAGAGCCGTTACCTTCCTCTGGTTGAGATGGAGGCAAGGGTTCCACGGCCTGTACAGAGTTCTGGTTGATGGTGAACAATTTGGCTAGCGTGGCATACCGGGGCAGGTATACTTCTCTGTCTCCGATATTGATGATGCGGACGGGCACCCTCCCATGGCGTACATCGACCACCCCCCGTGCTGTCAAAATGGTGGGCCTACTGTCTGAGTAGACGGGTTCTACCATTGCTTGGTAGTCTCTACCTCTTAGACCAATAGCTGCCCGGCACCAAATCATCATCTCACTTTTTGGGGGAATGGCAATAGGGAACGGGTCACACATTCTCACGCTACCTATCTCACCACCAGATAGTTCCACCTGTTGCCGCTTCATCAGTGCCCGGATCTCTTTTTGGAGCACACGCTGCTGGCTGGAACTGGTGTTCTTGGCAACCTGTTGCAAAATAAGAATCACCTCTGCAAGACAGTTTTCGATTACATTAGTACCTAGGGTTATTTTTGGGTGACTCTCGCGACGGTCAATGTCCACAATGATAAGTCCATGTGCCGGCAGTTCAACTTTACCGACCTTGATGGTCACCTCTTTAAATCCTATCTGTGGCACGGGCTGACTATTGCTGGCTATAATGCTCAGGTCGTCATCTGGGTAGCGGGTTATGTCCGAGTCATTCCAGTACTGCTTGAAGAGCACGTACGGGATGGTGGTGACCTGTGACCCGGTGTCTAGTAGGGCACTCATAGGAATGCCATCCAGTACCACAGGCAAGACCGGACGTCCCCCTACGTATTTGTCACGCCAGTTCGATGGGCCTGATGATCTTAAGCCTGGGGATTGGCCCTCTACCCCAGGTTGTGCCCGTTTAAATGACAGTACCTTGCCATATGTCCGGGTTGATTGCAGCGGCGGCAGATGGGTCGTCCGTCCTCGTTGTATCTGTTGCTGGGGACTTCCTCTGGCCGGTAGGGTCCTCCTCAGTCGGCGCCACGGGACGTCCTCCGGTCCGGATGCCAGCTGGATCTTTTCTGGAGAAGAGACCTGTAAATGTGTCACCCTGGCCTGGATGCCACAAGTGTAATTAAAGCTGTGTCTGAGAGCAAGGGGGAGGTTCTCTAGTCAGGGGAACATTAGCATGCAATGCCTCCTGTCTCAGGCCAGTAGGGGGAGCTGGCTGCCCCTATAAAAGCTGGTACTGGGAGCAGGGTTAGAGAGAACCAGATGACCTGTCTCAGGACTGAGACGTGTCTCAGCAGAGCAGGGACAGACAGTTGCATTGTAACCTAAGAGGAAGTGTGGCAGCAGTAGAGCCACAAACCAGAGACAAGAGGCGAAGAGAGCCTGTCTTGGCAGAGAAAAGACTTACTTTACCAGACTTTGGTGTCTGAGGCTGGGAGGATTCTACATCCCCCAGCAGAGAACCAGTCCGCAAGGGACTGTATATTCCTTGGCCTAAGAAGCCTGGAGGCTCTGCCACAACAGAAGGGACCAGCAGAGCCGTACAAGGCTGGGAGCAGAAAGGAACCCACGTCGCAGGCCATACAGGCGAGAATACACGGAAAGCTCAGAAACGTGGGCTGTTACCCTGTAACGAGGAGATAGACAGAAAGAGCGCAGAAAGCACGGTAGGCCTACACCCTCACGCTGACCAGGGCCAATTTCCCCGTTGCTCTCAGACATCCAGGTCCCCTCCTAGCTGGGACTGTTTATGGGTCAGTTTACCTGTTTCAGTAAAGACCCTGGACTGCAACCTATTGTCTGTGTGCTCCTTCGCGCCTCCAGCACTACCGGTACTGGGACTCTCACCACCATCACTCCCACCATCCACTACACTGCCCTGGGGCTGCACTCTTCCCGTGGGGAGTCACACCATCCCAGCTGCACACCTCATCAGCCCCAGCGGTCTGTCTTGCAGCGGCGGTACCTAATGACCGCAAATCCACGGGTGGCGTAGTCGGACATAAACAATAGCACATAACAGACTACCACTGGTCTGACCACCCTGAGCCACGGAATCGGGTTGCCACTACTACTCCCATCGTTCCCCCTATTGCCCGGATCCGAGTGCCCCACGGCCCAGGGGGCGAGTCAGCTTTGGCGTAGTCGGCAGGATTTCATGCCCGCAACCACCGGGTACTGCGTGCCTGAAAAAGACTTTTGTAACTTACCTGTGGCGAAGTTTCCCGGCGTCCGGAGTCGTTTCCCGCCATCCGGAGCCGATTCCCGCCATCAGACGCCATCTTGAACCGTTTCCCGCCGTCTTCCCGCCATCTGCAGCTGCTTCCCGCCATCGGACGCCATCTTCAGGACGCCGCGCGGGAAGAAGAGGGGCGTGGACGTCAAAACCGCGCGAGATCCGAAGCTCCGCCCCACGCACCGACGCTGCGCAAGGTCCTGGAAGGGAGAGAGAGCGACGCTGACGTCATCAGGACGCGACGCAAGGTCCTCGTCCAGAGCAGCAGCAGCGGAGCCGCGGCCTACAGAAGAGGATCGTCGGAAGGTAGGCCACGCTTGACTAGGGGGGAAGAAGATGTCGGACACAGAGGCCCCCACTACCACCAACGCAGCTGCAGCAGCGGTGATGCCCTTTTCCCTGCCCTACATCCCTGGAGCGGCCTGGCTGCCCAAGTACTCAGGGGAGCCCCATGCCCTAACTGACTTTAAGGAAAGGCTGTACAGTTTGTTCCAGGTTTACCCCCTGACAGAGGAACAGAAGGTCAGCATATTAACAGGGCAGTTAACTGGCGCAGCCCAGAGGGAGGTAAAATCATGGCCCACTGAGGAGAAAAGGACTGTGAAGGGTATTCTGGCCCGGCTGCGGGGTACCTTTGACACACGTACCTCCGCTGAAATTAAAATGAGGTTCTATGGATGTAAGCAGCGGGCACAGGACAGCATCAGAGACTATGCCCTAAATCTGCAGGAAGCCCTGAGGGTTATTCAACAAACTGACTCTGGCAGTGTGCAGGAAACGAATAAGCTGCTAACAGAACAATTCATAGAAGGTCTGCTGTCTAGCGCCCACAGGGCCCAACTGCGCCTCATGTTCTTTCAGAACCCCGACCTGACCTTTGCCCAATTTAAGGACAGGGCCATAAGGGTGCTCCGTGAATCTGCAACCAGTGGCGCTATAAACCCCCGGCGCCCTGCTCTCACCAACCACCAGGAGGCGGCGCCCTCCTCTATGGATCCCGTGGGGGCTGATGCACAGGCCCTGAACCAAGCCCCGTCGAAAGACCTGCACCACCAAGTCCAGGAGCTGACCAGGAGCATCGCGGCGTTGACCAGGACCGTCCAGGCGTTGCAAGTGGACCCGTCAAGACCCATCGAGCTGGCTTCAAGTCCGGAGGATGTCCCGTGGCGTCGACAGAGGAGGATCCCGTCGTTCCGAGGGAGGCCCACAGACCGCTACGCAGAGGATGGACAGCCCATTTACCGTCGATGCAACCAGCCCGGACACATTTCCAGGTACTGTAATTTAAACGGGTCCAACCTGGGGCAGAGGGCCAACCCCCAGGCATAAGATCACCAGGCCCTTACAATTGGCGTAATAAGTACGTTGGGGGGCGCCCGGTTTTACCCGTGGTGCTGGACGGTATCCCCATGAGCGCCTTGCTGGATACTGGGTCACAAGTAACCACTATCCCTTATGTACTTTTTAAGCAGTATTGGACTGATGCTGATATCACACGGTATCCAGACAGTAACTTGAGCATCATCGCCAGTAATGGCTTACCCGTGCCGCAAATGGGGTTCAAGGAGATGACCATTAAAATTGGTAAAGTTGAACTGCTGGCACAGGGAGTGATTATTGTGGACATCGACCGTCGTGAAAGTCACCCTAAAATAACTGTGGGTACTAACGTAATTGAAAATTGTCTTTCAGAGGTAATAGTAATCTTACAACAGGTGGCGGTGAATGCTAGTTCCAGCCAACAGAGAGTCCTCAACAAGGAGATAAAAGCCCTGATGAGACGGCAGCAGGTAGAACTGTCTGGTGGTGAGATCGGTAGCGTAAGACTGAGTGACCCGTTCCCCATTTCCATGCCTCCCAAAAGTGAAATGATGATCTGGTGTCGGACTGCAATCGGGTTGAGAGGTAGAGACTACCAAGCCATGGTAGAACCCGTGTACTCAGACAGCAGGCCCACCATTTTGACAGCCCGGGGGGTTGGTTGATGTCCGTCATGGAAGGGTGCCCGTCCGCATCCTCAACATTGGGGAGAGGGAAGTACACTTACCCAGGTATGCTACACTCGCCAAACTGTTTGTTGTCGAACACCAAGCTATCAGGGCCGTGGAACCCTTGCCTCCATCTCCACAGGCGGAGGGTAATGGCTCCCAGAAACAAAAGGAGGACTGGTGCCAGAAACTCCATGTGGGTGCTGACTCCACTCCCCTGCACCAAAAACAAGGAGTCTACCGGGTGGTACAGGAGTACGAGAGAGTCTTTAGTAAGCACCCGCTAGACTTCGGCAGAGTAAAGGGGATAGAACACCACATCCCCACAGGAAGCCACCCACCAATAAAAGAGAGACACAGGCCTGTACCCCCTGCACATTATCAGAACGCAAAGGGCATGCTAAGAGAAATGAAAGAAGCTGGGGTCATTAGAGACAGCTGTAGCCCCTGGGCAGCCCCCTTGGTTCTGGTCAAAAAGAAAGACGGCACCATGAGAATGTGCGTCGACTATAGACAAATCAACCATATCACTCACAAAGACGCATATCCGCTGCCTAGAATAGAGGAGTCTTTAGCCGCACTAAAATCAGCTAACTTCTTTTCTACTTTGGACCTTACTAGCGGGTACTGGCAGGTTCCTGTGGCAGAGGCTGACAAGGAGAAGACCGCCTTCACCACCCCGATGGGACTGAGTGAGTTCAACTGTATGCCTTTCGGGCTCTGCAACGCACCAGGGACCTTCCAGCAGCTGATGGAATGCTGTCTAGGGCACCGAAACTTCGAGACGGTCCTCCTTTACCTGGACGACGTGATCGTCTATTCGAAAACCTACGAGGACCATCTAAAGCACCTGGCCGAGGTGTTCGAAGCCCTGGCAGGCTACGGCCTGAAGGTGAAACCATCGAAGTGTCACCTGCTGAAACCAAAGGTCCAGTACCTAGGGCACGTGGTAAGCGCGGAAGGAGTGGCCCCCGACCCTGACAAGGTCACGGCAATCAAGAGCTGGCCAAGCCCCTCGAACATCAAAGAGGTGAGACAGTTTCTCTGGTTGGTAGGCTACTACCGAAGGTTCATCCCCGGGTTCACTAAGATGGCAGCTCCTATGCAGGACCTCCTGATCGAACAGTCTAAGTCCAGGAGCCAAAAGCCGCCCTTCAAGTGGGATAAACCGGAAGAGGAGTCCTTCCGCCAGCTAAAGATGGCCCTCACAGGGGACGAGATCCTGGCCTACCCTGATTATGGCCAGCCTTTCATTCTCCACACAGATGCCAGTAATGTGGGACTGGGAGCCGTACTGTCCCAAAACCAACAGGGCAGAGAAAGGGTGATCGCGTACGCCAGTCGGAAGCTGAGACCCACCGAGAGGAACCCGGAGAATTACAGCTCCTTCAAGCTAGAATTCTTGGCGGTGGTGTGGGCCGTGACAGAACGCTTCAAGCATTACCTGGCCTCCGCAAAGTTCACCGTGTACACGGACAACAACCCGTTGACACACCTGGACAATGCAAGACTGGGTGCCCTAGAACAGCGGTGGATGGCCCGTCTCTCCAACTATGACTTTGTGATCAAGTACCGGGCCGGCAAAACCAATGCCAACACTGACGCCCTATCGAGGATGCCTCACTTACCTGAAGGTGACAAAGACCCAGAAGAGCTGGAGGAGGTAGAACTCCCCGCGTTTCACCGGTATGGAGCCGCTCAATACTCTCACTGCGTGAAGGAGGAGGATCTAACAACTGTGATGATCAATCCCCTACCTCACCACAGCTGGGCTGAGACCCAAGATAGTGACCCTGCAGTCCGCCTGGTGAAAGATCTGCTGACCCGGGAAGACGCCCGCTTAGATCCAGATGCCCCAGAGGAAGCCAAGCAGTTATGGAAGGAGAAGAGCAAGCTGTTCCTCTACGAAGGCAAGTTGTGCAGAAGGATTGTCAACCACCGGACGCACGAGCTGACCTGGCAAGTCGTGGTCCCAAGGCGGGATGCAGCTATGGTCCTGGGGGCTTACCATGACAGAGCGGGACACTTCGGTTGGAAGAAACTGGAGTTCCTACTAAGAGGAAGATTCTTTTGGGTCGGCATGAGAGGAGCTGTAGAAAAATGGTGCAGAGACTGTGGCCCTTGTCACCTAAGGAGGAAGGACCGTGCCAGCCAGAAGACACCCTTGAGGCCCATCGTCACCACGCAGCCTCTTGAGCTGGTAGCTCTGGACCATGTCAAATTGGCTCCAAGCCGGTCTGGATACATCTATGCCCTGACAATCGTGGACCACTATTCCCGTTTCCTAGTGGTGGTCCCGGTAAAGGACTTGACAGCCCAAACAGCGGCCAGAGCCTTCCAGCAATATTTCTGCCGTCCACACGGGTATCCGGAACAGGTCCTGACAGACCAGGGTCCAGCGTTCGAGGCTGAAATCTTCCAGGAGTTCTGCAACCTCTATGGCTGTAAGAAGATTCGGACACCGCCTTACCATCCACAAACCAACGGGATGTGTGAGAAGATGAACAATATAGTCATTGATCTCCTGAAGACGTTGCCCCTGGAGGAACGCAGCCTGTGGCCAGAAAAACTGCCGGACCTGATAGACCTATACAACAATATCCCGGTGAATGCTACAAACTGCACCCCGGCTTACCTGATGCGAGCTAGACCAGGTAAGCTGCCCGTAGACCTGGAGATGGGAGTCATAATATCTGAGGACACCTCCCCGGATGCGGACTGGGATACGGAAAGGCAACTGCAGTACAAGAAGGTACAGGAAAGTGTGGAGAAGAGCCTGGCCCAGGCGAGAGAGAGGCAAGAAAAACTCTTCAACCAACACGCCCCTGCTGGTCCCCTAGAACCTGGTGAGCAAGTCCTGAAGCGGAAAAGAAGGCTACATAAGTTGGACGACCAGTGGGAAAGGGAACCCTACACCGTACTGCAGTCTGATCACGACAACCCAAAGGTGTGCGTAATCACCAAGGACGGAGGAGAAACCACTAGTGTCGTCTCCAGAGAAAGGTGCCCCGAGCAACTCCGTAGTGCAGAAGAGGATCAGAGTGACCTTGAACCCGCAGAGGACAAGGAAGAAATGATCAGCACCGTTCTCGGAGAGTTCCCTCAGTCCTGGACTCGCATAAATGATGCCATAGTGGTACCCGTCCTGCATTTCCTGCAACCGGCACAGCAACAACCAACACCAGAGCCGGAAGGTGAAGAGGAGCAAGCGGTTCCAGAGGCAGAAGAGCCTGTACCAGCAGCCCAGGAGAGTCAACCCTCTGCTGACAGTGAGCCTGCCATGCCTGCGGTAAGCCAAAGGACCCGCAGACAGCTGCCTGCCCTACCTGTACACCCAGCTGGTAGCTGTACCCCTAACGCTAGTGGGGAAAGCCAGGTTGGTCCACCACCAGACAGTGGGCTACGCAGATCAACCAGGAGCACAAAGGGGCAGATACCCGCTCGCTGGAAAATATAGAGTGTACTAAAATTGTAAATAATCCTGTTGCTAAATGTTGAATTGTTTGCCAAGTTACATGCATGTTTGGTAATTCTGTGTTTCAGTTTCTTGCAGCTACCGTAAGGACTCAAAGGTTAAGGACTTTTTATAACCGGGACCTTGTATGGACTGCGTTCAGAGCCTAACCCGGGAATGAACTAAGACTGTGAAGGACTTGGGGTAGGACAGACCCCCACCTGGTTAAGGCTCCCCGTTGTATTGGTGATATGGACACCCGGTCACAGGCCGCACTGTGACCTTAAGAACTCAATTTGTGCGTCGTCTGTCTATTAATGTTTTATTGTTATGCATATTGTCTTTGTTTATTGTTTAGTCCCGGAGTACTAAATTTCACTAGGGGGGAATGTGTCACCCTGGCCTGGATGCCACAAGTGTAATTAAAGCTGTGTCTGAGAGCAAGGGGGAGGTTCTCTAGTCAGGGGAACATTAGCATGCAATGCCTCCTGTCTCAGGCCAGTAGGGGGAGCTGGCTGCCCCTATAAAAGCTGGTACTGGGAGCAGGGTTAGAGAGAACCAGATGACCTGTCTCAGGACTGAGACGTGTCTCAGCAGAGCAGGGACAGACAGTTGCATTGTAACCTAAGAGGAAGTGTGGCAGCAGGAGAGCCACAAACAAGAGACAAGAGGCGAAGAGAGCCTGTCTTGGCAGAGAAAAGACTTACTTTACCAGACTTTGGTGTCTGAGGCTGGGAGGATTCTACATCCCCCAGCAGAGAACCAGTCTGCAAGGGACTGTATATTCCTTGGCCTAAGAAGCCTGGAGGCTCTGCCACAACAGAAGGGACCAGCAGAGCCGTACAAGGCTGGGAGCAGAAAGGAACCCACGTCGCAGGCCATACAGGCAAGAATACACGGAAAGCTCGGAAACGTGGGCTGTTACCCTATAACGAGGAGATAGCCAGAAGAAGCGCAGAAAGCACGGTAGGCCTACACCCTCACCCTGACCAGGGCCAATTTCCCGTTGCTCTCAGACATCCAGGTCCCCTCCTAGCTGGGACTGTTTATGGGTCAGTTTACCTGTTTCAGTAAAGACCCTGGACTGCAACCTATTGTCTGTGTGCTCCTTCGCGCCTCCAGCACTACTGGTACTGGGACTCTCACCACCATCACTCCCACCATCCACTACACTGCTCTGGGGCTGCACTCTTCCCGTGGGGAGTCACACCATCCCAGCTGCACACCTCATCAGCCCCAGCGGTCTGCCTTGCAGCGGCGGTACCTAATGACCGCAAATCCACGGGTGGCGTAGTCGGACATAATCAATAGCACATAACAGACTACCACTGGTCTGACCACCCTGAGCCACGGAATCGGGTTGCCACTACTACTCCCATCGTTCCCCCTATTGCCCGGATCCGA
This sequence comes from Phyllobates terribilis, assembly GCF_046119375.1. Classification (NCBI taxonomy): domain Eukaryota; kingdom Metazoa; phylum Chordata; class Amphibia; order Anura; family Dendrobatidae; genus Phyllobates; species Phyllobates terribilis. The sequence goes on from NW_027362894.1 coordinate 3,663,776, forward strand.
GTGCCCCACGGCCCAGGGGGCGAGTCATAAAGACTGCACAGTTCTGGTTAGCGCGGCAACGCTCTTAGTCAGCTCTTGGACCTGATGGTGCAGGTCTGTAGCCGGGTCATTGTTCAAAGCCTGCGCATCAGCTCCCACAGGCCCTGCAGACAAGGACGCCGCGTCCTGGTGATAAGTGATAGCAGGGCGCCTGTGGGTCACAGCTCCACCTGGTGCCGGTTCTTGGAGCACCCGGATGGCTGTGTCCTTGAACTGTGCAAAGTCCAGGTCAGGGTCCTGTAAGGCCATTGCTCGCAACTGGGTTCGGTGGGCATTGCACAGTAGACCCTCAATAAATTGTTCAGTCAATAGCTTGTCTTCATTTCCCACGCTGTCAGGGTCTGCCTGATTAATGGCTCTCAGGGCCTCTTGTAGGTTTAGAGCATAGTCTCTTATACTTTCATGTGCCCGTTGTTTGCACCCATAAAATCTTAGTTTTATCTCGGCTGAGGTGCGGGTGTCAAACGTGTCTTTCAGCCGGGCTAGTATCTCTCTGACAGTCCTCGTCTTCCCAGGTGACCAGGACTTTACCTCCCTTTGGGCTGCCCCGATTAACTGGGCCACCAGAATGCTCACTTTTTGCTCTTCTGTGAGGGGGTATACCTGGAAGAGGCTATCAAGTCTTTCCCTAAAGTCACTCAGGGTATGTGACTCTCCTGAGTACTGGGGCAGCCAGGTTGCCCCCGGGATATAGGGCATGGTGAATGGCATGACTGCTGCAGCGGTTGCGCTGGCGGTGGCTGTGGCAGTGGAGCTCCCCTCGGTGTCCGACATCCTCCTTCCCCCCTAGTGGACCGTGGCCTACCTTGCGATGCTCTTCTTCCGTAGGCCGCGGCTCCGCAGTCGATCGTCGGGGTTGAGGACCTGGCGTCGCGCTCCGATGACGTCAGCGTCGCTCTTCCTTCCTTCCAGGACCTTACGCAGCGTCAGAGCGTGGGGCGGAGCGTGGGGCGGAGCTTCGGATCTCGCGCTTTCGGCTTCCACGCCCCTCTTCTTCCCGTGCGGCGTCCCGAAGATGGCGTCCGAAGGCGGGAAGCAGCTGCGGATGGCGGGAAGAAGGCAGAAGACGGCGGGAAACTGTCCAAGATGGCGTCTGATGGCGGGAATCGGCTCCGGATGGCGGGAAACGACTCCGGACGGCGGGAAACTTCACCACAGGTAAGTTTAAAAGTCTCTTTTTCAGGCACGCAGTACCTGGTGGTTGTGGGCACAAAATCCTGCCGACTACGCCAAAATTGACGCGCCCCCTGGGCCTGTGTGGTCCAGGGGGATACCCGGAGCCGGATCGCTGGGGGTTGTAGTCCTCCGTGGCGGTGATCCGGTCCGTGCCCAGGGCGGTCAAACCAGTGGCAGTCTATAGGTAAGAACAATGTCTGACTACGCCACCCGTGGATTGCGGTCAGTGAGGACCGCCGCTGCGCTGCCGACCGCTGAGGCTGATGTTGTTTGCGCAGCCGAGTATGGGATAACTCCCCACGGGAGAAGTATTGCCTCAGGGCAGCTAAGGTGGATGATGGGAGTGATGGTGTGAGCGTTCCAGTAGTAATGGTGCTGGTGCGGCAAGGAATAACAGAGACGTGTGGTGCAGTACAGGGCCTTTACTGATGGTATAAAGCAGACCCTCCCGGGAGTACTGGTTAGCAGTAGGGGCCTGGTCAGTCTGTGAGCAAGCAGGATCTCCCCTGGCCAGGTGGAGTTGTAGGCCTCCCCGACTATCTGCACTCTTTCCTGGCTACCTTGCTCTATGCGGGTAGAAGTAGCCCACGTCCCTGAGTATACCGTGTGGTGCTCACCCGTATGGCCGGTGACTTGGGGCCTTCCGTCAGCCTTCGCTTCACGATGGCGGTGCTGGTCCCTTGCTTGTGACCGTGCCTTCGGGTTTCTAAGGCCAGAGGACATGGAATCCCCTGCCGGTTGGATTCTGCTGCTGGACCTGGATGTCCCCACAGCCTCGGACTCCGTGTCCGGTATTAGTGTCTTCAGCCAAGGCGAGCTCTCTAGCTTCCAGCCTCTGGCACTCGCTCCTGCTCCTACAGAGCTCCTGTTGTCACTTTCCCTCTCCAGGCTCTGACTAACTTAATCCCGCCTCAGACCCAGTTTATAAGGGCAGATTCCTCCCCTCCCAGGTCTGGGCGGGCAGTGTTGCATGCTTAGGGCTCCTGACCAGAGAAACCTCCCACTTGCTCTCAGACATAATATCTCTATTACTGTGGCAACCAGACCCCTGGGGTGTCACACTCGCGTCCGTGTGGAGGATGAAGGGCTGGCCATAATCAGGGTAAGCCAGGATCTCGTCCCCCGTGAGGGCCATTTTCAGCTGGTGGAAGGACTCATCTTCCAGCTTGTCCCATTTGAATGGCGGCTTCTGGTTTTTGGCCTTCCTGGACTGGCCTATCAGGAGGTCCAGCATGGGTGCTGCCATCTTGGTGAGGCCTGGAATAAATCTTCGGTAGTAGCCTACCAATCCGAGGAACTGCCGCACTTCCTATACGGTGGAGGGTCTTGGCCAGTCCTTGATTACTGTGATTTTATCGGGATCTGGAGCTACACCGTCAGCGCTCACCCCGTGCCTCAGGTACTGTACCTTGGGCTTCAGCAGATGACATTTTGAGGGCTTCACCTTTAGACCAAAGCCAGCCAGTGAGTCAAACACTTCCGCCAGGTGCTTCAGATGGTTCTCATACGTCTGGGAGTATACAATGACGTCATCTAGGTACAGCAGGACTGTCTCGAAATTCTTATGTCCCAGATAGCACTCCATCAACCGCTGGAAGGTTCCTGGGGCGCTACAGAGCCAGAATGGCATGCAGTTGAACTCGCTGAGGCCCATCAGGGAGGTGAATGCGGTCTTTTCCTTATCCACCTCTGCTACAGGAACCTGCCAATACCCACTAGTAAGAGCCAAAGTGGAGAAATAGTTAGCAGACTTTAATGCAGCTAGTGATTCCTCTATTCTGGGTAACGGGTATGCATCTTTGTGTGTTATGCGGTTGATTTTCCTGTAGTCTACACACATTCTCATAGCGCCATCCTTTTTCTTTACAAGAACTAATGGAGCTGCCCAGGGGCTACAACTGTCTCTTATTACCCCAGCCTCCTTCATTTCTCGCAACATCCCTTTGGCATTTTGGTAGTGTGCAGGGGGTACAGGCCGGTGCCTTTCTTTAATGGGAGGATGGTCTCCCGTGGGGATATGGTGTTGAACCCCTTTTACCTGCCCGAAGTCAAGTGGATGTTTACGGAAGACCCTTTTGTATTCCTGTACCACCCGGTACACTCCTTGTTTTCAGTGTGGAGAGGTGGAGTCAGTGCCCACATGCAGCTTCTGGCACCAGTCCTCCATTTGTTCCTTGTAGCTGTTATCCTCTGCCTGTTGGGATGGAGGCAAGGGTTCCACTGTCTTTATAGAATTCTGGTTGACAGTGAACTGTTTGGCTAGAGTGGCATACCGGGGCAAATGGACTTCTCTCTCCCCAATGATGCGGACGGGTACCCTCCAATGGCGGACATCAACCACCCCCCGGGCTATCAAAATTGTGGGCCTACTGTCAGAGTAGACGGGCTCTACCATGGCCTGGTAATCTCTACCCCTTAGACCAATAGCTGCCCGGCACCATATCATAATTTCACTTCTTAGGGGCATGGCAATAGGGAATGGGTCACACATCCTGACACTGCCAATTTCACCACCAGACAGTTCTACCTGTTGTCTTTTCATCAGGGCTCTGATCTCTCTTTGTAGAACCGGCTGCTGGCTGGATCTGGCGGTCTCCGCAACCTGCTGTAACAAGACAATTATCTCTACAAGACAATTTTCAATGACATTAGTGCCCATGGTTATCATGGGATGACTTTCTCAGCGATCAATGTCGACAATAATCAGTCCTTGTGCTGGCAGTTCCACTTTGCCAACTTTATGGTCACTTCTTTGAACCCCACCTGAGGTACGGGTTGACCATTGCTGGCATAAATGCTCAAATGTTCATCTGGATGGCGGGTAATATCAGAGTCAGTACAGTAAAGAATGTAGGGGATGGTGGTCACTTGGGATCCAGTGTCCAGCAACGCGCTCATTGGAAAGCCGTCCAGCACGACAGGTAGGACCGGTCGTCCTCCCACATATTTGTGACGCGCCCCCTGGGCCAGTGCTGTTTGGGGGATACCCGGAGCCGGATCAGATGGGGGTTGTAGTCTCCGAGTGGCGGTGACCCGGTCCGTGCCCAGGGTGTCAAGCTCAGTGTGTGGCAGTCCTATGATGTTACTGGATGTTCTTTATGTCGACTACGCCACCCGTTGAATTGCGGTCACTACGGCCGCCGCTGCAGCAGGGTCCGCTGAGGCTGATGGTGTTTGTGCAGCTTTGGTAGTATAACCCCCAACGGGAGGGGTATGGCCTCAGGGGGTCAGGTGCAGAGGATGGTGGTTGTGGAAGTGCAGTGAAGATGGTAATGAGAGTCAGAGTCGGGTTGTGCAGTTCAGGGTTTTTACTTACTGCTGTTTTTGTACCGGTCACTCCGGCCTTGAGTGACCACCCGAGCCGTGCTGCGTCCACCAGGTCCTGGACTCGGCCAACCCCCAAGTAGTTCCGGAGCGTGGTTCTGAGCTCCCTTTCTGTCCTGTCCTCTTCTCTGGCCTTCCCCACCAGGGATCCACCTATGTCCGGCTCCCTCGGGCCTCTTTGTGGTAAACCCTTGTCTCTGGGTTCCCTGACCCTATTCCTGGTCTGCCTTCCGGGTGGATTTGGTGGGTGGTCGTGGCAGATCCTGCCCACGACCTCCGGTCTCTGGCTAAGGTGTGCTGTAGCCTCTGCCAGCTTGGGATCCGGTACCCTGTTGCCAACTCTTCACCCTCTGGTCTAATTTGGGCTCTTGGAGTTCCTTCTTTCTCCCCCTCTGGGTCTTTCTTTCTCCTCTCTCTCTCTCTTGGCCTTGGAGCTGCTCTTCTCCTCTGCTCAACTCTGACAGACTGACCTCACTCTGCAAAAGACTGACGTCTCACTGACTGACCCTGATCTAAGATGGTTCCCACCTTATATACTCCCTCTATGCGTGAGCTCAGGTGACCAGCACCCAATGAGCTCCTAGCTTTACCCAGGCTGCTCCCCCTATCTGCCCCTACACTACTGGGATGTTCCACCCCCCTCCCACTCCAGCCAGGAACAGACACTGTCGTACCTGCACATTTCTCTAGTGGGAGTACCATCGGTCTGTCCTCCGGAAATGGGATATATGTAGTGCATGCAGCTAACTGAGCTCAGTTCCACACTCCATCCTTACCCGGGAGTGGAATATCACACCTCTGGCTTGAGGTGCAATACCCCTGTAGCAGCCGAATCCTCAGGGTGCTACATTCCCCCCTGGTAAATCACAGCACGTCCTCGGGCTGTAAGATATAAAAACATCCAAAACATACAATTATTTTTTCATAAAACATCAACATATAAACATATAAAACATTTAAACATTATCAGCAGCAATAAACTTTTCATATAAACATTCTTGTTTCTGGTTCCTCCGGTCACTGTGCAACTTGTGACCGGGTAAAGTGCGACAGTCTCTTGAAGAAACACGGTTTTCCTATAAAACCAGTAGGGGGCGCTTTAGGAAGCGCAACTATATACAAAGGGAAGGCATGGCCGCTCTCAGTCCTCGGCCAGGTAATGGGAACAGGGACACACGGGGTTAACAGTTCACTCTTGGCTGGTCCCAACGGGGACTATATTTTAACTAAGTAACAGTTCTTGGTACCCCGACGGGCAACTTTATACAGTCTTTCTCTACCGTACTTCAGCGACGGCGTCCTCCTGCTCTTTCTTTGTGGACAGTTTCAGTTTCAGACCCGTCCGGGTCCTCTTGCTCCTCCTCACACCGCAGCTCCTCCTCCGTCAGGCGATGCACATGGAGGGCGTAGGGTCCTTTGGCACACTTGTGCCGGGTGAAGGTGACCTCGTCCCCTAAATACAGGTCACGACCTCTGTGTCCCTCCGGTAGGTGGGACTCAACGTCTCTCCTGGTCACGAAGACGTCGCCTGGGGTGCGGTGATCCCTGATGAAACCCCACCCATGCTGCAGATTGAACTTTATCACAGTCCCGATGGTACGGGGACCATGCGCTGCACGGGGGTTTCTCCTGGTCCGGCTCTTCTGCTCCGCGCTCCTTATTTGGGCTTGCTGTTCCCGGACCCGCCTCTCTCTCCGCTCCCTCTCAAAGACCTCGAGCTGCTGGCGGCAGCACTCTGCACGCTCCGCTGCGGCTGCCCGAGTCTCCTGAGTGAACCCCATGAGGTCTTCTCCGGTGGGATCCCACTCAAACTGGGTCTCTTCTAGCGGGGGCGAGATCCTCTTTATGGGCTTTGGAGCCGGGATCAGGGGTTCGCACATGGCCCTTGCTTTTTGCAGCTCCAGCTGGATGTATTCCTGGGGCCATACGAAGGGCTGCCCATCCGGGCACGTATGTTGGGCGAACAGGTCTTCACCCAGGTGCGGCATTCTTGTTTTTATGGGCGCAGTGGTGGTAGCGGCGCCCGGGTTGCCCAGGCCTTGCGACCAGGCTTGGGGCACCTTGAAAGTAAAGGGCACCGTAAGAACGGCGGCGCCCTGTGTTACTTGGCCCTGCGACCAGGCCGGGGGCTCCGCGGAGGTAGGGGGCGCTGTTGGTATTGCGTCGCCCGGGGGTACTAGGCCTTGCGACCAGGCCGATGGTACTTCCTGCTTGGCCACGCTCGGGGTCGAGGCGTGTGACGTCACAGGGGTCGCGGCTTCCGTTTGAGGCCTAGTCTGCGGCGGTGACGTTGCAGCGACGGGCACGGCAGGGGGTACTTCGGGCTCTGCGACGGGGAGCTGGGGCAGGCACGCGGTTTCCCGGCTCGGGGTAGTGACGTCCCCTTTACCTGCCTCCATTCGTTCGGCTCCCTTCTCGGCGCCGTCTCCGGCCTTCAGTCCTCCTGCGCCATCCTCAGAGGCGGTCTGTCTCCTCGTCTCGGGCGGCGTGCTCCGCTGACGAGTCTCGGTCTGCTGGGCCATCTCTCGGCTCCACTCCGCCAACGTCTCTCGCTGCACCCGGGCCATCCTCCATGCGAGGCCCTCCAGCGCGGTCTGTGCACACTCCCGGTCTCGGGGGAGCTGTGCTAGGATCTCCAGCAGGCCTTCTGGAGTGGCGACCTGCAACAGGCTCCTGACCACTGGGTCGGTGCTGCCTGACTCTCCCTCCATCTCCGGGTAGGCTTTCTCTGGACTCTCTTCCAGACGTCTTGTCTCCGGGTGCGCTCTCTCCAGACTGCTCCAGGCGACACCCATCTTTGTTCTCTTGTTCTGTCTCCGCCCACATTGAGGGTGGTCCCGGGGCAACTTAGTGATTGTCAGTTCCAGGGGCAGTTCTCTTACGCTGATGGACACTTCCAGCATCACAGTCTCTGTTGGTGGGCGCGGTTTCCGCTTTTGGCGCCATTCTTCGACCTGGCCCACGATGGGAGGTGGCCTTTTGCCACCCTCCGGCACGCCCATAATGGCGTCCGCTCCCCCAAGGCGGGAAATCCTTGGAAATGGCGGGAATCGTCTCCCAGTGGCGGGAAACTCCATGGATGGCGGGAAAAAGCTGCAAATGGCGGATAACCGGCGGGAAACGACCTGTGATGGGGTCCGTTGGCGGGGACCCTCCGGAACCGGCAGGAGACTTCTTTTTGAGGTAACGGTGTACTTTTCTTCAGGCACGCAGTACCCGGTTGTTGCGGGCACGTTATCCTGCCGACTACGCCAAAGTTGACGCGCCCCCTGGGCCAGTGCTGTTTGGGGGATACCCGGAGCCGGATCAGATGGGGGTTGTAGTCTCCGAGTGGCGGTGACCCGGTCCGTGCCCAGGGTGTCAAGCTCAGTGTGTGGCAGTCCTATGATGTTACTGGATGTTCTTTATGTCGACTACGCCACCCGTTGAATTGCGGTCACTACGGCCGCCGCTGCAGCAGGGTCCGCTGAGGCTGATGGTGTTTGTGCAGCTTCGGTAGTATAACCCCCAACGGGAGGGGTATGGCCTCAGGGGGTCAGGTGCAGAGGATGGTGGTTGTGGAAGTGCAGTGAAGATGGTAATGAGAGTCAGAGTCGGGTTGTGCAGTTCAGGGTTTTTACTTACTGCTGTTTTTGTACCGGTCACTCCGGCCTTGAGTGACCACCCGAGCCGTGCTGCGTCCACCAGGTCCTGGACTCGGCCAACCCCCAAGTAGTTCCGGAGCGTGGTTCTGAGCTCCCTTTCTGTCCTGTCCTCTTCTCTGGCCTTCCCCACCAGGGATCCACCTATGTCCGGCTCCCTCGGGCCTCTTTGTGGTAAACCCTTGTCTCTGGGTTCCCTGACCCTATTCCTGGTCTGCCTTCCGGGTGGATTTGGTGGGTGGTCGTGGCAGATCCTGCCCACGACCTCCGGTCTCTGGCTAAGGTGTGCTGTAGCCTCTGCCAGCTTGGGATCCGGTACCCTGTTGCCAACTCTTCACCCTCTGGTCTAATTTGGGCTCTTGGAGTTCCTTCTTTCTCCCCCTCTGGGTCTTTCTTTCTCCTCTCTCTCTCTCTTGGCCTTGGAGCTGCTCTTCTCCTCTGCTCAACTCTGACAGACTGACCTCACTCTGCAAAAGACTGACGTCTCACTGACTGACCCTGATCTAAGATGGTTCCCACCTTATATACTCCCTCTATGCGTGAGCTCAGGTGACCAGCACCCAATGAGCTCCTAGCTTTACCCAGGCTGCTCCCCCTATCTGCCCCTACACTACTGGGATGTTCCACCCCCCTCCCACTCCAGCCAGGAACAGACACTGTCGTACCTGCACATTTCTCTAGTGGGAGTACCATCGGTCTGTCCTCCGGAAATGGGATGTATGTAGTGCATGCAGCTAACTGAGCTCAGTTCCACACTCCATCCTTACCCGGGAGTGGAATATCACACCTCTGGCTTGAGGTGCAATACCCCTGTAGCAGCCGAATCCTCAGGGTGCTACATTTGTCTCGCCAGCTTGATGGGCCTGGTGGTCTTATGCCTAGGGGTTGGCCCTCTGCCCCAGGTTTTGCTCGTTTAAATGACAGTACCTTGCATAATGTCCTGGCTGGTTGCAGCGGCGGCAGATGGGTTGGCCGTCCTGGTCGTAGCGGTCGCTGTTCCTTCCTCTGGATGGTGGAATCCTCTTCTGTTGGCGCCACGGGATGTCCTCCGGACTGGAAGCCAGCTGGCTCTTTCCTTTGGGATACACCTGCAAGGACTGTACAGTTTTGGTTAGTTCTGCTACACTTTTAGTTAGCTCTTGGACCTGATGGTGCACTGTCCAGAGTTTGCGCATCAGCTCCTACAGGCTTCGGGGAAAAGGGTGCCACCTCCTGGTGGTAGGTGATATCTGGGCGGCGGTGAGCTGTAGCGCCACCTGGTGCTGGTTCTCGTAGCACCCAGATGGCCCTGTCCTTAAACTTAGCAAAGTCTAAGTCAGGGTTTTGCAGAGCCACTATGCGCAGCTGGGTTCGGTGGGCGCTGGACAGTAAACCCTCAATAAACTGCTCAGTTAACAGTCTGTTTTCATCACGCACACTGTCAGGGTCTACCTGTTTGATGGCCCTCAGCGCCTCCTGCAGGTTTAAAGCATAGTTCCATACACTGTCCTGTGCCCGTTGTCAGACCATGCCCCGTTGAGATGGTTGAGGGAAAAGAGGGGTAACAATGCCAGGGTAACTAGATGGTTCCTAGCTCTTCAGGACTTCAACTTTCACGTAGAGCATAGGCCTGGGAAGTTACATGGGAACGCTGATGCCCTTTCCCGTTTTAGGTCAATTAGGATTACCATAATTTTTAATATTTGCCAAATGCCAGAATAAGGAGAGAGAGAATGTATTAAGGCATTTAAAAAAAACGGGAAAGGTTTATTCTGATTTCATGTCAGATATTGAGAAAAACATGCATATGTGTCTTTTTATATAGTGTATGTAAACTTCTGGTTTCAACTGTACATCTTGGGCCTCTTCCTTGTATAATGTGCTCTATTCTGCGCCCTTTCCTGGTATTATGTTCCCCATCCTGAGCACCTTCCTGGTATAATGCACTACATCATGAGCACCTTCCTGGTATAATGCACTACATCCTTGGCACCTTCCTGGTATAATGTTACCCTTCCTGAGCACCTCCTGGTATAATGCACTCCATCCTGGGCATCTTCCTGGTATAATGTACCCCATTCTGAGAACATTCCTGGTATAATGTCCCCCATCCTGAGCACATTCCTGGTATAATGTCCCCCATCCTGGGCCCTTTCCTGGTATAATGTTCCCCATCCTGGGACCCTTCTTGGTATAAGGCACTCCATCCTGGGACCCTTCCTGGTATAATGCACTCCATCCTGGGACCCTTCCTGGTATAAGCACCCATCAGCCCAAGGGTGCTTTTAATTAGTGTTGGATTCTACCTGCCCACTTAAATTTGTAGGTTTCTATCCCAAGAGAGGCATGTTTGCCCATTTATATTGTAGGCTTATAGCCCAAGAGAGGCATGTTTAAGAGGTTAGTTAACCATCATGCGGAGGCTACCTTGTCGTGGTTGATGGGCATACATGAATTGGCCAATTTGTGCGCTAAGAGCCTTCATTTTTTGTAAGTACATTTTATTTAGCAATAATGCAGTTTAGCTCTTATGTTCTCAGTGTCTGCATATGTATTGTCCCTTGCAGTGTGTTGCTGTGCTTTCTTATTGTACCCTTCCTGGTATAATGTCCCCCATCCTGTGCCCCTTCCATTAATAATGTTTCCTGTTCTTCTCCAATACATTTAAAAATAAATAAATTATTCTTCTTCCCTTCCTCCACTCCCACAACTCGCAGCATATTCGTCTATAGCAATTGAAGGAACTGGCATCTAGCTTCGTCTTGCTGGCATGGTGCATGACGTCACGGTCATGTGCCGCCTGCGACTGGCACACCAACGTCAACAGCCGGCCTCTGATTGGCTGGCAGGGTGTATTGCGGTGCAGGGACACAGATGGTCTCTGCGTCTCAATACATTTCAGCTGAATGTGTGTCCTTGCATGCACCTCTAACTGAAATAGGTGCTGGTGGCGGCCGACCCCCCTCCTGCACGGGTCCGGTCGCACCCTCTGTGACCGATGTCGTTCCGCTCCTGGAAGGGATATGCTGATGTTTACTATTGGATTCTATCATGTATGTGAGAATAAAAGGCTTCTTGAGATTGATGACACTGCCATATCTAGCAGCCAAGACTTCTCAATAATAGCGGACAATTGAGGCTGCTGGGATCTAGATCAATCACACAACGACACGTGTACAATGCAATAGTGTTTTTATTAGCAAAATCATAAGAATCATTAACCTGAATTACATCGTAATTTACTAATAAAGAAGGTCAGCTCTTGATTTTACATAATGATCAGTAATGGCGCCATCATCCCATTCTCTCACACATTTACACTGCTGCACTGCCATCTAGTGATGAAAAATAAAAAGTACAATACCAACACTGTTTATTGTCAAATTGGCCATACAGAGTCACTATTGGTGGGATCATATTATTAACACGGCTCATTATAGACTGCAGGTTATTAACAAGTTAATGACACGGTGGTTGGAACAAAAGATCTCAAATTTCGACTCATCAGACCAAAGCACAGATTTCCACTGATCTAATGTCCATTCCTTGTGTTCTTTAGCCCAAACAAGTCTCTTCTGCTTGTTGCCTGTCCTTAGCAATGGTTTCCTAGCAGCTATTTTACCATGAAGGCCTGCTGCACAAAGTCTCCTCTTAACAGTTGTTGTAGAGATGTGTCTGCTGCTAGAACTCTGTGTGGCATTGACCTGGTCTCTAATCTGAGTTGATGTTAACCTGCGATTTCTGAGGCTGGTGACTCGGATAAACTTATCCTCAGAAGCAGAGGTGACTCTTGGTCTTCCTTTCCTGGGGCGGTCCTCATGTGAGCCAGTTTCTTTGTAGCACTTGATGGTTTTTGCAACTGCACTTGGGGACACTTTCAAAGTTTTCCCAATTTTTCGCACTGACTGACCTTCATTTCTTAAAGTAATGATGGCCACTTGTTTTTCTTTACTTAGCTGCTTTTTTCTTGCCATAATACAAATTCTAACAGTCTATTCAGTAGGACTATCAGCTATGTATCCACCAGACTTCTGCACAACACAACTGATGGTCCCACATTTATAAGGCAAGAAATCCCGCTTATTAAACCTGACAGGGCACACCTGTGAAGTGAAAACCATTTCCGGTGACTACCTCTTGAAGCTCATCAAGAGAATGCCAAGAGTGTGCAAAGCAGTCATCAAAGCAAAAGGTGGTTACTTTGAAAAACCTATAATATAAGACATAATTTCAGTTGTTTCACCATTTTTGTTAAGTATACAATTCCACATGTGTTAATTCATAGTTTTGATGCCTTCAGTGTGAATGTACAATTTTCATAGTCATTAAAATACAGAAAAATCTTTAAATGAGAAGATGTGTCCAAACTTTTGGTCTGTACTGTGTATATATATATATATATATATATATATATATATATATATATATATATACGCGGCTGCTGATGTTCTCGGCTGTCCCCATCAGTCCCATAGACACTGAATGGAGTGTGGCAGTGCGCATGCCTGGCAACGGCTCCATACTATTTCATCCATAAGAGAGGATAGGGATCCCCACTCTAGTGATTGGTGGGGTTCCCAGTAACTACCATCACCGATCCTGCAGATCCTTTCTTCTGTCATTAGGTTTTTTATGTTTTGGGCGCCAAATTTAAATATCGGCCGCGACCAATCACCGATATTGGCTCCACATTTAAACACCGCTGTACTGATTGGTCGCGGACGCTATTTAAATGTGCGCCAAAATCGGTGATTGGTCGCGCCCAGCATCGGCGACCAATCAGCACAGTGGTGTTTAAATGTGGAGCCAAGATCGGTGATTGGTCGCGGCCGATATTTAAATTTGGTGCCCAAATCGGTGATTGGTCGCGGGCACCGCCAGCGACCAATCAGCGATTTTTAACACAAATGTCCGGATCTTTGTAACACCATGCGGATACTGTGGGGACATCAGCGGCTAGGGTGTGAAGGGAGGACCGGGGAGCGGCGCTGCGCGTCGGGATACTTCTGCTGCGAGCAGTCGCTCATCTCCAGGCTTCTCGCAGTGGAAGTATCCGCACGGGCAGCGGCGCTCCCCGGTGCTCACTAATACGATTCCGCTCCCCGCTACTCACCAATACGATTCGCTGATTGGTCGCGCTCTCCTCACGCGACCAATCAGTGATCTTGGCGCTAAAGTTAAACACCGCTCTGCTGATTGGTCGCGGCCGCTGCCCGCGACCAATCACCGATTTGGGCGCCACATTTAAATAGTGGCTGCGACCAATCAGTACAGTGGTGTTTAAATGTGGAGCCAAGATCGGTGATTGGTCGCGGCCGATATTTAAATTTGGCGCCCAAATCGGTGATTGGTCGCGGGCACCGCCCGCGAACAATCAGCGATTTTTAACACAAATGTCCGGATCTTTGTAACACCATGCGGATACTGTGGGGACATCAGCGGCTAGGGTGTGAAGGGAGGACCGGGGAGCGGCGCTGCGCGTCGGGATACTTCTGCTGCGAGCGCCCGCTCATGTCCCGGGTTCTCGCAGCGGAAGTATCCGCACAGGCAGCGCCGCTGACATCCATGCGGCAAGGGTGTGAAGGGAGGACCGGGGAGCGGCGCTGACATCCAATTGGTCGCGGCCGCTATTTAAATGTGCCGCACAAATCGGTGATTGGTCGCGGTCTTGGCCCGCGACCAATCACTGATCTTGCGGCTAAAGTTAACTACTACTGTGCTGATTGGTCGCGGCCGATATTTAAATTTGGCGCCCAAATCGGTGATTGGTCGCGGGCAGCGTCCGCGACCAATCAGCACAGCGGTATTTAACTTTTGCGCTAAGATCAGTGATTGGTCGGGTCCGAAGACCGCGACCAATCATTGAATCGTCTTGGTGAGGACCGGGCAGCGGCGCTGCCTGTGCGACTACTTCTGCTGCGAGAACCCGGGACATGAGCGGGCGCTCGCAGCAGAAGTATCCCGACCCGCAGCGCCGCTCCCCGGTCCTCCCTTCCGCATGGATGTCAGCGACGCCGGCGGTCCTTCCGCTGCTGCCGGCCGGGACATGAGCGCCTCGCGCCGCTCATCTCCCGGCTGCATCTCTGTCCTGCAGATGGGTCCGGCGGTCGGGGTCCTCCTGCTGATACCGGCCTGGAGATGAGCGCCTCGCGGCGCTCATCTCCCGGCTGCAACGCCGCTGAGCTCCGTCCCGCAGAAGAGCCGCTAACGGCCGCCATGTTTTTTCTGAAATCCCGCGGCGCTGATTGGCCGCTGCCGGACCAATGAGCGACGCGGGATTTCCTGGACAGACAGACAGACAGACAGACAGAAAGACAGACAGACAGACAGACAGACAGACGGGATAAGACAATTATATAGTAGATACTTCGAAAACTCTTACCAACACTTATCAACCATTTGCAGTCCAAAAAGCCCCTCAGTGGCCAAGAAAGTAAGGAGAAAGTTTGGCCAGTTTTAATGGCCTGTCTCCAATAGGTGGATGTCCCCAGGTAAATATCATTACTGGCAGATAAACCTTTTTACCACTTTGAAAATCTAACACTCAGAGCAGCGATTCATCCGCAAAACAATTTTATATTACATCCATTTATAATTTACATAATAAATTGAGCAACTTTGTTACTAGATAGAATTGCTTGTCTTGCACTGGCCCTGAGTTATACCTTATTCTCTTCCATATCTCCATTGATCATTCTTAATTTTACGGCATAGCCTGCTTGTTCAGTGTCTGGACAGCAATTATGCTCTTTATTTTATTTGTATTCTTGGCATCATACAGTCATCTGATGTGTTAGAAGGGGCATCATTAAGTCAGCTATTAGGGGAAATAAAATTCAATGCTGGATCCCTGCGGATCCATTGCCATATGGCACCCCTGGATCCCATTGCCGCAAGCCGCTGAGTGGTCTTCGAGGTCTGCATTGTTTGGATGGTAGGAATAGCGCTGCATGCTGCACCTTTTTTGCCATGAAAAGCAAATGAATGCATAATGGAGCTACAGACGGAGGGCCGGAGCACAGAACAGGACCCTACAAAAAGCAGTACAGCAGAACTAAGCTGTAGCTAATCATGTGTCATCCCACACCTTTACATTCAGTAGTAATTCAGTGTGAATGCAGCTTTGAGCTATGATACAAGTACAGAATCATTTTTTACAAACTTATGCTACATTTGAAGACGTTCTGAAGATTGATGATCTGGGTAAACGGGTGAAATGGTGTATAAAGGTGAACCTATGCGTTACATGGATCAACAGCTGCAGCTCAATAACTAGCATCTATCTCTAGGCGGACATCTTCAGTGTCACATTGGACTTCCACACTACACTGGGCCTTACTATAATAGCTTTGTACCTGACATCATTACTGATGACTGCACTTTTACTGTGTCGTGTCATAAACAGACTCCCAGTGGAGCGAACATGGTCTGCACATAACACAGCTGGCCATGGGAGGAAGCGAAAGAGTATACAGACATGACACCACAGGATGGCAGCTGATTCTGTGAGGTAAAACATTTCCCTGCCTGTTTAAAAACTTGTTTTACCTCACATAAAGAATCGGCTGTGATCCCCTGCTGTAATGTCTGTATACTCTCTTGCATCCTCCTCGTCCAGGAGATGAGGTATGTTCAGACCATGTTCCTGTACGGTCAGACATTACACAGTACACAGCGGGGGCATATTTCTAAGATTATCTCAGCACAGGAACATTTTATTTAAACACATCCAATTGTGGAACTTATTATTATTCCAAGATCTATTGATTAAAATGAATTTTGTTTGTGGGAAAATCCCTTTAAATAATTGAAAGAGGGTGACAATTGCTCCTTTGAAACTTGATGCAGGTAATCTTATATGAGAGTAATGGCGTATTCACACATCTGTGTGTCATAGATCGTGATGCACAAGCTGTTTGCGAGTCTCCTGCCCCGAACTTTGACAGCCTCATATATGTCTATTAGGCCACATTGGCAGAAATGGAAGCTGGCACGTTTAGGTGGGCTGCACTGTGGGAATGAAGAGCCTTGGGATTCCCAAACGTTTTTGATTAATATGAATGCGTTTCTGCAATGGACCAGGGCCTTTCTCAAGGTATAAAAAAAAACAAGCTCTTCACTCCCGCAGCACGGCCCACCTAAATGTGCCAGCTTCCATTTTTGCCATTCCACCTCTTGAAGAACCTTTCCTCCAGCCACAGGGCAGCAGCGGCTTTCTACACCATTATAGCTGTGGTGACTGCACACAACACCTCTAGGTGAGCGCTGCCATCAATTATCCCGAACCCTTATCAGACGCTATTGCCCTATTTTGTGTGCGCTCCTGTCCTTCTCCACAGCGTCTCTATTAGGCACCTTCACACGTTCAGTAAGTTTCATCAGTGACGTGTTTCTATTATACTTTTCCTCTAATTGTTCCACTCCTGGTTTTGGCTTCCTAATACTGAGGTAAAATACTGACCAAATTACTGAATGTATGAACATGGCCTTAAGCTCTTAAGTTCGGGTCAAGAGGCCAGCAACTAATCTTAGAATCATTTTGTGCTCAGACCATGACACGCCTTAATGTGTAGAGTCACTTTCATCTTACAACTAAATAAAAACTACGTATTGTTTTAAAGGGGTATGCTACCACTTATCAATTAGGAGAAGGCATCAATATAAGTCAGTAGTATCAGATTGATAGGTGTCCAAATCCTAACACCACCAATCAGCTGTTACCAGCTCCAGCATGGAATCAATGGGGTGGCAGAGTGTTGGAACTCTACCAACCTGATCTTGGTGGTCCATCCTAAGTATAAGTGATCAATATCATAACAGTCAACACCCCTTTTAACTTTTTTTTGCAAATACTTGCTTCTCTCATCCTGAAATGCAGCATGTTTTTGGATCAAATCACATGTGGCATTTTTGTTGCATACATTTTTTCGACTAAAATTCAATTCTTACATTTAAAGGGGTTGTCTTATCCTGAAGAGGACCTGTCACCAAATTTTTCATGTTTTTTTTTCTATTTTATCTTTCATTTGCGGAGATATTAGCAATGAAAGTATTTGGCACCTAATGAGTTAAAAAAAATTAAGTCCAAGTAGATGTTATCAGAGTTTTCACTGGGGGTGCGAAATTCTTCTCCCTGCATGATGCTGACCAATTATAAGCAGACGACAACACTGAAAAGAAAGATGATCACATCCCCACCATAGCTTAGAGCAGATTTCTCAGTGTCTGAGATGTAAGGATACAGACCTGATCTTCTGGGCTAACCTCCTGCATGAGTAGAGCACACAACTGACTAATACCTTTCAGTTAAGGTCTCTGTGGGTGAAGGGGCAGCACAAGAGAGTTTAGTTGTGCAACATTACAAACCTTTCTAACAGCTCTCCTCCTCTTATGGCACTCTCACCTCTGCTGTACTGCGCCTCTCCCATACTACCTGTCCAGAAATGAGAGCACAGCGTCAGTATCACACTTAGATCCGTTGTGCTCAACTTGTACTCATTCTGCAGTGAGATTAGAGGAGACTGTCATTACATTTCACCATAGAAGTAACCCAGAACACACTGCTCCTGTGTGAGGTGTAATAACAGCCTAATATCACTGCAGAGAGAATACAAGTTGCTTGAGCACAGAAGACATAAGTGTGATACTGACACACTCCATAATCAGGAGAGTCAATAAAAGGGTTTGTAATGTGACACAGAGAAACTCAGCTGTGCGGCTCCTTCCTTGTCTAAGAGCTGTTATCTCTGCTTTCTAATCATGCAGAAGGTTAGACCAGGAGATCAGGACTCGCCATCATTATACATCTTAGGCTAGGTTCCCACGATGAGCTTTTGGTGAGTTTTTGATGTTGCAGAATTTCTGCACCCATTAAGATAGGTTACTTACATTATTTCTAAAATATGCAGCGTAAAAACTCACTAAAAACTCATTGTGAGAACGTAGCTTTATACCCTAAGAAACCCGCTTTGAGCTATGGTGGGGGCGTGTTCTTCTTTTCTTTGAGTGTTGCTGCTTGCTTATGATTGGTCAGCATCATACAGGAGAAATCTGCAGCATATTTAAGGATTTCTCACAAGCCTCATTCGGGTAAATGCAAAAAGGTAAATAAAATTACCAAAATTTCCACAACAAAAGTGTAGCTATACCTACAGCGTATTCACACCCAGACTATAAGATTATGGCCGGTCTCTGGGTGGGTGTTTTTTTACACAGTAGTCAGAACCTACAACATTGTGGTGCCGTGCATTACATGAGCTATACTAAGGGAGCGCCTGTCAGCATAGAGCGAATACGTCCATATACCGACCAGCAGAAAGTGTAAGAGAAGAACTATAGAAGGATGGACCATAGTGGAGCATTCCGGATTGGTACAACATAAGGAGCCAAAAGGCTTCCCCCCGGTATTCCATGCTATGTGCTTCTTATAAAGTGACATCTCTCCATAGACCCCTCTGTGAAGACCACCCCCTTATCCAGATGATACATTCTCACTTCCACCATATATAATGCAGACTGGCCATTTTTTTTTTTCAGAAAATCCCCAATTTTGGGTCGTCAGCTGTACAAGAAGAAATGCTTTAAACCAGTGCTGGCGAACCTATGGCACGCATGCAGAGGGGGCAGGCAGAGCCCTCCTGGTGGGCACGCGCGCCATGGCCACAGCATTAGCGCTACTGGATCGGGCCCGGCGCGGGAGAACTCTGAGCCCGCTGAGTGCCGACACCAGCTTCGCTACTGCAACTAGATGTGCGATCTCTCTCGGATGGAAACACATCTAGCTGAAGTGTATTGCAGCGCACGAACTTGCCAGACCCGTGCGCTGCAATACACGCTGCCGGCCAATCAGAGGCCAGCGGCTGCTGGCCTCTGAGGGTCGGCCGACGTCATGCTGGCCTCTGATTGACCGAAAGCCGCTAGCCTCTGATTGGCCGGCCAACGTCATGCTGGTCTCTGATTGGCCAGAAGCCGCAGGTCTCTGTTGGCCAGCCGACGTCATGCTGGCTTCTGATTGGCCGGAAGCCGCTGGCTTCTGATTGGCCGTCAGCCGCTGGCCTCTAATTGGCCGGCCGACGTCATGCTCGCCTCTAATTGGCCGGAAGCCACTGGCCTCTGATTGGCCGGCCAACGTCTTGCTGGCCTCTGATTGCCAGGCAGCCGCTGGCTTCTGATTGGCCGGCTGACGTCATGCTGGCCTTTGATTGGCCGGCAGCCCCAGGCCTCTGATTGGCTGGCCAACGTCATTCTGGGTTCTGATTGGCCGGAAGCCGCTGGCCTCTGATTGGCCGTCCGACGTCATGCTGGCCTCTGATTGGCCGGAAGCCGCTGGTCTCTGATTGGCCGGCAGCCGCTGGCCTCTAATTGGCCGGCCGACGTCATGTTGGCCTCTGATTGGCCGGCAGCCGCTGATTGGCCGGCCGAAGTCAAGCTCGCCTCTGATTGGCCGGCAGCCTCTGGCCTCTCATTGGCCGGCCGCCGCTGGCTTCTGATTAGCCAGCCGCCGCTGGCCTCTGATTGGCCGGCAGCATGTACCTCTGTGGCGACCGAACCCTCAGGGGCGCCACACATGCACCCCACACACGTGCACTCCTTAAGCAGCTTCTAAATTTATGGAGCAGAACTGTAGAAGAGCATCAACCGAACATCAGGACCAATATCTGCTCCTTTGTGTAAGGATGAACAGGAGGACTGCAAAGGCCCTACAACATAACCAGAAGCACGTTACACCCAAAATTGTCAGAAACAGACTCCATGAGGGCGGTATGAGGGCCCGACGTCCTGTAATAGGACCTTACTCACAGCTCAGCACCTTGCATCTCAATTGGCATACACCTGAGAACACCAGAATTATCAGGTCCTACGTTCTCTGTACAGGTGACAGCAGGTTCACATTGAGCAAGTGATAGATGTGAAAGTCTGGAGACGCCGTGGTGAATGTTATTCAGTCTGCACCGCCACCCAGCATGATGGGCACCATGTGATAGCCAACGGCAACCTGACTGCTGTTAGGTACACGGATGAAATCCTTAGAGCCAATGTCAGAACTTACCGTGGTGCAGTGGACCCTTGGTTCCTCCTAGTGCAGGACAATACCCTTCCTCATGTGCCATACTGGGAAGGCAGTTCCTGGATGATGAAAACATTGATGAGCTCACTTTCCCCAGACCCAGGTGCAAATCTGGTACAACTTGTGTAGCTACACAGGGGTCCAAAAGGTAAGAGTGGCCACTACCACTTCCAAAACAGGTGGAATTGTCTGTGTCCACTCATGCCCAGACCTGAATCCAATTGTGAATCTTTAAATCATTATGTATCAATGCATCCAATGCCGGGGTCTGGGAGGCTGTGGTTGGTGTTACCGAAAAGGATGATTGCAACAGACTTCATGGATGGGCGGCTTATGACTGGAAGTGAACAGAAGGGCGGCTATATTAAAGGGGCCAGAGCCATACTTATCAGCAGAGGCCCACATGACGGTGATTGGGCCAGGAGAGGAAAATAAAGTTTGAATGGGGTCTATGGGATTGGATCAATAGGGAGTGGGAGGGGATAGTAAAAGGGAGTATAAAAGGAAAAGTGTGGGAAAAGGGGCCATTCCTGTGGGGAGAGCAATGGGAAAAGTCTCACCTGCACACCCTCTTTTTTCAGGGAATTTAGAGATGTCTAATGGAAATATATACAGTATAGACCAAAAGTTTGGACACACCTTCTCATTTAAAGATTTTACTGTATTTTCATGACGATGAAAATTGTACATTCACACTGAAGACATCAAAACTATGAAATAACACATGTGGAATTATATACTTAACAAAAAAGTGTGAAACAACTTAAAATATGTCTTATATTCTAGGTTCTTCAAAGTAGCCACCTTTTGCTTTGATGACTGCTTTGCATACTCTTGGCATTCTCTTGATGAGCTTCAAGAGGTAGTCACCGGAAATGGTTTTCACTTCACAGGTGTGCCCTGTCAGGTTTAATAAGTGGGATTTCTTGCCTTGTAAATGGGGTTGGGACCATCAGTTGTGTTGTGCAGAAGTCAGGTGGAGACACAGCTGATAGTCCTACTGAATAGACTGTAAGAATTTGTATTATGGCAAGAAAAAAGCAGCTAAGTAAAGAAAAATGAGTGGCCATCATTACTTTAAGAAATGAAGGTCAGTCAGTGCGAAAAATTGGGAAAACTTTGAAAGTGTCCCCAAGTGCAGTTGCAATAACCATCAAGCGCTACAAAGAAACTAGCTCACATGAGGACCGCCCCAGGAAAGGAAGACCAAGAGTCACCTCTGCTTCTGAGGATAAGTTTATCCGAGTCACCAGCCTCAGAAATCTCAGGTTAACAGCAGCTCAGATTAGAGACCAGGTCAATGCCATACAGAGTTCTAGCAGCAGACACATCTCTACAACAACTGTTAAGAGGAGACTTTGTACAGCAGGCCTTCATGGTAAAATAGCTGCTAGGAAACCACTGCTAAGGACAGGCAACAAGCAGAAGAGACTTGTTTGGGCTAAAGAACACAAGGAATGGACATTAGACCAGTGGAAAGGTGAACGGATGGACTCTACATGCCTGGTTCCCACCGTGAAGCATGGAGGAGGAGGTGTGAGGGTGTGGGGGTGCTTTGTTGGTGACACTGTTGGGGATTTATTCAAAATTGAAGGCATACTGAACCAGCATGGCTACCACAGCGTCTTGCAGCGGCATGCTATTCCATCCGGTTTGCGTTTAGTTGGACCATCATTTATTTTTCAACAGGACAATGACCCCAAACACACCTCCAGGCTGTGTAAGGGCTATTTGACCAAGAAGGAGAGTGATGGGGTGCTACGCCAGATGACCTGGCCTCCGCAGTCACCAGGCCTGTACCCAATCGAGATGATTTGGGGTGAGCTGGACCGCAGAGTGAAGGCAAAAGGGCCAACAAGTGCTAAGCATCTCTGGGATCTCCTTCAAGATTGTTGGAAGACTATTTCCAGTGAGTACCTCTTGAAGCTCATCAAGAGAATGCCAAGAGTGTGCAAAGCAGTCATCAAAGCAAAAGGTGGCTACTTTGAAGAACCTAGAATATAAGACATATTTTCAGTTGTTCCACACTTTTTTGCTAAGTATATAATTCCACATGTGTTAATTCATAGTTTTGATGCCTTCAGTGTGAATGTACAACTTTCATAGTCATGAAAATACAGAAAAATCTTTAAATGAGAAGGTGTGTCCAAACTCTTGGTCTGTGCTGTATATTGTTATGTTTTATGGCTCGGGCTTATGATGAAGGTTATAAATTTTTACTGTGAGTCACAGTGGCTGGGGCAGTAGGGGGGGGTCTTTGGGGTTGGTGGAATTTTTTATGGGTGGGAATTTACAGCGATGGTTCCCTTCAGGATGGAATTACTAATTGGCTGATCTGGCACTTAGTGGGGCTCTGGACTGGGGTGTACTCTTGGAGCCAGTGGTGGTGTTTCCTTTACCACTGATTGTGGTGTGGTGCCCTCGAGCTTGGGGTTACGGCTGAGGGTAAAATAATTCTATGGAAAAATGCTTTGTTCTACATGTGCCGGATCTTGTAGCCCCAAGGACCTCCGCCAATTCTTTCATTGTTTATTGTTGTTTGTCAATAAATGGCCGATATGGCAAATTATATCCAAAAAAGAAAGTCTCCTGTGTATCATTTATTATAAGTTAAGTGGTATGAGACACTGCTTGGGGAGAAAGAAAATAATTAATATGAGGGATGGTTTCAGGAGAACGATTTGTGCCATACACCGTCATGATCACAGATATATTTTGTTAAATGTCAGAAATGTATTTTTTAACATTTTGATTTCTTTGATTAACAGTTCTGCACACAGAGATATTCCCCTGAGGCCACATTCACACATTCAGTATTTGGTCAGTATTTTACATCAGTATTTGTAAGTTAAAACCAGGAGTGGGTGATAAATACAGAAGTAGTCACGTGTTTCTATTATACTTTAACTCTGATTCTTCCACTCCTGGTTTTGGCTTACAAATACTGATGCAAAATACTGACCAAATACCGAATGTGTGAATGTGGCCTAAGAAAGACAAAACCTCACTTTTATTTTGGAAATATTCAGGTTTTGGATTTTATTAACCTTTATGATTAACCAGCAGCACTGTAGTTGTTCAATAATAAAATGAATCATTAAAAATACAAATTGTGCACCCCGTGTATATCTGTATACTGTATGTATACATCTGCAAAAGTTTGGTTCCCCATCCTTCAAATTTGATATCTATCTATCTATCTATCTATCTATCTATCTATCTATCTATCTATCTATCTATCTATCATTGTGACATTAGAATAAAATTGATGTCACAAGTGATGTGATGACATCACCGCATTCTATATCCCAGTGTTCCGTCCTAAGGGAAACCACTGCCTTACAGACTCCCAAGGGTGAGGCAGCCCCTTTTGTTTTTCGTGACAAACGAAGCAAAACTTGATTTTAAAATGGATAATTACAGAAGAGCCCAAAGAGATCGGGTTCTCAGAGAGAAGAGAGGAATAAATGAAGAGCAGGTACTATTGTTCACTTTAGGGCGAAAAGACTTTATACTACCGGACATTGACACTGACGCCTCAAAAATGGCGTCTAAACGTCAAATTCTAGACAAAATGAGAAAGACCAAAAGACGTGAGATCCTTACAGAGAGAAGGAAAATGGAGACCCTCACGGAGTCTCACTCTGCAGCCTCCGCTGAGCTTCAGAGGGCCATTCTTATCTCCTTGAAAAAACTCGGAGATCTGGTCCCTGAAATACGGAGGAGAAACAAAGATGCCATCCTCAATAAGAGGAGAAACATCAACGCAGAGTTAGAGCTGGAAGAGGTTCTCCAAGAGACACCGAGACAAGTGACATCCTCCAGATCTGAAAGTCTGGAGACACCGAAACTACAAAGAGCGGCAGCCCAGAAGAGGATCAGGAACAGCAGAGACTGGGTTGTCCAATGTAGAAGACGTCTCATCTATGCCATCCCCATTATAAATGGGAATGGTGCATTACGGAGGTCGAGGTCATCAGCTGAAAACATCTCCATCCCAGAGAACAAACAGCTGAGTGTTTCTCCACCAAACACATCACTGGATACAGATGGACCAGGTAAGATGGATCTGCTCAGTGTAATAAGACTGGGGGTGACGGGGATTATACTCCTAATATTATGTACTGGCATCAATTATCAAAAGTGCAGAAAAACTGTCCTTGTTGCCCATAGCAACCAATCACAATGCAGCTTTCATTGTTCCATAGAATGTTAAGAGATGGAATCTATGCTGTGATTCGTTGCTATGGGCAACAGGGACAGTTTTGCTATTGGACAGTTTTGATAAATGAGAGCCCAAATATTAGACATTTCCTGCTCATTTACATAATTCTATTTAAAATTATAATATTTTCTTTTAGCTATATTTGTTAACCCCTTCTTGACCGGGTAACCTTTCGTTGTTTTTTCCCTCCTCCTTCGAAAACCCATAACTATTTATTTTTTAATTTGTCTCCCAATGTAGCTGTATGTGGACTTGATTTTTTAGTGGACGAGCTGTAGTTTTGAACATTATTTATTTTACTATTCAATGTTCTGGAAAATGGGGAAAAAATTCAAAATGTGGTAAAATTGTGGAAAAAAAGTGATTCCGCCATTGTTTTTTTTTACTGTGTTCATTGAGTGGTAAAAATGACCTGACAGAATGATTCTCCATGTCAGTTACAACTATGATAATGCTGAACAGGCTTAGGGGTTATAATTCACTGAACTGGTAGAAGAAAATTAGGAATTTTATAAAAAAAATAAATTGGTTTGTGTCCCTATATTCTGAGACATTATATCTTTTGGATTTTGATAGCTGGATGGAGCTGTGCGAGGACTTGATTTGGTTTTTTTTGCGTGACAAGTTGTAGCTTTTATAGATAACTTTCTCGGGTAGACAAGACATTGTGATATCTTTTATTACAATTTATTAGATGTATACTGCGCCCTCACAAAAACACTATTCTGGTCTTTACATTTATTTTCTCATTTCAGTGTTTACTGTTTGGGTTAATTAATGTTCCAGATGTGGTTATACTAGATATTCAAATTATTACTATTATTATTATTATTATTATTATTATTAATGGGGAAGTATTTTTTTTACATTTTATTATTTTTTTTACTTTTTTTTGTTACTTCTTTTCTTTAGTCTCCTTTGGGGACTTGAACCTGCGATTTTCTGATCGCTTCTACTAGATACTGTGATAGAACTGTATATAGCGAAATTAAAAATCTCATATGAAAGCCAGGCTGGTCTTAACAGGAGGAGGAAAAGACAGAGGCTTTCAGCAGGCTGAGGTAGTCATTTCCAATAATGTGTTCACTAAGGGGTTCAAATTTTTTATATCATCTCAGCAGATGGAATCGATAAGACGCCCTACGACACAATGGACATACCGGCACAAAGCCTTGATGATGCCAGTTTACAGATTTCTGACCCAAGAGAACTGGTCCACACAGACCAACCTATAGACTTTTCCAATCTCGAGTTCTGGAAAGTTCTTGGAAAAGGAAACTATGGAAAAGTAAGTGTCAATTTATATTGTCCGTGTTCCCCAATGTTTCCTGCACCAGATACACAGGAGAGATGTACATATTCATTACAGGATGCTCATATGTAATGATAATTGGGATTAACTAGTGAACTACTACACAGTACTAGATGAGAGTTTGGTCTGATCTGTTGTGATTTTTCTCCAGGTTGTCTTGGCATCAGATCCAGTCAGTGAAGGACTGCTGGCCATCAAAATCATGGACAAAAGTTCTTGTGAGGACTTAATCTCTACAGAGCTAGAAGTCCTGAGAATGGCTGCCGGGTGCCCCTACCTAATGACTATGCGGGCGTTTAGGGAAACACCTACGGAGTATGAAATAGCCATGGACTATATGGTCGGCGGAGACCTGTTTGGCCACATGAAAGATTCAATGATGTTTAACACAAAGACAATAAGGTAAATGTCCGGTACTGAATGTGAATAATCCGCTGCCGGCACATTGTAGTCTTAGATCAATGGACAACGACAACTGGAGAAACTAATTATGTGAAAAGGACACGTGTGTGATCTCCTCATGTTCTCTGTATGATTGTGCATGTAACCACTGATCCATCCTTTCTACTCCACAGACTCTTTGCGGCAGAGATGGTGTGCGGACTCCAGTTCCTGCATGAACGCGGCGTCATACATAGGTAATCATTTCTCCTTCATAAATCTGTCACCTGTGACTCTCTGTTGTCTCCTTACATATCTATTGTAGAAAGTTCTTTCCATGAATTGTCCTCACAATCGGTATCTGCTCCTTCTCCCTGCAGTGACCTGAAGCCAGAGAACATCCTCCTTCAAGACACCGGACACATCAAAATCTCAGACTTTGGCTTAGCAGCCATGAATGTATTTGAGGGTGACATAGTGGAATATACTGCTGGCACTAAGGGTTACATAGCGCCCGAGGTAAGGAACATCTCTGTGTGATTGATGTCGATAGTAGGATTGAGGGATAATCTGATCCCAATGTATTCTGCTCATATCTAATCACAGACCGGTCCTCATAGTCTCTGTGTGTAAATCCCCTTCCCGGTATATTCAGATTCTCTCCAATCTCATGTTCCCATAGGTAATGGACGGTGAAGGATACAACCATCTGGCAGACTCCTTTTCCTTTGGCGTCATCTTATATATGATGACTGTAGGTGACTGGCCATTCTATACCAGAGGCACAATGGACGAATACCACCAGTCTCTGTATGACGACATCCCTTCTTTTCCACCTGGGATCTGCTGTCATACCATGGATATCATAAAACGGGTGAGTAAGATCAGATGGACAATGATAATGGGGGATTACAAGAAGATATAGAAGATAAGATATGGACAGTCCATAGACATTGTGTAATAATTTATCAGTAATAATACATAATATAATGACTAATGCTTTGTTTTCATTTTCTAGCTCCTCTGCAAAACTCCATCTGCCCGATCTGCCATTACATCATCCATCAGATCGCATCCGTTTTTCTATTCTATAGACTGGAGCGATGTGGAGTCCGGCAGAGCCGACTCACCATTCCCATATTACTATGTAAGTACAGCACATACAGACATCCAAAGTGTTATCACTACCCAGTAACACACTTACCCACTATACACCTTATCGCTATATCCCCCTAGTACTGTATATACTGTATGTGAGGGGCTGATTCTCAGACGTGTATATTTCTCTTCTTCCAGCAGGAGTATTAGGCTAATAAAAATCAGCCCCATTCCAGTAACATCCAGGAATGAAGATTTACATTAATCGGATGAGACAATTACACTGGACTTTCTTATTTACCGGACTGTGACCAACCCACCGAGCTTCCACCACATAACATCCAAGTAGATTTGAGCACCAAACATCCAGGGATTTATTCCGATCGCCATATTTGGGGTCAGGAAGGAATTTTTTTGCCTTGATATGAGGATGATGCAACAACGAGTCCTCAGGGTTATTTTTCGCCTTCCTCTGGATCAACATAGCAAGTAATTAAAGGCTGAAATTGAAGGACTTCTTTCAGCCATACTTGTTATGTCACCATCTGGATGACTCATCTACAATGTGGTGGTAAGGAGACGACTACAAGATATGGACATAAAGAAGGAAGCGGCTGCTCCTTCTCCTACTTGGCCATGTACAGACAGAAGGAAGCGGCTGCTCCTTCTCCTACTTGGCCATGTACAGACAAAGGAAGCGGCTGCTCCTTCCTCTACCAGGCCATGGTCAGACAGAAGGAAGCGGCTGCTCCTTCCTCTACCAGGCCATGGTCAGACAGAAGGAAGCGGCTGCTCCTTCCTCTACCAGGCCATGGTCAGACAGAAGGAAGCGGCTGCTCCTTCACCTTCCTGACCATGGTCAGACAGAAGGCCATTTGGCTGATCGCGATGCTGTAGGAATCCAGGAAAACTCCAACTACACAGATCACAAGTCACACATTCCTGCTCTTCTCCTCTCTCATGTGTGATCCAGACCTGGATGTCCAAAAGCGATAGAAGTGGCCGAGGCCTAAGGAGCGGAATCATCATCATCTGCTCCTTTCCACAGAAAGTGACTATATCTACACACTTTCTTTTTATATATTTGCATAATATTAACAACTTTTATGCATAAAAATAAATATATAAAACATCTATGTTGCTTTTGGTTATATTACTGACATGCTTTTTGGTATTTTTATTAATATTATGATAAGGTATTTTGCTGCCTTAGGCACATGACGCAAATGGCTTCCCCACCAAGAAAAGGAATAGGTGAGACTCTATGGTAACTGGACCTCTAACTTCCCCATCTGATCCATCAGGTAACAAGCTCTGATGACCACTTCCTTTACAATGTCAGACCCAAGAATAGTCATGGAAACTAATATAGCTTAATTATAATGGGGGCCGTTTGGTTTCAATTAATGAGATACAATAGATGCAGCTTGTAACAAAACCGATGGTTGTTCTACTGCCGTATTCCTGTGTGGCGCCATCCTCTAACAGGGGGCAGACTGTCCATACCCTGCGTATTACGGGAATTACCGCCAGAACATCAACCTGATTACAGATCCTCTGCTCCTGTCCTGGGGGCAGCGTTCACATTGTCTTAAAGACACAAATGCATTTCAATGCAGAGAGGGAATGAGAACCAGGGCGCAGGCGTTGAGCGGTGTTAGTGACCCACTGACTCCGCTCACCTTTGTTCCTGTGTACCGGCTGTCAGCATGCTGAATGTTTGCGGCAGGAGGAAGGTGCCAGTTGACTGCAGGCGTTCAATAATGTCAATTTTTTTTCTTAAACTGCTCCCCCCTCAGAGAGGTAGCGTCCTAGGCGGGTGCCTACCCCTTGTCCCGGGCCTGCACTGGTGGTTCAGTTTGGATCCTCTTGCAGGAATAGTGCCATACACTATTGCAGTCAGTACAATGGAAATCATTGACTTGTCAAATTTAAAGGCTTTTTTGCGAAGAAGAGAAAAATGAAGACTGTTTACTGGGTTTTTTCAACCATAGCTGTGATTAAAGCAATGCTCCTTTGCTCATAGGGGAAATCAGTTTTATCAATCGCTTTGTTGGGGAGCTGTCCACTCCATTCTGGTCTTTCGGTCGTCCCACGTTACTTCTGACTCTCAGAATCCTACAGGATCTTATACGCGATGTGGAAGACAATTTCTCTATATAATGAGCCTTAATGTGACTCTCACAAGAATGCAAAGTGAGATCATTCACCTCTACATCACTAGTCAGAGCTGTAGACACCAGGTTAATTTAATGAAATATCAGACCACCACTCTCAGGCCATATTCACACGTTCAGTATTTGGTCAGTATTTTACCTCAGTATTTCTAAGCCCAAACCAGGTGAGGAACAATCAGAGGAAAAGTATAATAGAAACACGTCACCATTTCTGCAGTTATCACCCACTCCTGGTTTTGCCTTACACATACTGATGTAAAATACTGACCAAATACTGAATGTGTGAACGTGGCATGACATTTATTGCACTAGTCCATGTGCCGTCTGTTTTTTAATAACAGTTCCGTGTCTAATCCGTGAGACTCAGAGCAGGTTCTATTCTCATTCATTTTGCAGATCAGACTCAGCCATTAAAGTCTAAGGAAATCCATGTACAACGCATGAAGCACTGAAGACTTTTCTTTTCCTTTAGTGCTCCATCAGTGTTTCATCCATTTTTAATAGATCCATTAATAGTCAATGGATAAATAAAAGTTCAGACTGTCTACCTGCTTCAGTTTTTACAAATGTATGAGGAAAAAATATATCTATACAACACGGATATAAAATGGAGACAATGCGGAGACACATGGGAGAAAAAGGTTCTGTTTTACAAGGATATAGAAATAGACAAGGATTTGTGAATGTAGCGTCCTCTGAAGAATAGGTAAAATCCATCAAGCTTAAGACAAGACAGACTGATAACTCAGTGAGGAATACAATAGAAGCTGCCTATTGAAGTCTATGGAGAGGCTCCGGACATCACTAGGTAGGCTTCATTTCTACACATGAGCTTGATGTATCATCCATTACTTTTTCTGTACATTTATTAGCATTTGTTATGTTTGTAGCATGGTATTCTACAGTTAGCATTACTAGTCGTATATGCCTTTATATATGACGCGCCCCCTGGGCCGTGTGTGTGGGAATACCCGGAGCCGGGTCTCTGTGTGATGTCAGGGGTTGTAGTTTCCGTGGCGGCAACCCGGTCCCGTGGCTCAGGGTGGTCAAACCAGTGGCGGATCTGTTTTTAATGTTGAAATGTCCGACTACGCCACCCGTGGATTGCGATCACTGAGAACCGCCGCTGCAGGGCACACCGCTGAGGCTGATGTTGTGTGCGCAGCAGGGGGTAGTATAACTCCCCATGGGAGGAGTATAGCCTCAGGGCAGCATGTGTAGATGGTGAGGGTTGTGGTGCATAGGCGCAGCAGAAATGACTCAAAGTCCATGCAGTGCAGTTCAGGGTCTTTACTGTTGGTGATGAAGGAGACCCTGCTGGGAGTACTGGCTAACATTAGAGGCCTGGTCAGTCTGTGAGCGAACAAGAATCCCCCTGGCCAGGTGGAGGTGTAGGCCTTCCCGTCTAACTGCACTCTTCCTGGCTACCTTGCTGTAGTCGTGTAGTAGCCCACGTCCCTGAGTGTACCGTGTGGTGCTCACCCGTATGGCTGGTGACTTGGGGCCTTTGGTTCCTTCCGCTCCTCGATGGCGGTGCCGGTCCCTTGCGTGTGACTGAGCCTCTGGGCTTTCTATGGCCAGAGGACCTGAAATCCCCTGCCAGGTGGTTTCTGCTGCTGGATGTGAATATCCTCACAGCCTCGGACTCCGGTGTCCGGTTCTCTGCGTCTTCTGCCAGGACGAGCTCTGCTGCTCCAGTCCCTGGCTCTCAGCTCCTGTCTCCTACAGGGCTGCTTGCTGCTCTATCCCTCTCTCTGGAACTAACTAGCTAACCTCGCCCCAGATCCAGTTTACAAAGGGTAGGTTCCTCCCCTCCCTGGACTGGGGCCGGAGGCGTTGCATGCAAATGTGCTCCTGACCAGGAAAACCCATGCTCGCTCTCAGACATGGTATTTCTACCACTGTGGCAACCAGACACCCTGGGGTGCCACATTCCCCCCTAGTAAACTTTAGTACTCCGGGACTAAACACTTTTTTTTTTTGAAAACACACATAACAGGGTATAAACAATAACACAACAATATATGTACAAGGAGTTCAATCTTGATAGGTCACGGCGCTTCCGTAACCAGGTGTCCATGTCACCCAAGATGCATTTTGAGGGACCCGTCCCAAACCCTCCACGTAGGCCCTGGGGTGGCTACAGGGCATCGATGATCCGGCGTTGGACCACGTCTTCAGCCACCTCCACGGGTTTTTGTTCTGTGGTCTGGCCCAAAAGGGGCACTTAACAGGTGCAACTATTTACAAGGTACAGTTCCGGTTATTCATTGTCCATAACCTGTCCGTCCATAGACCCTGTCGGGTAACTTGAGAAACATAATCAGTATTGAGGTAACAAACATAAAACAATACAACATTTGCAATATACAGGTATATATCATTTCTCCTAGATTCTCCAGCGAGCGGGCTTCTGACCTCTAGTGCTCCTTGTTGACCTAAGTAACACACTATCTGATGGTGTTCTTTCTGGGTCCCCTGTTTCCACCCCTTGTGTAGTGGGCTCGCTAGTGTCTGCACTACAGGTGTTTGGAGATGTTACGGGTCGGTTGGGCAGCTTTCTGCGTACTCTTTGGCTTACCACGGGCACGGCAGGCTCACTACTAGCAGCGAGTTGATTCTCCTGGGCTGCTGGTATGGAATCCTCTGCCTCCGGGGCCGGTTGCTCTTCCAATACTACTTGCTCTTCTGTAGGCCCTTGAGGGGCTGGCTGGAGAAAGGTAAGGACGGGTACCACAATAGCATTGTTAATTTGTGTCCAGGACCGGGGAAATTCTCTGAGTACTGTACTGACCATTTCTTCCCTTTCCTCTGCGGGTTGAGGGCTATCTTGGTCTTCATCAGTGCTTTGCAGCTGCTCGGGACACTTCTTCAGGTGGTCTCTAGAGACAGTGGCTGTGGTCTCTCCTCCATCCTTACTGATAACGCATACTTTCGGGTTTTCATGACTTGAGGGCAGTACTGTGTACGGGTCTTTCTCACACTGGTCATCCAACTTATGGAGCCGCCTCTTCCTCTTCAAGACCTGCTCTCCAGGTGCCAGGGGAACAGCGGGAGCATGCTGGTTGTAAGTCCTCTCTTGCCTTTCTCTTGCTTGAGACAAACTTCTCTCAACACTCTCCTGTACTTTCCGGTACTGCTGCTGCCATTCTGTATCCCAGTCTGCCTCTGGCGAGGTATCCTCGGGTGTCAGGACTCCCATATCCAGGTAAATTAGCAGCTTACCAGGTCTTGCTCTCATTTGGTAAGCCGGGGTGCAGTTGGTGGAATTTACTGGGATGTGGTTATACAAGTCCACCAGATCAGGCAGTTTTTCAGGACACAGACTGCGTTCTTCCAGGGGCAACATTTTCAGCAAGTCTATCACCACCTGGTTCATCTTCTCACACAATTCGTTGGTTTGGGGGTGATAGGGCGTTGTCCTTATCTTCTTGCAGCCATAGAGGTTGCAGAACTCCTGGAAGACCTCCGCTTCGAAGGCTGGACCTTGGTCAGTCAACACTTGCTCTGGATACCCGTGTGGATGGCAGAAGTGCTGCTGGAAGGCTCTAGCTGCTGTCTGAGCTGTTAAGTCCTTGACAGGGACAACCACCAGGAACTGGGAGTAGTTGATGGTGAGAGCATAGACGTACCCGGACCTACTTGGAGCCAGTTTCACATCGTCCAGGGCTACCAGTTCTAGTGGCTCCTTGGTGATGATGGGCTGCAGGGGAGTCTTCTGGCTGGCACGGTCCTTTCTTCTCAGGTTGCACGGGCCGCAGTCTCTGCACCATCTCTCAATGGCCCCTCTCATGCCTACCCAGATGAACCGTTCACGCAACAGGAACTCCAACTTCTTCCATCCAAAGTGTCCTGCTCCGTCGTGGAATGCCTCCAGGACCATAGCCGCGTCTCGTCTCGGGACCACTACCTGCCAGGTCAGCTCATGTGTCCGGGAGTTAACAATTCTCCGGCACAGCTTCCCCTTGTAGAGAAGCAGTTTACTCTTCTCCTTCCACAGCTGTTTGGTCTCTTCCGGAGCGTCTGGGTCAAGGCGGGCATCAGCCTGTGTCAGCATCTCTTTTACCAGGCGGACGGCTGGGTCACTGTCTTGCGTCTCCGCCCAGCTGTAGTGGGGTAAGGGATTGAACGTGGCAGAGTGCTTGTCCCTTACACAGTGGGAACACTGGGTAATCTCATGACGGTGGAACGCAGGGAGTTCAATCTCTTCCAGTTCTTCTGGATCTTCCCCTCCGTCCGGCAAGTTCGGCATCCTGGACAGGGCGTCTGCGTTGGCATTTGTGCGTCCCGCTTGGTATTTGATTGTAAATTCATAGTTGGATAGGCGGGCCATCCATCTCTGCTCCAGGGCACCAAGTTTCGCAGTGTCCAGGTGTGTCAACGGGTTGTTGTCCGTGTACACGGTGAACTTGGAAGAGGCAAGGTAATGTTTAAAGCGTTCTGTAACTGCCCACACCACTGCCAGGAACTCTAGCTTGAAGGAGCTATAATTTTCGGGGTTTCTCTCTGTAGCCCGGAGCTTCCTGCTGGCATAAGTGTAGCACCCCGAGGGCTCGGCTGCTACAGGGATATTGCACCTCAAACCAGAGGTGTGATATTCCACTCCCGGGTAAGGATGGAATGTGGACCAGGGCTCGGTAGGCTGCATGCACCACACACACCCCATTTCCGAGGGACAGCTCAACGGTGCTCCCACGAGACAGAAGTGCAGGCACGACAGCATCTGTCCCTGGCTGGAGTGGGGAGCGGAAAGGACACCCAGTGGTGTAGGAGCAGATAGGGGTGGGTTTCTGGGCATAGGTAGGAGCCCATTGGTTGCTAGTCACCTGGGCTCGGGTGTCAGAAGGAGGTATATAAGGTGGGCACCATCTTAGGACAGTGTTCAGTTCAGGGAGGAGGAGAAGAAGACAGGAGTTCAGCCAGAGAGGGCTGACAGGGAGCTGTGGCTCAGTCTGGGCCCAGCTCCAGAGGCAGGCCTGGAGTGGAGGCCAGAAACAGCAGAAAGAGAGAGGAGAAGGAACGGAAAGGAAAGTAAGAAAGGAACTGGAACAGAGGAGAAAGGAAGCAAGGAACACAGAGAAAGGCCCAGAGACACGAGGACAGAAGGAACCCCATATGCCCAGGAGATACAGGGTGAAGGGTTGGCAGAGCAGGGTACCGGAACCCAAATTGGTGGAGGCGACTAATCCTCAGCCAAAACCGGAGGTTGTGACCACATCTTGGTGCGACCCCTCACTACATCCACCAGGAAAGCATACCACATAGGGTCAGGGAAACCGGAGAGAGGTTTCGCCAACAGAAGGCCCGAGAAAGCTGGACAAAGGTGGGTCACTGGTGGGGACGGCCAGAGAAAGGTAGAGAAGGGAGCTCTGAACCACACTCTGGAATTGCCTGGGAGTTGACCGAGTCCCTCACCTGGTGGACGCAGCATGACTCGGGCGGTCCTAACTGCGCACAAGTGACCTGATAAAGAACTGTGAGTAAAGCATTGAAAACTGCAACTGCACGTCTCTGTGGTTCCTCGCCGCACCAGCACCATTAGTACTGGGACGCTCACACCATCCACATTAGCTGCCCTGAGGCAATACTTCTCCCGTGGGGAGTTATTCCATACTCGGCTGCGCAAATTACATCAGCCTCAGTGGTCTGCAGCGCAGCGGCGGTCCCCACTGACCGCAATCCACGGGTGGCGTAGTCAGACACTTATTATAACACAAAGACTGCCACTGGTTTGACCGCCCTGGGCACGGACCGGGTCGCCGCCACACGGAGACTACAACCCCCAGCATCCCACCAGTGATCCGGCTCCGGGTATCCCCTGCTCAGCACAGGCCCAGGGGGCGCGTCATAAGCAATTAACCGTTCTCTGCCCTGTTGGATCTGGGACAGCACCGCCCCTAGTCCGATGTTGCTCGCGTCCGTGTGGTGGCTGAAAGGCTGGCCGTAATCAGGGTAAGCCAGGACCTCATCCCCCGTGAGGGCCATCTTCAGCTGGCGGAAAGACTCATCCTCCAGCTTGTCCCATTTGAAGGGTGGCTTCTGATTCTTGGTCTTTGACTGACCCAACAGGAGGTTTTGCATAGGGGCTGCCATTTTGGTGAACCCGGGGATGAATCTTCGGTAGTAGCCTACCAACCCGAGGAACTGCCGCACTTCCTTTATGCTGGAGGGTCTTGGCCAGTCCTTAATCACTGTAATTTAATCAGGGTCTGGAGCTACTCCGTCAGCACTCACCATGTGTCCCAGGTACTGTACTTTTGGTTTCAGTAGATGACACTTGGAGGGTTTCACCTTTAGGCCGTAGCCTGCCAGGGCGTCAAACACCTCTGCCAGGTGTTTCAGATGGTCCTCATATGTTTTGGAATACACGATGACATCGTCCAGGTATAGCAGGACCGTCTCGAAATTCCTGTGCCCCAGGCAGCACTCCATCAACCGCTGGAAGGTTCCTGGTGCGTTGCAGAGCCCGAATGGCATACAGTTGAATTCGCTGAGAACCATCGGGGTGGTGAACGCGGTCTTCTCCTTGTCTGCCTCTGCTACAGGAACCTGCCAGTATCCGCTAGTAAGATCCAAAGTGGAGAAGAAGTTAGCAGACTTTAATGCAGCTAAAGATTCCTCTATCCTAGGTAACGGGTACGCATCTTTGTTTGTGATACGGTTGACCTTTTTGTAATCTACACACATTCTCATGGTGCCATCTTTCTTTTTCACAAGAACTAGTGGAGCTGCCCAGGGGCTACAGCTGTCCCTGATTTCCCCAGCCTCCTTCATGTCTCGCAACATCCCCTTGGTATTCTGATAGTGTGCAGGGTGTACAGGTCGGTATCTTTCCTTTATGGGTGGATGGTCTCCTGTGGGGATGTGGTGTTCTACCCCCTTTACTTGCCCAAAGTCTAGCGGGTGTTTGCTAAAGACTCTTTCGTACTCCTGCACCACCCGGTAGACTCCCTGTTTTTGGTGTGAGGGAGTGGAGTCGGT
The DNA here is from genome assembly GCF_046119375.1 of Phyllobates terribilis. Taxonomy (NCBI): domain Eukaryota; kingdom Metazoa; phylum Chordata; class Amphibia; order Anura; family Dendrobatidae; genus Phyllobates; species Phyllobates terribilis. The sequence goes on from NW_027362894.1 coordinate 3,700,176, forward strand.
GCCCACATGCAGCTTCTGACACCAGTCCTCCATTCGTTTCTTGGAGCCGTTACCCTCCTCTAGTTGAGATGGAGGCAAGGGTTCCACGGCCTTTATGGAGTTTTGGTTAACGGTGAACAATTTGGCTAGAGTGGCATACCGGGGCAAGTATACTTCTCTTTCCCCAATGTTTAGGATGCGGACGGGTACCCTCCCATGGCGTACATCGACCACCCCCTGTGCCGTCAAAATGGTGGGCCTACTGTCTGAGTAGACGGGTTCTACCATGGCTTGGTAGTCCCTTCCTCTTAACCCGATTGCAGTCCGGCACCAGATCATCATCTCACTCTTTGGGGGCATGGCGATAGGGAACGGGTCACTCATCCTTACTCTACCAATCTCACCACCAGACAGTTCTACCTGCTGCCTTTTCATCAGGGCTCTGATCTCTTTTTGTGGGACATGCTACTGGCTGGAGCTGGCGTTCACCACAACCTGCTGTAATATGACAATTATCTCTGCAAGACAATTTTCAATAACATTAGTACCCAAGGTTATCTTAGGGTGGCTTTCACGACGGTCAATGTCCACAATAATCAGTCCTTGCGCTGGCAGTTCAACTTTACCAATCTTTATGGTCACCTCCTTGAATCCCACCTGCGGCACAGGCTGACCATGGCTTGCGATGATGCTCAAATCGTCATCTGGGTAGCGGGTAATATCTGAGTCATTCCAGTACCGCTTAAAGAGCACATAGGGGATGGTGGTTACCTGTGACCCGGTGTTCAGTAGTGCACTCATAGGAATGCCATCCAGCACCACAGGCAAGACCGGTCGTCCCCCTACGTACTTATCATGCCAGCTCGATGGGCCTGATGCCTGGGGGTCGGTCCTCTGCCCCAGGTCGGGCCCATTTAAATGACAGTACCTTGCCATATGTCCTGGTTGGTTGCAGCGGCGGCAGATGGGTTGTCAGTCCTGGTCATAGCGGTCGCTGGGCCTTCCTCTGAACGATGGGATCCTCCTCCGTTGGCTCCAAGGGACGTCCTCCGGACTGGAAGCCAGCTGGATCTTTCCTGGGGAAGACACCTGTAAAGACTGCACAGTTCTTGTTAGCGCGGCAACGCTTTTGGTCAGATCTTGGACCTGATGGTGCAGGTCTACAGCCGGGGCTTTGTCCAAAGCCTGTGCATCAGCTCCCACAGGCTCTGCAGGCAAGGGTGCCGCCTCCTGGTGATAGGTGATAGCAGGGCGCCTGTGGGTTACAGCGCCACCTGGTGCCGGTTCTCGGAGCACCCGGATGGCCCTGGCTTTAAACTGCGCAAAGTCCAAATCAAGGTTCTGCAAGGACATTACACGCAACTGGGTTTGGTGGGCGCTGGACAGTAGACCCTCAATGAACTGTTCAGTCAACAGCTTATCCTCATTCCGCACGCTGTCAGGGTCTGCCTACTTAATGGCTCTCAGGGCCTCCTGCAAATTCAAAGCATAGTACCGTATACTGTCTTGTGTCCGCTGTTTGCATCCATAAAATTTTAGCTTGATCTCTGCTGAGGTGCGGGTATCAAAAGTGCCAGTATTTCCTTTACAGTCCCCTTTTCCCTGGCTGACCAGGACTTCACTTCTCTTTGGGCTGCTCCAATTAACTGACCTATCAGGATGCTCACTTTATGTTCCTCGGACAGGGGGTATACTTTGAATAGGCTATACAGTCTTTCTTTAAAGTTGCTCAGGGTATGCGACTCCCCTGAGTACTGAGGTAACCATGCCGCTCCAGGGATATACGGCATCGTGAACGGCATCACTGCGGCAGCAGCCGCGCTGGCGGTGGGAGCTTCCTCCTTTCCTGGTGTCTTCCTCCCCCCTAGTTAACCGTGGCCTACCTTCCATTGCTTCTTCTCATAGGCCGCGGCTCCGCAGGCGATCGTCGGGGTCGAGGACCTTGCGTCGCGCGCTGGTGACGTCGGCGTCCGCTGGGCTCCTTCCAGGACCTTGCGCAGTGTCAGTACGTAAGGCGGGACTTCAGCTCTTGCGTGCTTTTGGCGTCCACGCCCCTCTTTTTCCCGCGCGGCGTCCCAAAAATGGCGCCCAATAGCGGGAAAATGGCTGCGGATGGCGGGAAAACGTCTGCGGATGGCGCGAAACTTCACCACGGTAAGTATCACAGTCTTTCTTCAGGCACGCAGTACCCGGTGGTTGCGGGCACGAGATCCTGCCGACTACGCCAAAGTTGATGCGCCCCCTGGGCCGTGTGTGTGGGAATACCCGGAGCCGGGTCTCTGTGTGATGTCAGGGGTTGTAGTCTCCGTGGCGGCGACCCGGTCCCGTGGCTCAGGGTGGTCAAACCAGTGGCGGATCTGTTTACTTGGTTTTTAATGTTGAAATGTCCGACTACGCCACCCGTGGATTGTGGTCACTGAGAACCGCCGCTGCGGGGCAGACCGCTGAGGCTGATGTTGTGTGCGCAGCAGGGGGTAGTATAACTCCCCACGGGAGGAGTATAGCCTCAGGGCAGCGTGTGTAGATGGTGAGGGTTGTGGTGCATAGGCGCAGCAGAAATGACTCAAAGTCCGTGCAGTGTAGTTCAGGGTCTTTACTGTTGGTGATGAAGGAGACCCTGCTGGGAGTACTGGCTAGCATTAGAGGCCGGGTCAGTCTGTGAGCGAACAAGAATCCCCCTGGCCAGGTGGAGGTGTAGGCCTTCCCGTCTGACTGCACTCTTCCTGGCTACCTTGCTCTAGTCGTGTAGTAGCCCATGTCCCTGAGTGTACCGTGTGGTGCTCACCCGTATGGCTGGTGACTTGGGGCCTTTGGTTCCTTCCGCTCCTCGATGGCGGTGCCGGTCCCTTGCGTGTGACTGAGCCTCCGGGCTTTCTACGGCCAGAGGACATGAAATCCCCTGCCAGGTGGTTTCTGCTGCTGGATGTGAATATCCTCACAGCCTCGGACTCCGGTGTCCGGTTCTCTGCGTCTTCTGCCAGGACGAGCTCTGCTGCTCCAGTCCCTGGCTCTCAGCTCCTGTCTCCTACAGGGCTCCTTGCTGCTCTGTCCCTCTCTCTGGAACTAACTAACTAACCCCGCCCCAGATCCAGTTTATAAATGGCAGGTTCCTCCCCTCCCTGGACTGGGGCAGGAAACATTGCATGCAAATGTGATCCTGACCAGGAAAACCCATGCTCGCTCTCAGATATGGTATTTCTACCACTGTGGCAACCAGACCCCCTGGGGTGCCACATATACATATATTTTCACACTTTTTGAATGGGCTATGTATGGACTAGCTTTGGTTGTACTCAGGGCCTGTTTTAGAGATAGTGGGGCCCCAAATGCTCACATATTGCACCATCACACAGAAATATTTTGGTTGTATTTATGTAGCACCCCGAGGGCTCGGCTGCTACAGGGGTATTGCACCTCAAACCAGAGGTGTGGTATTCCACTCCCGGGTAAGGATGGAGTGTGGACCAGGACTCGGTAGGCTGCATGCACCACACACACCCCATTTCCGAGGGACAGCTCAACGGTGCTCCCACAAGATAGAAGTGCAGGCAAGACAGCATCTGTTCCTGGCTGGAGTGGGGAGGGGAAAGTACACCCAGTGGTGTAGGAGCAGAAAGGGGTGGGTCTCTGGGCATAGGTAGGAGCCCATTGGTTGCTAGTCACCTGGGCTCGGGTGTTAGAGGGAGGTATATAAGGTGGGCACCATCTTAGGACAAGGCCAGTTCAGTCAGGAGGAGAAAAGGAGAGGAGCTCAGCCAGAGAGGGCTGACAGGGAGCTGTGGCTCAGTCTGGGCCCAGCTCCAGAGGCAGGCCTGGAGTGGAGGCCAGAAACAGCAGAAAGAGAGAGGAGAAGGAACGGAAAGGAAAGTAAGAAAGGAACTGGAACAGAGGAGAAAGGAAGCAAGGAACACGGAGAAAGGCCCAGAGACACAAGGACAGAAGGAACCCCACATGCCCATGAGATACAGGGTGAAGGGTTGGCAGAACAGGGTACCGGAACCCAAATTGGTGGAGGCAACAGATTCCTCAGCCAAAGACCGGAGGTTGTTACCACATCTTGGTGCGACCCCTCACTACATCCACCAGGAAGGCATACCATATAGGGTCAGGGACGCAGAGATCAGCGTGCCCAGAGAAGGCCCGAGGGAGCTGGACAAAGGTGGGTCACTGGTGGGGACGGCCAGAGAAAGGAAAGGAAGGGAGCCCTGTGCCACGCTCTGGAATTGCCTGGGAGTTGGTCGAGTCCCTTGCCTGGTGAACGCAGCACGGCTCGGGCGGTCCCTCATGTGCACAAGTGACCAGAATAACAACCGTGAGTAAAGCTTTGGAAACTGCAATTACAAGTCTCTGTGATTCCTTGCCGCACCAGCACCATTACTACTGGGACGCTCACACCATCACTCCCATCATCCACATTAGCTGCCCTGAGGCAATACTTCTCCTGTGGGGAGTTATCCCATTCTCGGCTGCGCAAACAACATCAGCCTCAGCGGTCGGCAGCGCAGCGGCGGTCCCCACTGACCGCAATCCACGGGTGGCGTAGTCGGACATTGTTATTACTTAAGACCGCCACTGGTTTGACCACCCTGGGCACGGACCGGGTCACCGCCACACGGAGACTACAACCCCCAGCGATCCGGCTCCGGGCATCCCCTGCACAACACAGGCCCAGGGGGCGCGTCATTTACATGCGCTGAGTTCAGGCCATTAAACGAGCGCGATCGACAATATTGAAGTCATTCGACGCTTGTTTCCTGGGTTCTTTACACCGGCTGAGGAAGAATGATGGGGACAGAACAGTCACTAGTAAATCAATCTGTCCCCTTACAGTATCATTTTATTAGCAGTATATCTGCAGATTACACCAAACGATGTGCTGCTGAGAACAATGAGCTTTGTTTTGGCATAAACAATCCAATCACTCGATGAATAGGCAGCATTGTGCTCCTTAACTACAATATGCCCCATAGTGCTCCATATAGTATAATGTGCCCCACAATCCTCCATACAGTATAATGTACTCTCCATAGTTCTCAATACTGTATAATGCAGCCCTCATATAGTACAATGCACTCCCCATAGTCCTCAATACAGTACAATGCAGCCCCCATAGAGTATAATGCTGCTCCATAGAGTACATATACTATAATGCACCCCCCATAGCCCTCCAGCCTTGTGACCACCATGTTCTCAATGATGTAAAAAAATAAATACAATACTCACCTCTCCCCGTTCCCCCACTGCTCCGGTCTGTGCAGCATGTCTGCTTGGCCTCAGCAGCTCCACTGCCTGGCACACAATTAAGTGACATAAATGACACGCCCCCTGGGCCGTGGGGAGACCCGGAGCCGGGCCTGTAGATGCTGGGGGTTGTAGTCACTGTGGCAGCGACCCGGTCCGTGACCCAGGGTGGTCAAACCAGGGTAATCTATGTGTCTCAGTTATTGTAATCCAAACAAAACAGAGAAGTATAAATGCAATAAAATACAAATTTTATTCAAAAAAGTTTAAAAGACATCAAATTAAAAGTACATGGAGGAGAAGTGAAAATAGAAGATACCCACAGTGACAAAAAGTATATATAATCATGTAGACATTATAGCAGCTCCAGTCATGTGAGCTATAATAAGGCAGCACGATACATAAAGTGACTAGTGCATAGTACATATAGACGTGTCAGTAAATCAGACTAAATATCTGCAAATAGGACCGGATGAAAAATGAACACCACTTTCTAAAGCTGACAAACGAGCATACATGAAAGAATCACTGATGCTTATCAAGTGTAAATTACCTAGATAGAGAATATATAAGGTCCAAGAAGTAAAGCTTCAATGAGAATCAACAAAGCCCTCAATATAGTGGAGTAAAAGGACAGTGTCCCTGGCACAGTTGCCAAATAAAGCTGTCAGTCAATAAGGAGTCATAGAAGGATAGAGGGCAAGTCAAAAAGACACAATATAAGGGAATGAAGCAATACAACCTGTGTCACTGATGGGACCAGACAACCCCAACGCGCGTTTTGCTTCTTCGGGGAGAAGGAGGTACATAGAGGTCTCATGTGTCCTCTTATATAGCGCTACACGAGTGTGCGCGTCTGGTACTGGCGGCGCTACCGGAAGTCAGAGCAGGGAAGAAGCCGGAAGTATCGGCGCTCCACGTCACCTGTCTCCACCCACCGCTCGACGCGTCAGCACGGATGGAGGAGAGAGGCGACGCCAAGGAGCACGTAGCTAGGCAACCAGCCCCGTCCGCAAACCGGAAGCGCACTCCACACACATAGGAATAAAACAAAGGAGCAGATAAAGACAGCAGCGGCGTGTGCAAACACTGAAAAATAAAAAGAGGAAGTAATGGGATGAGAGAGCCAGCGTGCAAATAGAATATGTCAGTAAGGAATACTAGGTAAGGGAGTGTAAAAAGGACAAAAAATAAAAAATATATAAGACAAAGAAAGGAGTGACAGAGTAACAAGTATATATGTCACAGAGAAGAAGTGAACAGAGTGAAAATAGAGAGAATAAAATAAATAAGAATAGAACATAAAAATTAATAATAATAAGATAGGTAGAATAAGAATGAATACCCACTCTTAAGTATATGTGAATAGTAACAGAGAATCAATCCTCAAAATTGTGTACAAATAGATTACTCAAGTATACCAATAGTCATAATAAACCCAGAAGTGAAGGAATCATGAGAGAGAACCGAAACCAATATTTTATTGAAGAAGTAGTGTACATAGCCATAGCAAAAGAATGATGGTCAGTACAGGGGAAAGAAACTCTGAAAGTGATTGCAGGGTGTGTGAGTAAATATGAGATAGCCATTAAAAATGGCACAAGTGTATATAGAGTAGGAGATGGTGCGTATGTGATTATATGGAAGGGCACTAGGACACCCATAATACAATTGTATAGGATAAAAATACATAATACATACATATACATAAATGTGCATAAAAGGTAAGTATGTGTGTGAGAAAATCATGTGAGGGCCCTGACCACTATTATGAATAAATAAATGCACATCAATACGTACAAGAAAGTGACCACAAAATGTAAGTGACAAGGAAATAATATATGTGTCAAAAACAAGAAGGAGTGAAAACAAAAAGCGAAAAGGTCACAGAGAGTAAGATAAAAATAATGGATATAAATAAAACCAAATCCATATAAAAAATATATTAATGTGTTCAACCTAACCGCAGTCCTGTCAGTCTCTTTCTCAGTTATTGATAGTCCGACTATGCCACCTGTGGATTGCGGTTATTGGTAACCGCCGCTGCAGGGCAGTCCGCTGAAGCTGGTGGTATGCGCAGCAAGGTAGTGTAACTCCTCACAGGAAGAGTGTAGCTTCAGGGCAGCGTGTATGGATGATGGTGGTGATAGTGCCTGGATCCATAATAATAACACGGAGTCTTTGCAGTGCAGTCCTAGGGTCTTTACTGGTGGTAATTATATAGGCCCCAACGGGAGTACTTGCTAGGGATGAGGGCCTGGTCAGTCTGGGAGCAATCCTAGAATCCCCTGGCCAGGTGGAGTTGTAGGCCTGCCGTTCCGACTGTACTCTTTTGGCTATCCCGCTTATAGTCGTGTTGTAGCCCACGTCCCTGAGTGTAACGTGCTGCTCACCCGTATGGCTGGCGACTCGGATCCCGTGTATTCCTCGCTCCTCTGTGGTGGTACTGGTCCTTTCGTGTGGCTGAGCCTCCGGGCTTCTGTCAGCCAGGAGACCTGCAATCTCCTGCCTTGCGGTTTCTGCTGCTGGATATACAATCCTGACAGCCTCGGACTCCGGTGTCAGGTCTTCTGTATCCACTGGCCAGGACAAGCTCTGCACAGCTCCAGTCCTCAGCTCCTTGCTCCTTAGTCCTAACTGACTCCTGACACTGAACTAGACTCTCACTAGACTGACTAACCCAGCCTCCAGATCCAGTTATATAGGGCAGGATCCTCCCCTTTTCTGGTCTGGAGCAGGAGGTGTTGCTTGTAGTGTGTTCCCTGACCAGGAAACTCCTGTTTTGCTCCCAGACATGGTATTACTACCACTGTGGCAACCAGACCCTCTGGGGTGCCACATTCCACCCTAGTAAATTTCAGTACTCCGGGACTGAACATATTTTGCAAAAATACAACAGGTAACAATACATTAACATATTTACAACCGTTAGAGTCTTTAAAGGTCACGGTATCATCCGCAACCAGGTGTCCATTTCACTGAAACAAGGTGCAATCAGAGGGACCTGTCCCAAACCCTCAACGTAGGCCCTAGGGTGGCTTCAGGGCATTGATGATCCGGAGTTGGACCACATCTTCAGCCACCTCCACGGGTTTTTGTTCTGTAGTCTGGCACCAAAGGGGCACTTTACAGGTGCAACTATTTACAGGCAGAGTTTTTGGTTATTCATTGTCCATAACTTGAAAGTCTTTTTGGACCCTGTAGGGTAACTGGAAAAACATATTCAATACACACACATAACAATTCAACATTACAGTTATAGTTACATTTACATTTTCCAACCAGCAGGAATTTGACCTCTGGTGATTCTGGTGGACCTGCTTAACACACTGTCTGTCTGTGTTCCACTCTGGTCCCCTTTCCCTACCCCTGGTGTGGTGGGCACTGTGTGACCTGCACTACTGGTATTTTGAGGTGTCACTGGTAGGTTGGGCAGCTTCCTACGGATCCTTTGGCTTACCGTGGGTACGACAGGCTCGCTACTAGCAGAGGGTAGATTCTCCTGGTCTGCTGATGAGGAATCTTCTGTTTCCGGGGCCAATGGTTCTTCCAACTCTACTGAGACTTCTGTAGGTGCTTGAGGTGCTGGTTGGAGAAATGTAAGGACAGGCACAACAATGGCATTATTCACTTGTGTCCATGACCGGGGAAATTTTCCAGTCCCGTACTGACCATTTCTTACACTTCCTCTGCGGGTTGAGGGATATCTTGGCCTTCTTCAGCATGCTGTAGCTGCTCGGGACATTTCTTCAGGTGGTCTCTGGAAACTGTTGCTGTTGTCTCACCTCCGTCCTTACTTATGAGGCACACCTTGGTATTATCATGACTTGATGGTAGAATGGTGTACGGCTCTTTTTCCCACTGGTCATCCAACTTGTGGAGTCGCCTCTTCCTCTTTAGGACTTGCTCTCCAGGTGACAAGGGGGCAGCAGGTGCATGTTGATTGTAAGTCCTCTCTTGCCTTTCTCTTGCTTGGAACAGACTTCTTTCAACACTTTCCTGTACCTTGCGGTATTGCTGTTGCCGCTCAGTGTCCCAATCTGCGTCTGGTGAGGCATCCTCTGGTGTCAGAACTCCCATATCCAGATCGATGGGCAGCTTACCAGGTCTCGCTCTCATCAGGTAAGCTGGTGTGCAGTTGGTGGAATTCACTGGGATATGATTGTAGAGGTCCACTAGGTCTAGCAACTTTTCTGGCCACAGACTGCATTCCTCCAGGGGCAATGTCTTCAGTAGGTCTATCACCACCTGGTTCATCTTTTCACACATCCTGTTGGTCTGGGGGTGATAAGGCGTTGTCCTGATCTTCTTGCAGCCGTACAGGTTGCAGAACTCCTGGAATACCTCCGCTTCGAAGGCCGGACCTTGGTCAGTTAGCACACGTTCTGGGTAACCATGCGGGCGGCAGAAGTGCTGTTGGAAAGCTCTGGCTGCTGTCTGAGCTGTTTGGTCCTTGACTGGCACTACTACCAGAAACCGGGAGTAGGGGTCTACGATGGTGAGAGCGTAGACATAGCCTGACCTGCTTGGGGACAGCTTCACATGGTCTAGGGCTACCAGTTCGAGCGGCTGCTTGGTGATGAAGGGCTGCAGGGGAGCCCTCTGGCTGTCACGGTCTTTCCTTCTCAGGTTGCACGGTCCGCAGTCTCGACACCACCTCTCGATTGCTCCTCTCATGCCGACCCAATAGAACCGTTCACGCAGCAGGACTTCCAGCTTTTTCCATCCGAAGTGTCCTGCTCCATCGTGGTACACTTCCAAGACCATAGACGCGTCCCGCCTCGGGACTACCACCTGCCAGACCAGCTCATGCGTCTGGGAGTTGACAGTTCTTCGACACAGCTTCCCTTCATAGATGAACAGCTTACTCTTCTCTTTCCACAGCTGTTTGGTCTCCTCTGGAGCATCTGGGTCAGGGTATGAGTCGGCTCGTGTCAGCAACTCTTTGACTAGGTGGACGGCCGGGTCACTGTCTTGTGTTTCTGCCCAGCCGTGGTGGGGCAAGGGATTGAACGTGGCCTCTTTGGTGGAAGAGTACCTGTCTTTCACACAGTGGGAGCACTGAGTTATCCCATGACGGTGGAAAGCGGGGATTTCTATCTCTTCCAGTTCTTCTGGGTCTTCTCCCCCATCTGGCAAGTTAGGCATCCTGGACAGTGCATCTGCATTGGCATTCTTGCGCCCAGCCCGGTACTTGATGGTGAACTCATAATTGGAGAGTCGGGCCATCCATCTCTGCTCCAGGGCACCAAGTTTCGCAGTGTCCAGGTGTGTCAGCGGGTTTTTGTCTGTGAATACGGTGAACTTGGAAGAGGCGAGGTAATGTTTAAAGCGCTTTGTCACTGCCCATACCACTGCGAGGAACTCTAGCTTGAAGGAGCTGTAATTTTCAGGGTTCCTTTCTGAGGGCCGGAGCTTCCTGCTGGCATAAGTGATTACCCGTTCTCTGCCCTGCTGGATCTGGGACAGCACCGCTCCCAGTCCCACGTTGCTCGCGTCCGTGTGGAGGATGAAGGGCTGGCCATAATCAGGGTAAGCCAGGATCTCGTCCCCCGTGAGGGCCATTTTCAGCTGGTGGAAGGACTCATCTTCCAGCTTGTCCCATTTGAATGGCGGCTTCTGGTTTTTGGCCTTCCTGGACTGGCCTATCAGGAGGTCCAGCATGGGTGCTGCCATCTTGGTGAGGCCTGGAATAAATCTTCGGTAGTAGCCTACCAACCCGAGGAACTGCCGCACTTCCTTTACGGTGGAGGGTCTTGGCCAGTCCTTGATTACTGTGATTTTATCGGGATCTGGAGCTACACCGTCAGCGCTCACCCCGTGCCTCAGGTACTGTACCTTGGGTTTCAGCAGATGACATTTTGAGGGCTTCACCTTTAGACCAAAGCCAGCCAGTGAGTCAAACACTTCCGCCAGGTGCTTCAGATGGTTCTCATACGTCTGGGAGTATACAATGACGTCATCCAGGTACAGCAGGACTGTCTCGAAATTCTTATGTCCCAGATAGCACTCCATCAACCGCTGGAAGGTTCCTGGGGCGTTGCAGAGCCAGAATGGCATGCAGTTGAACTCGCTGAGGCCCATCAGGGAGGTGAATGCGGTCTTTTCCTTATCCACCTCTGCTACAGGAACCTGCCAATACCCACTAGTAAGAGCCAAAGTGGAGAAATAGTTAGCAGACTTTAATGCAGCTAGTGATTCCTCTATTCTGGGTAACGGGTATGCATCTTTGTGTGTTATGCGGTTGATTTTCCTGTAGTCTACACACATTCTCATAGCGCCATCCTTTTTCTTTACAAGAACTAATGGAGCTGCCCAGGGGCTACAACTGTCTCTTATTACCCCAGCCTCCTTCATTTCTCGCAACATCCCTTTGGCATTTTGGTAGTGTGCAGGGGGTACAGGCCGGTACCTTTCTTTAATGGGTGGATGGTCTCCCGTGGGGATATGGTGTTGAACCCCTTTTACCTGCCCGAAGTCAAGTGGATGTTTACGGAAGACTCTTTTGTATTCCTGTACCACCCGGTACACTCCTTGTTTTCAGTGTGGAGAGGTGGAGTCAGTGCCCACATGCAGCTTCTGGCACCAGTCCTCCATTTGTTCCTTGGAGCCGTTATCCTCTGCCTGTTGGGATGGAGGCAAGGGTTCCACTGTCTTTATAGAATTCTGGTTGACAGTGAACTGTTTGGCTAGAGTGGCATACCGGGGCAAATGGACTTCTCTCTCCCCAATGTTTAGGATGCGGACGGGTACCCTCCCATGGCGGACATCAACCACCCTCTGGGCTGTCAAAATGGTGGGCCTACTGTCAGAGTAGACGGGCTCTACCATGGCCTGGTAATCTCTACCCCTTAGACCAATAGCTGCCCGGCACCATATCATAATTTCACTTCTTCGGGGCATGGCAATAGGAAATGGGTCACTCATCCTGACACTGCCAATTTCACCACCAGACAGTTCTACCTGTTGTCTTTTCATCAGGGCTCTGATCTCTCTTTGTAGAACCGGCTGCTGGCTGGATCTGGCAGTCTCCGCAACCTGCTGTAACAAGACAATTATCTCTGCAAGACAATTTTCAATTACATTAGTGCCCATGGTTATCATGGGATGACTTTCTCGGCGATCAATGTCGACAATAATCAGTCCTTGTGCTGGCAGTTCCACTTTGCCAACTTTATGGTCACTTCTTTGAACCCCACCTGAGGTACGGGTTGACCATTGCTGGCATAAATACTCAAATGTTCATCTGGATGGCGGGTAATATCAGAGTCAGTCCAGTAAAGAATGTAGGGGATGGTGGTCACTTGGGATCCAGTGTCCAGCAACGCGCTCATTGGAAAGCCGTCCAGCACGACAGGTAGGACCGGTCGTCCTCCCACATATTTGTCTCGCCAGCTTGATGGGCCTGGTGGTCTTATGCCTGGGGGTTGGCCCTCTGCCCCAGGTTTTGCTCGTTTAAATGACAGTACCTTGCATAATGTCATGGCTGGTTGCAGCGGCGGCAGATGGGTTGTCCGTCCTGGTCGTAGCGGTCGCTGTTCCTTCCTCTGGATGGTGGAATCCTCTTCTGTTGGCGCCACGGGATGTCCTCCGGACTGGAAGCCAGCTGGATCTTTCCTTTGGGATACACCTGCAAGGACTGTACAGTTTTGGTTAGTGCTGCTACACTTTTAGTTAGCTCTTGGACCTGATGGTGCAGGTCTGTTGACGGGGCACTGTCCAGAGTTTGTGCATCAGCTCCTACAGGCTTCGGGGAAAAGGGTGCCACCTCCTGCTGGTAGGTGATATCTGGGCGGCGGTGAGCTGTAGCGCCACCTGGTGCTGGTTCTCGTAGCACCCAGATGGCCCTGTCCTTAAACTTAGCAAAGTCTAAGTCAGGGTTTTGCAGAGCCACTATGCGCAGCTGGGTTCGGTGGGCGCTGGACAGTAAACCCTCAATAAACTGCTCAGTTAACAGTCTGTTTTCATCACGCACACTGTCAGGGTCTACCTGTTTGATGGCCCTCAGCGCCTCCTGCAGGTTTAAAGCATAGTTCCATACACTGTCCTGTGCCCGTTGTCAGACCATGCCCCGTTGAGATGGTTGAGGGAAAAGAGGGGTAACAATGCCAAGGTAACTAGATGGTTCCTAGCTCTTCAGGACTTCAACTTTCACGTAGACCATAGGCCTGGGAAGTTACATGGGAACGCTGATGTGTAGCACCCCGAGGGCTCGGCTGCTACAGGGGTATTGCACCTCGAACCAGAGGTGTGGTATTCCACTCCCGGGTAAGGATGGAGTGTGGACTAGAACTCAGTTAGCTGCATGCACCACATACATCCCATTTCCGGGGGACAGATCAACGGTACTCCCACCAGATAGATGTGCAGGTACGACAGCGTCTGTCCCTGGCTGGAGTGGGAGGGGGGGAGGAATATCCCAGTGGTGCAGGAGCAGAGAGGGGAGGGACTCTGGGCATAGGAAGGAGCCCATTGGTGGCTAGTCACCTGGGCTCGGGTGTCAGAGGGAGTATAAAAGGTGGGCACCATCTTAGGAGTTCAGTTGAGTCAGACAGAAAAAGAGGAGAAGAGTAGTGACAAGGAGCAGCAGCCCTGTCTGGGTGCTGCTCCTGAAGGGAGCAAGAGAGAGAAAGACAAGAGGAAAGGAACAAGGAACAAGGAAGGAATGGAACCTGGAGAAAGGCCCAGAGACATGAAGGAAGAGGGAACCCGAACACGCTAGGAGTCAGCGGGTGAAGGGTTGGCAGATCAGGGTACCGGATCCCGAACTGGTGGAGGCCACTTATCCTCAGCCAGGAACCGGAGGTCGTGGCCACGTCTTGGCGCGACCACTCACTACACTCACCACGAAGGCACGCCACATAGGGTCAGGGAAACCGGAGATAGGTTTCGCCACCAGAAGGCCCGAGGAAGCTGGACATGGGTGGGTCCCTAGTGGGGACGGCCAGAGAAAGGAACGGAGAAAGGAGTTCAAGGTCACACTCTGGAACTGCCTGGGGGTTGGTCGAGCCCCGTACCTGGTGGACGCAGCACGGCTCGGGTCGTCATCACCTGCAGGACTGACACTGATAACATCTGTGAGTAAAGCATTGAAAACTGCAATCAGTCTCTGTGTTCCATCGCACTACCAGCACTAAAGGTACCGGGACGCCCTTTCTATCACTCCCTTCACCCGCACCAGCTGCCCTGAGGCCATACCTCTCCCGTTGGGGGTTATACCACCATTGCTGCACACATACCACCAGCCTCAGCGGACCGCAAATCAATGGGTGGCGTAGTCTACACTTAAACAACATCTACAAAGACTGCCACACACTTAGTTTGACCACCCTGGGCACGGACCGGGTCCCCGCCACTCGGAGACTACTACCCCCATCGGATCCGGCTCCGGGTATTCCCCCGCGCACACGTGCGCCGCACTACAGCACTGGCCCAGGGGGCGCGTCAGATGCCCTTTCCCGATTTAGGTCAATTAGGATTACCATAATTTTTAATATTTGCCAAATGCCAGAATAAGGAGAGAGAGAATGTATTAAGGCATTTAAAAAAACGGGAAAGGTTTATTCTGATTTCATGTCAGATATTGAGAAAAACATGCATGTGTCTTTTTATATAGTGTATGTAAACTTCTGGTTTCAACTGTACATCTTGGGCCTCTTCCTTGTATAATGTGCTCTATTCTGCGCCCTTTCCTGGTATTATGCTCCCCATCCTGAGCACCTTCCTGGTATAATGCACTACATCCTGAGCACCTTCCTGGTATAATGCACTACATCCTGAGCACCTTCCTGGTATAATGCACTACATCCTTGGCACCTTCCTGGTATAATGTTACCCTTCCTGAGCACCTCCTGGTATAATGCACTCCATCCTGGGCATCTTCCTGGTATAATGTACCCCATTCTGAGCACATTCCTGGTATAATGTACCCCATTCTGAGCACATTCCTGGTATAATGTCCCCCATCCTGAGCACATTCCTGGTATAATGTCCCCCATCCTGAGCCCTTTCCTGGTATAATGTCCCCCATCCTGAGCACATTCCTGGTATAATGTCCCCCATCCTGAGCCCTTTCCTGGTATAATGTTCCCCATCCTGGGACCCTTCTTGGTATAATGCACTCCATCCTGGGACCCTTCCTGGTATAATGCACTCCATCCTGGGACCCTTCCTGGTATAATGCACTCCATCCTGGGACCCTTCCTGGTATAATGCACTCCATCCTGGGACCCTTCCTGGTATAATGCACTCCATCCTGGGACCCTTCCTGGTATAAGCACCCATCAGCCCAAGGGTGCTTTTAATTAGTGTTGGATTCTACCTGCCCACTTAAATTTGTAGGTTTCTATCCCAAGAGAGGCATGTTTGCCCATTTATATTGTAGGCTTATAGCCCAAGAGAGACATGTTTAAGAGGTTAGTTACCCATCATGTGGAGGCTACCTTGTCGTGGTTGATGGGCATACATGAATTGGCCAATTTGTGCGCTAAGAGCCTTCATTTTTTGTAAGTACATTTTATTTAGCAATAATGCAGTTTAGCTCTTATGTTCTCAGTGTCAGCATATGTATTGTCCCTTGCAGTGTGTTGCTGTGCTTTCTTATTGTACCCTTCCTGGTATAATGTCCCCCATCCTGTGCCCCTTCCATTAATAATGTTTGCTGTTCTTCTCCAATACATTTAAAAATAAATAAATTATTCTTCTTCCCTTCCTCCACTCCCACAACTCGCAGCGTATTCTTCTATAGCACTTGAAGGAACTGGCATCTAACTTCGTCTTGCTGGCATGGTGCATGACGTCACGGTCATGTGCCGCCTGTGACTGGCACACCAACGTCAACAGCCGGCCTCTGATTGGCTGGCAGGGTGTATTGCGGTGCAGGGACACAGATGGTCTCTGCGTCTCAATACATTTCAGCTGAATGTGTGTCCTTGCATGCACCTCTAACTGAAATAGGTGCTGGTGGCGGCCGACCCCCCTCCTGCACGGGCCCGGTCGCACCCTCTGTGACCGATGTCGTTCCGCTCCTGGAAGGGATATGCTGATGTTTACTATTGGATTCTATCATGTATGTGAGAATAAAAGGCTTCTTGAGATTGATGACACTGCCATATCTAGCAGCCAAGACTTCTCAATAATAGCGGACAATTGAGGCTGCTGGGATCTAGATCAATCACACAACGACACGTGTACAATGCAATAGTGTTTTTATTAGCAAAATCATAAGAATCATTAACCTGAATTACATCGTAATTTACTAATAAAGAAGGTCAGCTCCTGATTTTACATAATGATCGGTAATGGCGCCATCATCCCATTCTCTCACACATTTACACTGCTGCACTGCCATCTAGTGATGAAAGATAAAAAGTAAAATACCAACACAGTTTATTGTCAAATTGGCCATACAGAGTCACTATTGGTGGGATCATATTATTAACACGGCTCATTATAGACTGCAGGTTATTAACAAGTTAATGGCACGGTGGTTGGAACAAAAGATCTCAAATTTCGACTCATCAGACCAAAGCACAGATTTCCACTGGTCTAATGTCCATTCCTTGTGTTCTTTAGCCCAAACAAGTCTCTTCTGCTTGTTGCCTGTCCTTAGCAGTGGTTTCCTAGCAGCTATTTTACCATGAAGGCCTGCTGCACAAAGTCTCCTCTTAACAGTTGTTGAAGAGATGTACAGCGGTGTTTAAATGTGGAGCCAAGATCGGTGATTGGTCACAGCCGATATTTAAATTTGGCGCCCAAATCGGTGATTGGTCGCGGGCAGCGCCAGCGACCAATCAGCGATTTTTAACACAAATGTCCGGACCTTTGTAACACCATGCTGATACTGTGGGGACATCAGCGGCTAGGGTGTGAAGGGAGGACCGGGGAGCGGCGCTGCGCGTCGGGATACTTCTGCTGCGAGCAGTCGCTCATCTCCAGGCTTCTCGCAGTGGAAGTATCCGCACAGGCAGCGGCGCTCCCCGGTGCTCACTAATACGATTCCGCTCCCTGCTCCTCACCAATATGATTCGCTGATTGGTCGCGCTCTCCGCACGCGACCAATCAGTGATCTTGGCGCTAAAGTTAAACACCGCTCAGCTGATTGGTCGCGGCCGCTGCCCGCGACCAATCACCGATTTGGGCGCCACATTTAAATAGCGGCTGCGACCAATCAGTACAGCGGTATTTAAATGTGGAGCCAAGATCGGTGATTGGTCGCGGCCGATATTTAAATTTGGCGCCCAAATCGGTGATTGGTCGCGGGCACCGCCAGGGACCAATCAGCAATTTTTAACACAAATGTCCGGATCTTTGTAACACCATGCGGATACTGTGGGGACATCAGCGGCTAGGGTGTGAAGGGAGGACCGGGGAGCGGCGCTGCGCGTCGGGATACTTCTGCTGCGAGCGCCCGCTCATGTCCCGGGTTCTCGCAGCGGAAGTATCCGCACAGGCAGCGCCGCTGACATCCATGCGGCAAGGGTGTGAAGGGAGGACCGGGGAGCGGCGCTGACATCCAATTGGTCGCGGCCGCTATTTAAATGTGCCGCACAAATCGGTGATTGGTCGCGGTCTTGGCCCGCGACCAATCACTGATCTTGCGGCTAAAGTTAACCACTACTGTGCTGATTGGTCGCGGCCGATATTTAAATTTGGCGCCCAAATCGGTGATTGGTCGCGGGCAGCGTCCGCGACCAATCAGCACAGCGGTGTTTAACTTTTGCGCTAAGATCAGTGATTGGTCGGGTCCGAAGACCGCGACCAATCATCGAATCGTATTGGTGAGGACCGGGCAGCGGCGCTGCCTGTGCGGCTACTTCCGCTGCGAGAACCCGGGACATGAGCGGGCGCTCGCAGCAGAAGTATCCCGACCGCTCCCCGGTCCTCCCTTCCGCATGGATGTCAGCGACGCCGGCGGTCCTTCCGCTGCTGCCGGCCGGGACATGAGCGCCTCGCGCCGCTCATCTCCCGGCTGCATCTCCGTCCCGCAGATGGGTCCGGCGGTCGGGGTCCTCCTGCTGGTACCGGCCGGGAGATGAGCGCCTCGCGGCGCTCATCTCCCGGCTGCAACGCCGCTGAGCTCCGTCCCGCAGAAGAGCCGCTAACGGCCGCCATCTTTTTTCTGAAAGCCCGCGGCGCTGATTGGCCGCTGCCGGACCAATGAGCGACGCGGGATTTCCTGGACAGACAGACAGACAGACAGATAGACAGACAGACAGACAGACAGACAGACGGGATAAGACAATTATATAGTAGATACTTCGAAAACTCTTACCAACACTTATCAACCATTTGCAGTCCAAAAAGCCCCTCAGTGGCCAAGAAAGTAAGGAGAAAGTTTGGCCAGTTTTAATGGCCTGTCTCCAATAGGTGGATGTCCCCAGGTAAATATCATTACTGGCAGATAAACCCTTTTACCACTTTGAAAATCTAACACTCAGAGCAGCGATTCATCCGCAAAACAATTTTATATTACATCCATTTATAATCTACATAATAAATTGAGCAACTTTGTTACTAGATAGAATTGCTTGTCTTGCACTGGCCCTGAGTTATACCTTATTCTCTTCCACATCTACATTGATCATTCTTAATTTTACTGCATAGCCTGCTTGTTCAGTGTCTGGACAGCAATTATGCTCTTTACTTTATTTGTATTCTTGGCATCATACAGTCATCTGATGTGTTAGAAGGGGCATCATTAAGTCAGTTATTCGGGGAAATAAAATTCAATGCTGGATCCCTGCGGATCCATTGCCATATGGCACCCCTGGATCCCATTGCCGCAAGCCGCTGAGTGGTCTTCGAGGTCTGCATTGTTTGGATGGTAGGAATAGCGCTGCATGCTGCACCTTTTTTGCCATGAAAAGCAAATGAATGCATAATGGACCTACAGACGGAGGGCCGGAGCACAGAACAGGACCCTACAAAAAGCAGTACAGCAGAACTAAGCTGTAGCTAATCATGTGTCACCCCACACCTTTACATTCAGTAGTAATTCAGTGTGAATGCAGCTTTGAGCTATGATACAAGTACAGAATCATTTTTTTACAAACTTATGCTACATTTGAAGACGTTCTGAAGATTGATGATCTGGGTAAACGGGTGAAATGGTGTATAAAGGTGAACCTATGCGTTACATGGATCAACAGCTGCAGCTCAATAACTAGCATCTATCTCTAGGCGGACATCTTCAGTGTCACATTGGACACCACAGGATGGCAGCTGATTCTGTGAGGTAAAACATTTCCCTGCCTGTTTAAAAACTTGTTTTACCTCACATAAAGAATCGGCTGTGATCCCCTGCTGTAATGTCTGTATACTCTCTTGCATCCTCCCCGTCCAGGAGATGAGGTATGTTCAGGCCATGTTCCTGTACGGTCAGACATTACACAGTACACAGCGGGGGCATATTTCTAAGATTATCTCAGCACAGGAACATTTTATTTAAACACATCCAATTGTGGAACTTATTATTATTCCAAGATCTATTGATTAAAATGAATTTTGTTTGTGGGAAAATCCCTTTAAATAATTGAAAGAGGGTGACAATTGCTCCTTTGAAACTTGATGCAGGTAATCTTATATGAGAGTAATGGCGTATTCACACATCTGTGTGTCATAGATCGTGATGCACAAGCTGTTTGCGAGTCTCCTGCCCCGATCTTTGACAGCCTCATATACGTCTATTAGGCCACATTGGCAGAAATGGAAGCTGGCACGTTTAGGTGGGCTACACTGTGGGAATGAAGAGCCTTGGGATTCCCAAACGTTTTTTATTAATATCAATGCGTTTCTGCAATGGACCAGGGCCTTTCTCAAGGTATAAAAAAAAACAAGCTCTTCACTCCCGCAGCACAGCCCACCTAAATGTGCCAGCTTCCATTTTTGCCATTCCACCTCTTGAAGAACCTTTCCTCCAGCCACAGGGCAGCAGCGGCTTTCTACACCATTATAGCTGTGGTGACTGCACACAACACCTCTAGGTGAGCGCTGCCATCAATTATCCCGACCCCTTATCAGACGCTATTGCCCTATTTTGTGTGCGCTCCTGTCCTTCTCCACAGCGTCTCTATTAGGCCACCTTCACACGTTCAGTAAGTTTCATCAGTGACGTGTTTCTATTATACTTTTCCTCTAATTGTTCCACTCCTGGTTTTGGCTTCCTAATACTGAGGTAAAATACTGACCAAATTACTGAATGTATGAACATGGCCTTAAGCTCTTAAGTTCGGGTCAAGAGGCCAGCAACTAATCTTAGAATCATTTTGTGCTCAGACCATGACACGCCTTAATGTGTAGAGTCACTTTCATCTTACAACTAAATAAAAACTACGTATTGTTTTAAGGGGGTATGCTACCACTTATCAATTAGGAGAAGGCATCAATATAAGTCAGTAGTATCAGATTGATAGGTGTCCAAATCCTAACACCACCAATCAGCTGTTACCAGCTCCAGCATGGAATCAATGGGGTGGCAGAGTGTTGGAACTCTACCAATCTGATCTTGGTGGTCCATCCTAAGTATAAGTGATCAATATCATAACAGTGAACACCCCTTTTAACTTTTTTTGCAAATACTTGCTTCTCTCATCCTGAAATGCAGCATGTTTTTGGATCAAATCACATGTGGCATTTTTGTTGCATACATTTTTTCGACTAAAATTCAATTCTTACATTTAAAGGGGTTGTCTTATCCTAAAGAGGACGTGTCACCAAATTTTTCATGTTTTTTTTTTCTATTTTATCTTTCATTTGCGGAGATATTAGCAATGAAAGTATTTGGCACCTAATGAGTTAAAAAAAATTAAGTCCAAGTAGATGTTATCAGAGTTTTCACTGGGGGTGCGAAATTCTTCTCCCTGCATGATGCTGACCAATTATAAGCAGACGACAACACTGAAAAGAAAGATGATCACATCCCCACCATAGCTTAGAGCAGATTTCTCAGTGTCTGAGATGTAAGGATACAGACCTGATCTCCTGGGCTAACCTCCTGCATGAGTAGAGCACACAACTGACTAATACCTTTCAGTTAAGGTCTCTATGGGTGAAGGGGCATCACAAGAGAGTTTAGTTGTGCAACATTACAAACCTTTCTAACAGCTCTCCTCCTCTTATGGCACTCTCACCTCTGCTGTACTGCGCCTCTCTCATACTACCTGTCCAGAAATGAGAGCACAGCGTCAGTATCACACTTAGATCCGTTGTGCTCAACTTGTACTGATTCTGCAGTGAGATTAGAGGAGACTGTCATTACATTTCACCATAGAAGTAACCCAGAACACACTGCTCCTGTGTGAGGTGTAATAACAGCCTAATATCACTGCAGAGAGAATACAAGTTGCTTGAGTACAAAAGACATAAGTGTGATACTGACACACTCCATAATCAGGAGAGTCAATAAAAGGGTTTGTAATGTGACACAGAGAAACTCAGCTGTGCGGCTCCTTCCTTGTCTAAGAGCTGTTATCTCTGCTTTCTAATCATGCAGAAGGTTAGACCAGGAGATCAGGACTCGCCATCATTATACATCTTAGGCTAGGTTCCCACGATGAGCTTTTGGTGAGTTTTTGATGTTGCAGAATTTCTGCACCCATTAAGATAGGTTATTTGCATTATTTCTAAAATATGCAGCGTAAAAACTCACTAAAAACTCATTGTGAGAACGTATACCCTAAGAAACCCGCTTTGAGCTATGGTGGGGGCGTGTTCTTCTTTTCTTTGAGTGTTGCTGCTTGCTTATGATTGGTCAGCATCATACAGGAGAAATCTGCAGCATATTTAAGGATTTCTCACAAGCCTCATTCGGGTAAATGCAAAAAGGTAAATAAAATTACCAAAATTTCCACAACAAAAGTGTAGCTATACCTACAGCGTATTCACACCCAGACTATAAGATTATGGCCTGTCTCTGGGTGTTTTTTTTTTTTTTACACAGTAGTCAGAACCTGCAAAATTGTGGTGCTGTGCATTACATGAGCTATACTAAGGGAGTGCCTGTTAGCATAGAGCTAATACGTCCATATATCGACCAGCAGAAATTGTAAAAGAAGAACTATAGAAGGATAGACTATAGTGGATCATTCCGGATTGGTACAACATAAGTAGCCAAAAGGCTTCACCCCGGTATTCCATGCTATGTGCTTCTTATAAAGTGAAATCTCTCCATAGACCGCCTCTGTGAAGACCACCCCCTTATCCAGATGATAGATTTTTAGTTCCACCATATATAATGCATACTGGCCATTTTTTTTTTTTTCAGAAAATCACCAATTTTGGGTCGTCAGCTGTAAAAGAAGAAATGCTTTACACCAGTGCTGGGAACCTATGGCAGCGTGCAGAGGGGGCAGGCAGAGCCCTCCTGGTGGGCACGCGCGCCATGGCCGCAGCATTAGCGCTACTGGATCGGGCCCGGCGGGGGAGAACTCTGAGCCCGCTGAGTGCCGACACCAGCTTCGCTACTGCAACTAGATGTGCGTTCTCTCTCGGACGGAAACACATCGAGCTGAAGTGTATTGCAGCGCACGAACTTGCCAGACCCGTGCGCTGCAATACACGCTGCCGGTCAATCAGAGGCCAGCGGCTGCTGGCCTCTGAGGCCGGCCGACGTCATGCTGGCCTCTGATTGACCGAAATCCGCTAGCCTCTGATTGGCCGGCCAACGTCATGCTGGTCTCTGATTGGCCAGAAGCCGCAGGTCTCTGTTGGCCAGCCGACGTCATGCTGGCTTCTGATTGGCCGGAAGCCGCTGGCCTCTGATTGGCCGTCAGCCGCTGGCCTCTAATTGGCCGGCCGACGTCATGCTCGCCTCTAATTGGCCGGAAGCCACTGGCCTCTGATTGGCCGGCCGACGTCTTGCTGGCCTCTGATTGCCAGGCAGCCGCTGGCCTCTGATTGACCGGCTGATGTCATGCTGGCCTCTGATTGGCCGGCAGCCCCAGGCCTCTGATTGGCTGGCCGACGTCATTCTGGGTTCTGATTGGCCGGAAGCCGCTGGCCTCTGATTGGCCGTCCGACGTCATGCTGGTCTCTGATTGGCCGGAAGCCGCTGGCCTCTGATTGGCCGGCAGCCGCTGGCCTCTAATTGGCCGGCCGACGTCATGTTGGCCTCTGATTGGTCGGCAGCCGCTGATTGGCCGGCCGAAGTCAAGCTCGCCTCTGATTGGCCGGCAGCCGCTGGCCTCTCATTGGCCGGCCGCCGCTGGCTTCTGATTATCCAGCCGCCGCTGGCCTCTGATTGGCCAGCAGCATGTATTGCAGCGCACGATGCAGTACCTCTGTGGCGACCGAACCCTCAGGGGCGCCACGCATGCACCCCACACACGTGCACTCCTTAAGCAGCTTCTAAATTTATGGAGCAGAACTGTAGAAGAGCATCAACCGAACATCAGGACCAATATCTGCTCCTTTGTGTAAGGATGAACAGGAGGACTGCAAAGGCCCTACAACATAACCAGAAGCACGTTACACCCAAAATTGTCAGAAGCAGACTCCATGATGGCGGTATGAGGGCCCGACGTCCTGTAATAGGACCTTACTCACAGCTCAGCACCTTGCATCTCAATTGGCATACACCTGAGAACACCAGAATTATCAGGTCCTACGTTCTCTGTACAGGTGACAGCAGGTTCACATTGAGCAAGTGATAGATGTGAAAGTCTGGAGACGCCGTGGTGAATGTTATTCAGTCTGCACCGCCACCCAGCATGATGGGCACCATGTGACAGCCAACGGCAACCTGACTGCTGTTAGGTACACGGATGAAATCCTTAGAGCCAATGTCAGAACTTACCGTGGTGCAGTGGACCCTTGGTTCCTCCTAGTGCAGGACAATACCCTTCCTCATGTGCCATACTGGGAAGGCAGTTCCTGGATGATGAAAACATTGATGAGCTCACTTTCCCCAGACCCAGGTGCAAACCTGGTACAACTTGTGTAGCTACACAGGGGTCCAAAAGGTAAGAGTGGCCACTACCACTTCCAAAACAGGTGGAATTGTCTGTGTCCACTCATGCCCAGACCTGAATCCAATTGTGAATCTTTAAATCATTATGTATCAATGCATCCAATGCCGGGGTCTGGGAGGCTGTGGTTGGTGTTACCGAAAAGGATGATTGCAACAGACTTCATGGATGGGCGGCTTATGACTGGTAGTGAACAGAAGGGCGGCTATATTAAAGGGGCCAGAGCCGTACTTATAAGCAGAGGCCCACATGACGGTGATTGGGCCAGGAGAGGAAAATAAAGTTTGAATGAGGTCTATGGGATTGGATCAATAGGGAGTGGGAGGGGATAGTAAAAGGGGGTATAAAAGGAAAAGTGTGGGAAAAGGGGCCATTCCTGTGGGGAGAGCAATGGGAAAAGTCTCACCTGCACACCCTCTTTTTTCAGGGAATTTAGAGATGTCTAATGGAAATATATACAGTACAGACCAAAAGTTTGGACACACCTTCTCATTTAAAGATTTTACTGTATTTTCATGACGATGAAAATTGTACATTCACACTGAAGACATCAAAACTATGAAATAACACATGTGGAATTATATACTTAACAAAAAAGTGTGAAACAACTGAAAATATGTCTTATATTCTAGGTTCTTCAAAGTAGCCACCTTTTGCTTTGATGACTGCTTTGCATACTCTTGGCATTCTCTTGATGAGCTTCAAGAGGTAGTCACCGGAAATGGTTTTCACTTCACAGATGTCCCCTGTCAGGTTTAATAAGTGGGATTTCTTGCCTTGTAAATGGGGTTGGGACCATCAGTTGTGTTGTGCAGAAGTCAGGTGGAGACACAGCTGATAGTCCTACTGAATAGACTGTAAGAATTTGTATTATGGCAAGAAAAAAGCAGCTAAGTTAAGAAAAACGAGTGGCCATCATTACTTTAAGAAATGAAGGTCAGTCAGTGCGAAAAATTGGGAAAACTTTGAAAGTGTCCTCAAGTGCAGTTGCAATAACCATCAAGCGCTACAAAGAAACTGGCTCACATGAGGACCGCCCCAGGAAAGGAAGACCAAGAGTCACCTCTGCTTCTGAGGATAAGTTTATCCGAGTCACCAGCCTCAGAAATCTCAGGTTAACAGCAGCTCAGATTAGAGACCAGGTCAATGCCATACAGAGTTCTAGCAGCAGACACATCTCTACAACAACTGTTAAGAGGAGACTTTGTACAGCAGGCCTTCATGGTAAAATAGCTGCTAGGAAACCACTGCTAAGGACAGGCAACAAGCAGAAGAGACTTGTTTGGGCTAAAGAACACAAGGAATGGACATTAGACCAGTGGAAAGGTGAACGGATGGACTCTACATGCCTGGTTCCCACCGTAAAGCATGGAGGAGGAGGTGTGATGGTGTGGGTGTGCTTTGTTGGTGACACTGTTGGGGATTTATTCAAAATTGAAGGCATACTGAACCAGGATGGCTACCACAGCGTCTTGCAGCGGCATGCTATTCCATCCGGTTTGCGTTTAGTTGGACCATCATTTATTTTTCAACAGGACAATGACCCCAAACACACCTCCAGGCTGTGTAAGGGCTATTTGACCAAGAAGGAGAGTGATGGGGTGCTACGCCAGATGACCTGGCCTCCGCAGTCACCAGGCCTGTACCCAATCGAGATGATTTGGGGTGAGCTGGACCGCAGAGTGAAGGCAAAAGGGCCAACAAGTGCTAAGCATCTCTGGGATCTCCTTCAAGATTGTTGGAAGACTATTTCCGGTGAGTACCTCTTGAAGCTCATCAAGAGAATGCCAAGAGTGTGCAAAGCAGTCATCAAAGCAAAAGGTGGCTACTTTGAAGAACCTCGAATATAAGACATATTTTCAGTTGTTCCACACTTTTTTGTTAAGTATATAATTCCACATGTGTTAATTCATAGTTTTGATGCCTTCAGTGTGAATGTACAATTTTCATAGTCATGAAAATACAGAAAAATCTTTAAATGAGAAGGTGTGTCCAAACTTTTGGTCTGTACTGTATATTGTTATGTTTTATGGCTCGGGCTTATGATGAAGGTTATAAATTTTTACTGTGAGTCTCAGTGGCTGGGGCAGTAGGGGGTGTCTTTGGGGTTGGTGGAATTTTTTATGGGTGGGAATTTACAGAGATGGTTCCCTTCAGGATGGAATTACTAATTGGCTGATCTGGCACTTAGTGGGGCTCTGGACTGGGGTGTACTCTTGGAGCCAGTGGTGGTGTTACCTTTACCACTGATTGTGGTGTGGTGCCCTTGAGCTTGGGGTTACGGCTGAGGGTAAAATAATTCTATGGAAAAATGCTTTGTTCTACATGTGCCGGATCTTGTAGCCCCAAGGACCTCCGCCAATTCTTTCATTGGTTATTGTTGTTTGTCAATAAATGGCCGATATGGCAAATTATATCCAAAAAAGAAAGTCTCCTGTGTATCATTTATTATAAGTTAAGTGGTATGAGACACTGCTTGGGGAGAAAGAAAATAATTAATATGAGGGATGGTTTCAGGAGAACGATTTGTGCCATACACCGTCATGATCACAGATATATTTTCTTAAATGTCAGAAATGTATTTTTTAACATTTTGATTTCTTTGATTAACAGTTCTGCACACAGAGATATTCCCCTAAGGCCACATTCACACATTCAGTATTTGGTCAGTATTTTACATCAGTATTTGTAAGTTAAAACCAGGAGTGGGTGATAAATACAGAAGTAGTCACGTGTTTCTATTATACTTTAACTCTGATTCTTCCACTCCTGGTTTTGGCTTACAGATACTGATGTAAAATACTGACCAAATACCGAATGTGTGAATGTGGCATAAGAAAGACAAAACCTCACTTTTATTTTTGTAAATATTCAGGTTTCGGATTTTATTAACCTTTATGATTAACCAGCAGCACTGTAGTTGTTCAATACTAAAATTAATCATTAAAAATACAAAATGTGCACCCCGTGTATATCTGTATATTGTATGTATACATCTGCAAAAGTTTGGTTCCCCATCCTTCAAATTTGATATCTATCTATCTATCTATCTATCTATCTATCTATCTATCTATCTATCTATCTATCTATCTATCATTGTGACATTAGAATAAAAATGATGTCACAAGTGATGTGATGACATCACCGCATTCTATATCCCAGTGTTCCGTCCTAAGGGAAACCACTGCCTTACAGACTCCCAAGGGTGAGGTAGCCCCTTTTGTTTTTCGTGACAAACGAAGCAAAAATTGATTTTAAAATGGATAATTACAGAAGAGCCCAAAGAGATCGGGTTCTCAGAGAGAAGAGAGGAATAAATGAAGAGCAGGTACTATTGTTCGCTTTAGGGCGAAAAGACTTTATACTACCGGACATTGACACTGACGCCTCAAAAAAGGCGTCCAAAAGTAAAATTCTAGACAAAATGAGAAAGACCAAAAGACATGAGATCCTTACAGAGAGAAGGAAAATGGAGACCCTCACGGAGTCTCACTCTGCAGCCTCCGCTGAGCTTCAGAGGGCCATTCTTATCTCCTTGAAAAAACTCGGAGATCTGGTCCCTGAAATACGGAGGAGGAATAAAGAAGCCATCCTCAATAAGAGGAGAAACATCAGCGCAGAGTTAGAGCTGGAAGAGGTTCTCCAAGAGACACCAAGACAAGTGACATCCTCCAGATCTGAAAGTCTGGAGGCACCGAAACTACAAAGAGCGGCAGCCCAGAAGAGGATCAGGAACAGCAGAGACTGGGTTGTCCAATGTAGAAGACGTCTCATCTATGCCAACCCCATTATAAATGGGAATGGTGCATTGCGGAGGTCGAGGTCATCAGCTGAAAACATCTCCATCCCAGAGAACAAACAGCTGAGTGTTTCTCCACCAAACACAGCACTGGATACAGATGGACCAGGTAAGATGGATCTGCTCAGTGTAATAAGACTGGGGGTGAGGAGGATTATACTCCTAATATTATGTACTGGCATCAATTATCAAAAGTGCAGAAAAACTGTCCTTGTTGCCCATAGCAACCAATCACAATGCAGCTTTCATTGTTCCATAGAATGTTAAGAGATGGAATCTATGCTGTGATTCGTTGCTATGGACAACAGGGACAGTTTTATTATTGGACAGTTTTGATAAATGAGAGCCCAAATATTAGACATTTCCTGCTCATTTACATAATTGTATTTAAAATTATAATATTTTCTTTTAGTTATATTTGTTAACCCCTTCTTGACCGGGTAACCTTTCGTTGTTTTTTCCTTCCTCCTTCGAAAACCCATAACTATTTATTTTTTAATTTGTCTCCCAATGTAGCTGTATGTGGACTTGATTTTTTAGTGGACGAGCTGTAGTTTTGAACATTATTTATTTTAGTATTCAATGTTCTGGAAAATGGGGAAAAAGATTCAAAATGTGGTAAAATTGTGGAAAAAAAGTGATTCCGCCATTGTTTTTTTTCTAGATGTTCATTGAGTGGTAAAAATGACCTGACAAAATGATTCTCCATGTCAGTTACAACTATGATAATGCTGAACAGGCTTAGGGGTTATAATTCACTGAACTGGTAGAAGAAAATTAGGAATTTTATAAAAAATAAATTGGTTTGTGTCCCTATATTCTGAGACATTATATCTTTTGGATTTTGATAGCTGGATGGAGCTGTGCGAGGACTTGATTTGTTTTTTTTTGCGTGACAAGTTGTAGCTTTTATAGATAACTTTCTCGGGTAGACAAGACATTGTGATATCTTTTATTACAATTTATTAGATGTATACTGCGCCCTCACAAAAACACTATTCTGGTCTTTACATTTATTTTCTCCTTTCAGTGTTTACTGTTTGGGTTAATTAATGTTCCGGATGTGGTTATACTAGATATTCAAATTATTACTATTATTATTATTATTATTATTATTAATGGGGAAGTATTTTTTTTTACATTTTATTATTTTTTTAACTTTTTTTTGTTACTTCTTTTCTTTAGTCTCCTTTGGGGACTTGAACCTGCGATTTTTTGATCGCTTCTACTAGACACTGTGACAGAACTGTATATAGCTAAATTAAAAATCTCATATGAAATTAAGCCAGGCTGGTCTTAACAGGAGGAGGAAAAGACAGGGGCTTTCAGCAGGCTCAGGTAGTCATTTCCAATAATGTGTTCACTAAGGGGTTCAAATTTTTTATATCATCTCAGCAGATGGAATCGATAAGGCGCCCTACGACACAACGGACATGCCGGCACAAGGCCTTGATGATGCCAGTTTCCAGATTTCTGACCAAAGAGAACTGGTCCACACAGTCCAACCTATAGACTTTTCCAATCTCGAGTTCTGGAAAGTTCTTGGAAAAGGAAACTATGGAAAAGTAAGTGTCAATTTATATTTTTCCGTGTTCCCCAATGTATCCTGCACCAGATACACAGGAGAGATGTACATATTCATTACAGGATGCTCATATGTAATGATAATTGGGATAAACTAGTGAACTACTACACAGTAGTAGATGAGAGTTTGGTCTGATCTGTTGTGATTTTTCTCCAGGTCGTCTTGGCATCAGATCCAGTCAGTGAAGGGCTGCTGGCCATCAAAATCATGGACAAAAGTTCTTGTGAGGACTTAATCTCTACAGAGCTAGAAGTCCTGAGAATGGCTGCCGGATGCCCCTACCTAATGACTATGCGGGCGTTTAGGGAAACACCTACGGAGTATGAAATAGCCATGGACTATATGGTCGGCGGAGACCTGTTTGGCCACATGAAAGATTCAATGATGTTTAACACAAAGACAATAAGGTAAATGTCTTGTACTGAATGTTAGTAATCCGCTGCCGGCACATTGTAGTCTTAGATCAATGGACAACGACAACAGGAGAAACTAATGATGTGAAAAGGACACGTGTGTGATCTCCTCATGTTCTCTGTATGATTGTGCATGTAACCACTGATCCATCCTTTCTACTCCACAGACTCTTTGCGGCAGAGATGGTGTGCGGACTCCAGTTCCTGCATGAATGCGGCGTCATACATAGGTAATCATTTCACCTTCATAAATCTGTCACCTGTGACTCTTTGTTGTCTCCTTACATATCTATTGTAGAAAGTTCTTTCCATGAATTGTCCTCACAATCGGTATCTGATCCTTCTCCCTGCAGTGACCTGAAGCCAGAGAACATCCTCCTTCAAGACACCGGACACATCAAAATCTCAGACTTTGGCTTAGCAGCCATGAATGTATTTGAGGGTGACATAGTGGAATATACTGCTGGCACTAAGGGTTACATAGCGCCCGAGGTAAGAAACATCTCTGTGTGATTGATGTCGATAGTAGGATTGAGGGATAATCTGATCCCAATGTATTCTGCTCATATCTAATCACAGACAGGTCCTCATAGTCTCTGTGTGTAAATCCCCTTCCCGGTATATTCAGATTCTCTCCAATCTCATGTTCCCATAGGTAATGGACGGTGAAGGATACAACCATCTGGCAGACTCCTTTTCCTTTGGCGTCATCTTATATATGATGACTGTAGGTGATTGGCCATTCTATACCAGAGGCACAATGGACGAATACCACCAGTCTCTGTATGAAGACATCCCTTCTTTTCCACCTGGGATCTGCTGTCATACCATGGATATCATAAAACGGGTGAGTAAGATCAGATGGACAATGATAATAGGGGATTACAAGAAGATATAGAAGATAAGATATGTACAGTCCATAGACATTGTGTAATAATTTATCAGTAATAATACATAATATAATGACTAATGCTTTGTTTTCATTTTCTAGCTTCTCTGCAAAACTCCATCTGCCCGATCTGCCATTACATCGTCCATCAGATCGCATCCGTTTTTCTATTCTATAGACTGGAGCGATGTGGAGTCCCGCAGATCCGACCCACCATTCCCATATTACTATGTAAGTACAGCACATACAGACATCCAAAGTGTTATCACTACCCAGTAACACACTTACCCACTATACACCTTATCGCTATATCCCCCTAGTAC
The DNA here is from genome assembly GCF_046119375.1 of Phyllobates terribilis. Taxonomy (NCBI): domain Eukaryota; kingdom Metazoa; phylum Chordata; class Amphibia; order Anura; family Dendrobatidae; genus Phyllobates; species Phyllobates terribilis. The sequence goes on from NW_027362894.1 coordinate 3,731,370, forward strand.
TGTATATGCTGTATGTGAGGGGCTGATTCTCAGACGTGTATATTTCTCTTCTTCCAGCAGGAGTATTAGGCTGATAAAAATCAGCCCCATTCCAGTAACATCCAGGAATGAAGATTTACATTAATCGGATGAGACAATTACACTGGACTTTCTTATTTACCGGACTGTGACAAACCTACCGAGCTTCCACCACATAACATCCAAGTAGATTTGAGACCACACATCCAGGGATTTATTCCGATCGCCATATTTGGGGTCAGGAAGGAATTTTTTCCCTTGATATGAGGATGATCCAACAACGAGTCCTCAGGGTTATTTTTCGCCTTCCTCTGGATCAACATAGCAAGTAATTAAGGGCTGAAATTGAAGGATTTCTTTCAGCCATACTTGTTATGTCACCATCTGGACGACTCATCTACAATGTGGTGGTAAGGAGACGACTACAAGATATGGACATAAAGAAGGAAGCGGCTGCTCCTTCTCCTACTTGGCCATGTACAGACAGAAGGAAGCGGCTGCTCCTTCCTCTACCAGGCCATGGTCAGACAGAAGGAAGCGGCTGCTCCTTCTCCTACTTGGCCATGTACAGACAAAGGAGGCGGCTGCTCCTTCTCCTACTTGGTCTTGTGCAGAAAGAAGGAAGCGGCTGCTCCTTCATCTACCAGGCCATGGTCAGACAGAAGGAAGCGGCTGCTCCTTCCTCTACCAGGCCATGGTCAGACAGAAGGAAGCGGCTGCTCCTTCCTCTACCAGGCCATGGTCAGACAGAAGGAAGCGGCTGCTCCTTCACCTTCCTGACCATGGTCAGACAGAAGGCCATATGGCTAATCACGATGCTGAAGGAATCCAGGAAAACTCCAACTATACAGATCACAAGTCACACATTCCTGCTCTTCTCCTCTCTCATGTGTGATCCAGACCTGGATGTCCAAAAGCGGCAGAAGTGTAAGCCGAGGCCTGAGGAGCGGAATCATCATCATCTGCTCCTTTCCACAGAAAGTGACTATATCTACACACTTTCTTTTTATATATTTGCATAATATTAACAACTTTTATGCATAAAAATAAATATATAAAACATCTATGTTGCTTTTGGTTATATTACTGACATGCTTTTTGGTATTTTTATTAATATCATGATAAGGTATTTTGCTGCCTTAGGCAGATGACGCAAATGGCTCCCCCCCCAAGAAAAGGAATAGGTGAGAAACTATGGTAACTGGACCTCTAACTTCCTCGTCTGATCCATCAGGTAACAAGCTCTGATGACCACTTCCTTTACAATGTCAGACCCAAGAATAGTCATGGAAACTAATATAGCTTAATTATAATGGGGGCCGTTTGGTTTCAATTAATGAGATACAATAGATGCAGCTTGTAACAAAACCGATGGTTGTTCTACTGCCGTATTCCTGTGTGGCGCCATCCTCTAACAGGGGGCAGACTGTCCATACCCTGCGTATTGCGGGAATTACCGCCAGAACATCAACCTGATTACAGCTCCTCTGCTCCTGTCCTGGGGGCAGCGTTCACATTGTCTTAAAGACACAAATGCATTTCAATGCAGAGAGGGAATGAGAACAGGGGCGCAGGCGTTGAGCGGTGTTAGTGACCCACTGACTCCGCTCACCTTTGTTCCTGTGTACCGGCTGTCAGCATGCTGAATGTTTGCGGCAGGAGGAAGGTGCCAGTTGACTGCAGGCGTTCAATAATGACAATTTTTTTTCTTAAACTGCTCCCCCCTCAGAGAGGTAGCGTCCTAGGCGGGTGCCTACCCCTTTTCCCGGGCCTGCACTGGTGGTTCAGTTTGGATCCTCTTGCAGGAATAGTGCCATACACTATTGCAGTCAGTACAATGGAAATCATTGACTTGTCAAATTTAAAGGCTTTTTTGTGCAGAAGAGAAAAAATAAAAATGTGATTAAAGCAATGCTCCTTTGCTCATAGGGGAAATCAGTTTTATCAATCGCTTTGTTGGGGAGCTGTCCACTCCATTCTGGTCTTTCGGTCGTCCCACGTTACTTCTGACTCTCAGAATCCTACAGGATCTTATACGCGATGTGGAAGACAATTTCTCTATATAATGAGCCTTGATGTGACTCTCATAGGAATGCAAAGTGAGATTCATTCACCTCTACATCACTAGTCAGAGCTGTAGACACCAGGTTAATTTAATGAAATATCAGACCACCACTTTCAGGCCATATTCACACGTTCAATATTTAGTCAGTATTTTACCTCAGTATTTCTAAGCCCAAACCAGGTGAGGAACAATCAGAGGAAAAGTATAATAGAAACACGTCACCATTTCTGCAGTTATCACCCACTCCTGGTTTTGCCTTACACATACTGATGTAAAATACTGACCAAATACTGAATGTGTGAATGTGGCATGACATTTATTGCACTAGTCCATGTGCCGTCTGTTTTTTAATAACAGTTCCGTGTCTAATCCGTGAGACTCAGAGCAGGTTCTATTCTCATTCATTTTGCAGATCAGACTCAGCCATTAAAGTCTAAGGAAATCCATGTACAACGGATGAAGCACTGAAGACTTTTCTTTTCCTTTAGTGCTCCATCAGTGTTTCATCCATTTTTAATAGATCCATTAATAGTCAATGGATAAATAAAAGTTCAGACAGTCTACCTGCTTCAGTTTTTACAAATGTATGAGGAAAAAATATATCTATACAACACGGATATAAAATGGAGACAATGCGGAGACACATGGGAGAAAAATGTTCTGTTTTACAAGGATATAGAAATAGACAAGGACTTGTGAATGTAGCGTCCTCTGAAGAATAGGTAAAATCCATCAAGCTAAAGACAAGACAGACTGATAACTCAGTGAGGAATACAATAGAAGCTGCCTATTGAAGTCTATGGAGAGGCTCCGGACATCACTAGGTAGGCTTCATTTCTACACATGAGCTTGATGCATCATCCATTACTTTTTCTGTACATTTATTAGCATTTGTTATGTTTGTAGCATGGTATTCTACAGTTAGCATTACTAGTCGTATATGCCTTTATATATGACGCGCCCCCTGGGCCGTGTGTGTGGGAATACCCGGAGCCGGGTCTCTGTGTGATGTCAGGGGTTGTAGTCTCCGTGGCGGCGACCCGGTCCCGTGGCTCAGGGTGGTCAAACCAGTGGCGGATCTGTTTACTTGGTTTTTAATGTTGAAATGTCCGACTACGCCACCCGTGGATTGCGGTCACTGAGAACCGCCGCTGCGGGGCAGACCGCTGAGGCTGATATTGTGTGCGCAGCAGGGGGTAGTATAACTCCCCACGGGAGGAGTATAGCCTCAGGGCAGCATGTGTAGATGGTGAGGGTTGTGGTGCATAGGCGCAGCAGAAATGACTCAAAGTCCGTGCAGTGCAGTTCAGGGTCTTTACTGTTGGTGATGAAGGAGACCCTGCTGGGAGTACTGGCTAACATTAGAGGTCTGGTCAGTCTGTGAGCGAACAAGAATCCCCCTGGCCAGGTGGAGGTGTAGGCCTTCCCATCTGACTGCACTCTTCCTGGCTACCTTGCTGTAGTCGTGTAGTAGCCCACATCCCTGAGTGTACCGTGTGGTGCTCACCCGTATGGCTGGTGACTTGGGGCCTTTGGTTCCTTCCGCTCCTCGATGGCGGTGCCGGTCCCTTGCGTGTGACTGAGCCTCCGGGCTTTCTACGGCCAGAGGACCTGAAATCCCCTGCCAGGTGGTTACTGCTGCTGGATGTGAATATCCTCACAGCCTCGGACTCCGGTGTCAGGTTCTCTGCGTCTTCTGCCAGGACGAGCTCTGCTGCTCCAGTCCCTGGCTCTCAGCTCCAGTCTCCTACAGGGCTCCTTGCTGCTCTATCCCTCTCTCTGGAACTAACTAACTAATCTCGCCCCAGATCCAGTTTATAAAGGGCAGGTTCCTCCCCTCCCTGGACTGGGGCAGGAGGCGTTGCATGCAAATGTGCTCCTGACCAGGAAAACCCATGATCGCTCTCAGACATGGTATTTCTACCACTGTGGCAACCAGACCCCCTGGGGTGCCACATTCCCCCCTAGTAAACTTTAGTACTCCGGGACTAAACACCTTTTTTTTTTTGAAAACACACATAACAGGGTATAAACAATAACACAACAATATATGTACAAGGAGTTCAGTCTTGATAGGTCACGGCGCTTCCGTAACCAGGTGTCCATGTCACCCAAGATGCATTTTGAGGGACCCGTCCCAAACCCTCCACGTAGGCCCTGGGGTGGCTACAGGGCATCGATGATCCGGTGTTGGACCACGTCTTCAGCCACCTCCACGGGTTTTTGTTCTGTGGTCTGGCACAAAAGGGGCACTTAACAGGTGCAACTATTTACAAGGTACAGTTCCGGTTATTCATTGTCCATAACCTGTCCGTCCATAGACCCTGTCGGGTAACTTGAGAAACATAATCAGTATTCAGTTAACAAACATAAAACATTACAACATTTGCAATATACAGGTATATATCATTTCTCCTAGATTCTCCAGCGAGCTGGCTTCTGACCTCTAGTGCTCCTTGTGGACCTACGTAACACACTATCTGGTAATGTTCTTTCTGGGTCCCCTGTTTCCACCCCTTATGTAGTGGGCTCGCTAGTGTCTGCAGTACAGGTGTTTGGAGATGTTAGGGTCGGTTGGGCAGCTTTCTGCGTACTCTTTGGCTTACCACGGGCACGGCAGGCTCACTACTAGCAGAGGGTTGATTCTCCTGGGCTGCTGGTATGGAATCCTCTGCCTCCGGGGCCGGTTGCTCTTCCAACACTACTTGCTCTTCTGTAGGCCCTTGAGGGGCTGGCTGGAGAAAGGTAAGGACGGGTACCACAATAGCGTTGTTAATTTGTGTCCAGTACCGGGGAAATTCTCCGAGTACTGTACTGACCATTTCTTCCCTTTCCTCTGCGGGTTGAGGGCTATCTTAGTCTTATTCAGTGCTTTGCAGCTGCTCGGGACACTTCTTCAGGTGGTCTCTAGAGACAGTGGCTGTGTTCTCTCCTCCATCCTTACTGATAACGCATACTTTCGGGTTTTCATGACTTGAGGGCAGTACTGTGTACGGGTCTTTCTCCCACTGGTCATCCAACTTATGGAGCCGCCTCTTCCTCTTCAAGACCTGCTCTCCAGGTGCCAGGGGAACAGAGGGAGCATGCTGGTTGTAAGTCCTCTCTTGCCTTTCTCTTGCTTGAGACAAACTTCTCTCAACACTCTCCTGCACTTTCCGGTACTGCTGCTGCCATTCTGTATCCCAGTCTGCCTCTGGCGAGGTGTCCTCGGGTCTCAGAACTCCCATATCCAGGTCAATAGGCAGCTTACCAGGTCTTGCTCTCATTAGGTAAGCCGGGGTGCAGTTGGTGGAATTTACTGGGATGTGGTTATACAAGTCCACCAGATCAGGCAGTTTTTCAGGCCACAGACTGCGTTCTTCCAGGGGCAACATTTTCAGCAAGTCTATCACCACCTGGTTCATCTTCTCGCACAATTCGTTGGTTTGGGGGTGATAGGGCATTGTCCTTATCTTCTTGCAGCCATAGAGGTTGCAGAACTCCTGGAAGACCTCCGCTTCGAAGGCTGGACCTTGGTCAGTCAACACTTGCTCCGGATACCCGTGTGGATGGCAGAAGTGCTGCTGGAAGGCTCTAGCTGCTGTCTGAGCTGTTAAGTCCTTGACAGGGACCACCACCAGGAACTGGGAGTAGTGGTCTACGATGGTGAGGGCGTAGACGTACCCGGACCTACTTGGAGCCAGCTTCACATGGTCCAGGGCTACCAGTTCTAGTGGCTGCTTGGTGATGATGGGCTGCAGGGGAGTCTTCTGGCTGGCACGGTCCTTTCTTCTCAGGTTGCACGGGCCGCAGTCTCTGCACCATCTCTCAATGGCCCCTCTCATGCCTACCCAGAAGAACCGTTCACGCAACAGGAACTCCAACTTCTTCCATCCAAAGTGCCCTGCTCCGTCGTGGTATGCCTCCAGGACCATAGCCGCGTCTCGTCTCGGGACCCCTACCTGCCAGGTCAGCTCATGTGTCTGGGAGTTAACAATTCTCCAGCACAGCTTCCCCTTGTTGAGAAACAGTTTACTCTTCTCCTTCCACAGCTGTTTGGTCTCTTCCGGAGCGTCTGGGTCAAGGCGGGCATCAGCCTGTGTCAGCATCTCTTTTACCAGGCGGACGGCTGGGTCACTGTCTTGCGTCTCCGCCCAGCTGTAGTGGGGTAAGGGATTGAACAGAGTGCTTGTCCCTTACACAGTGGGAACACTGGGTAATCTCGTGACGGTGGAACGCAGGGAGTTCAATCTCTTCCAGTTCTTCTGGATCTTCCCCTCCGTCCGGCAAGTTCGGCATCCTGGACAGGGTGTCTGCGTTGGCATTTGTGCGTCCCGCCTGGTATTTGATGGTAAATTCATAGTTGGATAGGCGGGCCATCCATCTCTGCTCCAGGGCACCAAGTTTCGCAGTATCCAGGTGTGTCAACGGGTTGTTGTCGGTGTACACGGTGAACTTGGAAGAGGCAAGGTAATGTTTAAAGCGTTCTGTAACTGCCCACACCACTGCCAGGAACTCTAGCTTGAAGGAGCTATAATTTTCGGGGTTTCTCTCTGTTGGCCGGAGTTTCCTGCTGGCATAAGCGATTACCCGTTCTCTGCCCTGTTGGATCTGGGACAGCACTGCCCCTAGCCCGATGTTGCTCGTGTCCGTGTGGAGGATGAAAGGCTGGCCGTAATCAGGGTAAGCCAGGACCTCATCCCCCGTGAGGGCCATCTTCAGCTGGCGGAAAGACTCATCCTCCAGCTTGTCCCATTTGAATGGTGGCTTCTGATTCTTGGTCTTTGACTGACCCAACAAGAGGTTTTGCATAGGGGCTGCCATTTTGGTGAACCCGGGGATGAATCTTCGGTAGTAGCCTACCAACCCGAGGAACTGCCGCACTTCCTTTATGCTGGAGGGTCTTGGCCAGTCCTTAATCACTGTAATTTTATCAGGGTCTGGAGCTACTCCGTCAGCACTCACCACGTGTCCCAGGTACTGTACTTTTGGTTTCAGTAGATGACACATGGAGGGTTTCACCTTTAGGCCGTAGCCTGCCAGGGCGTCAAACACCTCTGCCAGGTGTTTCAGATGGTCCTCATATGTTTTGGAATACACGATGACATCGTCCAGGTATAGCAGGACCGTCTCGAAATTCCTGTGCCCCAGGCAGCACTCCATCAACCGCTGGAAGGTTCCTGGTGCGTTGCAGAGCCCGAACGGCATACAGTTGAATTAGCTGAGAACCATCGGGGTGGTGAACGCGGTCTTCTCCTTGTCTGCCTCTGCTACAAGAACCTGCCAGTACCCGCTAGTAAGATCCAAAGTGGAGAAGAAGTTAGCAGACTTTAATGCAGCTAAAGATTCCTCTATCCTAGGTAACGGGTACGCATCTTTGTGTGTGATACGGTTGACCTTTCTGTAATCCACACAAATTCTCATGGTGCCATCTTTCTTTTTCACAAGAACTAGTGGAGCTGCCCAGGGGCTACAGCTGTCCCTGATTACCCCAGCCTCCTTCATGTCTCGCAACATCCCCTTGGCATTCTGATAGTGTGCAGGGGGTACAGGTCGGTATCTTTCCTTTATGGGTGGATGGTCTCCTGTGGGGATGTGGTGTTCTACCCCCCTTTACTTGCCCAAAGTCTAGCGGGTGTTTGCTAAAGACTCTTTCGTACTCCTGCACCACCCGGTAGATTCCCTGTTTTTGGTGTGAGGGAGTGGAGTCGGTGCCCACATGCAGCTTCTGACACCAGTCCTCCATTCGTTTCTTGGAGCCGTTACCCTCCTCTAGTTGAGATGGAGGCAAGGGTTTCACGGCCTTTATGGAGTTTTGGTTAACGGTGAACAATTTGGCTAGAGTGGCATACCGGGGCAAGTATACTTCTCTTTCCCCAATGTTTAGGATGCGGATGGGTACCCTCCCATGGCGTACATCGACCACCCCCCGTGCCGTCAAAATGGTGGGCCTACTGTCTGAGTAGACGGGTTCTACCATGGCTTGGTAGTCCCTTCCTCTTAACCCGATTGCAGTCCGGCACCAGATCATCATCTCACTCTTTGGGGGCATGGCGATAGGGAACAGGTCACTCATCCTTACACTACCAATCTCACCACCAGACAGTTCTACCTGCTGCCTTTTCATCAGGGCTCTGATCTCTTTTTGTGGGACACGCTACTGGCTGGAGCTGGCGTTCACCGCAACCTGCTGTAATATGAGAATTATCTCTGCAAGACAATTTTCAATAACATTAGTACCCAAGGTTATCTTAGGGTGGCTTTCACGACGGTCAATGTCCACAATAATCAGTCCTTGCGCTGGCAGTTCAACTTTACCAATCTTTATGGTCACCTCCTTGAATCCCACCTGCGGCACGGGCTGACCATGGCTTGCGATGATGCTCAAATCGTCATCTGGGTAGCGGGTAATATCTGAGTCATTCCAGTACCGCTTAAAGAGCACATAGGGGATGGTGGTTACCTGTGACCCGGTGTCCAGTAGTGCACTCATAGGAATGCCATCCAGCACCACAGGCAAGACCGGTCATCCCCCTATGTACTTATCATGCCAGCTCGATGGGCCTGATGATCTTATGCCTGGGGGTCGGCCCTCTGCCCCAGGTCGGGCCCATTTAAATGACAGTACCTTGCCATATGTCCTGGTTGGTTGCAGTGGCGGCAGATGGGTTGTCAGTCCTGGTCATAGCGGTCGCTGGGCCTTCCTCTGGACGATGGGATCCTCCTCCGTTGGCTCCAAGGGACGTCCTCCGGACTGGAAGCCAGCTGGATCTTTCCTGGGGAAGACACCTGTAAAGACTGCACAGTTCTGGTTAGCGCGGCAACGCTTTTGGTCAGTTCTTGGACCTAATGGTGCAGGTCTACAGCCGGGGCTTTGTCCAAAGCCTGTGCATCAGCTCCCACAGGCTCTGCAGGCAAGGGCGCCGCCTCCTGGTGATAGGTGATAGCAGGGCGCCTGTGGGTTACAGCGCAAAGTCCAAATCAAGGTTCTGCAAGGCCATTACACGCAACTGGGTTCGGTGGGCGCTGGACAGTAGACCCTCAATGAACTGTTCAGTCAACAGCTTATCCTCATTGCGCACGCTGTCAGGGTCTGCCTACTTAATGGCTCTCAGGGCCTCCTGCAAATTCATAGCATAGTCCCGTATACTGTCTTGTGCCCGCTGTTTGCATCCATAAAATTTTAGGTTGATCTCTGCTGAGGTGCGGGTATCAAAAGTGTCCTTTAGACGGGCCAGTATTTCCTTTACAGTCCCCTTTTCCCTGGCTGACCAGGACTTCACTTCTCTTTGGGCTGCTCCAATTAACTGACCTATCAGGATGCTCACTTTATGTTCCTCGGACAGGGGGGTATACTTTGAATAGGCTATACAGTCTTTCTTTAAAGTTGCTCAGGGTATGCGACTCCCCTGAGTACTGGGGTAACCATGACGCTCCAGGGATATACGGCATCGTGAACGGCATCACTGCGGCAGCAGCCGCGCTGGCGGTGGGAGCTCCCTCCATTCCTGGTGTCTTCCTCCCCCCTAGTTAACCGTGGCCTACCTTCCATTGCTTCTTCTCATAGGCCGCGGCTCCGCAGGCGATCGTCGGGGTCGAGGACCTTGCGTCGCGCGTTGGTGACGTCGGCGTCCGCTGGGCTCCTTCCAGGACCTTGCGCAGTGTCAGGACGTAAGGCGGGGCTTCAGCTCTTTCGCGCTTTTGGCGTCCACGCCCCTCTTCTTCCCACGCGGCGTCCCAAAAATGGCGCCCAATAGCGGGAATATGGCTGCGGATGGCGGGAAAACATCTGCGGATGGCGGGAAACTTCACCACGGTAAGTATCACAGTCTTTCTTCAGGCACGCAGTACCCGGTGGTTGCGGGCACGAGATCCTGCCGACTACGCCAAAGTTGATGCGCCCCCTGGGCCGTGTGTGTGGGAATACCCAGAGCCGGGTTTCTGTGTGATGTCAGGGGTTGTAGTCTCCATGGCGGCGAGCCGGTACCGTGGCTCAGGGTGGTCAAACCAGTGGTGGATCTGTTTACTTGGTTTTTAATGTTGAAATGTCCGACTACGCCACCCGTGGATTGCGGTCACTGAGAACCGCCGCTGCGGGGCAGACCGCTGAGGCTGATGTTGTGTGCGCAGCAGGGGGTAGTATAACTCCCCACGGGAGGAGTATAGCCTCAGGGCAGCGTGTGTAGATGGTGAGGGTTGTGGTGCATAGGCGCAGCAGAAATGACTCAAAGTCCGTGCAGTGTAGTTCAGGGTCTTTACTGTTGGTGATGAAGGAGACCCTGCTGGGAGTACTGGCTAACATTAGAGGCCTGGTCAGTCTGTGAGCGAACAAGAATCCCCCTGGCCAGTTGGAGGTGTAGGCCTTCCCGTCTGACTGCACTCTTCCTGGCTACCTTGCTGTAGTCGTGTAGTAGCCCACGTCCCTGAGTGTACCGTGTGGTGCTCACCAGTATGGCTGGTGACTTGGGGCCTTTGGTTTCTTCCGCTCCTCGATGGCGGTGCCTTTCCCTTGCGTGTGACTGAGCCTCCGGACTTTCTACGGCTAGAGGACCTGAAATCCCCTGCCAGGTGGTTTCTGCTGCTGGATGTGAATATCCTCACAGCCTCGGACTCCGGTGTCCGGTTCTCTGCGTCTTCTGCCAGGACGAGCTCTGCTGTTCCAGTCCCTGGCTCTCAGCTCCTGTCTCCTACAGGGCTCCTTGCTGCTCTGTCCCTCTCTCTGGAACTAACTAACTAACCCCGCCCCAGTTCCAGTTTATAAATGGCAGGTTCCTCCCCTCCCTGGACTGGGGCAGGAAGCGTTGCATGCAAATGTGCTCCTGACCAGGAAAACCCATGCTCGCTCTCAGATATGGTATTTCCACTGTAGTAACCAGACCCCCTGGGGTGCCACATATACATATATTTTCACACTTTTTGAATGGGCTATGTATGGACTAGCTTTGGTTGTACTCAGGGCCTGTTTTAGAGATAGTGGGGCCCCAAATGCTAACATATTGCACCATCACACAGAAATATTTTGGTTGTATTTACATGCGCTGAGTTCAGGCCATTAAACGTCCGCGATCGACAATATTGAAGTCATTCGACGCTTGTTTCCCGGCTTCTTTACACCGGCTGAGGAAGAATGATGGGGACAGAACAGTCACTAGTAGATCAATCTGTCCCCCTACAGCAGGGGTCTCAAACTCGGCTGGGTATATGGGCCGCACATGGAAAAAATTTGAATTTGGGGGGCCGCATTCTTTGTTCAATGTGACATTTTTAGTGATACCATTTTTTTTGTATACACCTTTTGAACATTTTTGCCGTGTTTATTTTTTTATGGCTTGGGTCGTTACGGATGTGGCGATAATAAACGTGCACTTTTTTGTGTTTACTTTAGTTTACATATAAAACAGCATTTTTAGTGCCCAATATTTTTTCATGCTTTATTTTATTTTTTATTTTTTTACAATTTTATTTCCCCCAATTGGCCACATACAGTAATATTGTCTTACAATTAGCATCATATAGTAATAATGGAAAACATCTTGTAGTAATGTTCCCCATCCAAGTCCCCATCTTGTACTAATGTGCCCCATCCAGGTCCCCATCCTGTGGCTATGTGCCCCATCCAGGTCCCCATCCTGTGGCAACGTTCCCCATCCTGGCGCCCATCTTGTACTAATGTGCCTCATCCAGGTCCCCATCTTGGGGCTATGTGCCCCATCCAGGTCCCCATCCTGTGGCAATGTTCCCCATCCAGGTCCCCATCTTGTGGCTCTGGTCCCCATCTTGTGGCTCTGGTCCCCATCTTGTGGCTCTGTGCCCCATCCAGGTCCCCATCTTGTGGCTCTGTGCCCCATCCAGGTCCCCATCTTGTGGCTATGTGCCCCATCCAGGTCCCCATCCTGTGGCAACGTTCCCCATCCTGGCGTCCATCTTGTACTAATGTGCCTCATCCAGGTCCCCATCTTGGGGCTATGTGCCCCATCCAGGTCCCCATCCTGTGGCTATGTGCCCCATCCAGGTCCCCATCCTGTGGCAACGTTCCCCATCCTGGCGCCCATCTTGTACTAATGTGCCTCATCCAGGTCCCCATCTTAGGCCTATGTGCCCCATCCAGGTCCCCATCCTGTGGCAATGTTCCCCATCCAGGTCCCCATCTTGTGGCTCTGGTCCCCATCTTGTGGCTCTGTGCCCCATCCAGGTCCCCATCTTGTGGCTCTGTGCCCCATCCAGGTCCCCATCTTGTGGCTATGTGCCCCATCCAGGTCCCCATCCTGTGGCAACGTTCCCCATCCTGGCGCCCATCTTGTACTAATGTGCCTCATCCAGGTCCCCATCTTGGGGCTATGTGCCCCATCCAGGTCCCCATCCTGTGGCAATGTTCCCCATCCAGGTCCCCATCTTGTGGCTCTGGTCCCCATCTTGTGGCTCTGGTCCCCATCTTGTGGCTCTGTGCCCCATCCAGGTCCCCATTATGTGCCCCATCCAGGTCCACATCTTGAGGCTATGTGCCCCATCCAGGTCCCCATCCTGTGGCTATGTGCCCCATCCAGGTCCCCTCTTGTGGCTATGTGCCCCACCCAGGTCCCCTCTTGTGGCTCTGTGCCCCATCCCGGTCCCCATGTTGTGGCTCTGTGCCCCCTGTGCTGTTCTTCACACATATAAAATAGAAAAAAAAAAAGATGATTCTCACCTGTCCTCCGTTCCCTCGGCGGCCTTCCTGCAGATGTGGCCCGCAGGCACCACAGAGTCCGACCCCTTGACGATCCCGACCTGGTCCAGGAGGAGCCGCCGACAGCAGCGCTGCATTGCCGCACAGAGACTGTCTCCCAGCACAGCATTTTCAATGTCAGCCGCCGGCCAATCAGAGGCCAGCAGCTGACATCTGCATATGGCAATGACATCATACTCGCTGCGCCGACACGCAGATATCAGCTGCTGGCCTCTGATTGGCCAGCGGCTGGCATTGGAAATGCAGTGCTGGGAAACAGTCTCTGTGTGGCAATTCAGCGCTGCTGTCGGCGGCTCCTCCTGGACCAGGTCGGGATCATCAAGGGGTCTGTGCCTGCGGGCCGCATAAAGCAGCCTCAGGGGCCACATGCGGCCCGCGGGCCGCGTGTTTGAGACCCCTGCCCTACAGTATCATTTTATTAGCAGTACATCTGCAGTTTTCACTGGGCGATGTGCTGCTGAGAACAATGAGCTTTGTTTTGGCATAAACAATCCAATCACTCGATGAATAGGCAGCATTGTGCTCCTTAAGTACAATATGCCCCATAGTCCTCCATATAGTATAATGTGCCCCATAATCCTCCATAGAGTATAATGTACTCTCCATAGTTCTCAATACTGTATAATGCAGCCCTCATATAGTACAATGCACTCCCCATAGTCCTCAATACAGTACAATGCAGCCCCCATAGAGTATAATGCTGCCCCATAGAGTACATATACTATAATGCACCCCCCATAGCCCTCCAGCCTTGTGACCACCATGTTCTCAATGATGTAAAAAAATAAATACAATACTCACCTCTCCCCGTTCCCCCACTGCTCCGATCTGTGCAGCATGTCTGCTTGGCCTCAGCAGCTCCACTGCCTGGCACACAATTAAGTGACATAAATGACGCGCCCCCTGGACCGTGGGGAGACCCGGAGCCGGGCCTGTAGATGCTGGGGGTTGTAGTCACTGTGGCAGCGACCCGGTCCGTGACCCAGGGCGGTCAAACCAGGGTAGTCTATGTGTCTCAGTTATTGATAGTCTGACTATGCCACCTGTGGATTGCGGTTATTGGTAACTGCCGCTGCAGGGCAGTCCGCTGAAGCTGGTGGTATGCGCAGCAAGGTAGTGTAACTCCTCACAGGAAGAGTGTAGCTTCAGGGCAGCGTGTATGGATGATGGTGGTAATAGTGCCTGGATCAGTAATAATAACACGGAGTCTTTGCAGTGCAGTCCTAGGGTCTTTACTGGTGGTAATTATATAGGCCCCAACGGGAGTACTTGCTAGGGATGAGGGCCTGGTCAGTCTGGGAGCAATCCTAGAATCCCCTGGCCAGGTGGTGTTGTAGGCCTGCCGTTCCGACTGTACTCTTTTGGCTATCCCGCTTATAGTCGTGTTGTAGCCCACGTCCCTGAGTGTAACGTGCTGCTCACCCGTATGGCTGGCGACTCGGATCCCGTGTATTCCTTGCTCCTCTGTGGCGGTACTGGTCCTTTCGTGTGGCTGAGCCTCCGGGCTTCTGTGAGCCAGGAGACCTGCAATCTCCTGCCTTGCGGTTTCTGCTGCTGGATATACAATCCTCACAGCCTCGGACTCCGGTGTCAGGTCTTCTGTATCCACTGGCCAGGACGAGCTCTGCACAGCTCCAGTCCTCAGCTCCTTGCTCCTTAGTCCTAACTGACTCCTGACACTGAACTAGACTCTCACTAGACTGACTAACCCCGCCTCCAGATCCAGTTATATAGGGCAGGATCCTCCCCTTTTCTGGTCTGGAGCAGGAGGTGTTGCTTGTAGTGTGTTCCCTGACCAGGAATTTCCTGTTTTGCTCCCAGACATGGTATTACTACCACTGTGGCAACCAGACCCTCTGGGGTGCCACATTCCACCCTAGTAAATTTCAGTACTCCGGGACTGAACATATTTTGCAAAAATACAACAAGTAACAATACATTAACATATTTACAACCATTAGAGTCTTTAAAGGTCACGGTATCATCCGCAACCAGGTGTCCATTTCACTGAAACAAGGTGCAATCTGAGGGACCCGTCCCAAACCCTCAACGTAGGCCCTAGGGTGGCTACAGGGCATTGATGATCCGGAGTTGGACCACATCTTCAGCCACCTCCACGGGTTTTTGTTCTGTGGTCTGGCACAAAAGGGGCACTTTACAGGTGCAACTATTTACAGGCAGAGTTTTTGGTTATTCATTGTCCATAACCAGAAAGTCTTTTTGGACCCTGTAGGGTAACTGGAAAAACATATTCATTACACACACAAAACAATTCAACATTACAGTTATAGTTATAGTTACATTTAAATTTTCCAACGAGCAGGAATTTGACCTCTGGTGATTCTGGTGGACCTGCGTAACACACTGTCTGTCTGTGTTCCACTCTGGTCCCCTTTCCCTACCCCTGGTGTGGTGGGCACTGTTTGACCTGCACTACTGGTATTTTGAGGTGTCACTGGTAGGTTGGGCAGCTTCCTACGGATCCTTTGGCTTACTGTGGGTACGACAGGCTCGCTACTAGCAGAGGGTAGATTCTTCTGGTCTGCTGATGAGGAATCTTCTGTCTCCGGGGCCAATGGTTCTTCCAACTCTACTGAGACTTCTGTAGGTGCTTGAGGGGCTGGTTGGAGAAATGTAAGGACAGGCACAACAATGGCATTATTCACTTGTGTCCATGACCGGGGAAATTCTCCGAGTACCGTGCTGACCAATTCTTCCACTTCCTCTGCGGGTTGAGGGATATCTTGGCCTTCTTCGGCGTGCTGTAGCTGCTCGGGACATTTCTTCAGGTGGTCTCTGGAAACTGTTGCTGTTGTCTCACCTCCGTCCTTACTTATGAGGCACACCTTGGTGTTATCATGACTTGATGGTAGAATGGTGTACGGCTCTTTTTCCCACTGGTCATCGAACTTGTGGAGTCGCCTCTTCCTCTTTAGGAATTGCTCTCCAGGTGACAAGGGGGCAACAGGTGCATGTTGATTGTAAGTCCTCTCTTGCCTTTCTCTTGCTTGGAACAGACTTCTTTCAACACTTTCCTGTACCTTGCGGTATTGCTGTTGCCGCTCAGTGTCCCAATCTGTGTCTGGTGAGGCGTCCTCTGGTGTCAGAACTCCCATATCCAGATCGATGGGCAGCTTACCAGGTCTCGCTCTCATCAGGTAAGCTGGTGTGCAGTTGGTGGAATTCACTGGGATATGATTGTAGAGGTCCACTAGGTCTGGCAACTTTTCTGGCCACAGACTGCGTTCCTCCAGGGGAAATGTCTTCAGTAGGTCTATCACCACCTGGTTCATCTTTTCACACATCCTGTTGGTCTGGGGGTGATAAGGCGTTGTCCTGATCTTCTTGCCGTACAGGTTGCAGAACTCCTGGAATACCTCCGCTTCGAAGGCCGGACCTTGGTCAGTTAGCACACGTTCTGGGTAACCATGCGGGTGGCAGAAGTGCTGTTGGAAAGCTCTGGCTGCTGTCTGAGCTGTTTGGTCCTTGACTGGCACTACTACCAGAAACCGGGAGTAGTGGTCTACGATGGTGAGAGCGTAGACATAGCCTGACCTGCTTGGGGACAGCTTCACATGGTCTAGGGCTACCAGTTTGAGCGGCTGCTTGGTGATAATGGGCTGCAGGGGAGCCCTCTGGCTGTCACGGTCTTTCCTTCTCAGGTTGCACGGTCCGCAGTCTCGACACCACCTCTCCATTGCTCCTCTCATGCCGACCCAATAGAACCGTTCACGCAGCAGGACTTCCAGCTTTTTCCATCCGAAGTGTCCTGCTCCATCGTGGTACGCTTCCAAGACCATAGACGCGTCCCGCCTCGGGACTACCACCTACCAGACCAGCTCATGCGTCCGGGAGTTGACAGTTCTTCGACACAGCTTCCCTTCATAGATGAACAGCTTACTCTTCTCTTTCCACAGCTGTTTGGTCTCCGCTGGAGCATCTGGGTCAGGGTATGAGTCAGCTCGTGTCAGCAACTCTTTGACTAGGTGGACGGCCGGGTCACTGTCTTGTGTTTCTGCCCAGCCTTGGTGGGGCAAGGGATTGAACGTGGCCTATTTGGTGGAAGAGTACCTGTCTTTCACACAGTGGGAGCACTGAGTTATCCCATGACGGTGGAAAGCGGGGATTTCTATCTCTTCCAGTTCTTCTGGGTCTTCTCCCCCATCTGGCAAGTTAGGCATCCTGGACAGTACATCTGCATTGGCATTCTTGCGCCCAGCCCGGTACTTGATGGTGAACTCATAATTGGAGAGTCGGGCCATCCATCTCTGCTCCAGGGCACCAAGTTTCGCAGTGTCCAGGTGTGTCAGAATGTTTTTGTCTGTGAATACAGTGAACTTGAAGAGGCGAGGTAATGTTTAAAGCGCTTTGTCACTGCCCATACCACTGCGAGGAACTCTAGCTTGAAGGAGCTGTAATTTTCAGGGTTCCTTTCTGTGGGCCGGAGCTTCCTGCTGGCATAAGCGATTACCCGTTCTCTGCCCTGCTGGATCTGGGACAGCACCGCTCCCAGTCCCACGTTGCCCGCGTCCGTGTGGAGGATGAAGGGCTGGCCATAATCAGGGTAAGCCAGGATCTCGTCCCCCGTGAGGGCCATTTTCAGCTGGTGGAAGGACTCATCTTCCAGCTTGTCCCATTTGAATGGCGGCTTCTGGTTTTTGGCCTTCCTGGACTGGCCTATCAGGAGGTCCAGCATGGGTGCCGCCATCTTGGTGAGGCCTGGAATAAATCTTCGGTAGTAGCCTACCAACCCGAGGAACTGCCGCACTTCCTTTACGGTGGAGGGTCTTGGCCAGTCCTTGATTACTGTGATTTTATCGGGATCTGGAGCTACACCGTCAGCGCTCACCCCGTGCCTCAGGTATTGTACCTTGGGCTTCAGCAGATGACATTTTGAGGGCTTCACCTTTAGACCAAAGCCAGCCAGGGAGTCAAACACTTCCGCCAGGTGCTTCAGATGGTCCTCATACGTCTGGGAGTATACAATGACGTCATCCAGGTACAGCAGGACTGTCTCGAAATTCTTATGTCCCAGACAGCACTCCATCAACCGCTGGAAGGCTCCTGGGGCGTTGCAGAGCCAGAATGGCATGCAGTTGAACTCGCTGAGGCCCATCAGGGAGGTGAATGCGGTCTTTTCCTTATCCGCCTCTGCTACAGGAACCTGCCAATACCCACTAGTAAGATCCAAAGTGGAGAAATAGTTAGCAGACTTTAATGCAGCTAGTGATTCCTCTATTCTGGGTAACGGGTATGCATCTTTGTGTATTATGCGGTTGATTTTACTGTAGTCTACACACATTCTCATAGTGCCATCCTTTTTCTTTACAAGAACTAATGGAGCTGCCCAGGGGCTACAACTGTCTCTTATTACCCCAGCCTCCTTCATTTCTCGCAACATCCCTTTGGCATTTTGGTAGTGTGCAGGGGGTACAGGCCAGTACCTTTCTTTAATGGATGGATGGTCTCCCGTGGGGATATGGTGTTGAACCCCTTTTACCTGCCCGAAGTCAAGTGGATGTTTACTGAAGACCCTTTCGTATTCCAGTACCACCCGGTACACTCCTTGTTTTCGGTGTGGAGAGGTGGAGTCAGTGCCCACATGCAGCTTCTGGCACCAGTCCTCCATTTGTTCCTTGGAGCCGTTATCCTCTGCCTGTTGGGATGGAGACAAGGGTTCCACTGTCTTTATAGAATTCTGGTTGACAGTGAACTGTTTGGCTAGAGTGGCATACCGGGGCAAATGGACTTCTCTCTCCCCAATGTTTAGGATGCGGACGGGTACCCTCCCATGGCGGACATCAACCACCCTCTGGGCTGTCAAAATGGTGGGCCTACTGTCAGAGTAGACGGGCTCTACCATGGCCTGGTAATCTCTACCCCTTAGACCAATAGCTGCCCGGCACCATATCATAATTTCACTTCTTGGGGGCATGGCAATAGGAAATGGGTCACTCATCCTGACACTGCCAATTTCACCACCAGACAGTTCTACCTGTTGTCTTTTCATCAGGGCTCTGATCTCTCTTTGTAGAACCGGCTGCTGGCTGGATCTGGCGGTCTCCGCAACCTGCTGTAACAAGACAATTATCTCTGCAAGACAATTTTCAATGACATTAGTGCCCAAGGTTATCATGGGATGACTTTCTCAGCGATCAATGTCGACAATAATCAGTCCTTGTGCTGGCAGTTCCACTTTGCCAACTTTATGGTCACTTCTTTGAACCCCACCTGAGGTACTGGTTGACCATTGCTGGCATAAATACTCAAATGTTCATCTGGATGGCGGGTAATATCAGAGTCAGTCCAGTACCGTTTGAAAAGAATGTAGGGGATGGTGGTCACTTGGGATCCAGTGTACAGCAACGCGCTCATTGGAAAGCCGTCCAGCACGACAGGTAGGACCGGTCGTCCTCCCACATATTTGTCTCGCCAGCTTGATGGGCCTGGTGGTCTTATGCCTGGGGGTTGGCCCTCTGCCCCAGGTTTTGCTCGTTTAAATGACAGTACCTTGCATAATGTCCTGGCTGATTGCAGCGGCGGCAGATGGGTTGTCCGTCCTGGTCGTAGCGATCGCTGTTCCTCCCTCTGGATGGTGGAATCCTCTTCTGTTGGCGCCACGGGATGTCCTCCGGACTGGAAGCCAGCTGGATCTTTCCTTTGGGATACACCTGCAAGGACTGTACAGTTTTGGTTAGTGCTGCTACACTTTTAGTTAGCTCTTGGACCTGATGGTGCAGGTCTGTTGACGGGGCACTGTCCAGAGTTTGCGCATCAGCTCCTACAGGCTTCGGGGAAAAGGGTGCCACCTCCTGGTGGTAGGTGATATCTGGGCGGCGGTGAGCTGTAGCGCCACCTGGTGCTGGTTCTCGTAGCACCCGGATGGCCCTGTCCTTAAACTTAGCAAAGTCTAAGTCAGGGTTTTGCAGAGCCACTATGCGCAGCTGGGTTCGGTGGGCGCTGGACAGTAAACTCTCAATAAACTGCTCAGTTAACAGTCTGTTTTCATCACGCACACTGTCAGGGTCTACCTGTTTGATGGCCCTCAGCGCCTCCTGCAGGTTTAAAGCATAGTTCCGTACACTGTCCTGTGCCCGTTGTCAGACCATGCCCCGTTGAGATGGTTGAGGGAAAAGAGGGGTAACAATGCCAGGGTAACTAGATGGTTCCTAGCTCTTCAGGACTTCAACTTTCACGTAGAGCATAGGCCTGGGAAGTTACATGGGAACGCTGATGCCCTTTCCCGTTTTAGGTCAATTAGGATTACCATAATTTTTAATATCTGCCAAATGCCAGAATAAGGAGAGAGAGAATGTATTAAGGCATTTAAAAAAACGGGAAAGGTTTATTCTGATTTCATGTCAGATATTGAGAAAAACATGCATATGTGTCTTTTTATATACTGTATGTAAACTTCTGGTTTCAACTGTACATCTTGGGCCTCTTCCTTGTATAATGTGCTCTATTCTGTGCCCTTTCCTGGTATTACAGTTATATGAAAAAGTTTGGGCACCCCTATTAATCTTAAGCTTAATGTTTTCTTAAAATTGGTGTTTTTGCAACAGCTATTTCAGTTTGATATATGTAATAACTGTTGGACACAGTAATGTTTCTGCCTTGAAATGAGGTTTATTGTACCAACAGAAAATGTGCAATCTGCATTCAAACAAAATTTGACAGGTGCATAAGTATGGGACCCTTATCATTTTCTTGTTTTAAATACTCCTACCTACTTTTTACTGACTTACTAAAGCACTTTTTTTGGTTTTGTAACCTCATTGAGCTTTGAACTTCATAGCCAGGTGTATGCAATCATGAGAAAAGCTACTTAAAGTGGCCACTTGCAAGTTGTTCTCCTGTTTGAATCTCCTCTGAAGAGTGGCATCATGGGCTCCTCAAAACCACTGTCAAATGATCTGAAAACAAAGATTATTCAACATAGTTGTTCAGGGGAAGGATACAAAAAGCTGTCTCAGAGATTTAACCTGTCAGTTTCCACTGTGAGGAACATAGTAAGGAAATGGAAGAACACAGGGACAGTTCTTGTTAAGGCCAGAAGTGGCAGGCCAGAAAGGCAGAGAAGAAGAATGGTTAGATCAGTCAAGGACAATCCTCAGACCACCTCCAGAGAGCTGCAGCATCAACTTGCTGCAGATGGTGACACTGTGCATCGGTCAACTATACAACGCACTTTGCACAAGGAGAAGCTGTATGGGAGAGTGATGCGAAAGAAGCCGTTTCTGCAAGCACGCCACAAACAGAGTCAGCTGAGGTATGCAAAAGCACATTTGGAGAAGCCAATTTCTTTTTGGAAGAAGGTCTTGTGGACTGAGGAAACCAAGATTGAGTTGTTTGGTCATACAAAAAGGCGTTATGCATGGCGGCAAAAAAACACAGCATTCCAAGAAAAACACTTGCTACCCACAGTAAAATTTGGTGGAGGTTCCATCTTGCTTTGGGGCTGTGTGGCCAATGCCGGCACCGGGAATCTTGTTAAAGTTGAGGGACGCATGGATTCCACTCAGTATCAGCAGATTCTTGACAATAATGTTCAAGAATCAGTGATAAAGTTGAAGTTACGCAGGGGATGGATCTTTCAGCAAGACAATGATCCTAAACACCGCTCCAAATCCACTCAGGCATTCATGCAGAGGAACAATTACAATGTTCTGGAATGGCCATCCCAGTCCCCAGACCTGAATATCATTGAACATCTGTGGGATCATTTGAAGAGGGCTGTCCATGCTCGGCGACCATCAAACTTAACTGAACTGGAAATGTTTTGTAAAGAGGAATGGTCAAAAATACCTTCATCCAGGATCCAGGAACTCATTAAAAGCTACAGGAAGCGACTAGAGGCTGTTATTTTTGCAAAAGGAGGATCTACTAAATATTAATGTCACTTTTCTGGTGAGGTGCCCATACTTATGCACCTGTCAAATTTTGTTTGAATGCAGATTGCACATTTTCTGTTAGTACAATAAACCTCATTTCAAGGCAGAAACATTACTGTGTCCAACAGTTATTACATATATCAAACTGAAATAGCTGTTGCAAAAACACCAATTTTAAGAAAACATTAAGCTTAAGATTAATAGGGGTTCCCCAAACTTTTTCATATAACTGTATGTTCCCCATCCTGAGCACCTTCCTGGTATAATACACTACATCCTGAGCACCTTCCTGGTATAATGCACTACATCCTGGGCATCATCCTGGTATAATGTACCCCATTCTGAGCACATTCCTGGTATATTGTACCCCATTCTGAGCACATTCCTGGTATAATGTCCCCCATCCTGAGCACATTCCTGGTATAATGTCCCTCATCCTGAGCCCTTTCCTGGTATAATGCACTCCATCCTGGGCATCATCCTGGTATAATGTACCCCATTCTGAGCACATTCCTGGTATATTGTACCCCATTCTGAGCACATTCCTGGTATAATGTCCCCCATCCTGAGCACATTCCTGGTATAATGTCCCTCATCCTGAGCCCTTTCCTGGTATAATGCACTCCATCCTGGGCATCATCCTGGTATAATGTACCCCATTCTGAGCACATTCCTGGTATAATGTACCCCATTCTGAGCACATTCCTGGTATAATGTCCCTCATCCTGAGCCCTTTCCTGGTATAATGTTCCCCATCCTGGGACCCTTCTTGGTATAATGCACTCCATCTTGGGACCCTTCCTGGTATAATGCACTCCATCCTGGGACCCTTCCTGGTATAATGCACTCCATCCTGGGACCCTTCCTGGTATAAGCACCCATCAGCCCAAGGGTGCTTTTAATTAGTGTTGGTTTCTACCTGCCCACTTAAATTTGTAGGTTTCTATCCCAAGAGAGGCATGTTTGCCCATTTATATTGTAGCCTTATAGCCCAAGAGCGGCATGTTTAAGAGGTTAGTTAACCATCATGCGGAGGCTACCTTGTCGTGGTTGATGGGCATACATGAATTGGCCAATTTGTGCGCTAAGAGCCTTCATTTTTTGTAAGTACATTTTATTTAGCAATAATGCAGTTTAGCTCTTATGTTCTCAGTGTCTCCATATGTATTGGCCCTTGCAGTGTGTTGCTGTGCTTTCTTATTGTACCCTTCCTGGTATAATGTCCCCCATCCTGTGCCCCTTCCATTAATAATGTTTGCTGTTCTTCTCCAATACATTTAAAAATAAATAAATTATTCTTCTTCCCTTCCTCCACTCCCACAACTCGCAGCATATTCTTCTATAGCACTTGAAGGAACTGGCATCTAACTTCGTCTTGCTGGCATGGTGCATGACGTCACGGTCATGTGCCGCCTGTGACTGGCACACCAACGTCAACAGCCGGCCTCTGATTGGCTGGCAGGGTGTATTGCGGTGCAGGGACACAGATGGTCTCTGCGTCTCAATACATTTCAGCTGAATGTGTTTCCTTGCATGCACCTCTAACTGAAATAGGTGCTGGTGGCGGCCGACCCCCCTCCTGCACGGGCCCGGTCGCACCCTCTGTGACCGATGTCGTTCCGCTCCTGGAAGGGATATGCTGATGTTTACTATTGGATTCTATCATGTATGTGAGAATAAAAGGCTTCTTGAGATTGATGACACTGCCATATCTAGCAGCCAAGACTTCTCAATAATAGCGGACAATTGAGGCTGCTGGGATCTAGATCAATCACACAACGACACGTGTACAATGCAATAGTGTTTTTATTAGCAAAATCATAAGAATCATTAACCTGAATTACATCGTGATTTACCAATAAAGAAGGTCAGCTCCTGATTTTACATAATGATCAGTAATGGCGCCATCATCCCATTCTCTCACACATTTACACTGCTGCACTGCCATCTAGTGATGAAAAATAAAAAGTACAATACCAACACAGTTTATTGTCAAATTGGCCATACAGAGTCACTATTGGTGGGATCATATTATTAACATGGCTCATTATAGACTTCAGGTTATTTACAAGTTAATGACACGGTGGTTGGAACCAAAGATCTCAAATTTCGACTCATCAGACCAAAGCACAGATTTCCACTGGTCTAATGTCCATTCCTTGTGTTCTTTAGCCCAAACAAGTTTCTTCTGCTTGTTGCCTGTCCTTAGCAGTGGTTTCCTAGCAGCTATTTTACCATGAAGGCCTGCTGCACAAAGTCTCCTCTTAACAGTTGTTGAAGAGATGTCTGCTGCTAGAACTCTGTGTGGCATTGACCTGGTCTCTAATCTGAGTTGATGTTAACCTGCGATTTCTGGGGCTGGTGACTCGGATAAACTTATCCTCAGAAGCAGAGGTGACTCTTGGTCTTCCTTTCCTGGGGCGGTCCTCATGTGAGCCAGTTTCTTTGTAGCACTTGATGGTTATTGCAACTGCACTTGGGGACACTTTCAAAGTTTTCCCAATTTTTCGGACTGACTGACCTTCATTTCTTAAAGTAATGATGGCCACTCGTTTTTCTTTACTTAGCTGCTTTTTTCTTGCCATAATACAAATTCTAACAGCCTATTCAGTAGGACTATCAGCTATGTATCCACCAGACTTCTGCACAACACAACTGATGGTCCCAACCCCATTTATAAGGCAAGAAATCCCACTTATTAAACCTGACAGGGCACACCTGTGAAGTGAAAACCATTTCCGGTGACTACCTCTTGAAGCTCATCAAGAGAATGCCAAGAGTATGCAAAGCAGTCATCAAAGCAAAAGGTGGTTACTTTGAAAAACCTATAATATAAGACATAATTTCAGTTGTTTCACACTTTTTTGTTAAGTATATAATTCCACATGTGTTAATTCATAGTTTTGATGCCTTCAGTGTGAATGTACAATTTTCATAGTCATGAAAATACAGAAAAATCTTTAAATGAGAAGGTGTGTCCAAACTTTTGGTGTGTATGTATGTATATATATATATATATATATATATATATATATATATATACACATACGCGGCTGCTGATGTTCTCGGCTGTCCCCATCAGTCCCATAGACACTGAATGGAGTGTGGCAGTGCGCATGCCTGGCAACGGCTCCATACTATTTCCTCCATAAGAGAGGATAGGGATCCCCACTCTAGTGATTGGTGGGGTACCCAGTAACTACCATCACCGATCCTGCAGATCCTTTCTCCTGTCAATAGGTTTTTTATGTTTTACATGGTCCAATAGAGAGATCAGAGGTGCGATATAGTGAACTAACACATGCAAAGCCTAAATTATATAAAATGTGAAACCACCAGACTGTGACCGTAGCCAAACATCTTCTAACCTTCCTTACAATTCCTAAAATTGTTGACCAATGTTTTTCTTTAAAGGGGTTCTCCAGCCATAGACACTTATGACATATATACTTCAAAAACTCTTACCAACACTTATCAACCATTTGCAGTCCAAAAAGCCCCTCAGTGGCCAAGAAAGTAAGGAGAAAGTTTGGCCAGTTTTAATGGCCTGTCTCCAATAGGTGGATGTCCCCAGGTAAATATCATTACTGGCAGATAAACCCTTTTACCACTTTGAAAATCTAACACTCAGAGCAGCGATTCATCCGCAAAACAATTTTATATTACATCCATTTATAATCTACATAATAAATTGAGCAACTTTGTTACTAGATAGAATTGCTTGTCTTGCACTGGCCCTGAGTTATACCTTATTCTCTTCCACATCTACATTGATCATTCTTAATTTTACTGCATAGCCTGCTTGTTCAGTGTCTGGACAGCAATTATGCTCTTCACTTTATTTGTATTCTTGGCATCATACAGTCATCTGATGTGTTTGAAGGGGCATCATTAAGTCAGCTATTAGGGGAAATAAAATTCAATGCTGGATCCCTGCGGATCCATTGCCATATGGCACCCCTGGATCCCATTGACGCAAGCCGCTGAGTGGTCTTCGAGGTCTGCATTGTTTGGATGGTAAGGAATAGCGCTGCATGCTGCACCTTTTTTGCCATGAAAAGCAAATGAATGCATAATGGACCTACAGACGGAGGGCCGGAGCACAGGACAGGACCCTACAAAAAGCAGTACAGCAGAACTAAGCTGTAGCTAATCATGTGTCACCCCACACCTTTACATTCAGTAGGAATTCAGTGTGAATGCAGCTTTGAGCTATGATACAAGTACAGAATCATTTTTTACAAACTTATGCTACATTTGAAGACGTTCTGAAGATTGATGATCTGGGTAAACGGGTGAAATGGTGTATAAAGGTGAACCTATGCGTTACATGGATCAACAGCTGCAGCTCAATAACTAGCATCTATCTCTAGGCGGACATCTTCAGTGTCACATTGGACTTCCACACTACACTGGGCCTTACTATAATAGCTTTGTACCTGACATCATTACTGATGACTGCACTTTTACTGTGTCGTGTCATAAACAGACTCCCACTGGAGCGAACATGGTCTGCACATAACACAGCTGGCCATGGGAGGAAGCGAAAGAGTATACAGACAGGACACCACAGGATGGCAGCTGATTCTGTGAGGTAAAACATTTCCCTGCCTGTTTAAAAACTTGTTTTACCTCACATAAAGAATCGGCTGTGATCCCCTGCTGTAATGTCTGTATACTCTCTTGCATCCTCCCCGTCCAGGAGATGAGGTATGTTCAGACCATGTTCCTGTATGGTCAGACATTACACAGTACACAGCAGGGGCATATTTCTAAGATTATCTCAGCACAGGAACATTTTATTTAAACACATCCAATTGTGGAACTTATTATTATTCCAAGATCTATTGATTAAAATGAATTTTGTTTGTGGGAAAATCCCTTTAAATAATTGAAAGAGGGTTACAATTGCTCCTTTGAAACTTGATGCAGGTAATCTTATATGAGAGTAATGGCGTATTCACACATCTGTGTGTCATAGATCGTGATGCACAAGCTGTTTGCGAGTCTCCTGCCCCGAACTTTGACAGCCTCATATACGTCTATTAGGCCACATTGTCAGAAATGGAAGCTGGCACGTTTAGGTGGGCTGCACTGTGGGAATGAAGAGCCTTGGGATTCCCAAACGTTTTTGATTAATATCAATGCGTTTCTGCAATGGACCAGGGCCTTTCTCAAGGTATAAAAAAAAACAAGCTCTTCACTCCCGCAGCACAGCCCACCTAAATGTGCCAGCTTCCATTTTTGCCATTCCACCTCTTGAAGAACCTTTCCTCCAGCCACAGGGCAGCAGCGGCTTTCTACACCATTATAGCTGTGGTGACTGCACACAACACCTCTAGGTGAGCGCTGCCATCAATTATCCCGACCCCTTATCAGACGCTATTGCCCTATTTTGTGTGCGCTCCTGTCCTTCTCCACAGCGTCTCTATTAGGCCACCTTCACACGTTCAGTAAGTTTCATCAGTGACGTGTTTCTATTATACTTTTCCTCTAATTGTTCCACTCCTGGTTTTGGCTTCCTAATACTGAGGTAAAATACTGACCAAATTACTGAATGTATGAACATGGCCTTAAGCTCTTAAGTTCGGGTCAAGAGGCCAGCAACTAATCTTAGAATCATTTTGTGCTCAGACCATGACACGCCTTAATGTGTAGAGTCACTTTCATCTTACAACTAAATAAAAACTACGTATTGTTTTAAAGGGGCATGCTACCACTTATCAATTAGGAGAAGGCATCAATATAAGTCAGTAGTATCAGATTGATAGGTGTCCAAATCCTAACACCACCAATCAGCTGTTACCAGCTCCAGCATGGAATCAATGGGGTGGCAGAGTGTTGGAACTCTACCAATCTGATCTTGGTGGTCCATCCTAAGTATAAGTGATCAATATCATAACAGTCAACACCCTTTTAACTTTTTTTTGCAAATACTTGCTTCTCTCATCCTGAAATGCAGCATGTTTTTGGATCAAATCACATGTGGCATTTTTGTTGCATACATTTTTTCGACTAAAATTCAATTCTTACATTTAAAGGGGTTGTCTTATCCTAAAGAGGACCTGTCACCAAATTTTTCAAGTTTTTTTTTTCTATTTTATCTTTCATTTGCGGAGATATTAGCAATGAAAGTATTTGGCGCCTAATGAGTTAAAAAAAATTAAGTCCAAGTAGATGTTATCAGAGTTTTCACTGGGGGTGCGAAATTCTTCTCCCTGCATGATGCTGACCAATTATAAGCAGACGACAACACTGAAAAGAAAGATGATCACATCCCCACCATAGCTTAGAGCAGATTTCTCAGTGTCTAAGATGTAAGGATACAGACCTGGTCTCCTGGGCTAACCTCCTGCATGATTAGAGCACACAACTGACTAATACCTTTCAGTTAAGGTCTCTGTGGGTGAAGGGGCAGCACAAGAGAGTTTAGTTGTGCAACATTACAAACCTTTCTAACAGCTTTCCTCCTCTTATGGCACTCTCACCTCTGCTGTACTGCGCCTATCCCAAACTGCCTGTCCAGAAATGAGAGCACAGTGTCAGTATCACACTTAGATCCGTTGTGCTCAACTTGTACTCATTCTGCAGTGAGATTAGAGCAGACTGTCATTACATTTCACCATAGAAGTAACCCAGAACACACTGCTCCTGTGTGAGGTGTAATAACAGCCTAATATCACTGCAGAAAGAATACAAGTTGCTTGAGCACAGAAGACATAAGTGTGATACTGGCACACTCCATAATCAGGAGTCAATAAAAGGGTTTGTAATGTGACACAGAGAAACTCAGCTGTGCGGCTCCTTCCTTGTCTAAGAGCTGTTATCTCTGCTTTCTAATCATGCAGAAGGTTAGACCAGGAGATCAGGACTCTCCATCATTATACATCTTAGGCTAGGTTCCCACGATGAGCTTTTGGTGAGTTTTTGATGTTGCAGAATTTCTGCACCCATTAAGATAGGTTACTTGCATTATTTCTAAAATATGCAGCGTAAAAACTCACTAAAAACTCATTGTGAGAACGTAGCTTTATACCCTAAGAAACCCGCTTTGAGCTATGGTGGGGGCGTGTTCTTCTTTTCTTTGAGTGTTGCTGCTTGCTTATGATTGGTCAGCATCATACAGGGGAAATCTGCAGCATATTTAAGGATTTCTCACAAGCCTCATTTGGGTAAATGCAAAAAGGTAAATAAAATGACCAAAATTTCCACAACAAAAGTGTAGCTATACCTGCAGCGTATTCACACCCAGACTATAAGATTATGGCCGGTCTCTGGGTGGTTGTTTTTTTTACACAGTAGTCAGAACCTACAACATTGTGGTGCCGTGCATTACATGGGCTATACTAAGGGAGTGCCTGTCAGCATAGAGCGAATACGTCCATATACCGACCAGCAGAAAGTGTAAGAGAAGAACTATAGAAGGATGGACCATAGTGGAGCATTCCGGACTGGAGCAACATAAGGAGCCAAAAGGCTTCCCCCCGGTATTCCATGCTATGTGCTCCTTATAAAGTGACATCTCTCCATAGACCCCTCTGTGAAGACCACCCCCTTATCCAGATGATAGATTCTCACTTCCACCATATATAATGCATACTGGCCATTTTTTTTTTTTTTTTCAGAAAATCACCAATTTTGGGTCGTCAGCTGTAAAAGAAGAAATGCTTTACACCAGTGCTGGGAACCTATGGCAGCGTGCAGAGGGGGCAGCAGAGCCCTCCTGGTGGGCACCATGGCCGCATCACTAGCGCTACTGGATCGGGCCGGCGGGGGAGAACTCTGAGCCGCCGAGTGCCGGCACCAGCTCCGCTACTGCAGCTAGATGTGCGATCTCTCTCAGACGGAAACGCATCTAGCTGAAGTGTATTGCAGCGCACGAACTTGCCAGGCCCGTGAGCTGCAATACACGCTGCCGGCCAATCAGAGGCCAGCAGCTGCCGGCCAATCAGAGGCCAGCATGACGTCGGCCGGTCAATCAGAGGCCAGCGGCTTCCGGTCAAAGGCCAGCATGAATTCGGCCGGACAATCAGAGGCTAGCGGCTTCCGGACAATCAGAAGCGGCTGCCGGCCAATCAGAGGCCAGCATGACATCGGCTGGCCAATCAGAGGCCAGCGGCCGCTGGCCTCTGATTGGCCGGCAGCGTGTACTGCAGCGCGCACGGGCCTGGCTAGTACGTGCGCTGCAATACACTTCAGCTAGATGTGCCGACTACAGGAGAGGACGCTGCGCTGGAGAAGAAGGAAGGTGAGGAGGAGGGTTTATTATGTGTTTTTTTTTTTTTTTTTTATATGGGATGCACAGTGGCTTGGGGGGGGGGGGAGGGAGCATGTATACCAGGATTGAGGGGAGGGCAACATATATACCAGGGTTGAGGGGAGGGCCAGCATATATACCAGGATTGAGGGGAGGGCCAGCATATATACCAGGATTGAGGGGAGGGCCAGCATATAAACCAGGATTGAGGGGAGGGCCAGCATATAAACCAGGATTGAGGGGAGGGCCAGCATATATACCAGGATTGAGGGGGGGGCCAGCATATATACCAGGATTGAGGGGAGGGCCAGCATATATACTAGGATTGAGGGGAGGGCCAGCATATATACCAGGATTGAGGGGAGGGCCAGCATATATACCAGGATTGAGGGGGGGCCCAGCATATATACCAGGATTGAGGGGAGGGCCAGCATATATACCAGGATTGAGAGGAGGGCCAGCATATATGCCAGGATTGAGGGGAGGGCCAGCATATATACCAGGATTGAGGGGAGGGCCAGCATATATACCAGGATTGAGGGGAGGGCCAGCATATATACCAGGATGTGGGTGAGCACATTCTTTATTTCTGCAGTCTCTTACCCCTGCTCCTGTCTGTGGCTGCTCTATGCTGCCCACGTCTGCTCTTTGTATCAGTTGTTTGTATCAGTAAAACCTCAATATTTAGGATAAATTGCCGTGTTGGCACTTGGTGATAAATTAGTGGGTTTTGGATTGCAGTTTGGGCACTCGGTCTCTAAAAGATTCGCCATCACTGCTTTAAACCAATCAATGTGCAAATATCAACATTTTTCAGAAAATACAATACATTTGATCAGATGTCAAAAAATATTCCAGAAAAAAAAAAATTGTGATCAGAAATCATAAAGAAAAATTAACTCTTTAATACCATTTTTACCAAAAATACATTGCAAAAAAAAAGAAGTGTAATTTTCTACAGTACAATATTTATTTCTATTTTTCTCAAAAGAATTTTCATTTTAGGCCCCCCAAAAATTGAAAATCAATGTAAAAAGTGTATTTTAATACAATAAAAAAAATCAGGGTAATTGTTCAGTTGTATTGCCAGTTTTACAGCACGACCCGTAGCGATTTACGATCCCACAGGCCGATGAGCTACAATCTTCCTGAGAAAGGATTCATCAATGTATCAGATGCTTTCTTGCATGTTTCTACATGGAGCAATACACATATGTTCCATGTCCCTTCCTCTAAGAAACCTTCAATGAACCCTGATAGGATCTACAGAGAATAGACAAGACGTCCTTTACAGTGTTACACACTTACTCGATACTCAGTCTAATTTCATCATTCATTTTACTTTCTGCTTATAAATGCATTCATTAAAATAATGAATATCTGCATTGAGGACAGTAGAAGAACTAGTTTGTGTTTGTTCATCAAGATGCATTATCTTGGTCTCGTCTTGGCACTGTAACTGTTGGTAGGTAGGCAGAGTACTGGAGAGGTTGCTCCCGTCGTTCAGATAGTTGCTCCGGTGCGGTGTTCTGTTTGTAGACTGACCGCTTTGTTGGTTTGCTATCAGGTGGTGAATCATATCGGTTATGAGATTGAGTTTATGATCCATTTGAGTTACCTACAAATGTATAAAAAAAAACTTCAAACAAAGAGAATAGCATAGATACAGACCACACTCCATACACATTTCACACTACCCATGAGCGCTGCCTGATATTGTAGCTTATCCCTAACCAAATCAATGGGGCGCTGAGTTGCAATACCAGACACACCCCATGGACAAGAGAGGCACAGTTTTGGGGAGAAATAAAGTAGATAGATCCCTTAATGCAATATTGGTTAGCCATTTAGACATTGTTGTTTTAATTGAAATCTATAGTTGGTGCGATTCGTTTCGCAGCACTCGGTCCATCGGCCACGTCAGTAATCTTTGGATGCTGGACAGGAGCCTCAAGACCTGCCTTCTACCTTCCAAGATTCCCTGCTTCTCTTCTGATTAGCTGCATCTTTATGGTTACAGCATGATGCATATGTGACATTGCATCAGGCCGGCTAATCAGTAGAACAGCTGTGGATGCCGGGATGTAGGAGGTGGTTCTCAGGGCTCCGATGCAGCCGTCACAGATTATGGATGTGGCTGATGGACTGGGTCCTGCAAATTGACTCGCACCAACTCTATTGGAAACCTTTGTCAGATTGAACTACTTAATGA
Organism: Phyllobates terribilis; assembly: GCF_046119375.1. Lineage (NCBI taxonomy): Eukaryota > Metazoa > Chordata > Amphibia > Anura > Dendrobatidae > Phyllobates > Phyllobates terribilis. Next base: position 3,763,518 of record NW_027362894.1, read on the forward strand.
ACTCAGAAAGAGCTTTCTGTCCACATCCATGAAAGTAGTAGCCAACACTTAAAGGGGTTTTCTACTACTCGGACATCTCCTTCTCCATATATATATTTTTGCCCTCAGTAAAATAATAACACCTATACTCCCCTCCAGTGTTCCAGCCGTGTCGGCATTGGCTCTCCTTGGGATCACGTGACATTGTTATGTCAAGTGATCCCTGCTGCCAATCAGCGCTGGCTTCACTCTTCCTGCCTCCAGTTATAGCACATACCTGTACATCCGGAGGAAGTAAGACCAGCAACATCTCTCACTTCCTCTGGATGTATGCAAGTTGGCCAAAGGCGGGGAGAGTAAAGTCAGCACTGATTGTCCCTAGGAATCATGAGACATAATGTCATGCTGTCACGTAAGGTGTGGGAAAGACTAAGTGCAACACAAAGGTAAAACGGAAAGGGAACCCAGACTAGGGAAAGTGGGGAGTGGAGAACTCCTAGGCTGATCTAGTGTCACCCTGTCTCCACTAATGTCCCTTTATTGGTTCTTCACCAATCGCCGCACGCATACCTCAGCCTGTCTATCCCTGGCATTAGGCTCAGGCTAGGGAACAGAAAGGATGAGCACTAGTTGATCCCCACTGAACACTAAAGACAACAATGGGGGACAAACAAGGGAAAATCGCTTAGCTTTACTCGACTCCAGACAAATGCGCACACGTTCTCTAGCACCAGAGAGGAAGAAGTACTGCTCTTGCTCAAGCCTTCACAAGGGGCAATGAATATCGCTGGCACCTCCCTCTGGCTCACAACAGGTATTTATACATCCAGGCCAGGGTGTTAATTAGCCAGAGGAAGCTAGCCCCTGGGTCCTAGAGATACATATTCTAAGAAGTTGTCTGTAAGGCCAAATGAAGAGATCTCCTGCAACCAACTGCAGGATGACTGTCTGTCACTTCTGACACACCCATGACACATGCAATCCCCAGGAGAGCCAGTGCAGACACCGCTGGAATAGTGCTGGCACTGGAGGTGAGTATAGGTGTTATTATTTTACTGGGGGACACACATATGGATTGAGATGTAGTTGTCTGAGTAATGGAAAACCCCTTTAAGCCTCCATACACAATAGACTAAGCTAATAGTCTAAGGGGACATCCAGACTCTTCCCTGACAGATGAGGTCAGAGGAGGTAAAATTCAAACTGCCTGACCCTTAATGCCCGACCCTTTTGTTATTCAGGTGATAAGCTGCTGCCAGAGCCGTTTGGCAGTGATTTTCACAGTTCTCCACTTTGAAAACACATGAACATTTAACCAAGCCAAACCTTCTCGTGTATGAGAGTTGGGAGAGGTAGTGGACGGCCGAACCAGCAATCAACTTTAGTTATTGTGTGTGGCCACCTTAACTTGTGTGTGCAAGTCACAGATGACCACAGGTATTTAGACTCTTTGCAGTGTATGAGCAGCGCTGTAGAATTGGTGTCTGGATGCACCATTATGTATTTTACACTTTTTCAGAGAGTGAGGAATATTCTGTATGTAGTATGTGGTAATTGTCTGTATATCCTGTACTCCATGTGTGTATGTGTAAGTAGTAGCTGTGCATAATATAAATATATATGGTTTTATCTTATTTTCTTACCTTGTCCTCGACACGGTTCAATCTTGACCCAATTGTATTAGAGCCTCGATCTTTCACTTTATCTGGAAATAAATAAAAGTAAAAAAAAGTCATTTTTAAATTTACTATTAGAAATTAGCATTTTTTGGGTCCACTGGCATTCAACCAAATTTGTGAAACTGTTTACGATTTACAGTTCAGAGAATATAACATGAGAAACGATTTACCTATTCTTCCACAAAGCGATGAAATATGGCATCCTTATTCTGGACAACCTCTTAAAAAAAGGCTTTCCCATTGTTACAAATGACGGCATGTTGCTTGGATTTGCCATCATATGGTGTCAGATTATTACCATTACTATTGTTAATTTCTCTAAAACATAGCATTTATTCCATTTCATAGTGGTAGGAAGTGGAATCTATCCAGAAAGAAACAGCGAGGGCTTCCCCAATGACTGGTCCAGTCTGTAAGAAAGGAAAAAAATCACTGGTGTAATCAAAAAGTATTTTTATTGAAGAGAAATTCCACCTAAAACTTGCAAACTGTCTCTTCCAGTGCAACCTATTAGAAGTAGCAATCCTAAAAGTCAATATCAACCTTTTAACAAGCCTTGCCACATGATTTAGGATAAATGGCAAACTAGAATCTCAATTTGCAGCCATGGTGTTTCGGGGTGTTGCCCCTCAGCAGTGCAAAGCATGAGATCTGATTTAGCTGTGTGAGAGACTTCAGAAGGAAAAACTTTACCCCTTAGATCCCAGTGAGGAGAGTGAAATGCCAGAGTAAGGAGGCTTATAAACCATGCAATGGCTCCCCGGGGAGCTTATGAGCCTCCTTACACTGGCATTTTTTAGACAAATTATCTTACTTTTCCTCTAAGGATTCAATTTTCTTCCTTTTTTCTATTACTTTATCACTGTTGATGACTCCCACTGATTTGCTATAGCAATGAGATGTGCACATATATACATATATACAGTTGAAACCAGAAGTTTACATACACTATATAAAAAGACACATATGCATGTTTTTCTCAATATCTGACATGAAATAAGTATAAACCTTTCCCGTTTTAGGTCAATTAGGATTACCATAATTTTTAATATTTGCCAAATGCCAGAATAATGAGAGAGAGATAATGTTTTAAGGCATTTTTATTACTTACTGCAAAGTCAAAAGTTTACATACACTAAGATTACTATGTATTTAAACAATTCTGGACTGTCCATATGATGATGCCATGTGTTTGGAAGCTTCTAATAGTTTTTTGGGCAACATCTGAGTCAATTAGAGACACACCTGTGGATGTATTTTAATGCACACCTGAAACACACTGCTTCTATGTGTAGCATCATGGGAAAGTGTAAAGAAATCAGCCAAGATATCAGGAAGAGAACTGTAGACTTGCACAAGTCTGGCTTATCCTTAGGTACAATTTCAAGATATCTGAAGGTGCCTCGTTCATCTGTACAAACAATTATATGCAAGTACAAACAAGATTGGAATGTCCAGCCATCATACCACTCAGGAAAGAGACGGGTTCTGTGTCCCAGAGATGAACGTGCTTTGGTCCGACATGTGCATATCAACCCCAGGACAAAAGCAAAAGACCTTGTGAAGAGGATGGCAGAAGCTAGTAAGATTGTCAGAGTGACAATTCACAGTGAAACGAGTACTGTATCAACATGGGCTGAAAGACCACTCTGCCAGGAAGAAGCCATTACTCCAAAAGAAACATAAAAAAGCCAGATTAATGTTTGCAAATGCACACAGGAACTAAGACCTTAATTTTTGGAGACATGTCCTGTGGTCTGATGAAACTAGAATTTAACTTTTTGTGCATAATGACCATCGTTAAGTTTAGAGGAAAAAGGGAGAAGCTTAGAAGCCTAAGAACACCATTCCAACTGTGAAACACGGGGGCGGCAGCATCATGTTGTGGGGTTGCTTTGCTGCAAGAGGGACTTGGTGCACATCACAAAATAGATGGCTTCATGAGAAAAGAAGATTATGTGGCAATACTGAAGCAACATCTCAAGATATCAGCCAGGAAGTTAAAGCTTGAGCAGAAATAGGTCCTCCAAATGGACAATGACCCGAAGCATACTGCCAAAATGGTAACAAAGTGGCTTAACCCCATCATGACAAAACCAATTTTTTTTAAATCTGACCAGTGTCACTTTATATAGTAATAACTCTGGAATGCTTCAACATATCCCATAGCTTTCGAGACTATTATAAAGTATCATGCATCACAAAAAACAATGGTAAATTTAGGCTGATATGGTTTGCGTTTATTTATAAAAATATCAGAAACTTGGCAAAAATGTTTTAAAAATTGCACTTTTCAAACTTTGATTGATTATGCCTTTAATCCCAATAGTCATACCACACAAAAACAGTACTAAATAACATTTCCCTCATGTCTGCTTTACATCAGCACCATTTGTAAAATGTTGTTTTATTTTGTTAGCATTTTAGAAGATTTAAAAATGTAGCAGTTATTTTTCATTTTTTTCAAGGAAATTTACAAAACTTATTTTTATAGGGACCTGTTCAGTTTTGAAGAGACTTTGGCTGCGTGCCCACTGTGCGTTTTTCAAGCGTTTTTGCTGCGGAATTTTCGAAGCGAAAACGCTTAAACGCTTGGTAATGCGTGCCCCATGGTCCTCACTGATAACCCGCATGTGCTGTGTGTTGGTATATGCAACAGTTGTGGACTTCTTTGTTTGTGTGAAGGAGGACTTTATGCTGATCTGACAGTAGATGGCGATGTTGTGTAAAGTTTCCTTGTTTACTGTATTGTGAAAGAAAAAAAGTCTCTCTTGTATTTTCTATTTTGTTCTTACTTCCTGATGCAGTACTGTGTGACTGTGCGTTTTTTCCTTTACCTCATGTTCTGAGAAGTAAAAGCTTGTTATCCCATGTAATCTGCTTTGTGAAGTTTTATACTGCAACTGTGGGTATCCAGAAGCTGTGCAACACTGTGCACATGCTGCAGAAATTTACGCTGTGGATTATCATTGCGGAAAAATCTGAAGCATACCCATTAATTTTGGATAAATTTTGGACTGAAGGCATCAAAACTATGAATTAACACATGTGGAATTATATACTTAACAAAAAAGTGTGAAACAACTGAAAATATGTCTTATATTCTAGGTTCTTCAAAGTAGCCACCTTTTGCTTTGATGACTGCTTTGCACACTCTTGGCATTCTCTTGATGAGCTTTAAGAAGTAGTCACCGGAAATGGTTTTCACTTCACAGGTGTGCCCTGTCAGGTTTAATAAGTGGGATTTCTTGCCTTATAAATTAGGTTGGGAGCATCAGTTGTGCAGAAGTCAGGTGGATACACAGCTGAGAGTCCTACTGAATAGACTGTTAGAATTTGTATTATGGCAAGAAAAAAGCAGCTAAGTAAAGAAAAACGAGTGGCCATCATTACTTTAAGAAATAAATGTCAGTCAGTCTGAAAAATTGGGCAAACTTTGAAAGTGTCCCCAAGTGAAGTTGCAAAAACCATCAAGCGCTACAAAGAAACTGTCTCACATGAGGACCGCCCCAGGAAAGGAAGACCAAGAGTCACCTCTGCTTCTGAGGATAAGTTTATTAGAGTCACCAGCCTCAAAAATCGCAGGTTAACAGCAGCTCAGATTAGAGACCAGGTCAATGCCACACAGAGTTCTAGCAGAAAGAGAGGAGGACATTGAGTTTAGCGATAAAAAACATAATTTTTATTAATTCAATTTCTTAAAAACTTGCATACATAATTTAACATACAGTTTAAGATGTAAAGATGGGTACCCAGTGAGGGCTGAAGTGCCCAGTCACACAGCACATACACAGGTCGCAGAGATCAGCTGCATTTATTGGACAAAAATGGGGCAGTACTTATACCAGGCACTTTGCAGAGAGAAAAAAAACGGGAAGGGGGGGGTTAAACATATATTGGTAGTCCATACAATATTACGTGCAGAGGTCCATGTAATAATCTCCCCAATGAATCATAAAGTGCAGGTGTCTTGCGCAAAGAAAAATAAATAATAATAGTAGTAATCCATTCAATGTTCCATGCAAAAGCTCTATGTAATAGATTACCCAGTAGATTGTATAATCACAGTCCCTGCAATAATGTGCCACTAATGACAGGTGAGATACATATACATGGGAGCCCTCAGTAAAGAATGTATTAGGCATGCCATAAAAGCATGAATATAAGAGGAGCTTCCCCAAAAAGTAGAGAGTCAGAGAAACAGTCAGAAACAATGCATACCCATGTGTGTGCAGCCCGCACCAGGTCGTCAGCCTATCCCCGAACCCACGCTCTCGCCGTATGGCTTCCTCAGAGTTCTAGCAGCAGAAACATCTCTACAACAACTGTTAAGAGGAGACTTTGTGCAGCAGGCCTTCATGGTAAAATAGCTGCTAGGAAACCACTGCTAAGGACAGGCAACAAGCAGAAGAGACTTGTTTGGGCTAAAGAACACAAGGAATGGACATTAGACCAGGGGAAATCTGTGCTTTGGTCTGATGAGTCCAAATTTGAGATCTTTGGTTCCAACCACCGTGTCTTTGTGCGACGCAGAAAAGGTGAACGGATGTTCTCTACATGCCTGGTTCCCACCGTGAAGCATGGAGGAGGAGGTGTGATGGTGTGGGGGTGCTTTGCTGGTGACACTGTTGGGGATTTATTCAAAACTGAAGGCATACTGAACCAGCATGGCTACCACAGCATCTTGCAGCGGCATGCTATTCCATCCGGTTTGCGTTCAGTTGGACCATCATTTATTTTTGAACAAGACAATGACCCCAAACACACCTCCAGGCTGTGTAAGGGCTATTTGACCAAACTGAGAGTGATGGGGTGCTACGCCAGATGACCTGGCCTCCACAGTCACCAGACCTGAACCCAATCGAGATGGTTTGGGGTGAGCTGGACTGCAGAGTGAAGGCAAAAGGGCCAACAAGTGCTAAGCATCTCTGGGAACTCCTTCAAGATTGTTGGAAGACCATTTCCAGTGACTACCTCTTGAAGCTCATCAAGAGAATGCCAAAAGTGTGCAAATCAGTTATCAAAGCTAAAGGTGGCTACTTTGAAGAACCTAGAATATAAGACATATTTTCAGTTGTTTCCCAAATTTTTTGTGTTAAGTATATAATTCCACCTGTGTTAATTCATAGTTTTGATGCCTTCAGTGTGAATGTACAATTTTCATAGTCATGAAAATACAGAACAATCTTTAAATGAGAAGGTGTGTCCAAACTTTTGGTCTGTACTGTATGTATATGTATATATATATATATATATATATATATATTATTTAGAATCATTTATTTTTATTTCAGACATGTAGTTCATACACATTCTAAAATATGTAGATCTATATTCTTTCTATTTGAACAAAGGAAATGTTTGATGCCTAAAAGGAGTTTTCATAAGTGATCTCTTGAGCAGCTCAGAGCTGTGCAGTCTCCTTACTTCCTGATTTCTGGCAGGACGGGCTCTTCTCCCAGAGTGATAGCTCTGATGAGCAAGCACACAGCCACAGACAGTGAGAGCCTAGATACTGGGTGCAGGAATTGTGATTCTACAGGATGGATAAGAGCATCTCGTCAAAAGCCTAAAGGGAGAAGGCAGGGAGCAGCTAACTGGTGTATAGAAATGAATGGGCTGGACAGAGATAACGGTATGTTAGGAATTAACTTTTCTCCTGGAATGTGACTACTGCACACTCTCCAGCCACTAGTAGACCTTGGTAAACTCCAAGGAAATGAGCTTTACACTATGTAAGATAAAAGCTCTCATTGCAGGAGAATGACAGCAGATAGAAAAAGCAAGTCAGTGGCAAACTTGTGTATTTTCATGCTGTTTAACTAATTAAAGCAACTTAGTAATTTGAGAATACCTGTTTATTGACAAAGGTGTTATGAGACTTAATGAGGTTGTCTGGTTTAGAAACCACTTGCACATACTTGGGGCACTATACAGGTTAATAGTGGGGATTCTCCGTTGTAAACCTGAACCCATTTTATGCAGACTAGAGAGCAGTTACATGGAGTCATTCCCACTTTGAAGGTCCCAGTACTTCATTCATTACATAGCTTATTGATTTCACTGGATACTGTGCAGTACCTCCTGTTTCCTTTGGTGGCAGTGCAGGAGAATTAAATGCTTGTTGCCAGATTTTCAACAAATGGCTTATCGCTGAGATTGCCAGCAACAGATCATCCTTTAGTCAGCATATTGGGGCCCTTCTAACAAAAAGACATTAACTAATGCAGACATTCCTTTTAAGTACAAAGCATATGCCAGTATACTATCTGCAAAGTAAAAAATAAATAAATTCTTAAGTGCTTAAAAGGAACGTGTCCTCTGTTTAACCCCTATCTGCCCTACATGTATAGTGCATGTTGGGTGCGAGTGTGTGGAGTGGACTCTGCAACTCCACCCGCAATATACCTGCAGATTCCAGCTGTGTTATACTGCCGGTATTTGTCTGTAAAAGCCGCTATTAGAGCAGCTCTGGTTGCTGCTGTTAACCCCTTAGATGCTGCAGTAAATCCCTGACCATGGTAGTTAAGGTGCGATGTCCCAGAGGTTCACCATTTTGGATGCCCATGGGATGTTGCCTTCCACCCCCCTTCACTAAGTGAAAGTGCTGCTTATGGATTTCAGTGGCAACCATGAGCCTGCTGACCGCCCCCATGGCTGCCATGTTGGTACATGAAAAAGTGGGATTGAAACATCGTATATAACCCAAAAAATGTTATTAATGAAAACCTCAGCAATTAACAAGCCCTCATAAAGCTCTATCGACCGAATCTCTGAAATATTTTCACCATCAAAATAAAACTATACAAGTTTGATATCTGGTTTTTCAAGTTTGCTCGACATGAAGAATCATGTTCACAGGTCATTTTCACTGCACAATGAAACCTTAGAAACAAAACCCAAATACAATGAAAAACGCAATCCCATTTAACTTCGCTTGGAATTTTTGTTCCAGTTTTCCAGTATATTGTAGGGTAAAAAAAAAACAGCCCTCATACAGCTATGTCACACGAAAGGGGAGAAAGAAGGAGAGGAACAAAGAAAAAGCCCAAAAACTAAAACTGTCCATGGTGAGAAGGGATTACATTAAATTTACTTTAAATGTCATTTTTTTTAGATTTTCACTTTTTAACATCACAATCAAAAAAAAACAATCCTGAAGTCTTACAATTTTCACACTGGCCACTAGTCCTAAGAATAGACTCATTGTGAAGGAAGGGTGAGGAGGTGAGCTGTGACTATCATTTATAGTGAATGGTGGCTACTTTATCTGCTTTATATAGAGGTGTCATCTTTCATTGTCATTTTCAGTCATGATAATAAAACTGCTGAAAAATCTTCTGCATACAACAGGAAATATGAAACTAATTTTGGCCAGGGTGATAATTGCAGGATCTGTGGGTGTGTTTTTTTAGTTTAGATGGTTACTATAGTGGAAAAAAAAGTAAAAAAAAAATAATAAATTTCATGTTAAAAGGTAATTTAAACAATTGGTTATTTTTTGATAACACATTCTCTTTAACTTCTCTAATAAGATGGCAATATTGCACCGCTGCAAAAATAGGAAGAAGTAGTTTGTCAATTTTAAAGCAGCTTCTTGGAAACTAATGACTTAGTCATTGATATAACATCCTGACAAAATGACTGTTCACTGTCTGTTTCTGAGAAATTAATTCAAAGGTCACAACCGATATGGCTGCACTTCCTATTATCACTTTTGGAAAGACAGACAGTGGATAATGATTATTTCTATTATATATGATCTACGGTATATTCTGATTTGCTAAAAGTGAGATAAGTGACAAGTCTATTGGAAGTAGCAATCCTGAAAGTCAATATCGACCCTTTAACGAGCCTTGTCACATGACTTGGGATAAAAGCCAAACCAGAATCTCAATTTGCAGCCACGGTGTTTCAGGGTATTGCTCCTCGTCAGTACAAAGCATGAGATCCGATTTGACTGTATGAGAGGCTTCTCACTGGGATCTAAAGGGTCATTTTTCTCCTTGTGGAGATTGACATGCCTGGCATGCCAGTGTATATATAGATACTCGGCACTCAAATATTCAGAATGATAATGCAATTCTTTATTTCATAAAGAAATCCCAAAATTCAATGTAACGTTTCAGCCTTATGCAAAAGGCCTTTTTCAAACACTGAGACATAAATGACACAGATAAAGAAATCAATATTACAAAATTAACACCACAATAGAATTTTTTATTTTAATTTTTTTATTATAAGAAAATAACATCCTGTTGTATTGTTGAAATCACTTGAGATTTATTTAAATATAAAGACATTATTATATAATGTCAAATTAATGTGGGAATTCACTTACTTCATTCAAAATAAATGACAATATGACCAATTAAATTTCAATATCTCATATACAGTTGAAACCAGAAGTTTCCATACACTATATAAAAAGACACATAGTATCTGCATGTTTCTCTCCATATCTGACATGAAATCAGAATAAACCTTTCCTGTTTTAGGTCAATTAGGATTACCATCATTTGTAATATTTGCCAAATGCCAGAATAATGAGAGAGCGAGAATGCAGTAAGTAATAAAAATGCTTAAAACCAAGTCAAAGCTTTCCATCCATTTCATTAGTATTTGGTACCATTGTCCTTAAAGTGAATGACTTGGGTGAAACATTTGGGATTTCCTCCCACAAGCTTCTCACAATATAAGGCTAAGTGCCCACGTTGTGGAAATGAAGCATGCGCAATTCCACGCTCGTTTATCCTGCGTTTATCGCGCTTTTTCCACATGCGGAATTCCACGCGCATTTATCCTGCGTTTATCGCGCGTTTTCCACATGCGGAATTGCCTTGCGTTTTTTATTGCATTGCAAAGGCAATTCCGCTTGCGGAAACGCAAAATTAATTGACATGCTGTGGATTATTGCGCGCATCAAAAACGCTGCGGAAAAATCCACAGCATGGGCATAGAACTTGCGGATTCCCCTTGGGGACCATGGGGGGCAGATTACCTAGCGTTTCACAAGCGTTTAACCTGAGGAAAGTCCGCAGCATATACGCTTGTAAAACGCTACGTGGGCACATACTCTTAGGTCGGAATTTGGGCCCATTTCTCCTGACACAACTGGTGTAACTGATCCAGGTTTGTAGGTCGTCTTGCTCGCACCGGCCTTTTCAGCTTTGCCCATACATTTTCAATAGGACTAAGATCAGGGCTTGGTGATGGCCGCTCCAAAACATTGACTTTGTTATCCTTAACCCCTTATTGACCAATAGACGTCTTTTTACTGATCTGCAATATAAGAGACTAGCGTTCCCCGACAGGTGACTATCCTGTAGCTGTCACCTGTACATTATAGCTGACAACTTGCTGCATCAGCCATGATCAGTGTTGGCACAGACCATGGACGTTTAACCCCTTTGATTCTGTTGTCAATAGTGATTATAGAATCTAAATAGTTAACACAGTGTGGGGGCTTCTTTTTAACTTTATCGGCACCTTGATATCTTGATTGTGTGGTCCTGATGTTTGCCTTGGCAGCTCATGGCCAAATAACTACCTTTAAAGTATGCCGGCTATAATTGCCTGTTCAGAAGTTATCAAAATCTAGATTGTAAAAATAAACTTTTTCATTCTTGTCATTCCACTTTCCATTACTTCCTGAAAAGAACCAGAAGGGTTAATGAACTATATGAAAGCAATTTTAAATACGTTGAGGGGTGCAGTGTTTAAAATGGTAACACTTTTGGGTGGTTTCCAACATATAAGACTCGCAGGCTAAGTGCCCACGAAGCAAAAATGCTCCGGATTTTTTCTGTATCTCCCTGGCAGGAAAAATGCATGCGGATTTTACATGCGTTTTTCCTGCCAGGTAGAAGCGTTTGTCAAGCGTTTTTGCATGCGGGTTGTCAAGCGCTTTTCCAAGCGATTTTAGCATCGCTTGGAAAAGTGCTTGACAACTTGGTCACACTATATAAATCCTTGCAACCGGTATGGATTTATATAGTGTGACCAAGTTAATAGTTAAAAAAAGAATAAAAATGGTAAACAAAAAAAACATTCTACTCACCTTCCGATGGCCCCCGGTCTCCTTCTCCGGTGCGTCCGGTGTCTTGGGCGGCTCGCGATGGTGTAAAAGGACTTTCCATGACGTCATTTAGTCTTGTGACAGGTCAAGCGACCGCCGACATCAGCGGTCACGTGACCTGTCACATGACTAAATGACAATAATTAATAAAGACTAAGCTCAACTATTGAAAAAGAAGGGTGCCAGGAATACAACACATGCATCCATGTAGATAAAGATTCCGGCACACCAAATAATATAGAAAAGTCTCATATAGGTGATAAAATAGTAGATGCTTTATTTCTCCAATATCAACTGGTTCAAATCGTGGTCAGTATACAGTTGCCCAACGTTTCAACCCCAACAGGGTTTTCCTCAGGGGCATCAGAAGAGCTTAAAAACCAGAGCATAAACATAAATAAAGACATAAGTGAGATACAATATAGTAGATAATACAATCAGTAATATATACAAAAATAGGTACATGTTGATGGAACAAGACGAGGGGGAAAAAAGGGGGGGGAAGGGGGCTAGGGGGAGGAAAAGGAGGGGAAGGGAGAAAAAAGGGAAAGTATTAGGTAGAACAACGGGAGTAAAGAGAAAAGGGAGCGTATACACTCAAAACAAAAGGAGCGGACCGTTGTAAAGTGAAAGAATTTCAAGATACCTAGTTGCTATGTACTGCTTAATATCTGGGAATCTATCCACGTTACTGCAGAGAAGCTCAGGATAAATTACAATAAAGAGAACCAGTCGTTGTTGTCGTAAGGGAAAAATGTCAGCCGGCAATAGTAGCTGTGGATAGACAGCAAAGGGAAAATGAGTCACCAGTATCCAGATATAACCTGTATCAAGCCACGAAAATACTTGCCTTAAGCAATAATAGTGGTAATGGCCGAGGAGGTATGCCTACGGGGTATGGTAAGTGGACCTAAGACCAGAAAAAGTGGGTAAATACCGAAGTCTACATGGGGTCATGATGATCAGCCCAGAAGGCTCTTACCTATGTGCCTCTTGGAAAGTGTATCCTGCCGGTGGTGGTGTGGTGTCAGGAGCGGTGACGGTGTTTAAATAGCGCTGTGTGACTTCCTGCTTCCGGAGTGCGATGACGCAACATCAGGTCTCGTGAAACGCAACTTCCGGTTGCGTGGAATGCATGACAGCGCATGCGCGCGACACAATGGGTGAGATATACATAGAGGGAAAAAAACAGCGCGTGCGCAGGATGCACACTGTGGAATCACCCCCCCCGTCTTTCCCCTTCTCCCTGCATGTACCATCATATACTTTCTGTATATGTTTCCCCAGCCTTTCTCCTCTTATGTATATGTTTATTCATTTTTTCCTTCTCCCAGGCATACATTAACATTTCCCCAATATGGTCCTCCTCTTCATCTATATTACCCTTATCCATTTTTAGCTGCCGCTCCCTGAACTCCTAATGGCTTTCTTTAGGTTCACTCAGCTGCACAGTACGCAGTACATAGCAACTAGGTATCTTGAAATTCTTTCACTTTGCAACGGTCCGCTCCTTTTGTTTTGAGTGTATACGCTCCCTTTTCTCTTTACTCCCGTTGTTCTACCTAATACTTTCCCTTTTTTCTCCCTTCCCCTCCTTTTCCTCCCCCTAGCCCCCTCGCCCCCCCTTTTTTCCCCCTCGTCTTGTCCCATCAACATGTACCTATTTTTGTATATATTACTGATTGTATTATCTACTATATTGTATCTCACTTATGTCTTTATTTATGTTTATGCTCTGGTTTTTAAGCTCTTCTGATGCCCCTGAGAAAAACCCCGTTGGGGTTGAAACGTTGGGCAACTGTATACTGACCACGATTTGAACCAGTTGATATTGGAGAAATAAAGCATCTACTATTTTATCAACTATATGAGACTTTTCTATATTATTTAGTGTGACGGAATCTTTATCTACACACATGACTAAATGACGTCATGGAAGGTCCTTTTACACCACCACGAGCCGCCGAAGACACCGGACGCACCATACAGGAGACCGGGGGCCATGAGAAGGTAAGTATAATGTTATTTTTTATTTTATTCTTTTTTAACTACAGGTACTATGGTACCCGGGTCTGGAGGAGAGTCTCCTCTTCTCCAGACCTGGGTACCATCCGCACATTGAATCACTTAATATCCACATGTGTACATGTAGTCATTAAGATATTATGCAAATCAATGGAAGTCAATGGCGGCAATTACGCCGCGTTTCCGCAAAATTAATGGATATGCTTCAGATTTTTCCGCAATGATAATCCGCAGCGTAAATTTCCGCAGCATGTGCACAGTGTTGCACAGCTTCTGGATACCCACAGTTGCAGTATAAAACCTCACAGAGCAGATTACAGGGGATAACAAGCTTTTACTTCTCAGAACATGAGGTAAAGGAAAAAACACACAGTCACACAGTACTGCATCAGGAAGTAAGAACAAAATAGAAAATACAAGAGAGACTTTTTTTCTTTTACAATACAGTAAACAAGGAAACTTAACACAACATCGCCATCTACTGTCAGATCAGCATAAAGTCCTCCTTCACACAAACAAAGAAGTCCACAACTGTTGCATATACCAACACACAGCACATGTGGGTTATCATTGAGGACCATGGGGCACGCATTACCAAGCGTTTAAGCGTTTTCGCTTCGAAAATTCCGCAGCAAAAAACGCTTGAAAAACGCACAGTGGGCACGCAGCCTCAAAGTCACTTCAAAACTGAACAGGTCCCTATAAAAATAAGTTTTGTAAATTTCCTTGAAAGAAATGAAAAATAACTGCTACATTTTTAAATCTTCTAAAATGCTAATAAAATAAAACAACATTTTACAAATGGTGCTGATGTAAAGCAGACATGAGGGAAATGTTATTTATTTCTGTTTTTGTGTGGTATGACTATTGGGATTAAAGTCATTATCAATCATAGTTTGAAAAATGAAATTTTTAAGACATTTTTGCCAAGTTTCTGATATTTTTATAAATAAACGCAAACCATATCAGCCTAAATTTACCATTATTTTAAAGTATTCTGTATCACAAAAAACAGTCTCAAAAGCTATGGAATATGTTATTCCAGAGTTATTACTACATAAGGTGACACAGATTTAAAAAAATTGGTTTGGTCACGAAGGGGTTAAGCCACTTTGTTACCATTTTGGCAGTATGCTTCGGGTCATTGCTCATTTGGAGGACCCATTTCTGCTCAAGCTTTAACTTCCTGGCTGATGTCTTGAGATGTTGCTTCAGTATTGCCACATAATCTTCTTTTCTCATGAAGCCATCTATGTATTTTGTGATGTGCACCAAGTCCCTCTTGCAGCAAAGCAACCCCACAACATGATGCTGCCACCCCCATGTTTCACAGTTGGGATGGTGTTCTTAGGCTTCTAAGCTTCTCCCTTTTTCCTCCAAACTTAACGATGGTCATTATGCACAAAAAGTTCAATTCTAGTTTCATCTGACCACAGGACATGTCTCCAAAAATTAAGGTCTTTGTTCCTGTGTGCATTTGCAAACATTAATCTGGATTTTTTATGTTTCTTTTGGAGTAATGGCTTCTTCCTGGCAGAGTGGTCTTTCAGCCCATGTTGGTACAGTACTCGTTTCACTGTGAATTGTCACTCTGACAATCTTACTAGCTTCTGCCATCCTCTTCACAAGGTCCTTTGCTTTTGTCCTGGGGTTGATATGCACATGTCGGACCAAAGCACGTTCATCTCTGGGACACAGAACCCTTCTCCTTCCTGAGTGGTATGATGGCTGGACATTCCAATCTTGTTTGTACTTGCATATAATTGTTTGTACAGATGAACGAGGCACCTTCAGATATCTTGAAATTGTACCCAAGGATGAGCCAGACTTGTGCAAGTCCACAATTCTCTTCCTGATATCTTGGCTGATTTATTTACACTTTCCCATGATGCTACACAAAGAAGCAGTGTGTTTCAGGGGTGCATTAAAATACATCCACAGGTGTGTCTCTAATTAACTCAGATGTTGCCAAAAAAAACTATTAGAAGCTTCCAAACACATGGCATCATCATATGGGCAGTCGAGAATTGTTTAACCACTTCGCTCCAGAGCCTGTTTTTGCCTTCGTGACTGTGCCAATTTTTTCAATTCTGACCACTGTCACTTTATGAAGTAATTACTCTGGAACGCTTCAACGGATTCCCCTGATTCTGCGAATGTTTTTTCTTGACATATTGTACTTCATGATAGTGGTAAAATTTCTTCGATTTTATTTGTGAAAAAATCGGAAATTTGGCGAAAATTTTGCAATTTTCAAACTTTGAATTTTCATGCCCTTAAATCAGAGAGATATGTCACACAAAATAGTTAATAAATAACATTTCCCACATGTCTACTTACATCAGCACAATTTTGGAACCAAAATTTTTTTTTGTTAGGGAGCTATAAGGGTTAAAAGTTGACCAGCGATTTCTCATTTTTCTAATAAAATTTACAAAAACATTTTTTTAGGGACCACATATTTGAAGTCACTTTGAGGGGTCTTTATGACAGAAAATACCCAAAAGTGACACCATTCTAAAAACTGCACCCCTCAAGGTGCTCAAAACCACATTCAAGAACTTTATTAACCCTTCAGGTGCTTCACAGGAATTTTTGGAATGTGGAAGAAAAAAATGAACATTTAACTTTTTTCACAAAAATGTTACTTTAGACCCATTTTTTTTTATTTTCGTAGGGGTAACAGGAAAAAATGAACCCAAAAGTTTTTGTGCAATTTATCTTGAGCGCGCTGATACCCCATATGTGAGGGAAAACCACTATTTGGGCGCACTGCAGTGTTCGGAAGGGAAGGAGCGCCATTAGACTTTTTGAATGTAAAATTTGTTTGAATAACTAGCAGATGCCATGTTGCGTTTGGGGAGCTCCTGGTGTGCCTAAACAGTGGAAACCCCCACAAGTGACACCATTTTGGAAACTAGACCCCTTAGGGAACTTATCTAGATGTGTGGTGAGCACCTTGAACCCCAAGGTGCTTCACAGAAGTTTATAATATTGAGCTGTAAAAATAAAATTTTCACATTTTTCCCACAAAAAGGTTTTTCATCCCCTAATTTTGCATTATCATAAGGGTAATAGGATAAATTGCACCATGAAATTTGTTGTGCAATTTCTCCTGAACACGCCGATACCCCATATGTGGGGCAAAACCACTGTTTGGGCGCAGGGAAGGAGCGCCATTTGACTTTTTGAATGTAAAATTTGCTTGAATAATTAGTGGACGCCATGTTGCATTTGGGGAGCCCCTGATGTGCCTAAACAGTGGAAACCCCCCACAAGTGACACCATTTTGGAAACTAGACCCCTTAGGGAACTTATCTAGATGTGTGGTGAGCACCTTGCACCCCCAGGTGCTTCACAGAAGTTTATAATATTGAGCCGAAAAAATAAAATGTTCACATTTTTCCCACAAAAAATGTTTTTCTTCCCCTAATTTTGCATTATCATAAGGGTAACGGGAGAAACTGCACCATTAAATTTGCTGTACAATTTCTCCTGAGTATGCCGATACCCCATATGTGGGGGAAAACCACTATTTGGGTACACTGCAGGGTTTGGAAGGGAAGGAGCGCCATTTGACTTTTTGAATGTAAAATTTGAATAATTAGTGGACGCCATGTTGCATTTGGGGAGCCCCTGATGTGCCTAAACAGTGGAAACCCCCCACAAGTGACACCATTTTGTAAACTAGACCCCTTAGGGAACTTATCTAGATGTGTGGTGAGCACATTGGGAGACATAATAAACAAATCAGTAGCAGGTGAAGAATTGGTTTTATTTATTTTTTACGCCTTTCCTCGTGCGGTATAAGTGATGAGATTACTTTATTCTTCGGGTCGGTGCGATTACAGAGATACCAGATTCATATTGAGTTTTTATGATTGACAGCTGTCACACACTAAAAGACGCTTTTTTTTGTAAAATCTAGTTTTTGTGTCGCCATATTTTGAGAGCTATAATTTTTCCATATTTCGACCCACAGAGTCTTGTGACGGCTTGTTTTTTGCGGGACGAGTTGACATTTTTATTCGTACCATTTTTGTGTACGTGAAATTTTTTGATCGCTTTCTATTCCGCTTTTTGGGAGGTAAAATTAACAAAAACCAACAATTCAGGAATTGTTTTTTGAGGTTTTTTTTATGCCGTTCTGCGTGTGGTAAAAGTGATGAGGCAGCATTATTCTTCGGGTCAGTACGTTTACAGCGATACTACACTTACTGTATATTTTTTTATGTTTTGGCGCTTTTACACAATAAAACAATTTTATAGAAAAAATATTTTTTTTGCATTGCTTTATTCTGAAGCTATAACTTTTTTATTTTTCGGCTGATGGAGCTCTATGGTGGCTTGTTTTTTGCGGAATAAGATGACGTTTTCAGCGGTAGCATTTTTATTTCCATTTTGCTTTTTGATCGCATTTTTTTCCACTTTTTGTTTGGCGATATGAGGAAAAAGCATAGTTTTTTGCTCCGTTTTTTATTTATTTTTATTACGGTGTGCACAGAAGAAGTTAATTAGTGTGACAGTTTTATAGCTCGGGTTGTTTCGGATGCGGCGATACAAAATAGGTGTACTTTTTTTGTTTTTGCATAAGTATATACGGATTTATCGATTTAATATTTTATTTATTTTGTGATTTTTTTTTAGTAGTTTGAAAACATTTTTTTTACATTTTTACTTAGTCCCTGTATGGGACAGTAATTTTTATTTTTCTGATCACTGATCTCATGTAATGTAATAGACATATATTACATTACATGAGATCTTTGCTGACTGTTTCACAGTCAGTGTCTCCTGCCAGGCTTCAGCTGCAGGCTGAGCCTGGCAGGACACCATATATGGCAGATCTGAAGGCGGTCATGTGACCTCCAGCTGCCATAGCAACGCCAGGTCCTGGAAGGTATCAGGGGTCGTCGGAGAGGTAAGTAGACGACCCCCTCTCCTCCTGCTGTCTTCTATATGCCGCGATCACTATAGATCGTGGCATATAGAAGACAGCAAAGGGTTAACATCACTGGGACCTGATCCAATCAGGTCCCGATGATGTTCCCTGTCAGAGCTATCGCTCTGCACCGCACCCTCAGCGCTTGCAGGACCCTCGGGGTCCTGAGTGCTGCGGGACCACCCACCGTTTTTAAGCGTCCGCGCTGCACAGAGCCCAGGCTGCGCGGACTTTTATCTACAGTGGGCGGTCGGGAAGTGGTTAAATTTAAAAAAAAAGTTTCACAAAGTAAAATAGAGAGTTACCTTTTTGTTATCATCTAGGACTGTGTTCATACTTTCTATCCCTAGCGTATCAATAGGTCCATCAAAGATAACCCATTTTCTTTCCGGAGTCTCAGATAACGCAAACTGCCGGAAAGTATTAGCGACTATCCCATCGGTCCACTGCAAATGAAGAGAGGCATCAATAAAATTGCTCTTCCCATAAAATCCAATACAATCCCACAATTGAAAGGATTATTAAAGGGAACGCCTTGGATTATGATATTGATGATACACATGTATTGACTACACGTGGCCCCTATTGAAGTGAATGTGCCGGCACCGGGAGAGACCGCAAGTAAGTGATTTGCATATATGCGGTCACATGCCAACTAGAAGTGCGTGACCTCACTCAAAGCAAGTGTATTGAGTGAGGCCAGACACAGTCTAGTCAGAATGTATCTGGAAGTATGCAAACTTATGCTAATTTCTGCCATAAATAATACAATTTGTTGCTTCCATGTCTGATGGGGAAAATAAAATAGTTTCCAATTTTTGTGCAAACAGGGAGTAAGTCATAATAAAATGATTGTCCGGCAATGTATGGCTGGGGTCTATGTCTCTGAAGGAACCCCTTCTACCATGTCCATAAGCCATAAAAGGGGAGATTTTCCCATTTTCAGCAAAGGTATTAGTATTATAAACAATAATTCCAATCATAGACGAACCTCATGTGACACTGGATCAAACTGCCCGAACAGCTGCCCCATGGTGATGGCTTTAGGGTTCACTGTCCGGTAAATCACTTTTTCTTCTTCGCACCCTCGCTCATTCATAAGAGACAGCGTATCAGCGAGGACGTGGAGGACCTTCGTTTTTCCAGAGAACGGCTCTCCAACCAACATAAAACTGTACGGGATAAACAAAATGCAGCATGGTCCATTGTATAAAATGGAAACAGAGAAGAATAAATCCCCCGTCCCATGGACTTCTGTAGTTACAGCTTACCCGTGTCTGACAATCATCATCTCATACGTCTGGATCATGTCCTCCAGGAAGACCTTCTCGGGCTGGATGTTGTGTCCAGCACAGCTCTCCTGTGCGCATTCCAGTAAACCCTGAGCAAAAGGAAGGTAAAATATTTCATCAGTCTGTTTACAGTGGATCCAATTAGAGGTGGGAGAATACATTTTCAGGACCCAGATCAGTATTCTGTGGCCGCTGGACAGGACCCCTGAGAGCCGCCTCTTAGCTGCCGGCATCCCCGACTCCTCTTCTGATTATATGGCCTGGTGTACATCATGCTGCAACCATAACGTCATGCCAGGCCGGCTAATCTGAAGAAGAGCCGGGGGGCAGGAAGAAATAAGGTGTCTCTCAGGGGTCTCATTCAGTTCCCACCACTGACCTGATGTCACGCACAGTGTAGGAAAGACAAAGTACGACACAAAGGGATGAGGGGAAGGGAGCCCAGACACTAGGGAAAGGGGGAAATGGAGACCTGCAATCACCCTGTCTCCCCTACCGACTCTATATTGGTTCCTCACCAATTGCCGCACAGGAACCTATCCCTGTATTTCCTTAGCGCTTGGCCCTGGATAGGGAAGGGGGGGTGAGCACTAGTCGATCCCCACTGACAACTAAAGACAGCAAGGGGAGACAGACACAGGGGAAGTAGCTTAGCTTGAGTCGACTTCAGAGAGATGGCACACACATCCTCTTAGCACCAGAGAGGAAGTAAGAACTGCACTTGCTCCAAGCCTTCACAAGGGGACATGTGAATATCACTGGCACCTCTGTGTAGCAACCAGGAAGTATTTAAACACCCAGGCCTGATTGTCAATTACAGCAGGAGGGAGGTAGCCGCTGGGTCCTACAGTGAGACCGCTAAGAAGATGTCTGTAATGCGAAACGAAGGGATCTCCTGCAACCAACTGCAGCGCGACTGTCTGTCACATCTGACGCACCCATGACACCTGGCCATTGGATCAGTCTCCTGCGAATCGATTCATTCATCTAAAAAAAAATTCTCCATAACCTACAACTAAACTAGTGATAAATCACTCACAGATGTTTTAACCATTTTTTTTTCTACATCAGATCATCCTGCATTGGAGGTATAAGTGAGCCCCCTTACCTCTGGTGCCCCTGTGCAGCTGCCCAGGTTGCACTAATGGGACCGGACGATGAGTGACAAGGTCATGTAACCCAATTCCAAAGCAGTGGATCAGGATCGGGTGATTTCAATGGGATTGGTCTACCATCTACTGTGTATCGGGGCCTCATGACAGATTATGTTGGGGGACATAAAAATCGGGCGGTTGGAATTTAATCACCCGATCCTTACTTTCTGACCCTGAAATTAGCAGCTGCCATAAGATTCTGGCAGCGACTCTGTCATAGAGAAAACAGGAGCGAGCATTCCTGAATATGGGGGAGCCGGGAAAGATAACTGTCATCCAAATGATAGCTGGCCAGCTATATAGGACCTATCACTTGCCATTAATATGCAATTTTATTACCTGGTGTAAATGCCGCTGTTCTCCTGAATCCGGTGTTGTTTTCTTTTGCTCCTGCGCCTCTCCATTCCTGAGATATAGCCTCTTTATAGAAATCTAGTTCATAATTTTTAATAGCCAAGTGGGCATGGTCATCAAGTCCTCTCTGTGGGAGTCTTCAGGAAGGCCTTGCCCAGTTGGCTTAAAGGGCTAGAGGAGAGCGACAGATGTCAGGAACGGAGAGGAGCAGGAAGAAAAGAAAAACAATGCCGGAGTCAGGAGAACAGCGGCATTTACATATTTATGGCGAGGGACAAGTCCTCTTTAAGTCTTGGAAAACCCCTTTAAGACACTATTATATTTTAATACCTTATAGTCGGCTTCCGGAAGTTGAATGCCAGGGAACAGGTCGCTGGTAATCCCATTGAACAGAGGAATATCAGGAGACAAAGATTTGGGTTCGTTTACATACTTAATTGACCGCAAGAGCTAAATAGAATGAAAAAGGATTAAATGATAAAATAATTCATATACAATATGACATGAAACAATATTAAAAGTGAGGAACCCCATTACAAAGGAGCAGTCAGTTCTTGTGGTATGTCTGTATTAGTAAAGAATAGTATTCTCCAAAAAATAAGGATGAAACCTCTTTTCCTAAAACTCTACATTGTATCGTCCCTCTGTTATACCTCCTGGAAATGTAATGTATATATAATCTATATAGGGGACAACCCTATACAATCTGACTGTGCCCAAACAGTGGTGACATTGTCAGACTGTGTAGGGGACTCGTTATTGACAGATTTCAATTAATTCCTACATTTCCAGGAATGATAAAAGAGGAATGGAACGCTGCTGAGTTGCACTAAAATATGCTGCAGAATTGTTTTTCCATAGGGAATACATGTGGCCTCTGTGTTACTGTTAATTGCCGGCTGCAGAATGAGTTAAGTGAGATACTGTCAGTGAACTCGTTTTTGCTGGCTGACGGGGAGTTTGTAAATGTTTTATCTGTCTTTTTCTGAGCTCCTCTCAGTTTATTTATGACCACAGACCTTATCAAAATTGAATGTGCAGGGAATCAAAAAGCCGGTGAAAGCCAAGCGATGCAACATTTTTAATAAAACCCAATTGTTAAAATGATTTTTAGCCTAAAATACATGCTATTAAGTTAAAAATCAAAACTGTCCCATAAGATGAACAAGCTACGTGTTTAACAACTATAGTTTTGACACTTTTGCACAGATGAGATCTAACAAGCCAGGAACAGTAATGTACAGAAATTATTTGCAAGTCTCTGTCTGCTACTATAAAATCATACAGCTGTAATTTTTGTGATCCAAATGCTTCTCGGTAAGATGGTAATGTTGTCCTATACGAGATGTAAAGCGACCAACAGTTCAGAACTTACAAGAATATCTTCATTTTCATGGGGGAATTTCAGCTTCAGATTGCCAGCAGCGGTCAGCACAGCCTTTACTGCACGCATCCCATAATCATAATGAAACTGGGACGAGAGCGGCTCCGAGCACAGCCGGTAAGTCATTACCATCTTCACCGAGAGAGGTTTAGCGTGCAGAAAACCATAAGAATAAAGGCAGATCTCCGCAATCAGAGCATAGTTGGGGACCATCATTGCTACAGTCCGGAAAAGAACCTGAAATGCGCAAACCAGATGGGTCAGTCAACAAATGAAACTAAATTACTGTAAACTAGGCATAGAGCCGGGGAACCCATTATGTCCATTTACACTATCCTCCACCCCAGACCTAAAAGTGATGTGTCTATTCCACATCAGAGGAAAGTCAGTCAAAGTGTGGTTAAAGGGGTATTCCCATCTCCAAGATCCTGTCCCAATATGTAATAGGTGTAATAATAATAATGTTTGCAAATATCTCCAATTAGAAATGTAGTATAGTTCTTCTGATTAGCTATGTTGCTTAAACCCATGTGCAGGACATTGCAGTAGCTTAGGTATCCATGGTTACGAGCACTCATAGTAACAGTTAGTTACTTGCTAGTGGTCGTAACCATGGATACCTAAGCTACTGCTATGCCCTGCACATGGGTTAAGCGACATAGCTAATCAGAAGAACTATACTACATTTCCAATTGGAGGTATTTGCTATTAATATTATTATTACACCTATTACATATTGGGATAGAATCTTGGAGATGGGAATACTCCTTTAACACTTTCCAAATCTCTCTCCACACCTCTACTGTGTCCATTTTGGAAAATAGGAGAACGGGACATCAATATTAAGGAGCTTGCAGAAATGAGGGCATCCGGTGTTGTGATTATACATAGGAAATGAACAATCTCATATAGGTTTGGGGGAGAATAATCCCTTTGATGAAATCTTATGTTTCTTTTGTAAACCTAGTATTTACTTGAAAGTTTGTGAACCCCTCAAAAATTTCTGTATTACTGCATAAATTTGACTTAAAGCTACATCAGTCTGTGAGGTCACAAAGGAACTCAAGGTAACCTCTAAGCAACTAAAGGCCTCTCCTCAGATTAGCTAATGTAATTGTTCATGAGTCCACCATCAGAAGGACAATGAACAACAATGGCGAGCATGGCAGGATTGCAAGGAGAAAGGCAATGCGATTTAAAATGTCACTGCTAAAACTCACCTGGGCACATCAATAGGTAACTGGAATAATGCTTTGTGGAAGGATGAGGCCAAGATAGAGATTTTAAGTGAGAAGCTATATGTTTGCAGAAAGAAAATACTGCATTACAGCATAAGAACCTCCTATCATCTATGAAACACAAAGATGGTAATCGTAACATGCTTTGGGCCTGTTTTGCTGCACTTGGCCAAGGACGGCTGCCATCATTGATGGAACAATGAATTCTAAAATCTATCAGCAAATGCTAAAGGAAAATATCAGGATATCAGTTCATGTACTGAATCTCAAGAAAACGTGGGTCATGCAGCAAGACAATGGCCCAAAGACACAAGTCGTTCTACAAAAGAATGGTTGAATAAACATAAAGTTTTGGAAAGGCCGAGTCATAGTCCTGAGCTGAATCCTATAGAAATGTTGTGGAAGGGCCCGATGCAAGGCACTGGGACTCTTTACCTTGAGGTTATCCGGCAGCTCAGAAGGTCCCGCGGAGCCAGGATTCATGGTAATGGCTACGAAGCAATTTGGGTTAAACTTCAGTTCGGTTCCTTCGAAGTTGAACATGTCCATCTTCATCTGGATGGCTCTCTGGATGCGGAGAATCTGTTGGGCCACCATGGACAACACCTCCAGCTCAATACGGTTAAACTCATCAAAACACGCCCATGCTCCCGATGATGCCAGCCCTTGGAAAAACTAAAAAAAAGTATATACAGTACAGACCAAAAGTTTGGACACACCTTCTCATTTAAAGATTTTCTGTATTTTCATGACTATGAAAATTGTACATTCACACTGAAGGCATCAAATTATTAATTAACACATGTGGAAAAATATATACTTAACAAAAAAAGTGTGAAACAACTGAAAATATGTCTTATATTCTAGGTTCTTCAAAGTAGCCACCTTTTGCTTTGATGATTGCTTTGCACACTCTTGGCATTCTCTTGATGAGCTTCAAGGGGTAGTCACCGGAAATGGTCTTCCAACAATCTTGAAGGAGTTCCCAGAGATGCTTAGCACTTGTTGGCCCTTTTGCCTTCACTCTGCGGTCCAGCTCACCCCAAACCATCTCGATTGGGTTCAGGTCTGGTGACTGTGGAGGCCAGGTCATCTGGCGTAGCCCCCCCATCACTCTCCTTCTTGGTCAAATAGCCCTTACACAGCCTGGAGGTGTGTTGGGGTCATTGTCCTTTTGAAAAATAAATGATGGTCCAACTAAACGCAGACCGGATGGAATAGCATGCCGCTGCAAGATGCTGTGGTAGCCATGCTGGTTCAGTATGCCTTCAATTTTGAATAAATCCCAAACAGTGTCACCAGCAAAGCACCCCCACACCATCACACCTCCTCCTCCATGCTTCACGGTGGGAACCAGGCATGTAGAGTCCATCCGTTCACCTTTTCTGCGTCGCACAAAGACACGGTGGCTGGAACCAAAGATCTCAAATTTGGACTCATCAGACCAAAGCACAGATTTCCACTGGTCTAATGTCCATTCCTTGTGTTCTTTAGCCCAAACAAGTCTCTTCTGCTTGTTGCCTGTCCTTAGCAGTGGTTTCCTAGCAGCTATTTTACCATGAAGGCCTGCTGCACAAAGTCTCCTCTTAACAGTTGTTGTAGAGATGTGTCTGCTGCTAGAACTCTGTGTGGCATTGACCTGGTCTCTAATCTGAGCTGCTGTTAACCTGCGACTTTTAAGAACCAAGAATATAAGACATATTTTCTGTTTCACACTTTTTGGTTAAGTATATAATTCCACATGTGTTAATTCATAGTTTGATGCCTTCAGTGCGAATGTACAATTTTCATAGTCATGAAAATACAGAAAAATTTTTAAATGAGAAGGTGTGTCCAAACTTTTGGTCTGTACTATATAATCAAAACATGTCAGCAGAACATCGGTTGGAGTCAGTTTATTATCTGCAATGGAGCAGCTTAACATTGTATGTACCTTTGACATTGCTATGTAGTCCAAACCATCAGAGCAGTTAAAGACCACACACTGCACGGCCAGCGCCTTGGCCAAATCTTTGGTGGTCTCAGTTTTTCCTGTGCCGGCCGGACCTTCTGGAGCTCCACCAAGATTTAGATAAAAAGCACCGATCAACCAATGAAACATGAAAGAACTGGTATGAAATATCAATAAACTTTCTAAGAATTTTCATGCATCATACAAAAGTCAAAAAGATTTCTGAGCATAACCCATCACATCATAGCAGAGTCCGCTAGCATCTGTCAGTGAGCGGAGTGATGACCAGGCGTGGGGAGTTGTCCAGGTACTCATAGGCGGACTTCACATTGCAGTTGATGATTCGCACTCTCGCATTCTCATTCTCCCAGTAATAGCGGAGTTGGGCAAGCCACTGGAAGTCTGTTTCATGAGAAACTCCTGAGCAATGTAGGAAAAGATAGTCAACCTCTAAGACACTGCAGAATCACAAGGGAGAGTTTCTAAAGGGAAGGTAAATGCACATACATTATAGGACAAAACTCCTAGTCACCGAATTCTGCGTTTTTCATTTAGTCCCATTGCCCACGGTGTATAACATCCGGACTCTCAGCCCCCAGTTTATAAAATCCGGCCTCTCGCCTCCCCCGGTGTATAACATCCGCCCCTTGCCCCTAGTTTAGTATAACATCCGCCCCTTGCCCCTAGTTTAGTATAACATCCGCCCCTTGCCCCTAGTTTAGTATAACAACCATCCCCTCGCCCACGATGTATAATATCCGTCCCCTCGCTCCCTCCCCCTGGTGTATAACATCCGTCCCCTCAACCCCACTGTATAACATCCAACCCCAAGCCATCCATTGCATAACATCCGGCCCCCAGGGTATAACATCTGGCCCCCAGCCCCGGTGTATAACATCTGTCCCCTCGCTCCCTCCCCCTGGTGTATAACATCCGTCCCCTCGCCCCCCCGCCAGTGTATAAAATCCATCCCCTCAACCCCACTGTATAACATCCAACCCCAAGCCATCCATTGCATAACATCCGGCCCCCAGGGTATAACATCTGGCCCCCAGCCCCGGTGTATAACATCTGTCCCCTCGCTCCCTCCCCCTGGTGTATAACATCTGGCCTCTCGCCTCCCCCGGTGTATAATATCCGTCCCCTCGCTCCTAGTGTATAACAACTATCCCCTCGCCCACGATGTATAATATCCGTCCCCTCGCTCCCTCCCCCTGGTGTATAACATCCGTCCCCTCGCTCCCTCCCCCTGGTGTATAACATCCGTCCCCTCGCCCCCCCGCCAGTGTATAAAATCCATCCCCTCAACCCCACTGTATAACATCCAACCCCAAGCCCTCCTTTGCATAACATCCGGCCCCCAGCCCCGGTGTATAACATCTGCACCCTCGCTCCCTCCCCCCGGTGTATAATATCCGTCCCCTCGCCCACGGTGTATAATATCCGTCCCCTCGCCCACGGTGTATAATATCCGTCCCCTCGCCCACGGTGTATAATATCCGTCCCCTCGCCCACGGTGTATAATATCCGTCCCCTCGCCCACGGTGTATAATATCCGTCCCCTCGCCCACGGTGTATAATATCCGTCCCCTCGCCCACGGTGTATAATATCCGTCCCCTCGCCCCTGGTGTATAATATCCGTCCCCTCGCCCCTGGTGTATAATATCCGTCCCCTCGCCCACGGTGTATAATATCCGTCCCCTCGCCCACGGTGTATAATATCCGTCCCCTCGCCCACGGTGTATAATATCCGTCCCCTCGCCCACGGTGTATAACATCTAGCCCCTCGTACCCCTAGGGTATAACATCTGGCCCCTCGGCCTTGTATAACATTAAGACTCTCGCCCCCCACCAGTGTATAACATCAATCCCCACGCCCCCCGGTGTATAACATCCGCCCTCCCATGCTGTGTGCTGTTACTAACATATGACAGAACGGCTGGTGGTGCAGAGCTCTCTGATACCAGCACGGTCCTGTAATAGGAGCCACCGGGGTAACAAGTCTGGATATTAAATTTCTTCCCTCCTAAATCTTCCCCCATCACATGTGAGTGATATTATTAAGGAGTAGAAGGAACTGCAGCAACTCAGGAGACCCCGGAACATTACAGAGCGGGGTCACTGAGTGCTGAGGAGCAGAGGGCAGAACGCTCTCCTGACTCCATTGGTAACAACATCACCACAAACACTCCGCCCCCGCCAGGAGCTTCATGGCCGAGCAGCTGCATGCAGCCTTACATCACCAAGCACGATGCCGAGCGTCAGATGGAGTGGTGTGAAGCCGCCACCACAGGACTCTGGAGGAGACCTGTTCTGTGCAGTGACGGATCACACTTCTCTATCTGGCATCTGATGGACGAGTCTGGATTTGGTGAATGCCAGGAGAACGTTACCCTATTAACTGCATTGTGCCCGCTGTACAGTTCGGTGGTGGAGGTATGGCCTTGTTTTTAGGGGTTGGTCTAGGCCCCTTAGATCCAGTGAAAAGATATCTTAATGCTTCAGCACAAGACATTTTAAACAATTGTAGCTTCCAACCCTAAGGGAATAGAAGAGCAGAACGGTTTCACACACGTTCTCAACCTCAACCCCACTAAACACCTTTAGGATGATTAATTAGAAAAAATACTGCACAATGGCAGCATAAATATGTCACCGCAACATAGGGAAGAACAATGTCAGTCACACATCAATTACATTGCCATATGTCTGCTCAGGCTTAGAATGGCTGACCATTCGGAGAATTACATAATACCTACAAAGAAACCGAACAAAAGGTCATTAAAGGAATTGACATAAAACCCTTTATTAGTACATCCATGGTTATGGAAGGACACCGCACAGAGGAGAGCACACACACCATTGATAGAAAATATTACACACCGCACCTAGGCCATCCAAAACACTGACTATAAAGAATATCAACTGTGGCAATGAGTCATATACAGGCGATGCAGACACCTACAGATGCCAAAACATTCATATACAGTTATATGAAAAAGTTTGGGCACCCCTATTAATCTTAAGCTTAATGTTTTATAAAAATTGGTGTTTTTGCAACAGCTATTTCAGTTTGATATATGTAATAACTGTTGGACACAGTAATGTTTCTGCCTTGAAATGAGGTTTATTGTACTAACAGAAAATGTGCAATCTGCATTCAAACAAAATTTGACAGGTGCATAAGTATGGGCACCCTTATCATTTTCTTGTTTTAAATACTCCTACCTACTTTTTACTGACTTACTAAAGCACTTTTTTTGGTTTTGTAACCTCATTGAGCTTTGAAGTTTATAGCCAGGTGTATGCAATCATGAGAAAAGCTACTTAAAGTGGCCACTTGCAAGTTGTTCTCCTGTTTGAATCTCCTCTGAAGAGTGGCATCATGGGCTCCTCAAAACAACTGTCAAATGATCTGAAAACAAAGATTATTCAACATAGCTGTTCAGGGGAAGGATACAAAAAGCTGTCTCAGAGATTTAACCTGTCAGTTTCCACTGTGAGGAACATAGTAAGGAAATGGAAGAACACAGGGACAGTTCTTGTTAAGGCCAGAAGTGGCAGGCCAAGAAAAACATCAGAAAGGCAGAGAAGAAGAATGGTGAGATCAGTCAAGGACAATCCTCAGACCACCTCCAGAGAGCTGCAGCATCAACTTGCTGCAGATGGTGTCACTGTGCATCGGTCAACTATACAAC
Source organism: Phyllobates terribilis (assembly GCF_046119375.1). NCBI lineage: Eukaryota > Metazoa > Chordata > Amphibia > Anura > Dendrobatidae > Phyllobates > Phyllobates terribilis. Next base: position 3,793,293 of record NW_027362894.1, read on the forward strand.
GCACTTTGCACAAGGAGAAGCTGTATGGGAGAGTGATGCGAAAGAAGTCGTTTCTGCAAGCACGCCACAAACAGAGTCGGCTGAGGTATGCAAAAGCACATTTGGAGAAGCCAATTTCCTTTTGGAAGAAGGTCCTGTGGACTGATGAAACCAAGATTGAGTTGTTTGGTCATACAAAAAGGCATTATGCATGGCGGCAAAAAAACACAGCATTCCAAGAAAAACACTTGCTACCCACAGTAAAATTTGGTGGAGGTTCCATCGTGCTTTGGGGCTGTGTGGCCAATGCTGGCACCGGGAATCTTGTTAAAGTCGAAGGACGCATGGATTCCACTCAGTATCAGCAGATTCTTGACAATAATGTTCAAGAATCAGTGACAAAGTTGAAGTTACGCAGGGGATGGATCTTTCAGCAAGACAATGATCCAAAACACCGCTCCAAATCTACTCAGGCATTCATGCAGAGGAACAATTACAATGTTCTGGAATGGCCATCCCAGTCCCCAGACCTGAATATCATTGAACATCTGTGGGATCATTTGAAGAGGGCTGTCCATGCTCGGCGACCATCAAACTTAACTGAACTGGAATTGTTTTGTAAAGAGGAATGGTCAAAAATACCTTCATCCAGGATCCAGGAACTCATTAAAAGCTACAGGAAGCGACTAGAGGCTGTTATTTTTGCAAAAGGAGGATCTACTAAGTATTAATGTCACTTTTCTGGTGAGGTGCCCATACTTATGCACCTGTCAAATTTTGTTTGAATGCAGATTGCACATTTTCTGTTAGTACAATAAACCTCATTTCAAGGCAGAAACATTACTGTGTCCAACAGTTATTACATATATCAAACTGAAATAGCTGTTGCAAAAACACCAATTTTTATAAAACATTAAGCTTAAGATTAATAGGGGTGCCCAAACTTTTTCATATAACTGTATAGTGACCACCATCTCAATATGCATAAATGACTACTGCCCCATAGACGTCATTGTAAGTACACCCCAAGATTGCTTTACTGTGACAAGATCAATTGTGTCCTATGAAAACTCAAAGAAAAGAGGGGGGGATATAACATAGATATGGAAAGAACATAGGAATGGGGTGAAATGTATGAAGGTGCTCTGCATATTGAGCTGTGATATCTGTAGAGGGACGGACTCCATATTAACATCCTGTATATGGATTTAGAATAGGGGGCCATAAAAGCCCCTGTAGGTGTAATGTGGAGGGGGCACAATACCTTTCTCCATGTAGTGTATGATAAATAGAACATGGTATTGGAAAGTTTGGTGCCAGCCATGATGTTTGCACAAACCTGTTTGGATCATTTCCATGCCCACGTCACGAGCGTGCCCCTCTATGGTGACGAGAGCCCCCAATGTGGTGCGAGTCTGCTGGGACAATTTGCCTCCTCGCACAAGCTCCACAATATCATTTAGCTGGAGCTGCAGATTATCATAGGAGTTTTTCAGGCCCTACAAGAAGGATGTAACGGTGAAATCATCTGCAGAAACATTCATAGAACATACATATTGCAAGGGGGCTGAAATCTATACAGATTATAAGCTGCAGACTAGATTGAGAACTCCACAATATGCAGGCACTTTATAATGTACACAACAATTTTACAACATATCTTTATAGAAGTTGGAGATCTGGATTGAACCCAGAGCCCCAAATACCCAGATGTACCTCTATAAAACCCTGCCACAAACAGCATGGAAAACTCAATGCAGATGGATTCATTTTATGCTGGTATTATGGGAAATCCCATACAATGTCTTCCCTTATTGGTAGATATGACGCGAGTAGAGATGAGCGAATGGATTTGCAGGACTCTGGTCCAACAGTCGGGTCAGTATTCCACGGCCCCAGGACCGGAGCTCCATGAACCGGCATCTCCGGCTCCTCTTTTGATGTCGATGTCATAGTTGTGGTGTGAGGCACAAATGACATCACGCCTGGCCGGCTAATCAAAAGAGGAGCCAGGGATGCCGGCATGTAAGAGGCGGTTAGCAAGGCACCCATCCAACAGCCACAGACTACTAACCTGCTCTCTAAGACCAAGGTCCTGCAAATTTAGTTGCTCATCTCTAGACAAGATGCATGAATCAATGCAAAATCCCAACAATACTATGGAGCCTTTTGGGTACCTTCAAGATATTGAGCCGCTGTACAACTGCAACCCCCAGGAGAAGACCCCTGGGCAAGAACAGTACATGGGCTCTTTGCAGTCTAATAACGTGCTGTGAAATAAGCTACTTGCATCTTTTGATGTGAATGTGGGTCCCCTTACCTCTGTTGCACCAATGGTATATCCGCCCCTGGAAACTCCTATAAGCTGCGTCCCTGGGAATGACAGTCTATTAGCAGGAGAACACATGAAGTCTGTCTATGAATGTATATATATGTATTTCTCCCAGAAAATTATTACAATTACACATGTTTTGTTGTTCACATGTTTATTTCATTTGTGTGTATTGGAACAACACAAAAAGAAGATATTGGTCAACAATTTTGGTTCTCAAGTCCTCAGACAGTTCTCTTTTCCTCTTTCTGTTCTCCCTACTTAGTGTGGCACGTAACAACGCAAAGATTGAGTCAACTTTTCCCCTTTGTATCGGGTTTCAGATGTGATTTTCATATTGCCCACACCTGTTACTTGCCACAGGTGAGTTTGAATGAGCATCACAAGCTTGAAACAAAATTGTTTACCCACAATTTTGGAAAGATGCCAACAATTTTGTCCGGCCCATTTTTGGGGTTTTGTGTGAAATTATATCCAATTTGCCTTTTTTTCTCTGTTTTTTTTGTGTTGTTCCAATACACACAAAGGAAATAAACATGTGTATAACAAAAAATACACATGCAATTGCAATAATTTTATGGAAAAATACTTCAAGGGTGCCAACACTTCCGGCCATGACTGTTTCTAGTGAAGCCACCTTGATCAGTAAAGGAGCTTATGCCGTACCTCTGGGCCACTGCCGATAGCTTCATGCACTTCACTTGTCCAGAACATCTGAGACACACAGAGCACGGCCTGTCCCGGCCATTCCCTCACCCAGTCTTTTCTTGCAGTCTCAGGGTATGCCTTTTAAAAAACAAAGTTAAATTACGTTGACAGAAGCATTTAAGAGAGGGACAACCTTACTAGTATTATCCAGCAAATTCATTTCTACCGATTGCAGGTAGAAGATCTGCTACCTGGCTCTATAGCAAGAGATACATCATCCACAAATCATTCACTGCTGCCAAATAATCTTATACAAATATAAAAGTACTAGATTAGTTCCAATTAATGCTTTTGGTCTGTAGGTAGATCCGTACCATTCGTGACCGAGCAATAACATCATGCACGCTCCTTAACATGACATCTTCCCCTTGGATGAGCCACTTCTCCACGGCCCCCCGAGCCTCGGAGGTGGAGATGGTCTGGATGAGCTCTACGCGTTCCCCCTCGGTGCTGTACATGGCTTTGATGTCCAGGTTAGGAAGGAACTCCAGCTTTGCGATGCCTTCAAAGCCCTTCTTTAGATGTGGTTGGACCCGCAGAGGATCTTTAGTCTCAGAGAGAATTTCTAGCATTTCGTCGTTGGACAGGAAGAAAAAGCTAAAGCGAAAATGCACAATATGATAAAAATGTCATTAAAGTATTGGGTCAGGCGCCATTTGTATTAGTGTCTGTGAGAAAATAGAAAAGCAAAGCTTTAAAGTAAAGATTCAGTCCCCATACACATTGGATTAAAATAGTTTAAACCTGACGATTGCAGCAGGACCGGCCTACCCACTGATGTGTATGGGGGTCTCCTGACTCTCCCCCGATAGAGGATGTCAGGGCCAGAAGGATCGGGCAGATGGAATTTCAATACCCGGTCTTTCGGTTCTCAGGGGAGATAACCCGCTGCCGGAGGTGTCCAGTACCGACTTTCTCCTCTCTCCCCATTAAAAACACATGACTGTTCAGCAGAATATGTGGGAGTCAGGAGAAGTAGCCAAATAACCATTCAGACCACGGGTATCTCATATCTCATGCGTATGGCTAGCTTAAAGGGGCTATCCAGTTTTGGGAACTTTTTTTATTTAACTGAAATGGGTATTCCCATCTCCAGGATTCTACCCCAATATGTAGTAGGCGTCATAATAATAATATTAGCAAATAGCTCCAATTAGAAGTGTAGTATAGTTCTTCTGATTTGCTTTGTCGCTTATCCCATGTGCAGGGCATTGCAGTAGCTTAGGTTACGACCACTAGCAAATAACTGTCACTATATGAGTGGTCGTAACCATGGATACCGAAGCTGGGGAAAGCGACATAGCGAATCAGAAGAACTATACTACATTTCTAACTGGAGGTATTTGCTAATATAATTATTATTACTACGCCTACTACATATTGGGATAGGATCTTGGAGATGGGAATACCCATTTAATTGCGAGTATTTGCGATAATTCAGTTTCATTAAAAATGTTGCACCGTTAGGCTTTTTGTTTCCTGCACATTCAGCTTTGATGTGATCTGTGGTCATAAATCGGCTAAGAGGAGCTGAAAAAAGACAGATTAAAAATAAGTCCAATAGCCAGCGCAACACAGAGCCAATAGAAGGCAAACAGTGCAAAATTATTAATGAAATCCAATTACAAAAATGATTTCAATGCGTTTAAATAAGAAAAAAAAAATTCTTTAAGGAGTATATAGAATCATTGCAACAAGTGAAAGGACTATACCGTGGGAAAAAAAGCCTCTTCTTCTCCAGATAGGCATTCAGCCCTTTCATGATTTTATCCAGAAGCACATTGCTGTCCTGAAGTTTCTCCAGAAGTCCGGTCAGAGAAGTGGCGCTTAAAGCCTAAAACAAAGTAGATAGCCCATAAGTAAGATTCCATTATATAGTTATAGAGACTGAAAAAAGGTCACATTCATTGACTATTGTGCCAATAGTTCATATTAAAAAAATAATTAGAACATACAGTTATATGAAAAAGTTTGGGCACCCCTATTAATCTTAAGCTTAATGTTTTATAAAAATTGGTGTTTTTGCAACAGCTATTTCAGTTTGATATATGTAATAACTGTTGGACACAGTAATGTTTCTGCCTTGAAATGAGGTTTATTGTACTAACAGAAAATGTGCAATCTGCAGTCAAACAAAATTTGACAGGTGCATAAGTATGGGCACCTCACCAGAAAAGTGACATTAATACTTAGTAGATCCTCCTTTTGCAAAAATAACAGCCTCTAGTTGCTTCCTGTAGCTTTTAATGATTTCCTGGATCCTGGATGAAGGTATTTTTGACCATTCCTCTTTACAAAACAATTCCAGTTCAGTTAAGTTTGATGGTCGCAGAGCATGGACAGCCCTCTTCAAATGATCCCACAGATGTTCAATGATATTCAGGTCTGGGGACTGGGATGGCCATTCCAGAACATTGTAATTGTTCCTCTGCATGAATGCCTGAGTAGATTTGGAGCCGTGTTTTGGATCATTGTCTTGCTGAAAGATCCATCCCCTGCGTAACTTCAACTTTATCACTGATTCTTGAACATTATTGTCAAGAATCTGCTGATACTGAGTGGAATCCATGCGTCCCCATCCATCCATCCTGGGTAGGTGTATATGCCCCGCCATCCATCCATCCTGGGTAGGTGTAGATGCCTCTCCATCCATCCATCCTGGGTAGGTATACATGCCCCTCCATCCATCCTGGGTAGGTGTAGATGCCTCTCCATCCATCCATCCTGGGTAGGTATACATGCCCCTCCATCCATCCTGGGTAGGTGTATATGCTTCTCCATCCATCCTAGGTAGGTGTATATGCCCCGCCATCCATCCATCTTGGGTAGGAGTAGATGCCCCGCCATCCATCCATCTTGGGTAGGAGTAGATGCCCCTCCATCCATCCATCCTGGGTAGGTGTAGATGCCCCTCCATCCATCCTGGGTAGGTGTATATGGTCCTCCATCCATCCATTCTGGGTAGGTGTATATGCCCCTCCATTCATCCATTCTGGGTAGGTGTATATGCCCCTCCATCCATCCATCCATTCTGGGTAGGCGTAGATGCCCCTCCATCCATCCATTCTGGGTAGGTGTATATGCCCCTCCATTCATCCATTCTGGGTAGGTGTATATGCCCCTCCATCCATTCTGGGAAGGCGTAGATGCCCCTCCATCCATCCATTCTGGGTAGGTGTAGATGCCCCTCCATCCATCAATCCATCCTGGGTAGGGGTATATGCCCTCCATCCATCCATTCTGGGTAGGCGTAGATGCCCCTCCATCCATCCATTCTGGGTAGGCGTAGATGCCCCTCCATCCATTCATCCCGGGTAAGGTGTAGATGCCCCTCCATCCATCCATCCTGGGTAGGTGTAGATGCCCCTCCATCCATCTATACATCCTGGGTAGGTGTAGCTGCCCCTCCATCCATCCACTCATCCTGGGTAGGTGTAGATACCCAGGATGAATGGATGGATGGAGGGGCAAGTGTAGATGCCCCTCCATCCATCCATCCTGGGTAGGGGTAGATGCCCCTCCATCCATCCATCCTGGGTAGGTGTATATGCCCCTCCATCCATCCATTCTGGGTAGGTGTATATGCCCCTCCATCCATCCATCCTGGGTAGGCGTAGATACCTTTCCATCCATCCATCCTGGGTAGGTGTATATGCACCTCCATCCATCCATGCATCCATCCAATCTGGGTAGGTGTATATGCCCCTTCATCCATCCATTCTGGGTTTGCGTAGATGCACCTCCATCCATCCTGGGTAGTCTATTCTGGTAGGTGTATATGCCCCTCCATCCATCCATCCATCCTGGGTAGGAGTATTTGCACCTCCATCCATCCTGGGTAGGTGTATATGCCCCTCCATCCATCCTGGGTAGGTGTATATGACCCTTCATCCATCCATCCATTCTGGGTAGGCGTAGATGCCCCTCCATCCATCCATCCATCCTGCGCAGTCTATTCTGGTAGGTGTATATGCCCCTCTATCCATCCATCCTGGGTAGGTGTATATGCCCCTCCATCCATCCACTCTCGGTAGGTGTAGATGCCCCTCCATTCGTCCATTCTCGGTAGGTGTAGATGCCCCTCCATCCATCCATTCTGGGTAGGTGTATATGCCCCTCCATTCATCCTGGGTAGGAGTATTTGCCCCTCCATCCATAGTGGGTAGGTGTATATGCCCCTCCATCCATCCATCCTGGGTAGGTGAATATGCCCTTCCATCCATCCTGGGTAGGTGTATCGGCCTCTCCATCCATCCTGGGTAGGTGTATATGCCCCTCCATCCATCCTGAGTAGGTGTATTTCCCCCTCCATCCATCCATCCTGGTGGGTATGTGCCCCTCTCCATCCATCCATCCTGGTGGGTATGTGCCCCCCCCCTCCATCCATCCTGGTGGGTATGTGCCCCCCCCCTCCATCCATCCTGGTGGGTATGTGCCCCCCCCCTCCATCCATCCTGGTGGGTATGTGCCCCCCCCTCCATCCATCCTGGTGGGTATATGCCCCCCCCCTCCATCCATCCTGGTGGGTATATGCCCCCCCCCTCCATCCATCCTGGTGGGTATATGCCCCCCCCCTCCATCCATCCTGGTGGGTATATGCCCCCCCCCTCCATCCATCCTGGTGGGTATATGCCCCCCCCCCTCCATCCATCCTGGTGGGTATATGCCCCCCCCCTCCATCCATCCTGGTGGGTATATGCCCCCCCCTCCATCCATCCTGGTGGGTATATGCCCCCCCCTCCATCCATCCTGGTGGGTATATGCCCCCCCCTCCATCCATCCTGGTGGGTATATGCCCCCCCCTCCATCCATCCTGGTGGGTATATGCCCCCCCCCCTCCATCCATCCTGGTGGGTATATGCCCCCCCCCTCCATCCATCCTGGTGGGTATATGCCCCCATATATTCAATGCGAAGGGAAAAAAAACAAAACAAACGCTTCTACTCACCTTCCACGTTCCCACGCAGCGCTGTGTCTGTGTTGCCTGAAGATGTCGGCGGTGATAACAGCTGAGAGGCTGAGATCACCGCACGGCGCCGCTGCAGATACTCACTCGGGACGTCCACTCCTAGGCATTTCCTCCCCGGCAGCTCCTGTCATGGCATGCTCTGACTGAGCAGTGCGTGCGACGACAGGGGGAATGTACAGCTTACACTGCAGGCTCCACAAAGATGGCTGCAATCTCCTCCCACGGCTGCGACCTGAACAGCCAAGGGGGCGTGCCCAGGTCACAGCTAGAGGCAGGAGGAGCGGCCTGTAATGTTAGAGAAAGGGTCGGTGACAGACTACTGTCTCTTATGGCCAGGGCTGCCGTAAATGAGGTGTGTAAGAGCGCTTCTTACACACCCCCCAAATAAAAATGGCAGCCCCTAGTGGCCAATGTAAAAATAAATAAAAAACTAATAAAGTGGTACATTTAATTTTGTATTAAAAATAATTGATTACATAATTATTAATACAAAACATAAAATCGTGGCCCCTTCCCTGTAAGAATAGCACATGGCTCTTTTCACGTCTGGTTATTCTTCTAGCAGGTAGAATATGCTCCGTTATAGACCGTGGACAGGTTTACAGCTCTATTTATTGTGGACGATTGATCTGCAAATCAGAACTGAGACCGGTCCGATTTTCATCCGATTTGTAGATAAAGATCATCTATTGAAGTCAACGAGTCTGTCAGAAAAATGGCCAGAACCAACCATGTTGCCTGTACTGCTTGTTTTCCAGTGTCTATAGGCCGGGCAAGCGAGGCGAGGAAACCTTTAGCTTTTTACTTTACATATAAAAAAATATGCCCCACTGAGGAGAAAAACTGACACTGACCAAAATCAGATGAAAATTAGAAAAAAAACACTGATTAAAACCTGACATGTGAACGGGGCCTTAATCAGATGTCAGCAGGGTTGGACTGGGGTGTCTGGGGCCCACAGGGGACGCTGACTCTAGGGGCCACCTCCAGCAATATGCAGATCGCTCTTCTCTGCTCTCCCTGTTATAGTGGAGCAGTGACCGGCGGCTCCTCACATCTACTCTGCACAGACTACAACAGGGATGGACAATTTCTGTAGTTTGCATGAAAGGGCTTCTTTGGTTAAAACAAGTCATCACAGATTCATGGGCTACACAGGATAGGTGATCACTTATTGATTGGAAGAATGGGGAAGTTTTATCCCTGACAGGACACTTATCCCCATTTAAAATGCAGCGACAGGTGGGACGTCTGACCACAGCCTCATTCTTTCTCTTGGGGGCTTCCAAAAAAGAGCAGCGCTCACAGCCCCTGAGGGAATGAATGGATCAGTGGTCGAGTCGCACATGAGCTCCAGTGTAATGGGGAGAAAAGCTCCACAGTCTGCCGATCGCTGCAGGTCCCAGTAGTCAGACCCCCACCAATCAATAAGTTATCACTTATCCTGTGGAGAGGGGATTACTTGTTCTCCCCGGAGAACCCCTGTGAGTGCATCTCTGACGCTCTGCTCCAAGTATTTCATCTCTAAGGCCACAGCCCCACTATCAGTATTCAGTCAGGATTTTTTCTCAGGAGTGGGAGCCAAAACCAGGTGAGGAACAATCAGAGAAAAGGTAGAATAGAAACAAGTCACCAATTCTGTATTTATCACCCACTCCTGCTTTTGGCTCTCACTACTGAGAAAAAATACTGACCAAATACTGATAGTGAAGCCGTGGCCTCATGGAAAAAAATCTTTTCCTAGTTAATCTCAGCGAGAACAAATGACCGCCATACACAACATAATCCACTATAACAACACCAATAATATCACATACAAAAGGGACAAATATCACCACACCATGACCAGACCACATATTACCACCACATAGTGACCAAATAATACAATACTGATCAGGAATACAAACCACAATACTAACAACACTGTCACTATACATATGAGCTCTGTATATAGTGTCAGTGTACATGTAATACAGTGATCACCGGTGACATTATACACAGGAGCTCTGTATGTAGTGTACAGGTAATACAGTTATCACGAGTGACATTATACACAGGAGCTCTGTATATAGTGTATAGGTAATACACTGGTCACCAGTGACATACACAGGAGCTCTGTATATACTATATAGTGTAAGTGTACAGTAATACACTGACTCACCAGTGATGTCTCTAGGTGAAGTTCTTCATCTTCGCTTTTCCTCATCTGGCACAGTCCACCATCACTTCTTCCAGCCAGGAATCATCTCTGCAGAAAATAACACACAGTTATCAATAACTGATCTCTTTTAGAGCACATTCCCACTTTTCCCCAGGCTTCTACACTACACCAGTTGAAGAAATAAAGCGACATAGTGGCGCCCTGCACAGTAACAGGACCCCCCTTTTGTCCCCTCTTACGGAAAACAGTTTCCTAAAAATAAAATTATATTACAGAAGTAATGTCCCTAATTGGACTCTAAAGTAATAATGTTCCCCACTCGCCATCATAAACTAATAAAGTTCCTCAATCTGGCCCCTAAACAGTAATAAAGTCCCTTGTCCAGCGTGGCCCCCCATCTATCCATCCTGACCCCCCCCCCCATATATCCATTCTGGTCTCCATGTGTCCAGCCTGCCCCTCCCATATATCCATCCGGGCCTCCATGTGTCCAGCCTGCCCCCTTTCATATATCCATCCTGTCCCACTCATATATGCATCCCACCCCACCCCATATATCTATCCAGGACCCCATGTGTCCAGCTTGCCGCCCTTCACCTCCATGTGTCCATCCACGTCCCCATGTGTCCAGCTTGCTGCCCTTCACCTATATGTGTCCATCCAGGTCCCAATGTGTCCAGTTTGCCCCCCTTCACCTCCATGTGTCCATCCAGGTCCCCAACTTGGCCCCCTTCACCACCATGTGTCCCCTTATGCGTCCATCCAGCCCTCCCCCCCCTTCAGCCCCGTGCCTCCATCCATATGTCTCCCCATGCGTCCAACCAGCCCCCCCCTTTCTGCCCCATGCCTCCATCCATATGTCTCCCAATGGGTCCAGCCAGCCCCCCCTTCAGCCCCATGTCCCCATCCATGTCTCCATGGGTCCAGCCAGCCCCCCTTCAGCCCCGTGCCTCCATCCATATGTCCCCCATGCGTCCAGCCAGCCCCCCCTTCAGCCCCATGTCCCCATGGGTCCATCCAGCCCCCCCCTTCAGCCCCATGTCCCCATCCATGTCCCCATGGGTCCAGCCAGCCCCCCCTTCAGCCCCATGTCCCCATCCATGTCCCCATGGGTCCAGCCAGCCAGCCCCATGTCCCCATGGGTCCAGCCAGCCCCCCCCCTTCAGCCCCATGTCCCCATGGGTCTAGCCAGCCCCCCCTTCAGCCCCATGTCCCCATCCATGTTCCCATGGGCCCAGCAAGCCCCCTCCCCTTCAGCCCCATGTCCCCATGGGTCCAGCCAGCCCCCCCTTCAGCCCCATGTCCCCATCCATGTCCTCATGGGTCCATCCAGCCACCCCTTCAGACCCATGTCCCCATGGGTCCAACCAGCCCCCCCTTCAGCCCCATGTCCCCATCCATGTCCCCATGTGACCAGCCTGCGAACCCTCCATATATGGATGATGACCAATGCTGGGAACACTCACCCAGAAAAACGTGGATATTGCACTTGACTTGAAGTTGAAGCAGGGAGAGCTGTAGCCAGACCTGCAGCCTTGTTTCCAGGGTTATGGTGAGAGAGCAGAGTGCTGGTCACCGCATACTCAGCCCAGGAGCCGGCTTAAAAGGCAAGAGAGCAGGAGAGAAGAGGGCGGTGCGCGGTGCTGGTGCGGTGTTCCATACCCGGACGGGAGCCGGTGTTACAAGGCCAATTCCAAGGGAGCAGGAGCCGGGACTGGAGAGCAGAGCGCGGCGTCGGCGTATCAAAAGCCGGCAGGGGAGCAGGGAGAGGAGAGCGCGACGTCAGCGTGTCACCTGACAACACACCACTGCCAGCCACCAGCGGCAAAGCAGAGCGCGGTGCGTGTCACCGCCCACCAAGAACACGTCCTCAGTCATGTGACTATGCGCGTCACCCGCTGTCACCACTGAATAGAATGAGCGCCGCACGCGACGCTACAATTCCTTCGGCTGCGCTTTTAAAGGGCCCTCACTTTTTAAGAGCCCCCGCTACCAATTCTCTCACTATCTCATCGGGGCCCACCGGGAATTTTTCCAGCTATCACACCAGGCCAGTCCTACCCTGCGCGCTGGCATCGGGGCCCCCTCCTCAAATACTTACCTCTCCCGTTCCCAGCAACTCCTGTGTCTTCAGCGTCTTCGGAGTCTGTCGTCACTACCGTGCGCCCTCTGTCTTATCTAGCAATCCATAAGTATAATGCAAACTATGGGGCCATTATACAGCATGGAGCAATCTATGGGGCCATTATACAGTATGGAGGAATCTATGGGGCCATTACAGCATGGTGCAATCTATAGGGCCATTCTACAGCATGGAGCAATCTATGGAGCCATTCTACAGCATGGAGCAATCTATGGGGCCATTCTACAGCATGGAGCAATCTATGGGGCCATTCTACAGCATGGAGCAATCTATGGGGCCATTCTACAGCATGGAGCAATCTATGGGGCCATTCTACAGCATGGAGCAATCTATGGGGCCATTCTACAGCATGGAGCAATCTATGGGGCCATTCTACAGCATGGAGCAATCTATGGGGCCATTCTACAGCATGGAGCAATCTATGGGGCCATTCTACAGCATGGAGCAATCTATGGGGCCATTCTACAGCATGGAGCAATCTATGGGGCCATTCTACAGCATGGAGCAATCTATGGGGCCATTCTACAGCATGGAGCAATCTATGGGGCCATTCTACAGCATGGAGCAATCTATGGGGCCATTCTACAGCATGGAGCAATCTATGGGGCCATTCTACAGCATGGAGCAATCTATGGGGCCATTCTACAGCATGGAGCAATCTATGGGGCCATTACAGCATGGAGCAATCTATGGGGCCATTACAGCATGGAGCAATCTATGGGGCCATTACAGCATGGAGCAATCTATGGGGCCATTACAGCATGGAGCAATCTATGGGGCCATTACAGCATGGAGCAATCTATGGGGCCAATACAGCATGGAGCAATCTATGGGGCCATTACAGCATGGAGCAATCTATGGGGCCATTACAGCAGGGAGCAATCTATGGGGCCATTCTACTTATGGAGCAATCTATGGGGCCATTCTACAGCATGGAGCAATCTATGGGGCCATTACAGCAGGGAGCAATCTATGGGGCCATTCTACAGCATGGAGCAATCTATGGGGCCATTACAGCATGGAGCAATCTATGGGGCCATTACAGCATGGAGCAATCTATGGGGCCATTACAGCATGGAGCAATCTATGGGGCCATTACAGCATGGAGCAATCTATGGGGCCATTACAGCATGGAGCAATCTATGGGGCCATTACAGCATGGAGCAATCTATGGGGCCATTACAGCATGGAGCAATCTATGGGGCCATTACAGCATGGAGCAATCTATGGGGCCATTACAGCATGGAGCAATCTATGGGGCCATTACAGCAGGGAGCAATCTATGGGGCCATTCTACTTATGGAGCAATCTATGGGGCCATTACAGCATGGAGCAATCTATGGGGCCATTATACAGCATGGAGCAATCTATGGGGCCATTACAGCATGGAGCAATCTATGGGGCCATTACAGCATGGAGCAATCTATGGGGCCATTACAGCATGGAGCAATCTATGGGGCCATTACAGCATGGAGCAATCTATGGGGCCATTACAGCAGGGAGCAATCTATGGGGCCATTCTACTTATGGAGCAATCTATGGGGCCATTACAGCATGGAGCAATCTATGGGGCCATTATACAGCATGGAGCAATCTATGGGGCCATTATAAAGCATGGAGCAATCTATGGGGCCATTATAAAGCATGGAGCAATCTATGGGGCCATTATACAGCACGGAGCAATCTATGGGGCCATTATACAGCACGGAGCAATCTATGGGGCCATTACAGCATGGAGCAATCTATGGGGCCATTACAGCATGGAGCAATCTATGGGGCCATTACAGCATGGAGCAATCTATGGGGCCATTACAGCATGGTGCAATCTATGGGGCCATTACAGCATGGTGCAATCTATGGGGCCTGTACAGCATGGTGCAATCTATGGGGCCATTCTACTTATGGAGCAATCTATGGGGCCATTACAGCATGGAGCAATCTATGGGGCCATTATACAGCATGGAGCAATCTATGGGGCCATTATACAGCATGGAGCAATCTATAGGGTCATTACAGCATGGAGCAATCTATAGGGCCATTATACTTATGAAGCAATCTATAGGGTCATTATACTTATGGAGCAATCTATAGGGTCATTATACTTATGGAGCAATCTATAGGGCCATTACAGCATGGAGCAATCTATGGAGCAATCTATAGGGCCATTATACAGCATGGAGCAATCTATGGAGCCATTATACAGTATGGAGCAATCTATGGGGCCATTAAGGAGCATGGAGCAGTCTATAGGGCCATTACGCAGCATGGAGCAGTCTATAGGGCCATTACGCAGCATGGAGCAATCTATAGGGCCATTACAGCATGGAGCAATTTATGGGGCCATTACAGCATGGAGCAATCTATGGGGCCTCTACAGCATGGAGCAATCTATGGGGCCATTCTACTTATGTAGCAATCTATGGGGCCATTAAAGCATGGAACAATCTATGGGGCCATTATACAGCATGGAACAATCTATGGGGCCATTATACAGCATGAAGCAATCTATAGGGCCATTATACTTATGGAGCAATTTATAGGGCCATTATACTTATGGAGCAATCTATAGGGCCATTATACTTATGGAGCAATCTATGGGGCCATTATACAGCATGGAGCAATCTATGGAGCCATTATGCAGCATGGAGCAATCTATCGGGCCATTATACAGCATGGAGCAATCTATGGAGCCATTATACAGTATGGAGCAATCTATGGAGCCATTATACAGTATGGAGCAATCTATGGGGCCATTATACAGCATGGAGCAGTCTATAGGGCCATTACGCAGCATGGAGCAGTCTATAGGGCCATTACGCAGCATGGAGCAGTCTATAGGGCCATTACACAGCATGGAGCAATCTATAGGGCCATTACAGCATGGAGCAATCTATGGGGCCATTACAGCATGGAGCAATCTATGGGGCCATTCTACTTATGTAGCAATCTATGGGGCCATTACAGCATGGAACAATCTATGGGGCCATTATACAGCATGGAACAATCAATGGGGCCATTATACAGCATGGAGCAATCTATAGGGCCATTATACTTATGGAGCAATTTATAGGGCCATTATACTTATGGAGCAATCTATAGGGCCATTATACTTATGGAGCAATCTATAGGGCCATTATACTTATGGAGCAATCTATGGGGCCATTATACAGTATGGAGCAATCTATGGGGCCATTATACAGTATGGAGCAATCTATGGGGCCATTATACAGTATGGAGCAATCTATAGGGCCATTATACAGCATGGAGCAATCTATGGAGCCATTATGCAGCATGGAGCAATCTATGGGGCCATTAAGCAGCATGGAGCAATCCATAGGGCCATTAAAGCATGGAGCAATCTATGGGGCCATTACAGCATGGAGCAATCTATGGGGCCATTACAGCATGGAGCAATCTATGGGGCCATTACAGCATGGAGCAATCTATGGGGCCATTATACTTATGGAGCACTCTGTGGGGCCATTATACAGCATGGAGCAATCTATGGGGCCATTATACAGCATGGAGCAATCTATGGGGCCATTATGCAGCATGGAGCAATCTATGGGGCCATTATGCAGCATGGAGCAATCTATGGGGCCATTATGCAGCATGGAGCAATCTATGGGGCCATTATACTTATGGAGCAATCTATAGGGCCATTACAGCATGGAGCAATCTATGGGGCCATTATACTTATGGAGCAATCTATAGGGCCATTACACTTATGGAGCAATCTATAGGGCCATTATACTTATGGAGCAATCTATGGGGCCATTATACTTATGGAGCAATCCTTGGAACCATTATGCAGTATGGAGCAATCTATGGGGCCATTATGCAGCATGGAGCAATCTTTAGGGCCATTACAGCAAGGAGCAATCTATGGGGCCATTATACTTATGGAGCAATCTATGGGGCGATTATACAGCATGGAACAATCGATGGGGCCATTATACAGCATGGAGCAATCTATGGGGCCATTATACTTATGGAGCAATCTATAGGGCCATTACAGCATGTAGAAATCTATGGGGCCATTATACTTATGGAGCAATCTATAGGGCCATTAGATCATGGAGCAATCTATGAGGCCATTATACTTATGGAGCAATCTATAGGGCCATTACAGCATGGAGCAATCTATGGGGCCATTATACAGCATGGAGCAATCTATGGGGCCATTATACAACATGGAGCAATCTATGGGGCCATTACAGAATGGAGCAATCTATGGGGCCATTACAGCATGGAGCAATCTATGGGGCCATTACAGCATGGAGCAATCTATTGGGCCATTACAGCATGGAGCAATCTATAGGGCCATTACAGCATGGAGCAATCTATAGGGCCATTACAGCATGGAGCAATCTATAGGGCCATTATACTTATGGAGCAATGTATGGGGCCATTATACTTATGGAGCAATGTATAGGGCCATTATACTTATGGAGCAATCTATGGGGCCATTATACAGTAGGGAGCAATCTATGGGACCATTATACAGCATGGGGCAATCAATGGGGCCATTATACAGCATGGAGCAATCTATGGGACCTTTATACTTATGGAGCAATCTATAGGGCCATTACAGCATGGAGCAATCTATGGGGCCATTATACAGCATGGAGCAATCTATGGGTCCATTATACAGCATGGAGCAATCTATGGGGCCATTATCCTTATGGAGCAATCTATAGGGCCATTACAGCATGCAGCAATCTATGGGGCCATTATACAGCATGGAGCAATCTATGGGGCCATTATACAGCATGGAGCAATCTATGGGGCCATTATACAGCATGGAGCAATCTATGGGGCCATTATACTTATGGAGCAATCTATAGGACCATTACAGCATGGAGCCAATCTATGGGGCCATTATACTTATGGAACAATCTATAGGGACATTATACAGTATGGAGCAATCTATGGGGCCATTATGGAGCATGGACCAATCTATAGGGCCATTATACTTATGGAGCAATCTATGGGGCCATTACAGCATGGAGCAATCTATGGGGCCATTATACAGCATGGAGCAATCTATGGGGCCATTATACTTATGGAGCAATCTATAGGGCCATTATACTTATGGAGCAATCTATGGGGCCATTATACAGCATGGAGCAATCTATGGGGCCATTATACTTATGGAGCAATCTATGGGGCCATTATACAGCATGGAGCAATCTATGGGGCCATTATACTTATGGAGCAATCTATGGGGCCATTACAGCATAGAGCAATCTATGGGGCCATTATACAGCATGGAGCAATCTATGGGGCCATTATACAGCATGGAGCAATCTATAGGGTCATAACAGCATGGAGCAATCTATGGGGCCATTATACAGCATGGAGCAATCTATGGGTCCATTATACAGCATGGAGCAATCTATGGGGCCATTATCCTTATGGAGCAATCTATAGGGCCATTACAGCATGCAGCAATCTATGGGGCCATTATACAGTATGGAGCAATCTATGGGGCCATTATACAGCATGGAGCAATCTATGGGGCCATTATACAGCATGGAGCAATCTATGGGGCCATTACAGCATGGATCAATCTATGGGGCCATTACAGCATGGATCAATCTATGGGGCCATTACAGCATGGATCAATCTATGGGGCCATTATACTTATGGAGCAATCTATAGGGCCATTATACTTATGGAGCAATCTATAGGGTCATTATACTTATGGAGCAATCTATGGGGCCATTATACAGTATGGAACAATCTATGGGGCCATTATACAGCAGGGGTCAATCTATGGGGCCATTATACAGCATGGGGCAATCTATGGGGCCATTATACAGCATGGAACAATCTATGGGGCCATTATACTTATGGAGCAATCTATAGGGCCATTACATCATGGAGCAATCTATAGGGCCATTATACTTATGGAGCAATCTATAGGGCCATTACAGCATGGAGCAATCTATGGGGCCATTACAGCATGGAGCAATCTATGGGGCCATTATACAGCATGGAGCAATCTATGGGGCCATTATACAGCATGGGGCAATCTATGGGGCCATTATACAGCATGGAGCAATCTATGGAGCCATTATGCAGCATGGAGCAATCTATAGGGCCATTACAGCATGGAGCAATCTATGGGGCCATTATACTTATGGAGCAATCTATGGGACCATTATACTTATGGAGCAATCTATGGGGCCATTATATAGCATGGAGCAATCTATGGGGCCATTATATAGCATGGAGCAATCTATAGGGCCATTACAGCATGGAGCAATTTATGGGGCCATTATACAGCATGGAGCAATCTATAGGGCCATTACAGCATGGAGCAATTTATGGGGCCATTACCGCGTGCAGGAATCTATAGGGCCATTATACTTATGGAGCAATCTATGGGGCCATTATACAGTAGGGAGCAATCTATGGTGCCATTATACAGTAGGGAGCAATCTATGGGGCCAATATACAGCATGGAGCAATCTATGGGGCCATTATACTTATGGAGCAATCTATAGGGCCATTACAGCATGCAGCAATCTATGGGGCCATTATACAGCATGGAGCAATCTGTGGAGCCATTATACTTATGGAGCAATCTATGGGGCCATTATGGAGCAATCTATAGGGCCATTACAGCTTGGAGCAATCTATGGGGCCATTATACTTATGGAGCAATCTATGGGGCCATTATGGAGCAATCTATAGGGCCATTACAGCATGGAGCAATCTATGGGGCCATTATACTTATGGCGCAATCTTCATCCATCCTGGGTAGGTGTATATGCCCCTCCATCCAACCTGGGTAGGTGTAGATGCCCCCTCCATTCATCCATCCTGGTTAGGTGTAGATGCCCCTCCATCCATCCTGGGTAGTCTATTCTGGTAGGTGTATATGCCCCTCCATCCAACCTGGTTAGGTGTAGATGCCCCCTCCATCCATCCATCCTGGTTAAGTGTAGATGCCCCTCCATCCATCCATCCTGGGTAGGTGTATATGCCCCTCCATCCATCCTGGGTAGGTGTAAATGCCCCTCCATCCATCCATGCTGGGTAGGTTTATATGCCCCTGACTAGCCCAGGGGAATGGGTATGACTCGGTACCCGGGCCTTTAGGGATGTCGCGGTGGTCGGCTCCCGGGCCCGTACCCTGGGGTCGCTCCTTTAAAAGGGTTGGTGATTTGTGAAGTTTATAAAAGAGTTTGTGTCGCCACCTGTGGTTTCTGGTGAGGATCACCAGCGCTGCGCAGTCCACTGAGGCCGGTGATAAGGCAGCTCGATGGTATAGCTTCCCACAGGTGGAGCTAGGCCTCAGGGCAGCGTATGGACGGGGAAAGCAGGACGGAGAGACCCAGCCGGGTCAGAGCAAGAACAGGGACAGACACGATTGTCACTTCAGTACCTTTTACTGATGGAAATTCAGGCACGTCCCAGAGCACTGTAGGGTGAAGGGTGCACGTCAGGATCCTCCCCAATGAGCGGGTTTTGGGCCTCCTGTTTCTTGCCTCTGCGTAGTAAGTTTCTGACCTTCCTGGAGCAAGGCCTAACTTTGTCTCTGTCCTGCGCTGGCTGACCTTGTGGTAGGGCCTTTTCTTGGATTACACGCTCCCGACTTAAGGGGCCTATGTGTCTCCTGGCTCTATTACGTATCAGCACTTTTGCGATACTGGGACTTGTAGTTCTCCAGGGATTCTGGTTATATCTTACTGGGTGGTGGAGATCCCGGTAAGCTTCGGACCCGATGTCCGGTAACTGCTTCTTCGGGGTGAGCTAGTTAAGCTCCTCTGCACCCTATGTATTAACTCTCCACTCGCCTTCGGCCTACTCGGGCCCTCACTAGGCTATACACACTAACGGCAGCTTGCCGCGCTTCACCGATCTTATGGCGCCGGCACACCTAAAGCTCACCTCTCTGAGCTACAACTGAGTCTAGAACGTGCTCCACTGCAGAATGACCTCTCTCAGGCTTTTGCACTGCAGGAACTCTCTCAACAGGTTTGCTTTCTGTCGACTCCAGTCTAGACTAACTGCTGCCTGGCTCCACCTTCCCTTATATATCTATCCCTAACGGGCTCCCTCTGATGGTCTGAGGTGGAAGGTGGAGATGTGTGAATGGTTATGGGGGCCTCTTGTGGAGGAATCCATCAATACACCCTGCTAGGATCTGTGATACCAAGCGCAGCTAGGCGTCACACATCCCCATCCATCCTGGTTAGATGTATATGCCCCTCCATCCATCCATTCTGGGTAAATGCATATGCCCCTTCATCCATCCATCCATCCATCCTGGTTAGGTGTAAATGCCCCTCCATCCATCCCGGTCAGTATATGCCCCCCTCCATCCATCCATCCTGGTGGATATATCCTCCCCTTCATACTGGTGGGTATATGCCCCCCCTCCATCCATCCTGGTGGGTATATGCCCCCCCCTCCATCCATCCTGGTGGGTATATGCCCCCCCCTCCATCCATCCTGGTGGGTATATGCCCCCCCCTCCATCCATCCTGGTGGGTATATGCCCCCCCCTCCATCCATCCTGGTGGGTATATGCCCCCCCCCTCCATCCATCCTGGTGGGTATATGCCCCCCCCCTCCATCCATCCTGGTGGGTATATGCCCCCCCCCTCCATCCATCCTGGTGGGTATATGCCCCCCCTCCATCCATCCTGGTGGGTATATGCCTCCTCCTCCATCCTGGTGGGTATATGCCCCCATATATTCAATGCGAAGGGAAAAAAACCAAAACAAACGCTTCTACTCACCTTCCACGTTCCCACGCAGCGCTGTGTCTGTGTTGCCTGAAGATGTCGGCGGTGATAACAGCTGAGAGGCTGAGATCACCGCACGGCGCCGCTGCAGATACTCACTCGGGACGTCCACTCCTAGGCATTTCCTCCCCGGCAGTTCCTGTCATGGCATGCTCTGACTGAGCAGTGCGTGCGACGACAGGGGGAATGTACAGCTTACACTGCAGGCTCCACAAAGATGGCTGCAATCTCCTCCCACGGCTGCGACCTGAACAGCCAAGGGAGCGTGCCCAGGTCACAGCTAGAGGCAGGAGGAGCGGCCTCTAATGTTAGAGAAAGGGTCGGTGACAGACTACTGTCTCTTATGGCCAGGGCTGCCGTAAATGAGGTGTGTAAGAGCGCTTCTTACACACCCCCCAAATAAAAATGGCAGCCCCTAGTGGCCAATGTAAAAATAAATAAAAAACTAATAAAGTGGTACATTTAATTTTGTATTAAAAATAATTGATTACATAATTATTAATACAAAACATAAAATCGTGGCCCCTTCCCTGTAAGAATAGCACATGGCTCTTTTCACGTCTGGTTATTCTTCTAGCAGGTAGAATATGCTCCGTTATAGACCGTGGACAGGTTTACAGCTCTATTTATTGTGGACGATTGATCTGCAAATCAGAACTGAGACCGGTCCGATTTTCATCCGATTTGTAGATAAAGATCATCTATTGAAGTCAACGAGTCTGTCAGAAAAATGCCCAGAACCAACCATGTTGCCTGTACTGCTTGTTTTCCAGTGTCTATAGGCCGGGCAAGCGAGGCGAGGAAACCTTTAGCTTTTTACTTTACATATAAAAAAATATGCCCCACTGAGGAGAAAAACTGACACTGACCAAAATCAGATGAAAATTAGAAAAAAAACACTGATTAAAACCTGACATGTGAACGGGGCCTTAATCAAATGTCAGCAGGGTCGGACTGGGGTGTCTGTGGCCCACAGGGGACACTGACTCTAGGGGCCACCTCCAGCAATATGCAGATCGCTCTTCTCTGCTCTCCCTGTTATAGTGGAGCAGTGACCGGCGGCTCCTCACATCTACTCTGCACAGACTACAACAGGGATGGACAATTTCTGTAGTTTGCATGAAAGGGTTTCTTTGGTTAAAACAAGTCATCACAGATTCATGGGCTACACAGGATAGGTGATCACTTATTGATTGGAAGAATGGGGAAGTTTTATCCCTGACAGGACACTTATCCCCATTTTAAAATGCAGCGACAGGTGGGACGTCTGACCACAGCCTCATTCTTTCTCTTGGGGGCTTCCAAAAAAGAGCAGCGCTCACAGCCCCTGAGGGAATGAATGGATCAGTGGTCGAGTCGCACATGAGCTCCAGTGTAATGGGGAGAAAAGCTCCACAGTCTGCCGATCGCTGCAGGTCCCAGTAGTCAGACCCCCACCAATCAATAAGTTATCACTTATCCTGTGGAGAGGGGATTACTTGTTCTCCCCGGAGAACCCCTGTGAGTGCATCTCTGACGCTCTGCTCCAAGTATTTCATCTCTAAGGCCACAGCCCCACTATCAGTATTCAGTCAGGATTTTTTCTCAGGAGTGGGAGCCAAAACCAGGTGAGGAACAATCAGAGAAAAGGTAGAATAGAAACAAGTCACCAATTCTGTATTTATCACCCACTCCTGCTTTTGGCTCTCACTACTGAGAAAAAATACTGACCAAATACTGATAGTGAAGCCGTGGCCTCATGGAAAAAAATCTTTTCCTAGTTAATCTCAGCGAGAACAAATGACCGCCATACACAACATAATCCACTATAACAACACCAATAATATCACATACAAAAGGGACAAATATCACCACACCATGACCAGACCACATATTACCACCACATAGTGACCAAATAATACAATACTGATCAGGAATACAAACCACAATACTAACAACACTGTCACTATACATATGAGCTCTGTATATAGTGTCAGTGTGCAGGTAATACAGTGATCCCCAGTGACATTATACACAGGAGCTCTGTATATAGTGTCAGTGTACATGTAATACAGTGATCACCGGTGACATTATACACAGGAGCTCTGTATGTAGTGTACAGGTAATACAGTTATCACGAGTGACATTATACACAGGAGCTCTGTATATAGTGTATAGGTAATACACTGGTCACCAGTGACATACACAGGAGCTCTGTATATACTATATAGTGTAAGTGTACAGTAATACACTGACTCACCAGTGATGTCTCTAGGTGAAGTTCTTCATCTTCGCTTTTCCTCATCTGGCACAGTCCACCATCACTTCTTCCAGCCAGGAATCATCTCTGCAGAAAATAACACACAGTTATCAATAACTGATCTCTTTTAGAGCACATTCCCACTTTTCCCCAGGCTTCTACACTACACCAGTTGAAGAAATAAAGCGACATAGTGGCGCCCTGCACAGTAACAGGACCCCCCTTTTGTCCCCTCTTACGGAAAACAGTTTCCTAAAAATAAAATTATATTACAGAAGTAATGTCCCTAATTGGACTCTAAAGTAATAATGTTCCCCACTCGCCATCATAAACTAATAAAGTTCCTCAATCTGGCCCCTAAACAGTAATAAAGTCCCTTGTCCAGCGTGGCCCCCCATCTATCCATCCTGACCCCCCCCCCCCATATATCCATTCTGGTCTCCATGTGTCCAGCCTGCCCCTCCCATATATCCATCCGGGCCTCCATGTGTCCAGCCTGCCCCCCTTCAAATATCCATCCTGTCCCACTCATATATGCATCCCACCCCACCCCATATATCTATCCAGGACCCCATGTGTCCAGCTTGCCGCCCTTCACCTCCATGTGTCCATCCACGTCCCCATGTGTCCAGCTTGCTGCCCTTCACCTATACGTGTCCATCCAGGTCCCAATGTGTCCAGTTTGCCCCCCTTCACCTCCATGTGTCCATCCAGGTCCCCAACTTGGCCCCCTTCACCACCATGTGTCCCCTTATGCGTCCATCCAGCCCCCCCCCCCTTCAGCCCCGTGCCTCCATCCATATGTCTCCCCATGCGTCCAACCAGCCCCCCCCCTTTCAGCCCCATGCCTCCATCCATATGTCTCCCCATGGGTCCAGCCAGCCCCCCCTTCAGCCCCATGTCCCCATCCATGTCTCCATGGGTCCAGCCAGCCCCCCCCTTCAGCCCCGTGCCACCATCCATATGTCCCCCATGCGTCCAGCCAGCCCCCCCTTCAGCCCCATGTCCCCATCCATGTCCCCATGGGTCCAGCCAGCCAGCCCCATGTCCCCATGGGTCCAGCCAGCCCCCCCCCTTCAGCCCCATGTCCCCATGGGTCTAGCCAGCCCCCCCTTCAGCCCCATGTCCCCATCCATGTTCCCATGGGCCCAGCCAGCCCCCTCCCCTTCAGCCCCATGTCCCCATCCATGTCCCCATGGGTCCAGCCAGCCCCCCCTTCAGACCCATGTCCCCATCCATGTCTCCATGGGTCCAACCAGCCCCCCCTTCAGACCCATGTCCCCATCCATATGTCTCCCCATGGGTCTAGCCAGCCCCCCCTTCAGCCCCATGTCCCCATCCATGTCCCCATGTGACCAGCCTGCGACCCCTCCATATATGGATGATGACCAATGCTGGGAACACTCACCCAGAAAAACGTGGATATTGCACTTGACTTGAAGTTGAAGCAGGGAGAGCTGTAGCCAGACCTGCAGCCTTGTTTCCAGGGTTATGGTGAGAGAGCAGAGTGCTGGTCACCGCATACTCAGCCCAGGAGCCGGCTTAAAAGGCAAGAGAGCAGGAGAGAAGAGGGCGGTGCGCGGTGCTGGTGCGGTGTTCCATACCCGGACGGGAGCCGGCGTTACAAGGCCAATTCCAAGGGAGCAGGAGCCGGGACTGGAGAGCAGAGCGCGGCGTCGGCGTATCAAAAGCCGGCAGGGGAGCAGGGAGAGGAGAGCGCGACGTCAGCGTGTCACCTGACAACACACCACTGCCAGCCACCAGCGGCAAAGCAGAGCGCGGTGCGTGTCACCGCCCACCAAGAACACGTCCTCAGTCATGTGACTATGCGCGTCACCCGCTGTCACCACTGAATAGTATGAGCGCCGCACGCGACGCTACATTTCCTTCGGCTGCGCTTTTAAAGGGCCCGCACTTTTTAAGAGCCCCCGCTACCAATTCTCTCACTCTCTCATCGGGGCCCACCGGGAATTTTTCCAGCTATCACACCAGGCCAGTCCTATCCTGCGCGCTGGCATCGGGGCCCCCTCCTCAAATACTTACCTCTCCCGTTCCCAGCAACTCCTGTGTCTTCAGCGTCTTCGGAGTCTGTCGTCACTACCGTGCGCCCTCTGTCTTATCTAGCAATCCATAAGTATAATGCAAACTATGGGGCCATTATACAGTATGGAGCAATCTATGGGGCCATTATACAGCATGGAGCAATCTATGGGGCCATTATACAGTAGGGAGCAATCTATGGGGCCATTCTACTTATGAAGCAATCTATGGGGCCATTACAGCATGGAGCAATCTATGGGGCCATTATACAGCATGGAGCAATCTATAGGGCCATTATACAGTAGGGAGCAATCTATGGGGCCATTATACAGCATGGAGCAATCTATGGGGCCATTATACAGCATGGAGCAATCTATGGGGCCATTATACAGCATGGAGCAATCTATGGGGCCATTATACAGCATGGAGCAATCTATGGGGCCATTATACTTATGGAGCAATCTATAGGGCCATTACAGCATGGAGCAATATATGAGGCCATTATACACTATGGAGCAGTCTATGGGGCCATTATACAGTAGGGAGCAATCTATGGGGCCATTATACAGCATGGAGCAATTATGAGACCATTACAGCATGGAGAAATCTATGGGGCCATTATACAGCATGGAGCAATCTATGGGGCCATTATACAGCATGGAGCAATCTATGGGGCCATTATACAGCATGGAGCAATCTATAGGGCCATTACAGCATGGAGCAATCTATAGGGCCATTATACTTATGGAGCAATCTATGATGCCATTATACTGATGGAGCAATCTATGGGGCCATTATACTTATGGAGCAATCTATGGAGCCATTATGCAGTATGGAGCAATCTATGGAGCCATTATGCAGTATGGAGCAATCTATGGAGCCATTATGCAGTATGGAGCAATCTATGGGGCCATTATGCAGCATGGAGCAATTTATAGGGCCATTACAGCATGGAACAATCTATGGGGCCATTATACTTATGGAGCAATCTATGGGGCCATTATACAGCATGGAGCAATCTATGGGGCCATTATACAGTAGGGAGCAATCTATGGGGCCATTCTACAGTAGGGAGCAATCTATGGGGCCATTATACGGCATGGAGCAATCTATAGGGCCATTACGACATGGAGCAATGTATAGGGCCATTACAGCATGGAGCAATCTATGGGGCCATTATACAGCATGGAGCAATCTATGGGCCCATTATACTTATGGAGCAATCTATAGGGCCATTACAGCATGGAGCAATCTATGGGGCCATTATACTTATGGAGAAATCTATGGGGCCATTGCAGCATGGAGCAATCTATGGGGCCATTATACTTATGGAGCAATCTATGGGGCCATTACAGCATGGAGCAATCTATGGGGCCATTACCGCATGGAGCAATCTATGGGGCCATTACCGCATGGAGCAATCTATGGGGCCATTATACTTATGGAGCAATCTATGGGGCCATTATACTTATGGAGCAATCTATGGGGCCATTATACAGCATGGAGCAATCTATGGGGCCATTATACAGCATGGAGCAATCTATGGGGCCATTACAGGATGGAGCAATCTATGGGGCCATTATACTTATGGAGCAATCTATAGGGCCATTACAGCATGGAGCAATATATGAGGCCAATATACACTATGGAGCAGTCTATGGGGCCATTATACAGTAGGGAGCAATCTATGGGGCCATTATACAGCATGGAGCAATCTATGAGGCCATTACAGCATGGAGCAATCTATGGGGCCATTATACTTGTGGAGCAATCTATAGGGCCATTACAGCATGGAGCAATCTATGGGGCCATTATACAGCATGGAGCAATCTATGGGGCCATTATACAGCATGGCGCAATCTATAGGGCCATTACATCATGGAGCAATCTATGGGGCCATTATACTTATGGAGCAATCTATAGGGCCATTATACTTATGGAGCAATCTATGGGGCCATTATACTTATGGAGCAATCTATGGGGCCACTATACTTATGGAGCAATCTATAGGGCCATTATACTTATGGAGCAATCTATAGGGCCATTATACAGCATGGAGCAATCTATAGGGCCATTATACAGTAGGGAGCAATCTATGGGGCCATTATACAGCATGGAGCAATCTATGGGGCCATTATACAGCATGGAGCAATCTATGGGGCCATTATACAGCATGGAGCAATCTATGGGGCCATTATACAGCATGGAGCAATCTATGGGGCCATTATACTTATGGAGCAATCTATAGGGCCATTACAGCATGGAGCAATATATGAGGCCATTATACACTATGGAGCAGTCTATGGGGCCATTATACAGTAGGGAGCAATCTATGGGGCCATTATACAGCATGGAGCAATTATGAGACCATTACAGCATGGAGAAATCTATGGGGCCATTATACAGCATGGAGCAATCTATGGGGCCATTATACAGCATGGAGCAATCTATACTTATGGAGCAATCTATGGGGCCATTATACTGATGGAGCAATCTATGGGGCCATTATACTTACGGAGCAATCTATGGAGCCATTATGCAGTATGGAGCAATCTATGGGGCCATTATGCAGCATGGAGCAATTTATAGGGCCATTACAGCATGGAACAATCTATGGGGCCATTATACTTATGGAGCAATCTATGGGGCCATTATACAGCATGGAGCAATCTATGGGGCCATTATACAGTAGGGAGCAATCTATGGGGCCATTCTACAGTAGGGAGCAATCTATGGGGCCATTATACGGCATGGAGCAATCTATGGGCCCATTATACTTATGGAGCAATCTATAGGGCCATTACAGCATGGAGCAATCTATGGGGCCATTATACTTATGGAGAAATCTATGGGGCCATTGCAGCATGGAGCAATCTATGGGGCCATTATACTTATGGAGCAATCTATGGGGCCATTACAGCATGGAGCAATCTATGGGGCCATTACCGCATGGAGCAATCTATGGGGCCATTACCGCATGGAGCAATCTATGGGGCCATTACCGCATGGAGCAATCTATGGGGCCATTACCGCATGGAGCAATCTATGGGGCCATTACCGCATGGAGCAATCTATGGGGCCATTATACTTATGGAGCAATCTATGGGGCCATTATACAGCATGGAGCAATCTATGGGGCCATTATACAGCATGGAGCAATCTATGGGGCCATTACAGGATGGAGCAATCTATGGGGCCATTATACTTATGGAGCAATCTATAGGGCCATTACAGCATGGAGCAATATATGAGGCCAATATACACTATGGAGCAGTCTATGGGGCCATTATACAGTAGGGAGCAATCTATGGGGCCATTATACAGCATGGAGCAATCTATGAGGCCATTACAGCATGGAGCAATCTATGGGGCCATTATACTTGTGGAGCAATCTATAGGGCCATTACAGCATGGAGCAATCTATGGGGCCATTATACAGCATGGAGCAATCTATGGGGCCATTATACAGCATGGCGCAATCTATAGGGCCATTACATCATGGAGCAATCTATGGGGCCATTATACTTATGGAGCAATCTATAGGGCCATTATACTTATGGAGCAATCTATGGGGCCATTATACTTATGGAGCAATCTATGGGGCCACTATACTTATGGAGCAATCTATAGGGCCATTATACTTATGGAGCAATCTATAGGGCCATTATACAGTATGGAGCAATCTATGGAGCCATTATGCAGTATGGAGCAATCTATGGAGCCATTATACTTATGGAGCAATCTATAGGGACATTACAGCATGGCGCAATTTATAGGGCCATTACAGCATTGAACAATCTATGGGGCCATTATACTTATGGAGCAATCTATGGGGCCATTATACTTATGGAGCAATCTATGGGGCCATTATACAGCATGGAGCAATCTATGGGGCCATTATACAGCATGGAGCAATCTATGGGGCCATTATACAGCATGGAGCAATCTATGGGGCCATTATACAGTAGGGAGCAATCTATGGGGCCATTATACAGTAGGGAGCAATCTATGGGGCCATTAGACTAATGGAGCAATCTATAGGGCCATTACAGCATGGAGCAATCTATGGGGCCATTATACAGCATGGAGCAATCTATAGGGCCATTACAGCATGGAGCACTGTAAAGGGCCATTACAGCATGGAGCAATCTATGGGGCCATTATACGGCATGGAGCAATCTATAGGGCCATTACGACATGGAGCAATGTATAGGGCCATTACAGCATGGAGCAATCTATGGGGCCATTATACTTATGGAGCAATCTATGGTGCTATTACAGCATGGAGCAATCTATGATGCCATTATACAGCATGGAGCAATCTATGGGCCCATTCTACTTATGGAGCAATCTATAGGGCCATTACGACATGGAGCAATGTATAGGGCCATTACAGCATGGAGCAATCTATGGGGCCATTATACTTATGGAGCAATCTATGGGGCCATTGCAGCATGGAGCAATCTATGGGGCCATTATACTTATGGAGCAATCTATGGGGCCATTACAGCATGGAGCAATCTATGGGGCCATTACCGCATGGAGCAATCTATGGGGCCATTACCGCATGGAGCAATCTATGGGGCCATTACCGCATGGAGCAATCTATGGGGCCATTAACGCATGGAGCAATCTATGGGGCCATTACCGCATGGAGCAATCTATAGGGCCATTATACAGTAGGGAGCAATCTATGGGACCATTATACAGCATGGGGCAATCAATGGGGCCATTATACAGCATGGAGCAATCTATGGGACCTTTATACTTATGGAGCAATCTATAGGGCCATTACAGCATGGAGCAATCTATGGGGCCATTATACAGCATCGAGTAATCTATGGGTCCATTATACAGCATGGAGCAATCTATGGGGCCATTATCCTTATGGAGCAATCTATAGGGCCATTACAGCATGGAGCAATCTATGGGGCCATTATACTTATGGAGCAATCTATGGAGCCATTACAACATGGAGCAATCTATGGGGCCATAATACAGCATGGAGCAATCTATGGGGCCATTATACAGCATGGAGCAATCTATAGGGCCATTACAGCATAGAGCAATCTATGGGGCCATTATACAGCATGGGGCAATCTATGGGGCCATTACAGGATGGAGCAATCTATGGGGCCATTATACTTATGGAGCAATCTATAGGGCCATTACAGCATGGAGCAATATATGAGGCCATTATACACTATGGAGCAGTCTATGGGGCCATTATACAGTAGGGAGCAATCTATGGGGCCATTATACAGCATGGAGCAATCTATGAGGCCATTACAGCATGGAGCAATCTATGGGGCCATTATACTTGTGGAGCAATCTATAGGGCCATTACAGCATGGAGCAATCTATGGGGCCATTATACAGCATGGAGCAATCTATGGGGCCATTATACAGCATGGAGCAATCTATAGGGCCATTACATCATGGAGCAATCTATAGGGCCATTATACTTAAGGAGCAATCTATAGGGCCATTATACTTATGGAGCAATCTATGGGGCCATTATACTTATGGAGCAATCTATGGGGCCATTATACAGCATGGAGCAATCTATGGGGCCATTATACAGTAGGGAGCAATCTATGGGGCCATTATACAGTAGGGAGCAATCTATGGGGCCATTATACAGTAGGGAGCAATCTATGGGGCCACTATACAGTAGGGAGCAATCTATGGGGCCATTATACAGCATGGAGCAATCTATGGGGCCATTAGACTAATGGAGCAATCTATAGGGCCATTACAGCATGGAGCAATCTATGGGGCCATTATACAGCATGGAGCAATCTATAGGGCCATTACAGCATGGAGCAATGTAAAGGGCCATTACAGCATGGAGCAATCTATGGGGCCATTATACGGCATGGAGCAATCTATAGGGCCATTACGACATGGAGCAATGTATAGGGCCATTACAGCATGGAGCAATCTATGGGGCCATTATACTTATGGAGCAATCTATGGTGCTATTACAGCATGGAGCAATCTATGATGCCATTATACAGCATGGAGCAATCTATGGGCCCATTATACTTATGGAGCAATCTATAGGGCCATTACAGCATGGAGCAATCTATGGGGCCATTATACTTATGGAGAAATCTATGGGGCCATTACAGCATGGAGCAATCTATGGGGCCATTATACTTATGGAGCAATCTATGGGGCCATTACCGCATGGAGCAATCTATGGGGCCATTACCGCATGGAGCAATCTATGGGGCCATTACCGCATGGAGCAATCTATGGGGCCATTATACTTATGGAGCAATCTATGGGGCCATTATACTTATGGAGCAATCTATGGCGCCATTATACTTATGGAGCAATCTATAGGGCCATTATACTTATGGAGCAATCTATAGGGCCATTATACTTATGGAGCAATCTATGGGGCCATTATACAGTAGGGAGCAATCTATGGGGCCATTATACAGTAGGGAGCAATCTATGGGACCATTATACAGCATGGGGCAATCAATGGGACCATTATACAGCATGGAGCAATCTATGGGGCCATTACAGCATGGAGCAATCTATGGGGCCATTACAGCATGGAGCAATCTATGGGGCCATTACAGCATGGAGCAATCTATGGGGCCATTACAGCATGGAGCAATCTATGGGGCCATTATACTTATGGAGCAATCTATAGGGCCATTATACTTATGGAGCAATCTATAGGGCCATTATACAGTATGGAGCAATCTATGGAGCCATTATGCAGTATGGAGCAATCTATGGGGCCATTATGGAGCATGGAGCAATCTATAGGGCCATTATACTTATGGAGCAATCTATGGGGCCATTACAGCATGGAGCAATCTATGGGGCCATTACAGCATGGAGCAATCTATGGGGCCATTATACAGCATGGAGCAATCTATAGGGCCATTACAGCATAGAGCAATCTATGGGGCCATTATACAGCATGGAGCAATCTATGGGGCCATTATACTTATGGAGAAATCTATGGGGCCATTGCAGCATGGAGCAATCTATGGGGCCATTGCAGCATGGAGCAATCTATAGGGCCATTATACTTATGGAGCAATCTATGGGGCCATTACAGCATGGATCAATCTATGGGGCCATTATACTTATGGAGCAATCTATAGGGCCATTATACTTATGGAGCAATCTATAGGGCCATTATACTTATGGAGCAATCTATAGGGCCATTATACAGCATGGAGCAATCTATGGAGCCATTATGCAGCATGGAGCAATCTATGGGGCCATTGTGCAGCATGGAGCAATTCATAGGGCCATTACAGCATGGAGCAATCTATGGGGCCATTATACAGCATGGAGCAATCTATGGGGCCATTATACTTATGGAACAATCTATAGGGCCATTACATCATGGAGCAATCTATGGGGCCATTATACTTATGGAGCAATCTATAGGGCCATTACAGCATGGAGCAATCTATGAGGCCATTACAGCATGGAGCAATCTATGGGGCCATTATACTTATGGAGAAATCTATGGGGCCATCATACAGTATGGAGCAATCTATGGAGCCATTATGCAGTATGGAGCAATCTATGGGGCCATTATGCAGCATGGAGCAATCTATAGGGCCATTACAGCATGGAGCAATCTATGGGGCCATTATACTTATGGAGCAATCCATGGGACCATTACAGCATGGAGCAATCTATGGGGCCATTATACAGCATGGAGCAATCTATGGGGCCATTATACAGCATGGGGCAATCTATGGGGCCATTATACAGCATGGGGCAATCTATGGGGCCATTACACTTATGGAGCAATCTATAGGGCCATTACAGCATGGAGAAATCTATGGGGCCATTATACAGTATGGAGCAATCTATGGAGCCATTATGCAGTATGGAACAATCTATTTGGCCATTATGCAGTATGGAGCAATCTATAGGGCCATTACAGCATGGAGCAATCTATGGGGCCATTATACTTATGGAGCAATCTATGGGGCCATTATACAGCATGGAGCAATCTATGGGGCCATTATACAGCATGGAGCAATCTATGGGGCCATTATACAGCATGGAGCAATCTATGGGGCCATTATACAGCATGGAGCAATCTATAGGGCCATTATACAGCATGGAGCAATCTATAGGGCCATTACAGCATAGAGCAATTTATGGGGCCATTACCGCGTGGAGCAATCTATGGGGCCATTATACTTATGGAGCAATCTATAGGGCCATTACAGCATGGAGAAATCTATGGGGCCATTATACTTATGGAGCAATCTATAGGGCCATTATACTTATGGAGCAATCTATAGGGCCATTATACTTATGGAGCAATCTATGGGGCCATTACAGCATGGCGCAATCTATGGGGCCATTATACAGCATGGAGCAATCTATGGGGTCATTATACAGTAGGGAGCAATCTATGGGGCCATTATACAGTAGGGAGCAATCTATGGGGCCATTATACAGCATGGATCAATCTATGGGGCCATTATCCTTATAGAGCAATCTATAGGGCCATTACAGCATGGAGCAATCTATGGGGCCATTATACTTATGGAGCAATCTATGGGGCCATTACAGCATGGAGCAATCTATGGGGCCATTACAGCATGGAGCAATCTATGGGGCCATTATACAACAGGGAGCAATCTATGGGGCCATTATACTTATGGAGCAATCTATGGGGCCATTATACAGTAGGGAGCAATCTATGGGGCCATTATACTTATGGAGCAATCTATAGGGCCATTACAGCATGCAGCAATCTATGGGGCCATTATGGAGCATGGAGCAATCTATAGGGCCATTATACTTATGGAGCCATCTATGGGGCCATTATACAGCAATCTATGGGGCCATTATACAGCATGGAACAATCTATGGGGCCATTATACAGCAGGGAGCAATCTAGGGGGCCATTATACAGCAGGGAGCAATCTATGGGGCCATTATTCAGCATGAAGCAATCTATGGGGCCATTATACTTATGGAGCAATCTATAGGGCCATTACAGCATGGAGCAATCTATGGGGCCATTACAGCATGGAGCAATCTATGGGGCCATTACAGCATGGAGCAATCTATGGGGCCATTACAGCATGGAGCAATCTATGGGGCCATTACAGCATGGAGCAATCTATGGGGCCATTACACTTATGGAGCAATCTATGGGGCCATTATGCAGCATGGAGCAATCTATAGGGCCATTACAGCATGGAGCAATCTATGGGGCCATTATACTTATGGAGCAATCTATGGGACCATTACAGCGTGGAGCAATCTATGGGGCCATTATACAGCGTGGAGCAATCTATGGGGCCATTATACAGCATGGAGCAATCTATGGGGCCATTATACAGCATGGAGCAATCTATGGGGCCATTATAGAGCATGGAGCAATCTATGGGGCAATTATACTTATGAAGCAATCTATAGGGCCATTACAGCATGCAGCAATCTATGGGGCCATTATACAGCATGGAGCAATCTGTGGAGCCATTATGGAGCAATCTATAGGGCCATTACAGCATGGAGCAATCTATGGGGCCATTATACTTATGGAGCCATCTATGGGGCCATTATACAGCAATCTATGGGGCCATTATACAGCATGGAACAATCTATGGGGCCATTATACAGCAGGGAGCAATCTATGGGGCCATTATACAGCATGGGGCAATCTATGGGGCCATTATTCAGCATGGGGCAATCTATGGGGCCATCTATGGGGCCATTACAGCATGGAGCAATCTATGCGGCCATTATACTTATGGAGCAATCTATGCGGCCATTATACTTATGGAGCAGTCTATAGGGCCATTATACTTATGGAGCAATCTATAGGGTCATTATACTTATGGAGAAATCTATAGGGCCATTATACTTATGGAGAAATCTATGGGGCCATTATACTTATGGAGAAATCTAAAGGGCCATTATACTTATGGAGCAATCTAAAGGGCCATTATACTTATGGAGCAATCTATGGGGCCATTATACTTATGGAGCCATCTATGGGGCCATTATACAGCAATCTATGGGGCCATTATACAGCATGGAACAATCTATGGGGCCATTATACAGCAGGGAGCAATCTAGGGGGCCATTATTCAGCATGGAGCAATCTAGGGGGCCATTATTCAGCATGGAGCAATCTAGGGGGCCATTATTCAGCATGGAGCAATCTATGGGGCCATTATACTTATGGAGCAATCTATAGGGACATTACAGCATGGAGCAATCTATGGGGCCATTACAGCATGGAGCAATCTATGAGGCCATTACAGCATGGAGCAATCTATGAGGCCATTACAGCATGGATTAATCTATGCGGCCATTATACTTATGGAGCAATCTATAGGGCCATTATACTTATGGAGCAATCTATAGGGCCATTATACTTATGGAGCAATCTATAGGGCCATTATACTTATGGAGCAATCTATAGGGCCATTATACTTATGGAGAAATCTATGGGGCCATTATACAGTATGGAGCCATTATGCAGTATGGAGCGATCTATGGGGCCATTATGCAGCATGGAGCAATCTATGGGGCCATTATGCAGCATGGAGCAATCTATGGGGCCATTACAGCATGGAGCAATCTATAGGGCCATTACAGCATGGAGCAATCTATGGGGCCATTATACTTATGGAGCAATCTATGGGACCATTATACAGCATGGAGCAATCTATGGGGCCATTATACAGCATGGAGCAATCTATGGGGCCATTATACAGCATGGGGCAATCTATGGGGCCATTATACAGCATGGGGCAATCTATGGGGCCATTACACTTATGGAGCAATCTAAAGGGCCATTACAGCATGAAGCAATCTATGGGGCCATTATACAGCATGGAGCAATCTATGGGGCCATTATACTTATGGAGCAATCTATAGGGCCATTATACTTATGGAGCAATCTATAGGGCCATTACAGCATGGAGCAATCTATGCGACCATTATACTTATGGAGCAATCTATAGGGCCATTATACTTATGGAGCAATCTATAGGGCCATTATACTTATGGAGCAATCTATAGGGCCATTATAATTATGGAGCAATCTATAGGGCCATTATACAGTATGGAGCAATCTATGGAGCCATTATGCAGTATGGAGCAATCTATGGGGCCATTATGCAGCATGGAGCAATCTATAGGGCCATTACAGCATGGAGCAATCTATGGGGCCATTATACTTATGGAGCAATCTATGGGACCATTACAGCGTGGAGCAATCCATGGGGCCATTATACAGCATGCAGCAATCTATGGGGCCATTATACAGCATGGAGCAATCTGTGGAGCCATTATACTTATGGAGCAATCTATAGGGCCATTACAGCATGCAGCAATCTATGGGGCCATTATACAGCAGGGAGCAATCTATGGGGCCATTATACAGCAGGGAGCAATCTATGGGGCCATTATACAGCATGGGGCAATCTATGGGGCCATTATAAAGCATGGAGCAATCTATGCAGCCATTATACTTATGGAGCAATCTATGGGGCCATTATACTTATGGAGCAATCTATAGGGCCATTATACTTATGGAGCAATCTATAGGGCCATTAGACTCATGGAGCAATCTATAGGGCCATTATACTTATGGAGCAATCTATAGGGCCATTATACTTACGGAGCAATCTATAGGGCCATTATACTTATGGGGAAATCTATGGGGCCATTACAGCATGGAGCAATGTATAGGGCCATTACAGCATGGAGCAATCTATGGGGCCATTATACTTATGGAGCAATCTATGGGACCATTACAGCATGGAGCAATCTATGGGGCCATTATACAGCATGGAGCAATCTATGGGGCCATTATACAGCATGGAGCAATCTATGGGGCCATTATACAGCATGGAGCAATCTAGGAGGCCATTATACTTATGGAGCAATCTATAGGGCCATTATACTTATGGAGCAATCTATAGGGCCATTACAGCATGGAGCAATCTATAGGGCCATTACAGCATGGAGCAATCTATACGGCCATTACAGCATGGAGCCATCTATACGGCCATTACAGCATGGAGCAATCTATAGGGCCATTAGACTCATGGAGCAATCTATAGGGCCATTACAGCATGGCGCAATCTATGGGGCCATTATACAGCATGGAGCAATCTATGGGGCCATTATACAGCATGGGGTAATCTATGGGGCCATTATACAGCATGGAGCAATCTATGGGGCCATTATCCCTATGGAGCAATCTATTGGGCCATTACAGTATGGAGCAATCTATGGGGCCATTATACTTATGGAGCAATCTATAGGGCCATTACAGCATGGAGCAATCTATGGGGCCATTATACTTATGGAGCAATCTATAGGGCCATTACAGCATGCAGCAATCTATGGGGCCATTATACAGCAGGGAGCAATCTATGGGGCCATTATACAGCATGGGGCAATCTATGGGGCCATTATAAAGCATGGAGCAATCTATAGGGCCATTACAGCATGGAGTAATCTATGCAGCCATTATACTTATGGAGAAATCTATAGGGCCATTATACTTATGGAGAAATCTATGGGGCCATTATACAGTATGGAGCAATCTATGGAGCCATTATGCAGTATGGAAAGAGAGGAGAGAACAAGGCGCAATGGGTGACTCAGTATTGCAATTGTTAGAGGGGTGTGAGGATGGCTACTAACCTTACGAAGTTGTGCACCTCTGCACAACCCCAGTGTAAAGCTCCACAAGCTCCGCTCTGTTGGTGGCTGTCATCTATTTCCAGCGGCGTTCACAGATCCTGATCTCTCGGTGGTGGATCACGTGGTCAGGTTAGTTGCATGTAACGCCGAGATGGACGCCCAGCTTCACCAACATCGAGAGACGGAAAAATCTTGCAGAATCGTCAACAGATAAGAACTGTGTTTAAGACTTTAAAATCTAAATTGCTGGATCATTATGGACTTTTATGTGACCAATAGAGAGAAATTTAGATTATCTCTGATCATTACAGCCCTTAGTAAAGACTCTAAAGATGGCGACAGATGCATATATACTAATCCAACTATGCTGAATGATACAGATCAAAAAAGGTTACGTGGACTGTTTTTGAACTTAGAAAATAATAGCAAAATAGAAATAACTAATCACGTAGACACGATGTTTTTAGAACATTACATTAAGGATAACATAATACCCAAGGGATTGAGAATGAATCTCAACTCATCCTTTCCTCAGGATATTGTTTTTACTGAAAGATGGGACAGGTGTATTTCTGATTGCTCAACAACACTGATCAGATTGTTGATTGATAAAAGGAATACTCTGGCTATGCATGCTTTAGAAACAATAGCTAAAATTAAAGGGGATTTGGAGTTCTTTTCTTCATCTGCGGAATATTTTGCCACAGATAATGAGGTAAAACTAAGACTGGCTAAGTTTGAAAATGATTTAATAAATAAAAAAGCCAAAAAATATGAAAGATATAAAAGACTCTAAAAAAGAAAAATCCAATCACCACTTCAAATTTCACCTGTTCCCATCATCTCTATGCAGAGAACAACTAGGGATAATCCATCATCCCCTATTCTAAGCAATGATCCTGATAACCATACAAAACAAGTGAATAGTTTTCAAAAACAGTTTTTTATGAATAAAAAACAACAAGCAATATATGAGACTCATAAAAAGAAGTTATCCATTAACAATAATTACAAGAAAAATACTGCATTTAATTCTAATTTGGAAAAAAATAATGACCTTATAATAGAGGGAATGTGTATGGAAATTACTCCTCCCTCCATACTGATTACTGATCCACCTATTTTATCCACACAAGCAGCAGATGTAGAATCTATTGCTAATCCGTCTACTATTTCCACACAAGTAGCAGATATTGATGAACTGAACTTCACATTACATATTAACACACAGGAGATATCCCATAGTGGATCTAATATCTCAGAGCTTTCTAGTGCAATACAGACTCCTATTGCTGGGGAGTCATCTGGTCAGATCCCGATAGCGGATACACTGAATATTTTAAATCAAGGGAGACCTTCTGATAAAACAAGTGGTATAAACCACATAAAACCCCCTATAAACAGAATGACATCCTTGGAATTATCTCCGATTTTGAATGAAAATAGTATCTTGATAAATCCTCAAACACAGAATGCAGTTGCATCTCAAACTAATAAAACGAAAATTACACATTTTTTTCACGTGGTCCCCGGACGTTGTCCAAAACGAAAAAGAAATTTAGGGGATGTAGAGGGAGTGGAAAAACCCGAGGCCTCAATAACAAAAATAGTCCAAATGCCGAAATTGAGACACAATCCAAATATAAAGAAAATGAAATCTTGCCAATGAACCAGAATACAAATTCCCTGCAGATAGAAACCCCTATCGGTTGTGGGGGCATTTTTAATATTTCTAGCTATGTGCTATCTGAAGCTGAACGATCCTTGTTAGGTCGAGGATTATCTTTCTGTCCAGCTGTCCCATTTAATAATTTCACTTTGTTCTGTGATTTAAATGAATTTATAAGGAAATTGACACTAAAAAGACATTTTCTATTGGAAGATAAGAGAAAATCACATCCTATTAGTTCATGCTCAACAGTATCCCCCTCCATTCAAGAATCTAATATACCAGGCCCCCCATTACTGGACCCTTTCACTCATGTAAATGTGAAGGGGAAAAATAATTTTTATCCATTACATCACAAAGGTTCACACCTTGAAACTTTCCAACAATTAATTTTGAGGGACCTTAGGACATTCCCCCCAATTTCTAAAAAAGTGAACAACTTGAGCTACCAGGAGAAATGTGCATTAAAAACCCTTCAGGATAATAAAGAAATAATTATAAAGAGAGCAGATAAGGGAGGGGGGACTGTGATAATGAACAGAGGCTGGTACATCAAGGAGGGCCTCAGAATCTTAGACGACTCAAACTACTACGTGAAATTAGAAGCAGACCCATCTGTAACCATTTTTTTGGAGTACAAAGGACTTGTAGCAGGGGCCTCTACAGCTGGCTTCCTCAATAAAAAAGAAAAATCCTTTTTAGACATTAAAAAATTCAAAGTCCCTTATTTTTATTTTTTACCCAAAATTCATAAAGATAAATTTAATCCCCCTGGACGTCCTATTATTTCTGGTATTAATTCTATCACATCCAACTTATCCCACTATATTGATCTTTTTTTACAGAAGTACGTTTTATCCCTAGATTCTCATTTAAAGGATTCCACACATTTAATTAGACTATTGAGAGAATTACCCCCTCTTCCAGGCTGTCTTCTTATTACACTCGATATAAGCTCTCTTTATTCCAATATCACACATGTATTGGGTTTACAGGCAATTAAAAAATTCCTAGATGAGGACCCTAACTTACAAGATCCTCAAAAAAACTTTTTATTGAGGGGTATAACTTTCATTCTTGAGAACAATGTATTTTCTTTTGAGGGGGTGATGTATCGGCAGCTGAGGGGCTGCGCGATGGGGACGAGGTTTGCCCCCAGTTATGCAAATCTATATATGGGGGCATTCGAGTCTATCCACATCGCGCAATCCCTCGGCGCCGATAAACCCATCGTTATGTACCGCCGCTTTATAGACGATCTGTTTATTATATGGAGGGGAAATACTGTGGAGGCTGCCAAATTTATTGATGAATTAAACTCTAACGACTGGGGTCTTTCCTTTACCTCTACCATATCTGAGAGTAATATTCAATATCTTGACCTTCAGATAAATATAGACAATTCGGGTAAAATATCCACATCTACCCACTTTAAGGAAGTGGATGTAAATAGCTATCTTGAATTTGACAGTGGCCATCTACCCAGCTGGATTAGAAATATTCCATACGGTCAATATTGGCGTGTCAGAAAAAATTGTACACATGATTCGGATTTTTTTCTGGAATCTAAGGTTTTACAAAAACGTTTTAGAGCTAAGGGATACCCCCGGAAATTATTAGAGGATGCTTTCTCCAAAACTAGATCCCTATCACAGAACCTGTGTATCAACAAATCCAAGAATACCAGCCAAGAGCCAAACAACGATTTCAGTTTAAATCTGATTACTACCTATGGTAAACCTACGCAAGTGTTATCCAGTTTATTAAAAAAATACTGGTTCATTTTAAGTAATGATCCAATATTAACTGGTCATTTACCGGAATTTCCTCATGTCATATATCGGAGGAGTAAAAATCTAGGAAACTATATAGCCCCTAGCAATACAACAATTGGTAGAAGACCGAACCATTCAGTTCCTATTAGCAATAATGGATGTTATAAATGTAATGTCCCTAAATGCTTATGCTGTCAATCCATTGATAACGGAGCCAAAACATTCGTCTCTGCGGTCACTGGAGAGATATATCCCATTCGCTTTAGACTTACATGTCAGTCCTCATATGTGATCTATCTGCTCCAGTGCACCTGCGGCCTGCAATACATTGGCCGCACTATCCAGGAAATGCACTCCAGATTAAATAAACATCGCCAAAATATTAGAAACGGCTTTCCCCTACATAGTGTTTCTAATCATTTCTTAAAAGAACATCAAAAAAATCCTAATAACCTAAAACTAACTATCATTGATCATATAGTTGATACACACCCTGATAGACTAAATCGTCTCATTACACGTGAAAATTATTGGATTTTCAAAATGGGAACCTTGTCTCCTGAAGGTTTGAACCTTAATATAGAGAAGACAACTTTTTAAATAATTGTTTTCATATTTTAGCAAATTTATTATATATATCTTTTATATGGAGGAGGAGGGGGGAGGAGAGAGAGAAGGAGGGAAGAGGGGAAAGGAGAGAGGGAGGGGAGGAGGGAGGAGAGAGAGAGAAGGGAGAAAGAGGGGAAGAAAAGGAAAAAGAAAGAAAAAAAAAAAAATTTAAAGAAAAATTTTTTATTTTTTTTTATTTTTGTTTTTTTTGAAAAATTTTTTTTTTTTGGGGGGGGGATTTTTTTTGGAATTTTTTTTTTTTTTTTTTTTTTTTCTCTTTCCTTTCTTCGTCTACTTTTCCTAATTATAATGATAGAAACTGATTGTAATTTTATACTTTATATTTATGTATTGTTTTATGTTGTATGTAAAAATTATTATTATTTTTTTATATAATCTAAAATATAGGGTGGTAGATGACAATATATCCTATGAAGTATTAAGATTATAGGATTCACAAGTTGTTGTTTTTTTACAGCGAATCCTTTTTATAAGAACCCTATATGCTTCATTAGGCATTATTTTATAACAATCCTTTTTACTCTATTGAGCATATATGAACTCAAGGGGTTAATATAGAGGTATTACTCTGTATCTGGCCCCGCCCCTTTTAAGTAATTGTATACCTAGTCAAATGTATATAAGGATCAATTGTTTGCTGCTTGTCACACCTGATGAAGGTGGCTGTGTCCACCGAAACGCGTTGTGTGTATATTAATAAATCAGTCCTTTTAATATTTTTGCCCTGTTATTGGCGCTCTGGTACCGCTATTCATATCCATTTATTATGCAGTATGGAGCAATCTATGGGGCCATTATGCAGCATGGAGCAATCTCTAGGGCCATTACAGCATGGTGCAATCTATGGGGCCATTATACAGTATGGAGCAATCTATGGGGCCATTATACAGCATGGAGCAATCTATGGGGCCATTGTACAGCATGGAGCAATCTATTGGGCCATTATAATTATGGAGCAATCTATGGGGCCATTACAGCATGACGCAATCTATG
This sequence comes from Phyllobates terribilis, assembly GCF_046119375.1. Classification (NCBI taxonomy): domain Eukaryota; kingdom Metazoa; phylum Chordata; class Amphibia; order Anura; family Dendrobatidae; genus Phyllobates; species Phyllobates terribilis. The sequence goes on from NW_027362894.1 coordinate 3,836,371, forward strand.
GGGCCATTGTACAGCATGGAGCAATCTATGGGGCCATTATACAGCATGGAGCAATCTATAGGGCCATTATACAGTAGGGACCAATCTATAGGGCCATTATACAGCATGGGTTAATCTATGGGGCCATTATACAGCATGGAGCAATCTATGGGGCCATTATCCTTATGGAGCAATCTATAGGGCCATTACAGCATGGAGCAATCTATGGGGCCATTATACTTATGGAGCAATCTATAGGGCCATTACAGCATGGAGCAATCTATGGGGCCATTATACAGTAGGGAGCAATCTATGGGGCCATTATACAGCATGGAGCAATCTATGGGGCCATTATACTTATGGAGCAATCTATAGGGCCATTATACTTATGGAGCAATCTATAGGGCCATTATACTTATGGAGCAATCTATAGGGCCATTATACAGTATGGAGCAATCTATGGGGCCATTATACTTATGGAGCAATCTATAGGGCCATTATACTTATGGAGCAATCTATAGGGCCATTATACAGTATGGAGCAATCTATGGGGCCATTATACAGCATGGAGCAATCTATGGGGCCATTATACAGCATGGGGCAATCTCTAGGGCCATTACAGCATGGTGCAATCTATGGGGCCATTATACAGCATGGAGCAATCTATGGGGCCATTATACAGCATGGAGCAATCTATGGGGCCATTATACAGCATGGAGCTATCTATGGGGCCATTATGCAGCATGGAGCAATCTCTAGGGCCATTACAGCATGGTGCAATCTATGGGGCCATTATACAGCATGGAGCAATCTATGGGGCCATTATACAGCATGGAGCAATCTATGGGGCCATTATACAGCATGGGGCAATCTATGGGGCCATTATACAGCATGGAGCCCTCTATGGGGCCATTATACAGCATGGAGCAATCTATAGGGCCATTACAGCATGGAGCAATCTATGGGGCCATTATACAGCATGGAGCTATCTATAGGGCCATTACAGCATGGAGCAATGTATAGGGCCATTACAGCATGGAGCAATCTATGGGGCCATTATACAGCATGGAGCCATCTATGGGGCCATTATACAGCATGGAGCAATCTATAGGGCCATTACAGCATGGAGCAATCTATGGGGCCATTACCGCATGGAGCAATCTATGGGGCCATTACCGCATGGAGCAATCTATGGGGCCATTACCGCATGGAGCAATCTATGGGGCCATTACCGCATGGAGCAATCTATGGGGCCATTACCGCATGGAGCAATCTATGGGGCCATTATACTTATGGAGCAATCTATGGGGCCATTATACAGCATGGAGCAATCTATGGGGCCATTATACAGCATGGAGCAATCTATGGGGCCATTACAGGATGGAGCAATCTATGGGGCCATTATACTTATGGAGCAATCTATAGGGCCATTACAGCATGGAGCAATATATGAGGCCAATATACACTATGGAGCAGTCTATGGGGCCATTATACAGTAGGGAGCAATCTATGGGGCCATTATACAGCATGGAGCAATCTATGAGGCCATTACAGCATGGAGCAATCTATGGGGCCATTATACTTGTGGAGCAATCTATAGGGCCATTACAGCATGGAGCAATCTATGGGGCCATTATACAGCATGGAGCAATCTATGGGGCCATTATACAGCATGGCGCAATCTATAGGGCCATTACATCATGGAGCAATCTATGGGGCCATTATACTTATGGAGCAATCTATAGGGCCATTATACTTATGGAGCAATCTATGGGGCCATTATACTTATGGAGCAATCTATGGGGCCACTATACTTATGGAGCAATCTATAGGGCCATTATACTTATGGAGCAATCTATAGGGCCATTATACTTATGGAGCAATCTATAGGGCCATTATACAGTATGGAGCAATCTATGGAGCCATTATGCAGTATGGAGCAATCTATGGAGCCATTATACTTATGGAGCAATCTATAGGGACATTACAGCATGGCGCAATTTATAGGGCCATTACAGCATTGAACAATCTATGGGGCCATTATACTTATGGAGCAATCTATGGGGCCATTATACTTATGGAGCAATCTATGGGGCCATTATACAGCATGGAGCAATCTATGGGGCCATTATACAGCATGGAGCAATCTATGGGGCCATTATACAGCATGGAGCAATCTATGGGGCCATTATACAGTAGGGAGCAATCTATGGGGCCATTATACAGTAGGGAGCAATCTATGGGGCCATTAGACTAATGGAGCAATCTATAGGGCCATTACAGCATGGGGCAATCTATGGGGCCATTATACAGCATGGGGCAATCTATGGGGCCATTACACTTATGGAGCAATCTATAGGGCCATTACAGCATGGAGAAATCTATGGGGCCATTATACAGTATGGAGCAATCTATGGAGCCATTATGCAGTATGGAACAATCTATTTGGCCATTATGCAGTATGGAGCAATCTATAGGGCCATTACAGCATGGAGCAATCTATGGGGCCATTATACTTATGGAGCAATCTATGGGGCCATTATACAGCATGGAGCAATCTATGGGGCCATTATACAGCATGGAGCAATCTATGGGGCCATTATACAGCATGGAGCAATCTATGGGGCCATTATACAGCATGGAGCAATCTATAGGGCCATTATACAGCATGGAGCAATCTATAGGGCCATTACAGCATAGAGCAATTTATGGGGCCATTACCGCGTGGAGCAATCTATGGGGCCATTATACTTATGGAGCAATCTATAGGGCCATTACAGCATGGAGAAATCTATGGGGCCATTATACTTATGGAGCAATCTATAGGGCCATTATACTTATGGAGCAATCTATAGGGCCATTATACTTATGGAGCAATCTATGGGGCCATTACAGCATGGCGCAATCTATGGGGCCATTATACAGCATGGAGCAATCTATGGGGTCATTATACAGTAGGGAGCAATCTATGGGGCCATTATACAGTAGGGAGCAATCTATGGGGCCATTATACAGCATGGATCAATCTATGGGGCCATTATCCTTATAGAGCAATCTATAGGGCCATTACAGCATGGAGCAATCTATGGGGCCATTATACTTATGGAGCAATCTATGGGGCCATTACAGCATGGAGCAATCTATGGGGCCATTACAGCATGGAGCAATCTATGGGGCCATTATACAACAGGGAGCAATCTATGGGGCCATTATACTTATGGAGCAATCTATGGGGCCATTATACAGTAGGGAGCAATCTATGGGGCCATTATACTTATGGAGCAATCTATAGGGCCATTACAGCATGCAGCAATCTATGGGGCCATTATGGAGCATGGAGCAATCTATAGGGCCATTATACTTATGGAGCCATCTATGGGGCCATTATACAGCAATCTATGGGGCCATTATACAGCATGGAACAATCTATGGGGCCATTATACAGCAGGGAGCAATCTAGGGGGCCATTATACAGCATGGGGCAATCTATGGGGCCATTATTCAGCATGAAGCAATCTATGGGGCCATTATACTTATGGAGCAATCTATAGGGCCATTACAGCATGGAGCAATCTATGGGGCCATTACAGCATGGAGCAATCTATGGGGCCATTACAGCATGGAGCAATCTATGGGGCCATTACAGCATGGAGCAATCTATGGGGCCATTACAGCATGGAGCAATCTATGGGGCCATTACACTTATGGAGCAATCTATGGGGCCATTATGCAGCATGGAGCAATCTATAGGGCCATTACAGCATGGAGCAATCTATGGGGCCATTATACTTATGGAGCAATCTATGGGACCATTACAGCGTGGAGCAATCTATGGGGCCATTATACAGCGTGGAGCAATCTATGGGGCCATTATACAGCATGGAGCAATCTATGGGGCCATTATACAGCATGGAGCAATCTATGGGGCCATTATAGAGCATGGAGCAATCTATGGGGCAATTATACTTATGAAGCAATCTATAGGGCCATTACAGCATGCAGCAATCTATGGGGCCATTATACAGCATGGAGCAATCTGTGGAGCCATTATGGAGCAATCTATAGGGCCATTACAGCATGGAGCAATCTATGGGGCCATTATACTTATGGAGCCATCTATGGGGCCATTATACAGCAATCTATGGGGCCATTATACAGCATGGAACAATCTATGGGGCCATTATACAGCAGGGAGCAATCTATGGGGCCATTATACAGCATGGGGCAATCTATGGGGCCATTATTCAGCATGGGGCAATCTATGGGGCCATCTATGGGGCCATTACAGCATGGAGCAATCTATGCGGCCATTATACTTATGGAGCAATCTATGCGGCCATTATACTTATGGAGCAGTCTATAGGGCCATTATACTTATGGAGCAATCTATAGGGTCATTATACTTATGGAGAAATCTATAGGGCCATTATACTTATGGAGAAATCTATGGGGCCATTATACTTATGGAGAAATCTAAAGGGCCATTATACTTATGGAGCAATCTAAAGGGCCATTATACTTATGGAGCAATCTATGGGGCCATTATACTTATGGAGCCATCTATGGGGCCATTATACAGCAATCTATGGGGCCATTATACAGCATGGAACAATCTATGGGGCCATTATACAGCAGGGAGCAATCTAGGGGGCCATTATTCAGCATGGAGCAATCTAGGGGGCCATTATTCAGCATGGAGCAATCTAGGGGGCCATTATTCAGCATGGAGCAATCTATGGGGCCATTATACTTATGGAGCAATCTATAGGGACATTACAGCATGGAGCAATCTATGGGGCCATTACAGCATGGAGCAATCTATGAGGCCATTACAGCATGGAGCAATCTATGAGGCCATTACAGCATGGATTAATCTATGCGGCCATTATACTTATGGAGCAATCTATAGGGCCATTATACTTATGGAGCAATCTATAGGGCCATTATACTTATGGAGCAATCTATAGGGCCATTATACTTATGGAGCAATCTATAGGGCCATTATACTTATGGAGAAATCTATGGGGCCATTATACAGTATGGAGCCATTATGCAGTATGGAGCGATCTATGGGGCCATTATGCAGCATGGAGCAATCTATGGGGCCATTATGCAGCATGGAGCAATCTATGGGGCCATTACAGCATGGAGCAATCTATAGGGCCATTACAGCATGGAGCAATCTATGGGGCCATTATACTTATGGAGCAATCTATGGGACCATTATACAGCATGGAGCAATCTATGGGGCCATTATACAGCATGGAGCAATCTATGGGGCCATTATACAGCATGGGGCAATCTATGGGGCCATTATACAGCATGGGGCAATCTATGGGGCCATTACACTTATGGAGCAATCTAAAGGGCCATTACAGCATGAAGCAATCTATGGGGCCATTATACAGCATGGAGCAATCTATGGGGCCATTATACTTATGGAGCAATCTATAGGGCCATTATACTTATGGAGCAATCTATAGGGCCATTACAGCATGGAGCAATCTATGCGACCATTATACTTATGGAGCAATCTATAGGGCCATTATACTTATGGAGCAATCTATAGGGCCATTATACTTATGGAGCAATCTATAGGGCCATTATAATTATGGAGCAATCTATAGGGCCATTATACAGTATGGAGCAATCTATGGAGCCATTATGCAGTATGGAGCAATCTATGGGGCCATTATGCAGCATGGAGCAATCTATAGGGCCATTACAGCATGGAGCAATCTATGGGGCCATTATACTTATGGAGCAATCTATGGGACCATTACAGCGTGGAGCAATCCATGGGGCCATTATACAGCATGCAGCAATCTATGGGGCCATTATACAGCATGGAGCAATCTGTGGAGCCATTATACTTATGGAGCAATCTATAGGGCCATTACAGCATGCAGCAATCTATGGGGCCATTATACAGCAGGGAGCAATCTATGGGGCCATTATACAGCAGGGAGCAATCTATGGGGCCATTATACAGCATGGGGCAATCTATGGGGCCATTATAAAGCATGGAGCAATCTATGCAGCCATTATACTTATGGAGCAATCTATGGGGCCATTATACTTATGGAGCAATCTATAGGGCCATTATACTTATGGAGCAATCTATAGGGCCATTAGACTCATGGAGCAATCTATAGGGCCATTATACTTATGGAGCAATCTATAGGGCCATTATACTTACGGAGCAATCTATAGGGCCATTATACTTATGGGGAAATCTATGGGGCCATTACAGCATGGAGCAATGTATAGGGCCATTACAGCATGGAGCAATCTATGGGGCCATTATACTTATGGAGCAATCTATGGGACCATTACAGCATGGAGCAATCTATGGGGCCATTATACAGCATGGAGCAATCTATGGGGCCATTATACAGCATGGAGCAATCTATGGGGCCATTATACAGCATGGAGCAATCTAGGAGGCCATTATACTTATGGAGCAATCTATAGGGCCATTATACTTATGGAGCAATCTATAGGGCCATTACAGCATGGAGCAATCTATAGGGCCATTACAGCATGGAGCAATCTATACGGCCATTACAGCATGGAGCCATCTATACGGCCATTACAGCATGGAGCAATCTATAGGGCCATTAGACTCATGGAGCAATCTATAGGGCCATTACAGCATGGCGCAATCTATGGGGCCATTATACAGCATGGAGCAATCTATGGGGCCATTATACAGCATGGGGTAATCTATGGGGCCATTATACAGCATGGAGCAATCTATGGGGCCATTATCCCTATGGAGCAATCTATTGGGCCATTACAGTATGGAGCAATCTATGGGGCCATTATACTTATGGAGCAATCTATAGGGCCATTACAGCATGGAGCAATCTATGGGGCCATTATACTTATGGAGCAATCTATAGGGCCATTACAGCATGCAGCAATCTATGGGGCCATTATACAGCAGGGAGCAATCTATGGGGCCATTATACAGCATGGGGCAATCTATGGGGCCATTATAAAGCATGGAGCAATCTATAGGGCCATTACAGCATGGAGTAATCTATGCAGCCATTATACTTATGGAGAAATCTATAGGGCCATTATACTTATGGAGAAATCTATGGGGCCATTATACAGTATGGAGCAATCTATGGAGCCATTATGCAGTATGGAAAGAGAGGAGAGAACAAGGCGCAATGGGTGACTCAGTATTGCAATTGTTAGAGGGGTGTGAGGATGGCTACTAACCTTACGAAGTTGTGCACCTCTGCACAACCCCAGTGTAAAGCTCCACAAGCTCCGCTCTGTTGGTGGCTGTCATCTATTTCCAGCGGCGTTCACAGATCCTGATCTCTCGGTGGTGGATCACGTGGTCAGGTTAGTTGCATGTAACGCCGAGATGGACGCCCAGCTTCACCAACATCGAGAGACGGAAAAATCTTGCAGAATCGTCAACAGATAAGAACTGTGTTTAAGACTTTAAAATCTAAATTGCTGGATCATTATGGACTTTTATGTGACCAATAGAGAGAAATTTAGATTATCTCTGATCATTACAGCCCTTAGTAAAGACTCTAAAGATGGCGACAGATGCATATATACTAATCCAACTATGCTGAATGATACAGATCAAAAAAGGTTACGTGGACTGTTTTTGAACTTAGAAAATAATAGCAAAATAGAAATAACTAATCACGTAGACACGATGTTTTTAGAACATTACATTAAGGATAACATAATACCCAAGGGATTGAGAATGAATCTCAACTCATCCTTTCCTCAGGATATTGTTTTTACTGAAAGATGGGACAGGTGTATTTCTGATTGCTCAACAACACTGATCAGATTGTTGATTGATAAAAGGAATACTCTGGCTATGCATGCTTTAGAAACAATAGCTAAAATTAAAGGGGATTTGGAGTTCTTTTCTTCATCTGCGGAATATTTTGCCACAGATAATGAGGTAAAACTAAGACTGGCTAAGTTTGAAAATGATTTAATAAATAAAAAAGCCAAAAAATATGAAAGATATAAAAGACTCTAAAAAAGAAAAATCCAATCACCACTTCAAATTTCACCTGTTCCCATCATCTCTATGCAGAGAACAACTAGGGATAATCCATCATCCCCTATTCTAAGCAATGATCCTGATAACCATACAAAACAAGTGAATAGTTTTCAAAAACAGTTTTTTATGAATAAAAAACAACAAGCAATATATGAGACTCATAAAAAGAAGTTATCCATTAACAATAATTACAAGAAAAATACTGCATTTAATTCTAATTTGGAAAAAAATAATGACCTTATAATAGAGGGAATGTGTATGGAAATTACTCCTCCCTCCATACTGATTACTGATCCACCTATTTTATCCACACAAGCAGCAGATGTAGAATCTATTGCTAATCCGTCTACTATTTCCACACAAGTAGCAGATATTGATGAACTGAACTTCACATTACATATTAACACACAGGAGATATCCCATAGTGGATCTAATATCTCAGAGCTTTCTAGTGCAATACAGACTCCTATTGCTGGGGAGTCATCTGGTCAGATCCCGATAGCGGATACACTGAATATTTTAAATCAAGGGAGACCTTCTGATAAAACAAGTGGTATAAACCACATAAAACCCCCTATAAACAGAATGACATCCTTGGAATTATCTCCGATTTTGAATGAAAATAGTATCTTGATAAATCCTCAAACACAGAATGCAGTTGCATCTCAAACTAATAAAACGAAAATTACACATTTTTTTCACGTGGTCCCCGGACGTTGTCCAAAACGAAAAAGAAATTTAGGGGATGTAGAGGGAGTGGAAAAACCCGAGGCCTCAATAACAAAAATAGTCCAAATGCCGAAATTGAGACACAATCCAAATATAAAGAAAATGAAATCTTGCCAATGAACCAGAATACAAATTCCCTGCAGATAGAAACCCCTATCGGTTGTGGGGGCATTTTTAATATTTCTAGCTATGTGCTATCTGAAGCTGAACGATCCTTGTTAGGTCGAGGATTATCTTTCTGTCCAGCTGTCCCATTTAATAATTTCACTTTGTTCTGTGATTTAAATGAATTTATAAGGAAATTGACACTAAAAAGACATTTTCTATTGGAAGATAAGAGAAAATCACATCCTATTAGTTCATGCTCAACAGTATCCCCCTCCATTCAAGAATCTAATATACCAGGCCCCCCATTACTGGACCCTTTCACTCATGTAAATGTGAAGGGGAAAAATAATTTTTATCCATTACATCACAAAGGTTCACACCTTGAAACTTTCCAACAATTAATTTTGAGGGACCTTAGGACATTCCCCCCAATTTCTAAAAAAGTGAACAACTTGAGCTACCAGGAGAAATGTGCATTAAAAACCCTTCAGGATAATAAAGAAATAATTATAAAGAGAGCAGATAAGGGAGGGGGGACTGTGATAATGAACAGAGGCTGGTACATCAAGGAGGGCCTCAGAATCTTAGACGACTCAAACTACTACGTGAAATTAGAAGCAGACCCATCTGTAACCATTTTTTTGGAGTACAAAGGACTTGTAGCAGGGGCCTCTACAGCTGGCTTCCTCAATAAAAAAGAAAAATCCTTTTTAGACATTAAAAAATTCAAAGTCCCTTATTTTTATTTTTTACCCAAAATTCATAAAGATAAATTTAATCCCCCTGGACGTCCTATTATTTCTGGTATTAATTCTATCACATCCAACTTATCCCACTATATTGATCTTTTTTTACAGAAGTACGTTTTATCCCTAGATTCTCATTTAAAGGATTCCACACATTTAATTAGACTGTTGAGAGAATTACCCCCTCTTCCAGGCTGTCTTCTTATTACACTCGATATAAGCTCTCTTTATTCCAATATCACACATGTATTGGGTTTACAGGCAATTAAAAAATTCCTAGATGAGGACCCTAACTTACAAGATCCTCAAAAAAACTTTTTATTGAGGGGTATAACTTTCATTCTTGAGAACAATGTATTTTCTTTTGAGGGGGTGATGTATCGGCAGCTGAGGGGCTGCGCGATGGGGACGAGGTTTGCCCCCAGTTATGCAAATCTATATATGGGGGCATTCGAGTCTATCCACATCGCGCAATCCCTCGGCGCCGATAAACCCATCGTTATGTACCGCCGCTTTATAGACGATCTGTTTATTATATGGAGGGGAAATACTGTGGAGGCTGCCAAATTTATTGATGAATTAAACTCTAACGACTGGGGTCTTTCCTTTACCTCTACCATATCTGAGAGTAATATTCAATATCTTGACCTTCAGATAAATATAGACAATTCGGGTAAAATATCCACATCTACCCACTTTAAGGAAGTGGATGTAAATAGCTATCTTGAATTTGACAGTGGCCATCTACCCAGCTGGATTAGAAATATTCCATACGGTCAATATTGGCGTGTCAGAAAAAATTGTACACATGATTCGGATTTTTTTCTGGAATCTAAGGTTTTACAAAAACGTTTTAGAGCTAAGGGATACCCCCGGAAATTATTAGAGGATGCTTTCTCCAAAACTAGATCCCTATCACAGAACCTGTGTATCAACAAATCCAAGAATACCAGCCAAGAGCCAAACAACGATTTCAGTTTAAATCTGATTACTACCTATGGTAAACCTACGCAAGTGTTATCCAGTTTATTAAAAAAATACTGGTTCATTTTAAGTAATGATCCAATATTAACTGGTCATTTACCGGAATTTCCTCATGTCATATATCGGAGGAGTAAAAATCTAGGAAACTATATAGCCCCTAGCAATACAACAATTGGTAGAAGACCGAACCATTCAGTTCCTATTAGCAATAATGGATGTTATAAATGTAATGTCCCTAAATGCTTATGCTGTCAATCCATTGATAACGGAGCCAAAACATTAGTCTCTGCGGTCACTGGAGAGATATATCCCATTCGCTTTAGACTTACATGTCAGTCCTCATATGTGATCTATCTGCTCCAGTGCACCTGCGGCCTGCAATACATTGGCCGCACTATCCAGGAAATGCACTCCAGATTAAATAAACATCGCCAAAATATTAGAAACGGCTTTCCCCTACATAGTGTTTCTAATCATTTCTTAAAAGAACATCAAAAAAATCCTAATAACCTAAAACTAACTATCATTGATCATATAGTTCATACACACCCTGATAGACTAAATCGTCTCATTACACGTGAAAATTATTGGATTTTCAAAATGGGAACCTTGTCTCCTGAAGGTTTGAACCTTAATATAGAGAAGACAACTTTTTAAATAATTGTTTTCATATTTTAGCAAATTTATTATATATATCTTTTATATGGAGGAGGAGGGGGGAGGAGAGAGAGAAGGAGGGAAGAGGGGAAAGGAGAGAGGGAGGGGAGGAGGGAGGAGAGAGAGAGAAGGGAGAAAGAGGGGAAGAAAAGGAAAAAGAAAGAAAAAAAAAAAAATTTAAAGAAAAATTTTTTATTTTTTTTTATTTTTGTTTTTTTTGAAAAATTTTTTTTTTTTGGGGGGGGGATTTTTTTTGGAATTTTTTTTTTTTTTTTTTTTTTTCTCTTTCCTTTCTTCGTCTACTTTTCCTAATTATAATGATAGAAACTGATTGTAATTTTATACTTTATATTTATGTATTGTTTTATGTTGTATGTAAAAATTATTATTATTTTTTTATATAATCTAAAATATAGGGTGGTAGATGACAATATATCCTATGAAGTATTAAGATTATAGGATTCACAAGTTGTTGTTTTTTTACAGCGAATCCTTTTTATAAGAACCCTATATGCTTCATTAGGCATTATTTTATAACAATCCTTTTTACTCTATTGAGCATATATGAACTCAAGGGGTTAATATAGAGGTATTACTCTGTATCTGGCCCCGCCCCTTTTAAGTAATTGTATACCTAGTCAAATGTATATAAGGATCAATTGTTTGCTGCTTGTCACACCTGATGAAGGTGGCTGTGTCCACCGAAACGCGTTGTGTGTATATTAATAAATCAGTCCTTTTAATATTTTTGCCCTGTTATTGGCGCTCTGGTACCGCTATTCATATCCATTTATTATGCAGTATGGAGCAATCTATGGGGCCATTATGCAGCATGGAGCAATCTCTAGGGCCATTACAGCATGGTGCAATCTATGGGGCCATTATACAGTATGGAGCAATCTATGGGGCCATTATACAGCATGGAGCAATCTATGGGGCCATTGTACAGCATGGAGCAATCTATTGGGCCATTATAATTATGGAGCAATCTATGGGGCCATTACAGCATGACGCAATCTATGGGGCCATTGTACAGCATGGAGCAATCTATGGGGCCATTATACAGCATGGAGCAATCTATAGGGCCATTATACAGTAGGGACCAATCTATAGGGCCATTATACAGCATGGGTTAATCTATGGGGCCATTATACAGCATGGAGCAATCTATGGGGCCATTATCCTTATGGAGCAATCTATAGGGCCATTACAGCATGGAGCAATCTATGGGGCCATTATACTTATGGAGCAATCTATAGGGCCATTACAGCATGGAGCAATCTATGGGGCCATTATACAGTAGGGAGCAATCTATGGGGCCATTATACAGCATGGAGCAATCTATGGGGCCATTATACTTATGGAGCAATCTATAGGGCCATTATACTTATGGAGCAATCTATAGGGCCATTATACTTATGGAGCAATCTATAGGGCCATTATACAGTATGGAGCAATCTATGGGGCCATTATACTTATGGAGCAATCTATAGGGCCATTATACTTATGGAGCAATCTATAGGGCCATTATACAGTATGGAGCAATCTATGGGGCCATTATACAGCATGGAGCAATCTATGGGGCCATTATACAGCATGGGGCAATCTCTAGGGCCATTACAGCATGGTGCAATCTATGGGGCCATTATACAGCATGGAGCAATCTATGGGGCCATTATACAGCATGGAGCAATCTATGGGGCCATTATACAGCATGGAGCTATCTATGGGGCCATTATGCAGCATGGAGCAATCTCTAGGGCCATTACAGCATGGTGCAATCTATGGGGCCATTATACAGCATGGAGCAATCTATGGGGCCATTATACAGCATGGAGCAATCTATGGGGCCATTATACAGCATGGGGCAATCTATGGGGCCATTATACAGCATGGAGCCCTCTATGGGGCCATTATACAGCATGGAGCAATCTATAGGGCCATTACAGCATGGAGCAATCTATGGGGCCATTATACAGCATGGAGCTATCTATAGGGCCATTACAGCATGGAGCAATGTATAGGGCCATTACAGCATGGAGCAATCTATGGGGCCATTATACAGCATGGAGCCATCTATGGGGCCATTATACAGCATGGAGCAATCTATAGGGCCATTACAGCATGGAGCAATCTATGGGGCCATTACCGCATGGAGCAATCTATGGGGCCATTACCGCATGGAGCAATCTATGGGGCCATTACCGCATGGAGCAATCTATGGGGCCATTACCGCATGGAGCAATCTATGGGGCCATTACCGCATGGAGCAATCTATGGGGCCATTATACTTATGGAGCAATCTATGGGGCCATTATACAGCATGGAGCAATCTATGGGGCCATTATACAGCATGGAGCAATCTATGGGGCCATTACAGGATGGAGCAATCTATGGGGCCATTATACTTATGGAGCAATCTATAGGGCCATTACAGCATGGAGCAATATATGAGGCCAATATACACTATGGAGCAGTCTATGGGGCCATTATACAGTAGGGAGCAATCTATGGGGCCATTATACAGCATGGAGCAATCTATGAGGCCATTACAGCATGGAGCAATCTATGGGGCCATTATACTTGTGGAGCAATCTATAGGGCCATTACAGCATGGAGCAATCTATGGGGCCATTATACAGCATGGAGCAATCTATGGGGCCATTATACAGCATGGCGCAATCTATAGGGCCATTACATCATGGAGCAATCTATGGGGCCATTATACTTATGGAGCAATCTATAGGGCCATTATACTTATGGAGCAATCTATGGGGCCATTATACTTATGGAGCAATCTATGGGGCCACTATACTTATGGAGCAATCTATAGGGCCATTATACTTATGGAGCAATCTATAGGGCCATTATACTTATGGAGCAATCTATAGGGCCATTATACAGTATGGAGCAATCTATGGAGCCATTATGCAGTATGGAGCAATCTATGGAGCCATTATACTTATGGAGCAATCTATAGGGACATTACAGCATGGCGCAATTTATAGGGCCATTACAGCATTGAACAATCTATGGGGCCATTATACTTATGGAGCAATCTATGGGGCCATTATACTTATGGAGCAATCTATGGGGCCATTATACAGCATGGAGCAATCTATGGGGCCATTATACAGCATGGAGCAATCTATGGGGCCATTATACAGCATGGAGCAATCTATGGGGCCATTATACAGTAGGGAGCAATCTATGGGGCCATTATACAGTAGGGAGCAATCTATGGGGCCATTAGACTAATGGAGCAATCTATAGGGCCATTACAGCATGGAGCAATCTATGGGGCCATTATACAGCATGGAGCAATCTATAGGGCCATTACAGCATGGAGCACTGTAAAGGGCCATTACAGCATGGAGCAATCTATGGGGCCATTATACGGCATGGAGCAATCTATAGGGCCATTACGACATGGAGCAATGTATAGGGCCATTACAGCATGGAGCAATCTATGGGGCCATTATACTTATGGAGCAATCTATGGTGCTATTACAGCATGGAGCAATCTATGATGCCATTATACAGCATGGAGCAATCTATGGGCCCATTCTACTTATGGAGCAATCTATAGGGCCATTACGACATGGAGCAATGTATAGGGCCATTACAGCATGGAGCAATCTATGGGGCCATTATACTTATGGAGCAATCTATGGGGCCATTGCAGCATGGAGCAATCTATGGGGCCATTATACTTATGGAGCAATCTATGGGGCCATTACAGCATGGAGCAATCTATGGGGCCATTACCGCATGGAGCAATCTATGGGGCCATTACCGCATGGAGCAATCTATGGGGCCATTACCGCATGGAGCAATCTATGGGGCCATTAACGCATGGAGCAATCTATGGGGCCATTACCGCATGGAGCAATCTATAGGGCCATTATACAGTAGGGAGCAATCTATGGGACCATTATACAGCATGGGGCAATCAATGGGGCCATTATACAGCATGGAGCAATCTATGGGACCTTTATACTTATGGAGCAATCTATAGGGCCATTACAGCATGGAGCAATCTATGGGGCCATTATACAGCATCGAGTAATCTATGGGTCCATTATACAGCATGGAGCAATCTATGGGGCCATTATCCTTATGGAGCAATCTATAGGGCCATTACAGCATGGAGCAATCTATGGGGCCATTATACTTATGGAGCAATCTATGGAGCCATTACAACATGGAGCAATCTATGGGGCCATAATACAGCATGGAGCAATCTATGGGGCCATTATACAGCATGGAGCAATCTATAGGGCCATTACAGCATAGAGCAATCTATGGGGCCATTATACAGCATGGGGCAATCTATGGGGCCATTACAGGATGGAGCAATCTATGGGGCCATTATACTTATGGAGCAATCTATAGGGCCATTACAGCATGGAGCAATATATGAGGCCATTATACACTATGGAGCAGTCTATGGGGCCATTATACAGTAGGGAGCAATCTATGGGGCCATTATACAGCATGGAGCAATCTATGAGGCCATTACAGCATGGAGCAATCTATGGGGCCATTATACTTGTGGAGCAATCTATAGGGCCATTACAGCATGGAGCAATCTATGGGGCCATTATACAGCATGGAGCAATCTATGGGGCCATTATACAGCATGGAGCAATCTATAGGGCCATTACATCATGGAGCAATCTATAGGGCCATTATACTTAAGGAGCAATCTATAGGGCCATTATACTTATGGAGCAATCTATGGGGCCATTATACTTATGGAGCAATCTATGGGGCCATTATACTTATGGAGCAATCTATGGGGCCATTATACTTATGGAGCAATCTATAGGGCCATTATACTTATGGAGCAATCTATAGGGCCATTATACTTATGGAGCAATCTATAGGGCCATTATACTTATGGAGCAATCTATGGGGCCATTATACAGCATGGAGCAATCTATGGGGCCATTATACAGTAGGGAGCAATCTATGGGGCCATTATACAGTAGGGAGCAATCTATGGGGCCATTATACAGTAGGGAGCAATCTATGGGGCCACTATACAGTAGGGAGCAATCTATGGGGCCATTATACAGCATGGAGCAATCTATGGGGCCATTAGACTAATGGAGCAATCTATAGGGCCATTACAGCATGGAGCAATCTATGGGGCCATTATACAGCATGGAGCAATCTATAGGGCCATTACAGCATGGAGCAATGTAAAGGGCCATTACAGCATGGAGCAATCTATGGGGCCATTATACGGCATGGAGCAATCTATAGGGCCATTACGACATGGAGCAATGTATAGGGCCATTACAGCATGGAGCAATCTATGGGGCCATTATACTTATGGAGCAATCTATGGTGCTATTACAGCATGGAGCAATCTATGATGCCATTATACAGCATGGAGCAATCTATGGGCCCATTATACTTATGGAGCAATCTATAGGGCCATTACAGCATGGAGCAATCTATGGGGCCATTATACTTATGGAGAAATCTATGGGGCCATTACAGCATGGAGCAATCTATGGGGCCATTATACTTATGGAGCAATCTATGGGGCCATTACCGCATGGAGCAATCTATGGGGCCATTACCGCATGGAGCAATCTATGGGGCCATTACCGCATGGAGCAATCTATGGGGCCATTATACTTATGGAGCAATCTATGGGGCCATTATACTTATGGAGCAATCTATGGGGCCATTATACTTATGGAGCAATCTATAGGGCCATTATACTTATGGAGCAATCTATAGGGCCATTATACTTATGGAGCAATCTATGGGGCCATTATACAGTAGGGAGCAATCTATGGGGCCATTATACAGTAGGGAGCAATCTATGGGACCATTATACAGCATGGGGCAATCAATGGGACCATTATACAGCATGGAGCAATCTATGGGGCCATTACAGCATGGAGCAATCTATGGGGCCATTACAGCATGGAGCAATCTATGGGGCCATTACAGCATGGAGCAATCTATGGGGCCATTACAGCATGGAGCAATCTATGGGGCCATTATACTTATGGAGCAATCTATAGGGCCATTATACTTATGGAGCAATCTATAGGGCCATTATACAGTATGGAGCAATCTATGGAGCCATTATGCAGTATGGAGCAATCTATGGGGCCATTATGGAGCATGGAGCAATCTATAGGGCCATTATACTTATGGAGCAATCTATGGGGCCATTACAGCATGGAGCAATCTATGGGGCCATTACAGCATGGAGCAATCTATGGGGCCATTATACAGCATGGAGCAATCTATAGGGCCATTACAGCATAGAGCAATCTATGGGGCCATTATACAGCATGGAGCAATCTATGGGGCCATTATACTTATGGAGAAATCTATGGGGCCATTGCAGCATGGAGCAATCTATGGGGCCATTGCAGCATGGAGCAATCTATAGGGCCATTATACTTATGGAGCAATCTATGGGGCCATTACAGCATGGATCAATCTATGGGGCCATTATACTTATGGAGCAATCTATAGGGCCATTATACTTATGGAGCAATCTATAGGGCCATTATACTTATGGAGCAATCTATAGGGCCATTATACAGCATGGAGCAATCTATGGAGCCATTATGCAGCATGGAGCAATCTATGGGGCCATTGTGCAGCATGGAGCAATTCATAGGGCCATTACAGCATGGAGCAATCTATGGGGCCATTATACAGCATGGAGCAATCTATGGGGCCATTATACTTATGGAACAATCTATAGGGCCATTACATCATGGAGCAATCTATGGGGCCATTATACTTATGGAGCAATCTATAGGGCCATTACAGCATGGAGCAATCTATGAGGCCATTACAGCATGGAGCAATCTATGGGGCCATTATACTTATGGAGAAATCTATGGGGCCATCATACAGTATGGAGCAATCTATGGAGCCATTATGCAGTATGGAGCAATCTATGGGGCCATTATGCAGCATGGAGCAATCTATAGGGCCATTACAGCATGGAGCAATCTATGGGGCCATTATACTTATGGAGCAATCCATGGGACCATTACAGCATGGAGCAATCTATGGGGCCATTATACAGCATGGAGCAATCTATGGGGCCATTATACAGCATGGGGCAATCTATGGGGCCATTACACTTATGGAGCAATCTATAGGGCCATTACAGCATGGAGAAATCTATGGGGCCATTATACAGTATGGAGCAATCTATGGAGCCATTATGCAGTATGGAACAATCTATTTGGCCATTATGCAGTATGGAGCAATCTATAGGGCCATTACAGCATGGAGCAATCTATGGGGCCATTATACTTATGGAGCAATCTATGGGGCCATTATACAGCATGGAGCAATCTATGGGGCCATTATACAGCATGGAGCAATCTATGGGGCCATTATACAGCATGGAGCAATCTATGGGGCCATTATACAGCATGGAGCAATCTATAGGGCCATTATACAGCATGGAGCAATCTATAGGGCCATTACAGCATAGAGCAATTTATGGGGCCATTACCGCGTGGAGCAATCTATGGGGCCATTATACTTATGGAGCAATCTATAGGGCCATTACAGCATGGAGAAATCTATGGGGCCATTATACTTATGGAGCAATCTATAGGGCCATTATACTTATGGAGCAATCTATAGGGCCATTATACTTATGGAGCAATCTATGGGGCCATTACAGCATGGCGCAATCTATGGGGCCATTATACAGCATGGAGCAATCTATGGGGTCATTATACAGTAGGGAGCAATCTATGGGGCCATTATACAGTAGGGAGCAATCTATGGGGCCATTATACAGCATGGATCAATCTATGGGGCCATTATCCTTATAGAGCAATCTATAGGGCCATTACAGCATGGAGCAATCTATGGGGCCATTATACTTATGGAGCAATCTATGGGGCCATTACAGCATGGAGCAATCTATGGGGCCATTACAGCATGGAGCAATCTATGGGGCCATTATACAACAGGGAGCAATCTATGGGGCCATTATACTTATGGAGCAATCTATGGGGCCATTATACAGTAGGGAGCAATCTATGGGGCCATTATACTTATGGAGCAATCTATAGGGCCATTACAGCATGCAGCAATCTATGGGGCCATTATGGAGCATGGAGCAATCTATAGGGCCATTATACTTATGGAGCCATCTATGGGGCCATTATACAGCAATCTATGGGGCCATTATACAGCATGGAACAATCTATGGGGCCATTATACAGCAGGGAGCAATCTAGGGGGCCATTATACAGCATGGGGCAATCTATGGGGCCATTATTCAGCATGAAGCAATCTATGGGGCCATTATACTTATGGAGCAATCTATAGGGCCATTACAGCATGGAGCAATCTATGGGGCCATTACAGCATGGAGCAATCTATGGGGCCATTACAGCATGGAGCAATCTATGGGGCCATTACAGCATGGAGCAATCTATGGGGCCATTACAGCATGGAGCAATCTATGGGGCCATTACACTTATGGAGCAATCTATGGGGCCATTATGCAGCATGGAGCAATCTATAGGGCCATTACAGCATGGAGCAATCTATGGGGCCATTATACTTATGGAGCAATCTATGGGACCATTACAGCGTGGAGCAATCTATGGGGCCATTATACAGCGTGGAGCAATCTATGGGGCCATTATACAGCATGGAGCAATCTATGGGGCCATTATACAGCATGGAGCAATCTATGGGGCCATTATAGAGCATGGAGCAATCTATGGGGCAATTATACTTATGAAGCAATCTATAGGGCCATTACAGCATGCAGCAATCTATGGGGCCATTATACAGCATGGAGCAATCTGTGGAGCCATTATGGAGCAATCTATAGGGCCATTACAGCATGGAGCAATCTATGGGGCCATTATACTTATGGAGCCATCTATGGGGCCATTATACAGCAATCTATGGGGCCATTATACAGCATGGAACAATCTATGGGGCCATTATACAGCAGGGAGCAATCTATGGGGCCATTATACAGCATGGGGCAATCTATGGGGCCATTATTCAGCATGGGGCAATCTATGGGGCCATCTATGGGGCCATTACAGCATGGAGCAATCTATGCGGCCATTATACTTATGGAGCAATCTATGCGGCCATTATACTTATGGAGCAATCTATAGGGCCATTATACTTATGGAGCAATCTATAGGGTCATTATACTTATGGAGAAATCTATAGGGCCATTATACTTATGGAGAAATCTATGGGGCCATTATACTTATGGAGAAATCTAAAGGGCCATTATACTTATGGAGCAATCTAAAGGGCCATTATACTTATGGAGCAATCTATGGGGCCATTATACTTATGGAGCAATCTATGGGGCCATTATACTTATGGAGCCATCTATGGGGCCATTATACAGCAATCTATGGGGCCATTATACAGCATGGAACAATCTATGGGGCCATTATACAGCAGGGAGCAATCTAGGGGGCCATTATTCAGCATGGAGCAATCTAGGGGGCCATTATTCAGCATGGAGCAATCTAGGGGGCCATTATTCAGCATGGAGCAATCTATGGGGCCATTATACTTATGGAGCAATCTATAGGGACATTACAGCATGGAGCAATCTATGGGGCCATTACAGCATGGAGCAATCTATGAGGCCATTACAGCATGGAGCAATCTATGAGGCCATTACAGCATGGATTAATCTATGCGGCCATTATACTTATGGAGCAATCTATAGGGCCATTATACTTATGGAGCAATCTATAGGGCCATTATACTTATGGAGCAATCTATAGGGCCATTATACTTATGGAGCAATCTATAGGGCCATTATACTTATGGAGAAATCTATGGGGCCATTATACAGTATGGAGCCATTATGCAGTATGGAGCGATCTATGGGGCCATTATGCAGCATGGAGCAATCTATGGGGCCATTATGCAGCATGGAGCAATCTATGGGGCCATTACAGCATGGAGCAATCTATAGGGCCATTACAGCATGGAGCAATCTATGGGGCCATTATACTTATGGAGCAATCTATGGGACCATTATACAGCATGGAGCAATCTATGGGGCCATTATACAGCATGGAGCAATCTATGGGGCCATTATACAGCATGGGGCAATCTATGGGGCCATTATACAGCATGGGGCAATCTATGGGGCCATTACACTTATGGAGCAATCTAAAGGGCCATTACAGCATGAAGCAATCTATGGGGCCATTATACAGCATGGAGCAATCTATGGGGCCATTATACTTATGGAGCAATCTATAGGGCCATTATACTTATGGAGCAATCTATAGGGCCATTACAGCATGGAGCAATCTATGCGACCATTATACTTATGGAGCAATCTATAGGGCCATTATACTTATGGAGCAATCTATAGGGCCATTATACTTATGGAGCAATCTATAGGGCCATTATAATTATGGAGCAATCTATAGGGCCATTATACAGTATGGAGCAATCTATGGAGCCATTATGCAGTATGGAGCAATCTATGGGGCCATTATGCAGCATGGAGCAATCTATAGGGCCATTACAGCATGGAGCAATCTATGGGGCCATTATACTTATGGAGCAATCTATGGGACCATTACAGCGTGGAGCAATCCATGGGGCCATTATACAGCATGCAGCAATCTATGGGGCCATTATACAGCATGGAGCAATCTGTGGAGCCATTATACTTATGGAGCAATCTATAGGGCCATTACAGCATGCAGCAATCTATGGGGCCATTATACAGCAGGGAGCAATCTATGGGGCCATTATACAGCAGGGAGCAATCTATGGGGCCATTATACAGCATGGGGCAATCTATGGGGCCATTATAAAGCATGGAGCAATCTATGCAGCCATTATACTTATGGAGCAATCTATGGGGCCATTATACTTATGGAGCAATCTATAGGGCCATTATACTTATGGAGCAATCTATAGGGCCATTAGACTCATGGAGCAATCTATAGGGCCATTATACTTATGGAGCAATCTATAGGGCCATTATACTTACGGAGCAATCTATAGGGCCATTATACTTATGGGGAAATCTATGGGGCCATTACAGCATGGCGCAATCTATGGGGCCATTATACAGCATGGAGCAATCTATGGGGTCATTATACAGTAGGGAGCAATCTATGGGGCCATTATACAGTAGGGAGCAATCTATGGGGCCATTATACAGCATGGATCAATCTATGGGGCCATTATCCTTATAGAGCAATCTATAGGGCCATTACAGCATGGAGCAATCTATGGGGCCATTATACTTATGGAGCAATCTATGGGGCCATTACAGCATGGAGCAATCTATGGGGCCATTACAGCATGGAGCAATCTATGGGGCCATTATACAACAGGGAGCAATCTATGGGGCCATTATACTTATGGAGCAATCTATGGGGCCATTATACAGTAGGGAGCAATCTATGGGGCCATTATACTTATGGAGCAATCTATAGGGCCATTACAGCATGCAGCAATCTATGGGGCCATTATGGAGCATGGAGCAATCTATAGGGCCATTATACTTATGGAGCCATCTATGGGGCCATTATACAGCAATCTATGGGGCCATTATACAGCATGGAACAATCTATGGGGCCATTATACAGCAGGGAGCAATCTAGGGGGCCATTATACAGCATGGGGCAATCTATGGGGCCATTATTCAGCATGAAGCAATCTATGGGGCCATTATACTTATGGAGCAATCTATAGGGCCATTACAGCATGGAGCAATCTATGGGGCCATTACAGCATGGAGCAATCTATGGGGCCATTACAGCATGGAGCAATCTATGGGGCCATTACAGCATGGAGCAATCTATGGGGCCATTACAGCATGGAGCAATCTATGGGGCCATTACACTTATGGAGCAATCTATGGGGCCATTATGCAGCATGGAGCAATCTATAGGGCCATTACAGCATGGAGCAATCTATGGGGCCATTATACTTATGGAGCAATCTATGGGACCATTACAGCGTGGAGCAATCTATGGGGCCATTATACAGCGTGGAGCAATCTATGGGGCCATTATACAGCATGGAGCAATCTATGGGGCCATTATACAGCATGGAGCAATCTATGGGGCCATTATAGAGCATGGAGCAATCTATGGGGCAATTATACTTATGAAGCAATCTATAGGGCCATTACAGCATGCAGCAATCTATGGGGCCATTATACAGCATGGAGCAATCTGTGGAGCCATTATGGAGCAATCTATAGGGCCATTACAGCATGGAGCAATCTATGGGGCCATTATACTTATGGAGCCATCTATGGGGCCATTATACAGCAATCTATGGGGCCATTATACAGCATGGAACAATCTATGGGGCCATTATACAGCAGGGAGCAATCTATGGGGCCATTATACAGCATGGGGCAATCTATGGGGCCATTATTCAGCATGGGGCAATCTATGGGGCCATCTATGGGGCCATTACAGCATGGAGCAATCTATGCGGCCATTATACTTATGGAGCAATCTATGCGGCCATTATACTTATGGAGCAATCTATAGGGCCATTATACTTATGGAGCAATCTATAGGGTCATTATACTTATGGAGAAATCTATAGGGCCATTATACTTATGGAGAAATCTATGGGGCCATTATACTTATGGAGAAATCTAAAGGGCCATTATACTTATGGAGCAATCTAAAGGGCCATTATACTTATGGAGCAATCTATGGGGCCATTATACTTATGGAGCAATCTATGGGGCCATTATACTTATGGAGCCATCTATGGGGCCATTATACAGCAATCTATGGGGCCATTATACAGCATGGAACAATCTATGGGGCCATTATACAGCAGGGAGCAATCTAGGGGGCCATTATTCAGCATGGAGCAATCTACGGGGCCATTATTCAGCATGGAGCAATCTAGGGGGCCATTATTCAGCATGGAGCAATCTATGGGGCCATTATACTTATGGAGCAATCTATAGGGACATTACAGCATGGAGCAATCTATGGGGCCATTACAGCATGGAGCAATCTATGAGGCCATTACAGCATGGAGCAATCTATGAGGCCATTACAGCATGGATTAATCTATGCGGCCATTATACTTATGGAGCAATCTATAGGGCCATTATACTTATGGAGCAATCTATAGGGCCATTATACTTATGGAGCAATCTATAGGGCCATTATACTTATGGAGCAATCTATAGGGCCATTATACTTATGGAGAAATCTATGGGGCCATTATACAGTATGGAGCCATTATGCAGTATGGAGCGATCTATGGGGCCATTATGCAGCATGGAGCAATCTATGGGGCCATTATGCAGCATGGAGCAATCTATGGGGCCATTACAGCATGGAGCAATCTATAGGGCCATTACAGCATGGAGCAATCTATGGGGCCATTATACTTATGGAGCAATCTATGGGACCATTATACAGCATGGAGCAATCTATGGGGCCATTATACAGCATGGAGCAATCTATGGGGCCATTATACAGCATGGGGCAATCTATGGGGCCATTATACAGCATGGGGCAATCTATGGGGCCATTACACTTATGGAGCAATCTAAAGGGCCATTACAGCATGAAGCAATCTATGGGGCCATTATACAGCATGGAGCAATCTATGGGGCCATTATACTTATGGAGCAATCTATAGGGCCATTATACTTATGGAGCAATCTATAGGGCCATTACAGCATGGAGCAATCTATGCGACCATTATACTTATGGAGCAATCTATAGGGCCATTATACTTATGGAGCAATCTATAGGGCCATTATACTTATGGAGCAATCTATAGGGCCATTATAATTATGGAGCAATCTATAGGGCCATTATACAGTATGGAGCAATCTATGGAGCCATTATGCAGTATGGAGCAATCTATGGGGCCATTATGCAGCATGGAGCAATCTATAGGGCCATTACAGCATGGAGCAATCTATGGGGCCATTATACTTATGGAGCAATCTATGGGACCATTACAGCGTGGAGCAATCCATGGGGCCATTATACAGCATGCAGCAATCTATGGGGCCATTATACAGCATGGAGCAATCTGTGGAGCCATTATACTTATGGAGCAATCTATAGGGCCATTACAGCATGCAGCAATCTATGGGGCCATTATACAGCAGGGAGCAATCTATGGGGCCATTATACAGCAGGGAGCAATCTATGGGGCCATTATACAGCATGGGGCAATCTATGGGGCCATTATAAAGCATGGAGCAATCTATGCAGCCATTATACTTATGGAGCAATCTATGGGGCCATTATACTTATGGAGCAATCTATAGGGCCATTATACTTATGGAGCAATCTATAGGGCCATTAGACTCATGGAGCAATCTATAGGGCCATTATACTTATGGAGCAATCTATAGGGCCATTATACTTACGGAGCAATCTATAGGGCCATTATACTTATGGGGAAATCTATGGGGCCATTACAGCATGGAGCAATGTATAGGGCCATTACAGCATGGAGCAATCTATGGGGCCATTATACTTATGGAGCAATCTATGGGACCATTACAGCATGGAGCAATCTATGGGGCCATTATACAGCATGGAGCAATCTATGGGGCCATTATACAGCATGGAGCAATCTATGGGGCCATTATACAGCATGGAGCAATCTAGGAGGCCATTATACTTATGGAGCAATCTATAGGGCCATTATACTTATGGAGCAATCTATAGGGCCATTACAGCATGGAGCAATCTATAGGGCCATTACAGCATGGAGCAATCTATACGGCCATTACAGCATGGAGCAATCTATACGGCCATTACAGCATGGAGCAATCTATAGGGCCATTAGACTCATGGAGCAATCTATAGGGCCATTACAGCATGGCGCAATCTATGGGGCCATTATACAGCATGGAGCAATCTATGGGGCCATTATACAGCATGGGGTAATCTATGGGGCCATTATACAGCATGGAGCAATCTATGGGGCCATTATCCCTATGGAGCAATCTATTGGGCCATTACAGTATGGAGCAATCTATGGGGCCATTATACTTATGGAGCAATCTATAGGGCCATTACAGCATGGAGCAATCTATGGGGCCATTATACTTATGGAGCAATCTATAGGGCCATTACAGCATGCAGCAATCTATGGGGCCATTATACAGCAGGGAGCAATCTATGGGGCCATTATACAGCATGGGGCAATCTATGGGGCCATTATAAAGCATGGAGCAATCTATAGGGCCATTACAGCATGGAGTAATCTATGCAGCCATTATACTTATGGAGAAATCTATAGGGCCATTATACTTATGGAGAAATCTATGGGGCCATTATACAGTATGGAGCAATCTATGGAGCCATTATGCAGTATGGAAAGAGAGGAGAGAACAAGGTGCAATGGGTGACTCAGTATTGCAATTGTTAGAGGGGTGTGAGGATGGCTACTAACCTTACGAAGTTGTGCACCTCTGCACAACCCCAGTGTAAAGCTCCACAAGCTCCGCTCTGTTGGTGGCTGTCATCTATTTCCAGCGGCGTTCACAGATCCTGATCTCTCGGTGGTGGATCACGTGGTCAGGTTAGTTGCATGTAACGCCGAGATGGACGCCCAGCTTCACCAACATCGAGAGACGGAAAAATCTTGCAGAATCGTCAACAGATAAGAACTGTGTTTAAGACTTTAAAATCTAAATTGCTGGATCATTATGGACTTTTATGTGACCAATAGAGAGAAATTTAGATTATCTCTGATCATTACAGCCCTTAGTAAAGACTCTAAAGATGGCGACAGATGCATATATACTAATCCAACTATGCTGAATGATACAGATCAAAAAAGGTTACGTGGACTGTTTTTGAACTTAGAAAATAATAGCAAAATAGAAATAACTAATCACGTAGACACGATGTTTTTAGAACATTACATTAAGGATAACATAATACCCAAGGGATTGAGAATGAATCTCAACTCATCCTTTCCTCAGGATATTGTTTTTACTGAAAGATGGGACAGGTGTATTTCTGATTGCTCAACAACACTGATCAGATTGTTGATTGATAAAAGGAATACTCTGGCTATGCATGCTTTAGAAACAATAGCTAAAATTAAAGGGGATTTGGAGTTCTTTTCTTCATCTGCGGAATATTTTGCCACAGATAATGAGGTAAAACTAAGACTGGCTAAGTTTGAAAATGATTTAATAAATAAAAAAGCCAAAAAATATGAAAGATATAAAAGACTCTAAAAAAGAAAAATCCAATCACCACTTCAAATTTCACCTGTTCCCATCATCTCTATGCAGAGAACAACTAGGGATAATCCATCATCCCCTATTCTAAGCAATGATCCTGATAACCATACAAAACAAGTGAATAGTTTTCAAAAACAGTTTTTTATGAATAAAAAACAACAAGCAATATATGAGACTCATAAAAAGAAGTTATCCATTAACAATAATTACAAGAAAAATACTGCATTTAATTCTAATTTGGAAAAAAATAATGACCTTATAATAGAGGGAATGTGTATGGAAATTACTCCTCCCTCCATACTGATTACTGATCCACCTATTTTATCCACACAAGCAGCAGATGTAGAATCTATTGCTAATCCGTCTACTATTTCCACACAAGTAGCAGATATTGATGAACTGAACTTCACATTACATATTAACACACAGGAGATATCCCATAGTGGATCTAATATCTCAGAGCTTTCTAGTGCAATACAGACTCCTATTGCTGGGGAGTCATCTGGTCAGATCCCGATAGCGGATACACTGAATATTTTAAATCAAGGGAGACCTTCTGATAAAACAAGTGGTATAAACCACATAAAACCCCCTATAAACAGAATGACATCCTTGGAATTATCTCCGATTTTGAATGAAAATAGTATCTTGATAAATCCTCAAACACAGAATGCAGTTGCATCTCAAACTAATAAAACGAAAATTACACATTTTTTTCACGTGGTCCCCGGACGTTGTCCAAAACGAAAAAGAAATTTAGGGGATGTAGAGGGAGTGGAAAAACCCGAGGCCTCAATAACAAAAATAGTCCAAATGCCGAAATTGAGACACAATCCAAATATAAAGAAAATGAAATCTTGCCAATGAACCAGAATACAAATTCCCTGCAGATAGAAACCCCTATCGGTTGTGGGGGCATTTTTAATATTTCTAGCTATGTGCTATCTGAAGCTGAACGATCCTTGTTAGGTCGAGGATTATCTTTCTGTCCAGCTGTCCCATTTAATAATTTCACTTTGTTCTGTGATTTAAATGAATTTATAAGGAAATTGACACTAAAAAGACATTTTCTATTGGAAGATAAGAGAAAATCACATCCTATTAGTTCATGCTCAACAGTATCCCCCTCCATTCAAGAATCTAATATACCAGGCCCCCCATTACTGGACCCTTTCACTCATGTAAATGTGAAGGGGAAAAATAATTTTTATCCATTACATCACAAAGGTTCACACCTTGAAACTTTCCAACAATTAATTTTGAGGGACCTTAGGACATTCCCCCCAATTTCTAAAAAAGTGAACAACTTGAGCTACCAGGAGAAATGTGCATTAAAAACCCTTCAGGATAATAAAGAAATAATTATAAAGAGAGCAGATAAGGGAGGGGGGACTGTGATAATGAACAGAGGCTGGTACATCAAGGAGGGCCTCAGAATCTTAGACGACTCAAACTACTACGTGAAATTAGAAGCAGACCCATCTGTAACCATTTTTTTGGAGTACAAAGGACTTGTAGCAGGGGCCTCTACAGCTGGCTTCCTCAATAAAAAAGAAAAATCCTTTTTAGACATTAAAAAATTCAAAGTCCCTTATTTTTATTTTTTACCCAAAATTCATAAAGATAAATTTAATCCCCCTGGACGTCCTATTATTTCTGGTATTAATTCTATCACATCCAACTTATCCCACTATATTGATCTTTTTTTACAGAAGTACGTTTTATCCCTAGATTCTCATTTAAAGGATTCCACACATTTAATTAGACTATTGAGAGAATTACCCCCTCTTCCAGGCTGTCTTCTTATTACACTCGATATAAGCTCTCTTTATTCCAATATCACACATGTATTGGGTTTACAGGCAATTAAAAAATTCCTAGA
Source organism: Phyllobates terribilis (assembly GCF_046119375.1). Lineage (NCBI taxonomy): Eukaryota > Metazoa > Chordata > Amphibia > Anura > Dendrobatidae > Phyllobates > Phyllobates terribilis. The sequence goes on from NW_027362894.1 coordinate 3,865,752, forward strand.
TGAGGACCCTAACTTACAAGATCCTCAAAAAAACTTTTTATTGAGGGGTATAACTTTCATTCTTGAGAACAATGTATTTTCTTTTGAGGGGGTGATGTATCGGCAGCTGAGGGGCTGCGCGATGGGGACGAGGTTTGCCCCCAGTTATGCAAATCTATATATGGGGGCATTCGAGTCTATCCACATCGCGCAATCCCTCGGCGCCGATAAACCCATCGTTATGTACCGCCGCTTTATAGACGATCTGTTTATTATATGGAGGGGAAATACTGTGGAGGCTGCCAAATTTATTGATGAATTAAACTCTAACGACTGGGGTCTTTCCTTTACCTCTACCATATCTGAGAGTAATATTCAATATCTTGACCTTCAGATAAATATAGACAATTCGGGTAAAATATCCACATCTACCCACTTTAAGGAAGTGGATGTAAATAGCTATCTTGAATTTGACAGTGGCCATCTACCCAGCTGGATTAGAAATATTCCATACGGTCAATATTGGAGTGTCAGAAAAAATTGTACACATGATTCGGATTTTTTTCTGGAATCTAAGGTTTTACAAAAACGTTTTAGAGCTAAGGGATACCCCCGGAAATTATTAGAGGATGCTTTCTCCAAAACTAGATCCCTATCACAGAACCTGTGTATCAACAAATCCAAGAATACCAGCCAAGAGCCAAACAACGATTTCAGTTTAAATCTGATTACTACCTATGGTAAACCTACGCAAGTGTTATCCAGTTTATTAAAAAAATACTGGTTCATTTTAAGTAATGATCCAATATTAACTGGTCATTTACCGGAATTTCCTCATGTCATATATCGGAGGAGTAAAAATCTAGGAAACTATATAGCCCCTAGCAATACAACAATTGGTAGAAGACCGAACCATTCAGTTCCTATTAGCAATAATGGATGTTATAAATGTAATGTCCCTAAATGCTTATGCTGTCAATCCATTGATAACGGAGCCAAAACATTCGTCTCTGCGGTCACTGGAGAGATATATCCCATTCGCTTTAGACTTACATGTCAGTCCTCATATGTGATCTATCTGCTCCAGTGCACCTGCGGCCTGCAATACATTGGCCGCACTATCCAGGAAATGCACTCCAGATTAAATAAACATCGCCAAAATATTAGAAACGGCTTTCCCCTACATAGTGTTTCTAATCATTTCTTAAAAGAACATCAAAAAAATCCTAATAACCTAAAACTAACTATCATTGATCATATAGTTGATACACACCCTGATAGACTAAATCGTCTCATTACACGTGAAAATTATTGGATTTTCAAAATGGGAACCTTGTCTCCTGAAGGTTTGAACCTTAATATAGAGAAGACAACTTTTTAAATAATTGTTTTCATATTTTAGCAAATTTATTATATATATCTTTTATATGGAGGAGGAGGGGGGAGGAGAGAGAGAAGGAGGGAAGAGGGGAAAGGAGAGAGGGAGGGGAGGAGGGAGGAGAGAGAGAGAAGGGAGAAAGAGGGGAAGAAAAGGAAAAAGAAAGAAAAAAAAAAAAATTTAAAGAAAAATTTTTTATTTTTTTTTATTTTTGTTTTTTTTGAAAAATTTTTTTTTTTTGGGGGGGGGATTTTTTTTGGAATTTTTTTTTTTTTTTTTTTTTTTTCTCTCTTTCCTTTCTTCGTCTACTTTTCCTAATTATAATGATAGAAACTGATTGTAATTTTATACTTTATATTTATGTATTGTTTTATGTTGTATGTAAAAATTATTATTATTTTTTTATATAATCTAAAATATAGGGTGGTAGATGACAATATATCCTATGAAGTATTAAGATTATAGGATTCACAAGTTGTTGTTTTTTTACAGCGAATCCTTTTTATAAGAACCCTATATGCTTCATTAGGCATTATTTTATAACAATCCTTTTTACTCTATTGAGCATATATGAACTCAAGGGGTTAATATAGAGGTATTACTCTGTATCTGGCCCCGCCCCTTTTAAGTAATTGTATACCTAGTCAAATGTATATAAGGATCAATTGTTTGCTGCTTGTCACACCTGATGAAGGTGGCTGTGTCCACCGAAACGCGTTGTGTGTATATTAATAAATCAGTCCTTTTAATATTTTTGCCCTGTTATTGGCGCTCTGGTACCGCTATTCATATCCATTTATTATGCAGTATGGAGCAATCTATGGGGCCATTATGCAGCATGGAGCAATCTCTAGGGCCATTACAGCATGGTGCAATCTATGGGGCCATTATACAGTATGGAGCAATCTATGGGGCCATTATACAGCATGGAGCAATCTATGGGGCCATTGTACAGCATGGAGCAATCTATTGGGCCATTATAATTATGGAGCAATCTATGGGGCCATTACAGCATGACGCAATCTATGGGGCCATTGTACAGCATGGAGCAATCTATGGGGCCATTATACAGCATGGAGCAATCTATAGGGCCATTATACAGTAGGGACCAATCTATAGGGCCATTATACAGCATGGGTTAATCTATGGGGCCATTATACAGCATGGAGCAATCTATGGGGCCATTATCCTTATGGAGCAATCTATAGGGCCATTACAGCATGGAGCAATCTATGGGGCCATTATACTTATGGAGCAATCTATAGGGCCATTACAGCATGGAGCAATCTATGGGGCCATTATACAGTAGGGAGCAATCTATGGGGCCATTATACAGCATGGAGCAATCTATGGGGCCATTATACTTATGGAGCAATCTATAGGGCCATTATACTTATGGAGCAATCTATAGGGCCATTATACTTATGGAGCAATCTATAGGGCCATTATACAGTATGGAGCAATCTATGGGGCCATTATACTTATGGAGCAATCTATAGGGCCATTATACTTATGGAGCAATCTATAGGGCCATTATACAGTATGGAGCAATCTATGGGGCCATTATACAGCATGGAGCAATCTATGGGGCCATTATACAGCATGGGGCAATCTCTAGGGCCATTACAGCATGGTGCAATCTATGGGGCCATTATACAGCATGGAGCAATCTATGGGGCCATTATACAGCATGGAGCAATCTATGGGGCCATTATACAGCATGGAGCTATCTATGGGGCCATTATGCAGCATGGAGCAATCTCTAGGGCCATTACAGCATGGTGCAATCTATGGGGCCATTATACAGCATGGAGCAATCTATGGGGCCATTATACAGCATGGAGCAATCTATGGGGCCATTATACAGCATGGGGCAATCTATGGGGCCATTATACAGCATGGAGCCCTCTATGGGGCCATTATACAGCATGGAGCAATCTATAGGGCCATTACAGCATGGAGCAATCTATGGGGCCATTATACAGCATGGAGCTATCTATAGGGCCATTACAGCATGGAGCAATGTATAGGGCCATTACAGCATGGAGCAATCTATGGGGCCATTATACAGCATGGAGCCATCTATGGGGCCATTATACAGCATGGAGCAATCTATAGGGCCATTACAGCATGGAGCAATCTATCAGGCCATTATACAGCATGGAGCTATCTATAGGGCCATTACAGCATGGAGCAATCTATGGGACCATTACAGCATGGAGCAATGTGTGGGGCCATTATACAGCATGGAGCAATCTATGGGGCCATTATACAGCATGGAGCAATCTATGGGCCCATTATATTTATGGAGCAATCTATAGCGCCATTACAGCATGGAGCAATCTATGGGGCCAATATACTTATGGAGCAATCTATGGGGCCATTACAGCATGGCGCAATCTATGGGACCATTACCGCGTGGAGCAATCTATGGGGCTATTATACTTATGGAGCAATCTATGGGGCCATTACAGCATGGAGCAATCTATGGGGCCATTATACTTATGGAGCAATCTATAGGGCCATTACAGCATGGAGCAATCTATGGGGCCATTGTACAGCATGGAGCAATCTATGGGGCCATTATAATTATGGAGCAATCTATGGGGCTATTACAGCATGACGCAATCTATGGGGCCATTGTACAGCATGGAGCAATCTATGGGGCCATTATACAGCATGGAGCAATCTATAGGGCCATTATACAGTAGGGACCAATCTACAGGGCCATTATACAGCATGGGTTAATCTATGGGGCCATTATACAGCATGGAGCAATCTATGGGGCCATTATCCTTATGGAGCAATCTATAGGGCCATTACAGCATGGAGCAATCTATGGGGCCATTATACTTATGGAGCAATCTATAGGGCCATTACAGCATGGAGCAATCTATGGGGCCATTATACAGTAGGGAGCAATCTATGGGGCCATTATACAGCATGGAGCAATCTATGGGGCCATTATACTTATGGAGCAATCTATAGGGCCATTATACTTATGGAGCAATCTATGGGGCCATTATACAGTATGGAGCAATCTATGGGGCCATTATACTTATGGAGCAATCTATAGGGCCATTATACTTATGGAGCAATCTATAGGGCCATTATACAGTATGGAGCAATCTATGGGGCCATTATACAGCATGGAGCAATCTATGGGGCCATTATACAGCATGGAGCAATCTATGGGGCCATTATCCCTATGGAGCAATCTATTGGGCCATTACAGTAGGGAGCAATCTATGGGGCCATTATACAGCATGGAGCAATCTATGGGGCCATTATACAGCATGGAGCAATCTATGGGGCCATTATACTTATGGAGCAATCTATAGGGCCATTATACTTATGGAGCAATCTATAGGGCCATTATACAGCATGGGGCAATCTATGGGGCCATTATACAGCATGGAGCAATCTATGGGGCCATTATCCCTATGGAGCAATCTATTGGGCCATTACAGTATGGAGCAATCTATGGGGCCATTATACTTATGGAGCAATCTATAGGGCCATTACAGCATGGAGCAATCTATGGGGCCATTATACTTATGGAGCAATCTATAGGGCCATTACAGCATGCAGCAATCTATGGGGCCATTATACAGCAGGGAGCAATCTATGGGGCCATTATACAGCATGGGGCAATCTATGGGGCCATTATAAAGCATGGAGCAATCTATAGGGCCATTACAGCATGGAGTAATCTATGCAGCCATTATACTTATGGAGAAATCTATAGGGCCATTATACTTATGGAGAAATCTATGGGGCCATTATGCAGTATGGAGCAATCTATGGGGCCATTATGCAGCATGGAGCAATCTCTAGGGCCATTACAGCATGGTGCAATCTATGGGGCCATTATACAGCATGGAGCAATCTATGGGGCCATTATACAGCATGGAGCAATCTATGGGGCCATTATACAGCATGGAGCAATCTATGGGGCCATTATACAGCATGGAGCAATCTATGGGGCCATTATACAGCATGGAGCAATCTATGGGGCCATTATACAGCATGGAGCAATCTATGGGGCCATTATACAGCATGGAGCAATCTATAGGGCCATTATACAGCATGGAGCCATCTATGGGGCCATTATACAGCATGGAGCCATCTATAGGGCCATTACAGCATGGAGCAATGTATAGGGCCATTACAGCATGGAGCAATCTATGGGGCCATTATACAGCATGGAGCCATCTATGGGGCCATTATACAGCATGGAGCCATCTATAGGGCCATTACAACATGGAGCTATCTATAGGGCCATTACAGCATGGAGCTATCTATAGGGCCATTACAGCATGGAGCAATGTATAGGGCCATTACAGCATGGAGCAATCTATGGGGTCATTATACTTATGGAGCAATCTATGGGACCATTACAGCATGGAGCAATGTGTGGGGCCATTATACAGCATGGAGCAATCTATGGGGCCATTATACAGCATGGAGCAATCTATGGGGCCATTATACAGCATGGAGCAATCTATGGGCCCATTATATTTATGGAGCAATCTATAGCGCCATTACAGCATGGAGCAATCTATGGGGCCATTATACTTATGGAGCAATCTATGAGGCCATTACAGCATGGCGCAATCTATGTGGCCATTACCGCATGGAGCAATCTATGGGGCTATTATACTTATGGAGCAATCTATGGGGCCATTACATCATGGCGCAATCTATGGGGCCACTATACAGCATGGAGCAATCTATGGGGCCATTATACTTATGGAGCAATCTATAGGGCCATTACAGCATGGAGCAATCTATGGGGCCATTGTACAGCATGGAGCAATCTATGGGGCCATTATACTTATGGAGCAATCTATGGGGCCATTACAGCATGACGCAATCTATGGGGCCATTGTACAGCATGGAGCAATCTATGGGGCCATTATACTTATGGAGCAATTTATGGGGCCATTACAGCATGGCGCAATCTATGGGGCCATTATACAGTAGGGACCAATCTATAGGGCCATTATACAGCATGGGTTAATCTATGGGGCCATTATACAGCATGTAGCAATCTATGGGGCCATTATCCTTATGGAGCAATCTATAGGGCCATTACAGCATGGAGCAATCTATGGGGCCATTATACTTATGGAGCAATCTATAGGGCCATTACAGCATGGAGCAATCTATGGGGCCATTATACAGTAGGGAGCAATCTATGGGGCCATTATACTTATGGAGCAATCTATAGGGCCATTACAGCATGGAGCAATCTATGGGGCCATTATACAGCATGGAACCATCTATGGAGCCATTATACAGTATGGAGCAATCTATGGGGCCATTATACAGCATGGAGCAATCTATGGGGCCATTATACAGCATGGAGCAATCTTTAGGGCCATTACAGCATGGAGCAATCTATGGGGCCATTATACTTATGGAGCAATCTATAGGGCCATTATACTTATGGAGCAATCTATAGGGCCATTATACTTATGGAGCAATCTATAGGGCCATTATACAGTATGGAGCAATCTATGGGCCCATTATACAGCATGGAGCAATCTATGGGGCCATTATACAGTATGGAGCAATCTATGGGGCCATTATACAGCATGGAGCAATCTATGGGGCCATTATACTTATGGAGCAATCTATGGGGCCATTACAGCATGGCGCAATCTATGGGGCCATTATACAGCATGGAGCAATCTATGGGGCCATTATACAACATGGAGCAATCTATGGGGCCATTATACTTATGGAGCAATCTATGGGGCCATTATACTTATGGAGCAATCTATGGGGCCATTATACAGCATGGATCAATCTATGGGGCCATTATACTTATGGAGCAATCTATAGGGCCATTATACTTATGGAGCAATCTATAGGGCCATTACAGCATGCAGCAATCTATGGGGCCATTATACAGCATGGAGCAATCTATGGGGCTATTATACTTATGGAGCAATCTATGGGGCCATTATACAGCATGGAACAATCTATGGGGCCATTATACTTATGGAGCAATCTATAGGGCCATTATACTTATGGAGCAATCTATGGGGCCATTATACTTATGGAGCAATCTATGGGGCCGTTACAGCATGGCCCAATCTATGGGGCCATTATACAGCATGGAGCAATCTATGGGGCCATTATCCTTATGGAGCAATCTATAGGGCCATTACAGCATGGAGCAATCTATGGGGCCATTATACTTATGGAGCAATCTATAGGGCCATTACAGCATGGAGCAATCTATGGGGCCATTATACAGTAGGGAGCAATCTATGGGGCCATTATACTTATGGAGCAATCTATAGGGCCATTACAGCATGCAGCAATCTATGGGGCCATTATACAGCATGGAACAAACTATGGAGCCATTATACAGTATGGAGCAATCTATAGGGCCATTATACAGCATGGAGCAATCTATGGGGCCATTATACAGCATGGAGCAATCTATGGGGCCATTACAGCATGGAGCAATCTATGGGGCCATTATACTTATGGAGCAATCTATAGGGCCATTATACTTATGGAGCAATCTATAGGGCTATTATACTTATGGAGCAATCTATCTGGCCATTATACAGTATGGAGCAATCTATGGAGCCATTATGCAGCATGGAGCAATCTATGGGCCCATTATACAGCATGGAGCAATCTATGGGGCCATTATACAGTATGGAGCAATCTATGGGGCCATTATACAGCATGGAGCAATCTATGGGGCCATTATACTTATGGAGCAATCTATGGGGCCATTACAGCATGGCGCAATCTATGGGGCCATTATACAGCATGGAGCAATCTATGGGGCCATTATACTTATGGAGCAATCTATGGGGCCATTATACTTATGGAGCAATCTATGGGGCCATTATACTTATGGAGCAATCTATGGAGCCATTATGCAGCATGGAGCAATCTATGGGCCCATTATACAGCATGGAGCAATCTATGGGGCCATTATACAGTATGGAGCAATCTATGGGGCCATTATACAGCATGGAGCAATCTATGGGGCCATTATACTTATGGAGCAATCTATGGGGCCATTACAGCATGGCGCAATCTATGGGGCCATTATACAGCATGGAGCAATCTATGGGGCCATTATACTTATGGAGCAATCTATGGGGCCAATATACTTATGGAGCAATCTATGGGGCCATTATACAGCATGGAGTAATCTATGCAGCCATTATACTTATGGAGAAATCTATAGGGCCATTATAATTATGGAGAAATCTATGGGGCCATTATACAGTATGGAGCAATCTATGGAGCCATTATGCAGTATGGAGCAATCTATGGGGCCATTATGCAGCATGGAGCAATCTCTAGGGCCATTACAGCATGGTGCAATCTATGGGGCCATTATACAGCATGGAGCAATCTATGGGGCCATTATACAGCATGGAGCAATCTATGGGGCCATTATACAGCATGGAGCAATCTATGGGGCCATTATACAGCATGGAGCAATCTATGGGGCCATTATACAGCATGGAGCAATCTATGGGGCCATTATACAGCATGGAGCAATATATAGGGCCATTACAGCATGGAGCAATCTATGGGGCCATTATACAGCATGGAGCCATCTATAGGGCCATTACAGCATGGAGCAATGTATAGGGCCATTACAGCATGGAGCAATCTATGGGGCCATTATACAGCATGGAGCCATCTATGGGGCCATTATACAGCATGGAGCCATCTATAGGGCCATTACAGCATGGAGCTATCTATAGGGCCATTACAGCATGGAGCTATCTATAGGGCCATTACAGCATGGAGCTATCTATAGGGCCATTACAGCATGGAGCAATGTATAGGGCCATTACAGCATGGAGCAATCTATGGGGTCATTATACTTATGGAGCAATCTATGGGACCATTACAGCATGGAGCAATGTGTGGGGCCATTATACAGCATGGAGCAATCTATGGGGCCATTATACAGCATGGAGCAATCTATGGGCCCATTATATTTATGGAGCAATCTATAGCGCCATTACAGCATGGAGCAATCTATGGAGCCATTATACTTATGGAGCAATCTATGAGGCCATTACAGCATGGCGCAATCTATGGGGCCATTACCGCATGGAGCAATCTATGGGGCTATTATACTTATGGAGCAATCTATGGGGCCATTACAGCATGGCGCAATCTATGGGGCCACTATACAGCATGGAGCAATCTATGGGGCCACTATACTTATGGAGCAATCTATAGGGCCATTACAGCATGGAGCAATCTATGGGGCCATTGTACAGCATGGAGCAATCTATGGGGCCATTATACTTATGGAGCAATCTATGGGGCCATTACAGCATGACGCAATCTATGGGGCCATTGTACAGCATGGAGCAATCTATGGGGCCATTATACTTATGGAGCAATTTATGGGGCCATTACAGCATGGCGCAATCTATGGGGCCATTATACAGTAGGGACCAATCTATAGGGCCATTATACAGCATGGGTTAATCTATGGGGCCATTATACAGCATGGAGCAATCTATGGGGCCATTATCCTTATGGAGCAATCTATAGGGCCATTACAGCATGGAGCAATCTATGGGGCCATTATACTTATGGAGCAATCTATAGGGCCATTACAGCATGGAGCAATCTATGGGGCCATTATACAGTAGGGAGCAATCTATGGGGCCATTATACTTATGGAGCAATCTATAGGGCCATTACAGCATGCAGCAATCTATGGGGCCATTATACAGCATGGAACCATCTATGGAGCCATTATACAGCATGGAGCAATCTATGGGGCCATTATACAGCATGGAGCAATCTATGGGGCCATTATACAGCATGGAGCAATCTATGGGGCCATTATACAGCATGGAGCAATCTTTAGGGCCATTACAGCATGGAGCAATCTATGGGGCCATTATACTTATGGAGCAATCTATAGGGCCATTATACTTATGGAGCAATCTATAGGGCCATTATACTTATGGAGCAATCTATAGGGCCATTATACAGTATGGAGCAATCTATGGAGCCATTATGCAGCATGGAGCAATCTATGGGCCCATTATACAGCATGGAGCAATCTATGGGGCCATTATACAGTATGGAGCAATCTATGGGGCCATTATACAGCATGGAGCAATCTATGGGGCCATTATACTTATGGAGCAATCTATGGGGCCATTACAGCATGGCGCAATCTATGGGGCCATTATACAGCATGGAGCAATCTATGGGGCCATTATACAGCATGGAGCAATCTATGGGGCCATTATACTTATGGAGCAATCTATGGGGCCATTATACTTATGGAGCAATCTATGGGGCCATTATACTTATGGAGCAATCTATAGGGCCATTATACTTATGGAGCAATCTATAGGGCCATTATACTTATGGAGCAATCTATAGGGCCATTACAGCATGCAGCAATCTATGGGGCCATTATACAGCATGGAGCAATCTATGGGGCTATTATACTTATGGAGCAATCTATGGGGCCATTATACAGCATGGAACAATCTATGGGGCCATTATACTTATGGAGCAATCTATAGGGCCATTATACTTATGGAGCAATCTATAGGGCCATTATACTTATGGAGCAATCTATGGGGCCATTATACTTATGGAGCAATCTATGGGGCCGTTACAGCATGGCCCAATCTATGGGGCCATTATACAGCATGGAGCAATCTATGGGGCCATTATCCTTATGGAGCAATCTATAGGGCCATTACAGCATGGAGCAATCTATGGGGCCATTATACTTATGGAGCAATCTATAGGGCCATTACAGTATGGAGCAATCTATGGGGCCATTATACAGTAGGGAGCAATCTATGGGGCCATTATACTTATGGAGCAATCTATAGGGCCATTACAGCATGCAGCAATCTATGGGGCCATTATACAGCATGGAACAATCTATGGAGCCATTATACAGTATGGAGCAATCTATGGGGCCATTATACAGCATGGAGCAATCTATGGGGCCATTATACAGCATGGAGCAATCTATGGGGCCATTACAGCATGGAGCAATCTATGGGGCCATTATACTTATGGAGCAATCTATAGGGCCATTACAGCATGCAGCAATCTATGGGGCCATTATACAGCATGGAGCAATCTATGGGGCTATTATACTTATGGAGCAATCTATGGGGCCATTATACAGCATGGAACAATCTATGGGGCCATTATACTTATGGAGCAATCTATAGGGCCATTATACTTATGGAGCAATCTATAGGGCCATTATACTTATGGAGCAATCTATGGGGCCATTATACTTATGGAGCAATCTATGGGGCCGTTACAGCATGGCCCAATCTATGGGGCCATTATACAGCATGGAGCAATCTATGGGGCCATTATCCTTATGGAGCAATCTATAGGGCCATTACAGCATGGAGCAATCTATGGGGCCATTATACTTATGGAGCAATCTATAGGGCCATTACAGCATGGAGCAATCTATGGGGCCATTATACAGTAGGGAGCAATCTATGGGGCCATTATACTTATGGAGCAATCTATAGGGCCATTACAGCATGCAGCAATCTATGGGGCCATTATACAGCATGGAACAATCTATGGAGCCATTATACAGTATGGAGCAATCTATGGGGCCATTATACAGCATGGAGCAATCTATGGGGCCATTATACAGCATGGAGCAATCTATGGGGCCATTACAGCATGGAGCAATCTATGGGGCCATTATACTTATGGAGCAATCTATAGGGCCATTATACTTATGGAGCAATCTATAGGGCCATTATACTTATGGAGCAATCTATCTGGCCATTATACAGTATGGAGCAATCTATGGAGCCATTATGCAGCATGGAGCAATCTATGGGCCCATTATACAGCATGGAGCAATCTATGGGGCCATTATACAGTATGGAGCAATCTATGGGGCCATTATACAGCATGGAGCAATCTATGGGGCCATTATACTTATGGAGCAATCTATGGGGCCATTACAGCATGGCGCAATCTATGGGGCCATTATACAGCATGGAGCAATCTATGGGGCCATTATACTTATGGAGCAATCTATGGGGCCATTATACTTATGGAGCAATCTATGGGGCCATTATACTTATGGAGCAATCTATGGAGCCATTATGCAGCATGGAGCAATCTATGGGCCCATTATACAGCATGGAGCAATCTATGGGGCCATTATACAGTATGGAGCAATCTATGGGGCCATTATACAGCATGGAGCAATCTATGGGGCCATTATACAGCATGGAGCAATCTATGGGGCCATTACAGCATGGCGCAATCTATGGGGCCATTATACAGCATGGAGCAATCTATGGGGCCATTATACTTATGGAGCAATCTATGGGGCCATTATACTTATGGAGCAATCTATGGGGCCATTATACAGCATGGAACAATCTATGGGGCCATTATACTTATGGAGCAATCTATAGGGCCATTATACTTATGGAGCAATCTATGGGGCCATTATACTTATGGAGCAATCTATGGGGCCATTATACTTATGGAGCAATCTATGGGGCCGTTACAGCATGGCCCAATCTATGGGGCCATTACCGCATGGAGCAATCTATGGGGCTATTATACTTATGGAGCAATCTATAGGGCCATTAGACTCATGGAGCAATCTATAGGGTCATTATACTTATGGAGCAATCTATGGAGCCATTATGCAGTATGGAGCAATCTGTGGGGCCATTATGCAGCATGAAGCAATCTATAGGGCCATTACAGCATGGAGCAATCTATGGGGCCATTATACAGCATGGAGCAATCTATGGGGCCATTATACAGCATGGAGCAATCTATGGGGCCATTATACAGCATGGGGCAATCTATGGGGCCATTATACAGCACGGAGCAATCTATGGGGCCATTATACTTATGGAGCAATCTATGGGGCCATTATACAGCATGGAGCAATCTATAGGGCCATTACATCATGGAGCAATCTATGGGGCCATTATACAGTATGGAGCAATCTATAGGGCCATTACATCATGGAGCAATCTATGGGGCCATTATACTTATGGAGCAATCGATGCGACCATTACAGCATGGAGCACTCTATGGGGCCATTATACAGCATGGAGCAATCTATGGGGCCATTATACAGCATGGCGCAATCTATGGGGCCATTATACAGCATGGCGCAATCTATGGGGCCATTATACAGGATGGAGCAATCTATGGGGCCATTATACAGCATGGAGCACTCTATGGGACCATTACAGCATGGAGCAATCTATAGGGCCATTACAGCATGGAGCAATCTATGGGGCCATTATACAGCATGGAGCAATCTATGGGGCCATTATACTTATGGAGCAATCTATGGGGCCATTATACTTATGGAGCAATCTATAGGGCCATTATACTTATGGAGCAATCTATAGGGCCATTATACTTATGGAGCAATCTATAGGGCCATTATACTTATGGAGCAATCTATAGGGCCATTATACTTATGGAGCAATCTATGGGGCCATTACAGCATGGCGCAATTTATGGGGCCATTACCGCATGGAGCAATCTATGGGGCCATTATACTTATGGAGCAATCTATAGGGCCATTAGACTCATGGAGCAATCTGTATGGCCATTATACTTATGGAGCAATCTATGGAGCCATTACAGCATGGCGCAATCTATGGGGCCATTATACAGCATGGAGCAATCTATGGGGCCATTATACAGCATGGGGTAATCTATGGGGCCATTATACAGCATGGAGCAATCTATGGGGCCATTATCCTTATGGAGCAATCTATTGGGCCATTACAGTATGGAGCAATCTATGGGGCCATTATACTTATGGAGCAATCTATAGGGCCATTACAGCATGCAGCAATCTATGGGGCCATTATACAGCAGGGAGCAATCTATGGGGCCATTATACAGCAGGGAGCAATCTATGGGGCCATTATACAGCATGGGGCAATCTATGGGGCCATTATAAAGCATGGAGCAATCTATAGGGCCATTACAGCATGGAGTAATCTATGCAGCCATTATACTTTTGGAGCAATCTATAGGGCCATTATACAGCAGGGAGCAATCTATGGGGCCATTATACAGCAGGGAGCAATCTATGGGGCCATTATACAGCATGGAGCAATCTATAGCGCCATTACAGCATGGAGCAATCTATGGGCCCATTATACAGCATGGAGCAATCTATGGGGCCATTATACAGCATGGAGCAATCTATGGGGCCATTATAAAGCATGGAGCAATCTATGGGGCCATTACAGCATGGCGCAATCTATGGGGCCATTATACAGCATGGAGCAATCTATGGGGCCATTATACTTATGGAGCAATCTATGGGGCCATTATACTTATGGAGCTATCTATGGGGCCATTATACTTATGGAGCAATCTATGGGGCCGTTACAGCATGGCCCAATCTATGGGGCCATTACTGCATGGAGCAATCTATGGGGCTATTATACTTATGGAGCAATCTATAGGGCCATTAGACTCATGGAGCAATCTATAGGGTCATTATACTTATGGAGAAATCAATGGGGCCATTATACAGTATGGAGCAATCTATGGAGCCATTATGCAGTATGGAGCAATCTGTGGGGCCATTATGCAGCATGAAGCAATCTATAGGGCCATTACAGCATGGAGCAATCTATAGGGCCATTATACTTATGGAGCAATCTATGGGGCCATTACAGCGTGGAGCAATCTATGGGGCCATTATACAGCATGGAGCAATCTATAGGGCCATTACATCATGGAGCAATCTATGGGGCCATTATACTTATGGAGCAATCTATGGGGCCATTACATCATGGAGCAATCTATGGGGCCATTATACTTATGGAGCAATCTATGGGGCCATTATACAGCATGGAGCAATCTATAGGGCCATTATACAGTATGGAGCAATCTATAGGGCCATTACATCATGGAGCAATCTATGGGGCCATTATACTTATGGAGCAATCGATGGGACCATTACAGCATGGAGCACTCTATGGGGCCATTATACAGCATGGAGCAATCTATGGGGCCATTATACAGCATGGCGCAATCTATGGGGCCATTATACAGCATGGCGCAATCTATGGGGCCATTATACAGGATGGAGCAATCTTTGGGCCATTATACAGCATGGAGCAATCTATGGGACCATTACAGCATGGAGCAATCTATAGGGCCATTACAGCATGGAGCAATCTATGGGGCCATTATACAGCATGGAGCCATTATACAGCATGGAGCAATCTATGGGGCCATTATACTTATGGAGCAATCTATAGGGCCATTATACTTATGGAGCAATCTATAGGGCCATTATACTTATGGAGCAATCTATGGGGCCATTATACTTATGGAGCAATCTATGGGGCCATTACAGCATGACGCAATCTATGGGGCCATTGTACAGCATGGAGCAATCTATGGGGCCATTATACTTATGGAGCAATCTATGGGGCCATTATACTTATGGAGCAATCTATGGGGCCATTACAGCATGGCGCAATTTATGGGGCCATTACCGCATGGAGCAATCTATGGGGCCATTATACTTATGGAGCAATCTATAGGGCCATTAGACTCATGGAGCAATCTGTAGGGCCATTGTACTTATGGAGCAATCTATGGGGCCATTACACCATGGCGCAATCTATGGGGCCATTATACAGCATGGAGCAATCTATGGGGCCATTATACAGCATGGGGTAATCTATGGGGCCATTATACAGCATGGAGCAATCTATGGGGCCATTATCCTTATGGAGCAATCTATTGGGCCATTATACAGCATGGAGCAATCTATAGGGCCATTATACAGTATGGAGCAATCTATAGGGCCATTATACTTATGGAGCAATCTATAGGGCCATTACAGCATGGAGCAATCTATGGGGCCATTATACAGAAGGGAGCAATCTATGGGGCCATTATACTTATGGAGCAATCTATAGGGCCATTACAGCATGCAGCAATCTATGGGACCATTATACAGCAGGGAGCAATCTATGGGACCATTATACAGCAGGGAGCAATCTATGGGGCCATTATACAGCAGGGAGCAATCTATTGGGCCATTATACAGCATGGGGCAATCTATGGGGCCATTATAAAGCATGGAGCAATCTATAGGGCCATTACAGCATGGAGTAATCTATGCAGCCATTATACTTTTGGAGCAATCTATAGGGCCATTATACTTATGGAGAAATCTATGGGGCCATTATACAGTATGGAGCAATCTATAGGGCCATTATACAGCATGGAGCAATCTATGGGGTCATTATGCAGTATGGAGCAATCTATGGGGCCATTATACAGTATGGCGCAATCTATAGGGCCATTACAGCATGGAGCAATCTATGGGGCCATTATACTTATGGATCAATCTATGGGGCCCATTACAGCATGGAGCAATCTATGGGGCCATTACAGCATGGAGCAATCTATGGGGCCATTACAGCATGGAGCAATCTATGGGGCCATTATACGCATGGAGCAATCTATGGGGCCATTATACGCATGGAGCAATCTATAGGGCCATTACAGCATGGAGCAATCTATAGGGCCATTAGAGCATGGAGCAATCTATAGGGCCATTATACTTATGGAGCAATCTATGGGGCCATTATACAGCATGGAGCAATCTATAGGGCCATTATACAGTATGGAGCAATCTATAGGGCCATTACATCATGGAGCAATCTATGGGGCCATTATACTTATGGAGCAATCGATGGGACCATTACAGCATGGAGCACTCTATGGGGCCATTATACAGCATGGAGCAATCTATGGGGCCATTATACAGCATGGCGCAATCTATGGGGCCATTATACAGCATGGCGCAATCTATGGGGCCATTATACAGGATGGAGCAATCTTTGGGCCATTATACAGCATGGAGCAATCTATGGGACCATTACAGCATGGAGCAATCTATAGGGCCATTACAGCATGGAGCAATCTATAGGGCCATTACAGCATGGAGCAATCTATGGGGCCATTATACAGCATGGAGCCATTATACAGCATGGAGCAATCTATGGGGCCATTATACTTATGGAGCAATCTATAGGGCCATTATACTTATGGAGCAATCTATGGGGCCATTACAGCATGACGCAATCTATGGGGCCATTGTACAGCATGGAGCAATCTATGGGGCCATTATACTTATGGAGCAATCTATGGGGCCATTACAGCATGGCGCAATTTATGGGGCCATTACCGCATGGAGCAATCTATGGGGCCATTATACTTATGGAGCAATCTATAGGGCCATTACACTCATGGAGCAATCTGTAGGGCCATTGTACTTATGGAGCAATCTATGGGGCCATTACACCATGGCGCAATCTATGGGGCCATTATACAGCATGGAGCAATCTATGGGGCCATTATACAGCATGGGGTAATCTATGGGGCCATTATACAGCATGGAGCAAACTATGGGGCCATTATCCTTATGGAGCAATCTATTGGGCCATTATACAGCATGGAGCAATCTATAGGGCCATTATACAGTATGGAGCAATCTATGGGGCCATTATACTTATGGAGCAATCTATAGGGCCATTATACAGAAGGGAGCAATCTATGGGGCCATTATACTTATGGAGCAATCTATAGGGCCATTACAGCATGCAGCAATCTATGGGACCATTATACAGCAGGGAGCAATCTATGGGACCATTATACAGCAGGGAGCAATCTATGGGACCATTATACAGCAGGGAGCAATCTATGGGGCCATTATACAGCAGGGAGCAATCTATTGGGCCATTATACAGCATGGGGCAATCTATGGGGCCATTATAAAGCATGGAGCAATCTATAGGGCCATTACAGCATGGAGCAATCTATGGGGCCATTATACAGCATGGAGCTATCTATAGGGCCATTACAGCATGGAGCAATCTATTGGACCATTACAGCATGGAGCAATGTGTGGGGCCATTATACAGCATGGAGCAATCTATGGGGCCATTATACAGCATGGATCAATCTATGGGGCCATTATACAGCATGGCGCAATCTATGGGGCCATTACAGCATGGCGCAATGTATGGGGCCATTACCGCATGGAGCAATCTATGGGGCTATTATACTTATGGAGCAATCTATAGGGCCATTATACAGCATGGAGCAATCTATGGGGTCATTATGCAGTATGGAGCAATCTATGGGGTCATTATGCAGTATGGAGCAATCTATGGGGCCATTATACAGTATGGCGCAAGCTATAGGGCCATTATACAGCATGGAGCAAGCTATAGGGCCATTACAGCATGGAGCAAGCTATAGGGCCATTACAGCATGGAGCAAGCTATAGGGCCATTATGCAGCATGGAACAATCTATGGGGCCATTATACAGTATGGAGCAATCTATGGGGCCATTATACAGTATGGAGCAATCTATGGGGCCATTATGCAGTATGGAGCAATCTATGGGGTCATTATGCAGTATGGAGCAATCTATGGGGTCATTATGCAGTATGGAGCAATCTATGGGGCCATTATACAGTATGGCGCAATCTATAGGGCCATTACAGCATGGAGCAATCTATGGGGCCATTATACTTATGGATCAATCTATGGGGCCCATTACAGCATGGAGCAATCTATGGGGCCCATTACAGCATTGAGCAATCTATCGGGCCATTACAGCATGGAGCAATCTATGGGGCCATTACAGCATGGAGCAATCTATGGGGCCATTATACGCATGGAGCAATCTATAGGGCCATTACAGCATGGAGCAATCTATAGGGCCATTAGAGCATGGAGCAATCTATAGGGCCATTATACTTATGGAGCAATCTATGGGGCCATTACAGCATGGAGCAATCTATGGGGCCATTACAGCATGGAGCAATCTATGAGGCCATTATACAGCATGGAGCAATCTATGGGGCCATTACAGGATGGAGCAATCTATGGGGCCATTACAGCATGGAGCAATCTATGGGGCCATTACAGCATGGAGCAATCTATGGGGCCATTACAGCATGGAGCAATCTATGGGGCCATTATACTTATGGAGCAATCTATAGGGCCATTACAGTATGGCGCAATCTATAGGGCCATTACGGCATGGAGCAATCTATGAGGCCATTACAGCATGGAGCAATGTATGGAGCCACTATACAGTATGGAGCAATATATGGGGCCATTATACAGTATGGAGCAATATATGAGGCCATTATACAGTATGGAGCACTATATGCGGCCATTATACATTATGCAGCAGCATGTGGGGGCATTATACAGTATGGAGTTATATATGGGGCCATTATACAGTTTGCAGCAGCATCATGTGGGGCCATTATGCAGCATGGAGCAATCTATGGGGCCATTATGCAGCATGGAGCAATCTATGAGGCCATTATGTTGCATGGAACAATATATGAGGCAATTAATGTATGGAGCAATCTATGGGGCCATTACAGTATGGAGCAATCTATGGGGCTATTATACAATATGGAGCAATCTATTGGGCCATTATGCAGCATGGAGCAATCTAGGGGGCCATTATACTTATGGAGCAATCTAGGGGGCCATTATACTTATGGAGCAATCTAGGGGGCCATTACAGCATGGAGCAAGCTATAGGGCCATTACAGCATGGATCAATCTATGGGGCCATTATACAGTATGGAGCAATCTATGGGGCCATTATGCAGCATGGAGCAATCTATGGGGTCATTATACATTATGGAGCAATCTATGGGGCCATTATACAGTATGGAGCAATCTATGGGGCCATTATACAGTATGGAGCAATCTATGGGGCCATTATACAGTATGGAGCAATCTATGGGGCCATTATACAGAATGAGCCATTATACAGTATGGAGCAATCTATGGGGCCATTATGCAGTATGGAGCCATTATACAGTATGGAGCAATCTATGGAGCCATTATGCAGCATGGAGCAATCTATGGGGCCATTTTACAGTATGGAAGAATATATTGGGCCATTATGCAGCATGGAGCAACATATGGGGCCATTATACAGTATGGAGCAATCTATGGGGCCATTATGCAGCATGGAGCAATATATGGGGCCATTATGCAGCATGGAGCAATCTATGGAGCCATTATACAGTATGGAGCAATCTATGGGGCCATTATACAGTATGGAGCACTATATGGGGCTATTATACAGTATGCAGCACTATATGGGGCCATTATACAGTATGCAGCATCATGTGGGGCCATTATACAGTATGGAGTTATATATGGGGCCATTATACAGTATGCAGCATCATGTGGGGCCATTATAGTATGGAGCAATCTAGGGGGCCATTATACAGTAGGGAGCAATGTATGGGGCCATTACAGTGTGGAGCAATCTATGGGGCCATTATACAGCATGGAGCAATCTATGGGGCCATTATGTTGCATGAACAATCTATGAGGCAATTAATGTATGGAGCAATCTATGGGGCCATTACAGTATGGAGCAATCTATGGGGCCATTTCAGTATGGAACAATCTATGGGGCCCATTATACTGTATGGAGGTTTATGTGGGGCCCATTATTCTGTATCGAGGACTATGTGGGGCCATTATTCTGTATAGAGGACTATGTAGGGCCCATTACATTTTATAGAGGACTTTGTGGTGCCCATAATTCTGTATGGAGGACTATGTGGGGGCCGGGAATTGGATGTTTCGCCCCCAGCAGTTCGTCCCCAGCAATTCGCCCCCGGGTACATTTCGCCCCCGAACATTTCGCCCCCAGGATGTTTCGCCCCGAACATTTCGCCCCCAGCATTTCATCCCTGGATGTTTTGTCTCTAGCAATTTGCTCCTGGATCTTTCGCAAACGGGAAAGACCTGCCTGAACTGAACTTTGGCAGGTTCGCTTATCACTAATAATACACCATATGAGTCTAAGATATAGAATTCTGATCAAATGAGTTTTTTTTATTCTAAAACATTGTTTTCTAGATAAGTCATTTTACAAACAGACAGGAAAATAGTAGGATTTCATTGGTTACTAAGGAGGTCGAGCCCCCTTGGTAGCAGAACGGATCCTGGCTCCCTGTGATACATTCAGGGCTGCTTGTTCACAGCCCTCTGCAAAGCTCCCCTTCACCCTCCGCTCATGTGCTCTGTCCTGGACAAGAGGAGGGCTCCCCCCCGCCTGTGTAAAGCCGTTACAGGACGGAACACATAGGGGGGGGCTCTGCAGAAGGCTGTAAACCAGCAGCCCTTTATACATCATAGGGAATCTATTGTTACGGTAGTTGCATGCTCCTGTGCAGCCACAGCCTCTAGAATCCATCCACAAGTTCTGCTACTAAGGAGAAACAACCTCCTTAGCCACCACTGAAATCCTGCAGCACATGGAGCTTTAACTTGGAGGAGACTTTTCACACAGAAGTGAAGCTGCTGGAAGGTCTCCTTTGGAAATGAATATCATGGGCACAGGTACTATAACAGAACTTATGTTTTTTGGAGAGTTCTGCTTTAACTGTATATATCAAAACTGTTGTAACAAGAAACATAAAAAGGTATAGAGGGGAAGGATTAGAGAAAAAGAGAAAAGACAAATTACAGGTTATAATGCTTGAATGATTTTACAGCTAAAAACACTGCTCTCAAAACATACAATATGTGACCATGAACTAAAATCCAAAGCTGTAGGCAATGCCTCTCAGATAATCCATCACGCTTCTATTATTGAAATCTTGCTCGATACGTTTAACCCTTGCTGAAATTGCAGCATACTTTTTGTTTCTTGCAGCGATGGGATTTCCTGCTATTATCTGTATAATTTCAAAACTATGGAGCTCTTGCTGATGTTTCAGACAGTTAATGAACCGGTATATATTATGGAAAAGAGTACCACATGTTTCTCGAAAGCTACGGTGCCATCCTTCGACATCATTATTTGTTCGCTGTTGATCATTCAATGGTCGTTCATACACATTCCAGAGTTGAACTGGAAACAAAGGTGCTTGACGTCCTCTGCGATTCATTCGACCGATATTAGCTGTCTTCAAAATAGTTGGCGATAGGTATTGCTTCTTGTGGAAAGTCAGGATCTTCCACCAATTCTTCAAATGATTGCACAACATTCTGTGGTGGTATAAAGGCCAGGGCAGGTATCATGCGTATCCAGCGGGCAAATTCATGGTCACCTTGGTATTGCATCTTGAGTCCTTCATTTTGAACTTTACGCCAAAACGACTGTGATAGGTGGAAAAAGCAACCAGTCTTCTCAAGGTTGGGGAATTCACTTTCAAATGCCTGTATTGCAGCTAGTTCAAAATCCAACATCAGGTTGTCTGGCTGCCGTCCAGGCTGCAAGTTCTTCAGCTCTTGCAGCAACCTCTGGTATGTAGAACAGCTCTTGTCTGTCAGCAAGGTGCACACTAGCGGAACAACAAGGCCGCTATGGACTACATGGATTGTGTAAAGCTGCTTAAACAAGGCTGGTGTAATGAAAAACATGCCATCAGCAAACCACTCTTTAGTTTGTGCCAGTAGATGGAGATTGTCTCTTGTTCCAAATATCAACATACGGCTGTGTCCATTTCCTAATTTAAAATGAAAGTATTAGTAGAGGAAATAACAGAAAAAGTGTAACAAGCATCAGACAGATAATTTTGGGATGAATTCACAAAAAAAAATATCCTAATCAGAAGCCTCTGTTCATATCTCACATTAAAAACTCACATTTTGCTCCAGATTTTCTGATTTCATAACTGAAGCAAAATCTAGTGTAAAGGGGCCAACCAATACTTTTTGACAACATATATTGTCCCAGTGGAAAATGATATATTTTTGTTTAAAAAAAAATGATGCATAATGGAATTGTTTTAATACAATGTTAAATAGTTAAGTAGCTTACCAGAGTCATGCAGAAGGTACTGCTGCTGGACACCATCAATACTGATCTCCTGAAACTCCTGGGGGATAGCAAGTTGATCAAGGGTTTGAGGGAACCTTGGAATATTGCCAAGCTGCCTTGCTAATCGTATTGTTCTCTTCAGTGATGCTTTCCTTGGGAGAAGTGCTACAACATTAGAATGGGCTCCTGAAACGACGTCTGTGAGAATCTGTTGTGGTGTCTCCCGTGTTGTCCTTGCCCTGGTGACTGCCACATTAACAAGTCGGATTGCTTCAGGTCTTGCAGCTGGTGCTGCGTGACTGTGAAGATTGACTACTTTCACAACTTTGCCAGATTCTTCATTGGTCCAAACACGTCCCATGCAAGTCGACCGTTTTTCACATACCCAGATGGAATGGACATCATCAGCGGTTCGTTTGGAAAATAAGTAAATGTGATTCTCATGGACCAACTTCCTCCTTCCACGTTTGGACAGAACTGAATTCATAGTTGTAGAAAGTGAATTGATGTGGAAGCGGACTGATTTTTTGTGGCAGTACACTTCTCTCTTTGTGGAGATTTCAGACACTGCTATATTCTGATGTACAAATGGAATAAAAGCTAGTCTAATGTAACTTGCAGGACACCTGACCTGCTACTTGTTACATCTGCAACAAAACTTGCAACAAAGCAGGCCCGTGCTGGGTCAGGTAAAAGTTGAAAATTGTTTTGATTTTAGGCCTCTTGCACACTGTAATTTTAGAGTGGTTTCACACTTGTGTTTGGGGCCGCCAGAGGTCGATCCGCTCTGGATCTGACATCCAGCTGACCCCGGGGCAATGCTGGCAGAATGCTGGCTTTCTGCTTGCATTGCCCATAGATGTGAACGGCTGGGTTCCGCGATCTGCAGCCGCCCGTTCGCTTTCGTAATACCGCATTCCGCTATCAGTGTCAGAACAAAAAGAAAAGCATTTTCTTCTTTTCATTCCGCTGCAGGTTAGCGGAACGGCGGCATTACAGAAGCGAACGGGAGGCCTGTAGTACATATGTAGTGGAAGGAAGTGTGAAAGCACCCTTATGCTGCCACTGTTTTAGAACTCCAAAGCACGTGCTTTACTAGCATTTTTGAGAGCACTTTTGTGAGCGCTCTCGGTAATGACCCATAAGATACAGGCTATTGATGAACGCTAAGTGCTCAAAAATAGCTCCTGTAATAAAATAAAAAGAGCTGGCCGAAACAA
The DNA here is from genome assembly GCF_046119375.1 of Phyllobates terribilis. Classification (NCBI taxonomy): domain Eukaryota; kingdom Metazoa; phylum Chordata; class Amphibia; order Anura; family Dendrobatidae; genus Phyllobates; species Phyllobates terribilis. Next base: position 3,890,213 of record NW_027362894.1, read on the forward strand.
CACCTCGCCTTTCCAGCCATTGACTTATATATTCAAAATTGGCAATCTTCTTAGCAATTTTCCAGTGCTTAGCACTTGGGAAAGTGCCTACTGTGAAAGAGGTCATAGGGCTAAAACACAAGACCGAAATTCCCTGCCTAATTTGGGGCCAAAACATCTGGGGGCAAAAAGCTGGGGGCGAAATGTTCGGGGGCGAAACATCCTGGGGGCGAAATGTACCTGGGGGCAAACTGCTGGGGGCGAAACTTCCTAGAACCGTTTGAGGGTACCGTTGAATCGCTCACACAAACCATTGGTTTGGGGATGATACGTGCTCGATACCAGATGCTGCACCTGCATTTTCTTACATAGGGCCTCCATTAAGCAACACATGAACTGGGTCCCCTGGTCGGTAAGCATCTCACTGGGGAAGCCTACTCGCGAAAAGATGGCCAAGAGGGCGTCCGACACCTTATCCGCCCTAATTGAGGACAGGGCTACTGCCTCCGGATACTGGGTAGCATAGTCTATCACAGTAAGGATGAAACGTTTTCCAGAGCTGCTGGGTATGGCCAGTGGTCCCACAATGTCCTCAACAATCCTCTGGAAAGGCTCCTCTATCACTGGCAAAGATATCAGGGGGGGCATTGGGAGCCGGCCCTGACTTTCCCACTCTGACACGTGGTACAGGAGTGACAGTAGTTCACCACATCTGTCCTCATTTTGGGCCAATAAAAGTAGTGAGACAGCCGGGCCTTGGTTTTGCTGACCCCCAAGTGTCCAGCAAGTGGAATCTCATGGGCGATCTGCAACAACTCACCCCTGAATTGGTAGGGGATGACCAGCTGTCTTCCCCTCAGCCACTCCTGTTGGGGTGTACAGGGAACTGTCTCCCAGTACAACCTCCTATGGTCCCACAATACCCTCTCCTTATCCGACTCGGAGGTGGGTTTCTCAGCGAGGCTCCTTAACGCCTCTAGGCTAGCATCTGAGTGCAGAGCTGCTTGAAACTCCTGGCTGGAGGAAGCCAGAAGTGAGGTTAAGGCCACGTCCTCACTGGGACCGGCTCTGGGTCCCTAACTGATTCCGTTATTCCTCTGTCCGAGGAGGGTCCAGAAGGCAGGGCGTTACTTGCGTTCTGGGCACTCTGACTGCGGGTAACAGCGGCTATATAGGCCGTCTCCCTGGGGAATAACACCGTCCCATCAGCCTGCGCGGCTATGCGTGCCACTTCCCCATCCTCCCCCATTACCTCAGGCGCAGTGCTACTTATGGGGCAGCTACCATCAGCCAGATCACAGTCTGTGACACTGGTCGCTGGCACAGCACCACCTGCTTCATGGTCCCCGTGCCTCTCTCCATTACCCATAGCACTGACACTTGCTCCTGCTAGGGGATCTTCAGCAATATCACCCTGCAGCGTGACATGGCTGAGTTCTCCTGTACCTTCAAATACATCATCATCAGGTAAAGCTTTGACATTCACATTATCAGCATTAACCTTAACAACTGTATCAGATCGGGCAGGGGTGTCAGGGATATAATAAGCAAATATCCTCCCCAAATCAGATCCCAACAAAACATTTGCAGGCAGGTTTTCAGATACTCCCACTTCCTTCACCCCACTCCCCGCACCCTAATCCATAAAAACCTGGGCAAGGGGCATCGGACACCACCAATCCCGGTGACAGTCAGGGTCTTTCCTGGAATAAGCTTCAGCGGACTCCATTTCGGGTCGGATGAGGGTTCGTTCGGCCCCAGTGTCCTTGAGGCCTACAGTGACAGTATCCACCACAGTGACAGACTGCAAGTTTTCACAGGCCCTCCCAACCGGCCCACCCACCAAAAGAATTGATGCATTAGGCCCTGGGACCTTGGATGGGGGGTTCTTCCTCTGCTTCTCTGGGCAAGTGGCGCTGAAATGACAAGTCTGGTTGCAGAAATAACACTTGCGGGCATCAGATGCAGGCCGGGCGTTGGTAACGGGGACAAGGCCTCCAGAAGGTCGGATGCTGGGGCAGGGATGGCGGTTGATGGCTTACCCCCTTTCCAGCTGGCAACGCCCGGCTTCCGCACCTCCGGTTGGCCTTGTAGGTGTCTGCGATCTGCGCTGCTTTATTGGCATCTGGTGGCTCCCGATCCATTACCTCAGTCGGACACAGATGCAGGAACTGGTCTTTCACCATCAGGTCCTTTAACTGCTCAAAGGTGGTCGCTGACAGTCGTTGGATCCACTGCTTGAAGTTGGTTCTGAGCCCATGCACCACATCGCTGTAACTGTCGTGCGGTCCACGTTGGAGGTTCCGGAACTTTTTACAGTACACCTCAGGAGTCAGTTGGAACCTCTGGATTAGGGCCTGCTTAATGGCATCATAGTTCCCATCTAGGCCCTGAGGAAGAGCCACAAACACATCCAGAGCTTTGCCTCGCAGCCCTGCAGTTAAGTACCGGGCCCACTGGTCCACAGGCAGCTGGTACTGTCTGCAAGTCTTTTCAAAACCCCTCAGAAAGGTGTCGAGGTCGCTGTCCTTTAACATCACAGGAAAATGCTCTGGACGGGGTTTAAACAGGGTCGCATTGTTGGTCTCACCGTTCCGTGAGGTGGATGGTGAGATCCTGAGCTGGGCCATCTGCAGTTCATGGGCCTTCTGAGCTTGGGCCTGCCGCTCGGCCTCTCGCTCGGCTCTCTCTGCCTCTGACTGGGTTTGGGCCTCCGCTCGTCAGCCTCCTGGTGCTGCTGAATTACTTTCAGCCGTCCTTCATGATCCTCTGCAGGAAGTTGCTGTAGAGCCATCTGCAGATAAGGGTCCAGGCTGCCCTGGTCGCTGACGCGGCATGCGTCTACAGGTGGGACCCCTGCAGCAGTACTGTCCATATCTTGGCTGACCCCTGGCCCTGCTGAGGTCTGGAGAAGGGCTTGCTCTGCCTCCAGTTGCGCCAGCGCAGCAGCCATTTGTTCTTTGTTTTTGCCGAGGGGGTCCATGCCTTTGGTTATACATATTCCAATAAGAGTGTCCATTTTCTGCTGGCTGTACCAGAACTCCCCAACAATGACCTTGATCACCAAAATACAAATAGAAAGAAAAAACGAAGAAGGGTAGGGGTGACTGCTGCACATACAGTATTGTCTCAGATCTAATAAACACTGAGTTCAATCTTCAAAACTTTTGTGCAGGGTCCAGGTAAGAACCGTGCAAGTTTTTAGTGAGAGGAATGATTGCTCAAACCAGATCACTAATGTCCTATGATCCCACCGCTTGCCACCAATTGTCAGGAAAACTTGGTCAGACCTTGCAGCACTCTGGCGCCCCCTTATCCTGCTGGTGAAACACGGTATTGACCGAGGATAAGCAACAGGGCGCAGCTGCTCTCATTTATGTCGACTATTGCGGCACGTGATGTGACAGGATGTATATATACCACCAGTTCCGTCCAGGAACGTATATATACCTCAATCCCACCACCCTCAACCACAATATCACATAAATACACCGTATGCTGCCACCACTGATCTCTTAACAGGTGGATCGGGTACCCGTTCGGTAACGTGAATTAGCGGGTGAGGAACGGGTTTGCTCAACATAGGACAAGAAGAACGAAGCTAGTAAATAATAATTTACTCCTGAAAGTTGGCAGTGTTTGCAAAAGATATACAAGATATTATAAAAGACAATTTACATATATGCACAAAACAGTTATTAAAATAAAAGGGGTAAATAATAGCAAAACCTGCGCCACGAGGTGATGGTCTCAGATTCTGTGGGGGGGACGGCTCCCCGGAAATTAGGTGTGATTCCTCCACGCAGCTAGGAGTGCTTGCATCTGACGTCCCTGGGTCGGAATGAGCCAACATGGACGTTCTGGTTTTTAGTAAGGAGGCAAAACACTAGGACACACCCATGTTGTTTACCTCACACGGGGGCTCGGTTTTGTGAACCCACCCAGCTGCACAAGACATAAAAATCCTTCATCTTCCATATCTTGGTATGGGGGGGCCCACATCCAAGATGGATACATCATGTTTGCCGTCACCAATATTCACGGAGATTGATATCAAATTTGATATTTCTATGATGTTCAGAAGCTCAGAACCCATTTCCTAGGTTTCTGGTGGTTTCCCAGTTATGAAAGATACATCATAACTGGAAAAAGGTGAGCATCCCAAAAATGTGGTCCATGTGTTTGTGACAGTCATGTGCATTGTTAACCCCTTAACATTTGACGTACTAATACGCGTCTGTGCCCTGGGACTTAAGAGCCAGACCCGTATTAGTACGTCATGGCGATCGCGCGCGCATACAGGCTGTGCGGGCGCGATCGCCGCCGGGTGTCAACTGATTGTCACAGCTGACACCCGGTACTATGTGCAGGGAGCGGTCACGCACCGCTCCCAGCACATTAACCCCCGCGATGCTGCGATCGAAGTCGATCGCAGCATTGCGGTGGCAAGGGGAGGTGATCGCAGATACTCACCTCCTCTTCCGGCTTCCAGCGCTGTCTGCCATGGCTTCCAGGATGTTGCCATGATGACCCGATGTTGTCATGACAACATCCGGGTCACCAGACAGCAGGAAGATTTTTTGGACATGCGCAGTGCATCTCCAAAAATCTTCTCCCTGTCCAGCGCTGACAGCCTGCATGACACAGGGATGGTGCTGCATTCCTGTGCCATGCAGGCGATCAGAGAAAAAAAAGTGAAAGTCCCATAGTGGGACAAAGTAATAAAGTATAAAAACTATCAGAAAGTGAAAAAAAAAATAAAAAAAATTGTAAAAATATATATATAAAAAAATAAAAAATAATAATCCACCAAAAATAAAAATATAATGTACCCATCAATGAATATTATTATATATATAAAAAAAAACAAAAAAAAAAACAATAAAAGTACACATTTGGTATTGCCACGTCCGGAACAACCAGACCTATAAAACTGTCCCACTAGTTAACCCCTTCAGTGAACACGTTAAAAAATAAAAATAAAAAACGAAGCAAAAAACAATGCTTTATCACCATACCGCCAAACAAAAAATGGAATAACACGCGATCAAAAAGACAAATATAAATAAAAATGGTACCGCTGAAAAAGTCATCTCGTCCCGCAAAAAACAAGCTGCCATACAGCTCCATCAGCCAAAAAATAAAAAAGTTATAGCTCTCAGAATAAAGCTATGCTAAAAAATAATTTTTTCTATAAAATTGCTTTTATTATGTAAAAGTGCAAAACATAGAAATACGATATAAATGTGGTACCGCTGTAAACGTACTGACCCAAAGAATAAAGCTGCCTTATCAATTTTACCACACGCGGAACAGAATAAAAAAAAAACAAAAAAAACAATTCCTGAATTGTTGTTTTTTGTTTATTCTGCCTCCAAAAATCGGAATAGAAAGCGATCAAAAAATGTCACGTGCCTGAAAATGGCACCAATAACAACGTCAACTCATCCCGCAAAAAAAAAAGCCGTCAAATGACTGTCTGCCAAAATCTGGAAAAATTATAGCTCTCAAAATATGGCGATGCAAAAACTAGATTTTACAAAAAATGCGTCTTTTAGTGTGTGACAGCTGTCAGTCATAAAAACCCCATATGATTCTGGTATCTCTGTAATCACACCGACCTGAAGAATAAGGTCATCTAATCACTTATACCGCATGAGGAACGGCGTAAAAAATAAACTCTCGAGTTGTGCTAGGGTTAGGGTTGTGCTACGGTTAGGGTTGTGCTACGGTTAGGGTTGTGATGGGGTTGGGATTTTTTTCAAAAGTAAGAAAAAAAGATGACGATATGGCGACTAGTGTTGAGCGCAAGTGCTCGCTACTTGAGTTTGCATCGGGTGTTCTGGTATGCATTGAGTATCGTGGGTATTTGAGTGACATGCTCGAGTCTCCGCCCCATATGCTTCACGGCCCAAAAAACTTTGCGGGGATTGCCTGCCATGCACGAGCGATCCCTGCATGTTTTTTTTTGGGTGTCTAATAACCGTGAAACATCCGGGCGGGGACTCGAGCATTTCACTCAAGCACACGCAGTACATGGTGCATACCTGAGTACCCGATGCAAACTCAAGTAGCGAGCACTTGCGCTCAAGACTAATGACAGCTTATTCAATATGATGACCTAATGTTATCAAATTCTGTGTCGTACCTCCAAATGCAACATGGTGTCCACTAACAAATTGTCGGCTCAAATTGTTAGCGGACACCATGTTGCATTTGGAGAGTCCCTGTGTGCCCAAACATTGGAGCTCCCCCACAAAGTGACCCCATTTTGGAAACTAGACCCCCCAAGGCACCTATCTAGATGCATAGTGAGCACTTGGAACCCTTAGGTGCTTCACAAATTGATTCATAAAAATGGAAAAGTATTTTTTTTCCACTTTTTCATTTTTACGAATCAATTTGTGAAGCACCTGGGGGTTCCAACTGCTCACTATGCATCTAGATAGGTGCCTTGGGGGGTCTAGTTTCCAAAATGGGGTCACTTTGTGGGGGAGCTCCAATGTTTGGGCACATCAGGGGCTCTCCAAACACAATATGGCGTCCGCTAATTATTCAAGCAAATTTTACAATCAAAAAGTCAAATGGCGCTCCTTCCCTTCCGAGCCCTGCCGTGAGCCCAAACAGTGTTTTTTCCCCACATATGGGGTATCTGCGTGCCCAGGGGAAATTGCACAACAAATTTTATGTAGATACAAGTCTGTACATCAGTACAGGGGAGAACACAAGAGCGGTGTATGATCCGAGCTGCGGTAATACATTATACCTGTATAACAATTGGCGCAGGCTTTGGCACTTTCCGGTCTCCTTTCAGAGGCTGCCCGTTCTTCTGGGTCATTACTTGCTTGTTGCCATTTCCTAGAGCTTTTCTTGATGTTTTCCCACATGATACAGAACCGCGCACTTTGTCCTGGTGGCTTTTGACAAGTGACTTTACTTTAGGGAAATATAGATCATGTGAGGACGGTTCCTGAGCCAACCATGTGGAGCATCAATGGGCATGAAAGTGAAAGATTGCCAACACCAAAGCTGCAGAGGCAAAAGTCTTCCAATACACAAGGAACAGAATTATGCCCACCTGGATGTCAGGTGTACTAGTAATCCCAGCACCCAACCCTCATGCCCAAAAGGACTACGTAATTTTTGCACTAAAAGTATTTCACGTGTCAAAACCCCACTGAAGTGGCACTTTAACCCCTTACCAACATGATTTGCAGTTACATCATATGCCAGCTCTGACTTCTTGCCTGGAAGATGATGGCTGTGATATTTAGCCATCTGCCTTTAATAGCCACATGTAGAGCAGAGCTCCACCTGTTAGAGATGGACAGCAGCATTAACAGCGAACTGAGAAGGGAGTCATGCCATGTGCCCAACTGTGCCCCTGTAACACGATCGTGGGATGCCATCACTGCCAGGAAGGAGTCTGCTGAAAAGACCCATGCCTGTCATGACAGATCTGTGAATGCTGGCTATATACTGCAGTATTGCTGTACATAACACAAGAAATCAGATGATTGCATGTTCACGTCCCCTAAGGCTATGTGCCCACGATGCAGAAATGCTCCGGATTTTTCCTGAGCCTTTCTGCATCTCTCCTGGCAGACAAAACGCATGCGGATTGTACATGCGGATAGTACATGCGTTTTTCCTGCCAGGGACATGCGGATGTGAAGCGTTCTTCACATGCATTTCTGCATGCGGGTTGACAAGCGCTTTTCAAGCGATTTTAGCATCACTTGGAAAGTGCTTGTCAACTTGGTCACACTATATAAATCCATGCAAATGGAGTGTGACCCGAGAGAATGTCAAAAAAATAAAAAATAAATCTATACTTACCTTGCGATGGCGCCCGGAGTCTTGCTTCACTCGGTGCTGACTGCCGGCAGATCGCGGTACAGTGCACTGAAGGACCTGCCGACGTCAGCGTCGCGTGACCAGTCACAAGAATATGACGTCAGCGCAGGTCCTTCAGTCCATCGCGATTTGCCGGCATGAGAGGAGGAGCGCAACGGGGGCCGCCAGAAGGTAAGTATCATATTTATTTTTTATTTTATTCTTTTTTTCACAGTTTCTATGGTACCTGGGTCTGGAGGAGAGTCTCCTCTCCTCTAGACCTGGGTACCATCCGCACATTGGAACACGTGGATTGCGCATCTACAAATACAGTGATGCGTAGTCCATGCGTTCTAATGCAAGTCAATGGCGTATAGCAAATGTGGTGCCAATATTCAAAAAGGGGACAAAAACTGAACTTGGAAATTATAGGCCAGTAAGCTTAACCTCTACTGTGGGTAAAATCCTGGAGGGTTTCCTAAGATATGCTATGATACAGTATCTGAAGAAGAATAACCTCATGACCCAATATCAACATGGGTTTATGAGGGACCGTTCCTGTCAAACTAATCTGATCAGTTTTTATGAGGAGGCAAGTTCTGGACTGGACCAAGGAAATGCAGTGAATGTTGTGTATATGGACTTTTCAAAAGCTTTTGATACGGTTCCACACAAAAGGTTGATACATAAAATGAGAACATTGGGGATAGGGGAAAATATATGTATGTGGGTTAAGAATTGGCTCAGTGATAGGAAACAAAGGGTGGTTATTAATGGAAAACTCTCAGACTGGGTCTCAGTTAACAGTGGGGTACCACAGGGGTCAGTATTGGGCCCCCTTCTTTTTAACATTTATTAATGACCTTGTAGGGGGCATATAGAGTAATATTTCAATATTTGCAGATGACACTAAACTCTGCAGGGTAATCAATACAGAGGAGGACAATTTTATATTACAGGAGGATCTATGTAAACTAGAAGCTTGGGCTGATAAATGGCAAATGAGCTTTAATGGGGATAAATGTAAGGTAATGCACTTGGGCAGAGGAAATAAAATGTATAATTATATACTTAATTGTAAAACACTGTGCAAAACTGGAACTGAAAAAGACCTGGGTGTATTGGTGGACGACAAGCTCACGTTTAGTGGCCAGTGTCAGGCAGCTGCTGCAAAGGCAAATAAAATAATGGGATGCATTAAAAGAGGCATAGATGCTCATGAGGAGAACATAATTTTACCTCTATACAAGTCACTAGTGCGACCACACTTAGAATACTGTGTACTGGTCTCCGGTATATAAGAAAGACATGGCTGAACTAGAGCGGGTGCAGAGAAGAGCGACCAAGGTTATTAGAGGACTGGGGGGTCTGCAATACCAAGACAAGTTATTACACTTGGGGTTATTTACTGTGGAAAAAAGAAGGCTTAGAGGTGATCTTATTACTATGTACAAGTATATGAGGGGACAGTACAAAGACCTTTCTACTGATCTTTTTACTCTGAGGCCTGAGACGGGGACAAGGGGGCATCTTCTACGTCTGGAGGAAAGAAGGTTTAATCATAATCACAGACGGGGATTCTTTACTGTAAGAGCAGTGAGACTATGGAACTCTCTGCCGCATGATATTGTAATGAGTGATTCACTATTAAAATTTAAGAAGGGCATGGATGCCTTTCTTGAAAAGTACAATATTGCAGGTTATAAATACTAGATTCCTTGATAGGGCGTTGATCCAGGGAACTAGTCTGATTGTCGTATGGAGTCGTGAAGGAATTTTTTTCCCCAATGTGGAGCTTGGTGTTTGCCACATGGGTTTTTTTTGCCTTCCTCTGGATCAACATGTTAGGCTATGGGTTGAACTAGATGGACTTAGTCTTCCTTCAACCTTAAAAACTATGTTACTATATAATGGTGGCGAAAACGCAGCACTTCCGCAAAATAATTGGTAGTGCTGTTTTTTTTTCGCAATGATAATCCGCAGCGGAAATTTCCACAGCATGTGCACAGCACATGCGGATCATCATTGGGGAACATGGCAGGCCTTCTACCATGCGTTTTTTAAGCATTTCTGCAGCGTTTTTGCCGCTGCGGAAACACTTAAAAAGGAATCGTGGGCACACAGCCTAAGGGGACAAAAAGGAAAAAGTTTAATCTGAATATTCAAATCACTCCTGCCCCTCTATGACCCATTTTAAAATAAAACATATGGGCGTTATCCAATCAAAATATAAAAATAATTAACCTGATCAGTGAATGGCATAAAAACAAAAACCACCCTCATATGGCTGTATGGACAGAAAAATAAAGCTACTGCTCTTAGAAGAATAAGAAAAATGCAGAGCCGGGAAATAACATGGTCAGGAAGGGGTTAAATTCTGCCACTTCTATAGAAAATTGAACCCATTTCGCTGACTGCCTTCAATGGCAGCCAAATAAGGCAGAGGGTTAGAGGAATACCGACCTTATATTGTAGACTTCTAGGATGCTTAAGAAGTGGACAATCCCTTTAAGCTACATTGTGCAGACAAAGCCATGGCAGTGTAGAAGGCCGACAAGATCTCAGTGGAAAGGCTGCAGGTTTGCGTCTGCATTAGGCAAGTTATAGAGGTAGAAGTGTTGGGACCTTGTTGCTGTGCAGGTAGAATCTGGAGCCTCGGCACCATCCTGCGGAGCCCATACTACAGGGAGGAGGAGCAGCGCCATGTGTAGTAATCTGAGCAGGATAGTCAGTGTTCAGCCAGCACTGATGGAGACTGACACCCCAACTCATTACCCAATACATGACCGGCTTAAAGACCCTCTCCCATCAGAGCTTATCCTCTTACTATATTGTAATCAGATTATACAGCACTGTACTTACAGCGGCTCATTATACCTTTCTACTGGGCTAATTATTCTCTTTTCTCTGCTCTATGTAGAATTAGCTGGGTCCCCTCCTGACCCAGCCGCTCTCATCCCCCTGCCAGGGACTTTTGCAGGGACTTATGACTCCTACAAGGAAAACTGACCTCCTGTTTCTACATACAGCTTATAAATATTAGCAAAAATGTCCAATCACATTGTAAATATAACGGCATCCAAAAATGTGTGTGTCCAATAGACATTCCACACGGACAGTGTAGAGCAGGGGTCTCAAACTCGGCTGGGTATATGGGCCGCATATGGAAAAAATTGGAATTTGGGGGGCCGCATTCTTTGCAGGTCAAAGTGACATTTTTAGTGATGCCATTTTTTTTGTATACACCGTCTGAACATTTTTGCTGTGTTTATTTTATTTTTTTATAGCTTGGGTCGTTACGGATGTGGCGATAATAAATGTGCACTTTTTGTGTTTACTTTAGTTTATATATTTAGTTTATATATAAAGCAGCATTTTTAGTGGCATAATATTTTTTCATGCTTTATTTTTACAATTTTGTTTCCCTCTTTTGGCCACAGAGTAATATAGTTTCAGAATTAGCACCATATATAGTAATTCTGGCAAACATCTAGTAATATGCCCCATCCTGGTGGTCCCCATCTTGAAGTAACGTGCCCCATCCTGGTGGTCCCCATCTTGCAGTAACGTGGCCCATCCTGGTGGTCCCCATCTTGCAGTAACGTGGCCCATCCTGGTGGTCCCCATCTTGCAGTAACGTGGCCCATCCTGGTGGTCCCCATCTTGCAGTAATGTGGCCCATCCTGGTGGTCCCCATCTTGCAGTAATGTGGCCCATCCTGGTGGTCCCCATCTTGCAGTAATGTGGCCCCCATCTTGCAGTAATGTGGCCCCCATCTTGCAGTAATGTGGCCCCCATCTTGCAGTAATGTGGCCCATCCTGGTGGTCCCCATCTTGCAGTAATGTGGCCCATCCTGGTAGTCCCCATCTTGCAGTAATATGCCCATCCTGGTGGTCCCCATCTTGCAGTAATGTGCCCCATCCTGGTGGTCCCCATCTTGCAGTAATGTGCCCCATCCTGGTGGTCCCCATCTTGCAGTAATGTGGCCCATCCTGGTGGTCCCCATCTTGCAGTAATGTGGCCCATCCTGGTGGTCCCCATCTTGCAGTAATGTGGCCCATCCTGGTAGTCCTCATCTTGCAGTAATATGCCCATCCTGGTAGTCCCCATCTTGTAGTAATATGCCCCATCCTGGTGGTCCCCATCTTGTAGTAATGTGCCCCATTCTTGTCCCCACCTTGTAGTAATGTGCCCCATCCTAGTGGTCCCCATCTTGTAGTAATGTGCCCCATCCTGGTGGTCCCCATCTTGTAGTAATATGCCCCATCCTGGTGGTCTCCATCTTGTAGTAATATGCCCCATCCTGGTGGTCCCCATCTTGCAGTAATATGCCCCATCCTGGTGGTCCCCATCTTGCAGTAATATGCCCCATCCTGGTGGTCTCCATCTTGTAGTAATATGCCCCATCCTGGTGGTCCCCATCTTGCAGTAATATGCCCCATCCAGGTCCCCATCTAGTAGAATTGTCCTCTGCGCTGTTCTTCACACACATAAAAAAGTAAAAAAAAAAAAAAAAAAAAAAAAAAGATTCCTTTCACCTGTCCTCCGTTCCCTCTGCTTCCTTTGTGCACATGTGGCCCGCGGGCCGCATGTTTGAGACCTGTGGTGTAGACGGTTATGTAAAAGAATGGGAAGCCACTAGGTGGCAGCACAACGTCACATAACAGGATTTTTTATCCAGATGGCTGTGAATCTACTAGTCATTAGGTTACCTGACTCAAGTAATCATTCATAGATCTCCACAGCCCAATGTAGATGTATTGAAGTAGAACAGTGAGACCAGAACCAGTTAGGCTTGTATTTTACCAGTGAGATTCAAAAACACAATTTAAACTTCCTTGACATTACAATAATAAATACCAACCAAGGCCGGTTACCACAACACTGAAAACTGACAGCCACAAGTGGGTTACTATCCTGGCAGAGCTACCATCCGGCTCCCCTACGTAGAGGAATACCGAAAAGCCAATATATACGCCTAAGGGGAAATTGCTCAACGGTGAATGAGTACATGATAAAATCGAGGGAATTACAAAAACGCTTCCTACAAAAGGGATATCCTAAAAAAGTGCTAGGCCAACGCCCTTACAAGAGACAGAAATTCTCTATTGACCCCTAAAGCACGAGAACAACAAGATAATGAGATCCATCTAATAGGAACCTACGACGACCGAAATCAGGGGGTGATGAACATACTCTATGATCTTTGGGCAATTTTGAGATCAGATAAAGATCTGCAAGATGTGGTCCCTGAGAGCCCCAGGGTCACATACAGGAGAGGCAGGAACCTTAGAGATCACCTTGTGCGCAGCCACTTTGTGGAGGACAACACGGGCAAAACAACGTGGCTGAGCAGTGACACCACGGGGACTTATAGATGTGGTGACTGCAAAGCCTGCAAATACATCTGTAAAAGCAAGAAATGTATCAGTGCCACAACCAAACTAGAAGACCAAAATCACGAATTCACAAACTGCAAGACGCAAGGAGTAATCTATATGGCAACTCGCCAATGTCCGATGAACTACATCGGCAAAACCAAAGAGTTCCGGAGACGGATATTGCACCATATCGGTTATGTCAGACGTAGGGAGGACACAACTCTCTCGAGACACATGCGTGAGAAACACACCTTGGACCCGTTTTCTTTATACTTTCAAGCCATCGAAGTAGTACGCCCCCCGAGAGGAGGTAATTGGGACCAACTGCTGCTTCAGAAAGAAAGTAGATGGATCCATAGAATGAAATCCTATAACCCACACTACATAAATGAAACATTGTCCTTCTCATGCTTCATTGACACATAATAACATTTTCACCCCCTATGAAACCTCTTGAACCTCGCTAAAAACTCTCTAAAATATAATATGTAGAATCCAGTCCATGTTCTTCATAATGGATATTGGTCCACATAACTATCAAATCAGCGCCATATAGGACCAAAACTATTAAAGTTATTATACTTTAAAATCACAAAATGACCTCTTGAACAAATTGAACTTTGATAACAATTGGACAAATTTCATCAGAATTTCTTCCTTTGTTTTTAGATTATAAAATACTCATCTGAAGACTTAATAATACAGATACATCGATACAATCAGACACACTGATACAATCAGAATAAAAGTCATCCCAATGTCTATTATTATGGACATATTGATACGATCAAATGAAATGAACTTTGAGGAAATAGACGTCCGCAAGCGTTTGCTGGTGCGGAAGCAGTGACATAGCCAGATGGCATTTGTCACGATGAAAGGAAGTTCTGCATCGATGTAAGTGTAGGTGGGACGAGGTAGCACATGAAACAGGCAGATCTGTCTGTAAATAAAACAAATGACAAACTACGAACAAACACTATTAACAACTCATATCGCAACAAACTCGTAGAGACGACATTATAAGATGCAATGCAATATACCAGTCTCCTTCCCTAGATATAAAAGACATATTAATACTGTGAGATCGCAGTGCAGCCAAGACATCTCTGTGAGAAAAAGATCCTACTGGAAGAATGAGACGAGTCCCTGCATGATTATATGATCGCAACATGATACGCCTGCAACGCACCCGAGTCACTCGATTGGATGACAGAAGGGGGGGCGCACAAGAGGTGGCACCAACTTTCCTATAAAGTCACGCTGGTTTAGCCGCCAGACGCTGCCGGCAACCCTGCCGATAAGTTTATTACAAAACTATCGTACTATCAAACCAAAAAAGATCATAGACTGTGAGCCCCTGATGACCATGAGAGTCTCATATAAGAATGATGAAACGCGTAGGGCTGAGCATTTCTATAGAAAGTACTACAAGAGATGATTAGCCAGGCTACCTCAATATAAAGCTCCTAGATCAGGAGAAACAAGCACCGCACCGGTATATGACGGCAGCACTATAAAGCCGTTCTGAAGAGAATAGCACAGGACATGGTAAAATGAAGATTATTAATGCCATTATCAGACTGCAGACTCACAATGAGGAGAAATGAGATGGCATGATTTCTAATAGCCAGAGGCCAAATTGAAAAGGGAGTTATACATATAAATAAAGAGATACCCCTAGGAATTGTGACTAATCCCTGGCCTCCCAACAAGACAATATATATAAATGGTTAGCCGGTGAGATAAATTAAAACCATACACAATAGTCCTATGTTTAGGATAATTTTAGGAAATTTGTCACGGATTTTGGACACTTAAAAAAAAAAATCCTTTTTAAAATATTGAATAAAGGTTATTTTTTATATTTTACTCCCATTGGAGCATATTTATACTATATAAAAACAGTGAGGGGTCAATATTGGTTTAGTAGTTTCCATATTACTCTGGATAGGCTTCTCAGTGTCTGCGGCATGGCAGGCTGGATGGCAGCGTTCTGCTACGATCCAGCCTGCCATCTCAATGTAGCAGAGCTGGAGCCGTCGTAGGAACCATGGAAAGGTAAAGATGAGGTTTGTTAATTATTTTACTTCTATTGCAGGAGACATTGGCTTCAGCTGGAATGGGCGTGATGGTAAGTATGGTTTAATTTAGGATATTAAAGTATTGTGTGTTTATTTCAATTAAAAGATTTTATTCTGGGTGTTGGTGTTTTATTCACTTTCACTATGGGGTTAGTAATGGGCGCGTCTTATAGACACCTCCTCATTACTAACCTGGGCTTGATGTCAGCTGGCATTATAAGCTGACATCAACCCCAGCCCTATTACTCCAGTGCCACCGCTACAGGGCAGTGGGAGAGCGAGGCTAAGTGCCAGAATTGGCGTATCCTATGGATGTGTCATTTCTCGGGCGGCTGACGGCTGGTGTTTCTAGCCTGTGAGGCGGCCAATATTCATGGCTCCCTTCCTGGGCTATTAATATCAGCCCCCAGCTGTCTGCCTAGCCTTTGCTAGCTATTAAAATAGGGGGAACCCACGTCATTTTTCTTTGGGTCCCCCATTTTAAGATGGCGGATACACAGGTGCAAAATACTGATGAAACAATCACTCACAACCTACAATTTCATGGAGGGGGTGACTGCCTAGTATTAGAATTGCACAAAGATAGGCTTGTATAGGGTGCTGTTCACACTAGGGTAGTGCACAGTATCCGGCCCTGGGCACGGAGCGGGTCTGGGCCATGGCTGCACCCCATCGACAACATAGGACCCGGCTCCGAGTCCCCCATCCCCCAGGGTAGGGCTTCCAGCGTCACACATCTGCTATCTTTATGTGGGTCTGCTGCATCCTGGTAGTGCATTTGGCTTTGAAGATCAGGCCAGGTAAACACTGCTGCCCTTTCCTTACCCCCAGCATAGTGAGCGGGGGTGAGGAGCAAGGGGGAATGTGTGTGTGGAAATATAAGGAACAGGGGGGTAATGTGTCAGGAGACAGAGTAGGGGGAGAAAAGTTTGTGCGGGCACATAATAGAGACTGGGTAATGTGGGGAAAGGAGTAACATGAAGAGACAGTGTGAGGGCATACCAAAGAGGAGACAGTACATGTACTGATGGTGGTTCTGGTGATGTTGTACTGTACTGATGAGGGTTGTGATGCTGTATTTCTGCATACTGCTGGTAGTTCTATTGATGTATTTTTGTGCAGCTATTGGTTCTGATCCTGTACACATGGAACAGTCCATAACTTGTAAGATTACATGATACATGGCCATGTTAATAAAGTGTTGTGCTGTCTGAGAAGAGTTACTGTTTTTATTTGTTTTAGGAAAATTAAAGGGTTAGATCAAGTTTGTGATGAAAGTCTGCAATCACTGACAGCACACCTCTGAATTCTCATCGTGCGCATGTGCACTGCATGCGGTCAGGATTCTCTGGTGCTAGTGGTGAGAGCAGGAAGTCTTGAAACCACAATTATGCGAATTGCATACACATGATCACATGCCGACTAGACATGCATGGCCTCATTCTATACAAATTACTTGAGTGAGGCTGGTCACGTTTAGTTGGAATGTGGCCAGAAGTATGAAAATCTCATACTTGCACGCACATGACCTTTCAGGATTCTCCTGTACTGGAGGAAAGGTGAAAGTGTGCAGTGCATGCGCTGCGAGTATTCAGAAGTCTGCAGTCACCTAGAGTTCTTCCGACTTTAATCACAAACCTGGACAACCCTTTTAATTATACAATTAAGTACTGTAGCATGCCCAATCCTAACAGCGTGTAATATACTCAATGTCAGGATTCAGCTCTGCTAGCTGGGTCCAGCAGACACCACATGACCACTCGTATGTGATTTTCATACTTACGGTTATGTGACAACTAGCCTTTAATCCTGCTTCTCTTTATGAAATGGAGCTGTAGTTTTTGACTGAAATTGAGAGAATTAGGAAGAGTAGCTAGTCACGTGACTGTCAAAAAGCAAATCGTATATGAGCGGTCACATGACTACTATTCAAACTGCATGAGCGGTGTGTGTGGGGGGCGCCAAACTGAATTCCTGCTCCGGGTGCCGGAAAACAGATCTGCCTCTGTGCTAAGCTTGCAGATATGGTCAGAAGGTTCTGTAAGACATTGCACTATAGATCAGATATTCTTCCAGAAACAAACCGCCTGGAAGCCTCCTTGTCAGATTTATGCTTAAGAACTAATTATATTTTACTTTAAATATTTCTAATAAAGAAAATAATCAATACAGTAATTATAATCCATAATATTCCAATATGTTATATTACTTGTGATACGTCTGATATAGTCTAGCTTTATTAAATCATGTTTTGTTTCTGTAAAGGAAATCGAGGCTGAGCCTGCAGATATTGTTAGAAAGTCCTGTACCATGTTATTCTACAGATAAAATGTACTCACAGAAACCAGGCGTCTGGAGGTCTCCTGCAACAGACTTATCCTTGAGAACTAAGAATTGTAATGTTTAATCTGAACATGCATGGAAACTTTGTTACTGTGAGCCAGAACTTTGGTTTAGATACTGCACTCTTCTGTAACAGAGTAGGTCCCTCTCTCATTCATAGGGGTCCTGTATACACAATTTATGTCTCATCTCCATCTCTGAACTGTAACTATTATTCAAAATACATTTTTCTCTCATTCTAATCACCTGTGAATATGGATGTTTTGCTTGGAATACAGATTTCCATGTCATTTCATGATATTGTCTGGGCGTGCGTGGAAACTCCATGCAGGAGAGAAATTTACATTTAAATATTTCATCCTTTTGCAAGAAGGCCGACCCACTCCTCATTCCTATAGGTTTCTGTAGAAGTGTTTTTATATCTTAGCCTTATCTATACCTTTTTTAATTGTAAGTTTATTCTAAATTAACCTCCATTTTATTCAATTACCTATGAAGACCTGGTTTGTCCAGAAGTCTGCACCGACTTCTGCTCTCAAGCTCATCCAGTGGCCGGTATCATTATGGTATGGCATCCAGCGGCCAGTATCGTTATGGTATGGCATCCAGCGGCCAGTATCGTTATGGTATGGCATCCAGCGGCCAGTATCATTATGGTATGGCATCCAGTGGCCAGTATCATTATGGTATGGCATCCAGTGGCCAGTATCATTATGGTATGGCATCCAGTGGCCAGTATCATTATGGTATGGCATCCAGTGGCCAGTATCATTATGGTATGGCATCCAGTGGCCAGTATCATTATGGTATGGCATCCAGTGGCCAGTATCATTATGGTATGGCATCCAGTGGCCAGTATCATTATGGTATGGCATCCAGTGGCCAGTATCATTATGGTACGGCATCCAGTGGCCAGTATCATTATGGTATGGCATCCAGTAGCCAGTATCATTATTATACACACTATAATCCTCCCAATTGGCATCAAGATAACAGAACAGTAGTGTTGCGCAGACGTGCTTGGATAAGGTGTCATCTGAGCATGCTCGGGTGCTAACAGATTATCTTTTGCGTGCTCTAATAATATGTTCACACCGCCGCGGCTCCACACAAACTGGCAAGCCCTGCATGTATTGCGGCGGTCTAACAGCCGTGAGACATGCAGCCGCGGTGACGCAAACATATTTTTCAAGCACGCCGAAGATACTCTTAGCACCCGAGAATACTCGGATAACGCCTTATCGGAGCACGTTAGCTTATCACTACAGAACAGATCTGAACAGTGCTCAGGATTCTCCTCACCTAGCACCCTGCCGAGAATAATAAATGCCTGTAGCCAATTTCCAAAAGTCCCTCCTACATTGCTCACCCTCCACCTCCCTATGCTTTTTCCCTGCTCCCACATTTCAGTGACGAAACACTCAAGTGGCAGTAAAGTAGATAAAGCTGCAGTTTTCCTTTTCCAAATATTTTTAACTTCCATTTTTTAAATGAGGCCCTAATGGTCCTTGAAAGCATACACACACGCTCCCAAGTCAGACTTTGTTGCAGACGGACAAGCCTATTTTTGGTAACAGTCTCTGCTGCCACTGGCCAAGTCCCAACACATCCTTCTGCATCATCAACCCTAACAGACCATGCTGCTACAGGCCCCTCACACTGTGGTCCCAACTGCAACACCCGGTGGCCTAAAAGATGTACCCAGGTCACCGTACGTGAGGTGTGAAAGCGTGTAACTGGCATGTCTCACCGGAGGTCATCACCACAACCCACTAATGGTCCATCCTAACTGACTCTGGGCATTTTGAGGACCTGATGCAAAGTATCTTCTGGATTAACGACCTCTGATGAAGTCTGCAATAATGAAAAATAATAATAATAAAGTAAACGCTGCATTGCACCGAATGACCAGCAGGTGGCAACGAAGTCACAACATTAACTAGCCCCCTATTGTAGAAAACCTAAACACCATCAGGAGGTGCTGAGGCTTCATGAGAACGCGCCACCCCCAAACTTAAAAGGCTTTTCCACTATTCAGACAACTTCTCAATCACTGTTTCCCCTGAGTAAAATAATAACTATTCTACTCTGTGCCATTCCAGCAGTGTCAGCACTGGCTCTCCCGGGGTCCGCGATCCCTGCGGCCAATCAGAGGTGTCTTCACTCTCTCGTACTTTGGAGGAATTGACCGCTGCAGCTGCTCTCCCACTTCCTCCAGATGTCAATGATGTCTGTAGGAGAGGAAAGTGAAGCCAGCGCTGAATGTCACGCCAAAGATGGCTGCCCTCCTATTATATAAATCTCACTATAACTCCACCACCAGCCTATCACATTCCTAGTTCCACATCCAACCTCCATATCAAACCCTGTAATAAACCCTTCATTACCTGGTCTTGTCAGGACCTCAATAAACCCAGCCTTTTTGAGGCCTAGTTCTGTACGGCCATTAATAATGCACTGGTGTAAATAATGTGTGTGAGGTAAATGGTGTGGAAAACCGGATTGTAATCAAGCAATGATTTCTTCAATTGGACTGCAATGTCCTGAACCATACGACTTGTACCAGTCATGTGACTTATGCTGCCCCAGGACTACAGCCATATTGGCCAAAGCTGTGATATCACAGAGGCACATACCAGCATGTGGAAGCATGGCGACATAGCGATGACATCACAATGGCAGGTGCCGGAATGTGGAATCTATGACAGCGATGACATCACAATGGCAGGTGCCGGAATGTGGAATCTATGACAACGATGACATCACAATGGCAGGTGCCGGAATGTGGAATCTATGACATAGCGATGACATCACAATGGCAGGCGCCTATATACACACGGGAGACACACGGGAGCTCACAAACCACAAGGAAGGCAAGAAGAATCGATTGGAGAATAGGGACAGGAGAAAGCCAAGAAGAACAGAATAACCCGCTTCTTAGCCTTCACTGAGCCATGACAAGACTGAGCGGATGGAAGCGGAGGAGGAGACCCAGGACCCCGTCACATCCACCTGACTGATGAGAAAGGGGAGAAATTATGTAGATTATGTAGCAGCATTACAACTATTCTCGTTACCCATAGCAACCAGTCAGAGCTCAGCTTTTATTAAAGGGGTATTCCCATCTCCAAAATCCTCTCCCAATATGTAGTAGGTGTAATAATAATAATATTAGATATCCATGCTTACAACCACCAGTTATCTAGTTGCTAGTGGTCGTAACCATGGATACCTAAGGTCCTGCAATGCCTGCACATGAGGGAAGAGACAGCGAAGCAGAAAAACTATTCTACATTTCTAATTGAGGTTTTTTCTAATATTATTATTACACCTACTACATATTGGGATAGGATCTTGGAGATGGGAATACCCTTTTAATCTCTGATTGCTATGGGTAACTAGGAGAGTTTGTTGCTCAGCTTTGATAAGGGATGACAGATTTTACTAGACTAAGTGGATATCATTGGTGCAACCAGTGCAGCTGCACAGGGGGCTAATAGGTTAGGGGGTCACTCACCTTCATTTTGTTAATTCTGTGTATTGCTGTAGCAGTGCTGTGCGCGTATATTGATGCTGTGGGGCAGGGGCGTACATAGAAATCATCGGGCCCATAGCAGAAGTTTGAGTTGAGGTCTCTCCCTTCAAAAGAAATGAATAAAAAAATTATATTTGTCAGTGTCACAACTTTCCAGCCTTTACATAGTAATTTTCCCCCTGCTGAAGTCCTAGATTCCCCTCTCATTGCCACCATAACGTATGATGCCAACAAAAGTGCCCCCCAAACACAGTATGATACCCCCCATGGTGAATTCCTCTACCTTAGCCTCCACATGTACAGTAGGGTCATCAAACTATGCCCCCCCTCAACTCCCAAGGCAAAGTAAGGTGACCACAACACAGCAATCCCCCAACTGTGACCCCCACACAGCCCTCCATGTAGAGTAATGGGCCTACATACAGTGTAATGGCCCCACACTGTATAATAGTCTGCACTAGCTCTCCAAACAGTATGATGGACACCACATAGGTCAGAGTAATATTCAGCTCACCCTTGAAGGATTCCCAGTGGGTTCCATATAACGAAGCACAGGATCCAGTCTCTGCCAGATGTAGAAGCAAGGTGCATCCAAATCCAGTACAAAAAAAGTCTTTATAAGAACGATTGAAACAATGGCATTGTTGTGACACACCATTTAGGTGTAGTTGGGGGTTTGGAAGGTGCACAAAATATGAGTCTAAGAACATGCAGAGTGTTCAAAACGCGTTCGGTGTTGCACATTTTCTACACCTTCCAAACCCCCAACTACAGCTAAATGGTGTCACAACAATCCATTTGTTTTTTTACTGGAGCTGGATATTCACTTCAATCCAAGCATGATGGACCCCACACAAACCTTAACACTGTATAATTGCTTGCATACTGTATAATGGCCCCACACAACCCTTCAAATATTATAATGGCCCCCCATAGTATAACACGCCACCATAATCCTCCATGCAATAAAATACTCACTATAGTGCTCCACAGAGCATAATTCACTTCCCCATGGTCCTCCTCACAGAATAATACACTCCCCATGGTCCTCCACACAGTAATATGCACCCGCCCATAGGGTAAAACTCAACCCCCCCGCCCATAAGATAAAACTCAACCCCCCCCTCCATAGGGTGAAATACAACCCCCCCATAGGGTGAAACGCAAACCCCCGCCCATAGGGTAAAACACAACCCCACCCCCCATAGGGTAAAACGCAGCCCACAGTTTTCCAGTATTATGGGCACCACGTACTCACTGATTTTTTTTAAGAAAAATACAATACTCACCGCTCCTTGTTCCCCCACTGCTTCAGTCTCTGCAGCGCATATACTCACCTCAGCAGCTACACTATCTGACACAGCATGGAGTGCGATGAAGTGTCGTCATCGTGCCCGCTGTGTCAGATGCAGGAGGGAGGGAGCATTAAATGCTGCCGTTCAGTCAATACCATGGCTAATCACTAACAGAGGCATTTAAGTGTCCTGGTAGCTACTTCACTCATGTACCTCTTCCCATCGCCCCATAGAAGTGATTGCCGAAGATTTACCATGGCAGTCAGGGGCCTTAAAGAAGGATTCAATCACTGCCATCTTAGTACTCCTATAAAGCTTGGCTTCACAAGAGAATGTCAATTAAACTACATGCATATACTGCAATAATACAAAATTACAAAATATAGTATAAGGGGTTAAATGATCACATAAGTCCACTAAGTTAACTTAAAAATAAAGTAAAAATTGAAAAAGTTTTGAAAAATATGAACGTTTAAATTATACTTCAACCGTTATGTTAAAATACCCCCCAAAACATAAAATGAAATGCTCTTCTTCACAAAAAAAACACAATCAAAAGCAATGACATTTAATGCAACCCAAAAAGGTATCAAAAACGGATCAATTCACTTGTATTGAGAGAGGCTGAACACATCCAGTCGGCACGTGATAGCGTGTATGCAAATTGCAATCTTGCGGCGCCAGTACTAGAGAAATTCTGTCCGCTCGCACACTGTGCACTTTAAGGAGCCACAAGTCTGACTGCAGATGGCGCCCCAAACCTGGGCAAACCTTTTAATATACCCCAAAATTGTATCAATAAAAGCTACGCAAAATCACACCCTCACAAAGGTCCATCAACAGAAAAAAAAATGTAAAAGGTCTCAGAATATGGTGACCCAAACCAATTTCTTTAGTGTTGTTACATAGTTGTTTAACCACCGTGGGAGATAAAACACCTTGAGTTTGGTATTGCGGTTATCTCAATGACCTGGAGAATTATATTATAATCTAAAAACAAATCCTTAAAAGACAATAGTGGAATTGCTTTTATCTCATTATTTCATCCCAACACAGATTTTGTTTCTCTCCACATTTCAGACATATGATAAATATATAGTTGTATAGTTTGTTTTTATCTTAGTGGTGAAAACTTTTCATTTTGTTTCATTTTGCAACAAAGAAAATTACTCGTTTCCCACTATTTCCTGTGGCCAAATATTTTCCTATTGGTAAAGCAAAATGAGGATTTAGTTTGTGTGAGTGAAGCTCATGTTTTTATTGACAAAAGTTTGGGGAACATAGAAGATTTTGATTCTTTTTTAAAATCATTATTTGGGTATGTTATATGGTTATTAAAGGGGTAAATACTTGTTATGGTGCTAATATTATGGGTTCAATAATTTAACGTTTTATATGGCGATTGGATTAAATGATACTTCCGCGTTTTAAATTTTTATACCTTTGAAATCAGATCGGGGCCCGTCTGCCCACCAGGGACAGGTGATCGGGGCCCGTCTGCCCACCAGGGACAGGTGATCGGGGCCCGTCTGCCCACCAGGGACAGGTGATCGGGGCCCGTCTGCCCACCAGGGACAGGTGATCGGGGCCCGTCTGCCCACCAGGGACAGGTGATCGGGGCCCGTCTGCCCACCAGGGACAGGTGATCGGGGCCCGTCTGCCCACCAGGGACAGGTGATCGGGGCCCGTCTGCCCACCAGGGACAGGTGATCGGGGCCCGTCTGCCCACCAGGGACAGGTGATCGGGGCCCGTCTGCCCACCAGGGACAGGTGATCGGGGCCCGTCTGCCCACCAGGGATAGGTGATCGGGGCCCGTCTGCCCACCAGGGACAGGTGATCGGGGCCCGTCTGCCCACCAGGGACAGGTGATCGGGGCCCGTCTGCCCACCAGGGACAGGTGATCGGGGCCCGTCTGCCCACCAGGGACAGGTGATCGGGGCCCGTCTGCCCACCAGGGACAGGTGATCGGGGCCCGTCTGCCCACCAGGGACAGGTGATCGGGGCCCGTCTGCCCACCAGGGACAGGTGATCGGGGCCCGTCTGCCCACCAGGGACAGGTGATCGGGGCCCGTCTGCCCACCAGGGACAGGTGATCGGGGCCCGTCTGCCCACCAGGGACAGGTGATCGGGGCCCGTCTGCCCACCAGGGACAGGTGATCGGGGCCCGTCTGCCCACCAGGGACAGGTGATCGGGGCCCGTCTGCCCACCAGGGACAGGTGATCGGGGCCCGTCTGCCCACCAGGGACAGGTGATCGGGGCCCGTCTGCCCACCAGGGACAGGTGATCGGGGCCCGTCTGCCCACCAGGGACAGGTGATCGGGGCCCGTCTGCCCACCAGGGACAGGTGATCGGGGCCCGTCTGCCCACCAGGGACAGGTGATCGGGGCCCGTCTGCCCACCAGGGACAGGTGATCGGGGCCCGTCTGCCCACCAGGGACAGGTGATCGGGGCCCGTCTGCCCACCAGGGACAGGTGATCGGGGCCCGTCTGCCCACCAGGGACAGGTGATCGGGGCCCGTCTGCCCACCAGGGACAGGTGATCGGGGCCCGTCTGCCCACCAGGGACAGGTGATCGGGGCCCGTCTGCCCACCAGGGACAGGTGATCGGGGCCCGTCTGCCCACCAGGGACAGGTGATCGGGGCCCGTCTGCCCACCAGGGACAGGTGATCGGGGCCCGTCTGCCCACCAGGGACAGGTGATCGGGGCCCGTCTGCCCACCAGGGACAGGTGATCGGGGCCCGTCTGCCCACCAGGGACAGGTGATCGGGGCCCGTCTGCCCACCAGGGACAGGTGATCGGGGCCCGTCTGCCCACCAGGGACAGGTGATCGGGGCCCGTCTGCCCACCAGGGACAGGTGATCGGGGCCCGTCTGCCCACCAGGGACAGGTGATCGGGGCCCGTCTGCCCACCAGGGACAGGTGATCGGGGCCCGTCTGCCCACCAGGGACAGGTGATCGGGGCCCGTCTGCCCACCAGGGACAGGTGATCGGGGCCCGTCTGCCCACCAGGGACAGGTGATCGGGGCCCGTCTGCCCACCAGGGACAGGTGATCGGGGCCCGTCTGCCCACCAGGGACAGGTGATCGGGGCCCGTCTGCCCACCAGGGACAGGTGATCGGGGCCCGTCTGCCCACCAGGGACAGGTGATCGGGGCCCGTCTGCCCACCAGGGACAGGTGATCGGGGCCCGTCTGCCCACCAGGGACAGGTGATCGGGGCCCGTCTGCCCACCAGGGACAGGTGATCGGGGCCCGTCTGCCCACCAGGGACAGGTGATCGGGGCCCGTCTGCCCACCAGGGACAGGTGATCGGGGCCCGTCTGCCCACCAGGGACAGGTGATCGGGGCCCGTCTGCCCACCAGGGACAGGTGATCGGGGCCCGTCTGCCCACCAGGGACAGGTGATCGGGGCCCGTCTGCCCACCAGGGACAGGTGATCGGGGCCCGTCTGCCCACCAGGGACAGGTGATCGGGGCCCGTCTGCCCACCAGGGACAGGTGATCGGGGCCCGTCTGCCCACAAGGGACAGGTGATCGGGGCCCGTCTGCCCACCGGGACAGGTGATCGGGGCCCGTCTACATGGTGGGCGCTTCTAGAAGTACTCCTAGTGTGCAGTTCTAGAACTACCCGTAGTGCCGTGAGCAGTTCTAGAACTTCTAGTGTGCAGTTCTAATACTGCTCCCGGTGGGCGCTTCTAGAACTACCCCCCCGGTGGGCGCTTCTAGAACTACCCCCCCCCCCGGTGGGCGCTTCTAGAACTACCCCCCCGGTGGGCGCTTCTAGAACTACCCCCCCCCCCCCGGTGGGCGCTTCTAGAACTCCCCCCCCGGTGGGCGCTTCTAGAACTCCCCCCCCCCGTGGGCGCTTCTAGAACTGCCCCCGGTGGGCGCTTCTAGAACTACCCCCCCCCCCCCCCCGTGGGCGCTTCTAGAACTACCCCCGTGGGCGCTTCTAGAACTAAACCCCCCCCCCCCCGTGGGCACTTCTAGAACTACCCCCCCCCCCCCGTGGGCGCTTCTAGAACTAACCCCCCCCCCCCCGTGGGCGCTTCTAGAACTACCCCCCCGGTGGGCGCTTCTAGAACCCCCCCCCCCCCCCCCGGTGGACGCTTCTAGAACTACCCCCGGTGGGCGCTTCTAGAACTACCCCCGGTGGGCGCTTCTAGAACTACCCCCGGTGGGCGCTTCTAGAACTACCCCCGGTGGGCGCTTCTAGAAGTCCTCTTAGTGTGCAGTTCTAGAACTACACCTGGTGTCTGTGGGCGGTTATAGAACTACCCCTGGTGCCGTGAGTAGTTCTAGAACTTCTTTTAGTGTGCGGTTCTAATACTGCTCCTGGTGGGCGCCTTTAGAACTTCCCCTGGTGGGCGGTTCTAGAAGTACTCCTAGTATGCAGTTCTAGAACTACCCCTGGTGGGTGGTTCTGAAACTACCCCTGGTGCCGTGAGTGGTTCTAGAACTTCAACTAGTGTGCAGTTCTAATAATGCTCCAGGTAGGTGGTTCTAGAAGTACTCTAGTGAGCAGTTCTAGAAATACCCCTGGTGCCGGTGGGCTCTTCTAGAACTATCCCTCGTGGGCGCTTCTAGAACTACACATAGTGCCGGTGAGCGGTTCTGAAGCTACCTCTGGTGGGCGCTTCTAGAAGTACTCGTAGTGTGCAGTTCTAGACCTACTCCTGGTGGGCGGTTATAGAACTACACCTGGTGGGCGGTTATAGAACTACACCTGGTGGGCGGTTATAGAACTACACCTGGTGCCGTGAGCAGTTCTAGAACTTCTTTTAGTGTGCGGTTCTAATACTGCTCCTGGTGGGCGCTTTTAGAACTTCCCCTGGTGGGCGGTTCTAGAAGTACTCCTAGTATGCAGTTCTAGAACTACCCCTGGTGCCGGTGGGCGCTTCTATAACTACCCCTGGTGGGCAGTTCTAGATCTACACCTGGTGCCGGTGGACGGTTCTAGAACCACTCCTAGTGTGCAGCTCTAGAACTGCCCCTGGGAGCGCTTCTAGAACTACCCCTCACGGGCGCTTCTAGAAGTACTCCTAGTGTGCAGTTCTAGAACTACCCGCAGTGCCGTGAGCAGTTCTAGAACTTCTAGTGTGCAGTTCTAATACTGCTCCTGGTGGGCGCTTTTAGAACTACCCCCGGTGCCGTCGGGCGCTTCTAGAACTACACCTAGTGCCGGTGAGCGGTTCTGAAACTACCCCCGCTGGGCGCTTCTAGAAGTACTCTTAGTGTGCAGTTCTAGAACTACTCCCGGTGCCGATGAGCGCTTCTAGAGCTACCTCTGGTGGGCGCTTCTAGAAGTACTCCTAGTGTCCCGTTCTAGAACTACCCCTGGTGCCGTGAGCGGTTCTAATACTGCTCCTGGTGAGCGGTTTTAGACCTACCCTTGGTGGGCGGTTCTAGAAGTACTCCTAGTGTGCAGTACTAGAACTACCCCTGGTGCCGGTGTGCGCTTCTAGAACTACCCCTGGTGCCATGATCGGTTGTAGAACTTCTTCTAGATTGCGGTTCTAATACTGCTCCTGGTGGGCGCTTCTAATACTATCACTGGTGGGCAGTTCTAGTACTACTCATTGTGCTGGTGGGCACTTCTAGAACTACCCCTGGTGGGTGGTTCTGAAACTACTGGTGCTGATGGACTCTTCTAGAAATACCCCTGGTGGGCAGTCATAGAACTACCTCTGGTGCTGGTGGGCGCTTCTAGAACTACCCCTGGTGGGCGCTTCTAGAACTAACCGCAGTGTAGTGTGCGGTTCTAATACTGTTCCAGGTGGGCGCTTCTAAAGCTACCCCTGGCGGGCGCTTCTAGAACTACCCCTGGCGGGCGCTTCTAGAACTACCCGCAGTGTAGTGTGTGGTTCTAATACTGTTCCAGGTGGGCGCTTCTAGAACTACATCTCTTGGGCGCTTCTAGAAGTACTCTTAGTGTGCGGTTCTAGAACTACCCCTGATACAGGTGGGCGGTTCTAGAACTACTGCTAATATGCAGTTCTAGAACTACCCCTGGTGGGCGCTTCTAGAACTACCCGCAGTGTAGTGTGCGGTTCTAATACTGTTCCAGGTGGGCGCTTCTAGAAGTACTCCTAGTGTGCAGTTCTAGAACTACTCCCGGTGCCGATGGAAGCTTCTAGAACTACCCCCCGATGGGCGCTTCTAGAACTACCCCTCACGGGCGCTTCTAGAAGTACTCCTAGTGTGCAGTTCTAGAACTACCCGCAGTGCCGTGAGCAGTTCTAGAACTTCTAGTGTGCAGTTCTAATACTACCCCCGGTGGGCGCTTCTAGAACTACCCCCGGTGGGCGCTTCTAGAACTACCCCCGGTGGGCGCTTCTAGAACTACCCCCGGTGGGCGCTTCTAGAACTACCCCCGGTGGGTGCTTCTAGAACTACCCCCGGTGGGCGCTTCTAGAACTACCCCCGGTGGGCGCTTCTAGAACTACCCCCGGTGGGCGCTTCTAGAACTACCCCCGGTGGGCGCTTCTAGAACTACACCTAGTGCTGGTGAGCGGTTCTGAAACTACCCCCGCTGGGCGCTTCTAGAAGTACTCTTAGTGTGCAGTTCTAGAACTACTCCCGGTGCCGATGGACGGTTCTAGAACTACCCCCGGTGCCGATGGGCGCTTCTAGAACTACCCCCGGTGCCGTGAGCGGTTCTAGCACTTCTAGTGTGCGGTTCTAATACTGCTCCTGGTGAGCGCTTTTAGACCTACCCTTGGTGGGCGGTTCTAGAAGTACTCCTAGTGTGCAGTACTAGAACTACCCCTGGTGCCGGTGTGCGCTTCTAGAACTACCCCTGGTGCCATGATCGGTTGTAGAACTTCTTCTAGATTGCGCTTCTAATACTGCTCCTGGTGGGCGCTTCTAATACTATCACTGGTGGGCAGTTCTAGTACTACTCATTGTGCTGGTGGGCACTTCTAGAACTACCCCTGGTGGGTGGTTCTGAAACTACTGGTGCCGATGGGCGCTTCTAGAAAAACCCCTGGTGGGCGCTTCTAGAACTACCCGTAGTGTGTGGTTCTAATACTGTTCCAGGTGGGCGCTTCTAGAACTACATCTTGTGGGTGCTTCTATAAGTACTCAGTGTGCGGTTCTAGAACTACCCCTGGTGCAGGTGGGCGGTTCTAGTACTACCTCTAGTGTGCAGTTCTCGAACTACTGCTAACATGCAGTTCTAGAACTACCCCTGGTGCCCGTGGGGGGTTCTAGAGCTACCCCTGGTGGGCGCTACTAGAACTACACCTGGTGGGTGCTTCTAGAAGTACTCCTAGTATGCAGTTCTAGAACTACCCCGGTGCCGTGAGTGGTACTAGAACTAGTCCTGGTGGGCAGTTCTAGAACTTCTTCTAGTGTGCAGTTCTAATACTGCTCCTGGTGGGCGCTTTTAGAACTTCCCCTGGTGGGCGGTTCTAGAAGTACTCCTAGTGTGCAGTACTAGAACTACCCCTGGTGCCGGTGTGCGCTTCTAGAACTACCCCTGGTGCCATGATCGGTTGTAGAACTTCTTCTAGATTGTGCTTCTAATACTGCTCCTGGTGGGCGCTTCTAATACTATCACTGGTGGGCAGTTCTAGTACTACTCATTGTGCTGGTGGGCACTTCTAGAACTACCCCTGGTGGGTGGTTCTGAAACTACTGGTGCCGATGGGCGCTTCTAGAAAAACCCCTGGTGGGCGCTTCTAGAACTACCCGTAGTGTGTGGTTCTAATACTGTTCCAGGTGGGCGCTTCTAGAACTACATCTTGTGGGTGCTTCTATAAGTACTCAGTGTGCGGTTCTAGAACT
The DNA here is from genome assembly GCF_046119375.1 of Phyllobates terribilis. NCBI lineage: Eukaryota > Metazoa > Chordata > Amphibia > Anura > Dendrobatidae > Phyllobates > Phyllobates terribilis. The sequence goes on from NW_027362894.1 coordinate 3,920,458, forward strand.
ACCCCTGGTGCAGGTGGGCGGTTCTAGTACTACCTCTAGTGTGCAGTTCTCGAACTACTGCTAACATGCAGTTCTAGAACTACCCCTGGTGCCCGTGGGGGGTTCTAGAGCTACCCCTGGTGGGCGCTACTAGAACTACACCTGGTGGGTGCTTCTAGAAGTACTCCTAGTATGCAGTTCTAGAACTACCCCGGTGCCGTGAGTGGTACTAGAACTAGTCCTGGTGGGCAGTTCTAGAACTTCTTCTAGTGTGCAGTTCTAATACTGCTCCTGGTGGGCGCTTTTAGAACTTCCCCTGGTGGGCGGTTCTAGAAGTACTCCTAGTATGCAGTTCTAGAACTACCCCTGGTGCCGGAGGGTGCTTCTGGAACTACCCCTGGTGGGTGGTTCTGAAACTACCCCTGGTGCTGTGAGTGGTTCTAGAACTTCTACTAGTGTGCAGTTCTAATAATGCTCCTGGTAGGTGGTTCTAGAAGTACTCTAGTGAGCAGTTCTAGAAATATCCCTGGTGCCGGTGGGCTCTTCTAGAATTACTCCTAGTGTGCAGTTCTAGAACTTCCCCCTAGGGGGTGCTTCTAGAACTACACCTAGTGCCGGTGAGCGGTTCTGAAGCTACCTCCGCTGGGCGCTTCTAGAACTACCCCTGGTGGGCGCTTTTAGAAGTACTCTTAGTGTGCAGTTCTAGAACTACACCTGGTGTCTGTGGGCGGTTCTAGAGCTACATCTGGTGGGCGGTTATAGAACTACCCCTGGTGCCGTGAGCAGTTCTAGAACTTCTTTTAGTGTGCGGTTCTAATACTGCTCCTGGTGGGCGCTTTTAGAACTTCCCCTGGTGGGCGGTTCTAGAAGTACTCCTAGTATGTAGTTCTAGAACTACCCCTGGTGCCGGTGGGCGGTTCTAGATCTACACCTGGTGTCGGTGAACGGTTCTAGAACTACCCCCTGGTGGGTGGTTCTGAAACTACCCCTGGTGCTGTGAGTGGTTCTAGAACTTCTACTAGTGTGCAGTTCTAATAATGCTCCTGGTAGGTGGTTCTAGAAGTACTCTAGTGAGCAGTTCTAGAAATACCCCTGGTGCCCGGTGGGCTATTCTAGAACCACTCCTAGTGTGCAGCTCTAGAACTACCCCCGGTGGGCGCTTCTAGAACTACCCCCGGTGGGCGCTTCTAGAACTACCCCTCACGGGCGCTTCTAGAAGTACTCCTAGTGTGCAGTTCTAGAACTACCCGCAGTGCCGTGAGCAGTTCTAGAACTTCTAGTGTGCAGTTCTAATACTGCTCCTGGTGGGCACTTTTAGAACTACCCCCGGTGCCGATGGGCGCTTCTAGAACTACCCCTGGTGGGCGCTTTTAGACCTACCCCTGGTGGGCGCTTTTAGACCTACCCTTGGTGGGCGGTTCTAGAAGTACTCCTAGTGTGCAGTACTAGAACTACCCCTGGTGCCATGATCGGTTGTAGAACTTCTTCTAGATTGCGGTTCTAATACTGCTCCTGGTGGGCGCTTCTAATACTATCACTGGTGGGCAGTTCTAGTACTACCCATTGTGCTGGTGGACAGTTCTAGTACTACCCATTGTACTGGTGGGCAGTTCTAGTACTACCCCTGGTGGGTGGTTCTGAAACTACTGGTGCCGATGGGTGCTTCTAGAACTACCCCTGGTGGCCAGTCATAGAACTACCCCTGGTGGCCAGTCATAGAACTACCCCTGGTGGCCAGTCATAGAACTACCCCTGGTGGTCAGTCATAGAACTACCCGCAGTGTAGTGTACGGTTCTAATACTGTTCCAGGTGGGCGCTTCTAGAACTACATCTTGTGGGCGCTTCTAGAAGTACTCTTAGTGTTCCGTTCTAGAACTACCCCCAGTGCCGTGAGCGGTTCTAGAACTTCTAGTGTGCGGTTCTAATACTGCTCCTAGTGGGCGCTTTTAGACCTACCCTTGGTGGGCGGTTCTAGAAGTGCTCCTAGTGTGCAGTACTAGAAGTACCCCTGGTGCCGGTGTGCGTTTCTAGAACTACCCCTGGTGCCATGATCGGTTCTAGAAATTCTTCTAGATTGCGGTTCTAATACTACCCATTGTGCTGGTGGGCAGTTCTAGAACCACCCCTGGCGGGCAGTTCTAGAATCACCCCTGGCGCCGTGAGCGGTTCTAATACTGCTTCTGGTGGGCGCTTTTAGCACTAACCCTGGTGGGCGGTTCTAGAAGTACTCCTAGTATGCAGTTCTAGAACTACCCCTGGTGCCGGTGGGCGCCTCTAGAACTATCCCTGGTGCCAGAGTGCACTTCTAGAATGACTCCAGGTGGGCGCTTCTAGAACTACCCCTGGAGGGCGGTTCTAATACTGCTCCTGGTGGGCGCTTTTAGAACTACCCGTGGTGGGCGGTTCTAATACTGCTCCTGGTGGGCGCTTCTAGACCTAACCCCGGCGGACGCTTCTAGAACTACCCCTGGTGGGCGCTACTAGAGCTACCCCTGGTGGGCGCTACTAGAACTACCCCTGGTGGGCGCTACTAGAACTACCCCTGGTGGGCGCTACTAGAACTACCCCTGGTGGGCGCTACTAGAACTACCCCTGGTGGGCGCTACTAGAACTACATCTTGTGGGCGCTTCTAGAAGTACTCCTCGTGTGCGGTTCTAGAACTGCCCCCGGTGCAGGTGGGCGATTCTAGAACTACCTCTAATGTGCAGTTCTAGAACTACTGCTAATATGCAGTTCTAGAACTACCCATAGAGAGCGCTTCTAGAACTACCCCTGGTGTCTGTGGGCGGTTCTAGAGCTACACCTGGTGGGCGGTTATAGAACTACCCCTGTTGCCGTGAGCAGTTCTAGAACTTCTTTTAGTGTGCGGTTCTAATACTGCTCCTGGTGGGCGCTTTTAAATCTACACCTGGTGCCGGTGGACGGTTCTAGAACTACCCCTGGTGGGTGGTTCTGAAACTACCCCTGGTGCTGTGAGTGGTTCTAGAACTTCTACTAGTGTCCAGTTCTAATAATGCTCCTGGTAGGTGGTTCTAGAAGTACTCTAGTGAGCAGTTCTAGAAATACCCCTGGTGCCGGTGAGCTCTTCTAAAACTACTCCTAGTGTGCAGCTCTAGAACTACCCGCAGTGCTGTGAGCACTTCTACAACTACCCCCCTCGTGGGCACTTCTACAACTACCCCCCTCGTGGGCACTTCTACAACTACCCCCCTCGTGGGCACTTCTACAACTACCCCCCTCGTGGGCACTTCTACAACTACCCCCCTCGTGGGCACTTCTACAACTACCCCCCTCGTGGGCACTTCTACAACTACCCCCCTCGTGGGCACTTCTACAACTACCCCCCTCGTGGGCACTTCTACAACTACCCCCCTCGTGGGCACTTCTACAACTACCCCCCTCGTGGGCACTTCTACAACTACCCCCCTCGTGGGCACTTCTAGAAGTACCCCTCGTGGGCACTTCTAGAAGTACCCCTCGTGGGCGCTTCTAGAAGTACTCCTCGTGGGCGCTTCTAGAAGTACTCCTAGTGTCCAGTTCTAGAACTACCCCTGATGCCGATGTGATCTTCTATAACTACCCTTGGAGGGCGGTTCTAGAACTACCCCTGGTGCCATGATCGGTTCTAGAACTTTCTTCTAGTGTGCGGTTCTAATACTGCTCCTGGTGGGCGCTTCTAGAACTACCCCTGGTGGGTGGTTCTAGAACTACTCCTGGTAGTATACATCTATTCTATATTTTTCGATTTTAACTATTGTATGTACATTGGTGTGAGTGCCTGTCTCTAGGGTGTCTTACTTAACCGTGTATTTATTATAGGTTTTTTAATTTCCTATTTATGCATAATTTGACAATTTTGTTCGGTTGTTCTTGATTGGTTCTTTGACATTCCTAGTTTGCCTATGGGGTCAATGCACCAAAATGAGTCATCTAGCGTCAATGAACTTTAACCACCTTCACTGCACACATCAGTGTTGTGCCCTTCTCCCCCGCCCCCCCAAATAGCTGCAAAGTCCCACCTGTATACTGGAGCCCAAGACCACAAGATCACATGCTGGATCTCTGGCACTCATGAAGTCATGTGCAGGGGCCTCAGGAGCCTCCGAACACCACACTGACATCTGTCTGCTCTCCTCCACAACTGAGCAGCATCAGAAACCCAGCTAACAGACATTGCTGTCACTGCAAACACTCATTGGATTAACTGACACGATGTCAGCAAGTTGCTGAAGATCTGGATACTGCAGCCATGAGATCTGTGGCAGCATTAGGCAGATGGGACACTGCAGCTAATAGAGAGTAAGAGTGCAACAGAGATGGCCCTAAACTGCATTTAAAGGGTGTCAGGAAAACTTAGTCAGACTTTGCAGCCCTCTGGCGCCCCCTTATCCTGCTGGTCAAACACGGTATTGACTGAGGATAAGCAACAGGGCGCAGCTGCTCTCATTTATGTCGACTATTGTGGCACGTGATGTGACAGGACGTATACAGTTATATGAAAAAGTTTGGGCACCCCTATTAATCTTAAGCTTAATGTTTTATAAAAATTGGTGTTTTTGCAACAGCTATTTCAGTTTGATATATGTAATAACTGTTGGACACAGTAATGTTTCTGCCTTGAAATGAGGTTTATTGTACTAACAGAAAATGTGCAACCTGCATTCAAACTAAATTTGACAGGTGCATAAGTATGGGCACCTCACCAGAAAAGTGACATTAATATTTAGTAGATCCTCCTTTTGCAAAACTAACAGCCTCTAGTCGCTTCCTGTAGCTTTTAATGATTTCCTGGATCCTGGATGAAGGTATTTTTGACCATTCCTATTTACAAAACAATTCCAGTTCTGTTAAGTTTGATGGTCGCCGAGCATGGACAGCCCTCTTCAAATGATCCCACAGATGTTCAATGATATTCAGGTCTGGGGACTGGGATGGCCATTCCAGAACATTGTAATTGTTCCTATGCATGAATGCCTGAGTAGATTTGGAGCGGTGTTTTGGATCATTGTCTTGCTGAAAGATCCATCCCCTGAATAACTTCAACTTTGTCACTGATTCTTGAACATTATTGTCAAGAATCTGCTGATACTGAGTGGAATCCATGCGTCCCTCAACCTTAACAAGATTCCCGGTGCCGGCATTGGCCACACAGCCCCAAAGCATGATGGAACCTCCACCAAATTTTACTGTGGGTAGCAAGTGTTTTCTTGGAATGCTGTGATTTTTTGCCGCCATGCATAACGCCTTTTTGTATGACCAAACAACTCAATCTTGGTTTCATCAGTCCACAGGACCTTCTTCCAAAAAGAAATTGGCTTCTCCAAATGTGCTTTTGCATACCTCAGCCGACTCTGTTTGTGGCGTGCTTGCAGAAATGGCTTCTTTTGCATCACTCTCCCATACAGCTTCTCCTTGTGCAAAGTGCGTTGTATAGTTGACCGATGCACAGTGACACCATCTGCAGCAAGTTGATGCTGCAGCTCTCTGGAGGTGGTCTGAGGATTGTCCTTGACTGATCTCACCATTCTTCTTCTCTGCCTTTCTGATGTTTTTCTTGGCCTGCCACTTCTGGCCTTAACAAGAACTGTCCCTGTGTTCTTCCATTTCCTTACTATGTTCCTCACAGTGGAAACTGACAGGTTAAATCTCTGAGACAGCTTTTTGTATCCTTCCCCTGAGCAACTATGTTGAATAATCTTTGTTTTCAGATCATTTGACAGTTGTTTTGAGGAGCCCATGATGCCACTCTTCAGAGGAGATTCAAACAGGAGAACAACTTGCAAGTGGCCACTTTAAGTAGCTTTTCTCATGATTGCATACACCTGGCTATGAAGTTCAAAGCTCAATGAGGTTACAAAACCAAAAAAAGGGCTTTAGTAAGTCAGTAAAAAGTAGGTAGGAGTATTTAAAACAAGAAAATGATAAGGGTGCCCATACTTATGCACCTGTCAAATTTTGTTTGAATGCAGATTGCACATTTTCTGTTAGTACAATAAACCTCATTTCAATGCAGAAACATTACTGTGTCCAACAGTTATTACATATATCAAACTAAAATAGCTGTTGCAAAAACACAAATTTTTATAAAACATTAAGCTTAAGATTAATAGGGGTGCCCAAACTTTTTCATATAACTGTATATACCACCAGTTCCGTCCAGGAACGTATATATACCTCAATCCCACCACCCTCAACCACAATATCACATAAATACACCGTATGCTGCCACCACCGATCTCTTAACAGGTGGATCGGGTACCAGTTAGGTAACGTGAATTAGCGGGTGAGGAACGTGTTTGCTCGACATAGGACAAGAAGAACGAAGCTGGTAAATAATAATTTACTCCCGAAAGTTGGCAGTGTTTACAAAAGATATACAAGATTTTATAAAAGACAATTTACATATATGCATAAAACAGTTATTAAAATAAAAGGGGTAAATAATAGCAAAACCTGCGCCACGAGGTGATGGTCTCAGATTCTGTGGCGGGACGGCTCCCCGGAAATTAGGTGTGATTCCTCCATGCAGCGAGGAGTGCTTGCATCTGACGTCCCTGGGTTGGAATGAGCCAACATGGACATTCTGGTTTTTAGTAAGGAGGCAAAACACTAGGACACACCCATGTTGTTTACCTCACGCGGGGGCTCTGTTTTGTGAACCCACCCAGCTGCACAAGACATAAAAATCCTTCATCTTCCATATCTTGGTATGGGGGAGCCCCACATCCAAGATGAATACATCATTTTTTTATTTTTTTTTTAAGGTTGAAGGAAGACTAAGTCCATCTAGTTCAACCCATAGCCTAACATGTTGATCCAGAGGAAGGGAAAAAAAAACCATGTGGAAAACACTAAGCTCCACATTGGGGAAAAAAATTCCTTCGACTCCATACGACAATCAGACTAGTTCCCTGGATCAACGCCCTATCAAGGAATCTAGTATTTATAACCTATAATATTATACTTTTCAAGAAAGGCATCCATGCCCTTCTTAAATTTAAAAAGTGAATCACTCGTTACAACATCATGCAGCAGAGAGTTCATAGTCTCACTGCTCTTACAGTAAAGAATCCCCGTCTGTGATTATGATTAAACCTTCTTTCCTCCAGACGTAGAAGATGCCCCCTTGTCCCCGTCTCAGGCCTCAGAGTAAAAAGATCAGTAGAAAGGTCTTTGTACTGTCCCCTCATATACTTGTACATAGTAATAAGATCACCTCTAAGCCTTCTTTTTTCCACAGTAAATAACCCCAAGTGTAATAACCTGTCTTGGTATTGCAGACCCCCCAGTCCTCTAATAACCTTGGTCGCTCTTCTCTGCACCCGCTCTAGTTCAGCCATGTCTTTCTTATACACCGGAGACCAGAACTGTACACAGTATTCTAAGTGTGGTCGCACTAGTGACTTGTATAGAGGTAAAATTATGTTCTCCTCATGAGCATCTATGCCTCTTTTAATGCATCCCATTATTTTATTTGCCTTTGCAGCAGCTGCCTGACACTGGCCACTAAACGTGAGCTTGTCGTCCACCAATACACCCAGGTCTTTTTCAGTTACAGTTTTGCCCAGTGTTTTACAATTAAGCATATAATTATACATTTTATTTCCTCTGCCCAAGTGCATTACCTTACATTTATCCCCATTAAAGCTCATTTGTCATTTATCAGCCCAAGCTTCTAGTTTACATAGATCCTCCTGTAATATAAAATTGTCCTCCTCTGTATTGATTACCCTGCAGAGTTTAGTGTCATCTGCAAATATTGAAATATTACTCTGTATGCCCCCTACAAGGTCATTAATAAATATGTTAAAAAGAAGGGGGCCCAATTCTGACCCCTGTGGTACCCCACTGTTAACTGAGACCCAGTCTGAGTGTTTTCCATTAATAACCACCCTTTGTTTCCTATCACTGAGCCAATTCTTAACCCACATACATATATTTTCCCCTATCCCCATTGTTCTCATTTTATGTATCAACCTTTTGTGTGGAACCGTATCAAAAGCTTTTGAAAAGTCCATATACACAACATCCACTGCATTTCCTTGGTCCAGTCCCGAACTTGCCTCCTCATAAAAACTGATCAGATTAGTTTGACAGGAACGGTTCCTCGTAAATCCATGTTGATATTGGGTCATGAGGTTATTCTTCTTCAGATACTCTATTATAGCACCTCTTAGGAAACCCTCCAGGATTTTACACACAGTAGAGGTTAAGCTTACTGGCCTATACATTTCCAAGTTCAGTTTGTCCCCTTATTGGCACCACATTTGCTATACGCCAGTCGTGTGGACCCTGTTATTATTGAATCTTTAAAGATTAAAAATAATGGTCTATGACGTTACTTAATTCCTGCAGTACTCGCGGGTGTATCCCACCTGGGCCTGGGGATTTGTCAACTTTAGTGATTTTTAGACGCCGCCGTACTTCCTGCTGGGTTAAGCAAGTGACATTTAATGGAGAATTTTTGTTATCACTAATCATGTTTTCGGTCATGCGATTTTCTTGTGTAAATACGGTTGAAAAAAAAATCATTTAGCATATTGGCTTTTTCCTCATCCTCATCCACCATTTCACCCAGACTATTTTTAAGGGGGCCAACACTATTATTTTTTAGTTGTTTACTATTTATGTAGTTAAAGAATATTTTGGGGTTATTTTTACTTTCTCTGGCAATGATTCTCTCTGCCTCAATCGTTGCCGCCTTGATTTGCTTTTTACATAATTTATTTAATTTTCTATATTTATTTAATGCCTCATCACTACCTACATGCTTTAGTTCTCTAAATGCTTTCTTTTTGTCACTTATTGTGCCCCTTACAGCTCTATTTAGCCATAGTGGTTTCCTCCCATTTCTAGCATGTTTATTCCCAAAGGGTATATATTGTGCACAGGTCCTATTCAGGAGGTTAATAAATGTCTCCCATTTGCTTTGTGCAGCTTTATGTCTCAGGATATCGTCCCAGTTTATTGCACTAAGATCATCTCTCAACCGTTGGAAATTAGCCTTCCTGAAGTTTAGTGTCCTTGTAACCCTTCTACTACACATCTTATTAAAGGTTACATGAAAATGTATTATTTTGTGATCACTATTACCCAAGTGACCCCCAACTCGTATATTTGATATGCGGTCTGGCCTATTGGTTAATATTAGGTCTAGCAGTGCCCCCCTTCTTGTTGGGTCCTGAACCAGTTGTGAAAGGTAATTGTCTCTCATAGTTGTCAAAACCTATTACCTTTGCTTGAAGTACATGTTTCTGTCCCCCAACGTATTTCAGGGTAGTTGAAGTCTCCCATAATAATGACTTCTCCTTGAGTCGCTGTTTCATCTATTTGCTTTACGAGGATATTCTCCGCTACTTCCATTATTTTTGGAGACTTATAACAAACCCCTATCAGTAATTTATTATTTTTTCCCCCTCCCCTTATCTCCACCCACAGGGACTCTACATTTTCATTAGATTCACATATATCCTCCCGCAAGACAGGTTTTAAGGATGATTTTACATATAAACACCCCCCCCCCCTCGCTTGTTTGTACGGTCATTTCTAAACAGACTATAGCCCTGTAAATTAGCTGCCCAGTCATGGCTCTCGTCCAGCCACGTCTCAGATATTCCTACCATGTCATAATTATTTTCCAACAAAATTAATTCTAATTCCTCCATTTTGTTGGTGAGGCTTCTGGCATTAGTGTACATGCATTTTATGTATCTCTCTGTACCTCTATTCCTTCTTACTTTATTGGCTGTTCTAACCCCACCCCCAATTTATTTGTGCCCAGGTCACTATCTGCACTATCTTCCCCACCTATAAAATGAATACCCCCCCCCAATCCCTAGTTTAAACACTCCTCCAACCTTCTAGCCATTTTCTCCCCCAGCACAGCTGCACCCTCCCCATTAAGGTGCAGCCGGTCCCTAGCGTAGAGTCTGTAGCCAACTGAGAAGTCGGCCCAGTTCTCCAGGAACTCAAATCCCTCCTTCCTACACCAGTTCTTGAGCCACTTATTTATCTCCCTAATCTCCCGTTGCCTCTCTGGCGTGGCACGTGGTACCGGTAGTATTTCAGAGAATACCACCTTGGAGGTCCTTGCTTTCAGCTTGCAGCCTAATTCCCTGAAGTCATCTTTAAGGACCTTCCACCTACCTCTAACTTTGTCATTTGTGCCAATGTGCACCATGACCGCTGGGTCCTCACCAGCCCCTCCCAGTAATCTGTCAACCCGATCAGCGATGTGCCGGACTTGAGCGCCAGCTAGGCAGCACACTGTTTGATGATCCCTGTCTTTGTGACAGATTGCCCTATCTGTTCCCCTAATAATTGAGTCGCCCACTACCAGCACCTGCCTGGCCTGCCCTACTCTCCTATTTCCCTCTTTACTGGAGCTGACACTCCTCCGGCTTTCAGGATACATGCCTTGCTGCAGCAGTGCTACCCCTGTACCATCACTCCCCTCATCTGCCAACTTTGCAAACTTATTGGGGTGTGCCAGATCAGGACTAGCCTCCCTTGCACTCTTCCCTCTACCCCCCCTTCTAACTGTCACCCAACTAACGGCCTCACTGTCCTGCAGCTCCAGACTACCACCCTCCCCCACATCTACCCCAGTGAGCGGCTGCTCAGTGAGCAGCAGACTCCTTTCCATGTTGTCAATGGATCTCAGTGTTGCCAGCTGCTCATTTAGATCCAGTATCTGGGCTTCCAAACGCACAACGTGCTCACATCTCGCGCAGCAGTAAGCAACCATGACCGGCTGTTCAGGATTGCCTACATGTGGCAAGATGTACACTGGATAGCATTGTCAATAATGGAGCTCATTTCCTAATGGGGATTGCAATAGACAGAATGTTAAGTAAAAAGAAAAGCAAAGAATTAATGAAATACAGACAGCAATTCAGTCCAAAGTCCTGCCTTCCAAACTTCCTGAATCCAAGTCACTGAAAAATAAGTCACACACTTACTTTCGTTCGCACTTACGCTCTGGTCACACTCCGCTCGTTCACACTCGCAAATTAAGAGATTTAAAGAGGTTTTGTTTTGTTTTTTCCCCTTTTCCAGCAATACACCCTTCACCTCAATGCACTTCCAAAGGCAAGTTTGCCGTCACCAATATTGACGGAGATTGATATCAAATATAATATTTCTATGACGTTCAGAAGCTCAGAAACCATTTCCTAGGTTTCTGGTGGTTTCCCAGTTATGAAAGATACACCATCATAACTGGAAAAAGGCGAGCATCCCAAAAATGTGGTCCATGTGTTTGTGACAGTCATGTGCATTATTAAACTTGACATTAAAAGTTTGTACAGTTACACAATAGGGCTTTGGAGGGGAAATCCAGTGTAAACCAGTATGCTTGCCCTGGGCTGAGGTTTATGGCGGTTATAAAAATTCCTTGTTTGGGGGAAGCAAGAGTAGAGTTCTATGGAGGTCCCTTCCAAGTGAACAGGGGACGGAGATTTAAGACATCTCTGGCTGTCCTTTCAACATTTTTAAAACTAGGACAAAAATACATTTTGCCTGACAAAGGGAATGTCACTAGGTTTATTGCCACCTGATCTGAGCACAGCACAACGTGTGGACAAAGATCCCCAATTCCAACGACATGTTGCTCTCTGGGCTGACTGATGTAGTTTTGATAAGTGATCCTCCACCAGCAGGAGACTGCCACCAGAGGACTAGTAAAGCTGCTGCCATGTAGTCCAACCCTGTCCCCACAACTGATGAATAGCTCTGTACACTGTGCATTGGTAGCTTTCTGCCTATCAGTGGTGTGGGTGGGGTTATACAGAGCCCAGCATTCAGAGAATTAGATCTGCAGCAGACACAGAGTATGTGCCCACGAAGCGTTTTTCAAGAGGATATGCTGCAGAATTTCCGCAGCGTAAAGGCTTTTTTAGCGCTATGTTATCCGCCCCCCATGGTCCCCAATGTGATTACGCAAGTTCAATGCCCATGCTGCGTTTTTTTCCGCAGCGTTTTTCCGGCGGGGAAAAATCCGCAGCACGCTCATTAATTTTGCGTTTCCGCAAGCGGAATTGCCTTTGCAGTGCAATTAAAAACTCAAGGCAATTCCGCATGCGTTTATCCGGGAGAGGACATGCAGAAATGAAGCAGAAAATTTCTGCTTCATTTCCACAGCATGGGAACATAGCCTTACTCTGAACTGCACCAAGCGATCCATCACTGTAATCAGGATCTCTGCCCCTAAATCACCCTGCTCTCAGATGGGGCAGCAAAATCCTGGTGACAAATTCACTAACCCCATCCAGCTTCAGATGCAAGTATTAGAATTGATTCTGATGCTCAAAATTAAATGTAATGGCCAGTGGCTAATGGCAGGCAATAGGTACAGCAAAGTGTGGAAAAGTTACCTGCAGGATTGTAGGGAACAAACTTCTCAGTGTCGGGGTACTGCTGCTCGTCTGTCTTATCAGAAGTGCCAGAAACCTAGTGGGGAACAGGAACCAGGTCACAAGCTTCATTTATCCAGGGTTTACCATTAGGTTCTCCATATAGGATCTGAAAAGTAGTGTTGAGCCACCCCCGTAGTGTTCGAGTTCGGTTCGTCGAACACCCGTATGTTCGCCGAACACCTTCGAACACTGTTAAAACCAATGGCAGGCAAACAAAAACACATAGAAAACACCTTCAAAAGGTGTCCAAAAGCTGACAAACTGCTCAGTAGACACAACTAACACATGGAAAAGTGACAAGTACAAATAGTCATGCGAAAAGAAAAGAGGTGGAGGAGTAAAAGGAGGGGGAGACACAGATATAGGCATGTCATGCCCTTCTAAAGCCAAAAAAATGCGAAGCTAACACGGCCAGTCCGTTCCTGCCCGTGCGACCTCCGTGACGCCGGGTTTGTGCCAGAGCTGCGGTGGACCCTGACGGCTAGCACCCTCTCCCAATACTGGTGCCTGTCCGCTGGTGGGTCGAGCGAGCCCCCCTGCGGTGGAGACAGGTCTAAGCTTTTTAATTTAAATTGTCTCTCTAATTTGAATGAGTACACTTTAAATCCTTTTACAAGGATCTATTGGAGGGCAAGTCTGATGCCAGCAGCCGCGGGAATTCCAGCTCTAGTAGCGTCCACTAAAGCTGCTGCAGTTAAAAAGCTTTTATAAGATCGAGCTCGGCGGTCCACCGCAAGGCGTCCTACCGCCAGTCCCAGGCCCTGTGCCTTGGGGTGCCTCCCCGATGCTCTTCACTGAGTGTCCCGGGGGCCCGAGGCATTTCCTTTGAAAAAATTAAGTGTCCAAACTACAGGTGGTGCAGCTTGCTTAACAGTTGGGATAATCCGCTGACTAGCAGACACTGCTACTAGGTCCAAAGTATTTCCTGGGCTAGATACAGTTAAAAATTTGTAATTAGATACTCTCGTTGGATGCTGAGAAAGCATTCCATAGAGTCTCCTGGCACGCCATATATTATTTTCTTAAAAAGCTTGGGGTAGGGATCTAGGGGACCCTTTCATAGGCAAAATCACAGCCCGGTATCGCAATACGTCACCTAGGCTGAAGATGAATGGAACATTTTCATCACCTTTCATAATCACCAATGGGACAAGGCAGGGATGTCCTCTGTCCCCTCTCTTATACATCCTAGTGATGGAGCACCTGCTCTCATCAATTCGCCATAACCCCAATATTAGGTGGATTGAGGTGGCAGGCACAGAGTACAAGTGCTCTGCATTTGCTCATGATGTCCTAGTATATAGCACTCAATCACATATATCCATCCCTGCTGTTATGGCTGAAATAGATCACTTTGTTACATGGTCAAATTTTAAAATCAATGCAGCGAAGTCTGAGGCCCTCGATGTCTCCCTCCTCAAATCCATACAGGATTCCATCCAGTCCAACTTTCCCTTTGCCTGTCCCTCACAGGGTATCAAATACTTAGGAATTCGTATTCATAGAGACCTCTCCCGTCTAGGTTATCTTAATTTTGGGCCCTTTATTGAACAACTCCATACAGACCACGGTTGGCAAGTTAGAACTGTAAGATTCACTACGTGAACCACTGGTGTTTTGTGGAAAAGCACATGTACACTGTGTTCCAAATTATTATGCAAAAAGTGTTTAGGAGTGATAAGGGAAGAATTTGTTTGTTTGTCAGTTAAACTCATTGATGGTGATGTGTGTCAGGGCTCTTTATATCACTGTAAGCAATTGCAGACACCTGTGCTAATTAGTTTGGCAGGGGTGTCCAATGAAAGGCAAGACTTCTTAAGAAGGCTGTCCCACATTATTAAGCAGCCTACATTTTCTGCTAAAATGGGAAAGAAAAAGGATGTGTCGGCTGCTGAGAAGCAACAAATTGTGGATTGTTTAGGTCAAGGCATGACTACAATCAACATTGCCAAGACACTTCATCCTGATCATCGCATAATCAAGAAGTATGAAGCTGATTCACAGTACACATGTGTGCGTGCTGATAAGGGAAAATTGAGGACTCTTTCCTACAGGCAATTACGTCAGGTTAAAAGAGCAGCGGCAAAAAAGCCTTGTCATAGCAGCAGACAAGTTTTTGAAGCTGCTGGTGCCTCCAACGTCCCCCGAACAACAAGATGCAGGGTCCTCAGAAGTTTGCAGCTGTGCGTAAGTTATCCTGTCGACCTCCTCTATCTAATGTACACAAGCAGAAAGGGCTACAGTGGGCCAAACAATACATGAAGACTGACTTCAAAACTGTTTTGTTCACCGATGAGTGCCGTGCAACGCTCAATGGTCCAGATGGATGGAGTGGAGGATGGCTGGTTGATGGACACCCCATGCAAACACTGCTACGGCACCAAAAAGGAGGAGGTGGAGTAATGTTTTGGGCTGGAATCATGGGGAGAGAGATTGTCGGCCCCTTTAGGATCCCTGAAGGGGTAAATATGAACTCCATAATGTATGTGGAGTTTCTCAAACAGCACTTCCTGCTATGGTTCAAGAAGAAGAACCGTGTATTCCGCAGCAAGATCATTTTCATGCATGATAATGCACCGTCTCATGCTGCACATAACATCTGCATCTCTGGCTGATATGGGCATAAAAGGGGACAAAGTTATGGTGTGACCCCCATGCTCCCCTGACCTCAACCCCATTGAGAACCTCTGGAGCATCATCAAAAGGAGTGTCTATGATGGCGGGAGGCAGTTCACATCTAAGCAACAGCTCTGGGAGGGTATTCTGTCCTCATGCAAAACAATTGAAGCAGAAACCATCCAAAACCTGACAAATTCAATGGACGAGAGAGTTCAGAAGCTCCTTTCGAACAAGGGGTCCTATGTGCAAATGTAGCATCACCTAGAATAAAGTTTTTTGAGCTGAAAACTGTTTGATTACAGTTTGTAATAACCGGCTAATGCTTATAATTTCAAAAATGACCATTTTTTTGCTCTTTATTAAAATGAAAAGGTTGATCGTAGAGTGTGGGGGATCTAAGAGTGTGGCAACCCAGTAGTCAGGATTATTTCGAATTCTGACAATCTGAGGGTCATGTTGCAGGTAGTGCAGCAAGAAGGCACTCATGTGTCTTGCGCATCTCGGAGCCCCAAAATTATTTTCCGGGCTAGATGCAGCAAAAAATTATTAGTAATTTGAAAGCTGGTGGAGCTTAGTATAGATGGCCTAATAGAATTAGTACTGCAAACTGCTACAAGGCCCAAATTATTTTCCAGCCAAGATACAGATAAACATGATTAGTAATTTGAAAGCTTATAACGGTTGGTGAGGTGATTTTAACAAATCATCAAGCTTTTACTCTCCCCAGCATGACACAGGGGTAGAAAAGTCGTTTCGGATCCATGATTTGTTCATCTTTATGAACGTGAGTCTGTCTACATTATCAGTGGAGAGCCCCGTGCGCTTATCTGTCAGCACACCACCAGCAGCGCTGAACACACGTTCAGACAGAACGCTGGCTGCGGGGCATGACAAGATCTCCAAGGCGTAAGTGGCAAGCTCCGGTTATTTATCCAGATTGGAAGCCCAAAAAGAGCAAGGGTCCAGTGACACAGTCATGGCTTCAATGTTTACTTGGATATACTCCTGTACCATCGTCTCTAGGCGTTGACTATGTCAGACTTCTTGTCTCCTGTGGCCTTGCAAAGGATGGGCTAAAAAAGTGGTGAAATGATTCCGCAAAATTGATGTTACCAGCAGATACTGTGTTTATGTTAAGTTTTGAGTGCTGAACACTCGACGGTCCCACGGTTGGCAAGTTGGAACTGTGAGACTCACTACGTGCACCACTAGTGTTTTGTGGAAAAGCACATGTAAGATTCTGAAACAGTCTCTGCTGATACTCCAGCATGCGTGCATCTCTTTCTATGGCAGGAATAATTTCTGCAAATTTACTTTTGTACCGGGGATCTAAGAGTGTGGCAACCCAGTAGTCAGGATTATTTCTAATTCTCACAATTCGAGGGTCATGTTGCAGGTAGTGCAGCAAGAAGGCACTCATGTGTCTTGCGCATCCAGGAGCACCAAGTCCCTGTTGTGTTGGTGGCGAGGTAACAATCATGCTTCCTTCCTCTGCCCTCTCCCCCCAACCTCGCACAACAGAAATGTGATCAAGGTCTCCCTCATCTGATGAGTCTTCCATCAGTTCGTCCTCCACTCCTGCACCTTCCTCACTAGTTTGGCTGCTACCATGCGCCCTGGTAAAACCATCTCCCCCACCCTCACATGCCTGCCGCCTTGGTGCTGCCGACCATCTGGACCTTGCAGATGTTAGCCCTTCCTCATGCAACTCCTCCTCCTCTACTTCCTCCACCTCCTCTTCTGCCACCACCTGACTCCGAATTCTGTTTAACATGTGCTCCAGCATGTAAATCACCGGAATAGTCATGCTGATAATGGCATCGTCAGCACTAAACATCTTCTTCGCCATTTCAAAACTGTGCAGAAGGGTGCATAGGTCCCTGATCTGAGACCACTCCTCCAGCGTGATTTGCCCCACCTCTGGATCTCGTTGGCCCAGGTTATACGTCAGAACGTATTGCACCAGGGCTTGTCGGTGCTGCCACAGTCGCTGCAACATGTGCAGAGTTGAATTCCACTGGGTAGGCACATCGCATTTTAGCCGGTGAAGTGGCAGGCCCAACGACTTCTGTAGAGATGTAAGTCGCTGAGCTGCGGGATGCGAATGGCGGAAGCGAGCACACAGCGACCGTGCCCTCTGCAGAAGGCCATCTAGTCCGGGATAGTGGGCTAAAAGTTGCTCGACAACCAGGTTCAACATGTGAGCCATACAAGGCACGCGTGTGACATTGCCTCGGCAAAGGGCCGCACCCAGGTTTGCAGCATTGTCGCACACGACTTTCCCTGGTTTCAGGTCCAGTGGAGACAACCATTCATGAAATTGGTTCTCCAGAGCTGACCACAACTCCTCAGCTGTGTGACTCACATTTCCCAGACATTTCAAAGTAAAAACCGCCTGATGACGTTGAGCCCTGCTGCCAGCATAGTAAGGAGGTGTGCAGGATCCCTTCTGCGCAGTTAGAAAGCTTGTGGAATGACCAGACAGGCTTTGGGTGCAGGTGGAGGACCGAGAGGAGGTTGAGGAGGCAGAAGCAGTGGAGGAAATTCGAGATAAAGAGGATTGACGCACAACTCATGGGGACGGCAAGACTTGGACAGCAGCCCCTTGTCCTGCTGTCACCATAGTTACCCAGAGCCCAGTCAGCGACATGTAACGCCCCTGTCCATGCCTACTCGTCCAAGTGTCTATGGTAAAATGCACCCTGTCACACACAGTTTCTCAAAGAAGCGGTGATGTTGTGTGCGACATGCTGGGTGGAGGAGCGCAGGCACACCTTTCTTTGAGAAGTAGTGCCGACTGGGCATCTGGTACTGGGTCACTGCGACAGACATAAGGTCTCGAAAATCCTCTGTGTCCACCAGGCGGAAAGGCAGCATTTCTGTAGCCAAAAGCTTGCAGATGGTGAAATTCAACCTCTTAGCTTTCTCATGGCTAGGAGGAAATGGTCTTTTACTTGTCCACATCTGAGGGACCGAGGGCTGGCTGTTGTGCTTAGACGAGGTTGAGAAGGGTGTCCCCGGCAAACTGCCGGTCCGTGAGGAAGATGCAGGCGGACATGTTAGGTTGCCTTGATCCAAAGGTGGTGCTATCGATGTCGGACAGCGCTGAACACCAGCTGGTGTTTCCACCTCCAAAGAAAATGATGACCTGCCAATCACGCTGGCTGTTGCAGGTAAAGAGGTGGCAGGTCTGCGTCCCAAAACAGGTGTGACTGCTGTCCCCCCAGTCACAGAGGATGAAGAGGCCACGGATGCACAAGATGTGGCAGACGGCGGTTGGCCCGGCCGGCTAGGCCGCATTGTAGCACAGTGAGCTTCCCACTGCAATTTATGCTTCATATCCATGTGCCGGTTCATGCATGAAGTGCTCAAACTATGTATTTTTTGGCCTCTACTTAGCTTTTGCTGACAAATGTTACAGATAACACAAGTTGGGTCATCCTTATCGATCTGAAAAAATGCCCAGGCTATGCAAGGCTTAGCACCCATGCGACCTGAAGAGCCACCACGACTTGTGGTCAGAGGCAGAGTTGTGTTTGAGGATGCAGTTGTTGACGTGCTTCCAGTACTACGTCTGTCCAGGAAGGCGCAACCTGACCTCGTCGTCACTAGCATCCTCCTCCACCTCCTCTGCTGACCTCATCGACTGGCTAACTGTGGGTTGACAGTAAGTGGGATCTCCAACCTCATCATCATCACCCTGTGTGTTATCACACCCGTCGTCCTCAGAGCCAACCTCTTCCTGCCCTGACAAAAAACTAAAGTTGTCGCTCCAATCAGGTATATGAGTCTCATCATCATCTTCCTCATTGTCTCCACCAACAGGAGTTACAGTTTGGGAACGAGGGTCTACATTATGGTCAGAACCTTCTGCCTCTGGTCCTGGATCCGACTCAAAGATTCTGGGCATCAGTGCAGATCATTTCCTCGTCTGGATTCACAGAAGCTCTGCAGCCGACCTCTAATTCCCAGGCTATAGTATGAGTAAACAGCTCTGCAGACTCCACCATCTGTGTTACCCCATACTAAGACGGGCAGCTGGAGACTTGGGAGCTGTGAGGAAGCAAGTGCGATTGGGGTGACACCTCTGAGGACTGGAGTATTTGTGATGTTGAAGTTGAGGTGGAGGAGAGCCCACTTAAAGGAGCACTTGATATCTGTTGAAGCACATGCTGTTTTTGTGCCTCATCTGGAATTTGTAGCGATTGGCGTGGCCGTAAGAAAGGGATCTTCTCACATTGTCCGCTAAAAGAAGTAGACATCTTAGTTTGGCTGGAAGATTGTCTTTCTTCAGCAGATGTTACTGTTGCTTTAACACCTACCCCATGGATACAACCTTTCTTTCCCTTCCCAACATGCCTATTCCCCTTTCCACAAGCAGCAGGCCTTTTTCCACTCATTTTGGTGGTTAACTAATTGACAACTCTGGAGTTGTTTGCACAAAAACAATGAATGGGAACCGAGCAGAGCTGAGTGGCCAAACTGTGGTATTAGCCCAAAAGTATTGGCTGGGTTAGATGCAGAAAAAAATTATTTTGAATTTGCAACCTGGTGGAGGTTAGTATAGATGGACTAATAGAACAAGTCCCACACACTGCTACAAGCCAAAATATTTTTTTTTCAGAGCAAGATGCAGATAAAAATTATTTTGAATTTCCAACCTGGTGTAGGTAAGTATAGATGGACTAATAGAATGATGCTATGCCCAAAAGGTTTTCCTTCACTAGGTGCAGTAAAAAAATTTGCATTCTATACACAGGTGGTGTAGCTTGCAACACAGATAGGCTACTCCACTGACTAACACACACTGCAAGAGGCCAAAAAGGATTTGCTTTGCTAGATTTAGCCAAATGCTGTGAAAAAAACTTGCACAGCACTAGTACAGACCTGCCTGGCAAAAAGTGATAGGAACTGATGTAACCTAGTCCTCAAAAGGACTGCAATCACAACTATTCCCTACTCCCAAGCTATCTGTAGATTTGTGCGAAAATTGGCTTGAAATTAACACAAAGTATAGCGCACACAGCAACAGCAGTGCAGTCTAACACGCAGCTGCAGCAGTGAGAAAATGGTGGTGACGGGGAAAATGGCTTGGTCTTATAGGGCAAGGACATGTGACATACACTGCCAATGACACATGCCCTTGCTTGTGTGAAAAACAGCACTTCGCTCCGTGTGTGCGCTGCTGATAGGCTGACAGATTGCACCTCCCTACTGTAAATGGGGGAAAGAGAAAAAAAAATGGAGATCTTCATTATTTATGCAGAGATCCATCCCCTGCCCCTCCCCCCACCCCGCTGTACACTCAAACTGCGTATTAACATTAATTTTCAGCATTACTGAGAAAAAATCCAGTTATG
This sequence comes from Phyllobates terribilis, assembly GCF_046119375.1. Lineage (NCBI taxonomy): Eukaryota > Metazoa > Chordata > Amphibia > Anura > Dendrobatidae > Phyllobates > Phyllobates terribilis. The sequence continues at coordinate 3,940,834 of NW_027362894.1, forward strand.
ATTTTGGTGCACGAACAGTTATCGAACATAACCTCGAACAGCCGAATTTTTCTCAAATTGTTCGTGTTCGCCGAACGGCTCGAACACCGCCCAAAACAGCTCGAAGTTGAGATTGGCGAACAGTTCGAGTCGAACACCGCTCCTCTCTACTGAAACTGAGTCAGCCAAGTCCTTGTGGCATAGCTGTGGCCTGGCCATACACTATTTGGCTAGCAGCCATCTCTCCCAACATACAGATGAGTTCTCATGTGTTCTGTGGGGAGGAGGGTAATCGCCTGCCTCTAAGCAATTTGTGCCTAGAGAACAAGGAGCGGGTATTTGAACTGAACATTTGTTAGGGCAGCTAGATTAGCCAGATATTAGCCCACTTTAATCAAACAGAAAACAATGGGACTTGTAATTGTGGTGCCCCTGATGGTTCAGTCACCACAGAGATAGTGCACCTCACCCAGAGGTGTGGAGTCTCCTTCTCTCAGGTGAGGAGGGAGTGCTGCCCAGAACCCCAACACCCGCATTCAACACTACACTGCTCCAGGCCAGCTGGAGGGGCAACATGCATGAGCGCAACTGCTGAGCCCTGTCCCAGGCTGGAGTAGGGGGAACCAGTAGTGGGTGTGGGTGGAGGAAGTAGTTTAAGGGAGCAATATAGTAGTAGGTATATAAAGGGGAGCCATTTTAGGGTGGCAGGAGAGTTCGGTAGAGGAGTCAGTGGAGAACAGTCAGGGATCAGAGTCTCTTTAGGAGCTCTGCTCCACAAGCAGGGCCCAGTGCTAGAGGCCCAGGAGGGGAGCAGAGGAGTAGGCTCCGATCTAAGGAAGGGATCCTAGGGGGTACGGCGAGTGCAGGACGGCACCCGTATGCCCCGCATCTGTCAGAAGACAGGGATCGTAAGCCGCAGGAAGGGGACGGACCCCTGGTCCAGCCGTGTAACTCCAGGTCTTGGCTGGGAGTCTTCTGGCTTATATAGTCAGTTGCTGAAGCCTCATTCTAATCCCCGTGAGGGACAAGCAGGTTCGGGAACTCCAACGTACAGGAGGGGCTTCAGAGCACCCAAATGGGATTGAGAGTGGGAAGCACAGGGCAGGAGGGAGACAGACCCAGTGTGAAGACTGTCTAGCTAGGAACACAGAAAGTGGAGTTCTGTCAGGTGCTCCTAATCTACCTGAGGAAGTGCTGAACCTCTGCCTGGTGAACGCAGCGCGACGTGGGGAGGCTGACAACTGTACAGTGCACCAATGGAACTGTCATAAGAACTGTGAGAAAAGACTCGGATGACTGCATCGCACTGTCTCAGTCCATTCTTTATCTGCGCCATCTTTCCCTCCCTGCACTACAACGCCCAGTGCAACTTTCACTGCCTTACACTGCCCAGGAGCAAGCTCTACCTGTGGAGAGCCACACCATCCCTGCTGCCGTAACATCAGCTCCAGAGGACTGCTCCGCAGCGGCAGCTCCCTTTGGCTGCCTTCCACAGGTGGCGTCACAAACACTTTCCCCAGATCCTCCAATATCTTCCCCTTTTTACTGACCGCCCTGGGTCACGGACCGGGCCAGCCACGGTGATATCCCCTATACCGGCATCCATAGGCCCAGCTGCCAGGGGGCGCGTAAGCTCTGGAGTCATGAACAAGATAAGTGACCAACCCGTTATCGGTGGGTGAAGTGTGCCTAAAGAACTGTGTAATGATACTGATGTGGTGCCCGCCCCAGAAGAACGGGCGCCATTATGTGCGTGATCAAAGACAACAGTATGGAACCTCCCATCGTGGGCCGGGTCCCAGAATGGCGCCAAAAGCATACCCTGCCCCTTGCAACTGTGACTGTCCGCATAGATGTGTCCGTCAAGGCAGGGAGGCCGTCACAAGGAGTGACCGACAGCAGATTGCCATGGGACCGACCCCGAAAGAGGAGGAGGAGGAGGAAAGAAGGAATGGAGACAGGGTGTGGTCTTAACCAGTCTAGACCAGGGTTCCCCAACTCCAGTCCTCAAGGCCCACCAACAGGTCATGTTTTCAGGATTTCCTTAGTATTGCACAGGTGATGGAATTATTGCCTGTGCAGGTGATGCAATTATCACCTGTGTAATACTAAGGAAATCCTGAAAACATGACCTGTTGGTGGGCCTTGAGGACTGGAGTTGGGGAACCCTGGTCTAGACAGACCGCACCCGGCAGACAACATGGACGGAAGTCAGGATCAAGCCTCCGCCTCTGGCCTGCTGCCGTGGCAAGCGACCCCCCTCACCCTGGAGGGAGAAGCCAGTAAGTTATCCCCGGAGGACGCGGAGTTCCTCCAGAGTGAGATTCTGGAGCTGAGCCAACAAGTGGACCGGGCCCAGCAAGCAGCAGTTACCAAGTGGAGGAGCGAGCTGTTGGAGAAGTTTGCAGCACGGTGTAGAGCAGCACAGGATGCCAGCAGCGGCAACCCAGCGGAACCCGCTGAATACCAGGAGGCCGTGTGCAGCACAGGAGCAGGTGGGAAGAAATCCCCTGTCCCAGACGCTGCAAGCGCCGACCTGCTCCTGGGCTTCCTACACCAACACTCTCCGTACCCCGCCATGCCCTCCCTGGAGCAGCTGCTCAGCCCGGAACCTCCACCCCAGGGCACTGACTGAGGACCTTCCACTTGTTGCCCTCCCGGAACCTCCACTCCCAGGCACTGAAGTCAGGAACCTTCTGCTGGGTTCCCTCGCGGAGCCTCCACCTCCGGCACCTGAGTGGGTGTACGGCGCGCCGGGCTTCGATTGGTCCACCCGGTTTGAGGACCAGCAGCCGTGCACGCTAGTGTTGATCGAGCACTAAAATGCTCGGGTGCTCAAATCTCGGGCCGAGCTCGCCGTGATACTCGGGTGCTCGACCCGAGCAACGAGCCCAATGTTAGTCTATGGGAGACCTGAGCATTTTTGGCATGGCACTCCCGGCAGTCTTTTAAAAGCCTAACAAGTGCCCAAAACGATAGTGACAGTGCTCAAATGACATGGGGACAGCATGGGGATCGCCCCAGGAAGCATTTCTGATGCCCAGGTCACTGCTGTCAACAACGTGGTCAGAGGTATTAAGCCACTTTTAAGGGCTCACAATAAAACATTCAAAAATGAAACTGAAACTGCTTTCCTGTGAAATATGTTAAGGAACTTCCTTTCCAGGGTAAAGACTTGTGTATAAGGTAAAATAAATAACCCCCCCAAAAAAATACTCCTCCACACCTTGGGCTATGTTAACAAGTAGCATTTTTTTAGAAGTTTTTGCACTTTTGTATTGCTTTCAACCGTGACAAATGCATTCACCGGGAAATGTCATTTTAACATTTTACAACCTTATCTGACCATGTGCTGTGTGACACATGCATACAGTGCTGAAAATACATGGGAACAGCATGGGGAATACCCCTGGAAGCATCTCTGACACCCAGGTCACTGCCTAAAAGTGTGCCCATCAGAAATGATCCTTGCCGCGTCAGAAGATGCAGACTTGCAACTATCCCCGTGCAAGTTCTTGTCCCAACCCTCATGCCCAAAAGGACTACGTCATTTCTGCACTAAAAGTATTTCACGTGTCAAAACCCCACTGAAGTGGCACTTTAACCCCTTACCAACATGATTTGCAGTTACATCATATGCCAGCTCTGACTTCTTGCCTGGAAGATGATGGCTGTGATATTTAGCCATCTGCCTTTAATAGCCACATGTAGAGCAGAGCTCCACCTGTTAGAGATGGACAGCAGCATTAACAGCGAACTGAGAAGGGAGTCATGCCATGTGCCCAACTGTGCCCCTGTAACACGATCGTGGGATGCCATCACTGCCAGGAAGGAGTCTGCTGAAAAGACCCATGCCTGTCATGACAGATCTGTGAGTGCTGGCTATATACTGCAGTATTGCTGTACATAACACAAGAAATCAGATGATTGCATGTTCACGTCCCCTAAGGCTATGTGCCCACGATGCAGAAATGCTCCGGATTTTTCCTGAGCCTTTCTGCATCTCTCCTGGCAGACAAAACGCATGCGGATTGTACATGCGGATAGTACATGCGTTTTTCCTGCCAGGGACATGCGGATGTGAAGCGTTCTTCGCATGCATTTCTGCATGCGGGTTGACAAGCGCTTTTCAAGCGATTTTAGCATCACTTGGAAAGTGCTTGTCAACTTGGTCACACTATATAAATCCATGCAAATGGAGTGTGACCCGAGAGAATGTCAAAAAAATAAAAAATAAATCTATACTTACCTTGCGATGGCGCCCGGAGTCTTGCTTCACTCGGTGCTGACTGCCGGCAGATCGCGGTACAGTGCACTGAAGGACCTGCCGACGTCAGCGTCGCGTGACCAGTCACAAGAATATGACGTCAGCGCAGGTCCTTCAGTCCATCGCGATTTGCCGGCATGAGAGGAGGAGCGCAACGGGGGCCGCCAGAAGGTAAGTATCATATTTATTTTTTATTTTATTCTTTTTTTCACAGTTTCTATGGTACCTGGGTCTGGAGGAGAGTCTTCTCTCCTCTAGACCTGGGTACCATCCGCACATTGGAACACGTGGATTGCGCATCTACAAATACAGTGATGCGTAGTCCATGCGTTCTAATGCAAGTCAATGGCGTATAGCAAATGTGGTGCCAATATTCAAAAAGGGGACAAAAACTGAACTTGGAAATTATAGGCCAGTAAGCTTAACCTCTACTGTGGGTAAAATCCTGGAGGGTTTCCTAAGATATGCTATGATAGAGTATCTGAAGAAGAATAACCTCATGACCCAATATCAACATGGGTTTATGAGGGACCGTTCCTGTCAAACTAATCTGATCAGTTTTTATGAGGAGGCAAGTTCTGGACTGGACCAAGGAAATGCAGTGAATGTTGTGTATATGGACTTTTCAAAAGCTTTTGATACGGTTCCACACAAAAGGTTGATACATAAAATGAGAACATTGGGGATAGGGGAAAATATATGTATGTGGGTTAAGAATTGGCTCAGTGATAGGAAACAAAGGGTGGTTATTAATGGAAAACACTCAGACTGGGTCTCAGTTAACAGTGGGGTACCACAGGGGTCAGTATTGGGCCCCCTTCTTTTTAACATTTATTAATGACCTTGTAGGGGGCATATAGAGTAATATTTCAATATTTGCAGATGACACTAAACTCTGCAGGGTAATCAATACAGAGGAGGACAATTTTATATTACAGGAGGATCTATGTAAACTAGAAGCTTGGGCTGATAAATGGCAAATGAGCTTTAATGGGGATAAATGTAAGGTAATGCACTTGGGCAGAGGAAATAAAATGTATAATTATATACTTAATTGTAAAACACTGTGCAAAACTGGAACTGAAAAAGACCTGGGTGTATTGGTGGACGACAAGCTCACGTTTAGTGGCCAGTGTCAGGCAGCTGCTGCAAAGGCAAATAAAATAATGGGATGCATTAAAAGAGGCATAGATGCTCATGAGGAGAACATAATTTTACCTCTATACAAGTCACTAGTGCGACCACACTTAGAATACTGTGTACTGGTCTCCGGTATATAAGAAAGACATGGCTGAACTAGAGCGGGTGCAGAGAAGAGCGACCAAGGTTATTAGAGGACTGGGGGGTCTGCAATACCAAGACAAGTTATTACACTTGGGGTTATTTACTGTGGAAAAAAGAAGGCTTAGAGGTGATCTTATTACTATGTACAAGTATATGAGGGGACAGTACAAAGACCTTTCTACTGATCTTTTTACTCTGAGGCCTGAGACGGGGACAAGGGGGCATCTTCTACGTCTGGAGGAAAGAAGGTTTAATCATAATCACAGACGGGGATTCTTTACTGTAAGAGCAGAGAGACTATGGAGCTCTCTGCCGCATGATGTTGTAACGAGTGATTCACTATTAAAATTTAAGAAGGGCATGGATGCCTTTCTTGAAAAGTACAATATTGCAGGTTATAAATACTAGATTCCTTGATAGGGCGTTGATCCAGGGAACTAGTCTGATTGTCGTATGGAGTCGGGAAGGAATTTTTTTCCCCAATGTGGAGCTTGGTGTTTGCCACATGGTTTTTTTTTGCCTTCCTCTGGATCAAGATGTTAGGCTATGGGTTGAACTAGATGGACTTAGTCTTCCTTCAACCTTAAAAACTATGTTACTATATAATGGTGGCGAAAACGCAGCACTTCCGCAAAATAATTGGTAGTGCTGTTTTTTTTCCGCAATGATAATCCGCAGCGGAAATTTCCACAGCATGTGCACAGCACATGCGGATCATCATTGGGGAACATGGCAGGCCTTCTACCATGCGTTTTTTAAGCGTTTCTGCAGCGTTTTTGCTGCTGCGGAAACGCTTAAAAAGGAATCGTGGGCACACAGCCTAAGGGGACAAAAAGGAAAAAGTTTAATCTGAATATTCAAATCACTCCTGCCCCTCTATAACCCATTTTAAAATAAAACATATGGGCGTTATCCAATCAAAATATAAAAATAATTAACCTGATCAGTGAACGGCATAAAAACAAAAACCACCCTCATATGGCTGTATGGACAGAAAAATAAAGCTACTGCTCTTAGAAGAATAAGAAAAATGCAGAGCCGGGAAATAACATGGTCAGGAAGGGGTTAAATTCTGCCACTTCTATAGAAAATTGAACCCATTTCGCTGACTGCCTTCAATGGCAGCCAAATAAGGCAGAGGGTTAGAGGAATACCGACCTTATATTGTAGACTTCTAGGATGCTTAAGAAGTGGACAATCCCTTTAAGCTACATTGTGCAGACAAAGCCATGGCAGTGTAGAAGGCCGACAAGATCTCAGTGGAAAGGCTGCAGGTTTGCGTCTGCATTAGGCAAGTTATAGAGGTAGAAGTGTTGGGACCTTGTTGCTGTGCAGGTAGAATCTGGAGCCTCGGCAGCGTCCTGCGGAGCCCATACTACAGGGAGGAGGCGCAGCGCCATGTGTAGTAATCTGAGCAGGATAGTCAGTGTTCAGCCAGCACTGATGGAGACTGACACCCCAACTCATTACCCAATACATGACCGGCTTAAAGACCCTCTCCCATCAGAGCTTATCCTCTTACTATATTGTAATCAGATTATACAGCACTGTACTTACAGCTGCTCATTATACCTTTCTACTGGGCTAATTATTCTCTTTTCTCTGCTCTATGTAGAATTAGCTGGGTCCCCTCCTGACCCAGCCGCTCTCATCCCCCTGCCAGGGACTTTTGCAGGGACTTATGACTCATACAAGGAAAACTGACCTCCTGTTTCTACATACAGCTTATAAATATTAGCAAAAATGTCCAATCACATTGTAAATATAACGACATCCAAAAATGTGTGTGTCCAATGGACATTCCACACAGACAGTGTAGAGCAGGGGTCTCAAACTCGGCTGGGTATATGGGCCGCATATGGAAAAAATTGGAATTTGGGGGGCCGCATTCATTGCAGGTCAAAGTGACATTTTTAGTGATGCCATTTTTTTTGTATACACCGTCTGAACATTTTTGCTGTGTTTATTTTATTTTTTTATAGCTTGGGTCGTTACGGATGTGGCGATAATAAATGTGCACTTTTTGTGTTTACTTTAGTTTATATATTTAGTTTATATATTTAGTTTATATATAAAGCAGCATTTTTAGTGGCAAAATATTTTTTCATGCTTTATTTTTATTTTTACAATTTTGTTTCCCTCTTTTGGCCACATAGAGTAATATTGTTTCAGAATTAGCACCATATATAGTAATTCTGGCAAACATCTAGTAATTTGCCCCATCCTGGTCCCCACCTTGTAGTAATATGCCCCATCCTGGTGGTCCCCATCTTGAAGTAACGTGCCCCATCATGGTGGTCCCCATCTTGCAGTAACGTGGCCCATCCTGGTGGTCCCCATCTTGCAGTAATGTGGCCCATCCTGGTGGTCCCCATCTTGCAGTAATGTGGCCCATCCTGGTGGTCCCCATCTTGCAGTAATGTGGCCCATCCTGGTGGTCCCCATCTTGCAGTAATGTGGCCCATCCTGGTGGTCCCCATCTTGCAGTAATGTGGCCCATCCTGGTGGTCCCCATCTTGCAGTAATGTGGCCCATCCTGGTGGTCCCCATCTTGCAGTAATGTGGCCCATCCTGGTAGTCCCCATCTTGCAGTAATGTGCCCCATCCTGGTGGTCCCCATCTTGCAGTAATGTGGCCCCCATCTTGCAGTAATGTGGCCCATCCTGGTGGTCCCCATCTTGCAGTAATGTGGCCCATCCTGGTAGTCCTCATCTTGCAGTAATATGCCCATCCTGGTAGTCCCCATCTTGTAGTAATATGCCCCATCCTGGTGGTCCCCATCTTGTAGTAATGTGCCCCATTCTTGTCCCCACCTTGTAGTAATGTGCCCCATCCTAGTGGTCCCCATCTTGTAGTAATGTGCCCCATCCTGGTGGTCCCCATCTTGTAGTAATGTGCCCCATCCTGGTGGTCTCCATCTTGTAGTAATATGCCCCATCCTGGTGGTCCCCATCTTGCAGTAATATGCCCCATCCTGGTGGTCCCCATCTTGTAGTAATATGCCCCATCCTGGTGGTCCCCATCTTGTAGTAATATGCCCCATCCTGGTGGTCCCCATCTTGCAGTAATATGCCCCATCCTGGTGGTCCCCATCTTGTAGTAATATGCCCCATCCTGGTGGTCCCCATCTTGTAGTAATATGCCCCATCCTGGTGGTCCCCATCTTGTAGTAATATGCCCCATCCTGGTGGTCCTCATCTTGCAGTAATATGCCCCATACTTGTGGTCCCCATCTTGCAGTAATATGCCCCATACTTGTGGTCCCCATCTTGCAGTAATATGCCCCATCCAGGTCCCCATCTAGTAGAATTGTCCTCTGCGCTGTTCTTCACACACATAAAAAAGTAAAAAAAAAAAAAAAAAAAGATTCCCTTCACCTGTCCTCCGTTCCCTCTGCTTCCTTTGTGCACATGTGGTCCGCGGGCCGCATGTTTGAGACCTGTGGTGTAGACGGTTATGTAAAAGAATGGGAAGCCACTAGGTGGCAGCACAACGTCACATAACAGGATTTTTTATCCAGATGGCTGTGAATCTACTAGTCATTAGGTTACCTGACTCAAGTAATCATTCATAGATCTCCACAGCCCAATGTAGATGTATTGAAGTAGAACAGTGAGAGCAGAACCAGTTAGGCTTGTATTTTACCAGTGAGATTCAGAAACACAATTTAAACTTCCTTGACATTACAATAATAAATACCAACCAAGGCCGGTTACCACAACACTGAAAACTGACAGCCACAAGTGGGTTACTATCCTGGCAGAGCTACCATCCGGCTCCCCTACGTAGAGGAATACCGAAAAGCCAATATATACGCCTAAGGGGAAATTGCTCAACGGTGAATGAGTACATGATAAAATCGAGGGAATTACAAAAACGCTTCCTACAAAAGGGATGTCCTAAAAAAGTGCTAGGCCAGCGCCCTTACAAGAGACAGAAATTCTCTATTGACCCCTAAAGCACGAGAACAAGATAATGAGATCCATCTAATAGGAACCTACGACGACCGAAATCAGGGGGTGATGAACATACTCTATGATCTTTGGGCAATTTTGAGATCAGATAAAGATCTGCAAGATGTGGTCCCTGAGAGCCCCAGGGTCACATACAGGAGAGGCAGGAACCTTAGAGATCACCTTGTGCGCAGCCACTTTGTGGAGGACAACACGGGCAAAACAACGTGGCTGAGCAGTGACACCACGGGGACTTATAGATGTGGTGACTGCAAAGCCTGCAAATACATCTGTAAAAGCAAGAAATGTATCAGTGCCACAACCAAACTAGAAGACCAAAATCACGAATTCACAAACTGCAAGACGCAAGGAGTAATCTATATGGCAACTCGCCAATGTCCGATGAACTACATCGGCAAAACCAAAAGAGTTCCGGAGACGGATATTGCACCATATCGGTTATGTCAGACGTAGGGAGGACACAACTCTCTCGAGACACATGCTTGAGAAACACACCTTGGACCCGTTTTCTTTATACTTTCAAGCCATCGAAGTAGTACGCCCCCCCCGAGAGGAGGTAATTGGGACCAACTGCTGCTTCAGAAAGAAAGTAGATGGATCCATAGAATGAAATCCTATAACCCACACTACACAAATGAAACATTGTCCTTCTCATGTTTCATTGACACATAATAACATTTTCACCCCCTATGAAACCTCTTGAACCTCGCTAGACCTAAAACCTCTCTAAAATATAATATGTAGAATCCAGTCCATGTTCTTCATAATGGATATTGGTCCACATAACTATCAAATCAGCGCCTTATAGGACCAAAACTATTAAAGTTATTATACTTTAAAATCACAAAATGACCTCTTGAACAAATTGAACTTTGATAACAATTGGACAAATTTCATCAGAATTTCTTCCTTTGTTTTTAGATTATAAAATACTCATCTGAAGACTTAATACAGATACATCGATACAATCAGACACACTGATACAATCAGAATAAAAGTCATCCCAATGTCTATTATTATGGACATATTGATACGATCAAATGAAATGAACTTTGAGGAAAGAGACGTCCGCAAGCGTTTGCTGGTGCGGAAGCAGTGACATAGCCAGATGGCATTTGTCACGATGAAAGGAAGTTCTGCATCGATGTAAGTGTAGGTGGGACGAGGTAGCACATGAAACAGGCAGATCTGTCTGTAAACCAAACAAATGACAAACTACGAACAAACACTATTAACAACTCATATCGCAACAAACTCGTAGAGACGACATTATAAGATGCAATGCAATATACCAGTCTCCTTCCCTAGATATAAAAGACATATTAATACTGTGAGATCGCAGTGCAGCCAAGACATCTCTGAGAAAAAGATCCTCCTGGAAGAATGAGACGAGTCCCTGCATGATTATATGATCGCAACATAATACGCCTGCAACGCACCCGAGTCACTCGATTGGATGACAGAAGGGGGGGCGCACAAGAGGTGGCACCAACTTTCCTATAAAGTCACGCTGGTTTAGCCGCCAGACGCTGACGGCAACCCTGCCGATAAGTTTATTACAAAACTATCGTACTATCAAACCAAAAAAGATCATAGACTGTGAGCCCCTGATGACCATGAGAGTCTCATAAGAATGATGAAACGCGTAGGGCTGAGCATTTCTATAGAAAGTCCTACAAGAGATGATTAGCCAGGCTACCTCAATATAAAGCTCCTAGATCAGGAGAAACAAGCACCGCACCGGTATATGACGGCAGCACTATAAAGCCGTTCTGAAGAGAATAGCACAGGACATGGTAAAATGAAGATTATTAATGCCATTATCAGACTGCAGACTCACAATGAGGAGAAATGAGATGGCATGATTTCTAATAGCCAGAGGCCAAATTGAAAAGGGAGTTATACATATAAATAAAGAGATACCCCTAGGAATTTTGACTAATCCCTGGCCTCCCAACAAGACAATATATATAAATGGTTAGCCGGTGAGATAAATTAAAACCATTCACAATAGTCCTATGTTTAGGATAATTTTAGGAAATTTGTGACGGATTTTGGACACTTAAAATCTTTTTAAAATATTGAATAAAGGTTATTTTTTATATTTTACTCCCATTGGATTTGACTGTGAAATACTGCAGAATTATCTTGGAGCATATTTATACTACACTGCTCAAAAAAATAAAGGAGACACTCAAATAACACCTCCTAGATCTGAATGAATGAAATATTCTCATTGAATACTTAGTTCTGTACAAAGTTGAATGTGCTGACAACAAAATCACACAAAAATCATCAATGGAAATCAAATTTATTAACCAATAGAGGCCTGGATATGGAGTCACCCCCAAAATTAAAGTGGAAAAACACACTACAGGCTGATCCAACTTTGATGTAATGTCCTTAAAACAAGTCAAAATGAGGCTCAGTATTGTGTGTGGCCTCCACGTGCCTGTATGACCTCCCTACAACGCCTGGGCATGCTACTGATGAGGTTGCGGATGGTCTCCTGTGGGATCTACTCCCAGACCTGGACTAAAGCATCCTCCAACTCCTGGACAGTCTGTGGTGCAACGTGACGTTGGTGGATGGAGCCAGACATGATGTCCCAGATGTGCTCAATCTGATTCCGGTCTGGGGAATGAGCGGGCCAGTCCATAGCTTCAATGCCTTCATCTTGCAGGAACTGCTGACACTCCAGCCACATGAGGTCTGGCATTGTCCTGCATTAGGTTTCACCCAGGGCACCAGCATAAGGTCTCACAAGGGGTCTGAGGATCTCATCTCGGTACCTAATGGCGGTCAGGCTACCTCTGGCGAGCACATGGAGGGCTGGTAGGTCCTTTCACAAGCATTTTGGTCGTACTATCACTTCTGGTCGGCCTGGGCTCGCGTCATTGTCGTGCACCAGCTGTGCCAAGGCCTGCATTTTGTCATGGAAGCGTAAGACATTCAATGACTGACACTCCAGGGGAGGCCAAGTCCCCTTCCCAGACCTCCTTCACCAGAGCCAGGCGCCCCGCTCACGCCAGTCGTACAGGAGCTCAAAAGGGAGAACCCCGTTGAGGCCCGTGGAACCTCCCGGTAGGCAAGGAGCAGGTGTGGGAGGTACCGCGCCCAGTCGTGCCCCTAGGAGTCAACCAACATCTTAAGCATCTGCTTCAGAGTGCCAGTTCGCACAGGCCATTGGTCTGTGGGTGGTATGGGCTGGTCACCAGATTATGCACCTGTATTTGCTTACAGAGGGTCTCCATCAGCTGCGACATGAACTGGGTTCCCCGGTCGGTGAGCATTTCCTGGGGAAAACACACTCGGGAGAACATCTTCAGTAAGGCGATAGCCACCTTGTCTGCCCGAATGGATGACAAGGCTACCGCTTCCGGGTACCGGGTGGCATAGTCTACTACCATCAGTATGAAGCGTTTCCTTGAGCTGCTGGGAGTGGCCATCGGGCCAGCCAAATCCACAGCCACCCTCCTGAAAGGCTCTTCGATGATGGGCAGAGTTACCAGTGGGGCTTTGGGCCACCGCCCCACCTTCCCCACCCTCTGACAGGTGTAACACGAACGGCAGTAGACAGTTACCTCAGCCCCCAACCTTGGCCATTAGAAATGCTGGGCTAGCCTGGCCTTGGTCTTATGGATCCCTAGATGTCCAGCCATCGGAATTTCGTGTGCCATCTGCAACAAACTCCACCCTGAACGGATAGGGTACCACTAACTGTCGATCCCTGGGCCATGCCTCCGGTGAGCCTCGCTGGACTGCTACCCGGTATAGCCATCCTTGGTCCCAGACCACCCACTGGAGGACCGAGTTCGAGGGAAGCTGTGCCGCCCGCTCCTCACGAGGCTTCAGGCTGTCAGTCTCTAACGCCACCTGAAACCCCTGACTGGACATGGCCAGAATAGACAAACCTGCCACGTCTCCTGGCCTCCGTCTGACCCGGCAGCCACTTGGTCGGAAGGGGAGAAGCCGTCGGACTCCCGAGGGGCCACTAGGGCCCGGGTGCCGCCACTGCAAGCAACAGTGGCTACGGCTGCTGAGACCGCAGGTAGCGCCCGTTTCTCCTCTGCTTCTGACCAAGCATCTGGTCTAAAAGGACTACCCTGGCCCTCTAACATCCTGGTTGTGGAGGAACCCTACCATGCGGCCTTACCTGGGAGCCCTATCTCTCCTGGAACTGCCCCGCCCTCCATGGCATGCTCCCCCTCTGCAGCTGTTTGCCCCTTGTCTGCCCCCTCTGCAACAACCTCACAGGACAAATTTCTCCAGCCTGCCGTATGGCCACATTCTGAGGCCTCATCACAGCTGACTTGATTGATCTCGTCCCCCATGGGGAGAGAGGTGTTAGGGGCTCAGGGTGGTAGTTGTGGTGAGGGGCTGCTGTGTTCCCACACTCTGGCTCCCTGATAAAGACACATGTCCCAATTCTCCTGTGCTCTGTATGTGGTGTGTAACACTCACGTTTTGGTCGCAGATCTCTGCTGTCTTCGGTTCTTCCACCTCAGGAACCACCGCACACACATTAGGGAACTTCCACTCCATTTTATAAAAAAGAACTTTACTTGAACGTTTGAATACAACTTCATACAGCATGCAGCATTGATCACATACACCTTGGCGATGGACAGCGCCGGCTTGATGCCTCCAATCTCGGAGCCGGTGAAAGTTTTATCAGGTATCAAATCCTAGGGTGACAACAGTTCGGGCCGCACAAGGGTCATCTCAGCACCGGTGTCTCACAGTCCCATTGCTCTGGCGTGGCCTATGGTAACAGTCTGAAAGTTGTCAAGGGACCTCCCACCACCCCCACACAAAACAGTGGACAGATTCTGGGACGAGGATCAACTGCTCTCATTAGGGCCCACATGTGATCGACCCAGCAGTCTGCAGGACACCACTGCATACTCTGGAGCTTCTTCCGGTATGACTCAGGAGTCAAGTTGTACTGCCAGACCAGAGCCTCCTTGAAGTCCTCATAGCTCAGGGTGGTCTCACTGTGCAAGTACCCAAAGATTTCCAGGGCCTTACCCCTAAGCTGAGGGGTTAGGAACCGGACCCACTGTTCCTCAGGCAGATGGTACTGATGGCAGTTTTTTTCAAATGCCAGCAAGAAAGTGTCCAAGCCCCCTCCTTTGTGCAGAAGGGAGAAGTCATTCGTCCATAGCTTCGGGACTCGGATCTCAGGGGACTTGCGACTGGCTGGGGCCTGCAGTTGGAGCTGGAACACATCTTTCTGGTGCTCGTGCTCCCGCTGACGTTCTGCCATGAGGGTCTCATAGGTGGCCCTGTCTCCAACCTGGAGACTCGCTAGGGAAACTTGTATGAGGGGGTCAGGTGGTGGGTAGCTCACTGCGGGACCGACCACTGGTGAACCTCTCTCTGGGGGGCCTAAGTTGGACTCCCCTTCTCTTAGAGTAACATGGTCTTCCACCTCCTCAACACCATATGGTGCATTGGCCATCTCCTTGGTTTTGGCCCTGGTGCCACTGGCCATCCTTGCACTCTATGGTCAGTGACACCGAACTGCCACCTGATGCACCCACACACACCTTACAGTATTTGCACTCGGACTGTCTAGTGCTGAGCTGATCTTAAGTGTCTGAGTATGCGTTACACACACACACTATTATCTTGATCCCACCGCTTGCCACCAATGCAAAGAAATTGGCAGCAGGAGGGACCCCGCAGAATCCTACCACTGCCGGAACTGATGAATCCACACCCCACCACCTGCCTGACGTCACAATTACGTGAGACGGAGCACGTGGTACGGATCTGTCATTTGCACCATCGTGACATTCCGCACCCCCTCGAGGACGTGTAAGGTCAGATTGGTACAGTTCTACACAGACAATGGGACCTCTGCTTATAAAATATATAATTCCCGGCATGACTATATTCTCAACTACAGCTGGAACTTTTATGCTGAAAGGGGCCCTGCCCACACATTCCCCTGTCATGACTTCACTGTGGGCTTGGCACCACTTCATGGTTTTATTAAGATCTCTAACTTCCACAATAACTCCTCGCTGGTTGATCGCAGAAGTTTCCATGTAATATCACATTTCTTATTATAAATTTACCTTTCTTTAGAGACTAGACATGACATATCTTCGGTTGGTCATTCCTGCCTTCTTGCATCATAGCGCACCCGTACTGTTCTCAGATAAGGAAAAATATGTATATTGTTCCTTAGCTAACCCTGCCACTAAAAATATGTATCCTATCACAATCAGTGTTATAGAAACTCTGATATTCCATATTTCATTTCAGTGCCTACCAGACTGCAGCTTGAATACATGTGCAAATGGAGATGAGCTAAGCTTCAAAGGAATTCTAGGAGCTGTATCCTTTTCACCCAGGTGTCAATTCATCACTCCTGTCTCCATTTTATATGGTGATTAGCCTGAACACTTGGTGGATCCCGCTATTTGCATATGGGCAATTGGGAAGAGTGTAAGCTCTTGCTCCTTTGACAAATGGTAGATAGGGGAGGAGGGAAGAGTGAGTGGGATTTCGGAGGGGGAGAAAGATTCTCAATATTTCTATGACCGTGACATTTCCCATTCTCTTGGGATCTCGAAAATCTAGATTATGAATAACTAGGACATGCTATAATTCAATACCGAGTTATGGGAATACTGTATCTGACACAAAGGGCATGCTGCATGGCTGGGGTCCAAAGGGGGTCTTGCTGTGGCAGCTTCTTGGCTGAGAGCTGCTGTGAGACATTTGTCACTCGCTGCCTCTCTGCCCCCTCCCTTCTTAGATGCAGAAGTGTCCAGTTACAACTGTATGCTGTAGACCTCTATAATCCCGCCAAACAGGGCACAATGATTGACATGGGGTTAAATTTTCACTTGCTAACTTCTGTGATCAACCAGTGAGAAGTTATTGCAGAAATTATAGATTTCATAAAACCATGATGGACAGAGATGAGCCCACGTGAGGTCATCACAGGGGAGTGTGTGGGCAGGGCCACCCCTTCAGCATAAAAGATCCAGCTGAATATGGGTCTATACTCATGCCGTGAGATACATATTTGTAAGCACAGGTCCTGCTCCATAACAGTCCATTGGAGCACCTCTCCTCCAGGTAAATTGAAGTCTCTGATCTGTCTAGTAAGTTCTTCCATTAATACCTTTTATTTTGTGTAACTGTATATGTATTGTACTGTCCCTCTTTGTAAAATCCTTTGTATATTTTTTCATAAACCCTGCCTCCCTTTGGATTAAATATAAAATGTATTAGTCCTGTTTCTTCTGTTCTGTAATCGTTCCTCCCCCGAAGCCATACGCTACCAGAAAGCAGGAGTCCGATCAGGCCTGTATTTAGAACTGATCGGTGGTGGCAGTGAATACTATTAATTGGGTTATCGTGAAGCTGGCAATGATCGTATGGGGGCATATACACATTCAATGCGTTGAAATTCGGAGGCGTGTACGCCATACGCTCACGGCTTGCTTGCCGGTAACTACATAGTGAGTAATCAGGATAGTCTGTGTGTGCAAATCCCTGACAAATTGGTGGCAGCGGTGGGATATTGTAAGATCTCGCCGATGCCTTCCCCCATAGTTCACTATCCAGCTACATCTAATTTTCCTACTTGTCAACTGGGCATTCTGCATATGGGCTGCTTAGATTGCCCTCTTTTGTCCTATTGCAAAAGAGGAGGTGAGAGGGGTGAAGGAATGCTCCTTTACTAGTGGCTTCAGAAATTGCAATATTTTCTATGACACGGTGCAATACCACATTATTATGCTATATAGTGAAAATACCAGTTTCCTTCAAAGCTCTGATTCAGATCAGTTCAAATATAGTCGAGACAGGGACCTTCAGCATGCCACCAGCTTTCATTTTAACTCATCGGCCTCATCCCAGAGCGCCAATGGGAGCCAGCGGCATTTAAATGGTTAACAGCTGCGGCCGAAACGAAGCTCTGACTGCGACTGTTAGAGATAAAATGTCAGCTATATAGAAAGGGTTGTCCACTACTCAAACAGCTCTCAATCACAATATTTCCTACATATAAAACAGCTATAATCACCTTTTGTGCTGTTGCTGTTCTACCCAAGTCTGCGCTTAGTCTCCCAGGACTCGAGTGACCTCATATCACGCAGTCAGTAGCCATTTCACTCTCACTTCCTTCAGACGAAAGGGACACCCTAAAGAAGTGTAATCTGCTGCTGCTCTCTGGCTGTCAGTTCTGTTCAAAGGATGAGAGAGTGATGCAGTTGTAGCGCCCAGAGGGTTCGGTCGCTACAGGGGTATTGCACCTTAACCAGAGGTGTGATATTCCACTCCCAGGTAAGGATGGAGTATGGACCAAGGCTCAGTTAGCTGCATACACACACTCCTCATTTCCGGGGGACAGTTCGCAGATGCTCCCATTTATTGCAGGCACAACTGACCATGTCCCTGGCTGGAGTGGGGAGGGGGGAGAGAACCCGGTGATGTAGGAGCAGAAGGGGACGGTTTCTGGAGCATAGGAAGGAGCTTATTGGTTGCAGGTCACCTGAGCTCAGACACAGTGAAGCAGATAAAAGGTGGGGGCCATCTTAGGAGAGTGTTCAGTCGGTTAGTTCAGAGAGGGAAGAAGTTCAGCCAGAGAGGGCTGACAGGGAGCTGAGGCTCAGCTCCACGAGGCAGGCCTAGAGAAGAGGCCGGGGCCAGGAAGGAGAAGAGGAGAAGGAGAAGGAAGGAAGAAAGGTGGAGAGAAAGAGGAGTAGAAAGGCTCCAGAAACAAGAAGGCAGAAGGGACCCTGAGAGAGAGAACTACATAACCGGACACTGGGATCCGAGGCTGTCAGGGTTGCAAGCCCGGCAGCAGATAACCTACCTGCGAGGGATTTTAGATCCCTGGGCCTGAGAAGCCTGGAGGCTCCGCCACACAGAGGGACTGGTACAGCACAGAGAAGCAACAGGTACCTAAGGCCCGAGTCGCAAGCCATACAGGCGTAGTACACGGCCAGCTCAGGGACGTGGGCTATCACACCACTAAAGGGGGAGATAGTCAGCAAGGGCAGAGAGAACGGTAGGCCTACCCACTCACCCTGACCAGTGGGGCTCGCCTGAATGTTCTCAGACACCCAGGCCCATTCCTACCCTGTACTCCTGTTGGGTCATAAGTACCACCTACAATAAAGACCCTGGACTGTTTGAAGTAGACTCTGGACCTTTATTATTGCGGCCTGCACCATCACCCCCAGCATCCTATTACCTGCTCTGAGGCTACACTCTTCCTGTGGGGAGTTATCCTATCCCTGTGCTGCATATCTACATCAGCCTCAGCGGTCTGCCTTGCAGCGGCGGTCCTCCCTGACCGCAATCCACAGGTGGCGTAGTCTGACATTCAAAACCCTACAAATAGATTGTCACAACATTTGGTCTGACCACCCTGAGCCACGGGATCAGGTTGCCACTACTACCCCCATCATCACACTGAAGCCCGGTTCCAAGTGCCCCACGGCCCAGGGGGTGAGTCACAGTCACTGATTGGCTGCAGGGATCCTATGATTAGTCATGCATGTGACTCGCCCCCTGAGCCGTGGGGTACCCGGAACTAGGCCTTCTAGTGTACGGTGCTGATGGGGGTAGTAGTGGCAACCCGATCCCGTGGCTCAGGGTGGTCAGACCAAATGCTGTGGCAGTCTATTTATAGTTTTGTGAATGTCCGACTACGCCACCCGTGGATTGCGGTCAGAGATAACCGCCGCTGCGAGGCAGACCGCTGAGGCTGGTATTAGTGTGCAGCACAGGGATAGGATAACTCCCCATGGGAAAAGTGTAGCCTCAGGGCAGTGAAAGTGAATGCTGGGGGTGATGGTGCAGGCGCAGCATAAATCACACAGAGTCCAATGATTCAGTCCAGGGTGTTTTACTCACAGTTGATATCCAAGTCACTTCTGTCAGCAAGGACTGCCCGAGCCGTGCTGTGTCCACCAGGTGAGGAGCTCGGTCAACCCCCAGGCAATTCAGGAGTATGGCACAGGACCCCCTTCTGTCCTTTCTCTGGCCTCTCGTGCCCCACCAGTGTCCTGACTTCTGTCCGGCTACCGCGGACCGTGTCGGGTAAGCATTGGCCTTCACTTCCCGCTATCCTATATGGTGCCTCCCTAGCAGGTTTAGCGGGGGGTCGCACCAATAAATGGTCACAACCTCCGGTTCTTGGCTGAGGGTAGATTCGCCTCCACCAACTTAGGGATCCGGTACCTTTCCACGGCCTGACCCTTTCACCCGGTATAATGGGGTTTGCAATGGTTGCTGGCCGTTCTGCACTCTTAGGATCCCTCCTGCCTTCTTGTTTCTGGAGCCCTTCCACTCCTCTGTCTCTTCTCCTTCCTTCCTTCTTCTCTTCTTCTCTCTGGCCCCGGCCTTCTCTCTAGGCCTGCCTCATGGAGCTGAGCTCAGGCTGAGCTGCTGCTCCCTGTCAGCTCTCTCTCTTACTACTCCTACTATTCTCCTAGACTTGAGATGGCTCCCACCTTATATCTGCTTCTCTGTGCTGAGCTCAGGTGACCTGCACCCAATGCGCTCCTTCCTATGCTCCAGAAACCGTCCCCTTCTGCTCCTACACCACTGGGTTCTCTACCCCCTCCCCACTCCAGCCAGGGACATGGTCAGTTGTGCCTGCAAAAATGGGAGCACCATCGAGCTTTCCCCCGGAAATGGGGAGTGTGTGCGTGTGCAGCTAACTGAGCCCTGGTCCACACTCCATCCTTACCTGGGAGTGGAATATCACACCTCTGGTTGAGGTGCAATACCCCTGTGGCAACCGAACCCTCGGGGTGCTACACATGCCCCAGGAGACCAGACACAGACATCACTGGAATGGCGTTGGCTGCAGGGTTCCCGTGATATGTCATGCATGCTCCAGGAGACCAGACGCCGACATCACTGGAATGGCGCCCGCACCAGAGGAGAGCATAGCTGCTATTTCACATGATTGAAACCGTAATTAAGAAGGGGTTGTCTGAGTAATGGACAACCCCTTTATTTCAGTCTGCATCAGACACGTGTGGAAGGAGTTCAGCTCCTGAGCCGCCTCCACATGCGTTCACCTCAGCGCGGACGTACAGTTACGCCCATATATGCAAAGGGGTCAAATTCATATAAAACATTAAATGTTATTCTGAATTTATCTGCCTTTCATTCATTTCTAACAGTAAATCCTCATAGTAGTTGGTGCTCAGTTTTTCAGATTCAGAGCTCCAAATTTTCATAAGCAAAATTAAAGGGGAGGCATCATAAAAAAAGTTTTCTTTAAATGCATTCAAAAAAGTTGGCAATATTTTCCCATATCAAAATTTATATTTAAAATTAGAAATCTTAGAATTTTTTACACTGACCACTGAGGCTATTCTATGTTCATATGTCCTGTTCTTTCAGGAAATCTACATTAACAGCAATAAACTCACTTAGACACTATGGGCCTCATTCAAAGCCAGAATACTAGTGTAAAAAGCTTTGAAAAGTCAAAGTTTTAGCGCAACTCGAAGCTGGGCTGAAATTGTGACTTTTTAGCGTTCACACTCCATTTTCACCCAGCCCTGATAAAGTGGGCACCAGCAAAATTTTATAAGCTGTGGCATTCTCTGTGCGACATATCTTACTCCAGTCACTGACTGGAGTAAGATTATTGGCAAGGCACACATGGAGACACACAAGGCGCTCGCTAGTTCTCTGATAGTCCTGATTCATTGACCTCTGCATGACTCTAGCACACCGACCTCATCAAGATTAGCATGAACACCACCGGTCTGAAGTCAGGGCCTCTGTTTTGCATTGAAGCGTCCAATGAGCTTGTACAAAGATCATTGGGTGAAGGGGAGTAAGGTCAGGTGTGACATCAACTGTGATTGGTGGAACCTGCGTTATCAGCTGTATGTTACCGGTCATTGTAATCCGGCCTCTGATAAAAAGCTTTGCTGAAAATTCTTCCAGAAAGGACAGAAGTAAATGTCTAAAATAGCCCTGGTGGCCAGTGTGAGAACTGCAAGATTGTGAGAAGAAAGTATGAAAACATTAAAAAAACACACGGAAAACAAACTAATTTAAACATTTTCTGATGACTAGATCTGAGCGAATCGATTCAACGGGAATCAAGTTCATGTTGAATTTTTGTGCCTAAAATGAATGTCACCTTTTGAGACATTGCAGAAGATTGCATCAGTCAGAGAAGACGGGCTTTCCCAGAATGCCTTGCTGCCATCATATTAGGTCTCATCTGCATTGCACGCACGAGTTGTAGCAGTTTTAATGGATAGAACGTGTACTCAATGTATGGTGCTATTCACACACCAGTGTTTTTACACACCCCTTGTGTCCATACAGAACACACAGAGCCATGTCCATTTTTTTTCCGGCAGCACGGATGACACAGAGGTCCAATAGTGGTCTATGGGTCGGTCAGTGTGCCATCAGTGTCCTGTACAAGTTTAACATTGTATAGGAGAAGCTTTGTAATTTCTTTATCCATCGGTGAAAAACACTGATCGAAAACTGAGGACACCGGTACCATTTTTTCACGTATAGGTTTAAACCCTGCACATGTGAATGAGGCCTAACATAGTATAGCTCAGACAATTAAGAAGGACTATTATAGCAAGTATAAAAGCAGAAGCAGGAAAGGAAGCAGCCATTTTGTGGTGAACCTGGATAGAGAAAAGTACATCACAGCTCACAGCCTAGCCATAGAAATAGGGAGAGAAAGCCATGAAACATGATAGAAAACAGACAGAGAGAGAGGGCGACATCAATGCAGTGAAGGGGATTAGTGTGTTAAGGAAAAAAGGGAATGGCGTCATACATGTTTTTCAGGGCAAGTAGAGGCTTTGGAAGACATTTGCAGAGAATGGAATTTCCTGGGAAAACTCTGCAAATGTAAGTTTCAAAAGTCTTGCTCATCTTTACTGATCGGTCATTATCCATTGGTGGCAGTTTTACCTATAGTATGTTCCCCTCCATACAGGGCAGTAACTCCCCTGTGGGCCTCATTGTTCCAGTTACCTTACACATCTTCCTTCCGTGTAGTGCACATTCCCATCATCTTCATGCTTTCCCATCCTGCACAGCCGGCTGCAGCGGAGGAGGATCAGGACAAATTCCTATCCTCCTCCTTGAGGGATAAGAGGGAATGTGGAGCCATCACCCTGCTCCATGCTGCTCTACTCCTCCAAGCTAATTACTAGAGATGAGCGTTGTTCTACTCGAACTGTTCGCCAATCTCAAATTCGAGCTGTTTTGGGCGGTGTTCGAGCCGGTCGGCGAACACGAACAATTTGAGAAAAATTCGGCTGTTCGAGGTTATGTTCGATAACTGTTCGTGCACCAAAATCATAACTGGATTTTTTCTCAGTAATGATGAAAATTAATGTTAATACGCAGTTTGAGTGTACAGCGGGGCGGGGGGAGGGGCAGGGGATGGATCTCTGCAGGAACAATGAAGATCTCCATTTTTTTTTCTCTTTCCCGCATTTGCAGTGGGGAGGTGCAATCTGTCAGCCTATCAGCAGCGCACACACGGAGCGAAGTGCTTTTTTTCACACAAGCAAGGGCATGTGTGATTGGCAGTGTATGTCACATGTCCTTGCCCTATAAGACCAAGCCATTTTCCCCGTCGCCACCATTTTCTCACTGCTGCAGCTGCGTGTTAGATGGCACCGCTGTTGCTGTGTGCGCTATACCTTGTTAATTTCAAGCCAATTTTCGCACAAATATACAGATAGCTTGGGAGTAGGGAATAGTTGTGATTGCAGTCCTTTTAAAGACTAGGTTACAGCATTTCCTACGACTTTTATCAGGCAGGTCTGTGCTCTTAAATAGATAGATTGTGGGAGTAAAGACTAATTGTAATTGGAGTCCTTTTCAGGACTAGGTTACATCAGTTCCTATCAGTTTTTGCCAGGCAGGTCTGTGCCAGTGCTGTGCAAGTTTTTTTCACAGCATTTGGCTGAATCTAGCAAAGCTAATCCTTTTTGGCCTATTGCAGAGTGTGTTAGTCAGTGGAGTAGCCTATCTGTGTTGCAAGATATACCACCTGTGTATAGAATACCAATTTTTTTACTGCACCTAGTGAAGTAAAATCTTTTGGGCATAGCATCATTCTATTAGTCCATCTATACTGACCTCCATCAGGTTGCAAATTAAAAATAATTTTTTTCTTCATTTAGCTCTGAAAAAATATTTGGGCTTCTAGCAGTGTGTGGGACTTGTTCTATTAGTCCTTCTATACTGACGTCCAGCAGGTTGCAAATTGAATATAATTTTTTTCTGCATCTAGCTCTGAAAAAATATTTGGGCTTCTAGCGGTGTGTGGGACATGGTCTATTAGTCCATCTATACTGACCTCCATCAGGTTGCAAATTAAAAATAATTTTTTTCTGCATCTAGCTCTGAAAAAATATTTGGGCTTCTAGCAGTGTGTGGGACTTGGTCTATTAGTCCATCTATACTGACCTCCATCAGGTTGCAAATTAAAAATAATTTTTTTCTGCATCTAGCTCTGAAAAAATATTTGGGCTTCTAGCAGTGTGTGGGACTTGGTCTATTAGTCCATCTATACTGACCTCCATCAGGTTGCAAATTGAATAAAAAAAATTTCTGCATCTAGCTCTGAAAAAATATTTGGGCTTCTAGCGGTGTGTGGGACTTGGTCTATTAGTCCATCTATACTGACCTCCATCAGGTTGCAAATTAAAAATAATTTTTTTCTGCATCTAACCCAGCCAATAGTTTTGGCCTAATACCACAGTTTGGCCACTCAGCTCTGCTCGGTTACCATCCATTGTTTTTTTGTGCAAACAACTCCAGAGTTGTGAATTAGTTAACCACCACAATGAGTGGAAAAAGGCCTGCTGCTGGTGGAAAGGGGAATAGGCGTGTTGGGAAGGGGAAAAAAGGTTGTGTCCGTGGGGTAGGTGCAGAAGAAAGACCATCTTCCAGCCAAACTAAAATGTCTACTTCTTTTAGCGGACAATGTGATAAGATCCCTTTCTTACGGCCACGCCAATCGCTACAAATTCCAGATGAGGCACAAAAACAGCAGGTGCTTCAACGGATATCAAGTGCTCCTTTAAGTGGGCTCTCCTCCACATCAACTTCAACATCACAAATACTCCAGTCCTCAAAGGTGTCACCCAAATCGCACTTGCTTCCTCACAGCTCCCAAATCTCCAGCTGTCCGTCTGAGTATGAGGTAGAACAGATGGTTGAGTCTGCAGAGCTGTTTACTCATACTATAGCCTGGGAATCAGAGGTCGACTCCAGCGCTTCTGTGAATCCAGACGAGGAAATGATCTGCACTGATGCCCAGAATCTTTATGAGTCGGATCCAGGACCAGACGCAGAAGGTTCTGACCATAATGTAGACCCTCATTCCCAAACTGTAACTCCTGTTGGTGGAGACAATGAGGAAGACGATGATAAGACTCAAATACCTGATTGGAGCGACAACTTTAGTTTTTTGTCAGGGCAGGAACAGGTTGGCTCTGAGGACGACGGGTGTGATAACGCACAGGGTGATGATGATGAGGTCGGAGATCCCACTTACTGTCAACCCACAGTCAGCCAAGAGATGAGGTCAGCAGAGGAGGTGGAGGAAGATGCTAGTGACGACGAGATCAGGTTGCGCCTTCCTGGACAGAGACGTAGTACTGGAAGCACGTCAACAACTGCATCCTCAAACACAACTCTGCCTCTCACCACAAGTCGTGGTGGCTCTTCAGGTCGCATGGGTGCTAAGCCTTGCATAGCCTGGGCATTTTTTCAGATCGATAAAGATGACCCAACTCGTGTTATCTGTAACATTTGTCAGCAAAAGCTAAGTAGAGGCCAAAAAATACATAGTTTGAGTACTTCATGCATGAACCGGCACATGGACATGAAGCATAAGTTGCAGTGGGAAGCTCAGTGTGCTACAATGCGGTCTAGCCGGCCGGGCCAACCACCATCTGCCATATCTTGTGCATCCGCGGCCTCTTCATCCTCTGTGACTGGGGGGACAGCAGTCACACCTGTTTTGGGGCGCAGACCTGCCACCTCTTTACCCGCAACAGCCAGCGTGATTGGCAGGTCATCATTTTCTTTGGAGGTGGTAACACCAGCTGGTCTTGAGCGCTGTCCGACATCGATAGCACCACCTTTGGATCAAGGCAACCTAACATGTCCGCCTGCATCTTCCTCACAGACCGGCAGTTTGCCGGGGACACCCTTATCAACCCCGTCTAAGCACAATAGCCAGCCCTCGGTCCCTCAGATGTGGACAAGTAAAAGACCATTTCCTCCTAGCCATGAGAAAGCTAAGAGGTTGAATTTCACCATCTGCAAGCTCTTGGCTACAGAAATGCTGCCTTTCCGCCTGGTGGACACAGAGGATTTTCGAGACCTTATGTCCGTCGCAGTGCCCCAGTACCAGATGCCCAGTCGGCACTACTTCTCAAAGAAAGGTGTGCCTGCGCTCCACCAGCATGTCGCACACAACATCACCGCTTCTTTGAGAAACTCTGTGTGTGACAGGGTGCATTTCACCACAGACACTTGGACGAGTAGGCATGGACAGGGGCGTTACATGTCGCTGACTGGGCACTGGGTAACTATGGTGACAGCAGGACAAGGGGCTGCTGTCCAAGTCTTGCCGTCCCCACGAGTTGTGCGTCAATCCTCTTTATGTCATTTTTCCTCCACTGCTTCTGCCTCCTCAACCTCCTCTCGGTCTTCCACCTGCACCCAAAGCCTGTCTGGTCATGCCACAAGCTTTCTAACTGCGCAGAAGGGATCCTGCACACCTCCTTACTATGCTGGCAGTAGGGCTCAACGTCATCAGGCGGTTTTTACATTGAAATGTCTGGGAAATGTGAGTCACACAGCTGAGGAGTTGTGGTCAGCTCTGGAGAACCAATTTCATGAATGGTTGTCTCCACTGGACCTGAAACCAGGGAAGGCCGTGTGCGACAATGCTGCAAACCTGGGTGCGGCCCTTCGCCGGGGCAATGTCACACACGTGCCTTGTATGGCTCACGTGTTGAACCTGGTTGTCCAGCAATTTTTAGCCCACTATCCCAGACTAGATGGCCTTCTGCAGAGGGCACGGTCGCTGTGTGCTCACTTCCGCCGTTCGCATCCCGCAGCTCAGCGACTTACATCTCTACAGAAGTCGTTGGGCCTGCCACTTCACCGGCTAAAATGCGATGTGCCTACCCGGTGGAATTCAACTCTGCACATGTTACAGCGACTGTGGCAGCACCGACAAGCCCTGGTGCAATACGTTCTGACGTATAGCCTGGGCCAACGAGATTCAGAGGTGGGGCAAATCACGCTGGAGGAGTGGTCTCAGATCAGGGACCTATGCACCCTTCTGCACAGTTTTGAAATGGCGACGAAGATGTTTAGTGCTGACGATGCCATTATCAGCATGACTATTCCGGTGATTTACATGCTGGAGCACATGTTAAACAGAATTCGGAGTCAGGTGGTGGCACAAGAGGAGGTGGAGGAAGTAGAGGAGGAGGAGATGTATGCGGAAGGGCTAACATCTGCAAGGTCCAGACGGTCGGCAGCACCAAGGCGGCAGGCATGTGAGGGTGGGGGAGATGATTTTACCAGGGCGCATGGTAGCAGCCAAACTAGTGAGGAAGGTGCAGGAGCCCAGGAAGAAGTGGAGGACGAACTGATGGAAGACTCATCAGATGAGGGAGACCTTGATCACATTTCTGTTGTGCGAGGTTGGGGGGAGAGGACAGAGGAAGGAAGCATGATTGCTACCTCGCCACCAACACAACAGGGACTTGGTGCTCCTGGATGCGCAACACACATGAGTGCCTTCTTGCTGCACTACCTGCAACATGACCCTCGAATTGTGAGAATTAGAAATAATCCTGACTACTGGGTTGCCACACTGTTAGATCCCCGGTACAAAAGTAAATTTGCAGAAATTATTCCTGCCATAGAAAGGGATGCACGCATGCAGGAGTATCAGCAGAGACTGTTGCAGAATCTTACATGTGCTTTTCCACAAAATACCAGTGGTGCACGTAGTGAATCTCACAGTTCCAACTTGCCAACCGTGGGACCGTCAAGTGTTCAGCACTCAAACCGTAACAGAACCACAGTATCTGCTGGTAACATCAATTTTGCGGAATCATTTCACCACTTTTTTAGCCCATCCTTTGCAAGGCCACAGGAGACAAGAAGTCTGACACATAGTCAACGCCTAGAGACGATGGTACAGGAGTATCTCCAAGTAAACATTGAAGCCACGACTGTGTCACTGGACCCTTGCTCTTTTTGGGCTTCCAATCTGGATAAATGGCCGGAGCTAGCCACTTACGCCTTGGAGATCTTGTCATGCCCCGCAGCCAGCGTTCTGTCTGAACGTGTGTTCAGCGCTGCTGGTGGTGTGCTGACAGATAAGCGCACGCGGCTCTCCACTGATAATGTAGACAGACTCACGTTCATAAAGATGAACAAATCATGGATCCGAAACGACTTTTCTACCCCTGTGTCATCCTGGGGAGAGTAAAAGCTTGATGATTGGTTAAAATCACCCTACCAACCGTTTTAAGCTTTCAAATTACTAATCATGTTTATCTGTATCTTGACTGGAAAATAATTTGGGCTTTGTAGCAGTGTGCAGCACTGATCCTATTAGGCCATCTATAATAAGCTTCACCAGATTTAAAATTAAAAATAATTTTTAGCTGCATCTAGCCCGGAAAATAATTTTGGGGCTCCGAGATGCGCAAGACACATAAGTGCCTTCTTGCTGCACTACCTGCAGCATGACCCTCATATTGTCAGAATTCGAAGTAATCATGGCTACTGGGTTGCCACACTCTTAGATCCCCCAAACTTTTCGATCAACCTTTTCATTTTAATAAAGACCAAAAAAATGGTCATTTTTGAAATTATAAGCATTAGCAGGTTGTTAGAAACTGAAATCAAACAGTTTTCAACTCAAAACTTTATTCTAGGTGATGTTACATTTTCACATAGGACCCCTTGTTCGAAAGGAGCTTCTGAACTCTCTCGTCCATTGAATTTGTCAGGTTTTGGATGGTTTCTGCTTCAATTGTTTTGCATGAGGACAGAATACCCTCCCAGAGCTGTTGCTTAGATGTGAACTGCCTCCCGCCATCATAGACACTCCTTTTAATGATGCTCCAAAGGTTCTGAATGGGGTACAGGTCAGGGGAGCATGGGGGTCACACCATAAGTTTGTCCCCTTTTATGCCCATATCAGCCAGAGATGCAGATGTTTTATGTGCAGCATGAGATGGTGCATTATCATGCAGAAAAATGATCTTGCTGTGAAATACACGGTTCTTCTTCTTGAACCATGGCAGGAAGTGCTGTTTGAGAAAATCCACATACATTATGGAGTTCATCTTTAGCGCCTTCAGGGATCCTAAAGGGGCCGACAATCTCTCTCCCCATGATTCCAGCCCAAAACATTACTCCACCTCCTCCTTGTTGGCGCTGTAGCCGTGTTTGCGTGGGGTGTCCATCAACCAGCCATCCTCCACTCCATTCATCTGGACCATCGAGCGCTGCACGGCACTCATCCGTGAACAAAACAGTTTTGAAATCAGTCTTCATGTAATGTTTGGCCCACTGGAGCCGTTTCTGCTTGTGTGAAGTGGATAGAGGAGGTCGACAGGATGGCATATGCACAGCTGCAAACCTCTGAAGGACCCTGCATCTTGTTGTTCGGGGGACGTTGGAGGCACAAGCAGCTTCAAAAACTTGTCTGCTGCTATGACAAGGCTTTTTTGCCGCTGCTGTTTCAACCTGACGTAATTGCCTGTAGGAAAGAGTCCTCAATTTGCCCTTATCAGCACGCACACGTGTGTACTGTGAATCAGCTACATACTTCTTGATTGCCAAGACACTTCATCCTGATCATCGCACAATGTTGATTGTAGTCATGCCTTGACCTAAACACTCCACAATTTGTTGCTTCTCAGCAGCCGACACATCCTTTTTCTTTCCCATTTTGGCAGAAAATGTAGGCTGCTTAATAATGTGAGAGAGCCTTCTTAAGTAGTCTTGCCTTTCATTGGACACACCTGCCAAACTAATTAGCACAGGTGTCTGCAATTGCTTACAGTGATATAAAGAGCCCTGACACACATCACCATCAATGAGTTTAACTGACAAACAAACAAATTCTTCCCTTATCACTCCTAAACACTTTTTGCATAATAATTTGGAACGCGGTGTACATGTGCTTTTCCACAAAACACCAGTGGTTCACGTAGTGAATCTTACAGTTCTAACTTGCCAACCGTGGTCTGTATGGAATTGTTCAATAAAGGGCCCAAAATTAAGATAACATAGATGGGAGAGGTCTCTATGAATAGGAATTCCTAAGTATTTGATACCCTGTGAGGGCCAGGCAAAGGGAAAGTTGGACTGGATGGAATCCTATATGGATTTAGGGAGGGAGACATCGAGGGCCTCAGACTTCGCTGCATTGATTTTAAAATTTTACCATGTAACAAAGTGATCTATTTCAGCCATAACAGCAGGGATGGATATATGTGATTGAGTGATATATACTAGGACATCATCAGCAAATAGAGAGCACTTGTACTCGGTGCCTCCCACCTCAATCCACCTAATATTGGGGTTATGGCGAATTGATGAGAGCAGGTGCTCCGTCACTAGGATGTATAAGAGAGGGGACAGAGGACATCCCTGCCTTGTCCCATTGGTGATTGTGAAAGGTGATGAAAATGTTCTGACGCACCCCCTGGGCCTTGGGACACCCGGAGCCGGACCCTTTTTGGTGGATGCTGGTGGTTGTAGTCTTCGTGGCGGCGATCCGGTTCCGTGGCTCAGGGCGGTCAAACCAGTGGCGGAACTATTTATGTGGTTTTGATGTTTAAATGTCCGACTACGCCACCCGTGGATTGCGGTCAGAGTGAACCGCCGCTACAGGGCAGACCGCTAAGGCTGGTGTTGTGGGTGCAGCAGAGCGTAGCATAACTCCCCACGGGAGGAGTATAGCCTCAGGGCAGTGTATGCGGAGGATGGGGGTGATGGTGCAGGGCAGCAGCAGTAACGACACGGAGTCAGTGATGCAGTTCAGGGCCTTTACTCACAGTTCTTATTATCCAGACCACGTCTGCAGGTAACGGCTGCCCACGTCGTACTGTGCTCACCAGGTGAGGGGCTCAGACAACTCCCAGATAACTTTGGAGCGCTTCACAGGACCCCCTTTGTGTGTCCTTTGTCTGGCCTTTCTTACCAACACTTCTGTCCGGCTGCCTCGGGCCTCCTCTTGGTAAACTTGGCGCCAGTTTCCCTGACCCTATGTGGTGCCTTCCTAGCGGGTGGAGCAAGGGGCTGCGCCACATAAAATGTCACAGCCTCCGGTTTCTAGCTGAGGGTCGTTTCCTGCCTCCACTAGTTCGGGGACCGGTCTCCCCCTTTGGCCTGACCCCTCCACGCAGGTGGATTCGGGCGTGCGGTGGCGACTCGCCCGTCCGCACCCCTGGGATCCCTTCATTCCTCGTTCCTGGAGCCTTCTCCGCTCCTCTTCCTTCCTTCTCCCTCTTGCAGGCCTGGGCCTCTGTTACTAGGCCCGCCTCCGGAGCAGAGCTCATGCAGAGCCCCTGCTCCCTGCCACTTCTGCTCAGACTTCTCTGCACTGAACTAAGATGGTGCCCACCTTTTATACTCCCTTCTCAATGCACCCAGGAACTGCTTCCTCCCTGCTCCTGCACTGCAGGGTTCCCCTTCCTCAGTGTTCCCTCCCCCCACTCCAGCCAGGGACAGGGACTGTCGTGCCCATCTCAGGGGCATATTGGTCGCCCTGCCCCACGGCAATGTGGTGTAATGCATGCAGGTGTCGGGTCCTGATCCACACTCCATCCTTATCTGAGAGTGAGATATCACACCTCTGGGTGAGGTGCAATACGTCTGTAGCAACCGAGCCCTCGGTGCTACAGTTCCATTTATCTTCAGCCTAGGTGACGTATTGTGATACAGGGCCGTGATTTTGGCTATAAAAGGGTCCCCTAGACCCCTACCCCAAGCTTTTTAAGAGAATCATATATGGCGTGCCAGGAGACTCTATGGAATGCTTTCTCAGCATCCAACGAGAGTATCTACTTACAAATTTTTAACTGCATCTAGCCCAGGAAATACTTTGTGCCTAGTAGCAGTGTCTGCTAGTCAGCGGATTATCCCGGCTGTTAAGCAAGCTACACCACCTGTAGTTTGGACACTTAATTTTTTCAAAGGAAATGCTTCGGTACCACGGGATACTTAGTGAAGAGCATCAGGAGGCACCCCAAGGCATAGGGGCTGGGACTGGCACTAGGATGCCTTGCGGTGGACAGCCGAGCTCGATCCTTATAAAAGCTTTTTAACTGCAGCAGCTTTAGTGGACGCTACTGGAGCTGGAATTACGCGGCTGCTGGCATGAGACTTGCCCTCCAATAGATCCTTGTAAATGGATTTAAAGTGTATTCATTCAAATTAGAGAGACAATTTAAATTAAAAAGCTTAGAGCTGCCTCCACCACAGGGGGGCTCTCTCGACCCACCAGCGGACAGGCACCAGTATTGGGAGAGGGGGGCTGGCCGTCAGGGTTCACCGCGGCTCTGGCACAAACCCGGCGACACGGAGGTGGCACGGGCAGGAGCGGACTGGCCGTCTCGGCTTCTCACTTTTTGGATTTTAGAAGGGCATGACATGCCTATATCTGTGTCTCCCCCTCCTTTTACTCCTCCACCTCTTTTCTTTTCGCATGACTATATGTACTTGTCACTTTTCCATGTGTTAGTTGTGTCTTCTGAGCAGTTTGTCAGCTTTTGGACACCTTTGAAGGTGTTTTCTATGTGTTTCTATGTGTTTTTGTTTGCCTGCCATTGGTTTTAACGGTGTTCGAAGGTGTTCGACGAATAGTTCGACGAACAGTTCGGCGAACACACGGGTGTTCGACGAACCGAACCGAACTCGAACACTACGGGGGTGGCTCAACACTACTAATTACTCTAAAGGCAAACCTGTGACTGAGCTTTATATTAACTCTTCTCCTCCCACCTTCTGGATGCTACATAGCTAATCTGTTGGGTTAACCCTGTAGTGTGTAAAGTGCTGAATTATACAACAGTGATATGTCTTCTACTCACAAAAATGGTGTAAGTATGATGAGTGTTTTTGATCAGTTTCATCACAGTTTGGTCAGGGTTCATTAGCTTTTCTCAGCTGAAAATAAAACTGATGAATGTTTCTCCCCCTTCTCATAACCAACAGTCCATTTCATGACTGGCACACAGATGACATCCAAATGCTGTCCACATTTTTTGCGGCCTAATAGACTTGCATTGGTGATACTGTATATAATTTCGTGTGGACCACTTAGGCCTCATTCAGACATCAGGTTTTTTCATGTACGAGAAAAATGGAGCGAGTTTAATCAGTGATTTTTACCTTAGGTTGGTCAGAATTACATCAGTACTTTTCCCATCGGTCAGTCAAAAACGGACAAACTTCATCCGAGTTCTGGCCCATCTTTTAACAGACCCGGACACTTTCATTGATGAATTTGATCTGACACTTGAATCAATATAAAACATATCTCAATGAAAAATCATGGACATGTGAGCATCCCCATAGACTGTCATAGGTACACATGCTACCTGTGAAAAAAATAAAAAATAGCACTATACGTGATAGCACAGAAACTAACAGGTGAATGAGCCCCAAGACTGTGAAAATACACTGCATGTAAACAGGCCCATAGACATGGGTGTACATAGAAATCATGGGATCCCATAGCAGAAGTGCTAGTTGCCCCCCACCCAACAAAAAAAATAACATTCGACGGGGTCACAGAAGAGCATATCTCACAACTTTCCAGCCTTTAGAAAGTAATTTTCCTCCTACTGAAGCCCCAGATTCCTCTTTCATTGCATGTTTAAAGTATGATACCAACAAAAGTGCCCAACAAACACAGTATGTGAATTCTTTCACAGTACCCTGGACATGCACATAATGATGACCCTACTGTACTCGACTTCAACTCCCCCGGCAAAGTATGGTGACCGTGACACAGTGTGATCCCCCAGCTTTGGCCCCCACACAGCCCTCTATAAAGTATAATAGGTCATCATACAGTATAATGGCCCCACACCTCGCCATGCTGTATAATGGCCCCCACTAGGTCTCCAAACAGTACAACCAAACAGTGCAATGACCCCCACGGCCCTCCACATGGTATGATGGTCCCCACTCAAACCTTCACACTGTATAATTGCTTGCATACAGTATATTGGCCCTCACATAGCCCTCCACAAAGTATAAAGGCTCCCACATAGCCCTCGAAATATTATAATAGCCCCCACATAGCCCTCTATATACTATAATGGGCCCCATATTCCTCCATATTGTATAATGCAAAATCATAATCTTTTATATAGTGTGCTGAACCCTATAGTCCTCCATATAGTATCATGCACTCCCCATAGTCTTCCATATAGTATAATGCACTCCCCATAGTCCTGCATATAGTATAATGCAATCCACATAGTCCTCCATACAGTATAATGCACCCCATATTCCTCCATATACTATAATGCACTTCCCATAATCCTCCATATAGTATAATGCACTCCCCATTGTTCTCCATATAGCATAATGCACTCTCCATAGTCCTCCATATAGCATAATGCACTCCTCCATATAGTAAAATGCACTCCTCATAGTGCTCCATACAGTAAGATGCACTCCTCATAGTCCTCCATATAGTATAATATACTCCCCATAGTCCTCCATACAGTATATGGCACTGCCGATAGTCCTCCATGTAGTATAATGCACTCCCCATAATCCGCCATATAGTATAATGCACTCCCATAGTCCTCCATATAGTATAACACACTCCCCATAGTCCTCCATATAGTATAATGCACTCCCCATGGTCCTATATAGTCCATACAGTATAATGCACTCCTCATAGTCCTCTATACAGTACTATGACCACCACAATGTGTTCATTGATTTAAAAAAAAAATACTCACCTCTCCTCCATGTGCTCCGCTGCTCAGGTCTATGCAGCAAGCATTCTGAAGTGCTTGCACATCTCAGGGCAGTGGATGCCATGTAATGATGTCATAGGGCCCGCTGTACTGAGACGTCAGATGCTGAGGAAGAATGACGAAGTAGGAAGTCACAGGCCCCATAGTACTCGCGTGGCCTATGTTCCAACAATGAGCTTTTGGTTTGCTTTTGACACTAATTATTTTCTGTGGCAAAAACTGAGTGTTTTACAATTCAAGCAAAGTGGATGGGATTTATAGAAACCTCATGGCCACTGTGCTTTAATTTTATTCAGCGTAAACTGAGCTGCGTGTGTGTATCAAATCCACATCATGTCAATTTCTCTTGTGAGTATGCTGAGTTTTATGTGTGGATTTTCCCCATAGATTTTCATTAGATGCCGAAAATCTGCAGGTAAAAACGCACATACATAGTCCTGCATATAGTATAGTGCAATCCACATAGTCCTCCATACTGTATAATGCACTCCACATAGACCTCTATATAGTATAATGCACCCCATATT
Organism: Phyllobates terribilis; assembly: GCF_046119375.1. Taxonomy (NCBI): domain Eukaryota; kingdom Metazoa; phylum Chordata; class Amphibia; order Anura; family Dendrobatidae; genus Phyllobates; species Phyllobates terribilis. Next base: position 3,975,914 of record NW_027362894.1, read on the forward strand.
CCGCCATATAGTATAATGCACTCCCCATAGTCCTCCACATAGTATAATGCACTCCCATAGTCCTCCACGTAGTGTAATGCACTCCCCATAGTCCTCAATGTAGTATAATGCACTTCCATAGTCCTCCATATTGTATAATGCACTACCCATAGCCCTCCATACAGTATAATGCACTACCCATAGTCCTCCATATAGTATAATACACTCCCCATAGTCCTCCATATAGTATAATGCACCTCCATCGTCCTCCATACAGTATAATGAATTCCCCATGGTCCTCTATACATTACTATGACTACCAAAATGTGCTCATTGATTTAAAAAAAAAAAAATACTCACCTCTCCTCCTTGTTCCCCGCTGCTCCGGTCTATGCAGCAAGCATTCTGAAGCGCCTGCACATCTCAGGGCAGTGGGTGCCATGTAGTGATGTCATCAGGCCCGCTGTGCTGAGACGTCAGACGCTGAGGAAGAATGATAGAGGAGGAAGTCACAGGCCCCATAGTACTCTTGTGGGTTATGTTCCCACAATGAGCTTTCGGTTTGTTTTTGACAATATTTATTTGCTGTGGCAAAAACAGTGTTTTGCAGTTCAAGCAAAGTGGATGGGATTTTATAGAAACCTCATGGCCACTGTGCTTTAAAGGGGTTGTCCACTACTTTCACATTGATGCCATATCCATAGGATAGGGCATCAATTTATGTTTGCCCGGGGTCCCGCACACAGCACCCCCGCCATCAGCTGTTATCGGTGCCGGCGGTGGCCGCCGGCCGGAAGTGCTTACCTTCTGGTGACTGGTCGCCATGTTGTAGTGGTCGGCACTTGTTAGTGCACATCAAACTGCCATTCAATTGAATGGGAGGCGGATGTGCAGTACCCCGCGGCGGCCACTACAGATGGATGGCCAAACACCGCAGGCAAGTACTTCCGGCCGGTGGCCGCCGCCGCCAGCACCGATAACTTCTGATCGGCAGGGGTGCTGCGTGCAGGACTCCGGCCGATCATACATTGATGCCCTATCTTATGGATATGACTCGCCCCCTGGGCCGTGGGTTACCCGGAACCGGGCAATAGGGCAATAATGGGGGTAGTAGTGGCAACCCGGTCCATGGCTCAGGGTGGTCATACCAAATGTTGTGGCAGTCTATTTGTAGGGTTTTAAATGTCCGACTACGCCACCCGTGGATTGCGGTCAGGGTTAACCGCCGCTGCAGTGCAGACCGCTGGGGCAGATGTAGGTGTGCAGCACTAAGTAGTATAACTCCCCACGGGAGGAGTGTGGCCCCAGGGCAGTATATAGATGGATGATGGAGGGGATGATTCTGACCGCAATAGCCAGGAAACGGAGGCCTCTTAAACAGTTCAGGGTCTTTATTAGAACAGGTGAGACGACCCAAAAACAGTCCCGGCTAGGAGGGGGCCTGGATGTCTGAGAACAAGTGGGAAGCTGGCCCTGGTCAGGGTGAGGGTGAAGGCCTACCATGCTCTCTGCGCTCTTTCTGGCTATTTCCCTCCTTGTGGTGTAACAGCCCACGTTCCTGAGCTCACCGTGTCTTCTCGCCCGTATGGCTTGCAACTTGGGTCCCTTTCTACTCTTGGCCTGGTGCAGCTTTGCTGGTCCCTTCTGCTGTGGCGGAACCTCCGGGCTTCTTAGGCCAAGGAACATACAGTCCCCTGCGGGCTGGTTATTTGCTGTAGGACTTGGATTCCTAACAGCCTCGGACACCAAGTCCGGTAGATCAGTTTCTCTCTCAGCCAGGACAGGCTCTCCTCGCCTTCCGTCCCTGGCTCGTGGCTCCTCTACTGCCACACGACCTCCTCAGCTTCAGCTGAACTGGCTCTCCCTTCTCTGGGACACCTCTCACTCCAGAGACAGGTCGTCCAGAACTCTCTAACCCTGCCCCCAGTTCCAGCTTTTATAGGGTCAGCCTGCTCCCCCTACTGACTTGGGACAGGAGGTGCTGCATGCTAATGGTCCCTGACCAGAGAACCTCCCCCTTGCTCTCAGACACAGCTTTATTATACATTTGTGGCATCCAGGCCAGGGTGACACATTCCCCCCTAGTAAAACTTAGTACTCCGGGACTAACAGGAAACACAAATATAGGTTATAAACAAGGTTATAAACAACAACATAACATATGTACAAGTGCATTTTGTCCTTAAGGAAACGGCGCTTCCGCGACCGGGTGTCCATTTCACCCAACAAGGCGAAGTCTTTGAGCGATGTGGGGACCTGTCCAAAGCAAACCCCAAACGTTGGGCGTGGCTGCAAGGCAAAACTACCTACTTTGGACCACACGGGGCCACGCCAGACAGGTTTTTCTTCCGTGGCCGTCTTCGCAAGAGGCACCAACTGCAACTATCTACATGATAGTTCCGGTTATTCATCGTCCATAACCTGTCAGTCCATGAGCTAGAAAAACTAGAAAAACATAATTAATAACCAGGGTACAACATAACACATTAAATACATACATTATCCACTTAGATCTTCCAGCGAGCTGGCATTTGCCCCTTAGTGCTTCGGGTTGACCTACGTAACCCACTGTCTGGTGGTGGTCTAACCTGGTTTTTCTCACTAGCGCTCGGGGTGCAGTCACTGGCTAAACTTACAGGCAGGGCAGGCAGCTGTCTGCGGGTCCTCTGGCTTACCGCAGGCATGGCAGGCTCACTGTCAGCAGAGGGTTGACTCTCCTGGGCTGCTGGTACAGGCCCTTCTGCCTCTGGAACTGCTTGTTCTTCTCCACCTTCCTGCTCTGGTGTAGGTTGTTGCTGAGCCGGTTGCAGGAAATGCAGGACGGGTACCACTATGGCACCGTTTATTCGAGTCCAGGACTGAGGGAATTCTCCGAGAATGGTGCTGATCATTTCTTCCTTGTCCTCTGCAGGTTCAAGGTCACTTTGATCCTCTTCTGCACTACGGAGTTGCTCGGGGCACATTTTTAGGTGGTCTCTGGAGACGGTACTAGTGGTTTCTCCTCCATCCTTAGTGACCACGCACACCTTCGGGTTGTCGTGATCAGACTGCAGTACTGTGTAGGGTTCCCTTTCCCACTGGTCATCCAGCTTGTGTAGCCTTCTCTTTCGCTTCATAACCTGCTCACCAGGTTCCAGGGGACAAGCAGGGACGTGTTGGTTGAAGAGCCTCTCTTGCTTTTGTCTCGCCTGGGCCAGGCTCTTCTCCACACTCTCCTGTACCTTCTTGTACTGCAGTCGCCTTTCCGTATCCCAGTCCGCATCTGGGGAGGTGTCCTTGGGTGTTAGGACTCCCATCTCCAGGTCTATGGGCAGCTTACCTGGTCTGGCTCTCATCAGGTAAGCCGGGGTGCAGTTTGTAGCATTCACCGGGATATGGTTGTATAAGTCTATCAGGTCCGGCAGTTTTTCTGGCCACAGGCTGCATTCCTCCAGGGGCAACGTCTTCATGAGATCAATGACTATATTGTTCATTTTCTCACACATCCCGTTGGTTTGTGGGTGGTAAGACAGCCATAGAGGTTGCAGAACTCTTGGAAGATTTTGGCCTCGAATGCAGGACCTTGGTCTGTCAGGACCTGTTCTGGATACCCGTGTGGGTGGCAGAAGGTTTGCTGGAAGGCTCTGGCCGCCGTTTGAGCTGTCAAGTCTTTTACCGGGACCACCACTAGAAATCGGGAATAGTGGTCCATGATTGTCAGGGCATAAACGTATCCTGACCGGCTTGGAGCCAATTTGACGTGGTCCAGAGCTACCAGCTCAAGAGGCTGCTTGGTGACGATGGGCCTCAAGGGTGTCTTCTGGCTGGTGCGGTCCTTCCTCCTTAGATTACAAGGGCCACAGTCTCTGCACCACTTCTCTACAGCCCCTCTCATGCTGATCCAGAAGAACCGTCCTCTTAGCAGGAACTCCAGTTTCTTCCAGCCGAAGTGCCCCGCTCTGTCATGGTAAGCCTCCAGGACCATAGCTGCATCTCGCCTTGGGACGACTTGCCAGGTCAGCTCGTGCGTCCGGTGGTTGACGAGTCTTCTGCACAGCTTACCTTCATAGAGGAACAGCCTGCTCTTCTCTTTCCATAGCTGCTTGGCTTCCTCTGGGGCATCCGGATCTAGACGGACGTCTTCTCGGGTCAGCAGGTCTTTCACCATGCGGACTGCAGGGTCACTATCTTGGGTCTTGGCCCAGCTGTGGTGAGGTAGGGGATTGATCATGATGGTTGTTAAGTCTTCCTCCTTCACACGGTGGGAATATTGAGTGGCCCCATACCGGTGGAATGCAGGGAGCTGTTATGAACTGCTACAAACACTAAGGAAAGAAAGGAAAACTGTCCCTACCATAGGACTAAGCTGATTCCCTACGATGCAGCGGGGGACCTGTTCCTTGTGAACAGACCCGCCTAAGTCCTCGGCTAGTCCGAACGCTGACCTATAGATATAAGGGAGGGGTCCCTACAAGAACTAAGGACTGGGATATAGTTGGACACCTCCTAGCAGAAATTGTAGCAGAGCAAAGACAAACAAACAAACAGAAGTACTAGTGGTCAAAAGACCAAGCAAACTACAGAGTAAGGTACAAGGCACCTGGCTAGCTTAAGAGTAAATGTAACACTGAAGTCCTGCAAGGCCAGGAGGGCGGAGCTGGATTATATAGGCAAAAAGTCATGTGACCAGCAAAATAGAAAAAACTAACAGGAGGGTTCTAACAGTACCCCCTCTTCAATGAGGATCCTCCGGATCCTCCAGGCCCAGGTCTATCAGGAAACCTCCTGTGAAACGCTCCGACAAGTCTAGGAGCAGAGACATCATCCGCCCTTACCCAGGAGTTATCCTCGGGACCGAAACCCTTCCAAGCGACGAGATACTGCAATCTCCCTCTATGCCATCTAGAATTAAGAATGCGAGAAATTTCATATTCACCTTCTTCCTCCACCGGAGGAACAGAGACAGTGGCGTCCCTATCAGAAACATCAGCTTTTTTCAATAAGGAAACATGAAACACCGGATTAATCTTCCAGGAGGTAGGAACCTCCAACCTAACAGCAGATTGGTTAACTACCTGAAGCACCTTAAACGGACCTACAAACTTCGGGCCCAATTTCTTAGAAGGAATCCTCAACCGCAGATTCCTAGAGGACAACCAAACCATGTCACCAACAGTAAACAAAACCTCTTGACGTTTCCTGTCAAAGTACCTCTTGGATTTTTTGTTGGCCTCTTGAAGGTTACGACGTACATCAGTCCAAACTCTCTCCAAATCATCGGAAATATTCTCCTCCTCCGGCACAGCCGATACCAATTTGGAGAATGACCCAAACGACGGATGTCTCCCAGTACAACAAAAAAAAGGAGAACACCCAGCAGAAGAGGATGTATGGTTGTTAAGAGCAAATTCAGCCAGTGGCAGAAACTCAGACCACCCCTCTTGATTGTCAGCCACAAAACAACGCAAAAACTGTTCAAAAAATCCTGGTTCTTTCTTTCTGTCTGTCCATTAGACTCAGGATGATAACCAGACGAAAATGACAAATGGACTCCCAACCTGTCACAAAAGGCACGCCAAAAACGAGCCACGAACTGAGGTCCCCTATCGGAAACAATGTCGGAAGGAACGCCATGGAGCCTGACAATTTCTTTAACAAAAGCCTTAGCGAGTGTCCTGGCGAAGGGCAGTTTGATGAAGGGAACCAAGTGACACATCTTGCTAAAACGGTCCACGACCACCCAGATAACAGTGAAACCCTCAGAGGCAGGAAGGTCAGTAATAAAATCCATAGCAAGATGCGTCCAAGGAGCACTAGGAACCTCCAGAGGGCAAAGCAACCCCGCAGCAGGAGCATGTGAAGACTTAGATCTAGCACACACAGTACATTGACGCACCCACTTAATGACTTCCTTCTGCCACCCATGCCACCAAAAACTGCGACCTACAAGTCTCTTAGTCTCCGAAATTCCTGGATGACCTGCCAACCGAGACTTATGACACTCCACAAACAAATCTCTCATAAAGTTCCTAGGCACAAACAACCTTCCATGGGGAGTGTTAGATGGGGCATACTCCTGGGCTTTCAGAATCCCATCTTCCAAAACGGAGTCCAATGCTGCTATCACAACACCTTCCTGTAAAATGCTCTCCTCCTCCTCGGTACCAACCATGGGAGAAAAACTGCGAGATAAAGCATCAGCTTTTACATTTTTGGTACACGGGATGTAAGTAACAGAAAAATTAAACCGCGAAAAAAAAAGTGCCCACCTAGCTTGACGGGCATTCAAGCGCTTGGCAGCATCAAGATAGATCAGATTCTTACGATCAGTAAAAACCTGAATGGTAAATTTAGCACCTTCCAAGAGATGACGCCAATGTTCAAATGCGAGTTTAATCGCCAGCAATTCCCGATTACCGACATCATAATTAAGTTCGGTCTCAGAAAATTTTTTTGAAAAAAAAAGCACAGGGATGTACTCCATCCTTGTTTTCCTGAGACAAAACAGCACCGACCCCCACCAAAGAAGCATCAACCTCGACCAAAAAAGGCTTGGTCTCATCAGGCTGCATAAGGATGGGGGCAGAACTGAACCTCTCCTTGAGATACACAAAAGCTTCAATGGCCTCAGTAGTCCACTGAACCGTATTCGCACCTTTCCTGGTGAGATCGGTCAGCGGCTTAACAATTATAGAAAAATTCTTAATGAATTTTCTGCAATAATTGGCGAAACCCAAAAATCTCTGTATTGGTTTCAAACTAATAGGCCTAGGCCATTCCTGCACCGCCTGAACCTTCACCGGATCCATCTCAAAGCCCTCACTGGAGATAATGTAGCCCAAAAAACTAATTCTCTGCACAGCGAACTCACATTTCTCCAGCTTAGCAAAAAGTGAATTGTCGCTTAACAACTGCAATACCTCACGTGCGCTCTGCCAATGAGACTCCAGATCCGGCGCAAAAATCAAAATGTCATCCAAATACAACACCACATTCTTACCGATCAACGGTCTTAGGATGTCATTAATAAGGTTCTGAAAAAAAGCTGGTGCGTTGGTAAGACCAAAGGGCATAACCAGATTCTCAAAATGACCCACTGGAGTGTTAAAAGCAGTTTTCCACTCATCACCTTCCTTCATACGTAACAAATTGTATGCCCCCCGGAGATCAATCTTAGAGAACCACTTGGCCCCCACTAACTGGTTGAACAAATCAGGAATTAATGGCAGTGGTTAGGAATTGCGTACTGTAATTTTATTAATTTCGCGAAAGTCCAGACATGGACGTAAACCGCCGTCCTTTTTTTTTCCAAAAAAAAATCCAACAACCACAGGTGACTTAGAAGGTCTAATGTGACCGGCGGCCAAGCTTGTCTGTATGTATTCCTCCAAGGCCTTTCTCTCAGGGATAGTAAGATTAAATAAGCGACTCTTGGGAAGAGTTGCTCCAGGGACAAACTCAATAGTACAATCATAGTCCCTATGAGGAGGCAAAACTTGCAACTCCTCCTCTGAAAAAACCTTCCAAAAATCCTGAATAGGTACAGGTAATTCCCCTCTTTCCACAGCAGCAATGCGACCGTTACAACATCTATCATAACACTTAGGACTCCAAGACTTAATTTCATTGGTAGACCAGTCCAGTACAGGATTGTGCAATTTTAACCAAGGTAACCCCAAAACCACTGGAGCAGGCAAATTATTTAACCGGTTCCTGACCGCCCACTGTAGATAAACGTCGGCGCTTGCTGGGCTCTGTGCAGCGCCGACGTTTAAAAATGGTGGGTGGTCTCGCAGCGCTCAGGACCCCCAGGGTCCTGCAAGCGCTGCGATTCCGGTGCAGAGCGTTAGCTCTGACAGGGGACATCATCGAGACCTGATTGGATCAGGTCCCAGTGATGTTAACCCTTTGCTATGTTCTATATGCCGCGATCTATAGTGATCGCGGCATATAGAAGATAGACAGAGGAGAGGGGGTCGTCTTACTTACCTCTCCGACGACCCCTGATACCTTCCAGGACCTGGGGTAGCTATGGCAGCTGGAGGTCACATGACCACCTCCAGATCTGCCATATATGGTGTCCTGCCTGGCTCAGCCTGCAGCTGAAGCCTGGCAGGAGACACGGTGTGAAACAGTCAGCAAAGATCTCATGTAATGTAATACATGTCTATTACATTACATGAGATCAGTGATCAGAAAAATAAAAATTAATGTCCCATACAGGGACTAAGTAAAAATGTAAAAAAAAGTTAAAAAAAAGTTTTTAAACTGTTAAAAAAAAATCACAAAATAAATAAAAAATAAATAAAATATTAAACCAATAAATCCGTATATTTTTACAAAACCAAAAAAAGTACACATATTTGGTATCACCGCGTCCGAAACAACCCAAGCTATAAAAGTGTCACACTAATTAACTCCTTCTGTGCACACCGTAATAAAAATAAATAAAAAACGGGGCAAAAAAATATGCTTTTTCATCATATCGCCAAACAAAAAGTGGAAAAAAATGCGATCAAAAAGCAAAATAGAAATAAAAATGGTACCGCTGAAAACGTCATCTTGTTCCGCAAAAAAAAAGCCGCCATACAGCTCCATCAGCCGAAAAATAAAAAAGTTATAGCGCTCAGAATAAAGCATAAAATTGTTTTATTGTGTAAAAGCGCCAAAAAATAAAAAAAATACAGTAAGTGTAGCATCGCTGTAAATGTACTGACCCGAAGAATAACGCTGCCTGATCACTTTTACCACACGCAGAACGGCATAAAAAAAAACCCTCAAAAAACAATTCCTGAATTGTTGGTTTTTGTTAATTTTACCTCCCAAAAAACGGAATAGAAAGCGATCAAAAAATGTCACGTACCCAAAAATGGTACCAATAAAAATGTCAACTCGTCCCGCAAAAAACAAGCCATCACATGACTCTGTCAGCCAAAATATGGAAAAATTATAGCTCTCAAAATATGGTGATGCAAAAACTAGATTTTGCAAAAAAAAGCGTCTTTTAGTCTGTGACAGCTGTCAATCATAAAAACCCGATATGATTCTGGTATCGCTGTAATCACACCGACCCGAAGAATAAAGTAATCTAATCAGTTATATCACACGAGGAAAGGAGTAAAAAATAAATAAAACCAATTCTTCACCGGCTACTGATTTGTTTATTATGTCTCCCAAAGATCGCAGTAAGGCTCTGCCCACATTTATCCTGCGCTCTGCGCTGAGCGCTTACACAAGAGTTTCCGTGTAAATCTCTGAAATACGTGATTCAGACAAAACCCATGACGGAAGATTCCCTCTAATGAGGCAGATATAGGCCACTGTGGATGCCGTCTGGCCTGGGATCCCACGGTGTCATTTGTTTTAGGCGTGCATAAAAGTGCGGTTGGCCACAGTTTTGTGCACTTCTGAAAAAAAGGACACCGCTAAACAGAGGCCAGACGGAGTCCAGAGTAACTCTGCTGCCTCATTATAGTGAATGGATCCCGCAGGGGTTTCATCTGAATTACATCACTTGGAAATTTAGATGGAAACCCCGATGTAAGTGCTCAGCCTAGAGCGCCGGATAAATGTTACGTAAAATGTTCCCAATAAAAGCTTCAACTCAGTCCTCAAAAAAAGCTAGTCCCCACTCAGGTCCGTCATCTGTTAAAAATATAAGTGACTTCCAAGTTACTGGTAGCAGAAAGGCTCTGGAAAAGCGAAATGGCCCTTGCCCCCCAAAAGAAATTCAGAAAATGTTGTGCTCCCAAATTCAAATGCCTATTCTACAATAATTTGTTCTCCAATTGTCAAATAGCACTCCGTCCCCCCAGATCTCGCCGTATGGCTGAGCGGTACAATACAGCCACATATGGGGTATTGCCACTTTTAGTAGAAATTGTGTGACACATTTCGGCACCATTTTTACCCATTGCCCTGTGTGAAAATGTAAAATCTGAGGGTAAAACATTTTTTTGTGGTAAAAATATAATTATGCTTTTTTCACTGCCCAATGGTATAAATTTAAAAATTAAAAAATACTCACTACTTCCCTAGATGAATTCCTTGAGAGATGTAGTTTACAAAATGGGGTCACTTGTGGGGGTTTCTGCTGTTTTGGCATGTCAGCGACTCTTCAAATGTGACATGGTGTCTGCCACCTATCCCAGCCAACATAGCGCTCCTTTCTCTTCCGAACCCTGCCGTACACCAAAGCAGTGCTTTTCCCCCACATATGGGGTATCGGCGTACTCAGTGCAATTTATCCTGTTACCCTTATGATAATGCAAAATTAGGGAATGAAAAACATTTTTTGTGGGAAAAATGTGAAAATTGTATTTTTACGGCTCAATATTATAAACTTCTGTGAAGCACTTGGGGTGCAAGGTGCTCACCACACATCTAGATAAGTTTCCTAAGGGGTCTAGTTTCCAAAATGGTGGCACTTGTGGGGGGTTTCCACTGTTTAGGCACATTAGGGGCCCCCCAAATGCGACATGGCGTCTGCTAATTATTCAAACAAATTTTCCATTCAAAAAGTCAAATGGCGCTCCTTCCCTTTCAAACCCTGCCATGCGCCCAAACAGTAATTTGCCTCCACATATGGGGTATCGGCGTGTTCAGAAGAAATTGCACAACAAATTTCATGGTGCAATTTATCCTATTACCCTTATGATAATGCAAAATTAAGGGATGAAAAACGGTTTTGTGGGAAAAATGTGAAAATTTTATTTTTACAGCTCAATATTATAAACTTCTGTGAAGCACCTTGGGGTTCAAGGTGCTCACCACACATCTAGATAAGTTCCCTAAGGGGTCTAGTATCCAAAATGGTGTCACTTGTGGGGGGTTTCCACTGTTTAGGCACATCAGGGGCTCCCCAAATGCAACATGGCGTCCGCTAATTATTCAAACAAATTTTACATTCAAAAAGTCAAATGGAGCTCCTTCCCTTTCAAACCCTGCCGTGCGCCCAAACAGTGGTTTGCCTCCACATATGGGGTATCGGCGTGTTCAGGAGAAACTGCACAATAAATTTCATGGTGCAATTTATCCTATTACCCTTATGATAATGCAAAATTAAGGGATATAAAACGTTTTTGTGGGAAAAATGTGAACATTTTATTTTTACAGCTCAATATTATAAACTTCTGTGAAGCACCTTGGGGTTCAAGGTGCTCACCTCACATCTAGATATGTTCCCTAAGGGGTCTAGTTTCCAAAATGGTGTCACTTGTGGGAGGTTTCCACTGTTTAGGAACATCAGGGGCTCTCCAAACGCAACATGGTGTCTGCTAATTATTCAGACAAATTTTACATTCAAAAAGTCTAATGGCGCTCCTTCCCTTCCGAGCCCTGCAGTGCGCCCAAACAGTGGTTTTCCCTCACATATGGGGTATCAGCGCGCTCAAGAGAAATTGCACAAAAAATTTTGGGGTCCATTTTTTCCTGTTACCCCTGTGAAAATAAAAAAAATTAGGTCTAAAGTAACATTTTTGTGAAAAAAGTTAAATGTTAATTTTTTTCTTCCACATTCCAAAAATTCCTGTGAAGCACCTGAAGGGTTAATAAAGTTCTTGAATGTGGTTTTGAGCACCTTGAGGGGTGCAGTTTTTAGAATGGTGTCACTTTTGGGTATTTTCTGTCATAAAGACCCCTCAAAGTGACTTCAAATATGATATGGTCCCTAAAAAAATGTTTTTGTAAATTTTGTTGGAAAAATGAGAAATCGCTGGTCAACATTTAACCCTTATAGCTCCCTAACAAAAAAAAAATTTTGGTTCCAAAATTGTGCTGATGTAAAGTAGACATGTGGGAAATGTTATTTATTAACTATTTTGTGTGACATATCTCTCTGATTTAAGGGCATGAAAATTCAAAGTTTGAAAATTGCAAAATTTTCAAAATTTTTGCCAAATTTCCGATTTTTTCACAAATAAACGCAAGTGATATCAAAGAAGTTTTACCACTATCATGAAGTACAATATGTCACGAAAAAACAGTCTCAGAATCAGGGGAATCCGTTGAAGCGTTCCAGAGTAATTACTTCATAAAGTGACAGTGGTCAGAATTGAAAAAATTGGCCCGGTCACGAAGGCAAAAACAGGCTCTGGAGCGAAGTGGTTAAAACATTATCTTTCTTATTATTCTAACATTTGGCAAATATTAAAAATTATGGTAATCCTAATTGACCTAAAACGGGAAAGGTTTATTCTTATTTCATGTCAGATTTTGAGAAAAACATGCATATGTGTCTTTTTATATAGTGTATGTAAACTTCTGGTTTCAACTGTATATATGTGCACATCTCATTGCTATAGCAAATCAGTGGGAGTCATCAACAGTGATAAAATAATAGAAAAAAAGGAAGAAAATTGAATCCTTAGAGGAAAAGTAAGATGATTTGTCTAAAAAATGCCAGTGTAAGGAGGCTCGTAAGCTCCCCGGGGAGCCATTGCATGGTTTATAAGCCTCCTTACTCTGGCATTTCACTCTCCTCACTAGGATCTAAGGGGTAAAGTTTTTCCTTCTGAAGTCTCTCACACAGCTAAATCAGATCTCATGCTTTGCACTGCTGAGGGGCAACACCCTGAAACACCATGGCTGCAAATTGAGATTCTAGTTTCCCATTTATCCTAAATCATGTGGAAAGGCTTGTTAAAAGGTTGATATTGACTTTTAGGATTGCTACTTCCAATAGGTGGCACTGGAAGAGACAGTTTGCAAGTTTTGGGTAGAATTTCTCTTCAATAAAAATACTTTTTGATTACACCAGTGATTTTTTTCCTTTCTTACAGACTGGACCAGTCATTGGGGAAGCCCTCACTGTTTCTTTCTGGATAGATTCCACTTCCTACCACTATGAAATGGAATAAATGCTATGTTTTAGAGAAATTAACAATAGTAATGGTAATAATCTGACACCATATGATGGCAAATCCAAGCAACATGCCGTCATTTGTAACAATGGGAAAGCCTTTTTTTAAGAGGTTGTCCAGAATAAGGATGCCATATTTCATCGCTTTGTGGAAGAATAGGTAAATCGTTTCTCATGTTATATTCTCTGAACTGTAAATCGTAAACAGTTTCACAAATTTGGTTGAATGCCAGTGGACCCAAAAAAATGCTAATTTCTAATAGTAAATTTAAAAATGACTTTTTTTTACTTTTATTTATTTCCAGATAAAGTGAAAGATCGAGGCTCTAATACAATTGGGTCAAGATTGAACCGTGTCGAGGACAAGGTAAGAAAATAAGATAAAACCATATATATTTATATTATGCACAGCTACTACTTACACATACACACATGGAGTACAGGATATACAGACAATTACCACATACTACATACAGAAGATTCCTCACTCTCTGAAAAAGTGTAAAATACATAATGGTGCATCCAGACACCAATTCTACAGTGCTGCTCATACACTGCAAAGAGTCTAAATACCTGTGGTCATCTGTGACTTGCACACACAAGTTAAGGTGGCCACACACAATAACTGAACATTGATTGCTGGTTCGGCCGTCGACTACCTCTCCCAACTCTCATACACGAGAAGGTTTGGCTTGGTTAAATGTTCATGTGTTTTCAAAGTGGAGAACTGTGAAAATCACTGCCAAACGGCTCTGGCAGCAGCTTATCACCTGAATAACAAAAGGGTCGGGCATTAAGGGTCAGGCAGTTTGAATTTTACCTCCTCTGACCTCATCTGTCAGGGAAGAGTCTGGATGTCCCCTTAGACTATTAGCTTAGTCTATTGTGTATGGAGGCTTAAAGGGGTTTTCCATTACTCAGACAACTCCTTCTCAATCCATATGTGTGTCCCCCAGTAAAATAATAACACCTATACTCACCTCCAGTGCCAGCACTATTCCAGCGGTGTCTGCACTGGCTCTCCTGGGGATTGCGTGTGTCATGGGTGTGTCAGAAGTGACAGACAGTCATCCTGCAGTTGGTTGCAGGAGATCTCTTCATTTGGCCTTACAGACAACTTCTTAGAATATGTATCTCTAGGACCCAGGGACTAGCTTCCTCGGGCTAATTAACACCCTGGCCTGGATGTATAAATACCTGTTGTGAGCCAGAGGGAGGTGCCAGCGATATTCATTGCCCCTTGTGAAGGCTTGAGCAAGAGCAGTACTTCTATCTCTCTGGTGCTAGAGAACGTGTGCGCATTTGTCTGGAGTCGAGTAAAGCTAAGCGATTTTCCCTTGTTTGTCCCCCCTTGTTGTCTTTAGTGTTCAGTGGGGATCAACTAGTGCTCATCCTTTCTGTTCCCTAGCCTGAGCCTAATGCCAGGGATAGACAGGCTGAGGTATGCGTGCGGCGATTGGTGAAGAACCAATAAAGGGACATTAGTGGAGACAGGGTGACACTAGATCAGCCTAGGAGTTCTCCACTCCCCACTTTCCCTAGTCTGGGTTCCCTTTCCGTTTTCCCTTTGTGTTGCACTTAGTCTTTCCCACACCTTGCGTGACAGCATGACATTATGTCTCATGATTCCTAGGGGCAATCAGTGCTGACTTTACTCTCCCCGCCTTTGGCCAACTTGCATACATCCAGAGGAAGTGAGAGATGTTGCTGCCCTTACTTCCTCCGGATGTACAGGTATGTGCTATAACTGGAGGCAGGAAGAGTGAAGCCAGCGCTGATTGGCAGCAGGGATCACTTGACATAACAATGTCACGTGATCCCAAGGAGAGCCAATGCCGACACGGCTGGAACACTGGAAGGGAGTATAGGTGTTATTATTTTACTGAGGGCAAAAATATATATATGGAGGAGATGTCCGAGTAGTAGAAAACCCCTTTAAGTGTTGGCTACTACTTTCATGGATGTGGACAGAAAGCTCTTTCTGAGTTCATTAAGTAGTTCAATCTGACAAAGGTTTCCAATAGAGTTGGTGCGAGTCAATTCGCAGGACCCAGTCCATCAGCCACATCCATAATCTGTGACCGCTGCATCGGAGCCCTGAGAACCACCTCCTACATCCCGGCATCCACAGCTGTTCTACTGATTAGCCGGCCTGATGCAATGTCACATATGCATCATGCTGTAACCATAAAGATGCAGCTAATCAGAAGAGAAGCAGGGAATCTTGGAAGGTAGAAGGCAGGTCTTGAGGCTCCTGTCCAGCATCCAAAGATTACTGACGTGGCTGATGGACCCAGTGCTGCGAAACGAATCGCACCAACTATAGTTTTCAATTAAAACAACAATGTCTAAATGGCTAACCAATATTGCATTAAAGGATCTATCTACTTTATTTCTCCCCAAAACTGTGCCTCTCTTGTCCATGGGGTGTGTCTGGTATTGCAACTCAGTGCCCCATTGATTTGGTTAGGGATAAGCTACAATATCAGGCAGCGCTCATGGGTAGTGTAAAATGTGTATGGAGTGTGGTCTGTATCTATGCTATTTTCTTTGTTTGAATTTTTTTTTATATATTTGTAGGTAACTCAAATGGATCATAAACTCAATCTCATAACCGATGTGATTCACCACCTGATAGCAAACCAACAAAGCGGTCAGTCTACAAACAGAACATCGCACCGGAGCAACTCTCTGAACGACGGGAGCAACCTCTCCAGTACTCTGCTACCTACCAACAGTTAACAGTGCCAAGACGAAACCAAGATAATGCATCTTGATGAACAAACACAAACTAGTTCTTCTACTGTCCTCAATGCAGATATTCATTATTTTAATGAATGCATTTATAAGCAGAAAGTAAAATGAATGATGAAATTAGACTGAGTATGGAGTAAGTGTGTAACACTGTAAAGGACGTCTTGTCTATTCTCTGTAGATCCTATCAGGGTTCATTGAAGGTTTCTTAGAGGAAGGGACATGGAACATATGTGTATTGCTCCATGTAGAAACATGCAAGAAAGCATCTGATACATTGATGAATCCTTTCTCAGGAAGATTGTAGCTCATCGGCCTGTGGGATCGTAAATCGCTACGGGTCGTGCTGTAAAACTGGCAATACAACTGAACAATTACCCTGATTTTTTTTATTGTATTAAAATACACTTTTTACATTGATTTTCAATTTTTGGGGGGCCTAAAATGAAAATTCATTTGAGAAAAATAGAAATAAATATTGTACTGTAGAAAATTAGACTTCTTTTTTTTTACAATGTATTTTTGGTAAAAATGGTATTAAAGAGTTAATTTTTCTTTATGATTTCTGATCACAATTTTTTTTTTCTGGAATATTTTTTGACATCTGATCAAATGTATTGTATTTTCTCAAAAATGTTGATATTTGCACATTGATCGGTTTAAAACAGTGATGGCGAATCTTTTAGAGACCGAGTGCCCAAACTGCAATCCAAAACCCACTTATTTATCGCCAAGTGCCAACACGGCAATTTATCCTAAATATTGAGGTTTTACTGATACAAACAACTGATACAAAGAGAAGGCGAGGGCAGCATAGAGCAGCCACAGACAGGAGCAGGGGTAAGAGACTGCAGAAATAAAGAATGTGCTCACCCCCATCCTGGTGTATAAGCTGGCCCTCCCCTCAATCCTGGTATATATGCTGGCCCTCCCCTCAATCCTGGTATATATGCTGGCCCTCCCCTCAATCCTGGTATATATGCTGGCCCTCCCCTCAATCCTGGTATATGTGCTGGCCCTCCCCTCAATCCTGGTATATATGCTGGCCCTCCCCTCAATCCTGGTATAAATGCTGGCCCTCCCCTCAGTCCTGGTATATATGCTGCCCTCCCCTCAATCCTGGTATATATGCTGGCCCTCCCCTCAATCCTGGTATATATGCTGGCCCTCCCCTCAATCCTGGTATATATGCTGCCCTCCCCTCAATCCTGGTATATATGCTGGCCCTCCCCTCAATCCTGGTGTATATGCTGGCCCTCCCCTCAATCCTGGTATATATGCTGGCCCTCCCCTCAATCCTGGTATATATGCTGGCCCTCCCTTCAATCCTGGTATATATGTTGCCCCTCCCCTCAATCCTGGTATATATGCTGCCCCTCCCCTCAATCCTGGTATATATGCTGCCCCCCCTCAATCCTGGTATATATGCTGGCCCTCCCCTCAATCCTGGTATATATGGTGGGCCTCCCCTCAATCCTGGTATATATGGTGGCCTCCCCTCAATCCTGGTATATATGCTGGCCCTCCCTTCAATCCTGGTATATATGCTGGCCCTCCCCTGAATCCTGGTATATATGCTGGCCCTCCCCTGAATCCTGGTATATATGCTGGCCCTCCCTTCAATCCTGGTATATATGCTGGCCCTCCCCTCAATCCTGGTATATATGCTGGCCCTCCCTTCAATCCTGGTATATATGCTGGCCCTCTCTTCAATCCTGGTATATATGCTGGCCCTCTCCTCAATCCTGGTATATATGCTGCCCCTCCCCTCAAACCTGGTATATATGCTGCCCCCCCTCAATCCTGGTATATATGCTGGCCCTCCCCTCAATCCTGGTATATATGGTGGGCCTCCCCTCAATCCTGGTATATATGCTGGCCCTCCCTTCAATCCTGGTATATATGCTGGCCCTCCCCTCAATCCTGGTATATATGCTGGCCCTCCCCTCAATCCTGGTATATATGCTGGCCCTCCCTTCAATCCTGGTATATATGCTGGCCCTCCCCTCAATCCTGGTATATATGCTGGCCCTCCCTTCAATCCTGGTATATATGCTGGCCCTCCCCTCAATCCTGGTATATATGCTGGCCCTCTCTTCAATCCTGGTATATATGCTGGCCCTCTCTTCAATCCTGGTATATATGCTGGCCCTCTCCTTAATCCTGGTATATATGCTGGCCCTCCCCTCAATCCTGGTATATATGCTGGCCCTCCCCTCAATCCTGGTATAAATGCTGGCCCTCCCCTCAATCCTGGTATATATGCTGCCCTCCCCTCAATCCTGGTATATATGCTGGCCCTCCCCTCAATCCTGGTATATATGCTGGCCCTCCCCTCAATCCTGGTATATATGCTGCCCTCCCCTCAATCCTGGTATATATGCTGGCCCTCCCCTCAATCCTCGTATATATGCTGGCCCTCCCCTCAATCCTCGTATATATGCTGGCCCTCCCCTCAATCCTGGTATATATGCTGGCCCTCCCCTCAATCCTGGTATATATGCTGGCCCTCCCCTCAATCCTGGTATATATGCTGCCCTCCCCTCAATCCTGGTATATATGCTGGCCCTCCCCTCAATCCTGGTATATATGCTGGTCCTCCCCTCAATCCTGGTATATATGCTGGCCCTCCCCTCAATCCTGGTATATATGCTGGCCCTCCCCTCAAACCTGGTATATATGCTGGCCCTCCCCTCAATCCTGGTGTATATGCTGGCCCTCCCCTCAATCCTGGTATATATGCTGCCCTCCCCTCAATCCTGGTATATATGCTGGCCCTCCCCTCAATCCTGGTATATATGCTGGCCCTCCCCTCAATCCTGGTATATATGCTGCCCTCCCCTCAATCCTGGTATACATGCTGGCCCTCCCCTCAATCCTCGTATATATGCTGGCCCTCCCCTCAATCCTCGTATATATGCTGGCCCTCCCCTCAATCCTGGTATATATGCTGGCCCTCCCCTCAATCCTGGTATATATGCTGGCCCTCCCCTCAATCCTGGTATATATGCTGGCCCTCCCCTCAATCCTGGTATATATGCTGCCCTCCCCTCAATCCTGGTATACATGCTGGCCCTCCCCTCAATCCTCGTATATATGCTGGCCCTCCCCTCAATCCTCGTATATATGCTGGCCCTCCCCTCAATCCTGGTATATATGCTGGCCCTCCCCTCAATCCGGGTATATATGCTGGCCCTCCCCTCAATCCTGGTATATATGCTGGCCCTCCCCTCAATCCTGGTATATATGCTGCCCTCCCCTCAATCCTGGTATATATGCTGGCCCTCCCTTCAATCCTCGTATATATGCTGGCCCTCCCCTCAATCCTCGTATATATGCTGGCCCTCCCCTCAATCCTGGTATATATGCTGGCCCTCCCCTCAATCCTGGTATATATGCTGGCCCTCCCCTCAATCCTGGTATATATGCTGCCCTCCACTCAATCCTGGTATATATGCTGGCCCTCCCCTCAATCCTGGTATATATGCTGGTCCTCCCCTCAATCCTGGTATATATGCTGGCCCTCCCCTCAATCCTGGTATATATGCTGGCCCTCCCCTCAATCCTGGTATATATGCCGGTCCTCCCCTCAATCCTGGTATATATGCTGGCCCTCCCCTCAATCCTGGTATATATGCTCCTCTCCCCCCCCCACCAGCCATTGTACATCCCATATTAAAAAAAAAAAAAAAACACATAATAAACCCTCCTCCTCACCTTCCTTCTTCTCCCGCGCAGCGTCCCCTCCTGTAGTCGGCACATCTAGCTGAAGTGTATTGCCGCGCACGTACTAGCCAGGTCCGTGCGCGCTGCAGTACACGCTGCCGGCCAATCAGAGGCCAGCGGCCGCTGGCCTCTGATTGTCAGCCGACGTCATGCTGGCCTCTGATTGGCCGGCGCTGGCCTCTGATTGGCCGGCAGCGTGTATTGCAGCGCTCGGGCCTGGCTAGTTCGTGCGCTGCAATACACTTCAGCTCGATGTGCTTCCGTCCGAGAGAGATCGCACATCTAGCTGCAGTAGCGGAGCTGGTCCCGGCACTCGGCGGCTCAGAGTTCTCCCCGCCGGCCCGATCCAGTAGCGCTAGTGCTGCGGCCATGGTGCCCCCCAGGAGGGCTCTGCTGCCCCCTCTGCACGCTGCCATAGGTTCCCAGCACTGGTGTAAAGCATTTCTTCTTCTACAGCTGACGACCCAAAATTGGGGATTTTCTGAATAAAAAAAAAAAAAATGGCCAGTCTGCATTATATATGGTGGAAGTGAGAATGTATCATCTGGATAAGGGGGTGGTCTTCACAGAGGGGTCTATGGAGAGATGTCACTTTATAAGGAGCACATAGCATGGAATACCGGGGGGAAGCCTTCTGGCTCCTTTTGTTGCTCCAGTCCGGAATGCTCCACTATGGTCCATCCTTCTATAGTTCTTCTCTTACACTTTCTGCTGCTCGGTATATGGACGTATTCGCTCTATGCTGACAGGCGCTCCCTTAGTATAGCCCATGTAATGCACGGCACCACAATGTTGTAGGTTCTGACTACTGTGTAAAAAAACACCACCCAGAGACCGGCCATAATCTTATAGTCTGGGTGTGAATACGCTGTAGGTAGAGCTACACTTTTGTTGTGGAAATTTTGGTAATTTTATTTACCTTTTTGCATTTAGGCTATGTGCCCACGATGCAGAAATGAAGCAGAAAATTTCTGCAGCATTTCTGCATCTCCCTGGCAGAAAAAAACGCATGCAGATTGTACATGCGTTTTTCCTGCAGAATACATGCAGATTGACAAGCGCTTTCCAGGCGATTTTAGCATCACTTGGAAAGTGCTTGACAACTAGGTCACACTGTATAAATCCATGGAAACAGCATGGATTTATATAGTGTGAACCGTAAAAATGAAAACAAATAAAGCTATACTCACCCCTGATGCCCGACGTGGCTGCAGCGCTCGTTCCTGTCTGGTTCCTGGATGCCGGCATATCGCGAGACAGAGCGGTGAAGGGCCTGCGGTCACATGACTGTGACGTCACCGCACGTCCTCAAGCGATGCCGGCATTCAGAGAGAAGCCGCCGGACAGGTGAATATAAACTTTATTTGTTTTTTTATTCTTTTTTTACAGGTACAAAGGTACAATGGTACCCAGGTCTGGAGGATTGTCTTCTCTCCTCCAGAACTGGGTACCATCCGCACATAGAGACGCATAGAAGCCGCTTGTAAAAATGTACAGTCGCGGTTTCTATGCGTCTCAATGCAAGTCAATGGCGGGAGTTCCGCTGCGCTTCTGCAAAATTAAATGACATGCTGCGGATTTTTGTACGCAGCATAAACGCTGCGGAAAAATCCGCAGCATGTGCATAGAACATGCGGAATCCCCTTGGGGACCATGGGGTGCGGATTACCTAGCGTTTCACAAGCGTTTATGCTGTGGAAATTCCGCAGCATAAACGCTTGAAAAACGCTACGTGGGCACTCAGCCTTACCCGAATGAGGCTTGTGAGAAATCCTTAAATATGCAGCAGATTTCTCCTGTATGATGCTGACCAATCATAAGCAAGCAGCAACACTCAAAGAAAAGAAGAACACGCCCCCACCATAGCTCAAAGCGGGTTTCTTAGGGTATAAAGCTACGTTCTCACTATGAGTTTTCAGTGAGTTTTTACGCTGCATATTTTAGAAATAATGCAAGTAACCTATCTTAATGGGTGCAGAAATTCTGCAACATCAAAAACTCACCAAAAGCTCATCGTGGGAACCTAGCCTAAGATGTGTAATGATGGAGAGTCCTGATCTCCTGGTCTAACCTTCTGCATGATTAGAAAGCAGAGGTAACAGCTCTTAGACAAGGAAGGAGCCGCACAGCTGAGTTTCTCTGTGTCATATTACAAACCCTTTTATTGACTCTCCTGATTATGGAGTGTGCCAGTATCACACTTATGTCTTCTGTGCTCAAGCAACTTGTATTCTTTCTGCAGTGATATTAGGCTGTTATTACACCTCACACAGGAGCAGTGCGTTCTGGGTTACTTCTATGGTGAAATGCAATGACAGTCTGCTCTAATCTCACTGCAGAATGAGTACAAGTTGAGCACAACGGATCTAAGTGTGATACTGACACTGTGCTCTCATTTCTGGACAGGCAGTTTGGGATAGGCGCAGAACAGCAGAGGTGAGAGTGCCATAAGAGGAGGAAAGCTGTTAAAAAGGTTTGTAATGTTGCACAACTAAACTCTCTTGTGCTGCCCCTTCACCCACAGAGACCTTAACTGAAAGGTATTAGTCAGTTGTGTGCTCTAATCATGCAGGAGGTTAGCCCAGGAGACCAGGTCTGTATCCTTACATCTTAGACACTGAGAAATCTGCTCTAAGCTATGGTGGGGATGTGATCATCTTTCTTTTCAGTGTTGTCGTCTGCTTATAATTGGTCAGCATCATGCAGGGAGAAGAATTTCGCACCCCCAGTGAAAACTCTGATAACATCTACTTGGACTTAATTTTTTTTAACTCATTAGGCGCCAAATACTTTCATTGCTAATATCTCTGCAAATGAAAGATAAAATAGAAAGAGCATGGATGAGATACCAGGACACTGTGTGTGGCACTTTATTATTATTATTTATTATTCTAGCTCCATTTATTCCATGGTGCTTTACATGTGAAAAAGGGGGTATACATAGCAAACACAATTGCAAAAATCTTGAACAAAAACGCAATGGCAAACTGGTACTGGAGGAGAGAGAACCCTACCTGCGATGTCTCACAATCTTCAAGGGATGGGTGAGGATACAGTAGGTGAGGGTAGAGCTGGTCATGCAGCGGTGTGGTGGAGCAATGATTACTGCAGGTTGTAGGCTTTTCGGAAGAGGTGGGTTTTCAGGTTCCTTTAGAAGGTTTCCACGGTAGGCGAGAGTCTGATGTTTTGGGGTAGAGAGTTCTAGAGTAGGGGGGATGCACGGGAGAAATCTTGTATGCAATTGTGAGAAGAAACGATAAGAGGGGAGTAGAGAAGGAGATCTTGTGAGGATCGTAGGTTGCGTGTAGGTGTGTACCGGGAGACTAGGTCACAGATGTATGGAGGAGACAGGTAGTGGATGGCTTGGTATGCCACGGTTAGGGTTTTGAACTGGAGTCTCTGGGCAATGGGGAGTCAGTGAAGCATTTGACAGAGAGGAGAGGCCGGGGAGTAGGCGGAAGGCAGGTGGATTAGTCGGGCAGCAGAGTTTAGGATAGATTGGAGGGGTACGGGAGTGTTAGCGGGGAGGCCACAGAGCAGGAGGTTGTAGTAGTCGAGGCGGAAGATGATGAGGGCGTGCACTAGTGTTTTTGCAGATTCATGGTTGAGGAATATGCGGATCCATGTTTTTGAGTTGGAGTCGGCAGGAGGAGGAAAGGGCTTTGATATGTGGCTTGAAGGAGAGGTTAGAGTCCAGGGTTACTCTGATGCAGCGAGCTTGTGGGACTGGGGAAAGTGGACAGCCATTGATTTTGATGGATAGGTCAGATGGGGAGGCTGAGTGAAATGGGGGAAAGATGATGAATTCTGTTTTATCCATGTTAAGTTTTAGAAATCTAGCAGAGAAGAAGGATGAGATAGCGAACAGACATTTTGGGGTTCTGGTTAGTAAGGAGGTGATATCAGGTCCAGAGAGGTAAATCTGTGTGTCGTTAGCATAGAGATGATACTGAAAGCCGTGGGACTCTATGAGCTGTCCCAGGCCGAAGGTGTAGATGGAGAAGAGCAGGGGTCCTATGACTTAACCTTGGGGAACACTGACAGATAGGATGCGAGATGAGGAGGTGGTGTGTGAGTGAGAAACACTGAAGGTTCTGTCTGTTAATTATGAGTAGATCCAAGATTATTATGATCTGCAACATAAACTAGGGAAAGAAGGGGAGAGCTGTCCCCACAGTAAGACTAAGCTGAGTCCCTACGTTGTAGCAGGCAACCTGTTCCTTGTGAACATACCCGCCTTCGTCCTCGGCTAGTCTGAACGGAGACCTATAGAGAAAGGAAGGGGTCCCTAAAAGAACTAAGGACTGGGACAAAAATGGGACACCTCCTAACAGAAGTTGTTGCAGAGCAAAAGAAAAACTGACAAAAGTACTAGAGGTCCAGAGGACCAAGCAAACTAGAGATAGATAGGCACAAAAGCACCTGGCTAGAAAGACAGTCTAAACAACACTGAAGTCTAGCAAGGCCAGAAGGGTGGAGCTGGAATAAATAGGAAGATGGTCACGTGACCGCAAAACACAAGATAGAAACAAAAACAAGCAGGAGGGTTCTAACAGTACCCCCTCTTTTATGAGGATCCTCCGGATCCTCCAGGCCCAGGCCTATCTGGAAATCTCCTGTGGAAAGCTCTGACAAGTCTAGGGGCAGAGACATCATCCGCCTTAACCCAGGAGTTATTCCTCGGGACCGAAACCTTTCCAAGCGACGAGATACTGCAATCTCCCTCTATGCTCTCTGGAATTCAGGATACGAGAAATTTCATATTCGCCGTCTTCCACCACCGGAGGAACTGTGACAGTGGCCTCCCTATCCGATACATCAGCCTTTTTCAACAAAGAAACATGAAACACAGGATTAATCTTCCAGGAGGAGGGAACCTCCAACCTAACAGCAGACTGGTTAACCACCTGAAGCACCTTAAAAGGCCCCACAAACTTCGGACCCAATTTTTTAGAGGAAATCCTCAATCGCAGATTCTTTGAGGACAACCAAACCATGTCACCCACAGTAAACAAAACCTCTTTACATTTCCTGTTAAAATACTTCTTGGACTTTTTGTTAGCCTCTTGAAGGTTACAACGTACATTAGTCCAAACTCTCTCCAAGTCACCGGAAAAATTCTACTCCTCCGGCACCGCCGACCGCAATTTGGAGAACGAACCAAAAGATGGATGTCTCCCAGTACAACAAAAAAAGAACACCCAGCAGAGGAAGATGTATGGTTGTTAAGAGCAAATTCTGCGAGTGGCAGAAACTCAGACCACCCCTCTTGATTGTCTGCCACAAATCAACGCAAAAACTGTTCCACATCCTGGTTCTTTCTTTCAGTCTGTCCATTAGACTCAGGATGATAACCAGACGAAAATGACAAATGGACTCCCAACCTGTCACAAAAAGCACGCCAAAAGCGAGCCACAAACTGAGGTCTCCTATCAGAAACAATGTTGGTGGGAACGCCATGGTGCCTGACAATTTCCTTAACAAACGCCTTAGCGAGTGTCTTAGCGCAGGGTAGCTTAATGAATGGAACCAAATGACACATCTTGCTAAAACGGTCCACGACCACCCAGATGTCAGTGAAACCCTCGGACACAGGAAGGTCAGTAATAAAATCCATTGCCAAATGCGTCCAAGGTGCACTAGGAACCTCCAGAGGTCAAAGCAACCCCGCAGCAGGGGTATGGGAAGCCTTTGACCTAGCACACACCGTACACTGACGCACCCACTTGATGACTTCCTTCTGCCACCCGGGCCACCAAAAACTGCGACTGATAAGTCTCTTAGTCCCAGAAATTCCTGGATGACCTGCCAACCGAGACTCATGATACCCCACAAACAAATCTCTCCTAGAGGTTCTAGGCACAAACAATCTCCCATGAGGAGTGTTAGATGGGGCATCCTCTTGGGCTTTCAGAATCCCTTCTTCCAAAACAGAGTCTAATGCTGCTACCACAACTCCTTCCTGTAAAATGCTCTCCTCCTCCTCGGTACCAACCATGGGGGAAAAGCTGTGAGATAAAGCATCGGCTTTAACATTCCTAGTACCAGGGATAAAGGTAACAGAAAAATTAAACCGAGAAAAAAAAAGTGCCCACCTAGCTTGACGGGCATTCAAGCGTTTGGCAGCATCCAGATAGATCAAATTCTTATGATCTGTGAACAGGAAATTTAGCACTTTCCAAGAAATGATGCCAATGTTCAAACGCAAGTTTAATAGCCAACAATTCCCGATTACCAACATCGTAATTAAGTTCGGTTTCTGAAAATTTTTTTGAAAAAAAATCACAGGGATGTACTCCATCCTTGTTCTCCTGAGACAAAACTGCACCGACCCCCACCGAAGAAGCATCAACCTCGACCAAAAAAGGCTTGGTCTCATCAGGCTGCATAAGGATAGGGGCAGAACTGAACCTCTCCTTGAGATACACAAAAGCTTCAATGGCCTCAGTAGTCCACTGGACCGTATTCGCACCTTTCCTGGTGAGATCAGTCAGTGGCTTAACAATTATAGAAAAATTCTTAATGAATTTCCTGTAATAATTGGCGAAACCCAAAAATCTCTGTATCGATTTCAAACCAATAGGCCTAGGCCATTCCTGCACAGCCTGAACTTTCACCGGGTCCATCTCAAAGCCCTCGCTGGAGATAATGTAGCCCAAAAAACTAATTCTCTGCACAGCGAACTCACATTTCTCCAGCTTAGCAAAAAGTGAATTATCACTCAATAACTGCAACACCTCACGTACGCTCTGCCAATGAGACTCCAGATCTGGTGAATAAATCAGAATGTCATCCAAATACACAACCACATTCTTGCCAATCAAAGGTCTCAGGATGTCATTAATAAGGTTCTGAAAAAACGCGGGTGCATTGGTAAGACCGAAGGGCATCACCAGATTCACAAAATGACCTACCGGAGTGTTAAAAGCAGTTTTCCATTCATCACCCTCCTTCATTCGTAACAAATTGTATGCCCCCCGGAGATCAATTTTATAGAACCACTTGGTCTCCACTAACTGGTTAAACAAGCCTGGAATTAACGGCAATGGGTAGGAATTGCGTACGGTTATCTTATTAATTTCACGAAAGTCCAGACATGGACGTAAACCACCGTCTTTTTTTTTAACAAAGAAAAATCCAACGGCCACAGGCGACTTAGAAGGTCTAATGTGACCAGCAGCCAAGCTCGTCTGTATGTATTCCTCCAAGGCCTTTCTTTCAGGGATAGTCAGATTTAATAAGCGACTCTTGGGAAGAGTAGCTCCAGAAACAAACTCAATGGTGCAATCATAGTCCCTATGAGGAGGTAAAACTTGCGACTCCTCCTCTGAAAAAACCTTCCAAAAATCCTGAATAGGTACAGGTAATTCCCCTTTTTCCACAGCCGCAATGCGACTATTAGGCTGAGTTCACACGATGCGTTTTTCATGCGTTTCCGCGGCGTTTTTGCAGTTGCGTAAACGCCGCGGAAACGCATGAAAAACGCATGGTAGAAGGGCAGCAATGTTCCCCAATGGAAATCCGCATGTGCTGTGCCCATGATGCGGATTTTTCCGCAGCGTAAACGCTGCGGTCAAAAATCTGCAGCATGTCAATTAATTTTGCGGAAACGCTGCTCTTTTGCCGCCATTGACTTGCATTAGACCGCATGGAATCCGCATCACTGTATATGTTGATGCGCTTTTCATGCGGTCTAATGTGCGGATGGTACCCGGGTGTGGATGAGAGGACTCTCATCCAGACCCAGGTACCATTAAAAAAAAAAGAATAAAATAAAAAATATATATATTCTCACCTTCTGACGGCCCGCGCTGCGTCCTGCCGGCTTCCCGCGCACTTCGCGGTTGAATGAAGGACCTTCGCTGACGTCAGAGTCATGTGACGGGTCACGTGACGCTGACGTCGGAAGGTCCTACAGTCTTCACTGCCGGCAGCCGGGACCGATGAAGCAGGACACCGGGGGCCATCAGAGGGTAAAGTATAGATTTATTTTTTATTTTTTGACATTCACACACTATATAAATCCATGCCGGTTGCATGGATTTATATAGTGTGAAGTTGACAAGCACTTTCCAAGTGATGCTAAAATCGCTTGGGAAGCGCTTGTCAACCCGCATGCGGAAATGAAAGTGAAGACCGCTTCATTTCCGCATGTCCCTGGCAGGAAACCGCATGTACAATCCGCATGCGTTTTTTCCTGCCAGAGAGATGCAGAAACGCTCAGGAAAAAATCCTGAGCATTTCTGCATCGTGTGCACATACCCTTACAACATTTATCATAGCACTTAGGACTCCAAGACTTAATCTCATTAGTAGACCAGTCCAGTAAAGGATTGTGCAGTTTTAACCAAGGCAAACCTGCACATGCGGATTTCAATTGGGGAACATTGCTGCCCTTCTACCATGCGTTTTTCATGCGTTTCCGCGGCGTTTACGCAACTGCAAAAACGCCGCGGAAACGCATGAAAAGCGCATCGTGTGAACTCAGCCTCAGGCTATGTGCCCACGTTGCAGAAATGAAGCAGAAAATTTCTGCTTCATTTCTGCAAGTCCTCTCCCGGAAAAACGCATGCGGAATTCCGCACGCGTTTATCGCGCGTTTTTCATGCGTTTATCTCGCGTTTTCCACATGCGGAATTGCCTTGCGTTTTTAATGCATTGCACAAGGCAATTCCGCTTGCGGAAACGCAAAATTAATTGACATGCTGCGGATTTTTGAACGCAGCATAAAAGCTGCGGAAAAATCCGCAGCATGTGCATAGAACTTGCGGAATCCCCTTGGGGACCATGGGGTGCGGATTACCATGCGTTTTACAAGCATTTCCGCTGCGGAAATTCCGCATCAAAAACGCTTGTAATCCGCAACGTGGGCACGCAGCCTAAAAGCAAAAGTATAAATACTAATTATTTATCAAAGCTGGACAAAATCTAGAAACCATATAATAAAACTGGCATAAAATATAGTGCTGAGCAAGAGTTTAGGGAGAGATGTACAACTGGCACTGGCCTTTAAAAGGGATTGTGTAATCGCACAAAACTAGCAAAAATGTAAAGTGCCTGTAAAACAAGGAACGTGCAATTTACCTCTTAGTAAAAATCCTATTTTTTCTCAAGAACGGGAGGAATTTTAATTTCATGATTTTTTTTTAATCAAATAATTTTTATTGAAAAACTCCAAATACAAATTTTCCATCTTTCAAATAACATACATGACATAGTAATTCCATAGTATAAAACATGAACAAAGTATCTGAACTTCAATTCCCTAACTCACCCTAAACCCAAATCCCAACACTCCAGAGAGAACCATTTTCAGAGCAGTTCTAGAATAATGGACTACAGCATTCGTAGAAGGGGGAAGAAGATAAAAAAGTGACTAACAAAGGGAGATCAGCGTGTTAATTTTATCATTTACTGCTTGATGCCTGAGCCGGGAAGTGCACGCTTGAAAACTGTTGCAGGCTGCTGTAATCACAGGACACAAGCAAACAGCATGGCATTTCCTATCAGCAGGGAGGAAGTAAAGGGAACAGTAATGAAAGTCTCCTCCTACTCCGCTCCATAATGAAATGAACAGTGTGCATGCTACAAATGCGATGCATATGTGACACCCCAGGGGTCTGGTTGCCACAGTGATAGAGATATTATGTCTGAGAGCAGGTGGGAGGTCCTTTGGTCAGGGATCCTGTGCATGCCACACCTCCTGCCCAGTCTTGGGAGGGGAAGAACTTCCCCTGTATAAACCCGGGGCTGAGGCAGGGTGAGTCAGACAAGGAGAGTGGAGAAGAGAAGCAGCATAGGAAACAGCAGAGTTACAAGGAGTCAGGGGCTGGCAGCTACAGAGCTCGCCCTGACTAAGAAGATTCTTTACCGGACCCGGAGTCCGAGGCTGTGGGGACTAACTCCTACCCAGCAGCAGAATCCGTCGGGCAGGGGATTTCAGGTCCTCTGGCCCAGAAGCCCGAAGGCACGGTCACACGCGTGGGACCAGCACCGCCATCGTGGAGCGGAAGCCATTAGAAGGCCCCGAGTCACCGGCCATACGGGTGAGCACCACACGGTACACTCAGGGACGTGGGCTACTTACATCAGCTTCTAGCAAGGTAGCCAGAAGAGTACAGTCAGTTTGGGAGGCCTACAACTACGCCTGGCCAGGGGAGATCCCATCTACTCAAAGACTGACCAGGCCTCGTTTGCTAGCAAGTACTCCGGGAGGGTCTGTCGTTGTTACCAGTAAAGACCCTGAACTACACCGTACCGTCTCTGAGTGGTTCCTGCTACCCCCATCATCCACGTCGGCTGCCCTGAGGCCATACCCCTCCCGTTGGGGGTTATACTATCACGCTGCACAATCTTACCACCGGCCTCAGCGGTCTGCCCTGCAGCAGCAGCTTCCTGGCTGCACTCAACGGGTGGCGTAGTCATCAACTATTTACTACTAATAGACTGCCGTCTAGTTTGACTCCCTGGGCACGGACCGGGTCACCGCCACGAGATTACAACCCTCCACGGATCCGGCTCCGGGTAAGCTCCCGCGTGCGCACCGCAGCGCGACACAGGCCCAGGGGCGCGTCAACTTTGGCGTAGTCGGCAGGATTTCGTGCCCGCAACCACCGGGTACTGCGTGCCTGAAAAGCAAAGACTGTTCAAACTTACCAGTGGTGAAGATTCCCGCCATCCGCGAAGTTTTCCCGCCATCCGGCGCCATCTTCGACCTTCTTCCCGCCATCCGTGGAGTTTTCCCGCCATTGGACGCCATCTTGAGGACGCCGCGCGGGAAGAAGAGGGGCGTGGACTCCGAAAGCGCGCGAGAACTGAAGCCCCGCCTCACGTCCGGACGTTGCGTAAGGTCCTGGAAGGAGCCCAGCAGACGCCGACGTCACAGGAGCGCGACGGAAGGTCCTCAACCCTGACGATCCACTGCGGAGCCGCGGCCTACGGAAGAGGATCATCGCAAGGTAGGCCACGGTCCACTAGGGGGGAGGAAGATGTCGGATACGGAAGAGAGCTTCGCTGCCTCAACCCCCGCCAGCGCCACCGCTGCTGCAGTTATGCCCTTCACCATGCCCTATATCCCGGGAGCAGCTTGGCTACCCCAGTACTCAGGGGAGTCACATACCCTGCATGACTTTAGAGAAAAGCTGGATAGCCTCTTCCAGGTGTACCCCCTCACAGAAGAGCAAAAAGTGAGCATCCTGGTGGCCCAACTAACTGGGGCAGCCAAAAGGGAAGTAAAATCCTGGCCACCTGGGAGGAAGACTGTCGCAGGGATACTAACCCGGCTGAAGGACACCTTTGATACCCGCACCTCAGCCGAGATTAAGCTTAGATTCTACGGGTGCAAGCAGCGAGCGCATGAGAGTATAAGGGACTATGCACTAAACCTACAAGAGGCCCTGAGGGCCATTAAGCAGACCGACCCTGATGGGGTGGGAAACGAGGACAGGCTGTTGACTGAACAATTTATAGAGGGTTTATATTGCAATGCCCACCGAACCCAGTTGCGGGCAATGGCCTTACAGGATCCCCATCTGGACTTTGCACAGTTCAAGGACAGAGCCATCCGGGTGCTCCGAGAACCGGCACCAGGTGGCGTTGTGACCCACAGACGCCCCACTACCACTTACTACCAGGAGGCGGCGCCCTTGTCAGCAGGGCCTGTGGGAGCTGATGCGCAGGCTCTGGACAATGACCCGGCTCCAGACCTACACCATCAGGTCCAAGAGCTAGCTAAGAGCGTTGCTGCGCTAACCCGAACTGTGCAGTCTTTACAGGTTTCCACCCCAGGGAAGATCCAGCTGGCATCCGGACCGGAGGACATCCCGTGGCGTCGACCAAGGAGGACCCCACCGGCCAGAGGAAGACCCAGTGACCGATACAGTGAGGACGGACGACCCATCTGCCGCCGCTGCAATCAACCCGGACATATGGCAAGGTACTGTTCTTTAAACGGGCACAACCTGGGGTAGAGGGCCAACCCCCAGGAAAAAGATCACCAGGCCCATCGAACTGGCGCGACAGATATGTGGGAGGACGTCCAGTCTTGCCTGTGGTACTGGATGGCATTCCCATGAGTGCCCTACTGGACACCGGGTCACAGGTCACCACCATCCCGTACGTGCTCTTCAAGCAGTACTGGAATGACTCGGATATTACCCGCTACCCCGACGACGACTTGAGTATCATCGCCAGCAATGGTCAGCCCGTGCCACAGATCGGATTTAAAGAGGTGACCATCAAAATTGGTAGAGTCGAACTGGCCGCACAGGGACTGATCATTGTAGATATCGATAAACATGAGAGTCACCCAAAAATAACTCTAGGAACTAATGTAATTGAAAATTGTCTTGCAGAGGTGATTTTCCTTTTACAGCAGGTTGCCAAGAATGCCAGCTCCGGCGAGCAGCGGGTGCTCCAGAAAGAGATCCGGGCACTGATGCAACGGCAACAAGTGGAACTCTCCGGCGGTGAGATTGGTAGCGTAAGAATGTGTGACCCTTTTCCTATTGCCATGCCCCCAAAAAGTGAAATGATGATTTGGTGCCGGGCAGCTATTGGTCTGAGAGGTAGAGATTACCAGGCAATGGTAGAACCAGTTTACTCAGACAGTAGGCCCACCATTTTGACAGCATGGGGGGTGGTCAATGTACGCCATGGGAGGGTGCCCATTCGCATAATAAATATCGGGGAGAGGGAAGTGTACCTGCCCCGGTATGCCACGCTAGCCAAATTATATATCACTAATCAAAATTCTATACAATCTGTGGAACCCTTGCCTCCATCTCACCCGGAGGAAGGTAACGGCTCTAAGAAAGACATGGAGGACTGGTGTCAGCAACTACATCTGGGTACTGACTCCACTCCCTCACATCAGAAACAAGGAGTCTATCGGGTGGTTCAAGAGTATGAGAGAGTGTTTAGTAAACACCCGTTAGACTTCGGGCGAGTCAAGGGGGTAGAACATCGCATCCCCACGGGAGATCATCCTCCCATAAAAGAGAGGTATCGACCCGTACCCCCTGCACATTACCAACACGCCAAGGGGATGCTTAGAGACATGAAGGAGGCTGGGGTAATCCGGGATAGTTGTAGCCCCTGGGCAGCCCCATTAGTTTTAGTCAAAAAGAAAGACAACACCATGAGGATGTGTGTAGATTACCGGAAAATCAACCGTATCACACACAAGGATGCGTACCCCTTACCAAGGATAGAGGAGTCATTGGCTGCGTTAAGATCTGCTAACTTCTTCTCTACCTTGGATCTCACTAGCGGGTACTGGCAGGTTCCTGTAGCAGAGGCAGACCGGGAGAAGACCGCATTCACCACCCCGATGGGACTTAGCGAGTTCACCTGCATGCCGTTCGGACTCTGCAACGCACCAGGAACCTTCCAACGCCTAATGGAGTGTTGTCTGGGCCACAGAAACTTCGAGACGGTCCTGTTGTACCTGGACGATGTCATCGTATATTCCAAGACGTATGAGGACCACCTGAAACACCTGGCGGAAGTGTTCGAGGCTCTGGCGAGTTACGGCCTAAAGGTGAAACCCTCCAAGTGTCACCTCCTGAAACCAAAGGTGCAGTACCTGGGACACGTAGTGAGCGCTGACGGAGTGGCTCCCGACCCTGATAAAATCACCGCAATTAAGGAATGGCCAAGCCCCTCCAGCGTAAAAGAAGTGCGGCAGTTCCTCGGGTTGGTAGGCTACTACCGAAGGTTTATTCCCGGTTTCACCAAAAAGGCAGCACCTATGCAGGACCTCCTGATAGGCCAGTCCCGGAAGGCCAAGAACCAGAAGCCGCCCTTCAAATGGGAAGAGCTGGAAGAAGAGTCCTTCCGCCAGCTGAAGATGGCCCTCACGGGGGACGAAATCCTGGCGTACCCGGATTATAGCCAGCCCTTTATCCTCTACACCGACGCCAGTAACATCGGGCTAGGAGCCGTACTGTCCCAGATCCAGCAGGGGAAGGAACGAGTAATCGCCTACGCCAGCCGAAAACTGCGACCCACCGAAAGGAACCCCGAGAATTACAGCTCATTTAAGTTAGAGTTCCTGGCCGTAGTATGGGCAATCACTGAGCGCTTTAAGCATTACCTCGCTTCTTCCCGGTTCACCGTGTACACGGATAACAACCCGCTGACACACCTGGACACGGCAAGACTCGGTGCCCTGGAGCAGAGGTGGATGGCCCGTCTGTCCAACTACGAGTTCACAATTAAATACCGGGCAGGACGCTCCAATACCAACGCGGACGCCCTGTCCAGGATGCCCAACCTGCCGGACGGAGGAGAAGATCCGGAGGGACTGGAAGAAGTTGAACTCCCTGCGTTCCACCGTCATGGGACTATTCAGTATTCCCACCGGGTAAGGAGTAAGCAGGCTGCTACGTTGAACCCCTTACCCCACTACAACTGGGCGGAAACGCAAGACAGCGACCCTGCCGTCCGACTGGTGAAGGAGATGCTGACTCGGCCGGAGGCTCGCCTTGAACCAGACGCTCCGGAGGAAGCCAAACAACTATGGGCAGAGAAGAGTCGACTGTTCCTTTACAAAGGGAAGTTGTGCCGCAGAATGGTTAACTCCCGGACGCATGAATTACTCTGGCAAGTAGTGGTGCCACGAAGAGACGCAGCCATGGTGATGGAGGCATACCACGACGGAGCTGGACACTTTGGGTGGAAAAAGCTGGAGTTCCTGCTGCGCGAGCGGTTCCACTGGGTAGGCATGAGGGGAACCATCGAGAAGTGGTGCAGAGATTGTGGCCCGTGCAACCTGAGAAGGAAGGACCGAGCCAGCCAGAAGACTCCCCTGCAGTCCATCGTCACCCGGCAACCGTTGGAACTGGTAGCCTTGGATCATGTAAAACTGACCCCAAGCAGAAGTGGCTACGTCTACGCGTTAACCATCGTGGATCATTACTCCCGGTTCTTGGTTGTCGTCCCCGTCAAGGACTTAACGGCTCAAACAGCAGCTAGAGCCTTCCAGCAGCACTTCTGCCGTCCACACGGGTACCCGGACCAAGTGCTGACGGACCAGGGACCTGCCTTTGAAGCGGAGGTCTTTCAGGAATTCTGCAATCTGTATGGCTGCCGGAAGATAAGGACGACACCCTACCATCCGCAGACTAATGGACTTTGTGAAAAAATGAACCAGGTGGTAATGGATCTTCTAAAAACGTTGCCCCTGGAAGAACGCAGTCTGTGGCCTGAAAAGTTGCCCGATCTGGTGGACCTATACAACCACATCCCGGTAGGTTCCACCAACTGTACCCCGGCTTACCTAATGAGGGCAAGACCTGGTAAGTTACCTGTTGACCTGGAAATGGGAGTCCTGACCCCCGAGGACACTTCACCAGAAACAGACTGGGACACAGAGAGGCAGCAGCAGTACCGGAGAGTACAGGAGAGCGTGGAGCGAAGTCTCTGTCAGGCTAGGGAAAGACAAGAGAAAACTTACAACCAGTATGCTCCCGCTGTTCCCCTGGTACCCGGAGAGCAGGTCTTGAAGAGGAAGAGACGGCTCCACAAGTTGGACGACCAGTGGGAGAAGGACCCGTACACCGTACTGCCCTCAAGCCACGAGAACCCGAAGGTCTGTACCATCAGTAAAGACGGAGGGGAAACCACAGCCATTGTATCCCGGGACCACCTGAAGAAGTGTCCCGAACAACTGAGGAACCCTGAAGAAGAACAAGAAGACCATCGACCCGTGGAAGAAAGGGAAGATATGGTTAGTACCGTGCTCGGGGACTTTCCTCAGTCTTGGACTCAAGTCAATGGTGCAGTTGTGGTACCCGTACTCACCTTCCTCCAACCATCATCCCAAGAACCTGCGGAGCAACGGGTAGAGCTGGAAGAACAGCCGGTCCAGGAGGCAGAAGACTCCACACAAGCAGAACAGGAGAATCAACCCTCTGCTTATAGTGAGCCTGCCGTACCCCTAGTGAGACAAAGAGCCGGTAGACAGCTGCCCAGTTTACCCTTGACAGCTCCTACACCCTGTAGTTCAGGGCCAGACAGTCAGCTCCGTAGGTCCACTCGGGCCACTAGAGGCCAGTTACCCGCACGCTGGAGAATTTAAAGTGTATAAATTGTTTTATTTATGTTTTTCTGTGTCTTGTTGCTTGTGTATAATTTTGTGTTTCTAGTTATTTTTAGGAAACCTTGGTGGATTTACCGGGAATCCTTGTATATAGTTGGAGCGTAACCCAGGATGGACTAGAGACTGTTAAGGACTCGGGGTAGGACAGACCCCTACCTGGTTACGTCTCCCTGTGTTGGTGAAATGGACACCTTTGCTTTTCTTCAAAGACTGCATCCGGTTGCGGACACGCCGTAACCATCTTATGTGTTTTTCTTATAGTATTGTTATTGTTATACTTTGTTATGTTTTTCTAAATGTGTTTAGTCCCGGAGTACTAAATTTCACTAGGGGGGAATGTGACACCCCAGGGGTCTGGTTGCCACAGTGATAGAGATATTATGTCTGAGAGCAGGTGGGAGGTCCTTTGGTCAGGGATCCTGTGCATGCCACACCTCCTGCCCAGTCTTGGGAGGGGAAGAACTTCCCCTGTATAAACCCGGGGCTGAGGCAGGGTGAGTCAGACAAGGAGAGTGGAGAAGAGAAGCAGCATAGGAAACAGCAGAGTTACAAGGAGTCAGGGGCTGGCAGCTACAGAGCTCGCCCTGACTAAGAAGATTCTTTACCGGACCCGGAGTCCGAGGCTGTGGGGACTAACTCCTACCCAGCAGCAGAATCCGTCGGGCAGGGGATTTCAGGTCCTCTGGCCCAGAAGCCCGAAGGCACGGTCACACGCGTGGGACCAGCACCGCCATCGTGGAGCGGAAGCCATTAGAAGGCCCCGAGTCACCGGCCATACGGGTGAGCACCACACGGTACACTCAGGGACGTGGGCTACTTACATCAGCTTCTAGCAAGGTAGCCAGAAGAGTACAGTCAGTTTGGGAGGCCTACAACTACGCCTGGCCAGGGGAGATCCCATCTGCTCAAAGACTGACCAGGCCTCGTTTGCTAGCAAGTACTCCGGGAGGGTCTGTCGTTGTTACCAGTAAAGACCCTGAACTACACCGTACCGTCTCTGAGTGGTTCCTGCTACCCCCATCATCCACGTCGGCTGCCCTGAGGCCATACCCCTCCCGTTGGGGGTTATACTATCACGCTGCACAATCTTACCACCGGCCTCAGCGGTCTGCCCTGCAGCAGCAGCTTCCTGGCTGCACTCAACGGGTGGCGTAGTCATCAACTATTTACTACTAATAGACTGCCGTCTAGTTTGACTCCCTGGGCACGGACCGGGTCACCGCCACGAGATTACAACCCTCCACGGATCCGGCTCCGGGTAAGCTCCCGCGTGCGCACCGCAGCGCGACACAGGCCCAGGGGCGCGTCACATACAGCAAACAATTCATTTTCCATACACAGGTTGTGAGTTGACCACTGGATATACACATGTGTATAACTAATTACCAGAACTGGAAATCGAAAAAAAAGACGAGCAAGTTTGGGGTGAATCCTGCCTTCATTACTGCACAGCCGCTCATAGAGGGATCGGTACTAGGAACAGCAGGAGTGCCGGCGATGTTCACAGATTTACCTGCTGCGGGACTGAAGGAGTCTGATAGTGTTCGGCTCTAAGCTTTTTACCTTGTTTACGACAGGAATAATTGAAAGCTGTGCTTCAAACGCGAGGAAGAAGTTGGTCACTGTCTGCGCTTGAATACCCTTAAGAGGGGAAAAAATATATATATACATATATACAAATACTGAAACATCTAAATGCATTAGAACATCAAACCTGGTGAAGCGGTAAATGACTTGTCCTCCAGGGATACAGGCTACTGTCATTCAGTAATTATTTAATAGGAATTTTACATTTTATGTGATCACCACGCTAGAATGTAAATGATGAAAACACAACACAACTCCTCACCATATGAAGATATTTTGTGTTTTAGGCTATGTGCCCACGATGCAGAAATGAAGCAGAAAATTTCTGCAGCATTTCTGCATCTCCCTGGCAGAAAAAAACGCATGCAGATTGTGCATGCGTTTTTCCTGCAGAATACATGCGGATCCACATGCGGATTCACATGCATTTCCGCATGCAGATTGACAAGCACTTTCCAGGCGATTAGCATCACTTGGAAAGTGCTTGACAACTAGGTCACACTGTATAAATCCATGGAAACAGCATGGATTTATACAGTGTGAACCGCAAAAATTAAAACAAATAAAGCTATACTCACCCCCGAGGCCCTGGCGTGGCTGCAGCTCTGCTTCCTGGCTGGTTCCCGGCTGCCGGCATATCGCGAGACAGAGCGGTGAAGGGCCTGCGGTCACATGACTGTGACGTCACCGAAGGTCCTTCAGCGCTGCTGGCATTCAGAGAGAAGACGCCGAACAGGTGAATATAAACTTTATTTGTTATTTTATTCTTTTTTTTACAGGTACAATGGTACCCAGGTCTGGATCAGAGTCTCCTCTCCTCCAGAACTGGGTACCATCCGCACTTAGAGACGCATAGAAGCCGCTTGTAAAAATGTACAGTCGCGGTTTCTGTGCGTCTCAATGCAAGTCAATGGCGGGAGTTCCGCTGCGCTTCCGCAAAATTAAATGACATGCTGCGGATTTTTGTACGCAGCATAAACGCTGCGGAAAAATCCGCAGCATGTGCATAGAACATGCGGAATCCCCTTGGGGACCATGGGGGGCGGATTACCTAGCGTTTTACAAGCATTTCCGCTGCGGAAATTCCGCAGCATAAACGCTTGAAAAATGCTACGTGGGCACACAGCCTTATAGAACAGCATTTCTGTGGAATAACACGACTGATTTACTGTGTATGCACCATAGCCTTCATTTGATGTCACTTACTGTCACCTGTCACCTTGCCCCAACTCTGCAATCCCCAATATCAGTCCATGACCTCAATGGGGTCACTATAAAATTCTAAAGAGGACTGGTCATGTCTCTATTAGGATAGAAACAATATGAGCATATACCCCGCTATAAGTAAGTAAAAAGCAATAGTGAATATATATAATATAGGGTACTTAGTAAACATGGTTTTTGATTTAAAAAAAGCCATCCCACCCGCACCAAGGTGTACCCAGTCAGTTATGTGAAATATATAATAAAATACACTTTAGTACAATATTAGTGTTTTGTCCCTTTAAATCTGCTGCTACTTCTGTCACCATGGTAACTGCATTCATACTCGGCCAATAGGATTGCTCGGTTTGAATTTGGAAAAAAAAAAAAAAGTCCTATATCGTCAGTTTGTTCCTTCTCATCTGAGTGTGAAGACAGACACCTGCGATCAGCGAGAGATTATAGGTATAAGACGTGATATAATATAACGGACGGAGCCACATCCCATCACACGCACTCAGCGACCACAACTCACAGGAATCAGCACATTTACCAGACAATAAGTTATTATTCCCCAACACATAATACGCTGAGACACCAGTGGGGGGCGCCGCACTCGTTACATCTCCCATCTGGATGGATCCAGCGACGAGATCCTGATATTTCCCCCCAGCTCCGCTCCTCCATAGGGAATGGCCCAGATGCACGCAGAACGGACCGAAGTGTAATACTGCTAGAACTCTGCATGATATCACATCCTCCATATATACCACATAATAAAGGGGTGCTCCCACTGGGACAGGTCATCACCTATCCAGAGATCAGTGATAACTTGTTCCAACTAGACATCCCCTTTAATGGAAGAGATCACATCTCTAACAGTCAATACGCTATTCATTCCCAATCTTCCCTGGCCCCAGTAATGCCCCTGAGTATATCGCCAATATGAGCCAATCATCAAACCCTCTGCTGACTGTTCCCGATGTTTTATAGAGTTTGGAGACGTTGCTACAAGAGAAGATATCAGCGGACACCATGGGGGTGGAGTATTCTGCCAGCGATGGAGCAGGTAGTATCCACCAGTCTGTGATATCTGACCTTCCTCCATATTCTGCTCTTACATGCGTTTCTTCAGCTTTACCCCTTCCCGACATAACCAATTTATGTTTTTTTTCTGTTTTTTCCTCCGCTTTTTCCAACTTTTCTAACTTTTTGATATCTGTCCACATAGTGTGAGGTCTTGTTATTTTGTAGGATGAGCTGTCCTTATAAATGACACCATTCATTTACCACATAGTCCTAGAAAACGGGAAAAACATTCCAAGTGCAGTAAAAGTGCGAAAAAAAAGCCTGACATTGTTTTTCTGGGAACGGTTTTAACGGCGCACATTGTGTGGTAAAAATGACCTGGTAATAGGATCCTACTCCTCAGTGTGATTACAGCAAGACCAAACTTCTCCAATAGTTTTGGCAAAAGAAAAAAACTTTTTTTTGATGCTGTCACCATTTTTTCTGAGACCCGAAACATTTTCAGTTTCCGGGTTGATGGAGCTGTGTGGGGGCTTATTTTTTGAAGGGCAAGAGGACTTTATTGATAACATTTTGGGACACATATGTCATGGTCATCGCTTCTTACAGGATTTTCTGCAGTATTGAGGCGAACGAAAAAATGCAATTTTGTCTTTTTGAATTTTTTTCTGTGTTCACTGATCGTTTTTTTTTTTTATATTTTGATAGATTGTATTTCTCTGAAAGAGACCATACCACAAAATGTGTATATTTTTATTATCTTTATTTTTAGTGGGAGGTGAGTTGAACGTGTGGGGTTTTAATAAATATATATATACTTTTTTTCACTGTATTTGTATACATCATCTGATTGCTTGTGCTATATACAGCGATACCACAGTAATGCTCCATATAGCAAAACCACAGTCTTCTTTACAGCCCAAATGAAGCTTTATGATGACAGGCACGGAGGCTTCAGCAGACCCCCGGATGTCATAGCAGTCCATCGGCGCCCTATGATCGCGTCACAGGAGCGCCAGTGGGCGTATGGAACGACGCGTCCCAATGCTGGCGCACTGATAATGCTGCTGTTAGAGATTGACAGCAGCACTGAACAGGTTAACAGTGGTGGGCAGATCTTCACTCCACTCGCAGCTGTTAGAGGCAGGTCCTGGTTGTTTGTCACAGCCATTATCTGCCATGTACGCGGCGAGCTGACCCTGCTCCATACACCCGCTACTGACTTATACCATACATGTACGGCAGATGTTGGTAAGGAGTTAAAGCGGTTGTCCAGCTTTGGGGCCATTTTTTTTTACTTTAATGCAAGTATTTGGGGCTAAAATTGATTTCTGTAATTGAGTTTCATTAAAAATGTTGCCTTCTGTAGCATCTGTGCTGCACTGTCTATTGCTGGCTGCAAAATTAGCTAACTGAGAATCTATCAGTGAGCTCCTTAGTCTTAAGGGAGAGTTTGTAGATCTTTAATCTGTTTTTTTTTTCCTGAGTGCCTATTAGCTGATCTATGCCCAAAGAAAACACAAAACTTGAATGTGCAGGGAAACAATAAGTCTGTAATAGCCGATGAAAAACACTTAATGAAACCTAAATGTAAAAAATTACTTTTAGTAGTAAATACATGGACATGAGAAAATATACACTGCTCAAAAAAACAAAGGGAACACTTAAACAACAGAATATAACTCCAAGTAAATCAAACTTCTGTGAAATCAAACTGTCCACTTAGGAAGCAACACAGATTGACAATCAATTTCACATGCTGTTGTGCAAATGGAAGACAATAGAGGGAAATTATTGGCAATTATCAAGACACACTCAATAAAGGAGTGGTTCTGCAGGTGGAGACCACAGACCATATCTCAGTACCAATGCTTTCTGGCTGATGTTTTGGTCACTTTTGAATGTTGGTTGTGCTTTCACACTCGTGGTAGCATGAAACGGACTCTACAACCCACAGAAGTTGCTCAGGTAGTGCAGCTCATCCAGGATGGCACATCAATGCGAGCTGTGGCAAGAAGGTTTGCTGCGTCTGTCAGCGTAGTTCCAGAGGCTGGAGGCGCTACCAGGAGACAGGCCAGTACACCAGGAGACGTGGAGGGAGCCATAGGAGGGCAACAACCCAGCAGCAGGACCCCTACCTCCGCCTTTGTGCAAGGAGGAACAGGAGGAGCACTTCCAGAGCCATGCAAAATGACCTACAGCAGGCCACAAATGTGCATGTGTCTGCATAAACTGTTAGAAACCGACTCCAAGAGAGTGGGATGAGGGCCAGACGTCCACAGATGGGGGTTGTGCCCAATGCCAGACCTCATGTGGCTGGAGAGTGTCAGCAGTTCCTGCAAGATGAAGGCATTGAAGCTATGGACTGGCCCGCCCGTTCCCCAGACCTGAATCCCATTGAGCACATCTGGGACATCATGTCTCACTCCATCCACCAACGTCACATTGCACCACAGACTGTCCAGGAGTTGGTGGATGCTTTAGTCCAGGTCTGGGAGGAGATCCCACAGGAGACCATCCGCAACCTCATCAGAAGCATGTCCAGGCATTGTAGGGAGGTTATACAGGCACGTGGAGGCCACACACAATACTGAGCCTCATTTTGACTTGTTTTAAGGACATTACATCAAAATTGGATCAGCCTGTAGTGTGTTTTTCCACTTTAATTTTGGGGGTGACTCCAAATCCAGGCCTCCATTGGTTAATACATTTGATTTCTATTGATGATTTTTGTGTGATTTTGCTGTCAGCACATTCAACTTTGTACAGAACAAAGTATTCAATGAGAATATTTCATTCATTCAGATCTAGGATGTGTTATTTGAGTGTTCCCTTTATTTTTTTGAGCAGTGTGTATATATAATATAAACAATTACTGCAGCTTTAATGCTATTTATTACGTCTCAGGAGGAGGACGGAAGAGGAAGAGGACGGAAGAGGCGGAGGACGGAAGAGATGGAGGACGGAAGAGGCGGAGGATGGAAGAGGAGGAGGACAGAAGAGGAGGAGGACGGAAAAGGAGGAGGACGGAAGAGGAGGAGGATGGAAGAGAAGGAGGACGGAAGAGGCGGAGGATGGAAGAGGCGGAGGATGGAAGAGGCGGAGGACAAAAGAGGCAGAGGACGGAAGAGGGGGAGGACGGAAGAGAAGGAGGACCGAAGAGGAGGAGGACGGAAGATGAGGAGGACGGAAGAGGAGGAGGACGTAAGAGGAAGAGGACGGAAGAGGAGGAGGACGGAAGAGGCGGAGGACAGAAAAGGCGGAGGAAGGAAGAGGCGGAGGACAGAAGAGGCGGAGGACGGAAGAGGCGGAGGACAGAAGAGGAGGAGGACGGAAGAGAAGGAGGACGGAAGAGGAGGAGGATGGAAGAGGAGGAGGACGGAAGAGGAGGAGGACGTAAGAGGAAGAGGACGGAAGAGGAGGAGGACGGAAGTGGAGGAGGATGGAAGAGGAGGAGGACAGAATAGGAGGAGGAGGACAGAACTGCACCTTAAGATCCCTAGGGGGAAAGGGATGGTAGTAATATAGTGGTAGTATATCCATATTAGTGTAATATGAGTAATAATACTAGTGATAATAGTAAGAAAGTAATAAAATAACAGTAGTAATAGTAGTAGGTAGAATAGCAGTGTGATCCAGGGTCCTAGGACTGATCGCCTTTTCTCGGGGTCAAGAAGGAATTTTTCCCCTGTGACACAAATTGGCTGAAGGTGTCCTGGGGTTTTTGCCTTCTTCTGGATCAACACTGTAGGTATAGGGCAGTATTAGTAGTGATAGGAAAGAAGAATAATACTGTAATAAGATAGCACAATGTAATAATAACCATATCAAATAGATTTATAAAAACAAATTAAAATAACTCCAGTAGTACAATAATTAGTGTAATATTATAGAACTTCTAATAACATTATTAGGTTTGATCCAGGGTCCTAGGACTGATCGCCTTTTGCCGGGGTCAAGAAGGAATTTTTCCCCTGTGACACAAATTGGCTGAAGGTGTCCTGGGGTTTTTGCCTTCTTCTGGATCAACACTGTAGGTTTAGGGCAGTATTAGTAGTGAAAGGAAAGAAGAATAATACTGTAATAAGATAGCACAATGTAATAATAACCATATCAAATAGATTTATAAAAACAAATTAAAATAACTCCAGTAGTACAATAATTAGTGTAATATTATATAACTTGTAATAACATTATTAGGTTTGATCCAGGGTCCTAGGACTGATCGCCTTTTGCCGGGGTCAAGAAGGAATTTTTCCCCTATGACACAAATTGGCTGAAGGTGTCCTGGGGTTTTTGCCTTCTTCTGGATCAACAGCTTTAGGCATAGGGATTTTAGTAATACCATTATTAGAATCACAAGATTAATAAAAAAAAATTAGAATTACATTTTTTTTAATTAGTTTTATAACAGTTACAATTAATTGCATTAATGCAATAATAATAAATAGTAAAAATGGTGGTAATAATAATAATACAAAAAACTAGTCCCAGTTAGTAAGTTAGTGTAATGTTAGTGTAGGGACCCATCTGAAGAGGTCGCCTTGACGTTGGCAGATGGGCTCGCACAATTTGCTCAAAATGTGCGCTAAGAACCTCATATTTCTATGTACAGGAGATCTAGCAGTAATACCATTCAGGAGATAGATATCTGTGTACACACATTTTGTTATATACTTTTGTGCAGCACACAGGGCAGGCATACAGGTACAGGGCGAGAGTGTTACAGTGATATTATAACTCGGCCTTAAGGATAAAATGCTGATAACTACAGATCCTGGAAACACATCCGAAACTAGACCTTGTAAGTAACTGGTTCCCAGCTAGTGGTAAATATGTACAGGGCAGTCCGGTACCAAGACCTGCTCTATAGGACACATTATCATCAGGCAGGTCCTTACAAGATCTGCGGCAGAAGTGTGGCTGTGTAACACAGTCCTGCTCCTGCCTCAGCTGCCCACAGTGGAGCCAACCTTGATCCTGGCAGCTTAATCCATTGTATGAC
Organism: Phyllobates terribilis; assembly: GCF_046119375.1. Classification (NCBI taxonomy): domain Eukaryota; kingdom Metazoa; phylum Chordata; class Amphibia; order Anura; family Dendrobatidae; genus Phyllobates; species Phyllobates terribilis. The sequence goes on from NW_027362894.1 coordinate 4,020,137, forward strand.
ACAGTAGGGGGCTTCCACAGCATTTAGGCACTTTAGACAGGAGAGGGAGGCATGATCATGGTGCCAATGAGTTTCTATGGCAGCTGAGATCTAACAATGGACCCCATGACGGCCATCTTACTGCTCCTATTAGACCCCGGCTGAGGAAAGGTCTATGAGGACACCGGTCAGACTTATGTCGCCTGCTCTGCACATATTAGAAATACCTAGGGCTGATTAGTTTGCCATTTGTAAATCTGATCCAGCAGCGCTGGGCTACCACTGACGTGATCAGGGCTGTTGAGCTCCTAGATTGGGCAGAGGAGCTCAGTATTCAGCAGGAGCTGGCCGAGGAGAGCAGAGCAACTTGCATGGGGCTGCTGCACAAGAAGCAACTCACAAGGTGGAGATTTACCCGGAGACGCTGTGCTCGGGCTGTGATCTGCTGTGCAGGCTGCATAGTAGATGCCTCGAAGGACCCTAACTTCACCCCTAACAGGCACAGCAGAGCTCGGACGGCTGCAAGTGAACGGAGAGCGGCTGATTAGTAACTGCTGCATCTCCTGCAGCTCAGATAAGATCCGCACAGAGCGGGGGTTCAGTAATGATGAATATGGGAAGTGTCCGCCCCTCACATGCCCTATATGCGGCCTCCAGAGGTAAAGTCTCCCCTGTAACCAGCGCCTCCTCCCACCTTCTCTGCTGGCATGCTCCATTACTTAAAGGGGATGTCGGAAGAAAACAAGTTATCACTTATCCACAGGCTCGGTGATCACTTACTGATCGTGGGGTCTGACCGCTGCGAGCCATCGTCTGATCGGGAAGGAATGGAAAGTCAGGGATCAACTGCAGCTCCATTCATTCTCTATGGGGCTCCGGAAAAGCCGAGCTCAGCGCTTGAATGCCACATAGGGAATGAATGGAGCGGATCCTGGAGTAATAACATGTCCTCCTCTCCTCAGCTTTCTGTCTGTGTAAGTGGCTCAGCCCTTGTCTCCCCTTCTGCTCCAGCTTCTGTGCTGGTCCTTGTGAGGAAGAGGAAACCCTCTGCCCTTCTGCTCCGGCTTCTGTGCTGGTCCCTGTGAGGAAGAGGAAACCCTCTGCCCTTCTGCTCCGGCTTCTGTGCTGGTCCCTGTGAGGAAGAGGAAACCCTCTGCCCTTCTGCTCTCAGTCCTCTGCGACTTTTCACAATCGCTCAGTGCACCCATTATATGTAATAAGGATCATTCTTCATCCCTTGTACAGCTTTCATCCCCCCCAGTCTGACCAGCGGACAAGATAATAAACATGTGAGTGGAAGGTTCACAATTATTAGATGTGTTGTGAATAGTCTCCACAGCATTATCCGGAGAAAACTGCAGGGTGACCGCTTGTGAAACCAGCACAAAATCCAGTGGACTGCGCTTCCCTGCCCCCCGCCGGTCTCTGTATCCTGGCATTCAGCTATTCCATTTGGTGCTTATTCTGGAAGGAAAACAAAAATGTGATGTTCTTACACAGACGCCTGAAGACGCAGCTTTTCATCATCCATGTTGGGCTGTTGTATGACGTGTGGATTACTCTGCTTGCTGGATTCTTGCATTACCACAAACACTGCCTTTATTTTGTGATTTCTGTGCCGCTTCCCACTTCTATTGGCAGTGTGATATATCAGCACGTGAGGGCTGCCACAATCATGTGTCAATAGGTTATTGCTGGAGGCCGTGATATAGAGACCATCCTGGACCAGGGAGGAGTTGGTACAGAAGCACCTAGACAGGGGGGTATAGGGGCTTCATTTCAATTTTAAACTTAGCTGGATTGTGTTTAGCTACAAGAATGGAAAGTAAAATAATAAAATCTTTATTTTTTTTTTCTATTTGGCAAAATCGTCCATCAGAGGTTTGGCCACTACCGAAAAGTTTTTGATGAACTTACAGTAGTAGCTGGCGAAACCCAAAAAACTTTGTAACGCCTTTAAGTCTTGAATATAATACCAATCCAGTACCGTCCGGACTTTGGCCAGATCCATGCAAAAACGGTGAATGATAAGAACTAACCCTGAATGGAGAACATACATTTCTCTGGTTTGACAAATAATTTATTATCTTTGAGTATCTGTAAGACCTGCCTGACATGTACCTGATGTGACTGGAGGTAAATAAATTAATATGTAATCAAGATTGGTTTGTTGTGATCTACCTGCCAGATGACTAAAAATGTCACTAACAGTGTTGAAAGATAGCGGGAGCATTAGTCAACCCAAATGTCATCACAAGCTTTTCATAGTGCCCCTCAGGAGTATTGAAGGCCATCTTCCACTCATCTCCTCAATGTGAAAATCAAGGCGGGGGCGCAACCCCCAGTCTTTTTTTTTGACAAATAAAAACCCCACTGCAACGGGAGATGAAGAACGTCTTATATGGCCCAATGGTAGACTGACTGACCATGCTGTTCTGAACTGCCACCCTAAGATGGCTTCCCATTATATACCTACTGTATAAGTGCTCCCTCTAACGGCTTCCTCCACCCACACCCACTACTGGTTCCCCCTACCTTTGGGTTCCCCCCACTCCAGCCAGGGACAGGGCTCAGCAGCTGCACTCTGCATGTTGGATGCAGGTGTTTTGGGGGGTTCCGTGCAGCACTCCCATCTTACCTGAGTGAAGGGAGACACCACACCTCTGGGAGAGGTGCAGTACCGCTGTGGCGACTGAACACTCAGGGGCGCCACATTCCCCCCCCCGGTAAAACACAGCACGTCCGCGGGCTGGAACAGAGCAAAACCAGGCATAACTGACATGCAAAATTTTTAAGATGCATCCGCATATAAGACCATAAAACAACATTTCTTCCCTTTATGGGAGGCACATTTCTTTTAATGTTACTGGTTACATTATAAAACATCATAAGAGCATTGTCATATAAAACAATTTTCAAGACAGTTCCAGCACCAGGGTGCAACAGTAGCAGCATGAGGGACCCGTCCACAAACCCTCAACGTAGGCCCTGGGCATGGCTGCAGGGCATAGACGATCCAATCCTGGACCTCGTCTTCCGCCACGCCAAACGAGTTTTTGTTCTGAGGTATATTTGTAATTATAAAACCAATAGGATGCACTTTAAGAAGTGCTAAACTATGTACAATGTCAACGTCCGGCTTCTCACAGTCCTCAGCCTGTCAGTCTCTGTACCCTGACGGGTAACTGGGTAGCAAACATGAAGTCAACTGCACCCTTCCGGGCAACTTATGTACAGTCCAGTTAACTAAAACAGTTTAACAGTGGGGCCCCCTCCGGGGGAACCCCTGGTTTCTGCAGGCTGACCCAGCCTGGTCATCAGCCTCAGGCTGCAGGGGGACCAGGGATGAAGCAGCGCCAGCCACATTTGGGAAAGGGACATCACTCCTACCTGCTCCCGCGACTGCGTCAGCTCGGCCTGACACCTCCCGGTCTTTACGCAGCTTCTCTCCACCTCCTCTCCTCTTTCGGGGGCGGTCCCATGGCACTTTGCTGTCGGTCACTCCCTGTGTCGGCCTCCCCGCTTTGACGGACACATCTATGCGGACAGTCACTGTTGCAAGGGGCAGGGCCTGCTTTTGGCGCCATTCTGGGACTCGGCCCACGACGGGAGGTTCCATTCTGTTGTTCTTTAGCACGCACATAATGGTGCCCGTTCTTCTGGGGCGGGCGCCACATTCAAGGCAGAAAACACTTCTTTAGGCGCACATTACCCGCAGATGGCGGGCTGGTCACATATCCTGTTCGTGACGCCAAGTGGTGACTCGCTGCCCCCTGGGCCGCGGGGCACACGGCAGCCGGGCCTTATGGCTGCTTTGGGGAATATCACGGTGGCTGGCCTGGGGCGGTCAGTTCAAAAGGGATTATTTATAGGATTTGTCGTGAAGCCACCTGTGGTGTCTGGTGAGGATCACCAGTGCTGCAACAGTCCTCTGAGGCAGATGTTAGGGCAGCTAGAGATGGAACGGCTCCCCACAGGTGGAGCGGGCCTCAGGGCAGTGTAAATTGATGGAGGGTGCGCTGGGCGTTATAGTGCAGGGAGGGAAATGACACCAGTGAAGGAATAGACGGAGGCAACTCAGTGCAGTCGTCCAAGATTTTTATTCACAGTTCTTCAGGAAACACACAAGTGCACGTTGCAGGTGAAGACCTCCCACGTTGCGCCGTGGTCACCCTGGCAGGGGTTCAATCCTTCCTCAGGAAGTTTAGGAATGCTTGGCAGAACCCCACTTTCTCGTGTTCCTACTTTGACCGTCTTCACACTAGGTCCTTCTCCCTGCTGCCCTGCGCTGCCCACTCTCAATCCCGCTCGGGTATGCTGAAGTCCTTCCTATACGTCGGATCCGGGACCAACCTCACCCCCTGGAGATTAGAATGCAGCAACCGATCCCTGTCTTCTGACAGATGCGGGGTGTGCGGGTGCTGTCCTCCACGCGCCGTACCCCTGGGATCCCTTCTTAGAATGGAGTCTACTCCCTGCTCCCCTCCGGGGCCTCTATCCCGGGCCCTTCTTGTGGAGCAGAGCTCCTGCTGAGCCTCTGCTCCCAGACAGTCCTCACTGACCGTCTGTACTGTACTGACTGACCATTCTGTTCTGAACTGCCACCCTAAGATTGCTTCCCATTATATACCTACTGTGTGCTCCTTCTAACTGCTTCCTCCACCCACACCCACTACTGGTTCCCCCTACCTTTGGGTTTCCCCCACTCCAGCCAGGGACAGGGCTCAGCAGCTGCGCTCTGCATGTTGCCCTTCCAGCCGGTCTGAAGCAGTGTAATGTTGGATGCAGGTGTTTTGGGGGGTTCTCTGCAGCACTCCCATCTTACCTGAGTGAAGGGAGACACCACACCTCTGGGTGAGGTGCAGTACCTCTGTGGCGACTGAACCCTCAGGGGCGCCACATGCCCACGATGCAGAAATGCTCCGGATTTTTCCTGAGTGTTTCTGCATCTCCCTGGCAGAAAAAACGCATGCAGATTTTACATGCGTTTTTCCTGCCAGGGACAAACGTAAGTGAAGCGTTTTTCACATGCATGTCCGCATGCGGGTTGTCAACTGCTTTCCAAGCGATTTTAGCATCACTTGGAAAGTGCTTGACAACTTGGTCACGCTATATAAATCCTTGCAACCGGCATGTATTTATATAGTGTGACCAAGTTAATAGTTGAAAAAAAGAATAAAAATGGTAAAAAAAGAAAAATAGAATTAGACTTACCGGTAATTCTGTTTCTAAGACCCTCCACGACAGCACACCTGGAGGTAGCCTCCCCATCCTAATTAGGGACAGGAAAACAAGATGTTAAATAGCCCCTCTCTGCTACAATCCCCAGTGTTTTCAAAGGACCACACAGTATGAATGCTCTAAATATTTATTAACACTAAGGATTTTTCCAATCAATAAAGAGATGGAGGGAACTACCCATGCTGTTGTGGAGGGTCTTAGAAACCGAATTACTGGTAAGTCTAATTCTATTTTCTCCAATCCCCTCCATGACAGCACACCTGGAGTAATACCAAAGAATGAATTTTAGGGAGCGACAACAGCCTGAAGGACTTTCCTTCCAAATGCTAAGTCTCTATTAGATATTACATCTAGTCTATAATGCTTAGCAAAGGTATGGACAGACGACCATGTAGCTGCCCGGCAAATCTGCTCAATGGATGCACTAGCTTTTTCCGCCCAGGAGACCGACATAGCACTAGTAGAAAGATCTTTCAAGGATTCCAGAGGAGGCAAATCTTGAACTATGTATGTTTCACAAATTGCTTTCTTAATCCAATTTGCTAGCGTATTTTTGCAATTTGCTTTCCTTTATTGGGGCCTCCATATTGGACAAATAGGTTCTGATCCTTCCTCCAGGTTTCAGTCTGCCTCAAATAGCGGATTATAGTCCTTCTTACATCCAACGCGTGGAATTCTTCTTCCTTGCTATTTGATGGATTTTGACAGAATGACGGAAGAATTATGGGCTGAGACATATGAAAATTAGACGACACTTTAGGTAGAAAAGAAGGATCCAACTGGAGGATGATCCTGTCCTCCAAAATACGACAATAAGTCTCTCTGATAGACAGGGCTTGGATTTTACTCACTCTTCTGGCTGTAGTCAGAGCTACAAGCAATGCCGCTTTCCAAGACAATTTGTCTATGTGTGCCTCGGCTATTGGCTCGAAAGGATGCATAGTTAGACCTCTAAGAACTACGTTGAGATCCCAAGGTGGAACTATTTTAGCTCTTGTTGGATTAATCCGAGAAGCAGCTATCATGAACCTCTTAATCCATCTGTTTTGGGCCAAATCAGCATCAAAATAGGAACATAAAGGCGAGACTTGGACCTTCAGCGTGCTTGGTCTTAATCCTTTAGACAGACCGTTCTGTAGGAAATCCAAGATTCTGGCCACGTCAGGCCGAAAGGGATCTAATGGACGAGGCTCATACCATAGCTTGAAAGCTTTCTAGATTTTTCCATAGATGGAATTTGTGACTGGTTTTCTGCTTTTCTGCAGTGTATGTGACTCGCCCCCAGGGGTGTCGCAGGGCACCCGGCAGCCGGGCCTAAGACTGCCTGCGGGGATTATCGCGGCGGCTGGCCCAGGGCGGTCAGTGCCAAAAGGAATTATTTGTAGGGAATTTGTCGTGACGCCACCTGTGGTGTCTGGTGAGGATCACCAGCGCTGCAACAGTCCTCCGAGGCAGATGTCAGGACAGCTTGAGATGGAACGGCTCCCCACAGGTGCAGCAGGCCTCAGGGCAGTATAAATGATGCAGGTTGCGCTGAGCGTTGTGGTGCAGGGAAAGCGATGGCACAGCAGGAGTAACGGACAGAGACAGGGGATTTGCTTCATTACCTTTACTGGTACAGCTGTTAGGTACGGTCCAGGGTACTCCAGATGAAGGGCGCAATTTTGGACTTCTCCCCAGGGAGCGGGTATAGGGCCTCCTGATCCGTGTCTGTCCCTATGTATGCTCCTGGCCAGCCTGCAACTGGGCATAGCTTATGTGTCCTGCTTTTACTTCACCAGATGCTCAGAAACAGGACCTCTGGTTGGTAACCACTTTCCCTGGACGTCGGGGCCTTCGTGGTTCCTGATCCTGTGTGTGTCTAGCCTTCAGGTTTGCCAGGGACTTGTAGTCCTCCTGGGATTCCGGTTATCCCCACTGGGTGTAAAGGGTCCCTGTAGGTGCGGACCCGGTGTCCGGTAGATATAACGGGGTGAGCTTATTGTGCTCCTCTGCCCCCTTGGTTTCACTCCCCTTTTTCTCCTTGCCGTCGGCCACACTCGGGGCCCTCACTACTAGGCAGCTGACGTGCTGCGTCTTCACCGCTATCTGAGCGTCGGCACGTTCTCAGGCTCTCTCTCTATCTGGGCTCCCTCTGCTGGTATGAGTTGGAAGGTAGAGGTGTTTGTATGTAGTGAGGGCCTCTTGTGGAGAAATCCATCCATGCACCCTTCTGGGTTCTGTGGCACCAATGCACAGCAGGGCGCCACATTTGGATCACCTGTACTGAGAAGCCTCTGGCTTTTCAGAGGGCGGTCTCAGAAGCCAAGCAGCTAGAGCCAAATTCTGAGGGGCCGGATGGAAAATCTGGCCCTAATGCAGCAGATCGTGGATTCGAGGAAGCATCAATGGATCATCCATTCTTAGACTGCTCAATGTTCCGAACCATGCTCTTTTTGGCCACATTGGAGCTATTAGGATAGTCTTGACCCCTTCCGACCTGATTTTTTGTAAAGTCCTTGGTATTAACAGAATCAGCGGAAAAGCATTAGCGAGCCCAACTTTCCAAGGGTGAGCGAATGCATCTATCCCTGTTGCTGAATCCTCGGGTTTCAAAGAGAAAAAGGCTCTTACTTTTGCGTTTTCCTGGTTCGCAAACAGGTCCACATCTGGGTATTCCCACTTTTGAACAATCATCTGAAATATCTTCGAGTTCATGCTCCACTCCCCTGGATGAATGTCTTTTCTGCTCAGAAGATCTGCATGATAGTTGTCGGAGCCCCTCAGATGCAGAGCCGATAAGGATAGTAGATTATGCTCCGCCCAGTGGAAGATCCTTTCGGAGATCATCTGTAACCTCCTGTTTCTTGTACTTTCCTGATGTCTCAAGTGGGCTACAGTTGTCATATTGTCCGAGTAGACTCTGACATGCGACCCCTGAAGCACAGTAGTGGCTGCCCATAGGGTTTCTTCCACCACTTTCATTTCTCTTAAGTTTGAGTACTGCTCTGCTATTTCTTGCGACCAGACCCCTTGGAAGGCCACGTGGGAGACTACTGCTCCCATCCCCTTTTGCTTGCGTCTGTTTTGACGGATAACAAGGGAAGTTGAATCCATGCTGAACTTTTCTCCAGATTTCCTGGACAGAGCCACCAATTTAAAGATGCTTTCACCTTCTCTGGCAGATGAATTCTGTTGGAGAGGGAACTTGGAGATCTGTCCCAACAGGAAAGGATGTAGTTTTGAAGGACCCTTGAATGCGCTTGAGCCCAAGGTACCGCCTGAATAGATGAGGTCATGGACCCGAGGACGGACATGGCGAATCTTAATGACACTCCGCTCTGGTTCTTTAGTGCATAAACTTTCGACCTCAACTGAATCTGCTTCTCTTTTGGCAGAAAAGAGGCTTGTTGCTGAGAATCCAGGAGAATTCCCAAGGAGGTCTTCCTGGTGGAGGGAATCAGATCTGACTTTTGGTAGTTTATCAACCATCCCAAGGATTCCAGGATCTGGAGGGTCATCTGGAGGTCTCTTTCCAAACTTGAAACCGAGGGAACCATCACCAAAAAATTGTCTAAATATGGGACGATGCAGATATTCAGTTTCCTTAGATAAACCTACTACCTCTGCCATGATCTTTGTAAACAGGCGGGGTGCTGACGAAATGCCGAAGGGGAGTACATTGAATTGAAAATGAAGTACCTCTCGGTTCTGAGTTACAGCAAATCTGAGAAATTTTCTGTAATCCGGATGAATTGGCACGTGGTAGTAAGCCTCTGGCTGGTCTACTGTTGCCACGACAAATCCTTTTCCAATCAATAAGCTGCCATTGAGGAAGGAAGCTCGCAATTCTGCCTCCTACCTTCTTGGCGTCATTGTCTGTCCTGCCTAGAACCTTGAAAGATATTCCTACCTCTTCCCCCTTTTGTGTAACTCCAGCGACCAGTTTTACCCTTGCCTCTGTACTGAAATGCTTGCTGCTGTTGTTGTTGAGGGAGAAGAAATGGTCTCTTTCTGAAACTTTTTGGATTCTTTGGCTCTGGCAGAGACTTCTTCTTGTCGGATGCTTTCTCCAACAACTCGTCTAGGACCGCCCCAAACATATACTCTCCTTTAAATGGAATGGAACAAAGCTTAGATTTTGATGCGTTGTCCCCACTCCACATCTTCAACCACAAAGCTCTTCTCGTAGAATTTAATAATGCTGCCAATCTTGCCGCAATCTTGACCGACTCCGCCAAGGCATCCGCTAGGAATCCAGTGGCCTTCTGCAGAAAAGGAAGAGATGCTAGGAGGTCCTCTTGAGTGGTACCTTTCCAGAGATGTTCCTCTAGTTGTTGGAGCCAGAGGAACATGGAACGAGCTACACAAGTTGAAGCGATATTAGTCTTCAGTGAAGCCGCCGATGTTTCCCATGCTTTCCTTAGAAGGCTTTCCATCTTCCTATCCATAGGATCTTTGAGCTGTGACGAGTCTTCAAAGGGAAGGGTTGTTTTCTTCGCAACCCTTGCCACCTGTACATCAACCTTCGGGACTTCCATCCATCGCTTAGCCGCCTTTTCATCTAGAGGGAATCTATCCTTCATTTCTCCTGCCATACTAAGCCTTTTCTCAGGTGACTCCCATTCATCCAAAATAAGACTCCAAATGTTGTCATGCACAGGGAACACTACCTTCTTCTTGGATTTCAGACCGCCAAACATTTCATCCTGAACTGTACTGGTTTCCTTCTCCTCTTCCACCTGCATCGTGTCTCTCACCTGCGACAACAATTCCTCCATATTCTCAGACGAAAAGTAATATTTCCTATCTTCCTCATGATCTTCACTTAGGACCCCTTCTTCCGGTTCCTCCATAGACCCTAATTCTGAATCAGAGGTCTCCCTAACCGTATATTTTCTCCTTTTGGGGGGAGATGGACCTTCAGCTCTGGCTTGTGAGAAGGAGGCTAGGGAAGATTGTATTTCCTGCCGAACCATTCCCCTGACTTCTTCCATAAGGGAAGGCTGTTCTTCCTTCACAATGTTGTCAGTGCATTTCCAGCAGAGGGGTTTCTTATGCCCTGAAGCTAGCTTTTTTATACAGATGGCACATTTGCGAACTGTAGTGCTTTCTCCCACTGTCGGTGCAGGATCCTTGTCTCCCTAAATTAAAAATAAAAAAAGGGGAGATTTAAAATATATTTAGGATCCTGCTCAAAAGAGAGTGGGGAATAACCTAGGACCTAGTACTTACTGGGGCCGGGTTAGCGCTGGGCTCTGCAGACGCAGGCTTTGGAACAGCACCCTCCATAGTAGCAGAATATTCTGTCCTACCTTAATGGAGTCTTCTCATCTGGGTCTTTTATAGGGGAGACCGAGATCCAGTGCCAAATTTTCACCTATCTAGTGAAGGATCCTCATTTTCATGGCAAACCGCGGCTTCTCCTTTTGAATTTCCCGCCGCAGCCCCATGCGTTCCACGGTGGAACGCACCAGAAGTGACGTCCCGCTGGCCAAAAGCCTGACTTCCGGCACGCCGCCATGGAGGACAGAGGAGACTCCGGCCGGGGAGCAACAGGAGGCCCCCAGCCCCCAAAACCCTACTCGGCTTTACACGCAGGCGAGTGTGTGTGGGGGGGGTCCCGCTCTCAAGGAGACACGGGAGCTGCAAAGGAAGGAAGGTCGGAGGCGATCGCTCCCTGCAGCCCGACAGGTAAATTTAATAGGGCCCTGCTTGCCGGCCGCAGGCACCCCAGGTAACCTCTTCATCCCATAGGGACAGGAAAACACTGGGGATTGTTGGGGGAAGGGGCTATTTAACCTCTTGTTTTCCTGTCCCTAATTAGGATGGGGATGCTACCTCCAGGTGTGCTGTCATGGAGGGGATTGGAGAAAATAATATTATACTTACCTTCTGATGGCCCCCGGTCTTTTCTCCACTGTGTCTGGTCTCTTGTATGGCTCGCGGTGGAGTGAAAGGACCTTCCATGACATCATTTAGTTATGTGACAGGTCATGCGACCGCCGTGACCTGTTGAACATCCGCAACAAGAGCACAGAGAAACAAATCAAGAAGAAACGTCACACTCACCGCAGTGTTGATCAGGTTCAGGAGATACTTCTTTCCCTCGTAAGTGTAAAACAGAGACGCAGTCAGGGCCTTCACCGTAATCCTGCGCTCCCTCTCTACCTGCAGCTTGTCCAGAACTTGCTTATTGGAGGAGGCTTTTGGAATACAACCTGAGGGAAGGAGCGAGACACCAGAATCCACACAGTTAGATCGTAGTGGCAGTGTCTCCCTCCATACTAGTCTGTCAATGGTAGCTTGTTTCTGTGTTTTATATATGTATTTTAGGTGTGTAAACCCTCTTCATGTGTACAGCAGCCTGGAATAAACGCTGCTTAAAAAATAAATAATAGAGTAAGGCCTCATTCAGACTTTCATCAGCTTTGTTTTGCATCCGAGAAACTCTAAACTTTGATTTGGATCAAAATTCGACAGGTCAACGTGTTTCAGTGAAAAATACGCGGTCCACAGAAATATGTGAACAGCCCTAGACTATAATAGATATGAGCTCTGTGAAAAACATGGATCGAGCTCGTACGAAATCCAACATTTCATTCTATAAATCTACATAAATTAAGTAACGTGCCAAATTGCTTTTTTTTTGGTTTATGTTTTGCGTGTACGGAGGGAAAGTTCCCAGTGCTAGTGTCTAGCTCACTGATTTTCCTTGCTTGGTGCCTGACGTCCCAAAAAACTGACAGTGAGCTATCAATCAAGATACAGAGGCTGGTGCTGGGCAGGGAAGCAACCTTGGAAGGCTGAGGCTTGGTTAGTGCTCCGTTACACCCAGAGCACTCAGAAATGCAGCAACAGATAAAAGATATAGAGGTGTCTATGGATTTAGCTTTCCAAATCCTGCATGGTCATGAATGGGAATTGGAGGGAGGGGTATATCTGATGGATTCCCTTAAATTGTTAATTGGCAATTGCAGTTCACATAGTTGCATATTACTTAATCATTAGAGCTACAAAAAATTGCACTTCAAGCACCAGTAAAACAGAGGCCAAAAAAGATTCCTTAGAGGCATCTGATCACTATTAGTGATGATCGAGCGTGTTCTATCAACCCCTTCGGCAAGCACGCTCGGGTGCTCGCCGAGTATTTTGGCATGCTCGGCATTTCTTTTAAGGTCGCCGTGCCTGCAAGTATCACGGCTGTTAGCGTGCTCGCTGAATGGGTTCATAGAACACGCTCGATCATCACTAGTCACTATACATTAGTATACAATAAAAAAACACATATCACATAGTGAATAACACAGACACTATTCAATACAGCAGGGTTGAGGTGTACTTTGTGGGACAAAATTACAGCATTTTTGAAAGACGCCATTCACTTTACTGTGCAACATATAGAAAAAAAAGGGCAATGAATTCCAAATAAAGTGAAATGGTGCAGAAGAAAACAAAAACATGTTACTGCTTTTAAAAAATTCTAAACTTTGCAAACAAATTGTTTGGCTTGTGTTCCAATTTTCTAAGACCGTTTTTAATACCATTTTGGGGTACAACTTTTTGATTGCTCCATCAAATGAATAGTCGTAAGTTACTTACCGGTAACGGGATTTTTCAGAGACCATGACAGCACCACGAGAGAGGGGATCCGCCCACCAAGGAGAGGAAACATACAGGCTTAATAGGGCGCCACCTCTCTCCCGCCTCAGTTTGGATTACAGAGCATTGAGAGGACCGCCAGGTTAATAAACACAGCAAACAATCACAAAATTGCCATACCAGACGAAACCTACTGAGTGTGAGATTATAATTAATAAAACGGGAGTGTTCCCACAAACGTGAAAGGAGGGAATATAAGGGTGCTGTCATGGTCTCCGAAAAATCCCATTACCGGTATGTAATTTAATATTTTATCGGTCGACCATGACAGCACCACGAGAGAATTACAGAGATGAAGTAATCTATTGAAGGACCACAGCCTGGAACACTCTTCTCCCAAAGGTGAGGTCAGCCGATACACCCATATCTAACCTATCGTGTCTATGAAATGTAGAGGGACAGGACCAGGTAGCAGCCTTAAATATGTCTTCTATCGAGACACCTGTCTTCTCAGCCCAGGAGGTCGCCACAGCCCGGGTGGAATGAGCCTTCAGCCCTTCTGGCCCTTCCTCGCCGCTAGATGTACAGACCAAAAGTTTGGACACACCTTCTCATTTAAAGATTTTTCTGTATTTTCATGACTATGAAAATTGTACATTCACACTGAAGGCATCAAAACTATGAATTAACACATGTGGAATTATATACTTAACAAAAAAGTGTGAAACAGCTGAAAATATGTCTTATATTCTAGGTTCTTCAAAATAGCCACCTTTTGCTTTGATGACTGCTTTGCACACTCTTGGCATTCTCTTGAGCTTCAAGAGATAGTCACTGGAAATGGTTTTCACTTCACAGGTATGTCTTGTCAGGTTTAATAAGTGGGATTTCTTGCCTTATAAATGGGGTTGGGACCATCAGTTGTGTTGTGCAGAAGTCTGGTGGATACACAGCTGATAGTCCTACTGAACAGACTGTTAGAATGTGTATTATGGCAAGAAAAAAGCAGCTAAGTAAAGAAAAATGAGTGTCCATCATTACTTTAAGAAATGAAGGTCAGTCAGTCCGAAAAATTGGGAAAACTTTGAAAGTGTCCCCAAGTGCAGTTGCAAAAACCATCAAGCGCTACAAAGAAACTGGCTCACATCAGGACCGCCCCAGGAAAGGAAGACCAAGAGTCACCTCTGCTTCTGAGGATAAGTTTATCCGCGTCACCAGCCTCAGAAATCGCAGTTTAACAGCAGCTCAGATTAGAGACCAGGTCAATGCCACACAGAGTTCTAGCAGCAGACACATCTCTTCAACAACTGTTAAGAGGAGACTTTGTACAGCAGGCCTTCATGGTAAAATAGCTGCTAGGAAACCACTGCTAAGGACAGGCAACAAGCAGAAGAGACTTGTTTGGGGTAAAGAACACAAGGAATGGACATTAGACCAGTGGAAATCTGTGCTTTGGTCTGATGAGTCCAAATTTGAGATCTTTGGTTCCAACCACCGTGTCTTTGTGCGACGCAGAAAAGGTGAACGGATGGACTCTACATGCCTGGTTCCCACCGTGAAGCATGGAGGAGGAGGTGTGATGGTGTGGGGGTGCTTTGCTGGTGACACTGTTGGGGATTTATTCAAAATTGAAGGCATACTGAACCAGCATGGCTACCACAGCATCTTGCAGCAGCATGCTATTCCATCCGCTTTGCGTTTAGTTGGACCATCATTTATTTTTCAACAGGACAATGACCCCAAACACACCTCCAGGCTGTGTAAGGGCTATTTGACCAAGAAGGAGAGTGATGGGGGACTACGCCAGATAACCTGGCCTCCACAGTCACCAGACCTGAACCCAATCGAGATGGTTTGGGGTGAGCTGGACCGCAGAGTGAAGGCAAAAGGGCCAACAAGTGCTAAGCATCTCTGGGAACTCCTTCAAGATTGTTGGAAGACCATTTCCGGTGACTACCTCTTGAAGCTCATCAAGAGAATGCCAAGAGTGTGCAAAGCAATCATTAAAGCAAAAGGTGGCTACTTTGAAGAACCTAGAATATAAGACATATTTTCAGTTGTTTCACACTTTTTTGTTAAGTATATAATTCCACATGTGTTAATTCATAGTTTTGATGCCTTCAGTGTGAATGTACAATTTCCATAGTCATGAAAATACAGAAAAATCTTTAAATGCGAAGGTGTGTCCAAACTTTTGGTCTATACTGTATATGATAGAGAAATGGCCTCCCAATTCCATCTAGCTATGGTGGACTTCGTGACCTTAGACCGTTCCTAGTCCCTTGGTAGGATATAAACAATGAGTTATCTTTCCTAAAGCTTTTGGTAACTGAATGTTACCTAACCAGACATCTCCTCACTTCTAACGTATGTAACTCCACCTCTTTCTGGTTACTAGGATGTGGACAAAAGGAGGGTAGGAGGACTTCCTGAAGTCTGTTGAAACGAGTAGCTACCTTAGGGAGAGAGAGTGATTTTTAGACCAGATCCTGCCTATCATCCAGAATTTGAGTAAACGGCGAGGCCATAGACAGGGCCTGGATGTCACTAATGCTCCTGGCCGAGGTTAAAGATATTAAAGCGGTCTTAAGAGAGAGGGATTTAAGGGTTGCTGACTATTAGCTCAAACAGCGAGATAGTCAAGGCCTTTAGAACCAAATTTAAATACCAGGGAACCAAGCTGCTTTTAATAATGAGTCTAGATCTAAAAGCTGCCTTAATGAACCGAGAAACCCAGTAGTTACAAGCTACATCACAGCTATATAGGGCACCCAAGGCAGAAATCTGTACTTTAAGGGTGCTGGTGGATAACCCTAGTTCAAGACTTTTTTGTAAAAACTCCAAAGATTTGTCCTATTGGCACCCCCTCCCCATGAACCCCAGAACCAGAGAAAGACAAAAACTTTCTCCAACTTGTGGCATAAATCTGGGTTGTAACAGGTTTTCTCCTGTGCAGAATGGTTACTAGACCTTTGGAAAAACCTTTCTGATTTGGCAGTGTCCTTTCAAGTTCCACACCGTCAAGTGGAGGCCAGTTGCTTGAGGATGGAATATCGGACCCCGGAGAAGGAGATATGGAATCTCTGGAAGAACCCAAGGATCGTAGATGGACACCCTCCTGGGCCAAAAGGGTGCGATCAGCAGAACCCTGGCCTTGTCCTCCCTGATCTTTCTTATTACCATGAGAAGAACAGCCAACCAGGGGGGGAGGAGTCATACGCCAGGCTGAAATACCAACGAATCAGGAAAGCGTCCACAGCTAGGGGATTTAGGGAACACAAGATCTTTGTCTTCCGATTTAGTTTTGTGGCAAACGGATCTACCTGACCGGAGGCCCCCCCATCTTCGGCTATTTGGGTAAAAATTCCTTGATTTAGTTCCCATTCCCCTTGCATCAGAGGATAGCAGCTTGGGAAATCTGCTCTCATGTTTTCTTTTTCCCTTATATAGAGGGCCATCAGGGAAAGGAGGTGACTTTCTGTAATCTGGAAGAGATGATCTGTCACTCTCATCAGCGATCTTGACCATGTATCCCCCTGGTGGTTCACATATGCTACCGCAACTAGATTATCCAAGAGGATCTTTACATTCTGGCCCTGAAGGAAAGGTAAGAAATTATTCACCGCCTTGTCTACCGCCAGAAGTTCTTTTGCATTGGAGGAGAGACCCTTTTCGATATCTGACCAGGTCCCCTGGGCTACCATATCTCCCAGATGGGCTCCCCACCCTCTCGGACTCGCATCTGTGGTAATTGTTCTAGTGACCCTAAGTACCCAGGGAACCCCTCGAGATAGGTTAGGCTCATCCTGCCACCACTATAAAGATTTTACTGACTGGGGTGATAAGGACATCTTCCCTTCCAAGTGCCCCTTAAGAGAAACTTCATTATGTAGCACATCCCACTGTAGAACTGTGGCGCCCCTGAAGATTCGACCGACACAGGGATGCTGCACTTCTGTAATGGAGTGTAGTGTTCCTCCTCCGAGGTAAGAACAGCGTGATGGTCGGGACCCAACCTTTGCATCCAACACCACATTTCTCCACCAGAGGGGGCTAGTATGCACCAGGTGCTGCCCTCCTGGTTACAGGGAGACTGGGGAACCAAGAGTGAGGGGAACCAGTTAGTGGGTGAGGGTGGAGGACTTACAATTTAGTGACACTTTAAATTTCATATTTAATAAAAAGCCATCTTTGGTTTTGGTCTTTGTGCTGTTAATTACTGTGAGGTATTGTGATCTCCCACCCTGAACGTGGATCCCGTGTGAACCTACAGTGGATGGAGACACAGCCCTCATACCCCAGCCTTGGAACGAGGGGCAGGTTGCAGACGAGGAATGTCTCAACCCGGTCAAGGACCACGACCAAGAAGGCCCGGAGCTAAAGAGTGTAGCTCCACAGCAAATGGATCCCGGGGAGGATGCAGACGGAGCAGTGTACGCCACCTGTCCTCACCACCTGATATATTCAGAGGGAGTCCAGCTGCAAGAGGGGTACCGGCCCCCGACACCCGACCTTGCTACTCCATGTCCTGGTTGGTAAAGCCTGGTAGGCCCAGAGGATCCCATCGGGTATCGGAAGGAGCAGAGCTGCCACCCGTGCCCTTGTTCTGAGAGGAGTTCAGAGGGAGATCCGGCCTATCTACACACACACAGACAGGAGAGGATACGGTCTGTAGTTCAGGAACACTCAGGTGCGGGGTCCCGATTGAATGCTGGACTTGCTCGGAGGTTGTCGGACCCCGGTCCCTGGTGACCGCAGGACTCCGTGGGGAGCAGGGAGTCGCCTTCCTTCTGCCATCTCTAATGTGAGTAAAGCCTTGGAAATTCATCCCTATGGCCTCCGGACTGTTCATTACGCGCCATTCCGTGCGACGCCGCGTCCCTACTGCCGCACTACTACCCCCCCTTTATCCTGCTTTACCGGCCCTGAGGCCGCGCTCCGCCTGTAGGGAGCGGCGAGAACTTTAGCCGTCATGACTCCAGGCCTCAGCGGACTGTAGTTGCGCTGGTGGCGCATCACCAGACACCACAGGTGGCGTAGTCGACAATTACCACTCAACCCGGAAAGCCCTAGCATCATTTTCAATGTGACGGCCCTGGGCAAGGAACGGGTCCAGGCCACGACTGCACCCCTGTTCTCAACATCTGACCCGACTCCGAGTACCCCCATCTTCCCAGGGCAGGGCTGAGAGCGTCACATCACCATGTGTAGGGGTGGATTCAGTGAGGAGAAGTGAGAGGAGCAGGGGCTCTGCAGGAGCTCTGCTCGGCAGGCAGGCTCGGCCTGTCATGCCCAAGAAGGAGAGAGGAGTGGGAGCTAGGGAGGAAGGCTCCAGTAACTTAAGGGATCCCAGGGGGTACGGTGAGTGCAGGACGGCACCCGTACGCCCGAATCTGCCAGGTGTCAGAGGGATCAGGCTGCAAGAAGGGAACCGGTCCCTGGACTAGCCGAGTTACTTCAGGTCTCGGCTGGAAAACTTTCATTGTGCAGTTGCCACAACCTCACCTAAGCCGCCGTGAAGGGCACCAAGCAAGGTCCGGGAACTTCAAGTTGTCCAGAGGGATCTCAAGGTAACAGATCGGCACTTTGTGTGGCGGGGCGCATGGCAGGAGGGAGAAGACCCACCGCGGGAAGTCAGCTAAGAAAGGAACATACAGAAAGGGGGTCCCGTTAAGTGCTCTTGAAGTACGTGGGAGAGTGCTGAGCCCCTGCCTGGTAAACGCAGCGCGACATGGGAGGCTGACACCTGTACAGTGCACCTGAGGAAGCTAAAGAACTATGAGTAAACTCGGATGACTGCACCCCACTGTTTCTGTCAGTTATTTCTACAACGCTATCGCTCCTGTACTACAACGCCCAGCATCACCATCTGCATCTACACTGCCCTGGAGCTGTGCTCTGCCTGTGGAGAGCCATGCCAACCCAGCTGCCCTAACATCTGCTTCAGAGGTCTGCAGCAGCGCCGGTACTCATTACCGGGAACCACAGGTGGCGTCACGAGACAAAACTGTTAACAAACCCTTTTTTTTTAAAGAGTGACCCCAGGGTACGGGCCCGTGACATCCGAAGAAGGCAAAGGCCCGGGTACCGAGTCACCCATATTCCCCCTGGGCGAGTCATACTACACCACACAGGAGAGCCGACAGATCCTCTATATACTACACCACACAGGAGAGCTGACAGATCCTCTATATACTACACCACACAGGAGAGCTGACAGATCCTCTATATACTACACCACACAGGAGAGCTGACAGATCCTCTATATACTACACCACACAGGAGAGCTGACAGATCCTCTATATACTACACCACACAGGAGAGCCGACAGATCCTCTATATACTACACCACACAGGAGAGCTGACAGATCCTCTATATACTACACCACACAGGAGAGCTGACAGATCCTCTATATACTACACCACACAGGAGAGCTGACAGATCCTCTATATACTACACCACACAGGAGAGCTGACAGATCCTCTATATACTACACCACACAGGACAGATCCTCTATATACTACACCATACAGGAGAGCTGACAGATCCTCTATATACTACACAATACAGGAGAGCTGACAGATCCTCTATATACTACACCACACAGGAGAGCTGACACATCCTCTATATACTACACCACACAGGAGAGACGACAGATCCTCTATATACTACACCACACAGGAGAGCCGACAGATCCTCTATATACTACACCACACAGGAGAGCTGACAGATCCTCTATATACTACACCACACAGGAGAGCTGACACATCCTCTATATACTACACCACACAGGAGAGCTGACACATCCTCTATATACTACACCACACAGGAGAGCTGACAGATCCTCTATATACTACACCACACAGGAGAGCCGACAGATCCTCTATATACTACACCACACAGGAGAGCTGACAGATCCTCTATATACTACACAATACAGGAGAGCTGACAGATCCTCTATATACTACACCACACAGGAGAGCTGACAGATCCTCTATATACTACACCACACAGGACAGATCCTCTATACACTACACCACACAGGAGAGCTGACACATCCTCTATATACTACACAATACAGGAGAGCTGACAGATCCTCTATATACTACACCACACAGGAGAGCTGACACATCCTCTATATACTACACCACACAGGAGAGCTGACACATCCTCTATATACTACACCACACAGGAGAGCCGACAGATCCTCTATATACTACACCACACAGGAGAGCTGACAGATCCACTATATACTACACCACACAGGAGAGCTGACAGATCCTCTATATACTACACCACACAGGAGAGCCGACAGATCCTCTATATACTACACCACACAGGAGAGCTGACACATCCTCTATATACTACACAATACAGGAGAGCTGACAGATCCACTATATACTACACCACACAGGAGAGCTGACACATCCTCTATATACTACACCACACAGGAGAGCTGACAGATCCTCTATATACTACACCACACAGGAGAGCTGACAGATCCTCTATATACTACACCACACAGGACAGATCCTCTATATACTACACCACACAGGAGAGCCGACAGATCCTCTATATACTACACCACACAGGAGAGCTGACACATCCTCTATATACTACACAATACAGGAGAGCTGAAAGATCCACTATATACTACACCACACAGGAGAGCTGACAGATCCTCTATATACTACACCACACAGGAGAGCCGACAGATCCTCTATATACTACACCACACAGGAGAGCTGACAGATCCACTATATACTACACCACACAGGAGAGCTGACAGATCCTCTATATACTACACCACACAGGAGAGCCGACAGATCCTCTATATACTACACCACACAGGAGAGCTGACATATCCTCTATATACTACACCACACAGGAGAGCTGACAGATCCTCTATATACTACACCACACAGGAGAGCTGACAGATCCTCTATACACTACACCACACAGGAAAGCTGACAGATCCTCTATATGCTACATCACATAGGAGAGCTGACAGATCCTCAATATACTACATCACACAGGAGAGCTGATAGATCCTCTATATACTACACAATACAGGAGAGCTGACAGATCCACTATATACTACACCACACAGGAGAGCCGACAGATCCTCTATATACTACACCACACAGGAGAGCTGACACATCCTCTATATACTACACCACACAGGAGAGCTGACAGATCCTCTATATACTACACCACACAGGAGAGCTGACAGATCCTCTATATACTACACCACACAGGAGAGCTGACACATCCTCTATATACTACACCACACAGGAGAGCTGACAGATCCTCTATATACTACACCACACAGGAGAGCTGACAGATCCTCTATATACTACACCACACAGGAGAGCCGACAGATCCTCTATATACTACACCACACAGGAGAGCTGACAGATCCTCTATATACTACACCACACAGGAGAGCTGACACATCCTCTATATACTACACCACACAGGAGAGCTGACAGATCCTCTATATACTACACCACACAGGAGAGCCGACAGATCCTCTATATACTACACCACACAGGAGAGCTGACACATCCTCTATATACTACACCACACAGGAGAGCTGACAGATCCTCTATATACTACACCACACAGGAGAGCTGACAGATCATCTATATATTACACCACACAGGACAGCTGACAGATGCTCTATATACTACACCACACAGGAGAGCTGACACATCCTCTATATACTACACCACACAGGAGAGCTGACACATCCTCTATATACTACACCACACAGGAGAGCTAACAGATCCTCTATATACTACACCACACAGGAGAGCTGACAGATCCACTATATACTACACCACACAGGAGAGCTGACAGATCATCCATATACTACACCACACAGGAGAGCCGAGAGATCCACTATATACTACACCACACAGGAAAGCTGACAGATCCACTATATACTACATCACATAGGAGAGCTGACAGATCCTCTATATACTACACCACACAGGAGAGCCGACAGATCCTCTATATACTACACCACACAGGAGAGCTGACACATCCTCTATATACTACACCACACAGGAGAGCTGACAGATCCTCTATATACTACACCACACAGGAGAGCTGACAGATCATCTATATATTACACCACACAGGACAGCTGACAGATGCTCTATATACTACACCACACAGGAGAGCTGACACATCCTCTATATACTACACCACACAGGAGAGCTGACACATCCTCTATATACTACACCACACAGGAGAGCTAACAGATCCTCTATATACTACACCACACAGGAGAGCTGACAGATCCACTATATACTACACCACACAGGAGAGCTGACAGATCATCCATATACTACACCACACAGGAGAGCCGAGAGATCCACTATATACTACACCACACAGGAAAGCTGACAGATCCACTATATACTACATCACATAGGAGAGCTGACAGATCCTCTATATACTACATCACACAGGAGAGCTGACAGATCCTCTATATACTACACCACACAGGAGAGCTGACAGAGCCTCTATATACTACACCAGACAGGAGAGGTGACAGATCCTCTATATACTACACCACACAGGAGAGCTGACAGATCCTCTATATACTACACCACACAGGAGAGCTGACAGATCCTCTATACACTACACCACACAGGAAAGCTGACAGATGCTCTATATGCTACATCACATAGGAGAGCTGACAGATCCTCAATATACTACATCACACAGGAGAGCTGACAGATCCTCTATATACTACACCACACAGGAGAGCTGACAGATCCTCTATATACTACACCAGACAGGAGAGGTGATAGATCCTCTATATACTACACCACACAGGAGAGCTGACAGATCCTCTATATACTACACCACACAGGAGAGCTGACAGATCCTCTATACACTACACCACACAGGAGAGCTGACAGAACCTTTATATACTACACCACACAGGAGAGCTGACAGATCCTCTATATACTACATCACACAGGAGAACTGACAGATCCTCTATATACTACATCACACAGGAGAGCTGACAGATCCTCTATGTACTACACCACACAGGAGAGCTGACAGATCCTCTATATACTACACCACACAGGAGAGCTGACAGATCCTCTATATACTACACCACACAGGAAAGCTGACAGATCCTCTATATACTACACCACACAGGAGAGCTGACAGATCCTCTATATATTACACCACACAGGAGAGCTGACAGATCCTCTATATACTACACCACACAGGAGAGCTGACAGATCATCTATATATTACACCACACAGTAGAGCCGACAGATCCTCTATACACTACACCACATAGGAGAGCTGGCAGATCCTCTATATATTGCACCACACAGGAGAGTCGACAGATACACTATATACTACACCACACAGGAGAGCTGACAGATCCTCTATATACTACACCACACAGGAGAGCTGACAGATCCTCTATATACTACACCACACAGGAGAGCTGACAGATCCTCTATATATTACACCGCACAGGAGATCTGACAGATCCTCTATATACTACACCACACAGCAGAGCTGACAGATCCTCTATATACTACACCACACAGGAAAGCTGACAGATCCTCTAAATACTACAACACACAGGAGAGCTGATAGATCCTGTATATACTACACCACACAAGAGAGCTGACAGATCCTCTATATACTACACCACACAGGAGAGCTGACAGATCCTCTATACACTAAACCACACAGGAGAGCTGATAAATCCTGTATATACTACACCACACAGGAGAGCTGATAGATCCTGTATATACTACACCACACAGGAGAGCTGACAGATCCTCTATATACTACACCACACAGGAGAGCTGACAGATCCTCTATATACTACACCACACAGGAGAGCTGACAGATCCTCTATACACTACATTACACGGGAGAGCCGACAGATCCACTATATACTACACCACACAGGAGAGCTGACAGATCCTCTATATACTACACCACACAGGAGAGCCGACAGATCCTCTATATACTACACCACACAGGAGAGCTGACACATCCTCTATATACTACACAATACAGGAGAGCTGACAGATCCACTATATACTACACCACACAGGAGAGCTGACACATCCTCTATATACTACACCACACAGGAGAGCCGACAGATCGTCTATATACTACACCACACAGGAGAGCAGACAGATCCTCTATGTACTACACCACACAGGAGAGCTGACAGATCCTCTATATACTACACCACACAGGAGAGCTGACAGATCCTCTATATACTACACCACACAGGAAAGCTGACAGATCCACTATATACTACACCACACAGGAGAGCTGACAGATCCTCTATATACTACACAACACAGGAGAGCTGACAGATCCACTATATACTACACAACACAGGAGAGCTGACAGATCCACTATATACTACACCACACAGGAGAGCCGAGAGATCCTCTACATACTACACCATACAGGAGAGCTGACAGATCCTCTATATACTACACAACACAGGAGAGCTGACAGATCGACTATATACTACACCACACAGGAGAGCTGACAGATCCTCTATATATTACACAACACAGGAGAGCTGACAGATCCACTATATACTACACCACACAGGAGAGCTGACAGATCCTCTATATACTACACAACACACGAGAGCTGACAGATCCACTATATACTACACAACGCAGGAGAGCTGACAGATCCACTATATACTACACCACACAGGAGAGCTGACAGATCATCTATATACTACACCACACAGGAGAGCTGAGAGATCCACTATATACTACACCACACAGGAGAGCTGAGAGATCCTCTATATACTACACCACACAGGAGAGCTGACAGATCCACTATATACTACACCACACAGGAGAGCTGACAGATCATCCATATACTACACCACACAGGAGAGCCGAGAGATCCACTATATACTACACCACACAGGAAAGCTGACAGATCCACTATATACTACATCACATAGGAGAGCTGACAGATCCTCTATATACTACATCACACAGGAGAGCTGACAGATCCTCTATATACTACACCACACAGGAGAGCTGACAGATCCTCTATATACTACACCACACAGGAGAGCTGACAGATCCTCTATATACTACACCAGACAGGAGAGGTGACAGATCCTCTATATACTACACCACACAGGAGAGCTGACAGATCCTCTATATACTACACCACACAGGAGAGCTGACAGATCCTCTATACACTACACCACACAGGAAAGCTGACAGATGCTCTATATGCTACATCACATAGGAGAGCTGACAGATCCTCAATATACTACATCACACAGGAGAGCTGACAGATCCTCTATATACTACACCACACAGGAGAGCTGACAGATCCTCTATATACTACACCAGACAGGAGAGTTGACAGATCCTCTATATACTACACCACACAGGAGAGCTGACAGATCCTCTATATACTACGCCACACAGGAGAGCTGACAGATCCTCTATACACTACACCACACAGGAGAGCTGACAGAACCTCTATATACTACACCACACAGGAGAGCTGACAGATCCTCTATATACTACATCACACAGGAGAACTGACAGATCCTCTATATACTACATCACACAGGAGAGCTGACAGATCCTCTATGTACTACACCACACAGGAGAGCTGACAGATCCTCTATATACTACACCACACAGGAGAGCTGACAGATCCTCTATATACTACACCACACAGGAAAGCTGACAGATCCTCTATATACTACACCACACAGGAGAGCTGACAGATCCTCTATATATTACACCACACAGGAGAGCTGACAGATCCTCTATATACTACACCACACAGGAGAGCTGACAGATCATCTATATATTACACCACACAGTAGAGCCGACAGATCCTCTATACACTACACCACATAGGAGAGCTGGCAGATCCTCTATATATTGCACCACACAGGAGAGTCGACAGATACACTATATACTACACCACACAGGAGAGCTGACAGATCCTCTATATACTACACCACACAGGAGAGCTGACAGATCCTCTATATACTACACCACACAGGAGAGCTGACAGATCCTCTATATATTACACCGCACAGGAGATCTGACAGATCCTCTATATACTACACCACACAGCAGAGCTGACAGATCCTCTATATACTACACCACACAGGAAAGCTGACAGATCCTCTAAATACTACACCACACAGGAGAGCTGATAGATCCTGTATATACTACACCACACAAGAGAGCTGACAGATCCTCTATATACTACACCACACAGGAGAGCTGACAGATCCTCTATACACTAAACCACACAGGAGAGCTGATAAATCCTGTATATACTACACCACACAGGAGAGCTGATAGATCCTGTATATACTACACCACACAGGAGAGCTGACAGATCCTCTATATACTACACCACACAGGAGAGCTGACAGATCCTCTATATACTACACCACACAGGAGAGCTGACAGATCCTCTATATACTACACCACACAGGAGAGCTGACAGATCCTCTATATACTACACCACACAGGAGAGCTGACAGATCCTCAATATACTACACCACACAGGAGAGCAGGCAGATACTCTATATACTACACCACACAGGAGAGCTAATAGATCATCTATATATTACATCACACAGGAGAGCCAACAGATACTCTATATACTACAGAACACAGTAGAGATGACAGATCCTCTATATACTACACCACACAGGAGAGCTGACAGATCCACTATATACTACACCACAAAGGAGAAATGTCAGATCCTCTATATACTACACCACAAAGGAGAACTGTCAGATCCTCTATATACTACACCACACAGGAGAGCTGACAGATCCTCTATATATTACACCACAGAGGAGAGCTGACAGATCCTCTATATACTACACCACACAGGAGAGCTGACAGATCCTCTATATACTACAACACACAGGAGAGCTGACAGATCCTCTATATAATACACCACACAGGAGAGCTGACAGATCCTCTATATACTACACCACACAGGAGAGCTTACAGATCCTCTATATACTACACCACACAGGAGAGCTGACAGATCCACTATATAGTACACCACAACGGAGAGCTGACAGATCCTCTATATACTACACCACACAGGAGAGCGGGCAGATACTCTATATACTACACCACACAGGAGAGCTGACAGATCATCTATATATTACACCACACAGGAGAGCTGACAGATCCACTATATACTACACCACACAGGAGAGCTGACAGATCCTCTATATACTACACTACGCAGGAGAGCTGACAGATCCACTATATACTACAACACACAGGAGAGCTGACAGAACCTCTATATACTACACCACACAGGAGAGCTGACAGATCCTCTATATACTACACCACACAGGAGAGCCGACAGATCCTCTACACACTACACCACATAGGAGAGCTGGCAGATCCTCTATATATTACACCACACATTAGAACCGACAGATCCACTATATTCTACACCACACAGGACAGCTGACAGATCCTCTATATACTACACCTCACAGGAGAGCTGACAGATCCTCTATATACTACACCACACAGGAGAGCTGACAGATCCTCTATATACTACACCACACAGGAGAGATGACAGATCCTCTATATACTACACCACACAGTAGAGATGACAGATCCTCTATATACTACACCATACAGGAGAGCTGACAGATCCTCTATATACTACACCACACAGGAGAGCCGACAGATCCTCTATATACTACACCACACAGGAGAGCTGACACATCCTCTATATACTACACAATACAGGAGAGCTGACAGATCCTCTATATACTACACCACACAGGAGAGCTGACAGATCCTCTATATACTACACCACACAGGAGAGCTGACAGATCCTCTATATACTACACCAGACAGGAGAGGTGACAGATCCTCTATATACTACACCACACAGGAGAGCTGACAGATCCTCTATATACTACACCACACAGGAGAGCTGACAGATCCTCTATACACTACACCACACAGGAAAGCTGACAGATGCTCTATATGCTACATCACATAGGAGAGCTGACAGATCCTCAATATACTACATCACACAGGAGAGCTGACAGATCCTCTATATACTACACCACACAGGAGAGCTGACAGATCCTCTATATACTACACCAGACAGGAGAGTTGACAGATCCTCTATATACTACACCACACAGGAGAGCTGACAGATCCTCTATATACTACGCCACACAGGAGAGCTGACAGATCCTCTATACACTACACCACACAGGAGAGCTGACAGAACCTCTATATACTACACCACACAGGAGAGCTGACAGATCCTCTATATACTACATCACACAGGAGAACTGACAGATCCTCTATATACTACATCACACAGGAGAGCTGACAGATCCTCTATGTACTACACCACACAGGAGAGCTGACAGATCCTCTATATACTACACCACACAGGAGAGCTGACAGATCCTCTATATACTACACCACACAGGAAAGCTGACAGATCCTCTATATACTACACCACACAGGAGAGCTGACAGATCCTCTATATATTACACCACACAGGAGAGCTGACAGATCCTCTATATACTACACCACACAGGAGAGCTGACAGATCATCTATATATTACACCACACAGTAGAGCCGACAGATCCTCTATACACTACACCACATAGGAGAGCTGGCAGATCCTCTATATATTGCACCACACAGGAGAGTCGACAGATACACTATATACTACACCACACAGGAGAGCTGACAGATCCTCTATATACTACACCACACAGGAGAGCTGACAGATCCTCTATATACTACACCACACAGGAGAGCTGACAGATCCTCTATATATTACACCGCACAGGAGATCTGACAGATCCTCTATATACTACACCACACAGCAGAGCTGACAGATCCTCTATATACTACACCACACAGGAAAGCTGACAGATCCTCTAAATACTACACCACACAGGAGAGCTGATAGATCCTGTATATACTACACCACACAAGAGAGCTGACAGATCCTCTATATACTACACCACACAGGAGAGCTGACAGATCCTCTATACACTAAACCACACAGGAGAGCTGATAAATCCTGTATATACTACACCACACAGGAGAGCTGATAGATCCTGTATATACTACACCACACAGGAGAGCTGACAGATCCTCTATATACTACACCACACAGGAGAGCTGACAGATCCTCTATATACTACACCACACAGGAGAGCTGACAGATCCTCTATATACTACACCACACAGGAGAGCTGACAGATCCTCTATATACTACACCACACAGGAGAGCTGACAGATCCTCAATATACTACACCACACAGGAGAGCAGGCAGATACTCTATATACTACACCACACAGGAGAGCTAATAGATCATCTATATATTACATCACACAGGAGAGCCAACAGATACTCTATATACTACAGAACACAGTAGAGATGACAGATCCTCTATATACTACACCACACAGGAGAGCTGACAGATCCACTATATACTACACCACAAAGGAGAAATGTCAGATCCTCTATATACTACACCACAAAGGAGAACTGTCAGATCCTCTATATACTACACCACACAGGAGAGCTGACAGATCCTCTATATATTACACCACAGAGGAGAGCTGACAGATCCTCTATATACTACACCACACAGGAGAGCTGACAGATCCTCTATATACTACAACACACAGGAGAGCTGACAGATCCTCTATATAATACACCACACAGGAGAGCTGACAGATCCTCTATATACTACACCACACAGGAGAGCTTACAGATCCTCTATATACTACACCACACAGGAGAGCTGACAGATCCACTATATAGTACACCACAACGGAGAGCTGACAGATCCTCTATATACTACACCACACAGGAGAGCGGGCAGATACTCTATATACTACACCACACAGGAGAGCTGACAGATCATCTATATATTACACCACACAGGAGAGCTGACAGATCCACTATATACTACACCACACAGGAGAGCTGACAGATCCTCTATATACTACACTACGCAGGAGAGCTGACAGATCCACTATATACTACAACACACAGGAGAGCTGACAGAACCTCTATATACTACACCACACAGGAGAGCTGACAGATCCTCTATATACTACACCACACAGGAGAGCCGACAGATCCTCTACACACTACACCACATAGGAGAGCTGGCAGATCCTCTATATATTACACCACACATTAGAACCGACAGATCCACTATATTCTACACCACACAGGACAGCTGACAGATCCTCTATATACTACACCTCACAGGAGAGCTGACAGATCCTCTATATACTACACCACACAGGAGAGCTGACAGATCCTCTATATACTACACCACACAGGAGAGATGACAGATCCTCTATATACTACACCACACAGTAGAGATGACAGATCCTCTATATACTACACCATACAGGAGAGCTGACAGATCCTCTATATACTACACCACACAGGAGAGCCGACAGATCCTCTATATACTACACCACACAGGAGAGCTGACACATCCTCTATATACTACACAATACAGGAGAGCTGACAGATCCACTATATACTACACCACACAGGAGAGCTGACAGATCCACTATATACTACACCACAAAGGAGAACTGTCAGATCCTCTATATACTACACCACACAGGAGAGCTGACAGATCCTCTATATACTACACCACACAGGAGAGCTGACACATCCTCTATATACTACACCACAGAGGAGAGCTGACAGATCCTCTATATACTACACCACACAGGAGAGCTGACACATTGTCACGGGTGTGTTGCCACAAAGATCGTCACGAGTACACAGCCTGACTTCTCGCAGCTGACTTGTTGGTGCTTTGTGTTTCTCGGCAGTGAGGGAGTTAATTCTCTCTCTCTCTCTGGGCTAGATGAGGTCCAGCCTCGCCCAGCTGCAATCAATACTTCTGTAGTGAGACTCCTTCATATACCTGCTGGTCTGTTTGGGAGGTGTCGGTGAAAGCATTTCATTCAGACTGACAGAGCGGATCGTGGTGTTTGGAGTTGCTGAGATAAGTGTATTTGGAAGTGTTTTTTCCCTTTCCTCGCTTTATCATTTATCTCCTTTCCCGTTGGTTTTCCCTCTGTTGTAGTTGAGAAGTTGTTTGTATGCAAGGTGGTTTTGGTTTTTCCCTTGTACTGTCTCGTTCGTCTAAATACTGTGTTTGGGCATATTATTTCTTGTTCCCTTTGGTTGTGATCGGGGTCCTTCTCAGGACTAGATTACTGAGGTGCAGGGATCTTCAGGAGGTAGGGGTTACGCTGGCGGCCTGGACCTCTGTACCTTTAACAGTACCTCCAGGTTGAGGGATTAGTCAGGGCCCCAGCTTAGGGTCAGCTTAGGCCCCCTACCTCCAGTATACAGAGACAGCGTGACATTTTCACCGACCCACTTAGTTTTTCTCCAGCTACTATGGATCCAGTAGCCGGTCTAGCTCGGCAATTGCAGAGTTTGTCCATGGAGCTGGCGGACGTTAGGTCCAAGGTTTGGCATCCTCAGGAGCAAGCCGGACCAGAACCTAAAGTAGCTCTCCCTGATAGGTTCACTGGGGGGCGGGACAAGTTTTTTGTTTTTCGGGAGGCATGTAAATTGTACTTTCGGCTGCGGCCTCGGTCATCGGGGAGTGAAGAACAAAGGGTGGGAATTGTCATCTCGCTCCTACAAGGGGACCCACAATCTTGGGCGTTCTCTCTTCCCCCGGGTTCCCCGGCTCTCCAGTCAGTGGATAGGTTTTTCGCTGCCCTGGGACTCGTATATGATGACCCAGATCGGATCTCCCTTGCTGAGTCTAAGTTACGTAGGATCCAGCAGGGAGATCGTCCGGCGGAGGAATTCTGTTCGGAGTTCCGTAGGTGGGCCACGGACACCCAGTGGAATGACCCGGCTCTTAGGAGCCAGTTTTGTCATGGTTTATCCGGCAAATTACAGGATGTGTTGGCACAGTATGACTCTCCCGTGTCTCTGGAAGCCGCTATGGCCCTCGCTATTCGCGTGGACAGACGGCTTCGGGAGAGGTGCGGGATAACTCTACCCCCTGTGATGACTCCACCTCCTACAAGGTCCCCTCATATGGTGGTTCCCCTGGTCAGTCCAGAGGAGCCTATGCAATTAGGAGGGACATCATTTCGGGGGAGGGGACCGGTGGTGCGCCATAAGGCAGGAAGGTGTTTCTTCTGCGGGAGAAAGGGACATTTTATTGGGGGGTGTCCATCCCGTCCCTTGCAGAGTGAAGAGTCGTCGGAAAACTGTTGATCCCAGGTTGTGTGGTGGACGGCAATCTGGGAGTAGGTATTTCGTCCCTAGGTTCGTCTCAGTTTCTCGTACCGGCGGAGGTGGTGGTGGGTACGAGAACTGAGAGGATATCTGTTCTTCTGGATAGTGGGGCCGGGGCTAATCTGGTTGATGCTCGGTTTGCCCGGGTTCAAGGTATGCGGTTGAGTGAGTTGGCTAAACCCATCCCCATATTCTCGATCGATGCCAGGCCTCTCGGGCAGGGAAGTTTTTTGCAAGTTGTGCATGACGTAAAACTTCAAGTGGGGGCAATACATAAAGAACTGTTGTCTTGCTACGTGTTGGAGGGTCTTCCCACTCCTATTGTGTTGGGCCTTCCTTGGTTAGCTAAGCATAACCCGGTTATTAATTGGCAAACCAGGGAGATAAGCCAATGGAGTAAATTCTGTAATAAAAACTGCATGAACACGGTCATTGGTGCGGTTACTCCTTGGGTCTTACCTCCATTTCTGGCGGACTTTGAGGATGTATTCTCGGAGAAAGGGTGTCAGGAACTACCTCCTCATCGCGTGTATGACTGTTCTGTAAAACTGCTCCCTGAGGCCAAGTTACCTAAAGCTAGGTTGTATAACCTTTCTGGTCCTGAGAGGCAGGCCATGAAGGATTATATCTCAGAAAGTCTGGCTAAGGGGCATATTAGACCTTCATCTTCACCGGTGGCTGCGGGGTTCTTCTTTGTTAAGAAGAAAGATGGAGGCCTACGCCCTTGCCTGGATTTCCGTGAACTTAATCGGATTACGGTCCGAGATCCGTATCCGCTCCCACTTATTCCCGATCTCTTTAATCAGATCGTGGGCGCCAAATGGTTTTCTAAGTTGGATCTCAGGGGGGCGTACAATCTGATTAGGATGAAGGAGGGGGATGAGTGGAAGACGGCGTTTAACACTCCGGAGGGGCATTATGAGAACCTTGTCATGCCATTCGGTCTGACTAATGCCCCGGCGGTGTTCCAACACTTTGTTAATGACATTTTTCGCCGCTTGGTGGGACAGTTTGTTGTCATATATCTGGATGATATCCTAATTTACTCGCCGGATCTGGTGTCTCATCAGGAGCACGTTAGGCAGGTGTTACAGATCTTGCGGGATAATAAACTGTATGCCAAGTGGGAAAAGTGTGTGTTCGCCGTACAGGAACTCCAGTTTTTAGGCTTCCTGGTTTCAGCGTCCGGTTTTCGTATGGACCCTGGGAAAGTGCGGGCAGTTCTTGAGTGGGATCGGCCAGAGAATCTTAAGGCACTACAACGTTTCCTGGGGTTTGCTAATTATTACCGGAAGTTCATTCGTAATTTCTCGTCCATGGTTAAGCCTCTCACTGACATGACTAAAAAGGGGACGGATTTTTCTAGGTGGTCTGACAAGGCTTGTCAAGCATTCTCCTCTTTGAAAAAATGTTTTGCCTCGGCGCCCATACTCATTCAACCTGATGCGTCTCAGCCATTCATTGTAGAGGTAGACGCTTCCGAGGTAGGGGTGGGAGCAGTATTGTCACAGGGTTCGTCCCCTGGTAAGTGGCATCCGTGCGCCTTTTTCTCTAAAAAATTGTCGTCCGCTGAGAGGAATTACGATGTCGGCAATAGGGAACTCTTGGCCATTAAGTTAGCTTTTGAGGAGTGGCGCCATTTTCTGGAGGGGGCTGTTCATCCGGTCACCGTCATCACCGATCACAAGAACCTGCTATATCTGGAGTCCGCGAAACGTCTGAATCCCAGACAAGCTAGGTGGTCATTGTTTTTTACCAGGTTTAATTTTGTCGTTACATATCGTCCTGGGTCAAAAAATGTAAAGGCGGATGCCTTATCTCGTAGTTTCCCGGGGGCCGGGAATACGGACGACCCGATTCCTATCCTTCAGGAGGGGGTGGTGGTTTCGGCAGTATGCTCTGAGCTGGAGGAGGAGGTATTGGAGGCTCAGGGGGACGCCCCTGTTGGACCTCCAGGGAGATTGTTTGTTCCAGATCAGTTGCGACAAAAGGTGATCGAGGCACACCATAACTCAGTTTTTGCAGGACACCCGGGGAGTAAAGCTACTGTGGATCTCCTCTCGCGTCGGTTTTGGTGGCCTAATTTACATAAGGAGGTGGTAACTTTTGTCGCGTCCTGTGGGGTTTGTGCGCGCTCTAAGACCTCACATACCCGTCCGTCTGGGGCCCTCTTACCTTTGAAGATCCCGGAGCATCCTTGGACTCATCTGTCTATGGACTTTATTACGGACCTCCCTCCGTCTTCGGGTAAAACGGTCATACTCGTTGTAGTGGACAGGTTCAGCAAGATGGCACATTTTATCGCTCTTCCGGCTCTCCCTAATGCTAAAACTCTTGCGCAGGTGTTCATTGGGGAGATTGTGAGGCTTCACGGGGTACCCTCCGAGGTGGTGTCTGATCGGGGGTCTCAGTTTGTGTCTAAGTTCTGGAAGGCGTTTTGTGCACGGCGGGGGATGCAGTTGTCATTCTCATCGGCTTTTCATCCTCAGACCAATGGTCAGACGGAACGTATGAACCAGAGCTTGGAGACATATCTCCGGTGTTTTGTGTCAGAGAACCAGGAGGACTGGGCTTCTTTCTTACCTCTGGCAGAGTTTGCTCTTAATAATAGGCGGAGCGAGTCCACTGGTAAGTCCCCGTTTTTGGGGCATATGGTTTTCACCCCCAGGTTTGTACTTTCAGTGGGGGGGGCTCTTCGGGGGTTCCTGAGGAGGAACGATTTTCCTCATCACTCGCTTCAGTATGGAGAGGGGTGCTGAAGAATCTGAATACTATGGGGAACCGATACAAACGTATGGCTGATAGGAGGAGAGTGTCTGGTCCGGACCTAAGTGTGAACGATCGGGTATGGTTGTCTACCAGGAATATAAAACTTAAGGTTCCCTCCTGGAAACTGGGTCCCAGGTTCATCGGGCCGTACAGAATCAGTTCTATTATTAATCCGGTGGCATTCCGTCTTGACCTCCCCCCTACGTTTAAAATTCACAACGTGTTTCACAGATCATTGCTTAAGAGGTATGTGGCGCCGGTGGTACCGTCACTTTTACCTCCCCCTCCAGTGGTTGTCAATGGTAACTTGGAGTTCCAGGTATCGAGGGTCATTGATTCACGCTTTAATCGCCGGTCCCTTCAGTACCTGGTTCATTGGAAGGGGTATGGTCCTGAGGAGAGGATGTGGGTTCCTGCGTCGGATATTAACGCAGACCGATTAGTTCGGGCTTTCCACACGACTCACCCGGATAAACCTGGCCCTGAGGGTCCGGAGGCCCCTCGTAGAAGGGGGGGTACTGTCACGGGTGTGTTGCCACGAAGATCGTCACGAGTACACAGCCTGACTTCTCGCAGCTGACTTGTTGGTGCTTTGTGTTTCTCGGCAGTGAGGGAGTTAATTCTCTCTCTCTCTCTGGGCTAGATGAGGTCCAGCCTCGCCCAGCTGCAATCAATACTTCTGTAGTGAGACTCCTTCATATACCTGCTGGTCTGTTTGGGAGGTGTCGGTGAAAGCATTTCATTCAGACTGACAGAGCGGATCGTGGTGTTTGGAGTTGCTGAGATAAGTGTATTTGGAAGTGTTTTTTCCCTTTCCTCGCTTTATCATTTATCTCCTTTCCCGTTGGTTTTCCCTCTGTTGTAGTTGAGAAGTTGTTTGTATGCAAGGTGGTTTTGGTTTTTCCCTTGTACTGTCTCGTTCGTCTAAATACTGTGTTTGGGCATATTATTTCTTGTTCCCTTTGGTTGTGATCGGGGTCCTTCTCAGGACTAGATTACTGAGGTGCAGGGATCTTCAGGAGGTAGGGGTTACGCTGGCGGCCTGGACCTCTGTACCTTTAACAGTACCTCCAGGTTGAGGGATTAGTCAGGGCCCCAGCTTAGGGTCAGCTTAGGCCCCCTACCTCCAGTATACAGAGACAGCGTGACACACATCCTCTATATACTACACCACACAGGAGAGCTGACACATCCTCTATATACTACACCACACAGGAGAGCTGACAGATCCTCTATATACTACACCACACAGTAGAGCTGACAGATCCTCAATATACTACACCAGACAGGAGAGCTGACAGATCCTCCATATACTACACTACACAGGAGAGCTGACAGATCCACTATATACTACACCACACAGGAGAGCTGACAGATCCTCTATATACTACACCACACAGGAGAGCTGACAGATACTCTATATACTACACCACCCAGGAGAGCTGACAGATCCTCTATATACTACACCACACAGGAGAGCTGACAGATCCTCTATATACTACACCACACAGGAGAGCTTACAGATCCTCCATATACTACACCACACAGGAGAGCTGATAGATCATCTATATATTACATCACACAGGAGAGCCGACAGATACTCTATATACTACACCATACAAGAGAGATGACAGATCCTCTATATACTACACCACACAGGAGAGCCGACAGATCCTCTATATACTACACCACACAGGAGAGCTGACAGATCCTCTATATACTACACCACACAGGAGAGCTGACAGATCCTCTATATACTATACCACACAGGAGAGCTGACAGATCCACTATATACTACACCACACAGGAGAGCTGACAGATCCTCTATATACTACACCACACAGGAGAGCCGACAGATACTCTATGTACTACACCATACAAGAGAGATGACAGATCCTCTATATACTACACCACACAGGAGAGCTGACAGATCCTCTATATACTACACCACACAGGAGAGCTGACAGATCCTCTATATACTACACCACACAGGAGAGCTGACAGATCCTCTATATACTATACCACACAGGAGAGCTGACAGATCCACTATATACTACACCACACAGGAGAGCTGACAGATCCTCTATATACTTCACCACACAGGAGAGCTGACAGATCCTCTATATACTACACCACACAGGAGAGCCGTCAGATCCTCTATATACTACACCACACAGGAGAGCTGACAGATCCTCTATATACTACACCACACAGGAGAGCTGACAGATCCACTATTTACTACACCACACAGGAGAGCTGACAGATCCTCTATATACTACACCTCACAGGAGAGCCGACAGATAATCTATATACTTCACCACACAGGAGAGCTGACAGATCCTCTCTATACTATACCACACAGGAGAGCTGACAGATACTCTATAAACTACACCACACAGGAGAGCTGACAGATCCTCTATATATTACACCACACAGTAGAGCTGACAGATCCTCTATATACTACACCACACAGGAGAGCTGACAGATCCTCTATATATTACACCACACAGGAGAGCTGACAGATCCTCTATACACTACACCACATAAGAGAGCTGGCAGATCCTCTATATATTACACCACACAGGAGAGCCGACAGAGCCACTATATACTACACCACACAGGACAGCTGACAGATCCTCTATATACTACACCACACAGGAGAGCTGACAGATCCTCTATATACTACACCACACAGGAGAGCTGACAGATCCTCTATACACTACACCACACAGGAAAGCTAATAGATCATCTATATATTACATCACACAGGAGAGCCAACAGATACTCTATATACTACACCACACAGGAGAGCTGACAGATCCTCTATATACTACACCACACAGGAGAGCTGACAGATCCACTATATACTACACCACACAGGAGAGCTGACAGATCCTCTATATACTACACCACACAGGAGAGCTGACAGATCCTCTATATACTACACCACACAGGAGAGCTGACACATCCTCTATATACTACACCACACAGGAGAGCTGACAGATCCTCTATATACTACACCACACAGGAGAGCTGACAGATACTCTATATACTACACCACACAGGAGAGCCGAGAGATCCTCTATATACTACACCACACAGGAGAGCTGACAGATACTCTATATATTACACCACACAGGACAGATCCTCTATATACTACACCACACAGGAGAGCTGACAGATCCTCTATATACTACACCACACAGGAGAGCTGACAGATCCTCAATATACTACACCACACAGGAGAGCCGACAGATCCTCTATATACTACACCATACAGGAGAGCTGACAGATCCTCTATATATTACACCACACAGGACAGATCCTCTATATACTACACCACACAGGAGAGCTGACAGATCCTCTCTATACTATACCACACAGGAGAGCTGACAGATCCTCTATACACTACACCACACAGGAGAGCTGACAGATCCTCTATATACTACACCACACAGGAGAGCTGACAGATCCTCTATATACTACACCACACAGGAGAGCTGACAGATCATCTGTATACTACACCCCACAGGAGAGCTGACAGATCCTCTATATACTACACCACACAGGAGAGCTGACAGATCCACTATATACTACACCACACAGGAGAGCTGACAGATCCTCTATATACTACACCACACAGGAGAGCTGACAGATCCTCTATATACTACACTACACAGGAGAGCTGACACATCCTCTATATTCTACACCACACAGGAGAGCTGACAGATCCTCTATATACTACACCACACAGGAAAGCTGACAGATCCAATATATACTACACCACACAGGAGAGCTGACAGATCCTCTATATACTACACCATACAGGAGAGCTGACAGATCCTCTATATACTACACCACACAGGAGAGCTGACAGATACTCTATAAACTACACCACACGGGAGAGCTGACAGATCCACTATATACTACACCACACAGGAGAGCTGACAGATCCTCTATATGCTACACCACACAGGAGAGCCGACAGATCCTCTATACACTACACCACACAGGAGAGCTGACAGATCCTCTATATACTACACCACACAGGAGAGCTGACAGATACTCTATATACTACACCACCCAGGAGAGCTGACAGATCCTCTATATACTACACCACACAGGAGAGCTGACAGATCCTCTATATACTACACCACACAGGAGAGCTGACATATCCTCTTTATACTACACCACACAGGAGAGCTGACAGATACTCTATATACTACACCACACAGGAGAGCTGACAGATCCTCTATATACTACACCACACAGGAGAGCTGACAGATCCTCTATATACTACACCACACAGGAGAGTTTACAGATCCTCCATATACTACACCACACAGGAGAGCTGATAGATCTTCTATATATTACATCACACAGGAGAGCCGACAGATACTCTATATACTACACCATACAAGAGAGATGACAGATCCTCTATATACTACACCACACAGGAGAGCCGACAGATCCTCTATATACTACACCACACAGGAGAGCTGAAAGATCCTCTATATACTACACCACACAGGAGAGCTGACAGATCCTCTATATACTATACCACACAGGAGAGCTGACAGATCCTCTATATACTACACCACACAGGAGAGCTGACAGACCCTCTATATACTACACTACACAGGAGAGCTGACACATCCTCTATATTCTACACCACACAGGAGAGCTGACAGATCCTCTATATACTACACCACACAGGAAACCTGACAGATCCAATATATACTACACCACACAGGAGAGCTGACAGATCCTCTATATACTACACCATACAGGAGAGCTGACAGATCCTCTATATACTACACCACACAGGAGAGCTGACAGATACTCTATAAACTACACCACACGGGAGAGCTGACAGATCCACTATATACTACACCACACAGGAGAGCTGACAGATCCTCTATATGCTACACCACACAGGAGAGCCGACAGATCCTCTATACACTACACCACACAGGAGAGCTGACAGATCCTCTATATACTACACCACACAGGAGAGCTGACAGATACTCTATATACTACACCACCCAGGAGAGCTGACAGATCCTCTATATACTACACCACACAGGAGAGCTGACAGATCCTCTATATACTACACCACACAGGAGAGCTGACATATCCTCTTTATACTACACCACACAGGAGAGCTGACAGATACTCTATATACTACACCACACAGGAGAGCTGACAGATCCTCTATATACTACACCACACAGGAGAGCTGACAGATCCTCTATATACTACACCACACAGGAGAGTTTACAGATCCTCCATATACTACACCACACAGGAGAGCTGATAGATCATCTATATATTACATCACACAGGAGAGCCGACAGATACTCTATATACTACACCATACAAGAGAGATGACAGATCCTCTATATACTACACCACACAGGAGAGCCGACAGATCCTCTATATACTACACCACACAGGAGAGCTGAAAGATCCTCTATATACTACACCACACAGGAGAGCTGACAGATCCTCTATATACTATACCACACAGGAGAGCTGACAGATCCTCTATATACTACACAACACAGGAGAGCTGACAGATCCTCTATATACTTCACCACACAGGAGAGCTGACAGATCCTATATATACTACACCACACAGGAGAGCCGTCGGATCCTCTATATACTACACCACACAGGAGAGCCGTCGGATCCTCTATATACTACACCACACAGGAGAGCTGACAGATCCACTATTTACTACACCACACAGGAGAGCTGACAGATCCTCTATATACTACACCTCACAGGAGAGCCGACAGATCCTCTATATACTACACAATACAGGAAAGCTGACAGATCCACTATATACTACACCACACAGGAGAGCTGACAGATCCTCTATATACTACACCACACAGGAGAGCCGACAGATACTCTATATACTACACCATACAAGAGAGCCGACAGATCCTCTATATACTACACCACACAGGAGAGCTGACAGATCCTCTATATACTACACCACACAGGAGAGCTGACAGATCCTCTATATACTATACCACACAGGAGAGCTCACAGATCCACTATATACTACACCACACAGGAGAGCTGACAGATCCTCTATATACTTCACCACACAGGAGAGCTGACAGATCCTCTATATACTACACCACACAGGAGAGCCGTCAGATCCTTTATATACTACACCACACAGGAGAGCTGACAGATCCACTATTTACTACACCACACAGGAGAGCTGACAGATCCTCTATATACTACACCTCAAAGGAGAGCCGACAGATAATCTATATACTTCACCACACAGGAGAGCTGACAGATCCTCTATATACTACACCACACAGGAGAGCTGACAGATACTCTATAAACTACACCACACAGGAGAGCTGACAGATCCTCTATATATTACACCACACAGTAGAGCTGACAGATCCTCTATATACTACACCACACAGGAGAGCTGACAGATCCTCTATATATTACACCACACAGGAGAGCTGACAGATCCTCTATACACTACACCACATAAGAGAGCTGGCAGATCCTCTATATATTACACCACACAGGAGAGCCGACAGAGCCACTATATACTACACCACACAGGACAGCTGACAGATCCTCTATATACTACACCACACAGGAGAGCTGACAGATCCTCTATATACTACACCACACAGGAGAGCTGACAGATCCTCTATATACTACACCACACAGGAGAGCTGACAGATCCTCTATATACTACACCACACAGGAGAGCTGACAGATCATCTGTATACTACACCCCACAGGAGAGCTGACAGATCCTCTATATACTACACCACACAGGAGAGCTGACAGATCCACTATATACTACACCACACAGGAGAGCTGACAGATCCTCTATATACTACACCACACAGGAGAGCTGACAGATCATCTATATACTACAACACACAGGAGAGCTGACAGATCCTCTATATACTACACTACACAGGAGAGCTGACACATCCTCTATATACTACACCACACAGGAGAGCTGACAGATCCTCTATATACTACACCACACAGGAGAGCTGACAGATCCAATATATACTACACCACACAGGAGAGCTGACAGATCCTCTATATACTACACCATACAGGAGAGCTGACAGATCCTCTATATACTACACCACACAGGAGAGCTGACAGATACTCTATAAACTACAGCACACAGGAGAGCTGACAGATCCACTATATACTACACCACACAGGAGAGCTGACAGATCCTTTATATGCTACACCACACAGGAGAGCCGACAGATCCTCTATACACTACACCACATAGGAGAGCTGGCAGATCCTCTATATATTACACCACACAGGAGAGCTGACAGATCCTCTATATACTACAACACACAGGAGAGCTGACAGATCCTCTATATACTACACCACACAGGAGAGCTGACAGATCCTCTATATACTACACCACACAGTAGAGCTGACAGATCCACTATATACTACACCACACAGGAGAGCTGACAGATCCTCTATATACTACACCACACTGGAGAGCTGACAGATCCTCTATATACTACACCACACAGGAGAGCTGACAGATCCTCTATATACTACACCACACAGGAGAGCTGACAGATCCTCTATATACTACACCACACAGGAGAGCCGACAGATCCTCTATATACTACACCACACAGGAGAGCTGACAGATCCTCTATATACTACACCACACAGTAGAGCTGACAGATCCTCTATATACTACACCCCACAGGAGAGCTGACAGATCCTCTATATACTACAGCAGAGAGGAGGGCTGACAGATCCTCTATACACTACACCACAAAGGAGAGCTGACAGATCCTCTATATACTACACCACACAGGAGAGCTGACAGATCCTCTATATACTACACCACACAGGAGAGCTGACAGATCCTCTATATACTACACCACACAGGAGAGCTGACAGATCCTCTATATACTACAGCACACAGGAGGGCTGACAGATCCTCTATACACTACACCACAAAGGAGAGCTGACAGATCCTCTATATACTACACCACACAGGAGAGCTGACAGATCCTCTATATACTACACCACACAGGAGAGCTGACAGATCCTCTATATACTACACCACACAGGAGAGCTGACAGATCCTCTATATACTACACCACACAGGAGAGCCAACAGATCCTCTATATACTACACCACACAGGAGAGCTGACAGATCCTCTATATACTACACCACACAGGAGAGCTGACAGATCCTCTATATACTACACCACACAGTAGAGCTGACAGATCCACTATATACTACACCACACAGGAGAGCTGACAGATCCTCTATATACTACACCACACAGGAGAGCTGACAGATCCTCTATATACTACACCACACAGGAGAGCCGACAGATCCTCTATATACTACACCACACGGGAAAGCTGACAGATCCTCTATATACTACAGCACACAGGAGGGCTGACATACACTACACCACAAAGGAGAGCTGACAGATCCTCTATATACTACACCACACAGGAGAGCTGACAGAGCCTCTATATACTACACCACACAGGAGAGCTGACAGATCCACTATATACTACACCACACAGGAGAGCTGACAGATCCTCTATATACTACACCACACAGGAGAGCTGACAGAGCCTCTATATACTACTCCACACAGGAGAGCTGACAGATCCACTATATACTACACCACACAGGAGAGCTGACAGATCCACTATATACTACACCACACAGGAGAGCTGACAGATCCTCTATATACTACACCACACAGGAGAGCTGACAGATCCTCTATATACTACACCACACAGGAGAGCTGACAGATCCTCTATATACTACACCACAAAGGAGAGCTGACAGATACTCTATATACTACACCACACAGGAGAGCTGACAGATCCACTATATACTACACCACACAGGAGAGCTGACAGATCCTCTATATACTACACCACACAGGAGAGCTGACAGATCCTCTATATACTACACCACACAGGAGAGCTGACAGATCCTCTATATACTACACCACACAGGAGAGCTG
The DNA here is from genome assembly GCF_046119375.1 of Phyllobates terribilis. NCBI lineage: Eukaryota > Metazoa > Chordata > Amphibia > Anura > Dendrobatidae > Phyllobates > Phyllobates terribilis. The sequence continues at coordinate 4,064,097 of NW_027362894.1, forward strand.
ACAGAGCCTCTATATACTACACCACACAGGAGAGCTGACAGATCCACTATATACTACACCACACAGGAGAGCTGACAGATCCACTATATACTACACCACACAGGAGAGCTGACAGATCCTCTATATACTACACCACACAGGAGAGCTGACAGATCCTCTATATACTACACCACACAGGAGAGCTGACACATCCTCTATATACTACACCACACAGGAGAGCTGACAGATCCTCTATATACTACACCACACAGGAGAGCGGGCAGATCCTCTATATACTACCTGTGAAGCACCTGAAGGGTTAATAAACTTCTTGAATATGGTTTGAGTACCTTGAGGGGTGCAGTTTTTAGAATGGTGTCACTTTTGGGTATTTTCTGTCATAAAGGCCTTTTAAAGTCACTTAAAATGTGATGCGGTCCCTAAAAAAATGGTTTTGTAAATTTTGTTGGAAAAATTAGAAATCGCTGGTCAAATTTTAACCCTTATAGCTCTCTAATAAAAAAAAAGTAGACATGTGGAAATGTTATTTATTAACTATTTTGTGTGACATCTCTCTGATTTAAGGGCATAAAAATTCAAATTTTGAAAATTGCTAAAGTTTCAAAATTTTTGCAGATTTCCTTTTTTTTCACAAATAAACGCAAGTGTTATCGAAGAAGTTTAACCACAATCATGAAGTACAATATGTCAAGAAAAAAGAATCTCAGAATCAGGGGGATCCATTGAAGCGATCCAGAGTAATTACCTCATAAAGTGACAGTGGTCAGATTTGTAAAAATTGTCCCGGTCATTAATGTGTAAACCACCTTAGGTTGTAAAGGGGTTAAGCATTATATATGGGGATTGGAAGAAAATAAGAATTGTCCTTTATTAGAATGCATATAGAATAAATGTCCATCAAAAATAAAATAAAACCTGGTGAAAAAAAAGCTGGTGAAGTTTGAAGGATTGCTGTATGCAATTAGGCTACTTTCCCTGCATCTTTGACAGTGATTTAATAGCGCTATACCGCTGTTTTGCGCATGCGCTGATGATTCTAAGATGTTTCCCTTACGAAGAAAACGCTGGGAAGCTTCATAGCATGCTCGCGCATGCGCAAAGTGTTTGTTTTCCACTACCTTTCTGTTTTGACATGCGCATTGTACCCAGCAGGACGCCGATGTTGGCGCTTTTTTCACAAATTGTATGGGGTGAGTCATCAAGTGATCAATCATATAAAGCTGTTCTTAAATAATAATAATGACTCTTTTCATGTATTTTGTATGTTATCTTCACAGCACAGGCACTATAATGAACTTTAACTTGATTGTATATACTTGAATTGCCATTCACTCCTTGTATATCGTATCTCCATTATATGATATGCTCCTATTTGTATAATTACTGTTAACACTATTTGTAATTGTTATACTATATAAGGTTCACTATGTTCACTTTGTTAATACTTGAGAAGCTCACACCTGTCTGTCTGTCTGTCTATCTATCTGCCTATCTATCTGCCTATCACTCTCTCATTATGACATCAGGGTAAAATCTACAGTAAGTCACAGTGATGTGATGACATCATCACATTCTATATCCCAGTGTTACAGCCCAAGGGAAATCACTGCCTCACAGACTTACAAGGGTGAGGGAGTACCTTTTGTTTTTCGTGACGAACGAAGCAAAAATTTATTCTAAAATGGAGAGAAGACGAGCCCAAAGAGATCGGGTTCTGAGAGAAAGGAGAGGAATAAATGAAGAGCAGGTATTGTTGTTCGCTTTAGGGCGAAAAGACATTAATCTACCGGACATGGACCCTGACGCCTCAGAAATGGCGTCCAAACGACAACATTTAGAGAAAATGAGAAAGTCCAAAAGACAAGAGATCCTTATGACGCGCCCCCTGGGCCATATTCTTTAGGGGGAATATCCGGAGCCGGATCAGATGGGAGTTGTAGTCTTCCGAGTGGCTGTGACCCGGTCCGTGCCCAGGGTGTCAAACTCAGTTGTATGTGGCAGTCCTACAGATGTTATTAAGTTCTTTATTGTCGACTACGCCACCCGTTGTATTGCGGTCACTATGGCCGCCGCTGCAGCAGGGTCCGCTGAGGCTGATGGTGTTGGTGCAGCTTTTGGTGGTATAACCCCCAACGGGTGGGGTATAGCCTCAGGGGGTCAGGTGCAGAGGATGGGGGTTGTGGTGGTGCAGCATAGGTGTTAAATGAAGACAGAGTCGGGTTGTGCAGTTTAGGGTATTTACTCACTGCTGATGTTCCGGTCACTCCAGCTTCAAGTGACCACCCGAGCCGTGCTGCATCCACCAGGTCCTGGATCCAGCCAACCCCCAAGCGAGTCCGGAGCGTGACCCTGAGCTCTCCTTCTGTCCTTTCTCTGGCCGTCCCCACTAGTGATCCACCCAGGTCCAGCTCCCTCGGGCCTTCTGTTGGGAGACCCTTGGCCTTGGGTTCCCTGACCCTCCACGTGGTATGCCTTCGGGGTGGATGTGGTGGGTGGCCGTGGCAGACGCTGCCCACGGCCTCCGGTCTCTGGCTAGGGTGTGCTTTTGCCCCCACCAGCTTGGGTCCCGGTACCCTGATGCCGACTCTTCACCCGGGGATTGAATTTGGGTTCTCAGAGTCCTCTCTTCTGTTTCCTCTGGGTCTTTCTTCTCTGCTCCACTCTCTCTCTGCAGGCTCATCTGGACCTCTGCTTCTTCTCTGACAGACTGACCGCTCTGCAAAGACTGACTGACCCTGTTCTTTGATGGTGCCCACCTTATATACACCCTCTATGTGTGAGCTCAGGTGACCAGCACCCAATGAGCTCCTATCTTTACCCAGGCTGCTCCCCCTATCTGCCCCTACACTACTTGGGATGTTCCACCCCCCTCCCACTCCAGCCAGGAACAGACTCGGTCGTACCTGCACATTTCTAAGTGGGAGTACCGTCGGTCTGCTCCTCGGAAATGGGATGTGTGTAGTGCATGCAGCCTACCGAGCTCAGGTCCACACTCCATCCTTACCCGGGAGTGGAATATCACACCTCTGGGTTGAGGTGCAATACCCCTGTAGCAGCCGAATCCTCAGGGTGCTACATTCCCCCCTGGTAAATCACAGCACGTCCTCGGGCTGTAAGACATAACACCAAAAACATACAAATTTTTGCATAAACATATAAAACATATAAAACAACATATATTAGCATAAAACTTTTCATATAAAACATTCTCGTCGCCTCTGGCTCCTCCTCCGGTCACTGTGCAACGTGTGACCGGGTAAAGTGCGACAGTCTCTCTAGACAAATGGTTTTCCTATAAAACCGGTAGGGGGCGCTTTAGGACGCGCAACTATATACAAATGGTAGTGGCCGCTCTCAGTCCTCGGCCAGGTATTAGGGAGGAATGACCGCTCTCAGTCCTCGGTCAGTGGGATTAAGGGAAAAACGGGTAACAGTTCACACTTGCTGGTCCCAACGGGGACTATATTAGCAACAGTAACAGTTTCAGTTCACGGTGCCCCGACGGGCAACTATATACAACTTCTGCTTCGCTGTACTTAGCGACGGCGTCCTCCTGCTCTTTCTTTATGGTTACCTCTAACTCTAGTTTCAGACCCGTCCGGGTCCTCTTGTTCTTCCTCCTCACACCGCAGCTCTTCCTCCGTCAGGCGATGCACATGGAGGGCGTAGGGACCTTTGGCACACTTGTGCCGGGTGAAGGTGACCTCATCCCCGATGTAAAGGTCACGACCTCTGTGTCCCTCCGGTAGGTGGGACTCAACGTCTCTCCTGGTCACGAAGACGTCGCCTAGGGTGCGGTGGTCTCGGATGAAGCCCCACCCATGCTGCATGTTAAACTTTATCACAGTCCCGGTGGTGCGGGGACTATGCGCTGCACGGGGGTCTCTCCTGGCCCGGCTCTTCTGCTCCGCGCTCCTTACTTGAGCTTGCTGTTCCCGGACCCGCCTCTCTCTCCGCTCCCTCTCGAAGTCCTCGAGCTGTTGGCGGCAGCACTCAGCACGCTCCGCTGCAGCTGCCCGAGTCTCTTGAGTGAACCCCATAAGATCTTCTCCGGTGGGGTCCCACTCAAACTGCGCTTCTGCTAGCGGGGGCGAGATCCTCTTTACGGGCTTTGGAGCCGGGATCAGGGGTTCATCCAGGGGTCTCTCTCTCCGGAGTCGGGGATGGTGAAACTCCGGTGGCCCTATAAATGGCTGCCCATCCGGGCACGTATGCTGGGCGTACAGGTCCTCTCCCAGATGCGGCACTCTTGGTCTTATGGGCGCGGTGGTGTTAGCGCCCGGGTTGCCCGGGCCTTGCGGCCAGGCCTGGGCTATCTGGAAGGTAAAGGGCACCGTAAGGACGGCGGCGCCCTGGGCTACTTGGCCCTGCGACCAGGCCGGGGGCTCCGCGGAGGTAGGGGGCGCTGTTGGTATTGCGGCGCCCGGGGGTACTAGGCCTTGCGACCAGGCTGGTGGTACTTCCTGCTTGGTCACGCTCGGGGTCGAGGCGTGTGACGTCACAGGGGTCGCGGCTCCCGTTTGAGGCCTAGTCTGCGGCGGTGACGTTGCAGCGACGGGCACGGCAGGATAGACTTCGGGCTCTGCGACGGGGAGCTGGGGCAGGTGCGCGGTTTCCCGGTTTGGGGTATAGACGTCCCCTTTACCTGCCTCCACTCGTTCGGCTCCCTTCTCGGCGCCGTCTCCGGCCTTCAATCCTCCCGCGCCATCCTCAGAGGCGGTCTGTTTCCTCGTCTCGGGTGGCGTGCTCCGCTGACAGGTCTCGGTCTGCTGGGCCATCTCACGGCTCCACTCCGCCAACGTCTCTCGCTGCACCCGGGCCATCCTCCTTGCGAGGCCCTCCAGAGCGGTCTGTGCACACTCCCGGTCTCGGGGGAGCTGTGCTAGGACCTCCACTAGGCCTAGTGGGGTCGTTGTTTCCAGCAGGCTCCTGACCAACGGGTCGGTGCTGCTCTGCTCTCCTACAGTCGTCTCCAGCAGGCTCCTGGCCAGCGGGCCGGTGCTGCTCTGCTCTCCCTCCTCTGTTTCTAGCAGGCTCCTGGCCAACGGGCCGGTGCTGCTCTGCTTTCTCGCCATCTCCGGGTAAGCTCCTCCGATATTCTTCTCCAGGCTTCTTGCCTCCGGGTGCGCTCGCTCCAGACTGCTCCAAGCGACACCCATCTTTGCTCTCTTCTTTCGTCTCCTCCCACCTCGAGGGCGGTCCCGGGGCCACTTGGTGACTGTCAGCTCCAGGGGCTGTTCTTTCACGCTGACAGACACCTCTAGCATCACAGTCTCTGTTGGTGGGGGCGGTTTCCACTTTTGGCGCCATTTTCGGTCCTGGCCCACGATGGGAGGCGGCCTCTCACCACCCTCTGGCACGCCCATAATGGCGTCCGCTCTTCCAAGGCGGGAAACCTTTGGAAATGGCGGGAATCGCTTCCCAGTGGCGGGAAACTCTGCAGATGGCGGGAAAAAGCTGTTAATGGCGGACAACCGGCTGGAATCGACTGGTGATGGGGTCCGATGGCGGGGACCCTCCGGAACCGGCAGGAGACTTCTTTTTGAGGTAAACTCATTCTTTTCTTCAGGCACGCAGTACCCGGTTGTTGTGGGCACGTAATCCTGCCGACTACGCCAAAGTTGACGCGCCCCCTGGGCCATATTCTTTAGGGGGAATATCCGGAGCCGGATCAGATGGGAGTTGTAGTCTTCCGAGTGGCTGTGACCCGGTCCGTGCCCAGGGTGTCAAACTCAGTTGTATGTGGCAGTCCTACAGATGTTATTAAGTTCTTTATTGTCGACTACGCCACCCGTTGTATTGCGGTCACTATGGCCGCCGCTGCAGCAGGGTCCGCTGAGGCTGATGGTGTTGGTGCAGCTTTTGGTGGTATAACCCCCAACGGGTGGGGTATAGCCTCAGGGGGTCAGGTGCAGAGGATGGGGGTTGTGGTGGTGCAGCATAGGTGTTAAATGAAGACAGAGTCGGGTTGTGCAGTTTAGGGTATTTACTCACTGCTGATGTTCCGGTCACTCCAGCTTCAAGTGACCACCCGAGCCGTGCTGCATCCACCAGGTCCTGGATCCAGCCAACCCCCAAGCGAGTCCGGAGCGTGACCCTGAGCTCTCCTTCTGTCCTTTCTCTGGCCGTCCCCACTAGTGATCCACCCAGGTCCAGCTCCCTCGGGCCTTCTGTTGGGAGACCCTTGGCCTTGGGTTCCCTGACCCTCCACGTGGTATGCCTTCGGGGTGGATGTGGTGGGTGGCCGTGGCAGACGCTGCCCACGGCCTCCGGTCTCTGGCTAGGGTGTGCTTTTGCCCCCACCAGCTTGGGTTCCGGTACCCTGATGCCGACTCTTCACCCGGGGATTGAATTTGGGTTCTCAGAGTCCTCTCTTCTGTTTCCTCTGGGTCTTTCTTCTCTGCTCCACTCTCTCTCTGCAGGCTCATCTGGACCTCTGCTTCTTCTCTGACAGACTGACCGCTCTGCAAAGACTGACTGACCCTGTTCTTTGATGGTGCCCACCTTATATACACCCTCTATGTGTGAGCTCAGGTGACCAGCACCCAATGAGCTCCTATCTTTACCCAGGCTGCTCCCCCTATCTGCCCCTACACTACTTGGGATGTTCCACCCCCCTCCCACTCCAGCCAGGAACAGACTCGGTCGTACCTGCACATTTCTAAGTGGGAGTACCGTCGGTCTGCTCCTCGGAAATGGGATGTGTGTAGTGCATGCAGCCTACCGAGCTCAGGTCCACACTCCATCCTTACCCGGGAGTGGAATATCACACCTCTGGGTTGAGGTGCAATACCCCTGTAGCAGCCGAATCCTCAGGGTGCTACACTTACACAGAGAAGGAACATGGAGAACCTCATGGCGTCTGACTCTGCTGCCTCCGCTGAGCTTCAGAGGGCCTTTATTATCTCCTTGAAAAAAATCGGAGATCTGGTCCCTGAAATAAGGAGGAGGAATAAAGAAGCCATCCTCAATAAGCAGAGAAACATCAGTGCAGAGATAGAGCTGGAGGAAGTTCTCCAAGAAACTCCAAGGCAGGTCTCATCCAAGGCTGAAAGCCAAGACACCCTGAACCTGCAAAGAGCTGCAGCCAAGAAAAGAATGAGGAACAGCAGAGACTGGGTTGTCCAATGCAGGAGACATCTGAGATATGCTACACCCATCATTAATGGGAATGGTGCCCTATGGAGATCCCACTCATCAACCAAAACCATCTCCATCCTGGATTTTCTGTTCCATCTGAGTGTTTCTTCACCAGACAGATCAATGGATAAAGATGAACCAGGTAAGAAATAAACTTACTCAGTATAATAAGACTGGGGGTGAGGGGGATTATACTCCTAATATTATGTACAGGCCTCAATTATAAATGCTGACTAATGGAAGAACTGTCCTTGTTGCCCATAGCAACCAGTCACCTTTCAGTGTTCTATAGAATGTTGAGAAATAGAATCTGTGCTGTGAATCGTTGCTATGGGCAACAGGGTCAGTTTTGCTATTAGAGAGTTTTGATAAATGAAGGACCAAATATTAGACATTTCCTGCTCATTTACATAGTTTTGTTTAAAATTATAATATATGCGCTGGAGCTATATCTATTAACCCCCCTTTGACCGGAAAAACTTTCGCTTTTTTTCTTCCTTCTTCGAAAAGCCATAACTTTTCTTTTATTTGCATGTGAGCTTGCTTTTTTAGTGGACTGAGCTGCAGTTTTGAAGAACACTATTTATTTTGTCTTTCAATTATTTAGAAAAGAGGGGAAAAAATCAAAGAGTGGTAAAATTGTGGGACGGGGGGAGGGATTCCGACATTGTTCTTTTCTATTGTGTTCATTGTGTGGTAAAAATGACCTCATAAAGTAATTCTCCATGTCAGTGACAAGTGTGGTAATGCTGAACATGCATGGGTTTCCTTTTGACATAAGTGGTGGAAGAAAATTAAAAATGTAATAAAAAACATTGATTTGTGTCTCCATATTCTGAGACATTGTAACTTTGTGATTGTGATACCTCAATGGCGCAGTGTAAAGGCTTCTTTATTGTGTATGAAGCTGTAGCTTTTAATGATCCTTTCTTGGGTAGACAGGACATTACGATATCTTTTTATTGCTATTGTTAGATATTTTTTTTTCTCATTTTAGTATTTACTGTTTGGGAAAATTATTTTTATATTTTTGTATAACGGACTTATACTAATGCCGTGATCCCAGTTATGCTTATTTTTCATTTTTTATTATTATTATTATTATTCATTAGGAAAGTTGTTTCATTCAAATTATATTTTTAAAAATTTTTTTGGGTTTATTAATTTTTTTAAATTTATTTAATTTTTTAGTCTCCTTAGAAGACTTGAACCTGCAATTTTTTGATCGCTTGTACTACAAGTGCTTCTCACTAAATTAGAATATCATCAAAAAGTAAATTTATTTTTAGTTTTTCAATACAAAAAGTGAAACTCATATATTATATAGAGTCATTACAAACAGAGTGATCTATTTCAAGTGTTTATTTCTGTTAATGTTGATGATTATGGCTTACAGCCAATGAAAACACAAAAGTCATTATCTCAGTAAATTAGAATATTTTATAACACCAGTTTGAAAAATGATTTTAAAATCTGAAATGTATGTTCAGTAAATGAACTCAATACTTGGTCGGGGCGCCTTTTGCATCAATTACTGCATCAATGCCGCGTGGCATGGAGGCGATCAGCCTGTGGCACTGCTGTGGTGTTATGGAAGCCCAGGTTGCTTTGATAGCAGCCTTCAGCTCGTCTGCATTGTTGGGTCTGGTGTCTCTTATCTTCCTCTTGACAATACCCTATAGATTCTCTATGGGGTTAAGGTCAGGCAAGTTTGCTGGCCAATCAAGCACAGTGATAGTGTTGTTTTTAAACCAGGTATTATTTTTGTATTGAAGAACTGAAATAAATTAACTTTTTGATGATATTCTAATTTAGTGAGAAGCACCTGTATGTGCTGTAATGGAACTGTATCGCTGTATATGGCTATATTATATGTTATCATAAGAAATTAAACCAGGCTGGTCTAAACAGGAGGACAAAAGTGAAAGATATGGGTTTTCAGTAGGTCCAGATAGTCATTACAGTTAATTAACCTCTTGCAATTGTGACCTGGTAGGGGCTAATGGGTGCTGGTAGCAAATTGGCAATCACTTCATTTAAATACCACTGTCAGCATTGAAACGGTTAAACCGCAGTAATCAGAGTGTGCTCCAGTCGCTGTATTTATTGGCACGTGGCAGCTATGTAATACAGCCGGTATCAGCCTGGTAAAATGCAGGCTCAGCGACTGAGCCCGCTCCATACACTTACCACACAACATGACAAACATTTCCATTATGTCTTCTCAAAGAGACTAACAAATCTTGTATCATCTCAGCAGGTGGAAGCCTTATGATGCCCTCTGACATAGCAGACATGCCAGCACATGCTGATGCCAGATCCCTTCTTTTACCCCAGAGAGAACTGGTTAAAATGGAAAATCCTGTTGACCTGTGCAGCCTTGAATTCCACAAAGATCTTGGAGTGGGAGGCTTTGGAAAGGTAAGTGTGAATTTCTCCTTCTCTGTGTTCCTCAATGTATCCTGCACCAGATACACAGGAGGATATACATATTCATTACAGGATGTTCATATGTAATGGTGATTGGGATAAACCAGTGATCCATTACACAGATCCCTATAATAGATGGGAGTTTGGTCTGATCTCCTTTGATTTTTCTCCAGGTCCTCTTGGCATCAGATCCGGTCAGCGGAGAACTGCTGGCTATTAAAATGATGGACAAGAGTCGTATTGATGAGGACACAATCTCTACAGAATTAGACATCCTCTGTATGGCCACTGGCTGCCGCTTCCTAACATCTCTGCGGGGGTTTATGGAAACACCATTAGAATATATATTAGCCATGGAGTATATGGCCGGAGGAGATCTGTTTCACCACCTGGCTCCATCTAATTCATTTGATATGGAAACATCAAGGTAAACTTCTAACAGCCAAATCCTAATAATCTGCTGCCCATACATTGTAGTCCTAGAGTGTATGTAACCACTGATCCATCCTCTACTTTCTACTCCACAGACTCTTTGCGGCAGAAATGGTTTGCGGACTCCAGTTCCTCCATGAACACGGCGTGATACATTGGTAATCAGTTCATCTTCATAAATCTCTGTTGTCTCCTTACATATCTATTGTATAAAGTTATTTTCATGAATTATCCTCACAATCAGTATCTGCTCCTTCTCCCTTCAGTGACCTGAAGCCACAGAACATTCTCATCGATGACATGGGACATATAAAAATCTCTGACTTTGGCTTATCAGTCATGAATATGGGCGAGGATGACCTATTAGAAGAACAAGTTGGCACTCAGGGTTACATCGCACCTGAGGTAAAAAACATCCCAGTGTGATTGATGGCGATAGTAGGACTGAGTATTAATCTGAGTATCCTGCTCATATCTAATCACAGACTGGTCCTCATGGCCTCTGTGTGTAAATCCCCTCCCCGGTATATTCACCTCATCTCCTATATTATGTTCCCACAGATAATGGATGGAGAAGCCTTCAATCATCTGGCAGATTCCTTTTCATTTGGTGTCATCCTGTACATGATGATTGTGGGGAGCCAACCGTTCTATGGCAGCGGCACACTGGAGGAATACCACTGGTCTCTGCAGGAGGACGTCCCAGATATTCCAGACTGGATGCCCAACGATGCCCTTGACATCCTAGAAGGCGTAAGTAGGATCAGAGAAAGAAGGAAGATGAAGGACTATAAGGAAAGCTATAAGATATGATGTGGAGAGTCCATGGACATTGTGTAATAACGTATCAGTAATAATCCGTAATATAATGATTAATGGTCTCTCTCATTTTCCAGCTTCTTTGCAAATCTCCATCTGCCCGGTATGCTATAACATCCTTCATCCGAGAGCGCCCATTCTTCTACCCTATATACTGGTTCGACGTGGAGTCCGGCGAAGCCGACCCACCATTCCGATGGGGCGATGATGTAAGTATAGCACATAGGGACATCCATAGTGTTATCAATGCTCAGTAACACACATATCCACTATACACCTTATCATTATATCCCCCCGGTATACATTATATATGTGAGGAGACGATTCTCAGATGTGTATATTTCTCGTCTTAAAATGGAGAATAGCGGCGCACACCATATCAAATTACTTCTTTATTAATGTCCTTTAAAACATATCAGCAGGGAGAGAGAGAAGGAGCAGGTGTGGCTGGTCAGACAGACCCGACAATATGTTTTAAAGCACATTAATGAAAAAGTAATTTTATACGGTGAGTGACGCTTTTCTCTATTTTTGGACAGCAATTGTTTCCCCAGTCTGGGGTGTATTTAGCTGAGCACTACTGTGGTCCACGAACCCTTTCTTAATTGTGCAACTCGCAACATTGTACTCAGACTTTATGATAGTGCAGAATCGCCTAACTTTCTTTATTTTGAATATATTTCTCTCCTTACAGGAGGATTAGGCTGATATAAATCAGCCCCATTCCAGTAACATCTAGGAATGAAGCTTTCCATTAATCGGATGAGACAATTACACTGGACTTTCTTATTTACCGGACTGTGACAAACTTACCGATCTTCCACCACATAACATCAACGTACATTTGAGCACCAAACATCCAGGGATTCATTCCGATCGCCATATTTGGGGTCAGGAAGGAATTTTTTTCCCTTGATATGAGGATGATCCAACAACGAGTCCTCAGGGTTATTTTTCGCCTTCCTCTGGATCAACATAGCAAGTAATTAAAGGCTGAAATTGAAGGATTTCTTTCAGCCATACTTGCTATGTCACCATCTGGACGACTCATCTACAATGTGGTGGTAAGGAGACGACTATCAGATATGGACAGACAGAAGGCAGCCGCTGCTCCTTCTCCTACCAGACAGGAAAAAAAGAAGGTAGCGGCTGCTCCTTCACCTACCGGATATGGACAGACAGAAGAAAGCGGCTGCTCCTTCTTATAATTGGCCAAGTAAAGAGAGATGGAAGCGGCTGCTCCTTCTCATACTTGGCCATGTAGCGACAGAATGAAGCGGCTGCTTCTTCTACTACCTGGCTGTGGACAGAGAGAAGAAGCGGCTGCTCCTTCATCTACCTAGCCATGGTGAAACAGAAGGCCGTATGGTTGATCGCAGTGCTGTAGGAATCCAGGAAAACTCCAACTGCATAGATCACACATTCCTGCTCTTCTCCTCTCCGTCATGTGTGATCCAGACCTGAATGTCCAAAAACAGCTCAAGTGCAACCAAAGGCCTGAAGAGCGGAATCATCATCTGCTCCTTTCTATAGAAAGTGACTGTATCTACAGACTTTCTTTTTTCATCTTTGCATATTATTAACAACTTATATGCACAAATATATATATTGAACATCTATGGTGTTTCTGGTTAGATTATTCTTATATACAGAACTGCTTGCTGGTATGTTTAATAATATCATAATTGAGCGAACCTTTCAAGGGTTGGTTTGGTTCTGCTCGGCGAACTTACCGATGTTCGTCGAACGGTTCGACGAACATATCCGAATCCCATTGCATTCAATGGGAGGCAAAACCAAACGCATACACAACACGTTCAAAGGGACCGAAAAGCTGCCAAAACAGCTCAAATTATGGGCAGACACCAGGAAAAGTGGCATCAATTGACCCACAGTACAAATTTTATAATGGCACAGCAGCAGTCAGCCATGGGCCATGCATGAGGTATCAGGGTATGGGCCAGCATTTATAGCTTTGAATTTAACTTCAAATTAAGACGAGGTGGGTGAGGGATCGGTGTAGGCCTGCTGTGCTGGGAGCCCTGATACCACATGCAACAGTTCAACCTGCTTTTCTGGTCAGCCACACTCAGGTGGCACAAACATCAGTTTCATAGACTACTATTGATAGAAAAATGTAAGGATAGTAACACAGGTAGTTGACTGAAAGTAAGTGCACGCCTTCCGATCTGAGAGCCCTAGCGCTACAGGCAACACACATGAAGGAGATCCAAAGAGGAGTCTCCAGATTTAAAAAAATTAAAGGCAGACACCACCAAAGTGGCATCAATTTCACCAGAGTAAAAATAGTATAATGGGGACCGACACCTCTTCCACTACAGGAAACCCAGCAGATGGAAACCCAACTTGGAGTCTCCATGTTTTGAAAAAATAGGGGCAGACACCAACAAAGTGACATCAATTTCACCAAAGTAGAAATAGTATAATGGGGACCTACTCCCCTTGCACTACAGGAAACACACCAGATGGACACTAGAGATGAGGAAACTTTCAAAGTTCGGTTCTGCTTGGCGAACTTCCCGATGTTCGCTGAACGGTTCGCCGAGCAAATCCGAATCCCATTGCATTCAATGAAAGGTAAAACCAAAAGCATACACAACACCTTCAAAGGGACCCAAAAGCTGCCAAAACAGCTCAAATTAGCTGCAGACACCAGGAAAAGTGGCATCAATTGACCCACAGTACAAATAGTATAATTATTATTATTTATTATTACAGCGCCATTTATTCCATGGCGCTTTACATGTGAAAAGGGCTATACATAGCAAACAACAAGTACAATAATCTTGAACAAAAAAAAGAGTCACCGACTGGTACAAGAGGAGAGCGGACCATGCAAGCGAAGGCTCACAAACAATCTACTAGGAATGGGTGAGGATACAGAAGGTGAGGGTAGAGATGGTCGTGCAGCGATATGGTGGAGCGAGGATTACTGCAAGTTGTACGCTTGTCCGAAGAGGTAAGTCTTCAGGTTCCTTTTGAAGGTGTTCACGGTAGGCGAGAGTCTCATGTATGTTGGGGTTGAGAGTTGCAGAGTAGCGGAGATGCACAGGACAAATCTTGTATGCGATTGTGGGAAGAGGAGATAAGAGGGGAGCAGAGAAGGAGATCCTGTGAGGAACGGAGGTTGTGTGCAGGTAAGCACTGGGAGACTAGGTCAGAGATGTATGGAAGAGACAGATTTTGGATGGCTTTGTAAGCCAAAGTTAGGGTTTTGAACTGGAGTCTTTGGGCAACAGGGAGCCAGTACAGGGATTGACAGGTGGATAAGTCGGCCAGCAGAGTTTAGGATAGATTGGAGGGGTGCAAGAGTTTTAGAAGTGAGGCCACAGAGCAGGAGCTTGTAGTAGTCGAGGCGGGAGATAATGAGGGCGTGCACTAGTGCTTTTGCAGATTCATGGTTGAGAAATGTGCAGATCAGAGAGATATTTTGGAGTTGGAGTCGGCAGGAAGTGGAAAGTGCTTGGATCTCAGGTTTGAAACTAGATCTCAGGTTAAACTAGAAGAAGAGGGGATGGGAAGAAAAACGCCGGACACGATCATGCAACCAGAGAACATACTAATGAAAGATATGAAGTGCGACAAAGAAGGTCCAAGACAAGATACTTGGAAGGGAGGTAAGAAAATTTCTAATACAATCCACAGGGAGAAGATTGGAACAAAACAAAATCGTGTAAACTGCGTGCTAGCAAATGCCAGGAGCCTGACAAACAAGATGGATGAACTGGAAGCAGAAATATCTACAGGTAACTATGACATAGTGGGAATAACCGAGACATGGTTAGATGAAAGCTATGACTGGGCAGTTAACTTACAGGGTTACAGTCTGTTTAGAAGGGATCGAAGAAGTCGGAAAGGGGGTGGAGTCTGTCTATATGTAAAGACGTGTCTAAAGCCTACAATACGGGAGGATGTATGGGAGGGAAATGAGGAGGTCGAGTCCTTATGGGTGGAGATACATGGGGCAAAAAACAATAATAAAATTATCATAGGAGTCTGTTATAAACCACCAAATATAGCAGAAGCCACGGAAAGTCTATTAATGAGACAAATAGACGAAGTAGCAAAAAATAACGAGGTGATTATTATGGGGGACTTCAACTACCCCGATATAGACTGGGAAACCGAAAGCTGTAGATCTCAGAAAGGAAACAGGTTTCTGTCAATTATCAAAGACAATTATTTGTCACAACTTGTGCAGGAACCAACTAGAGGGACGGCCCTTTTAGACTTAATATTAACTAACAGGCCAGACAGAATAACTGAGGTGCAGGTCGGGGGGCATCTGGGAAATAGTGACCACAACATTATACAATTCCACATGTGCTTCAGTAGGGTGCCCAGCAAGGGAGTCACAAAAACACTGAACTTCAGGAGGGCAAAGTTTGATCAGCTAAGAGATGCCCTTCACCTTATAGACTGGGATAGTATCTTTAGTAATAGGAGCACGGATAGAAAATGGGACATTTTCAAAACAGTTCTACATAGTCACTGTAGAAGGTACATACCTTATGGGAATAACAGGGCTAGGAATAGGAGGAAGCCAATGTGGCTAAATAAGGAAGTCAAGAGGGCAATGAAAAACAAAAAAAGGGCTTTCGGTAAACTTAAACAAGAAGGCAGCGAGGAAGCGCTAATATCTTATAGGGAAAAAAACAAAATCTGTAAGAAACAAATAAGAATAGCAAAAGAGGAGACAGAGAGACTAATTGCCAAGGAAAGTAAAACGAATCCCAAACTGTTCTTTAACTATATAAACAGTAAAAGGATTAAAACTGATGGCGTTGGCCCATTGAAAAATAACCTGGGTAAAATCATAGAGGGCGATGAGGGTAAAGCAAACCTACTCAATAGCTTCTTCTCCACTGTTTTCACAAAAGAAAACAATTTATCGGAGGAAATGCAGAGTGATAAAGTAAATCCTCCGCTAAATATCACCCACCTAACCCAGGAGGAAGTTCAGAAACGCCTAAATAATATCAAAATAGACAAGTCACCAGGCCCAGATGACATACACCCCCGGGTACTAAAAGAATTAAGTAATGTGATAGACAGGCCGCTGTATCTTATATTCAAGCACTCTTTATGGACAGGGACTGCCCCACTAGACTGGCGCCAAGCAAATGTGGTACCAATATTCAAAAAGGGGTCTAAAAGTGACCCTGGGAACTATAGACCAGTCAGCTTAACGTCTGTTGTGGGTAAATTGTTTGAAGGATTTCTTAGAGATGCTATTGTAGAATATCTTAATGATAATAACTGTCTAACTCCATATCAACATGGATTCATGAGGGATCGCTCCTGCCAAACAAACCTGATCGCCTTCTACGAGGAGGTGAGCTCACAGCTGGACCGGGGAGAGTCAGTGGATGTTGTATACCTTGACTTCTCCAAAGCGTTTGATACCGTGCCACACAAAAGGTTGGTATATAAAATGAGAATGCTTGGTCTGGGGGATAATGTGTGCAAGTGGGTAAATAGCTGGCTGAGTGATAGAAAGCAGAGGGTGGTTATCAATGGAGTAAGCTCAGGGTGTGTCAGGGTTACTAGCGGGGTGCCTCAAGGGTCTGTCTTGGGCCCTATATTATTTAATATATTTATTAATTATCTAGTGGAAGGGTTGCATAGTAAAATAGCAATATTTGCAGATGATACTAAACTTTGTAAAGTAGTTAATACAGATGAGGACAGGGCACAGCTACAGGAGGATTTAGATAAATTGGGGAGTTGGGCCAAAAAATGGCAAATGGGGTTCAATGCCGATAAATGTAAGGTCATGCACATGGGAAAGAAAAACAGCAGTCACCCATACATATTAAATGGGAAACCGTTGGGGAAATCTGACATGGAGTCTTGGTTAACAGCAAATTAAATTGGAGTGCCCAGTGTCAGGCAGCAGCTGCGAAGGCAAATAGAGTCATGGCATGCATCAGAAGAGGAATAGGGGCATATGATGAGAACATTGTTCTTCCTCTGTATAAAGCGCTGGTAAGGCCGCACTTAGAATATTGTGCACAGTTCTGGGCTCCGGTGCTCAGGAAAGACATATTGGAGCTAGAGAGGGTACAAAGGAGGGCGACTAAGGTAATAAAGGGAATGGAGGGACTAGAATACCCAGAGAGGTTGTCAAAATTAGGCCTATTTACATTGGAAAAGAGAAGGCTTAGGGGAGACCTCATAAACATGTATAAATACATCAGGGGGCAGTACAGAGATCTCTCCCATGACCTGTTTATACCAAGGATGGTGACAAAGACGAGGGGGCACACTATGCGTCTGGAGGAAAGGAGGTTCCTGCACCAGCATAGAAGGGGATTCTTTACGGTCAGAGCCGTGAGACTCTGGAACTCTCTGGGAGAGGAAGTGGTGATGTCCAACTCACTTAAAGAGTTCAAGAGAGGCCTGGACGCCTTTCTTGAGAACAATAAAATTACATCTTATGCTTAGTTAATTAATCCAGGGATTTAATCTTACTGCCAGATTGGTGTCGGGAAGTGAATTTTTCCTCAGTGATGTAAATTGGCCTATACCACATGGTTTTTTGTTGCCTTCCCCTGGATCAACGCTGCGGAATAGCTGCAGTGCACAAGAAATAGGCTGAACTGGATGGACGCTTGTCTTTTTTCGGCCTTATAAACTATGTAACTATGTAACTATGTAACTATGTAAGATCAGAGTCAAGTTTGTAGGACTGGGGAGAGTGGGTAGCCATTGACTTTGATGGATAGGTCAGCTGAAGGGGTTGAATGAGATGGTGGAAAGATAATTGTGACATGCAGAAGCAGGGCTGTTGCTTCCAAAGCATCCAGCAACTGTTACAAATAACACAAGCACAGGAGACAGGAAGTGTTGTGCTTCAGAAGCATCCAGCAACTAGAGGGCTTAACACGGTCACAGGAGACAGGGAGTGTTTTAGCAGAGCCCCAGGGGGACTGTGGTGAACTTGTTATTGTAGTCTGGCTCAAGCTGAAGAGAGAGGTGGTGTGTATCTGACAGAAGGCAACTAAACAGGATTGAAGAGAAGACTGAAGGCAGATGAGAGGGGTGTCGGTACAGGGGTAGCACTGCTGCAGCAAGGCATGTCCCCTGAAAGCCGGAGGAGTGTCAGCTCCAGTAAGGGGGCAAATAGGAGAGCAGGGCAAGTCAGGCAGGTGCTGGTAGTGGGGGACTCAATTATTAGGGGAACAGATAGGGCAATCTGTCACAAAGACAGGGATCGTCGAACAGTGTGCTGCCTACCTGGCGCTCGAGTCCGGCACATCGCTGATCGGGTTGACAGATTACTGGGAGGGGCTGGTGAGGACCCAGCGGTCATGGTGCACATTGGCACAAATGACAAAGTTAGAGGTAGGTGGAAGGTCCTTAAAGATGATTTCAGGGAATTAGGCTGCAAGCTTAGAGCAAGGACCTCCAAGGTGGTATTCTCGGAAATACTACCTGTACCATGTGCCACGCCAGAGAGGCAACGGGAGATTAGGGAGAAAAATAAGTGGCTCAAGAACTGGTGTAGGAAGGAGGGATTTGGGTTCCTGGAGAACTGGGCTGACTACGCTAGGGAACGGCTGCACCTCAATGGGGAGGGTGCAGCTGTGCTGGGGAGAAAATGGCTAGAAGGTTGGAGGAGTGATTAAACTAGGGATTGGGGGGAGGATGTTCATTTTATAGCTGGGGAAGATAGTGCAGAGAATGACCTGGGCACAAATAAAGAAATTGGGGGTGGGGTTAGAACAGTCAATAAAGTAAGAAGGAATAGAGGTACAGAGAGATACATAAAATGCATGTACACTAATGCCAGAAGCCTCACCAACAAAATGGAGGAATTAGAATTAATTTTGTTGGAAAATAATTATGGCATGGTGGGGATAGCTGAGACATGGCTGGACGAGAGCCATGACTGGGCAGTTAACTTACAGGGCTATAGTCTGTTCTGAAATGACCGTACAAACAAGCGAGGGGGGTGTGTGTTTATATGTAAAATCATCCTTAAAACCCATCTTGCGGGAGAATATATGTGAATATAATGAAAATGTAGAGTCCCTGTGGGTGGAGATAAGGGGAAGGGGAAAAAATAATAAATTACTGATAGGGGTTTCTTATAATCTCCAAAAATAATGGAAGCAGTGGAGAATATCCTTGTAAAGCAAATAGATGAAGTAGCGACTCAAGGAGAACTCATTATTATGGGGGACTTCAACTACCCTGAAATACATTGGGGGACAGAAACCTGTAGTTCAAGCAAAGGTAATAGGTTTTTGACTACTATGAGAGACAATTACCTTTCACAACTGGTTAAGGAACAAACAAGAAGGGGGGCACTGCTAGACCTAATATTTACCAACAAGCCAGACCGCATATCAAATATACGAGTTGGGGGTCACTTGGGTAATAGTGATTACAAAATAATAAGTTTTCATGTAACCTTTAATAAGATGGGTAGTAGAGGGGTTACAAGGACACTAAACTTCAGGAAGGCAAATTTCCAACGGTTGAGAGATGATCTTAGTGCAATATACTGGGACGATATCCTGAGACATAAAGCTACACAAAGCAAATGGGAGACATTTATTAGCATCCTGAATAGGACCGTTGCACAATGTATACCCTATGGGAATAAACATGCTAGAAATAGGAGGAAACCACTATGGCTAAATAGAGCTGTAAGGGGCGCAATAAGTGACAAAAAGAAAGCATTTAGAGAACTAAAGCATGTAGGTAGTGATGAGGCATTAAATAAATATAGAAAATTAAATAAATTCTGTAAAAACCAAATCAAGGCAGCAAAGATTGAGACAGAGAGAATCATTGCCAGATAAAGTAAAAATAATCCCAAAATATTCTTTAACTACACAAATAGTAAAAAACTAAAAAATGATAGTGTTGGTCCCCTTAAAAATAGTCTGGGTGAAATGGTGGATGAGGATGAGGAAAAAGCCAATATGCTAAATGATTTTTTTCAACCGTATTTACACAAGAAAATCGCATGACAGAAAACATGATAAGTCAGTGATAACAAAAATTCTCCATTAAATGTCACTTGCTTAACCCAGCAGGAAGTACGGCGGCGTCTAAAAATCACTAAAGTTGACAAATCCCCGGGCCCGGATGGGATACACCCACGAGAACTGCAGGAATTAAGTAACGTCATAGATAGACCATTATTTTTAATCTTTAAAGATTCCATAATAACAGGGTCTGTACCACAGGACTGGCGTATAGCAAATGTGGTGCCAATATTCAAAAAGGGGACAAAAACTGAACTTGGAAGTTATAGGCCAGTAAGCTTAACCTCTACTGTGTGTAAAATCCTGGAGGGTTTCCTAAGAGATGCTATACTAGAGTATCTGAGGAGGAATAACTTCATGACCCAATATCAACATGGGTTTACGAGGGACCGTTCCTGTCAAACTAATTTGATCAGTTTTTATGAGGAGGCAAGTTCCGGACTGGACCAAGGAAATGAAGTGAATGTTGTGTATATGGACTTTTCAAAAGCTTTTGATACAGTTCCACGCAAAAGATTGATACATAAAATGAGAACAATGGGGATAGGGGAAAATATATGTAAGTGGGTTAAGAATTGGCTCAGTGATAGGAAACAAAGGGTGGTTATTAATGGAACGCACTCAGACTGGGTCTCAGTTAACAGTGGGGTACCACAGGGGTCAGTATTGGGCCCCCTTCTTTTTAACATATTTATTAATGACTTTTTAGAGGGCATACAGAGTAATATTTCAATATTTGCAGATGACACTAAACTCTGCAGGGTAATCAATACAGAGGAGGGTAATTTTATATTACAGGAGGATCTGTGTAAACTAGAACCTTGGGCTGATAAATGGCAAATGAGCTTTAATGGGGATAAATGTAAGGTAATGCACTGGGACAGAGGAAATAAATTGTATAATTATATGCTTAATTGAAAAACACTGTGCAAAACTGGAACTGAAAAAGACCTGGGTGTATTGGTGGACGACAAGCTCACGTTTAGTGGCCAGTGTCAGGCAGCTGCTGCAAAGGCAAATAAAATAATGGGATGCATTAAAAGAGGCATAGATGCTCATGAGGAGAACATAATTTTACCTCTATACAAGTCACTAGTGCGACCACACTTAGAATACTGTGTACAGTTCTGGTCTCCGGTGTATAAGAAAGACATAGCTGAACTAGAGCGGGTGCAGAGAAGAGCGACCAAGGTTATTAGAGGACTGGGGGGTCTGCTATACCAAGACAGGTTATTACACTTGGGGTTATTTACTGAGGAAAAACTAAGGCTTAGGGGTGATCTTATTACTATGTACAAGTATATGAGGGGACAGTACAAAGACCTTTCTACTGATCTTTTTACTCTGAGACCAGAGACGGGGACAAGGGGGCATCTTCTACGTCTGGAGGAAAGAAGGTTTAATAATAATCACAGACGCGGATTCTTTACTGTAAGAGCAGAGAGACTATGGAACTCTCTGCCGCATGATGTTGTAATGAGTGATTCACTATTAAAATTTAAGAAGGGCATGGATGCCTTTCTTGAAAAGTATAATATTACAGGTTATACAGTGGTGGCCAAAAGTATTGGCACCCCTGCAATTCTGTCAGATAATACTCAGTTTCTTCCTGAAAATGATTGCAATCACAAATTCTTTGTTATTATTCTCTTCATTTAATTTGCTTGCAAGGAAAAAACACAAAAGAGAATGAAGCAAAAATCAAATCATTGATCATTTCACACAAAACTCCAAAAATGGGCCAGACAAAAGTATTAGCACCCTCAGCCTAATACTTGGTTGCACAACCTTTAGCCAAAATAACTGCGAACAACCGCTTCCGGTAACCATCAATGAGTTTCTTACAATGCTCTGCTGGAATTGTAGACCATTCTTCTTTGGCAAACTGCTCCAGGTCCCTGATATTTGAAGGGTGCCTTCTCCAAACTGCCATTTTGAGATCTCTCCACAGGTGTTCTATGGGATTCAGGTCTGGACTCATTGCTGGCCACCTTAGAAGTCTCCAGTGCTTTCTCTCAAACCATTTTATAGTGCTTTTGGAAGTGTGTTTTGGGTCATTGTCCTGCTGGAAGACCCATGACCTGTGAGGGAGACCCAGCTTTCTCACACTGGGCGCTACATTATGCTGCAAAATTTGTTGGTAGTCTTCAGACTTCATAATGACATGCACACGGTCAAGCAGTCCAGTGCCAGAGGCAGCAAAGCAACCCCAAAACATCAGGGAACCTCCGCCATGTTTGACTGTAGGGACCGTGTTCTTTTCTTTGAATACCTCTTTTTTTTCCTGTACACTCTATGTTGATGCTTTTTGCCAAAAAGCTCTACTTTTGTCTCATCTGACCAGAGAACATTCTTCCAAAACGTTTTAGGCTTTCTCAGGTAAGTTTTGGCAAACTCCAGCCTGGCTTTTTTATGTCTCGGGGTAAGAAGTGGGGTCTTCCTGGGTATCCTACCATACAGTCCCTTTTCATTCAGACGCCGACGGATAGTACGTGTTGACACTGTTGTACCCTCGGACTGCAGGGCAGCTTGAACTTGTTTGGATGTCAGTCAAGGTTCTTTATTCACCATCCGCACAATCTTGCGTTGAAATCTCTCGTCAATTTTTCTTTTCCGTCCACATCTAGGGAGGTTAGCCACAGTGCCATGGGCTTTAAACTTCTTGATGACACTGCGCACGGAAGACACAGGAACATTCAGGTCTTTAGAGATGGACTTGTAGCCTTGAGAATGTTCATGCTTCCTCACAATTTGGTTTCTCAAGTCCTCAGACAGTTCTTTGGTCTTCTTTCTTTTCTCCATGCTCAATGTGGTACACACAAGGACACAGGACAGAGGTTGAGTCAACTTTAATCCATGTTAACTGGCTACAAGTGTGATTTAGTTATTGCCAACACCTGTTAGGTGCAACAGGTAAGTTACAGGTGCTGTTAATTACACGAATTAGAGAAGCATCACATGATTTTTGAAACAGTGCCAATACTTTTGTCCACCCCCTTTTTTAGGTTTGGTGTGGAATTATATCCAATTTGGCTTTAGGACAATTCTTTTTGTGTTTTTTCATTGAAGACAAATTAAATGAAGATAATAATGCCAAAGAATTTGTGATTGCAATCATTTTCAGGAAGAAACTGAGTATTATCTGACAGAATTACAGGGGTGCCAATACTTCTGGCCACCACTGTAGTATATAATGGCCGACATATATTGCTCAATATAGTATCATGGCCCCATCTACTATATAATTGGCTTATCCCGTCTGTCTGTCCGTCCAGGAATTGCCGGCCGGACCAATCAGCGAAGCGGGATTTCAGAACAAGATGGCGGCCGTTAGCTCCATACTGTATATACTGGGCCCCATATATTGCTCCATACAGTATATACTGGGCCCTATATATTGCTTCATACAGTATAATGGCCCCATATAGTATATAATGGCAGACATATATTGCTCCATACAGTATAATGGCCCCATATAGTATATAATAGGCCCCATATATTGCTCCATACAGTATATAATAGGCCCCATATATTGCTCCACACAGTATATAATAGGCCCCATATATTGCTCCACACAGTATATAATGGGACCCATATATTGCTCCATACAGTATATAATAGGCCCCATATATTGCTCCACACAGTGTATCATGGGCCCCATATATTGCTCCATACAGTATATACTGAGCCCCATATATTGCTGCACAGTATAATTTCCCCTTATAATATATAAAGGGCCACATTTTTTGCTTCATACTGTATATACTGGGCCCCATATATTGCTTCATACAGTATACACTTGGCCCCATATATTGCTCCATACTGTATATACTGGGCCCCATATATTGCTCCATACAGTACTTACTGGGCCCCATAAATTGCTGCACAGTATAATGGCCCCATATAGTATATAATAGGCCCCATATATTGCTCCATACAGTATATACTGGACCCCATATATTGCTCCATACAGTATATACTGAGCCCCATATATTGCTGCACAGTATAATTTCCCCTTATAATATATAAAGGGCCACATTTTTTGCTTCATACTGTATATACTGGGCCCCATATATTGCTCCATACAGTACTTACTGGGCCCCATAAATTGCTGCACAGTATAATGGCCCCATATAGTATAAAATAGGCCCGATATATTGCTCCATATAGTATAATGGCCACATATAGTATATAATGGGCCCTATATATTGCTCCATACAGTATATACTGGGCCCCATATATTGCTGCACAGTATAATGGCCCCATATAGTATATAATGGGCTCCATAAATTGCTAAACAGTATAATGGCCCCAATATAATATATAAGGGGCCCCATATATTGCTCCATACAGCATAATGGCCCCATGTAGTATAATGACCACATATAGTATATAATAGGCCCCATATATTGCTCCATACAGTATAATGGCCACATATAGTGTATAATGGGCCCCATATATTGCTCCATACAGTATATAATGAGCCCCATATATTGCTCCATACAGCATAATGGCCCCATATAGTGCTCCATACAGTATAATGACCACATATAGTATCTAATAGGCCCCATATAGTGCTCCATACAGTATAATGGTCCCCATATATTGCTCCATACAGTATATACTGGGCCCCATATATTGCTCCATACAGTATATACTGGGCCCCAGATATTGATCCACAGTATAATGGCCCCATATAGAATATAACGGGCCCCATATATTGATGCATACAGTATAATGGCTCCATATATTATATAATGGGCCCCATATATTGCTCCATACAGTATATACTGAGCCCCATATATTGCTCCATACAGTAAAATGGCCACGTATAGTATATAATAGGCCCCATATATTGCTCCATACAGTATAATGGCCCCATATAGTATATAATGTGCCCCATATATTGCTCCCATACAGTATATACTGAACCCCATATACAGTTATATGAAAAAGTTTGGGCACCCCTATTAATCTTAAGCTTAATGTTTTATAAAAATTGGTGTTTTTGCAACAGCTATTTCAGTTTGATATATGTAATAACTGTTGGACACCGTAATGTTTCTGCCTTGAAATGAGGTTTATTGTACTAACAGAAAATGTGCAATCTGCATTCAAACAAAATTTGACCGATGCATAAGTATGGGCACCTCACCAGAAAAGTGACATTAATATTTAGTAGATCCTCCTTTTGCAAAAATAACAGCCTCTAGTCGCTTCCTGTAGCTTTTAATGAGTTCCTGGATCCTGGATGAAGGTATTTTTGACCATTCCTCTTTACAAAACAATTCCAGTTCAGTTAAGTTTGATGGTCGCCGAGCATGGACAGCCCTCTTCAAATGACCCCACAGATGTTCAATGATATTCAGGTCTGGGGACTGGGATGACCATTCCAGAACATTGTAATTGTTCCTCTGCATGAATGCCTGAGTAGATTTGGAGCGGTGTTTTGGATCATTGTCTTGCTGAAAGATCCATCCCCTGCGTAACTTCAACTTTATCACTGATTCTTGAACATTATTGTCAAGAATCTGCTGATACTGAGTGAAATTCATGCGTCCCTCAACTTTAACAAGATTGCCGGTGCCGGCATTGGCCACACAGCCCCAAAGCATGATGGAACCTCCACCAAATTTTACTGTGGGTAGCAAGTGTTTTTCTTGGAATGCTATGTTTTTTTGCCGCCATGCATAACGCCTTTTTGTATGACCAAACAACTCCATCTTGGTTTCATCAGTCCAAAGGACCTTCTTCCAAAAAG
This sequence comes from Phyllobates terribilis, assembly GCF_046119375.1. Taxonomy (NCBI): domain Eukaryota; kingdom Metazoa; phylum Chordata; class Amphibia; order Anura; family Dendrobatidae; genus Phyllobates; species Phyllobates terribilis. The sequence goes on from NW_027362894.1 coordinate 4,089,702, forward strand.
AAATTGGCTTCTCCAAATGTGCTTTTGCATACCTCAGCCGACTGTTTGTGGTGTGCTTGCAGAAATGGCTTCTTTCGCATCACTCTCCCATACAGCTTCTCCTTGTGCAAAGTGCGTTGTATAGTTGACTGATGCACAGTGACACCATCTGCAGCAAGTTGATGCTGCAGCTCTCTGGAGGTGGTCTGAGGATTGTCCTTGACTGATCTCACCATTCTTCTTCTCTGCCTTTCTGATGTTTTTCTTGGCCTGCCACTTCTGGCCTTAACAAGAACTGTCCCTGTGTTCTTCCATTTCCTTACTATGTTCCTCACAGTGGAAACTGACAGGTTAAATCTCTGAGACAGCTTTTTGTATCCTTCCCCTGAACAACTATGTTGAATAATCTTTGTTTTCAGATCATTTGACAGTTGTTTTGAGGAGCCCATGATGCCACTCTTCAGAGGAGATTCAAACAGGAGAACAACTTGCAAGTGGCCACTTTAAGTAGCTTTTCTCATGATTGCAAACACCTGGCTATGAAGTTCAAAGCTCAATAAGGTTACAAAACCAATAAAAGTGCTTTAGTAAGTCAGTAAAAAGTAGGTAGGAGTATTTAAACCAAGAAAATGATAAGGGTGCCCATACTTATGCACCTGTCAAATTTTGTTTGAATGCAGATTGCACATTTTCTGTTAGTACAATAAACCTCATTTCAAGGTAGAAACATTACTGTGTCCAACAGTTATTACATATATCAAACTGAAATAGCTGTTTCAAAAACACCAATTTTTATAAAACATTAAGCTTAAGATTAATAGGGGTGCCCAAACTTTTTCATATAACTGTATTGCTGCACAGTATAATGGCCCCATATAGCATATAATGGGCCCCATATATTGCTCCATACAGTATAATGGCCCCATATAGTGTATAATGTGCCACATATTTTGCTCCATACTGTATATACTAGGCACCATAAATTGCTCAATACAATATAATGGCCCCATATAGTATATAATAGGCCCCATATAGTGCTCCAAACAGTAGAATGGGCCCCATATATTGCTCCACACAGTATATACTGGACCCCATATAATGCTCCATTAAGTATAATGGCCCCATATAGTATATAATGGGCCCCACATATTGCTCCATACAGTATAATGGCCCAATATAGTGCTCCATACAGTATATACTGGACCCCATATATTGCTACATAAAGTTTAATGGCCCCATATAGTATATAATGAGCCCCATATATTGTTCCATACAGTATACTGGCCACATATATTTCTCCATACAGTATAATAGCCCCTTATAGTATATAATAGGCCCCACATATTACTCCATACAGTATAATAGCCCCATATATTGCTACATACAGTATATGATGGGCCCCATATATTTCTCCATAGAGTATATAATGGGCCCCATATATTGCTCCATAAAGTATATACTGAGCCCCATTTAATGATCCATACACTATAATGGCCTCATATAGTATATAATACGCACCATATATTGCTCTATACAGTATAATGGCCCCATATAGTATATAATAGGCCCCTTATATTGCTCCATACAGTATAATGGCCCCATATAGTATATAATTGGCCCCATGTATTGCTCCATACAGTATAATGACCTCATATAGTATATAATGGGCCCATATATTGCTCCATACAGTATAATGGCCCCATATAGTATATAATGGGCCCTATATATTGTTCCATACAGTATATACTGGGTCCTCTAAATTGCTCCAAACAATATAAAGGCCCCATGTAGTATATAATGGGCCCAATGTACTGCTCCACACATTATATACTGGGCCCCATAAATTGTTCCATACAATTTAATTGCCCCATATAGTATATAATGGGCTCCATGTTTTGCTCTATGCGGAATATTCTGGGCCCCATAAATTGTTCCATACAGTATAATAGCCCCATATAGTATATAATGGCCTACATATATTGCTCCATACAGTATCATGGCCCCATATACCATATAAGAGGCCCCATATATTGCTCCATACAGTATATACTGAGCCCCATATATTGCTGCACAGTATAATTTCCCCTTATAATATATAAGGGCCACATTTTTTGCTCCATACTGTATATAATGGGCCCCATATATTGCTCCATACAGTACATACTGGACCCCATATATTGCTTCATACAGTATAATGGCCCCATATAGTATATAATGGCCTACATATATTGCTCCATACAGTATCATGGCCCCATATACCATATAAGAGGCCCCATATATTGCTCCACACAGTATATAAAGGGCCCCATATATTGCTCCATACAGTATATACTGAGCCCCATATATTGCTGCACAGTATAATTTCCCCTTATAATATATAAGGGCCACATTTTTTGCTCCATACTGTATATAATGGGCCCCATATATTGCTCCATACAGTATATACTGGGCCCCATATATTGCTCCATACTGTATATACTGGGCCCCATATATTGCTCCATACAGTACTTACTGGGCCCCATATATTGCTGCACAGTATAATGGCCCCATATATTGCTCCATACAGTATAATGGCCCCATATAGTGTATACTGTGCCACATATTTTGCTCCAAACTGTATATACTGGGTACCATAAATTGCTCAATACAGTATAATGGCCCCATATAGTGCTCCATACAGTATAATGGGCCCATATATTGCTCCATACAGTATATACTGGACCCCATATATTGCTCCATAAAGCATAATGGCCCCATATAGTATATAATGGACCCCATATATTGCTCCATACGGTATAATAGCCCCTTATAGTATATAATTGGGCCCCACATATTGCTCCATACAGTATAATGGCCCCATATAGTGCTCTATACAGTATATACTGGACCCCATATATTGCTCTATAAAGTATAAAGGCCGCATATAGTATATAATGAGCCCCATATATTGTTCCATACAGTATAATGGCCACATATATTTCTCCATACAGTATAACCCCCTCATATAGTATATGATAGGCTCCATATATTGCTCCATAGAGTATATACTGGGCCCCATATATTGCTCCATACAGTATAATGGCCCCATATATTATATAATGGGCCCAATATATTGCTCCATAGAGTATATACTAGGCCCATATATTGCTCCATACAGTATAATGGCCCCATATATTATATAATGGGCCCAATATATTGCTCCATACAGTATATACTGGGCCCTAGATACTGTTCCATACAGTATAATGGTCACATATAGTATATAATAGGTCCCATATATTGCTCCATACAGTGTAATGGCCATATATAGTATATAATAGGCCCCAAATATTGCTCCATACAGTATATACTGGGCCCCATATATTGCTGCAAAGTATAATGGCCCCATGTAATATATAAAGGGCCACATTTTTTGCTCAATACTGTATATACTGGGCCCCAATATATTGCTAAATACAGTATATACTGGGCCCCATATACAATATAATTGCTCCATATAGTATATAATGGGCTCCATAAATTGCTCCATACAGTATAATGGACCCATATATTATACAATGGGCCCAATATATTGCTCCATACAGTATATACTGGGCCCCATATATTGCTCCATAATGTATATACTGGGCCCAATATATTGCTCCATACACTTCTTACTGTGCCCCTTATATTGCTGCACAGTATTATGGCCCCATATAGTATAAAATAAGCCCGATATATTGTTCCATATAGTATAATGGCCACTTATAGTATATAATGGGCCCCATATATTGCTCCATATAGTATATACTGGGCCCCATATATTGCTGCACAGTATAATGGCCCCATATAGTATATAATAGGCTCCATAAATTGCTAAATACAGTAAAATGGCCCCATATAATATATAATGGGCCCCATATATTGCTCCATACAGTATATAATGGGCCCCATATATTGCTCCATACAGCATAATGGCCACATATAGTGCTCCATACAGTATAATGACCACATATAGTATATAATAGGCCCCATATATTGCTCCAAACAGTATATACTGGGCCCCATATATTGCTCCATACAGTATATACTGGGCCCAGATATTAATCCACAGTATAATGGCCCCATATAGAATATAATGGGCCCCATATATTGATGCATACAGTATAATGGCTCCATATATTATATAATGGGCCCGATATATTGCTCCATACAGTAAAATGGCCACATATAGTATATAATAGGCCCCATTTATTGCTCCATACAGTATAATGGCCCCATATAGTATATAATGGGCCCCATATATTGCTCCATACATTATATACTGAGCCCTATATATTGCTGCACAGTATAATGCCCCATATAGTAAATAATGGCCCCATATATTGCTCCATACAGTGTAATGGCCCCATATAGTGTATAATGTGCCACATATTTTGCTCCATACTGTATATCCTGGGCACCATAAATTACTAAATACAGTATAATGGCCCAATATAGTGCTCCATACAGTATAATGACCACATATAGTATATAATAGGCCCCATATAATGCTCCATACAGTATAATGGGCCCCATATATTGCTCCATACAGCATACACTGGACCTAATATATTGCTCCATAAAGTATAATGGTGCCATATAGTATATAATGGACCCCATATAGTGCTCCATACAGTATATACTGGATCCATATATTGCTCCATAAAGTATAATGGCCCCATATAGTATATAATGATCCCCATATATTGTTCCATACAGTATAATGGCCACATATATCTCTCCATACAGTATAATAGCCCCTTATAGTACATAATAGGCCCCACATATTGCTCCATACAGTATAATGGCCTCATATATTGCTACATACAGTATATAATGGGCCCCATATATTGCTCCATACAGTATATAATGGGCCCCATATATTGCTCCATACAGTATATACTGAGCCCCATTTATTGCTCCATACACTATAATGGCCCCATATAGTATATAATAGGCCCCTTATATTGCTCCATACAGTATATAATTGGCCCTATATCTTGTCCATACAGTATATTGGCCCCATATAGTATATAATGGGCCCTATATAGTATATAATGGGCCCCATGTATTGCTCCATACAGTATAATGGCCCCATATAGTATAGAATTGGCCCCATGTATTGCTCCATACAGTATAATGGTCCCATATATTGCTCCATACAGTATAATGGCCCCATATAGTATATAATGGGCCCTATATATTGTTCCACACAGTATATACTGGGTCCTCTAAATAGCTCCAAACAATATAAAGGCCCCATGTAGTATATAATGGGCCCAATGTATTGCTCCTCACAGTATATACTGGGCCCAATAAATTGTTCCATACAATATAATTGCCCCATATAGTATATAATGGGCTCCATGTATTGCTCTATACAGTATATACTGGGCCCCATAAATTGTTCCATACAGTATATTATCTCCATATAGTATATAATGGGCCCCATATATTGCTCCATACAGTATAATGGCTCCATATAGTATATACTGGGCCCCATACACAGTATTGCTCCATACAGTATAATGGCCCCATAGAGTATATAATGGGCCTCATATAATGCTCCATACAGTATATACTGTGTCCCATATATTGCTTCATACAGTACAATGGCCCCATATAGTATATAATGGCCAACATATATTGCTCCATACAGTATTATGGCCCCATATAGCATATAATAGGCCCATATATTGCTCCACACAGTATATAATGGGCCCCATATATTGCTCCATACAGTATATACTGGGCCCCATATATTGCTGCACAGTATAATTTCCCCTTATAATATATAAAGGGACACATTTTTGGCTCCATACTGTATATACTGGGCCCCATAAATTGTTCCATACAGTATATTATCTCCATATAGTATATAATGGGCCCCATATATTGCTCCATACAGTATAATGGCTCCATATAGTATATACTGGGCCCCATATACAGTATTGCTCCATACAGTATAATGGCCCCATAGAGTATATAATGGGCCTCATATAATGCTCCATACAGTATATACTGTGTCCCATATATTGCTTCATACAGTACAATGGCCCCATATAGTATATAATGGCCGACATATATTGCTCCATACAGTATTATGGCCCCATATAGCATATAATAGGCCCCATATATTGCTCCACACAGTATATAATGGGCCCCATATATTGCTCCATACAGTATATACTGAGCCCCATTTATTGCTGCACAGTATAATTTCCCCTTACAATATATAAAGGGACACATTTTTGGCTCCATACTGTATATACTGGTCCCATATTTTGCTCCATACAGTATATACTTGGCCTCATATATTGCTCCATACTGTATATACTGGGCCCCATATATTGCTCCATACAGTACTTACTGGTCCCCATATATTGCTGCACAGTATAATGGCCCCATATAGTATTTAATGGGCTCCATAAATTGTAAAATACAGTATAATGGCCCCATATAATATATAATGGGCCCCATATAATGCTCCATACAGTATATACTGTGTCCCATATATTGCTTCATACAGTACAATGGCCCCATATAGTATATAATGGCTGACATATATTGCTCCATACAGTATTATGGCCCCATATAGCATATAATAGGCCCCATATATTGCTCCAAACAGTATATAATGGGCCCCATATATTGCTCCATACAGTATATACTGAGTCCCATTTATTGCTGCACAGTATAATTTCCCCTTATAATATATAAAGGGACACATTTTTGGCTCCATACTGTATATACTGGGCCCCATAAATTGTTCCATACAGTATATTATCTCCATATAGTATATAATGGGCCCCATATATTGCTCCATACAGTATAATGGCTCCATATAGTATATACTGGGCCCCATACACAGTATTGCTCCATACAGTATAATGGCCCCATAGAGTATATAATGGGCCTCATATAATGCTCCATACAGTATATACTGTGTCCCATATATTGCTTCATACAGTACAATGGCCCCATATAGTATATAATGGCCAACATATATTGCTCCATACAGTATTATGGCCCCATATAGCATATAATAGGCCCATATATTGCTCCACACAGTATATAATGGGCCCCATATATTGCTCCATACAGTATATACTGGGCCCCATATATTGCTGCACAGTATAATTTCCCCTTATAATATATAAAGGGACACATTTTTGGCTCCATACTGTATATACTGGGCCCCATAAATTGTTCCATACAGTATATTATCTCCATATAGTATATAATGGGCCCCATATATTGCTCCATACAGTATAATGGCTCCATATAGTATATACTGGGCCCCATATACAGTATTGCTCCATACAGTATAATGGCCCCATAGAGTATATAATGGGCCTCATATAATGCTCCATACAGTATATACTGTGTCCCATATATTGCTTCATACAGTACAATGGCCCCATATAGTATATAATGGCCGACATATATTGCTCCATACAGTATTATGGCCCCATATAGCATATAATAGGCCCCATATATTGCTCCACACAGTATATAATGGGCCCCATATATTGCTCCATACAGTATATACTGAGCCCCATTTATTGCTGCACAGTATAATTTCCCCTTACAATATATAAAGGGACACATTTTTGGCTCCATACTGTATATACTGGTCCCATATTTTGCTCCATACAGTATATACTTGGCCTCATATATTGCTCCATACTGTATATACTGGGCCCCATATATTGCTCCATACAGTACTTACTGGTCCCCATATATTGCTGCACAGTATAATGGCCCCATATAGTATTTAATGGGCTCCATAAATTGTAAAATACAGTATAATGGCCCCATATAATATATAATGGGCCCCATATAATGCTCCATACAGTATATACTGTGTCCCATATATTGCTTCATACAGTACAATGGCCCCATATAGTATATAATGGCTGACATATATTGCTCCATACAGTATTATGGCCCCATATAGCATATAATAGGCCCCATATATTGCTCCAAACAGTATATAATGGGCCCCATATATTGCTCCATACAGTATATACTGAGTCCCATTTATTGCTGCACAGTATAATTTCCCCTTATAATATATAAAGGGACACATTTTTGGCTCCATACTGTATATACTGGGCCCCATAAATTGTTCCATACAGTATATTATCTCCATATAGTATATAATGGGCCCCATATATTGCTCCATACAGTATAATGGCTCCATATAGTATATACTGGGCCCCATATACAATATTGCTCCATAAAGTATAATGGCCCCATAGAGTATATAATGGGCCTCATATAATGCTCCATACAGTATATACTGTGTCCCATATATTGCTTCATACAGTACAATGGCCCCATATAGTATATAATGGCCGACATATATTGCTCCATACAGTATTATGGCCCCATATAGCATATAATAGGCCCCATATATTGCTCCACATAGTATGTAATGGGCCCCATATATTGCTCCATACAGTATATACTGAGCCCCATTTATTGCTGCACAGTATAATTTCCCTTTATAATATATAAAGGGACACATTTTTGGCTCCATACTGTATATACTGGGTCCCATATTTTCCTCCATACAGTATATACTTGGCCCCATATATTGCTCCATACTGTATATACTGGGCCCCATATATTGCTCCATACAGTACTTACTGGTCCCCATATATTGCTGCACAGTATAATGGCCCCATATAGTATTTAATGGGCTCCATAAATTGTAAAATACAGTATAATGGCCCCATATATTATATAATGGGCCCCATATATTGCTCCTTACAGCATAATAGCCCCATATAGTGTTCGATACGGTATAATGACCACATATAGTATATAATAGGCCCCATATATTGCTCCATACAGTATAATGACCACATATAGTATATAATGGGCCCCATATATTGCTCCATACAGTATATAATGGACCCCATACATTGCTCCATACAGCATAATGGACCCATATAGTGCTCCAAACAGTATAATGACCACATATAGTATATAATAGGTCCCATATAGTGCTCCATACAGTATATACTGGGCCCCATATATTGCTCCATACAGTATATACTGGACCACATATAGTATATAATAGGCCCCACATAGTGCTCCATACAGTATATACTGGACCCCATATATTGCTCCATACAGTATAATGGCCCCATATAGTATATTATGGGCCCCATATATTGCTCCATACAGTATATACTGAGCCCCAGATATTGCTCCACAGTATAATGGCCCCTTATAATATATAAATGGCCATTTTTTTTGCTCAATACTGTATATACTGGGCCTCATATATTGCTCCATACAGTATATACTGGGCCCCATATATTGCTCCATACAGTATAATGGCCCCATATAGTATATAATAGGCCCCATATATTGCTCCATACAGTATAATGGTCCCATATATTACTTCATACAGTATAATAGGCCCCCATATATTGCTCCATACAGTATAATGGTCCCATATATTACTTCATACAGTATAATAGGCCCCCATATATTGCTCCATACAGTATAATGGTCCCATATATTGCTTCATACAGTATAATAGGCCCCATATATTGCTCCATACAGTATAATGGTCCCATATATTGCTTCATACAGTATAATAGGCCCCATATATTGCTCCATACAGTATAATGGTCCCATATATTGCTGCACAGTAAAATGGCCCCATATAGTATATAATGTGCCACATATTTTGCTCCATACTGTATATACTGGGCACCATAAATTGCTCAATACAGTATAAGGGCCTCATATAGTATATAATGGGCCCCATATATTGCTCCATACAGTATAATGGCCCCATATATTGCCCAGGGGAGGAAATTGTGCAACCCACCTCGGGGTCCTGGGATCCCCCAGTACCCCTGGAACACTTGTGTGCTGAAGATATAGCGGTAGCAAAACAAATGCTGAGAGAATAGTGTCATGTGTTCTCCAAAGATGACTCTGATATGACTCTGATATAGGCAGTATCCCGTCATTGCATTTGAAAATCAATTTGAAAGACACGACCCCAGTAACCAGAAGTGACATGTCTGTGCTAAAACCATTACATTGTGAAGTGAAAGAATATTCACAAGATCTCATCAAGAGAGGTTGGGTCCAAAAGTCGAAGTCATCTTATTCCTCTCCAATTTTCTGTGTTAGGAAGAAGGATGGTACGTTGTGACTCTGTTGTGATTACTGGGAGCTAAACCGAAAGTGAGTACCTGATCGACACCCGATACCAAAGATCCAAGATATGACGGATAGCCAATCAAGAAGCACCTGGTTCTCTGTCCTCGATCAGAGTAAGGCATACCACCAAAGGTTTGTCGAAGAGTCCAGTAGACCTTTGACAGCATTCATCACACCGTGGAGATTATATGAGTGGATCTGCATACCGTTTGGACTCAGTTCAGCTCCAGCATAATTTCAGATGAGCATGGAGTCATGTTTAGAAGGATTGAGGGACGATATCTGCCAGCCGTACTTGGATGACAATGTGGTACACAGCAAAACCTTCCGGGAGCATGTTGAACACGTGAGGACCGTATTTCAACGATATCAACAACATGGAGTTAAGTTGACCCCAAAGAAGTGTGAACTGTTCAAAAGACAAGTCCGCTTTCTAGGGAAAATTGTGTCCAGAGAAGGATATACCATGGACCCAGCAGAAATCGCTCCTGTACTAACCTTAAAAGACAGGCAGCCCTCGACCGTCGGGGAGTTGATGCAGATATTAGGATTCCTCTCCTACTATCGTACTTACGTTCGGAACTTCTCCAGGATTGTCGCCGTACTATACCTCCTCTTGGGGGGGATAACAGAGACAACAACACTCACGGAGAAAAAGAAGAACGCGGGTAGGACATGGCTTAAAAGAAAGAACGCTGTTTCATCCCATCAGCCCATTCTCTGGACAGCCGACCACCAGGAGGTATTGGAAAAACTAGTAGACTACCTGGTAAAACCTTGGGATATCCTGATTTCAATTTACCATTTGTTCTTCATTGTAACGCTTCTCAAGTTGGACTGGGAGCTGCCCTGTATCAGCATCAAGATGGAAAAATGAGAGTGATCGGTTACGGTTCTAGAACGTTGACAGATGTCGAGAAGAAATACCATCTACATTCCAGAAAATTGGAGTTCCTGGCATTGAAATGGGCTATCTGAGAACGATTTAGAGATTAGTTCTACTAGAGGAAAGAGTTTGAGGTATGCACTGACAAAAACCCTTTGACCTATGTCCTTACTACAGCCAAACTGATTGCAACGGGTCAGAAATGGGTTGCTGAACTAGCTGACTTCAATTTCAGCATCAAGTACAGGCCAAGAAAATGCAATGTGGATGCTGACGGATTGTCAAGAATGCCACTAGAGCCTGAGGAGTTCATGCAAGAATGCTCGGAGGAAGTCAGTCTGGAAGCAATTGAGATCAGTACCCAAGCAGTACAAGCTTATCAGGAGGAAGACACACAATTATGGTATCCGTTGATGGTGGAAAACACCATAAAAACGAGAGCACAAGATCACCCCCGGTCTATTCAACAATTACCAAAACGGCAGCACAACGGGAAGATTAGATAATTGGTAGAATACTACTTTATGTGGACCAAAATCGGTTTCCAAGTAAACGAGAGAGAGCCAATGAGTCATCAGCAGTATCTGTTTTAATTAAAGAGTGGACGAAGCTCTACCTCACTGAAGACGGTATCCTGTATCGTAAAGGAGGACAAAAACGGCAGTTGGTACTACCCAGAGTATTCCATAGGTTGGTCTTCAAAGCACTCCATGAAAACATGGGACACCTGGGAGTGGAAAGGAAACCAACTTGATCCATGAACGTTTCTTCTGGCCGTACATACAGAGAGGTATTGAGAGGTACGTGACCAGGGAGTGTGCGTGTCTGAAACACATCAACACATCAACCCGGGCACCTATGGGAAACATCCAAACTACATATCCATTTGAGATGGTCTCAATAGACTTTCTACATCTCGAGACGTGCAAGGGTGGTTACTAATACATCTTGGTGGTGATGGACCATTTTACACGATTTGCTCAAGCATATGCCACCACCAATACATCGGGTCGAACAGCGGCAGAGAAGATCTTCAATGATTTTGCTGTGAGGTTTGGGTTCACTACAAGGTTACGCCACGGCCAAGAAAGAGAATTTGAGAACCAGCTCTTTGCCAAGCTCGGAAAGTACTGTAGAATTCAGAGATCCCACAAAACGCCCTATCACTCAGAAGGTAATGGACAAGTGGAATGTTTTAACCAAACATTATTGTCAATGTTGCGCACTTTAACTGCTGATGAGAAGAAAGACTGGAAGAGTTCTCTGTCAAAAGTGGTACATGCCTATAACTGTGCAAAGTCCAACGGGTTGCTCACCCTTTTTCCTATTGTATGGACGGTCGCCAAGACTGCCAATCAACATCATGTTCCATACTCCGGTGTCAGAGACTTACAGATTGTATCAGGAGTACGTTCGGAAATGGAAGGAACGGATGGCAGGGGCATACAATATAGCGCCCAAAGTAGTTACGCAAGGACTGAGCAAGAGTAATGAGTACTATGATCGAAAATGTTATGGAGCAGAATTGGCACCAGGAAGCCAGGTGCTAGTCAAGAAAGTACGTGAGAAAGGCGGTCCAGGAAAACATTCGTACTGGGAAGACGAGGTGTATGTGGTCGTAAGAAGAAAAGCTGATGACAGCCCAGTGTATGAAATCCGATTGGAAATGGGAGACAAGAAAACCAGAATAGTCCATCGGAATTTACTACTACCCTGTGACTATCTCCCACCACAACAAGACTTCCCAGAAGTAGACTGACATCGTCCGAGATTGACTAAAAGACCACCACAGACTGAAGCTCCGGAGGTGAATAGTGACCTTGAAAGTTCCGATGGAGAAGAACACACCATTGTATCTCTCGGACCAGCAAGGAGAGGGCTGTACCATCCTCAGGAGAGTTAACTAAACCCTGAGGCTCCAGAGTTCGTACCAAAGAGTATAGATGAAGTCCAATTCAGATCTGATGATCGAACACTGGCTCCTGAAGAGACCGATAGAGACTCAGGAGGAGCAAAATTACCAGACTGTGTGGAAACAAGCGACTCAGGAGAAGTACAGGAACTTACAGAGGCAGCTCCATGAGCATTTGAGGATGCACGGGAAATGAGTGCGGCGGAAGAAACTTCTGTGACCGAAGAACCCGTGGTCTCTGAGGAACAACCCACCAGGAGGATGTCGACGCGAGAAGTGAGGAAGCCCATGATGCTGACGTATGAGACACTTGCTGAACCGAGTCAAGTGCCAAGGACTGTCGACAGGAAACAGGTATCTCTGCCTGTGGACTAGGTAAGCCCACTTGAGTGGTATTCACCAACGTGAGGCAGTATTGAAGATGTTGCCTGGTGGAAAGACTTGTTTTCATGCTTTGATTTTCCTTAAAAGACTTTGTAGAAACAAAGAACTGTTAAAGCATAGAGAGAGAGAGCTGGTTGAAGACGTACGAAAAGCTCCAGCTGAAGAGATGCTGAGTGTTTTAATTGTGTTAATTGTTTATTTCTTATAGGCATCCTACAAGAAAAAGGTTATAAGATTAGGTTGTTATCAATGTTTATGAACGTTATACTAATTTCACAATGCCAATTTGCATATAAAGTTATTCAACTTTCACCACTGTCTCAGAATTGGTTAGATTGATCAATTAAGACGAATGTCGAGGACGACATTCAAAAAGGAGGGAAATGTGTGGCATGCAGAAGTAGGGCTGTTGCTTTAAAAGCATTCAGCAACTATTAGAAGTAACACAGGTACATGAGACAGGAAGTGTTGTGCTCCAGAAGCATCCAGCAACTAGAGGGTTTAACACAGTCACAGGAGAAGGGGAGTGTTTTAGCAGAGCCCCAGGGGGATTGTGGGGAAGTTGTGTACTGTCTGGCTGGAGCCAAAGAGAAAGGTGGTGTGTGTGTTCTGTATCTCACAGAAGCACCACTGCAAGTGAAAAGGATTCAAGTCAGGAGTGAAGCTAAGCACAGGTCAGGAAGAGTTCCTGAACTAACAGTGCAGAGTATTGTCAGGCAGACAGATAAGGACTGTAAGAAATGGTGTCACAGGGATCATCTCCCTCAGCAAACCCATCCCCCCTCCTCCATCTCCCTCTGCTGTAAAGAATGCTGTGTTCATTAATGTGCCTTTGCATTAGAACTGTGCTGTTCTGTACTACTGGGAAGACTGTGCACTGCTGTGCTGCTAAGGAAACTGTATTGTTTGTTACTGGAGTCTGTTGCTCATAAGACTTAACTTGCACTGGCTGTGCGGTTTCTTATTAAAAGCTACTGTTCTACCGTTTATAAGGACTCTTGTCAAGTGTGTCTGGTCACCAAGTGAAACAACCTACGTGTTTGTGCCTGAGGGTCAATACCCCTGTGTGCCTGAGAGAAGCTGCAGCACATGGTCTATGGTCTCCCTGAGTAACTGTTCCCCCAGGATGTAACCTGTTTCGCCCCTACCTGAACCTAGAGGCGTGCGTGTAACATGTATATGTTAAAGGGTGAGAATTTCCAACAATCCCATGTCTCAAACAATATTTAATACTAAGTTCTATATGGCATGTGATACTGAATATGTTATCTATGTTTTACAATGCCCATGTAAACTGTTATATGTGGGGAAAACAACTTGGGATTTTAAAACTAGAATAAACCACCATCGATATACAATTAGGAAAAAGAAATTAGATTTACCTATGTGAAAGCATTTTGTGGAATTGGGACAAAAATGGAAGGATCTTATGTAAGCACTTTATATATGTAATTTTTATGATGTGCTGGAATGTTTATTTATTGATATCATTGCTGCACCTATTTAATATATCAATATATACCATTGCACTGCTTGAGAAAGTTCCACACTTGGAACGAAACGTTGCCTTTTCACTATACTGTATATATATGTACAGTATATACTGTATATATATATACACCTATGTTAAAAATCAGGATGGTGGGCCATCCAAATCTTGCACCGGGGCCCAACTGCCTCCAATCACACCACTGTTTAGGGCCACACTGGCATCAACTATAAATCACAAGGTGCTTGAACATTATATTGCTTTTTGGGTGGTTTAGTGGAACAATTGTTATGTGGACTGATGGCAATTATATGGAGCCTGGTAACCACAGTATATAATTAATAGGAGGGGAAGGACATCTCATAATGTGAGTCAAATCATTCTGTATTTGCACAAGCTATTAAAATGTAAAAAACACATTTATGTATCTACAAGTGACATGGACGCCAGAACCCATCATATATAAAATGAGATGAAGGCCCGCCATACTGGTTCCATTTATGTGGCCTAGCAGAGCTGATTGTGCACAAATCTCTTGGTTTGCTTACAGGAACGTTTTACCTAAAGACAGAGGCAAGCTTGTGAGGAGCCATAGCACTCCGCAAAGGAAGGGCGGCAGCACCTCCTTATAAATTAAGCACCACTAGAATCAAATCAAATGGCACAGTTTAAACTTACCTGAGGGCGATAAAAAGATGTTCCTCTACCGAAATACAGCGCCTAATTGTTGTGTTTAGGAGCTAAAGGCCAGGATGAAGCTCCTCCAACAGGCGATCAATGGTTACAAGGTGCATGCGGCAAAATGAGAACAATTTGTCAGGGTTGCGCTGTAGCTCCCCATACAGCCAGTAAGAAGTGGCCTTTAGAGACCCGTTGGCTAAGCAGAGGATAAACCCATAGGTTGAAACGCCTCCTTGGATCCACATCACTCTGCGTAGATCTCCAAATCACATTGACACCACCGAGGTCTGAAGAACCCGCTCGCCAGGGGTGAAGGATAAATTAGCCATATTGAGAGCTTGGTCAATACATCAGACCAACAATGAGTATTCACTCTGGGATATCCCAGCAAAATGGATGTGGTCTAATCCTATGACCTTATTGGGGTTGTTTTTATAGGGTTAGGATCATAGAGGACCTTCATTTTATAGGAAATTGAAGCAAAACAGACTAGAAAATCAGACTAGAAAAACTGCACTCAGGGATACTGGAGGCTGTGACTCTGTTCACTCATGTGTTCAGGCTAATGAGGAAAGGGCTTTACATGACAGTAGATAAAGCTGAAGTCTTTCTGTAAAGCTGAAATCCCCCAGCATTCCCTGCCACTTCAGTGTCTGTGCGGAGCTTACTCTGATCATTTGCATTAATGAGATGTCATCAGCCTCTGTACATTCATCTGATATAGGAATAACAAAATACCTTTCTGCGTTACAAGAGCTCATCTGATTGGGAGCCATCAATCCATCCAGCTTTCTGATTGTTTCCAAAACTTACCAGCAGAATTCTAAATGCAGTTATTCACGTTTGAATCATCATCATAATAATAATAGAATGTGCTACAGTGGTTTCTACCTCTATTTCCTTGGTCCATTTTGTCGACCGAAGGACTTGCCAGTTTTTTACAATAGTATCAGCAGGAAATTATCATTAGATGACTAGTAAACCTGTTGCCAGGTAATCCAACATAGCCCCCACCACTGATTGGCAGCTTTCTGCCTATGCACAGTGTAGACAGGAAGCTGCCAATCAGTGGTGTGGGTGGTGATATACAGAGCTCAGCATTCAGAGAACCGCTAGATCTGCCGCAGATAAAACAGTGATGTTATTAAGTAGTAGCAATAAAATACAGCACTCCTGGTAATTGTAGGTCCCCGGATAGGATCCCAATCTGTATCAATCAAATAGTAGAAAGAATCCGTCACTCTGAGGTGAGTAGAGTGAAAAACGTGAATCTTTTATTGCAGTGGTCCATATGGACAGTGTGTATTACATGTAACGTTTCCATCATCAAAGACCTTTGTCAAACATATACTGTAGAGGCAACTGAATCGCCCTCCCTGGGCTATGGGGGATACTCGGAGCCGGGCCTTGCAGATGTCGCGGGGATGCAGTCGTGGCCTTGGCCCGTTCCGTGCCCAGGGCTGTCACATGAAAAATATGGGCAATTGGATGAGTGGTTGTTTGACTTCGCCACCTGTGGTTTCTGGTGAAGGCCACGAGCGCTGCAACAGTCCTCTGAGGCTGATGTTATGGCAGCTCGGTTTGGTACTACTCCCCACAGGCGGAGTAGGCCTCAGGGCAGTGATCAATGAACGATCTGTGTGGAGGTATGGTGGGTGCAGTGCCGCGCAGGAATAAACAAGCGGAGGCGGTGGATGAAGTCATCCTGGTCTTTACTCACTTTAGATGTACTTTCAGCCGCAAAGCTTCTCTCTGCTACACACGGCGTACTGCGGCCACCGGGTAGGGGGTTCAGCACTTCCCAGGTAGATCAAGGGCACCTGTCAAGACCCCGCTGGTGTGTTCCTCTCCTTTTTCTCTCCTCCCGCTTGTGTTCCTCCTTGGGATCCACTAAGCCGCCGGGCTTTTCCAACAGTGACGTGAAGTACACAGTCAGATATCGGGAGCCGGTCACCCCTCTTGCAGAAGGAATCCCTCTGGCTAAGCCAGAGTGAAGAATACAGGTGGCGACTCCGCTCCGTCCGTATTCCCCTGGGATCCTTTTGCCTGTGGAGCCTATCTCCTCTGCTCCCCTCCAAGGCCTTCTTAGAACAGGACCCTGACCGGGCAGAGAAACTGGTTAACCCTGACCCGCTCCTCGTCTCAAGGCCAGAGAACGAGGACCGTGAATCTTCAGCCAGCTGCAGACTCTTGCTGGACCCTGACAGAAGACCACAATCAAAAGACCTTGAACTAAAGATGGCCATTTATTATATATGGTTCTATAAGTGCTTCCTGTAAGTGTTTCCTCCACCCTCACCCACTACTTGGTTCCCCCTATCTTTGGTTACCCCCCATCTCCTCTATCCCGGGCCAGGGCAGCACCCTGGTGCATTTAGGCCCCCTACAGGACAGGAGTGGTGTAGTGTTGAGTGCGAAGTGGGGTTCTGAGTGATGCTCCATCCTTACTTGGGAGAGGAGATACCACATCTCTATCTGACGTGCAGTACCCCTGTGGCGACTGAACCCTCAGGGGCGCCACACAACAAATAAAAAAACAAAAGACTTAACATCAGAAATATAATACAGAACATGAAACTATAAAGATAGATATGACGTAATGCTTAAGTGAGGACCACAAGATCTGGCAGATACAGACACCAAGTCTATGAGCAATGGTGAAAAATATATATGTATTGCAGTTTGTAAGAGCCACCAAACAATATACATGAAGACCAGGGTTGGAGGTAGGCAGGTCCCTAACTCCAAAATATATATAGTGTAGAAGATACTATGTCTCTATGGGGAAATAAATATGCAGGGTACAACGCAAAATAGAAATAAGCAATACTTAACATGGGACTATAAAAAATGAAACAGATGGTACATAGAAGGTGGGGGGATTGAATGGTGGTCACAAAGAAGCCCCAAGTCCAAAGTCCACTGGAGAGTCCTGATCTAGAACTAATTTATCCCAAACTGTAAAATAAGATACAAAGCGGAACCTTATCATATACAGTACAGACCAAAAGTTTGGACACACCTTCTCATTGAAAGATTTTTCTGTATTTTACATTCACACTGAAGGCATCAAAACTATGAATTAACACATGTGGAATTATATACTTAACAAAACAGTGTGAAACCACTGAAAATATGTCTTATATTCTAGGTTCTTCAAAGTAGCCACCTTTTGCTTTGATGACTGCTTTGCACATTCTTGGCATTCTCTTGATGAGCTTCAAGAGGTAGTCACCGGAAATGGTCTTAGAATAATCTTGAAGGAGTTCCCAGAGATGCTTAGCACTTGTTGGCCCTTTTGCCTTCACTCTGCGGTCCAGCTCACCCCAAACCATCTTGATTGGGTTCAGGTCTGGTGACTGTGGAGGCCAGGTCATCTGGCGTAGCACCCCTTCACTCTCCTTCTTGGTCAAATAGCCCTTACACAGCCTGGAGGTGTGTTTGGGGTCATTGTCCTGTTGAAAAATAAATGATTGTCCAACTAAGCGCAAACCGGATAGAATAGCATGCCATTGCAAGATGCTGTGGTAGCCATGCTGGTTCAGTATGCCTTCAATTTTGAATAAATCCCCAACAGTGTCACCAGCAAAGCACCCCCACACCATCACACCTCCTCCTTCATGCTTCACGGTGGGAACCAGGCATGTAGAGTCCATCCGTTCACCTTTTCTGCGTCGCACAAAGACACGGTGGTTGGAACCAAAGATCTCAAATTTGGACTCATCAGACCAAAGCACAGATTTCCACTGGTCTAATGTCCATTCCTTGTGTTCTTTAGCCCAAACAAGTCTCTTCTGCTTGTTGCCTGTCCTTAGCAGTGGTTTCCTAGCAGCTATTTTACCATGAAGGCCTGCTGCACAAAGTCTCCTCTTAACAGTTGTTGAAGAGATGTGTCTGCTGCTAGAACTCTGTGTGGCATTGACCTGGTCTCTAATCTGAGCTGCTGTTAACCTGCGATTTCTGAGGCTGGTGACTCGGATAAACTTATCCTCAGAAGCAGAGGTGACTCTTGGTCTTCCTTTCCTGGGGCGGTCCTCATGTGAGCCAGTTTCTTTGTAGCGTTTGATGGTTTTTGCAACTGCACTTGGGGACACTTTCAAAGTTTTCCTAATTTTTCGCACTGACTGACCTTCATTTCTTAAAGCAATGATGGCCACTCGTTTTTCTTTGCTTAGCTGCTTTTTTCTTGCCATAATACAAATTCTAACAGTCTATTCAGTAGGACTATCAGCTGTGTATCCACCAGACTTCTGCACAACACAACTGATGGTCCCAACGCCATTTAAAAGGCAAGAAATCCCACTTATTAAACCTGACAGGGCACACCTGTGAAGTGAAAACCATTTCCGGTGACTACCTCTTGAAGCTCATCAAGAGAATGCCAAGAGTGTGCAAAGCAGTCATCAAAGCAAAAGGTGGCTACTTTGAAGAACCTAGAATATAAGACATATTTTCAGTTGTTTCACACTTTTTTGTTAAGTATATAATTCCACATGTGTTAATTCAAAGTTTTGATGCCTTCAGTGTGAATGTACAATTTTCATAGTCATGAAAATACAGAAAAATCTTTAAATGAGAAGGTGTGTCCAAACTTTTGGTCTGTACTGTATGTCAGGCCACTAACGGATGGAGCAGAACATGAGGAATGGGTGGGAAAGCAGGAGGGGTAGTTTTATTGTCATAAAAAAACAGAAGAGAGAAAGAGGTGGAAAATGAAACCATGCTAGGAGCAGATAAAAAGTGTAGAGGAAGGGAAAAAAACATAGGAAAAGACTGAATAAGAGGAAAGAAAAATACAATAAAAATGAAAATGAAAAAAAATAAAGGAAAAAATAAAATTAATAAAAAATAAAATAAAATAAAAAAATAAAGATGAAAAAAGGGGAAAAATAAAGATAAAAGATGAAAAATAAAGAAAAATAATGAAAAATGAACCATAAGGAATAAAAAATAATAGGTTATTCAGAAAGAATAAATAATAATAATCAAAGAAATTAAAAAATATGTAGCAGCCCGATGTGCTCCAGGTTCCTAAATACATGGGATGATGAGATTCCTGATATAAAATGGATCAAGAAGACTGTCCTCCTGTCTTGAATAATAAATACTTTGATCTCTGTAATATTCACATAATTCCGATACTTCAATGTCCTATATATTAATACTAGATGGTGGCCCGATTCTAACGCATCGGGTATTCTACAATATGTACGCGGCCGACCGGGTGCATCCAGCAGAGCGTTGTTTAAATTTGGCGCCAAAATCGCTGATTGGTCGCGGCCGGCAACCGCGACCAATCAGCAAAACGGTGTTTAAATTTGGCAGCAATATCGGTGATTGGTTGCGGGTGGCGGCCGCGACCATTCAGCGAACTGTGTTAGTGAGGACCGGAGAGCTTGTTTAAATTTGGCGCTAAAATCGCTGATTAGTCGCGACCGAGACCAATCAGCAAAACGGTGTTTAAATTTGGCGCCAATATCGCTGACTGGTCGCGGCCAGCGGTCGCGACCAATCAGCAGAGCGGGGTTTAGATTTGGCGCCAATAATGCTGATTGGTGGCGACTGCGACCAATCAGCAGAGCGGTGTTTAAATTTGGCGCCAATCTCCCTGATTGTTCGCTGCTGGCGGCCGCGACCAATCAGCAGAGCGTTGTTTAAATTTGGCGCCAATCTCGCTGATTGGTAGCGGCCGCGACCAATCAGCAGAGCGGTGTTTAAATCAGCGAACCGTATTACTGAGGACCGGGCAGCGTCGCCGTCCCTCCCTTCACACTTGCCGTCGGGAGATCAGCGGCCCAAGCAGCTGATCTCCCGACAGTAGCCGCATGGAGGTCAGCGGCGCCGCCCGTCGGGGTACTTGTGCTGCCAGCAGCGGGGAGATGAGCAGCTAGCGCCGCTCATCTCCCGGCTGCATCGCCGCTGACTTCCGTCCGGCAGATGAGCCGCTAACGGCCGCCATCTTTTTCTGAAATCCCGCGTCGCTGATTGGCCCAATCAGCGACGTGGGATTTCCTGGACAGACAGACAGGATAAGACGATTATATATATTAAATATTTTACTGTATTGCAGTTATCTATTGTTAAACGTGTGATACAATACCTGCAACATTGTTTTAAAATGGATATTTACTGATGTTTATAACAGGATTCGGATTTCTATCTTATTGCTGTATATTTGTAACATTTATTATAAAGAATTCTTCAAGAAACGAGTTTAAAAAAAACAATAATAATTCTGCACACATAGATATTCTCATAAGAAAGACAAAACCTCACTTTTATTTTCCTAAATATTCAGGGTTCAGGTTTATTAACGTTTTAAATTGACCGACTGCACTGGAGTTGTTCAATATTAAAATGAATAATCAAAAATGCAAATTGAGCACACAGTGCATATATATATATATTTATTTATTTATAAGCAAAAGTTTGGTTCAGCATCCTCCAAATTTGATATCTATCTATCTATCTAATCCAAAAATATGGAGGCAGCACACAGTTGAAGAAATTTTTTTTTTTATTATTTAATAGCCCATGTGGCGACGTTTCGGTCCAGTATTGTGCACCTTTCTGAAGCTACATGGGCTATTACATAATATAAATTTTTCTACTTCATCTGTGTGCTGCCTCCATATTTTTGGATTATATAAGAGGACTGGTATATAACAGGGGGCTTTTCACCTAAACTTTTTGCTTGTGCTGTTTTTTTATCTTATTTCTTATCTATCTATCTTATCTATCTATCTATCTATCTATCTATCCATCTATCTATCCATCTATCTCATTGTGAGGTGAGATCAGAATGAAAATGATGTCACAAGTGATGTGATGACATCACCGCATTCTATATCCCAGTGTTCCGGCCTAAGGGAAATCACTGCCTTACAGACTCCCAAGGGTGAGGCAGCCCCTTTTGTTTTTCGTCACGAACGAAGCAAAAATTGATTATAAAATGGATAAAGAGAGAAGAAGAGCCCATAGAGATCGGGTTCTCAGTGAGAGGAGAGGATTAAATGAAGAGCAGGTACCATTGTTCGCTATTGGGCGAAAAGGCTTTATACTACCGGACGTGGACACTGACGCCTCAGAAATGGCGTCCAAACGTCAAACTCTGGACAAAATGAGAAAGACCAAAAGACATGAGATCCTTACAGAGAGAAGGAAAATGGAGACCCTCATGGAGTCTCACTCTGCAGCCTCCGCTGAGCTTCAGAGGGCCATACTTATCTCCTTGAAAAAACTCGGAGATCTGGTCCCTGAAATACGGAGGAGGAACAAAGATGTCATCCTCAATAAGAGGAGAAACATCAGCGCAGAGTTAGAGCTGGAAGAGGTTCTCCAAGAGACACCGAGACAAGTGACATCCTCCAGATCTGAAAGTCTGGAGGCACCGAAACTACAAAGAGTGGCAGCCCAGAAGAGGATCAGGAACAGCAGAGACTGGGTTGTCCAATGTAGAAGACGTCTCATCTACGCTAAATCCATTATAAATGGGAATGGTGCATTGCGGAGGTCGAGGTCATCAGCTGAAAACATCTCCATCCCAGAGAACAAACAGCTGAGTGTTTCTCCACCAAACACATCACTGGATACAGATGGACCAGGTAAGATGGATCTGCTCAGTGTAATAAGACTGGGGGTGAGGAGGATTATACTCCTAATATTATGTACTGGCATCAATTATCAAAAGTGCAGAAAAACTGTCCTTGTTGCCCATAGCAACCAATCACAATGCAGCTTTCATTGTTCCATAGAATGTTAAGAGATGGAATCTATGTTGTGATTCGTTGCTATGGACAACAGGGACAGTTTTGCTATTGGACAGTTTTGATAAATGAGAGCCCAAATATTAGACATTTCCTGCTCATTTACATAATGCCATTTAAAATTATAATATTTTCTCTGGAGCTACATTTGTTAACCCCTTATTGACCAGGCAACCTTTTTTTTTCTCCCCCTCCTTTGAAAACCCATAACTATTTATTTATTAATTTTTCTGGCAATGTAGCTGTATGTGGACTTGTTTTTTTAGTGGCCGAGCTGTAGTTTTGAACATTATTTATTTTACCATTCAATGTTCTGGAGCACGGGGAAAAAGATTTAATCTGTGGTAAAATTGTGGAAAAAAAGTGATTCCAACATTGTTTTTTTCTAGATGTTCATTGAGTGGTAAAAATGACCTGACAAAATGATTCTCCATGTCAGTTACAGCTATGATACTGCTGAGCTTGCATAGGGGTTTCTAAAAAATACTTAAGAATTTTATTTAAACAAATGGTTTGTGTGGCCATGTTCTGAGACATTGGAACTGTGTGATTGTGATCGCTGGATGGAGATGTGTGAGGGCTTGATGATTTTTTGCGTGGTGAACTGTAGCTTTTATTGATACCTTTCCTGGGTAGACAGGACATTGTGATATCTTTTTATTGCAATTTTTTAGGTGGATACAGCGCCCCCCAAAAATGCAATTCTAATGTTTAATTTTTTTATCATGTTAGTGTTCACTGTTTGCAATATTTAATTTTATATTTTTGTAAATCAGACTTATGCGGATGTCGTGATACAAGATGTGCTTATAAATATGATTATAATTATGTCAATTTGGTGATTCAAATATTTTTTACATTTTCCCTCTTTTTAAACTATTTTTTTTTATTTACTTCACTTTTTAGTTTCCTTGGGGGACTTAAACCTGTGATTTTCTGATCGCTTGTACTGTATACTGTGGTAGAACTGTATATAGATAAATTGACATTCTCGTATGAAATTAAGCCAGGCTGGTCTTAACACTAGGCCAAAAGTGACAGACTGGGGCTTTCAGCAGTAGGCCCAGGTAGTCATTTTAAACAATTGACCCCCTGCAATAGTGTCCTGGGGGGTTAATAGGTGCTGGTGCACTCAAATCGGCAATAGCTTCATTTAAATATCACTGTCAGCATTGAAATGGTTAAACTACAGTAATTGGAGTGTGCTCCAGTCGCTGCAGTTAAAGGCAAGTGTCAGCTATGTAATACAGCCAGCATCTGCCTGATATGGTGCATGCTCAGCTAATGAGCCCGCTTCATACATTTTATGCACAACATGACAAACATTTCCATTATGTGTTCGCAAAGGGTTTAATATATCTTGTATTTTCTCAGCAGATGGAGGCCTTATGATACCCCCTGACATAGCAGACATGCCAGCAGAAGACCACGGTGATGCTAGAATCTGTATTTCACCCCTGAGAGAAGTGGTCAACACTAATAATACTATTGACTTTGACAGCCTTGACTTCCAGAAAGTTCTTGGAAAGGGAGGCTTCGGAAATGTAAGTGTGAATTTATCCTCCACCATGTTCATCAATGTATCCTGCACCAGATGCACAGGAGGGTTGTACATATTCATTACAGGATTCTCATATGTAATGATATATGAGATAAACTAGTGAACTACTACACACTAATAGATGGGAGTTTGGTCTGATCTGTTGTGATTTTTCTCCAGGTCATCTTGGCATTAGATCTGGTTAATGAAGGACTTCAGGCCATTAAAATCATGGACAGAAGTTATTGTAGAGAGGACATATTCTCTACAGAGCTAGAAGTCCTGAGAATGGCAGCAGGATGCCCCTACCTAATGACTATGCGGGCGTTTATGGAATCACCATTGGAGTATGTGATAGCCATGGACTATATGGCCGGAGGAGACCTGTTTGACCACATGGCAGATTCAATGCTGTTTAACACAAGGACAACAAGGTAAATGTCTTATACTGAATATTAATAATCCGTTGCCCTCGCACTGTAGTCCTAGAGCAATGGACAACGACAACAGGAGAAAATAATGACATGAAAAGGACACGTGTGTGATCTCCTCATGTTCTCTGTATGATTGTGCATGTAACCACTGAACCATCCTTTCTACTCCACAGACTCTTTGCGGCAGAGATGGTGTGTGGACTCCAGTTCCTGCATGAACGTGGCATCATACATCGGTAATCATTTCACCTTCATAAATCTGTCACCTGTGACTCTCTGTTGTCTCCTTACATATCTATTGTAGAAAGTTCTTTCCATGAATTGTCCTCACAATCAGTGTCTGCTCCTTCTCCCTGCAGTGACCTGAAGCCAGATAATATCCTCCTCCAAGACACCGGACACATCAAAATCTCCGACTTTGGCTTAGCAGCCATGAATGTATTTGAGGATGGCATAGTGAAGAACAAGGTTGGCACTAAGGGTTACATAGCGCCCGAGGTAAGGAACATCTCTGTGTGATTGATGCCAATAGTAGGATTGAGGGATAATCTGATCCCAATGTATCCTGCTGATATCTAATCACAGACCGGTCCTCATAGTCTCTGTGTGTAAATCCCCTTCCCGGTATATTAAGCTCCTCTCCAATCTCATGTTTCCACAGATAATGGACAGTAAAGGCTACAACCATCTGGCAGACTCCTTTTCCTTCGGCGTCATCTTATATATAATGAGTGTAGGTGACCAGCCATTCTATTGCAAAGGCACAATGGATGAATACCACCAGTCTCTGCGTGATGACATCCCTTATTTTCCACCTGGGATCTGCTGTCATACCATGGACATCATAAAAGGGGTGAGTAAGATCAGATGGATAAGTATGATGGGGGGATTACTAAAAGAGATAGAAGATAAGATGGGAATAGTCCATAGACATTGTGTAAAAACTTGTCAGTAATAATACATAATATAATGACTAATGGTCTCTATCATTTTCTAGCTTCTCTGCAAATCTCCATCTGCCCGATCTGCCATTACATCATCCATCAGATCGCATCCGTTTTTCTATTCTATAGACTGGAGCGATGTGGAGTCCGGCAGAGCCGACCCACCATTCCCATATTGCTATGTAAGTACAACACATACAGACATCCATAGTGTTATCACTACCCAGTAACACACTTACCCACTATACACCTTATCGCTATATCCCCCTAGTACTGTATATACTGTATGTGAGGGGCTGATTCTCAGACGTGTATATTTCTCTTCTTACAGCAGGAGTATTAGGCTGATAAAAATCAGCCCCATTCCAGCAACATCCAGGAATGAAGATTTACATTAATCGGATGAGACAATTACACTGGACTTTCTTATTTACCGGACTGTGACAAACCTACCAAGCTTCCACCACATAACATCCAAGTAGATTTGAGCACCAAACATCCAGGGATTTATTCCGATCGCCATATTTGGGGTCAGGAAGGAATTTTTTTCCCTTGATATGAGGATGATCCAGCAACGAGTCCTCAGGGTTATTTTTCGCCTTCCTCTGGATCAACATAGCAAGTAATTAAAGGCTGAAATTGAAGGACTTCTTTCAGCCATACTTGCTATGTTACCATCTGGACGACTCATCTACAATGTGGTGGTAAGGAGACGACTACAAGATATGGACATAAAGAAGGAAGCGGCTGCTCCTTCTCCTACTTGGCCATGTACAGACACAAGGAAGCGGCTGCTCCTTCTCCTACTTGGCCATGTACAGACAGAAGGAAGCGGCTGCTCCTTCCTCTACCAGGCCATGGTCAGACAGAAGGAAGCGGCTGCTCCTTCACCTTCCTGACCATGGTCAGACAGAAGGCCATATGGCTAATCGCGATGCTGAAGGAATCCAGGAAAACTCCAACTATACAGATCACAAGTCACACATTCCTGCTCTTCTCCTCTCTCATGTGTGATCCAGACCTGGATGTCCAAAAGCGGCAAAAGTGTAAGCCGAGGCCTGAGGAGCAGAATCATCTGCTCCTTTCTATAGAAAGTCACTGTATCTACACACTTTCTTTTATCATCATTGCAAATTTGTAACAACTTTATTGCACAAATATATATATATGTATATATAAAACATCTAAGTGTCTTTTGTGCGTTTGGTTAAATTCTTCTCATATACAGACCTGCTTTTTGTTATTTTTATTAATATCATGATAAGGACAAGGTATTTTGGTGCCTTAGGCAAATGAAGCCTATGGTGACCCCCACCAAAGGAATAGGCAAGAAACTGAGGTAACAGGACCCCTAATACTGCACCTCCTCCCTCCGATCAGTCCGATAATAATCTCTGACGACCACTTCCACTCAAATTATTACTTTTCTCACCAAAAAAATACCAGCACAAGTAAAAAAAATGTGGCGTACTTTAGGGATGAGGCTTAAAAGGGAGCGCAATGTCAAAGTTCTATATAGAATCGTTCATTGTTTGTGGACCAATTACACATTACAAGGGACAAATAGCGATATTCATCCCTGATATTCTATATTTTAAATGTCCTACCCAAGGATAGTGATGGAAACTAATATAGCTGTTAGTATAATGGAGGCCGTGGGTTTCAATTAAGGTCATGTGACAGATGACCTTAATTGAAAGAATGAAGTGATTAACCAGAGTCAGCATGGGTTTGTAACTAACAAGTCATGTCAGACTAACTTAATTTCCTTCTATGACAGAATCACTGACTGTGTGGATCAGGGAAATGCTGTAGATATAGTATATCTTGACTTCAGCAAAGCATTTGACAAAGTATCTCACACCATCCTTATTGAAAAAATGACCAAGTATGCAATGGACCAGGCAACTGTTAGGTGGATTCATAACTGGCTTAGTGATCAGACTCAAAGGGTGGTTGTAAATGGCTTCACATCCAACTAGATGAATGTCTCAAGTGGGGTACCACAGGGCTCCGTCCTGGGACCTGTATTGTTCAACATCTTTATCAATGATTTAGATGAAGGAATTGAGGGTAAACTGATTAAATTTGCTGATGACACAAAGCTAGGAGGGATAGCTAATACTAGAGAAGAGAGAGAGAGGATTCAAAAAGACCTAAATAAACTGGAGCAGTGGGCAGCAACCAACAGAATGGTTTTTAACAGGGAAAAATGCAAAGTACTACATCTGGGCAATAAAAATGAAAAAAGCATATACAGAATGGGAGGAATAGAGCTAAGCAACAGTACATGTGAAAAAGACTTAGGTATACTAATAGATCATAGACTGAACATGAGTCAACAGTGTGATGCAGCAGCAAAAAAGGCAAATACAATTCTGGGATGTATTAACAGAAGCATACAGTCTAGATCACGTGAAGTCATTATCGGTCTTTACTCCTCTTTGGTCAGACCTCATCTGGAATACTGTGTACAGTTTTGGGCACCACATTTTAAAAAAGACATAGACAAACTGGAGCAAGTTCAGAGAAGAGCGACCAGAATGGTGACTGGTCTGCAAACCATGTCCTATGAGGAACGGTTGCAGGATTTGGGAATGTTTAGCTTGCAAAAAAGAAGACTGAGAGGAGACTTAATAGCTGTCTACAAATATGTCAAGGGCTGTCACATTGTTGAAGGATCATCTTTATTCTCATTTGCACAAGGAAAGACTAGAAGCAATGGGATGAAACTAAATGGGAGGAGACACAGATTAGATATTAGAAAAAACTTTTTGACAGTTAGGGTGATTAATGAGTGGAACAGGCTGCCACGAGAGGTGGTGAGTTCCCCTTCAATGGACGTCTTCAAACAGAGGCTGGACAGACATCTGTCTGAGATGATCTAGTGAATCCTGCTTTGAGCAGGGGGTTGGACCAGATGACCCAGGAGGTCCCTTCCAACTCTACCATTCTATGATTCTATGATTCTAGATGCAACTTGTAACAAAACTGATGGCGTTTCTAGTGCCGTATTCCTGTGTGGCGCCATCCTGTAACAGAGAACACACCGGAAGTAGCCTGCGTCTTGTTGGAGTTACCGGCAGGGGAGGGAGCTGATTACAGCTCTTTTGCTCTTGTCCTGGGCAGCGCTCAGATTGTCTTAAAGAGGCAAATACAATTCAGTGCAGAGAGGGAGCGACAGGCGGTGAGCGGTGTTAGTGACTCACTGAATGCCTGTGACTGGAGGAAGGGACCGAAACAATGTCATTTTTTTTTTAAACTGAGCCCCCTCGGGGAGACAAGGGGTAGCGCCCTAGGCTAGTGCCTACCCTGCCTACCTGTCGAACCAGCCCTTATTATGAATCATGTTTGATAATTTTTTTGTGATCTTTATTAATTCATTCTTCGTTCACTTTTTTCCTAATAAATACTATAATCAATGTAGTCTTGACCTATATTTATATCTGTATATGGGCACTTTGTGGTGGTAACAAATCCACATTGTATCAATTTTTCAAAGACCCCGGTGCTGTCATCTTTTTCATATGTTTTTATTATTTTCGAGGAGCTTTTCCAGCCTAATGGCAATGTGCCCAGGGCATTCTGGTTAATACCAGATGAAGGGGAACGCAGTCTCCATTATTTGATTGGACTAAACATGATAGGATGAGATACACAGCTCAGCAGACTGTATTATTTGATTGAACTGCACATGATAGGATTAGATACACAGCTTAAAGGGAAACCGTCACCAGAAATAACGCTATTAGCCTGCACATATGGGGTTAATCTGCAGGATAACAGCGTTATTATGCTGCCCGGCGCCTGCACTCAGCCAAATACGTGCAGAATCAAAGCTTTCCTGTATTATAAAAACACATTTAAAATACAGCTTCAACATCTACACCAAAAACACATCAAATAAGGGAGAAAATTCATAAAAAAGGCAGCGAAAATGCAATAATGAGTATTTACTCTCTGTGTGAACTCGGCCTTAAAGACACCAAAAAAGCCAGATGTCATATAGTGATGCTTATGTAAAAATGAAAGAGTTCTGACTAATGTGGCGTCCCTGCAGGTCCAGTTGCCACAGAGGTACTGCATCTCACCCAGAGGTGTGGTACCCCACTCTTAGGTAAGGATGGAGTACTACCCAGGACCCACACATCTACATCCAACACTACACCACGCCAGACCAGCAGGCGGTGCAATATGCACTTGTTCACTGCGGAGCCCTGTCCCTGGCTGGAAGGGGGGGAACCAAGAGAGGGGGAACCATGTAGTTTGTGTGGATGGAGGAAGAAGTTCAGTAGAGCACAGACTTGGAGTCAGGAGAAAGAGTTGAGTGGAGAGGAGTCTGTGAGAGCTCAGGAGGAGCTCTGCTCAGGAGAGCAAGGAGGAGAGAGAGAGAGAGGAAAGAAGAGAGGAGCAGTGAGGAGGGTTCCAGGAAGACAGAAGGGATCCCAGAGGCACGGCGAGTGCAGAGGCAACCCGTGACCCCGAATTCACGCTGACGTGGAGGGATCAGGCTGCAGAAGGGGACCGGCCCCAAACTAGTTGAGAACAACCACTCTCAGCTAGCCAACCGGAGGCAGCAGCATTTTCAAGGTGTTGCAGCCAAAATCCACAATTACATCGCCGAAAAGGTGGCCGCATAGGGTCCAGGGGACTGAGAGCACGTCGCCCGACAAGACCCGAGGCCACTAGCTTGGGACACTGATTGTGAGGTGCAGGGCAGGAGGGTGAGAGCCAGCGCAGTGAGACGACCGAAAAAGGTACATAGAACGGGGTCCCGTGTAAGTGCTCCTGAGATACCTGAGGGTTTGCTGGACCCCTACCCCGGAGGACACAGGACGATGTTACACACCGGTAACTGTAACCTGGAGTCTTGAACAACTGTGAGTAAAACCTGAAGACCCACTGTGTCCTTGAATAATTGATGCGCCATCAACTGCCCTGCACTACACTGCACCGACAACATCTACCTCATAAAATCACCATCTACACTGCCCTGGAGCTAAGCTCTGCCTGTGGAGAACTGAACCAACTTTGCTGCGTCACCATCGGCTCCAGTGGATCTGCACCGCAGCAGTAGCCCTATATAGCCGCATACCACAGGTGGCGTCACAAAATATTATTCTCCAAAAACTTTATTCCCGTTTTACTTTTCCTTTAATTGACCGCTCTGGGTTGCGGACCGGGTCACCGCCACCATGACATCCCCAGCATCGACCGACCCGGCTACCGAGTACCCCACGGCCCAGGGGGCGCTTCAGATACAACTAAAAATGACAAAAATAAATCCAAGTCCCAATTTGAGATGAGCGGATCGATTTGCAAGACTCCGGTTCATGTTCCAGGGCAGTGGCACCTGGCAGGTAGACGGGAGGCCTGCGGATCTCTTACATTCGGAGTCTCTAGGACAGCCTTTGATTTGTCATGACTGTTATGACATCATCAGTCTGTAAAAAGTTGACTGTAAAAGTTTGAAGTTGTGAAATAGGACCTGCTGTACTATGAATGTTATGTGTTGTATTTAAGTTGATTTTCTCCCCTAGAATTAATGCAATCTTTTCCACTCTGATTCCTGCAGAATTTTAGAGAAAAACCTCCTTATAAATTGGAGTTGTATATACAGTTGACACCAGAAGTTTACATACACTATATAAAAAGACACATATGCATGTTTTTCTCAATATATAACTTGAAATCAGAATAAACCTTTCCCATTTTAGGTCAATTAGGATTACCATAATTTTTAATATTTGCCAAAATGCCAGAATAATGAGAGAGAGAGAATGTTTTAAGGCATTTTTATTACTTACTACAAAGTCAAAAGTTTACATACATTTCATTAGTATTTGGTGCCATTGCCCTTAAACTGAATGACTTGGATCTGACTTCCACAAGCTTCTCACAATAGTTGGTCGGAATTCGGGCCCATTCCTCCTGACAAAACTGGTGTAACTGATCCAGGTTTGTAGGTCGCCTTGCTCACACCTGCGTTTTCAGCTTTGCCCATAAATTTTCAATAGGATTGAGATGAGGGTTCTGTAATGGCCACTTCAAAACATTGACTTTGTTATCCTTAAGCCACTTTGTTAGCATTTTGGCAGTATGTTTCTGTAACATACCTGGCGGCGTCCTTGCATAGTGGTCCATCTCCCACTGTGCAAGAGCGCGCACTTGATCTCCAGTCCAGTCTGCTAGCCTGGCTTCCCTCCATGCTGTTTGCTTGCCTCTGTGTCTGCTGCTTAAGGGCGGCGCCCGATCACTTCCTGTTTCTTGTACCTGCTGCAGGCACACCCCTTGTGTGTTCTCAGCCTATTGCTGTCTGTCATCTGCTATTTAACCCAGCTACTCCAATGAATCCCTGCCTGAGCATTGTGTTTCATTCAGTGTGGTCTTTCACTCTGATTGTGCCAGGTCCCCTTCTGTGTTCTCTTGTCTGCCTATCCTGGAGGCTGTATTTCCAGGCCTGTCTGAACACGCTCCTTGCCTGTTCGTCTCGCCTTCTAGGGGCCGCATACCTAGACCCGCTCCTGTATCTTGTCTGTCCTGTCTGAACACGCTCCTGGCCTGTTCCTCCCACCTTCTAGGGGCTGCATTCCTAGACCCGCTCCTGTATCTTGCTACTGTGTCTGTTCTTGTCTGTATACTCTTCTAGCCTGTTTTCCCGTGTTTCTCTACGTCCGTACCTTTCCTTTTTCTGCACAGTCTGAACTCGTACCTAACTCCTGCTCGTTGTCACTGTACTCCCGGTTGTGAGTTTGTGGTCCACTCGCTACTTCACTGCAAGTACCCTGTGGGTATCTGGTTCTGCCTTTCCCTTCCTGTCTGTTCCGTGTGAACAGAGCCCTGTTCTAGCCTGCTCTGCCTTTGCTCACTGCTCCGGCGGTTCTAGCCTGCTCTGCCTTTGCTCACCGCTCCGGCGGTTCTAGCCTGCTCTGCCTTTGCTCACCGCTCCGGCGGTTCTAGCCTGCTCTGCCTTTGCTCACTGCTCTGGCGGTTCTAGCCTGCTCTGCCTTTGCTCACCGCTCCGGCGGTTCTAGCCTGCTCTGCCTTTGCTCACCGCTCCGGCGGTTCTAGCCTGCTCTGCCTTTGCTCACCGCTCCAGCGGTTCTAGCCTGCTCTGCCTTTGCTCACCGCTCCGGCGGTTCTAGCCTGCTCTGCCTTTGCTCACCGCTCCGGCGGTTCTAGTCTGCTCTGCCTTTGCTCACCGCTCTGGTAGTTCTAGCCTGCTCTGCCTTTGCTCACCGCTCTGGCGGTTCTAGCCTGCTCTGCCTTTGCTCACCGCTCCGGCGGATCTAGCCTGCTCTGCCTTTGCTCACCGCTCCGGCGGTTCTAGCCTGCTCTGCCTTTGCTCACCGCTCCGGCGGTTCTAGCCTGCTCTGCCTTTGCTCACCGCTCCAGCGGTTCTAGCCTGCTCTGCCTTTGCTCACCGCTCTGGCGGTTCTAGCCTGCTCTGCCTTTGCTCACCGCTCCGGCGGTTCTAGTCTGCTCTGCCTTTGCTCACCGCTCTGGTAGTTCTAGCCTGCTCTGCCTTTGCTCACCGCTCTGGCGGTTCTAGCCTGCTCTGCCTTTGCTCACCGCTCCGGCGGATCTAGCCTGCTCTGCCTTTGCTCACCGCTCCGGCGGTTCTAGCCTGCTCTGCCTTTGCTCACCGCTCCGGCGGTTCTAGCCTGCTCTGCCTTTGCTCACCGCTCTGGCGGTTCTAGCCTGCTCTGCTCTTGCTCACCGCTCCGGCGGTTCTAGCCTGCTCTGCTCTTGCTCGCCGCTCCTGGCGGTTCTAGCCTGCTCTGCTCTTGCTCGCCGCTCCAGGCGGCCTTGTCCTGCTCTGCTCTTGCTCCGAGCGGCCTTGTCTTGCTCTGCTCTTGCTCGCCGCTCCGGGCGGCCTTGTCTTGCTCTGTTCTTGCTCGCCGCTCCAGGCGGCCTCGTCCTGCTCTGCTCTTGCTCACCGCTCCGGGCGGCCTCGTCCTGCTCTGCTCTTGCTCCGGGCGGCCTTGTCCTGCTCTGCTCTTGCTCGCTGCTCCGGGCGGCCTTGTCCTGCTCTGCTCTTGCTCGCCGCTCCAGGCGGCCTCGTCCTGCTCTGCTCTTGCTCGCCGCTCCGGGCGGCCTCGTCCTGCTCTGCTCTCGCTCGCCGCTTTAGGCGGTCTCGTCCTGCCCTGCTCTCGCTCGCCTCTCTGGGCGGCCTCACTCTGCTGTGTTTGTCCGCCACATCTGTGGTTCTGTTCCTGAGTCCCACTGTGTACTGGGTCCTATCCCGCCTGTGTTCCTACCTGCTAGCGCCTCCCTGTCTGCACTCTAGCCGTGCTTGCCTGTACCCCCCTGCCTGCATACCCGCCTGCTTGCATACCAGTCGTGCCTGCCTATACCCACCAGTCTGTGTGCCAGCCTAACCTGTCTGTTCCTGTATTCCCCTGTGTGGGTCAACAGCTGTGTCCGGGGTCTGTCCTGGAGTAGCACCTGGTCCCTCTGCTCGGTTCCTCCTTGGTGCACTGGCATCGTATGCCGTCGTGCGACCCTGGTCGGATCGGGTGAATACCTAGTTACGCCCCTCCAGGCATTCACTCTCCGGCATGGTCCAGTGGAATCGCACGCACACGCCGCTCAGCCCGGGCGTGTGCATTACAGTTTCAGGTCATTGTCCATTTGGAAGACGCATTTCTTACCAAGCTTTAACTTCCTAGCTGATGTCTTGAGATGTTGCTTCAGTATTGTCACATGATCTTCTTTTCTCATGATGCCATCTATTTTGTGAAGGGCACCAGACCCTCCTGCAGCAAAACAACCCCACAACATGATGATGCCACCCCCGTATTTCACAGTTGGGATGGTATTCTTAGGCTTCCAAGCTTCTCCCTTTTTCCTCCAAACTTAACGATGGTCATTATGCCTAAAAAGTTCAATTTTAGTTTCTTCAGACCACAGGACAAGTTTCCAAAAATTAAGGTCTTTGTTCCTGTGTACATTTACAAATATTAATCTGGTTTCTTTATGTTTCTTTTGGAGTAATGACTTCTTCCTGGCAGCATGGACTTTCAGCCTATGTTGATACAGTACTCGTTTCACTGTGGATATTGACACAATCTTATCAGCTTCTGCCATCATCTTCACAAGGTCTTTTGCTTTTGTCCTTGGATTTATATTCACATGTTGGACCAAAGCACGTTCATGTCTGGGACACAGAACCCATTACCTTCCTGAGCAGTATGAATGCTGGACATTCCCATCTTGTTTGTACTTATGTATAATTGTTTGTACAGATGAGCGAGGCACCTTCAGGTATCTTGAAATTGTACCCAAGGATGAGCCAGACTTGTGAAAGTCCACATTTCTCTTTCTGATATCTTGGCTGATTTCTTTACACTTTCCCATGATGCTACACAAAAAAGAAGTGTGTTTCAGGTGTGCATTAAAATACATTCACATCCAAATTGTTTTTGCTCTTAATCCTGATTATTTATATCTATAACGCCACTGCTTAAAACCGTGGTCAGACGTGATATGATATTACTTCTGTAATAATCGTGACATTTTTTGGAGCATGCCAAATTTTACCCTCCATTTAAAGTCTGCAAGTTATGTGTTGCTCAACATATTCACACTTGGTCGCTGACCAATGCCACATCTATAAGGCCACTGCCTAAAACCATGGTCATCAGACATTATCCGA
Source organism: Phyllobates terribilis (assembly GCF_046119375.1). Lineage (NCBI taxonomy): Eukaryota > Metazoa > Chordata > Amphibia > Anura > Dendrobatidae > Phyllobates > Phyllobates terribilis. Next base: position 4,125,590 of record NW_027362894.1, read on the forward strand.
TATTACTGCTGTAATAATCATGACATTTTTTGGAGCATGCCAAATTTTACCCTCCATTTAAAGTCTGCCAGCTGTGTGTTATTCATGCTATTCACACTTGGTCTATGACCAATACCACATCTATAAGGCCACTGCCTAAAACCGTGGTCATCAGACGTCATCTGATATTACTGCAGTAATCATGACATTTTTTGGAGCGTGCCAAATATTACCCTCCATTTAAAGTCTGCCAGTTGTGTGTTGTTCATCCTATTCACACTTGATCGCTGACCAATACCACATCTATAAGGCCACTGCCTAAAACCGTGGTCATCAGACGTCATCTGATATTACTGCAGTAATCATGACATTTTTTGGAGCATGCCAAATATTACCCTCCATTTAAAGTCTGCCAGTTGTGTGTTGTTCATCCTATTCACACTTGGTCGCTGACCAATACCACATTTATAAGTCCACTGCCTAAAACCGTAGTCATCAGACGTTATCCGATATTACTGAGGAGATAATCGTGACATTTTTTGGAGCAAGCTACATATTACCCTCCATTTAAAGTCTGCCAGTTGTGTGTTGTTCATCCTATTCACACTTGATCGCTGACCAATACCACATCTATAAGGCCATTGTCTAAAATCCTGGTCATCAGACGTGATCCGATATTACTGCAGTTATAATCGTGACATTTTTTTGGAGCGGGCCAAAAATTACACTCCATTTAAAATGGGCAAAACGCTTGGCAAGGGACAGTGAAGTGGACGTAATGGTGATGGTGCACGCAAAGGCCTATGCCGTGGGCAAGCTGAAATTATGTCTGCTGAGTGAGCACAACAAGCACCCACATCATGGTCACCCTATCTTCCTGTCCCACTTTGTAGGGGGCAGCGGAACCCCACTCTTAAAGCCAGAGCAGTGTGAAAAGGTTGTTGGTTGGATAGCATATAATGCTTCCAGTCACTTTGCCACCACCACCACCGTCTTTCACACTGTCCAGTCTCAGTAGCCATGAGTATGGACTACATATTCCTCACCCTGATCCTCCTTACTCCCACTATGCCGAGTGCCCAGAGACAACTGATCCCACACTTGAACGCTCAGAAGAGCTGTTTACTTTCCCATTTATAGATTTGGGCCTCTCTCCTGGCCCGTTTCAAGTGGGGCAAGAAGAGATCACATGTAGCTATGCCCAAATATTTGAGCAGCCATGGTTACATAAAGGCGACGGTCGAAAAGTGCAATTACTGTCGCAAGAGGTGGATGATGATGATGAGACACAATTGCCAGCGAGTCAGAAGGAGGCCCAGGGTGCATACGGGGAAGACGAGGTGGGACATTAACATGAGGAAAGTTGCCAGTCCAACTGTTAGGTCTTCCAGAGTCTGGCTCTTTTTTAAAAACTGTCCAGTTAACCCAAAAAAAGGCTATTTGCAAAATCTGCCATGCCAGCATCATCAGGGGCAGCAAAACTACCAGCCTGACCACCACCAGCAAGCTCAGGCACATGACAGCAAAGCACCCGACTAGTAATGCCAGAGTCCAGAAACAGTGTCTAAGGGTGACAAAACTGCCTGTACCGCTGTTGTGCGTGCACACCAATCCTCTGTCCATGGTGCAGGCAAAGATGCCTCCCGCCCTGCACCTGTAGTTTGACACTCACAACCACCACCATCAGCAACCACGTGCACATCCTTGTCCCAGGGCTGCATTCATTTGTTCCTGCCCCAGTCCTTTGAACGCAAGCGCAAATATGCAGCCAACCACTCACAGGCCATAGCACTAAACTGCCACATTTCTAAAATGCTTGCACTTTAAATATTGTCTTTTAGGCTCGTGGAGACACAATCTTTCTTCAACCTCATGGTGGCGGCCATCCCTCAGTACTCGGTTTCCAGCTGCCACTATTTCTCCCTGTGTGGTGTCCCTGCCTTACACAAGCACGTGTCCCAGATCATTAGCCGTGCCCTCAACAATGCAGTTACAGGGAAGGTCCACCTAACCACGGACACATGGACAAGTGCTTGTGGCCAGGGACGATACATCTCGCTGATGGCACACTGGGTTAATAGGGGAAGCCGGGACCCAGTCGGACGGAACACATCCTCCTGACGCCAAGGATTGTGGGCCCTGGGTCAATCAGGGTTGCCCCTACATTATAAAGCTCCTGCACCTCCTCCTCCTCTTCAGCCTCCATCTCCGAAATTAGCAGCACTGCATCGGCCAAGTGGCAACAGGCTGTGCTGAAGCTGATATGCTTATGGGACAAACCGCACACCTCTATGGTGTTGTTGACAGCTTTAACAGAGCAGGCAGAACTCTGGCTGTCACCGCTGCACCTACAGCCAGGCATGGTGGTGTGTGACAATGGCCAGAACCTGGTGGTGGCTCTGAAGCTTGGCAACCTCGCACAAGTACCATGCCTGTTCCATGTGCTCAACCTAGTGATTCAGCGGTTTTTCAAAACTTACCCGGATCTGCCGGAGCTGGTTGTCAAAGCAACCCCACAACATGATGATGCCACCCCCGTATTTCACAGTTGGGATGGTATTCTTAGGCTTCCAATCTTCTCTCTTTTTCCTCCAAACTTAACGATGGTCATTATGCCCAAAAAGTTCAATTTTAGTTTCTTTAGACCACAGGACAAGTTTCCAAAAATTAAGGTCTTTGTTCCTGTGTACATTTACAAACATTAATCTGGTTTCTTTATGTTTCTTTTGGAGTAATGACTTCTTCCTGGCAGCATGGACTTTCAGCCTATGTTGATACAGTATTCGTTTCACTGTGGATATTGACACAATCTTATCAGCTTCTGCCATCATCTTCACAAGGTCTTTTGCTTTTGTCCTTGGATTTATATGCACATGTTGGACCAAAGCACGTTCATGTCTGGGACACAGAACCCATTACCTTCCTGAGCAGTATGAATGCTGGACATTCCCATCTTGTTTGTACTTATGTATAATTGTTTGTACAGATGAGCGAGGCACCTTCAGGTATCTTGAAATTGTACCCAAGGATGAGCCAGACTTGTGAAAGTCCACATTTCTCTTCCTGATATCTTGGCTGATTTCTTTACACTTTCCCATGATGCTACACAAAAAAGAAGTGTGTTTCAGATGTGCATTAAAATACATTCACATCCAAATTTTTTTTTGCTCTTAATCCTGATTATTTATATCTATAATGCCACTGCTTAAAACCGTGGTCAGACGTGATATGATATTACTTCTATAATAATCGTAACATGTTTTGGAGCATGCCAAATATTACCCTCCATTTAAAGTCTGCAAGTTATGTGTTGTTCAACATATTCACACTTGGTCGCTGACCAATGCCACATCTATAAGGCCACTGCCTAAAACCATGGTCATCAGACATTATCCGATATTACTGCTGTAATAATCATGACATTTTTTGGAGCATGCCAAATTTTACCCTCCATTTAAAGTCTGCCAGCTGTGTGTTATTCATGCTATTCACACTTGGTTTATGACCAATACCACATCTATAAGGCCTAAAACCGTGGTCATCAGACGTTATCTGATATTACTGCGGTAATCATGACATTTTTTGGAGCGTGCCAAATATTACCCTCCATTTAAAGTCTGCCAGTTGTGTGTTGTTCATCCTATTCACACTTGATCGCTGACCAATACCACATTTATAAGGCCACTGCCTAAAACCGTAGTCATCAGACGTTATCCGATATTACTGAGGAGATAATCGTGACATTTTTTGGAGCAAGCTACATATTACCCTCCATTTAAAGTCTGCCAGTTGTGTGTTGTTCATCCTATTCACACTTGATCGCTGACCAATACCACATCTATAAGGCCATTGCCTAAAACCCTGGTCATCAGACGTGATCCGATATTACTGCAGTTATAATCGTGACATTTTTTGGAGCGGGCCAAAAATTACACTCCATTTAAAATGGGCAAAACGCTTGGCAAGGGACAGTGAAGTGGACGTAATGGTGATGGTGCATGCAAAGGCCTATGCCGTGGGCAAGCTGAAATTATGTCTGCTGAGTGAGCACAACAAGCACTCACATCATGGTCACCCTATCTTCCTGTCCCACTTTGTAGGGGGCAGCGGAACCCCACTCTTAAAGCCAGAGCAGTGTGAAAAGGTTGTTGGTTGGATAGCATATAATGCTTCCAGTCACTTTGCCACCACCACCACCGTCTTTCACACTGTCCAGTCTCAGTAGCCATGAGTATGGACCACATATTCCTCACCCTGATCCTCCTTACTCCCACTATGCCGAGTGCCCAGAGACAGCTGATCCCACACTTGAACGCTCAGAAGAGCTGTTTACTTTCCCATTTATAGATTTGGGCCTCTCTCCTGGCCCGTTTCAAGTGGGGCAAGAAGAGATCACATGTAGCTATGCCCAAATATTTGAGCAGCCATGGTTACATAAAGGCGACGGTCGAAAAGTGCAATTACTGTCGCAAGAGGTGGATGATGATGATGAGACACAATTGCCAGCGAGTCAGAAGGAGGCCCAGGGTGCATACGGGGAAGACGAGGTGGGACATTAACACGAGGAAAGTTGCCAGTCCAACTGTTAGGTCTTCCAGAGTCTGGCTCTTTTTTAAAAACTGTCCAGTTAACCCAAAAAAAGGCTATTTGCAAAATCTGCCATGCCAGCATCATCAGGGGCAGCAAAACTACCAGCCTGACCACCACCAGCAAGCTCAGGCACATGACAGCAAAGCACCCGACTAGTAATGTCAGAGTCCAGAAACAGTGTCTAAGGGTGACAATACTGCCTGTACCGCTGTTGTGCGTGCACACCAATCCTCTGTCCATGGTGCAGGCAAAGATGCCTCCCGCCCTGCACCTGTAGTTTGACACTCACAACCACCACCATCAGCAACCACGTGCACATCCTTGTCCCAGGGCTGCATTCATTTGTCCCTGCCCCAGTCCTTTGAACGCAAGCGCAAATATGCAGCCAACCACTCACAGGCCATAGCACTAAACTGCCACATTTCTAAAATGCTTGCACTTTAAATATTGTCTTTTAGGCTCGTGGAGACACAATCTTTCTTCAACCTCATGGTGGCGGCCATCCCTCAGTACTCGGTTTCCAGCTGCCACTATTTCTCCCTGTGTGGTGTCCCTGCCTTACACAAGCACGTGTCCCAGATCATTAGCCGTGCCCTCAACAATGCAGTTACAGGGAAGGTCCACCTAACCACGGACACATGGACAAGTGCTTGTGGCCAGGGACGATACATCTCGCTGATGGCACACTGGGTTAATAGGGGAAGCCGGGACCCAGTCGGACGGAACACATCCTCCTGACGCTAAGGATTGTGGGCCCTGGGTCAATCAGGGTTGCCCCTACATTATAAAGCTCCTGCACCTCCTCCTCCTCTTCAGCCTCCATCTCCGAAATTACCACATCAGTAGGAAGCTGGAAGCACTGCAGTACTGCCTCGGCCAAGTGGCAACAGGCTGTGCTGAAGCTGATATGCTTATGGGACAAACCGCACACCTCTATGGTGTTGTTGACAGCTTTAACAGAGCAGGCAGAACTCTGTCTGTCACCGCTGCACCTACAGCCAGGCATGGTGGTGTGTGACAATGGCCAGAACCTGGTGGTGGCTCTGAAGCTTGGCAACCTCGCACAAGTACCATGCCTGGTCCATGTGCTCAACCTAGTGATTCAGCGGTTTTTCAAAACTTACCCGGATCTGCCGGAGCTGGTTGTCAAAGTACGCCGTCAGTCTGCCCATTTCGGAAAGTCAGCTACAGCTTCCACCACCCTCGCTGTGCTTCAGCAGCGCTTGCAGCTTCCAGCTCATCAACTGGTGTGTGATGTCACCATACAGTAGAACTCAACCTTGCATATGTTGGGGAGGATTTGTGAGCAGCAGAGGGCAGTCGTTGAGTACCAGCTTCAATACGCCTGTCGGTATTCAAGTCAGCCTCCACACATAAGAGCTGATGAGTGGGCATAAATGTCTGACATCTGTGCCATCCTCCAAAACTTTGAGGACTCCATCAAGATGGTGAGCGGCGATGACGTCACCATCCTTCTTCTCTGTCTAATGAAACGCTTGTTGCTCACAATTAAAGAGGAGGCATTGCAGGCGGAGCATGATATGGAGCAAGGAACTATACAGGTTGATGCTACACAGCCTAGCCTCATCTCATCTCAATGCAGGTTGGGTGATAATGAGGAGAAGGAGGAACAGGAGGAGGAACAGGAGCTGGTTTCATGCGCTACAGATGTTACTACCCACACAACATTCATACCGCCTGGTCAGCGTGGATGGCGTGAGGAGAGGGAGAATGAAGAGGTGGAAAGGTGGAGGATGAGGAGGAGGAAAGCATGGACAGTCGTCCTCTTTGTCAGGAAAGGGAAGTCTTGGCTGTTGGCAGTCTGGCTGTTAGAATCTATGTTGTTTTACTATCGGCCATCTTGTTGTGGTTTGCTGGCTTCTAGTCTTTTCCTCTGGTGCTGGGTGTCTTGGTCACGTGATCTCTTCACTCTTTATTACTTAGCACCTGTCTCCCATTCCATGCTGCACATCAGTGTTGTTACGCTTGTGCTCTGGCTAAGTAGCCTTGTTAAGTTCTTTGTGCTTTGGACAATTGATTGCTTGGGACTTCTTGTTCCACCAGTTTTGTTCCCTTTTATCTTCGTTTCTGCAACTAACTTTTCTGTTAGGAGGTCTCCAGTTTTGCTCCCAGTCCTTAGATCTTTTAGGGACCCCTTTTCCCCTTCCTTCATGTCTTCGTTTGAGTTCAGTGCAGGAGTTTAGGTGCGGCTATTCATAATAGGGCACCCACTCCAGCGTAGGGTTAAGCTGAGTCTCCGTGAAGGGACAGCTTTTCCCTCCTATTCCTTAGTTCTAAGTTGCAGTACATAACAGTATGTCCCGCCCTGTTTAAAAAAAAAAAAGTTTTTTTTTTTTTTCTCCTCTCCTCTTCCTGGGTTATCTTCAGTATGTGTACCATCCAGGAGCTTGCTCAATGCTTGAAAGGATTGACTCTGGAGGTTGCCGATCTTCAGCAGTACATGAGTAAATACCCTGCAGAATGCTATGAAGAACTTAAGGTAGGATTACCTGAGTGTTTCTCGGGTAAACAACAGAATTTTTTTTCATTTAAAAACGCTTGTTTGTTGTATTTTCGGCTCAGACCTAAATCTTCTGGGAGTGAACTACAGTGTGTAGGCATTATTATTAGTGATGAGCGAGCACTAAAATGCTTGGGTACTCGTTGCTCGGGTCGAGCACATTGTAATACTCGGGTGCTCGACCCGAGCAACGAGCCCAATGTAAGTCTATGGGAAACTCGAGCATTTTTCAGGCGGCTCCACCCGGCGGTCTGCAGAGGGCCTAAAAATTTCCCAAATCGATGGGAACAGTGCCCAAATGACATGGGAACAGCATGGGGAAGACCCCTGGAAGCATTTCTGACTCCCAAGTCACTGCTGTCAACAACGTTGTCAGAGTATTACGCCACTTTTACGGACTCACAATAAAACATACAAAAACAAAACCAAAATGGATTTTCCTGGGAAATATATTAAGGAACATCCTTTCCAGGGTAATGACTTGTATATATGGCAAAATAAATAACCAAAACCAAAAATACTCCTCCACACATTGGGCTATGTTCACACGTAGTTTTTGATGCGATTTTGCACTTCTGCATTGCTTTCAGCAAAGACAAATGCATACACTGGGAAATGTCATTTTAACATTTTACAACCTTATCTGGCCATGTGGTGTGTGACACATCATCAGACACATGCATACAGTGCTGAAAAGACATGGGACCAGCATGGGGAAGACCTCTGGAACCATTTCTGACTCCCAGGTCACTGCCTAAAAGTGTGCCCATCATAAGTGATTCTTGGCGCATGCGAAGATGCCTCCCGCCATGCACCTGTCGTTGCAGACATCACCGTCCACGTCCTTGTCCCAGTGCAGCATTCAGTTTTCCCTACCCCATTCCTTGGAATGCAAGCGCAAGTATGCAGGCAGCCACCCACCCACAGGCTGCAATACTATACTGCCAAATTTTTGACAGCTGCTTGCACTTGAAATGTGGCCTTTTAGGCTCGTGGAGGCGGAAGCTTTTCATAACCTCATGCCTGCGGCGGCCGGGTGTCCATACTCGGTCCCCAGCCGCCACTGTTTCTCCCGGTGTCGTCTCCGCCTTCCACAAGCATGGGTCCCACAACATTACCAGTGCCCTCCCCAGTGCACTTACTGGGAAGGACCGCCTAACCACAAACACGTGGACAGGTGAATGTGGCCAGGGACGGTATGGAGCCACTCCACAGCTTTTTTTGCTGAGAGTTGTATTTAGCTCGGCGAAAGGTCTGGCATAGAGGGAAACCATATCTATTCTGGGTGTCATTTCTCCGTCACCAGGTTCCGGACATTGACACACACGACCATGCCTGGCTGTATGTTCAGCGGTGAGAGCCACAGATCAGACTGCTGTGTTACAGCTTTCAACAACTCTGCAGCGCTGGGCGGTTTGTCAATTAAGTATTAAGCATGTTATCTTCAGCACAGCCTGTTGCTGCTTGGCCAAGACAGTGCTGCAGTGCTGTCAGCTTGTGACTGATGTGGTCATTTCGGAGATGGAGGAGGAGGTGCATGAGCTGAACAATGTGATTACATTGTTGCTAAATTGGTGACGCTGTTTTTTATACTAAAGAAAGATCCTATTGTTTTGTTTTTTTTTATGTATTTTTTTAAGACAAATGCATTCACCGGGAAATGTCATTTTAACATTTTACAACCTTAGCTGGTAATGTGGTGTGTGACACATCATCAGACACTTCCTGTTTTATTTATGATGGAGGGACTCTGAAAGTCATAAAGCCTATTTTTATAGGGACATCAGACGGCCCTTACTATTCTTAAAAGGCCAGCAGTCGGCCCTAGCTATTGTTAGAGAGCCATCAGCCGGCTATGCTTTGTTGTTCCCATTATTAACAAGTGGGTCTCCTATACTGTTATAGCTTATCCAGTGACTGCAAGGGCTGCCAGAAATTTGGATGCAACCCAATACCCCTTTGAAGAGACATAGAGGAGGGTCTCAGTAAAAAAATGTTCCCATTATAAAGGATCGGGTCTCCTATAAGTGGTAATGCCCATGCTGTGACTGCAAGGGCTGCCAAAATTTGGGAAAAACCCCATTAAGAATTTAAAGACACATAGAGCAGGGCCACAGTAACAAGGTACGACATGTTCCCATTAGAAAGGAGAGGGTCTGCTATACAGTTATAGGGTATGCAGTGAGTCCAGCAGCTGACAATTTTAGGAAAAACCCCACTAAGAATTTAAAGACACATGGAGCAGGGCCACAGTAACAAGTACGACATGTTCCCATTAGAAAAGAGAGAGTCTGCTATACAGTTATAGGGTATGCAGTGAGTCCAACGGCTGACAATTTTAGGAAAAACCCCACTAAGAATTTATAGACACATGGCCCCGGAGCTGGGCTCACTGAGTGACAGGACACCGCTCCTGAGCTCAGCTCCGGGGCCCGCTCGCTGGTGCGGCTCATTATCCCTGGCTCCTCAGCATCAGCGGTCAGAGAATTAAAGCTAGGGACACATAGGACATGTGAGTATAAGGATTTTATTATTTTATTCTTATTTTTACAGGTGGACACTGCGGGAGCAGACACTACTACCCTCATCATTGTCTCCTGCTGGTGCTGATCGCAGCACCGGTAGGAACCATGATGAGGGCAGTGTTCAGCACCCCGCGCATGGGAACAGTGCTAACTGTACAGTGATTCCCAGGCACCGTTCCGTGTGATCTTGATGCTGCTCAGGGGTGGCACATGGTTGCCACATGTGACACACAGGGAAACATGAGACACGGATATCTCTGGTACCGGTTTATACCGAAATATATGGACATGTGAAACCGGCCTAAATCGGCTGCGAAAAATCCTCCGAATAAACAAACTGCTCAATCGTCAGGTGAAATGATCTTTTGGCATGCACACAACATTATCATTCTTGGCACAAGACTTGTGCTGCCGAGAACAATGACAGCCAATGAACAATTGTCTAATACAGATCATTCAGAGTGTATCTGAAGCGCAGTATTCCTGTGTAAATTGTCTATTAACCCCTTAGTGACTGAGACAATTTGGACATTAATGACCAGGCCAAATTTTTGAATTCTGACCAGTGTCACTTCATGTGGTAATAACTCTGGAACGCTTCAATGGATCCCGCTGATTCTGAGACTGTTTTTAGTGACATATTGTATTTCATGATAGTGGTAAAAAATTTTGATACGACAATTTGGTGAAAATGTTGAAAATTTTGCAATTTTCAAACTTCTAATTCCTATGCCTTTAAACCAGAGAGTTATGTCACACAAAATAGTTAATAAATAACATTTCCCATATGTTTACTTTACATCAGCACAATTTTTAAAACATATTTTTTTTTTGTTAGGAAGTTAGAAGGTTTAAATGTTGACCAGTGATTTCTAATTTTTCCAACAAAATTTACAAAACTATTTTTATAGGGACCATATCACATTTGAAGTGACTTTGGAAGGCCGATATGACAGAAAATACCCAAAAGTGACACCATTCTAAAACCTGCACCCCTCCAAGTCCTCAAAACCGCATTCAAGAAGTTTATTAACCCTTCAGGTGCTTCACAGGAACTAAAGCAATGTGGAAGCAAAAATGAAAATTTTTTCATAAAAATTTTACTATAGCCCCAAATTTTTTATTTTCACAAGGGTAACAGGATAAAATGGACCACAAAATTTGTTGTGCAATTTCTACTGAGCATGTTGATTCCCCATATGTGGGGGAAAACTATTGTTTGGGCACACAACAAGGCTTGGAAGGGAAGGAGCACCGTTTTGACTTTTTGAACACAAAAAAGACTGAATCAAGAGTGGATGCCATGTCACATTTGGAGAGCCCCTGACATGAAAAACAGCAGAAACCCCCACAAGTGACAGCATTTTGGAAACTAGCCCCCTCAATGAATAACACATTTAGATGTGAGAACAAATTTTTTTTTTTTTTTACAAAAACACTGTTTTAGCACCAAATTTGGACCCAACAATTTGTTCTGCAATTTCTCCCGCATGTGGCAGCATTCTATATGTGGATATACACTACTGTTTGAGCACCCGGCAGGGATCAGATGGGAAGGAGCGCTACTTGGCTTTTAGAACGCAGATTTCTTTTGAATAGATTATGGGCTCCATTAGTTTAGCCCCTGAGGTGCCAAAACAGCAGAACCCCCACCCCCAGGTCACCCCATATTGGAAACTCCACTACCTAAGGAATTCATCTAGGGGTGTAGTGAGATTTTGAACTCATGGATGCCTCACAGAATTTTATAACATTGAGACATGGAAATTTGTTCTCAGTAGCGATCTGGGAGTCAGAGATGCTTCCAGGGGTCTTCTCCATGCTGTTCTCCTTCCATTCAGCACTTTTACCATCCATTTCATCATTTTCAGTGCCCCCCAGACCTCCTTGTAGGGTCTTCTGGAAAAATGCTTTGATTTCTCATTGACGCTCATTATACTCGTTACTTGAAATGAGCATCCAAGCATTAGAAATTGTTTAGGTCGAGTAACGAGCATCTGAGCATTTTAGTGCTCACTCATCTCTAATTTTTACCTGTGGATTTTCAGCATTTTATGCAATGCAATGCAATTCTGACTTTAAACTCTGAATGTCCACAAGAAAATTGACATGTTGAGGATTTCAAACACACACGGCTGGTCAGTTTACGCTATGTAAAAAAAAATTAAACAGTGGACCCCAGGATGGGGGACATTATACAAGGAAGGGGCCTAGGATGGGGGTTATTATACCAGCAAGGAGCCCAGGATGGGGGACATTACACCAGGAAGGGGTTAAGGATCAGGATTATTATACCAAGATGGAGGTCATTATACCAGGAAGGGGCACAGTATACCAGGAAGGGGTCCAGGATGGGAGAAATTATACTAGGAAGGGGCTGGGAATTCTGGGACATGGTTATACAATGGAGGACATTATAACAGGAAAGGGTCCATGATGGTGTCAGGATGGTGTACAATATTACAGTAAGGGGCCCAGTACAGGAGACATTACACCAGGAAGCCCCCATGATGGGGGACATTATACCAGGATGGGTGACATTGTTACACGAAGGTACCAGAATGTGGAACATTATTACAATAAGGGGTCAAGGACAGGGGACATTATACCAGGAAGAGGCTCAGGATGGGGGACATTATTACTGGAAAGGGCTCAGGATGGAGGACATTTTACCAGAAAGAGTACAGGACAGGGGACATTATACAACCCCTGGCAAAAATTATGCTTGGTCTGAAAAAAATTACCCTTACTGAGTACCACATTTTTAATCTTGATTTCTTTTAGTGTTTCTTAAAGCCCTAAAGTTGCCATTTGAAATGACTTTAGTTTTGTGCCATGTCTGTGATCTGCTTTATTTCAACAACATTAAACAACTGAATGAACATCCTCCGAGCCCGGTGATTCCATAATTTTTTCGAGGGGTTGTAATAGGAAGAGGCAAAGGATGGAGGAAATTATACCAGGAAGAGGTGTAGGTGGAGGTGACGCGCCCCCTGGGCCGTGGGGTACCAGGTGCTGGGCCTATGGATGCCGGTATGGGGGATATCACGGTGGCTGGCCCGGTCCGTGACCCAGTGTGGTCAGTAAAAGGGGGAATATGTATAGGGGATTTGGAAAGTTCTGGAGCCGTCCTCTGGAGCTGGTGTTACGGCAGCAGGGATGGTGTGGCTCTCCACAGGTAGAGCTAGCTCCAGGGCAGCGTGAGGTGTAATGGATGGTGGTGCAGGGAGAGACGGCAGGATGGTCCCGGAGGAAAGAAGGACACTCACACGGGGGTAAGCTTCTGTACCTTTACTGGTGATGTTGCAGGCACGGTCCAGGGTACTCCGGACAAGGGCGCACTTTTGGACTCTCCCTAGTGAGCGGGTATAGGGCCTCCTGATCCGTGGCTTTACTCGCTAAGCTTCTGACCTGCCTGGAGCTAGGCCTAGCTTGGTTGCTGTCTCTCTTTTGCACCTGCTGACCTGGTGGTAGGGTCTACTCTTGCAGATCACTCTCCCTGGATGCTGGGGCCTCCGTGACTCCTAGCCCTGGTACTGCAATCAGTATTTGGTGAACCTGGGACCTGTAGTCCTCCAGGGGTTCCGGTGGTTCCTACTGGGTATTGAGGGTCCCTGTAGGCGCGGACCCGGTGTCCGGTATATATCTCGGGGTGAGCCTGGTAAGCTCCTCTGCCCCCTTGGCTACTTCTTCCTTCTCCTCTATCCTTCGGCCACACTCAGGGCCCTCACTAGGCCTTCACACGTGCTGTAGGCCTTGGCTCGCTAAGCACAGCAGCCAACTTGCTGCCTCTTCGCTGCTCTCTGAGCGTCAGCACGCTCTCTGCTCAACTCTGAGCTCTGTCCCTCTCTGTGTCTGAGAGACTCACTAACTAGACTGAGCTGCCTGGCTCCACCCTCCCTTTATATATCCCTGAAGGACTCCCTCTGGTGGTCTGAGGTGGTAGGGTGGAGGTGTGTGAATGTGTGAGGGCCTCTTGTGGAGAAGTCCATCCATGCACCCTTCTGGGTTCTGTGGCACCAGTGCACAGCAGGGCGCCACAGAGGGACATTATTACAGGATGGTGGTCAAGATGGGGGACAATATTAAAGAAAGCGGCCAGGATGGGGAATATTGCAAAATCATTGCAAAATGAGCAGAAATGCAGACATGTATTGCACACTTAGGTATAGTTGTGAGAAGAACCAAATTTGTTTATATTATGTGATGTATTGGAATTTATGAATGTGTCTATCATAATGCAATGGCAATCTGAACTGTGGGTACAGTATAGAAAGTATAGAGTAGTAAAGGCACAGACAAGTGATGCGAACAAAGGATGATTATTTCCTCCATCAACAGATGACTTATGAAATAATAATAATAATAATGAAACAATTTATATAACATAACCATTATATCCCTAAATGTATTACACTGTAGTAAAACAGATAACCTTTCCTAAGGCTAGGGTCAAACAAGCATATATGTCTCATCCAAGGGAATTGGGTCGATTAGACAAATCACACTCTGATAAAACTCTAATTAGAGTTTTATCAGAGCATGATCATAGTGTGTTCCGATTCTGTTGGATGAGAAGATGGAGAACAAAATTTCTCCATCTTCTCCATTATGTCAGTCCATGAAAATCGGACTGCACTCAAATGTAATCTGATTGCAGTCCAATATTTTCCTTCGACTCATAGACTTGCATTGCCAAGTGCGCTCCGAATTTTGGATCAAACTAGTACATGCTGCAATTGTTTTCCTCGGACCAGCTCTGTCTGAGAAAAAAATCTGACATTTGCACAGCCCTATACAATAATAATGATCTAAGTGCGATCCTATGTTTTGTTGGATCACACTAGGACTGATAATACGGTTGTCTGCTCAAGCCCTTAGAATAGGTCATCAATGTAAGAGTGATTGGGGTCTGACACACAGAAGCCCCACACAGGGCCAATTGTAGCTTTTCTGCAATCTAAAGGTCCGTTTACATGAACTGGCCAGTGGCACTATATGAACGCTGATCAATAAACTAAGTATCAATGGTTGTTTCAGTGGCAGTTTACGCAGGCAGACCAAAGCAAACGATGAAAACTGAGTGATCGATCATAGTTCTCGGCAGTGTGAGACCTGTTTATCCAGGACGATGCCAAGCTGAGAATGATGATCTTTTGTTTTGCACAAAATATAATTTCCCCCGATGAATGAGTGTTTTACTGATTTATGGAATGATTGGCAGCCTGATTACACGTCAAGAGAACAGTGAAACCAGCGTTTTGAACAATGCTTGCTCCTTACTAAGTGGTTTGTCCCTCACTTAGGGGCATCTCCATTTATACTGTGATCGATTCTTATAATTGTTATTATTGTTTTTGCCGTTTTCATTTAAGGTATTTATTTCTATCATAATTCTGGATGATTACATCGATATGAAATGTTTTGCTGTAGTTTAATCATGGTTCTTTGAATTTCCCCATCATGTCTGGTGTAAGTAGTGACATTTGTTGTCCTATATTGCAGCCCTGTCTGCCTGTGAGATGGAAGCTGAGAGGAAGCTGCAGACGTGTCAGTTATAAGCGCACACAGCTCTGCAGTGAGATCAGGAGAGCAGAGAGCGGCCATCACACATCACACTGGGAACTCCCCTTCATGTGAGATAAGGAGGCAGAGTTATCTTCCAGGCAGCGTCGTCCCCAGAGCCAGGAAGAGGTCATTTACATAAAGTGATAAAAGATGATTTATCAGCAACAAGGCATCAGATATGAGGCATACAGGCATCACTCTCCTCTGCAGTCCATAACCTATATGCCCATATTAATAGTTTACAGCAGGCCAGAATTGCTAATCTGGCGCACCGGGCATTTTCCCAGTGGTCCACGGATGTGTGCATTGTAGTAGGCCACGGGGCCCGCTGATCCGGCCACCGGCCTGCTGATCCGGCCACCGACCCGCTTTTCTGGCCGCTGGCCCCTTAAATCTGGAGGCACAGCCGGGATTGGGGCGCTCTGCGCCTGCACGCAGGGTTCACTATTTGAACCGCTGCATGCGTCACATATAAGAACACATCAGCGTTCTCTGTGGGAGGAGAGCGCGATCCTCTCTCCCGCCTTTACAACACCGGCTGCAGCTGTTGGTGCAGCGCAGCCCGGTGCCGTACCGAATCAGGAAGCGGATCTCTGCAGCTCTGCTCCTACCTGGGTGAGTACAGTGGCATGATGATGTATGCTGTTGTTTAGCCAGTAAAAAACATGTTTCTGGTACCCAGGGGTGGGGGGTGGGGGATGACCTCTGGGGCTGGGGGCTTACATATGGGGCTAGGGGCTGACCTCTGGGGCTGGGGGATTACTTATGGGTCTGGGAGCTGACCTCTGAGGCTGGGGGCTTACTTATGGGGCTAGGGGCTGACCTCTGGGGCTGGGGGATTACTTATGGGGCTGGAGGCTTACTTATGGGGCTGGGGGCTGACTACTAACTTCCGGGGCTGACTGATGTGTTTATGGATCTGTGATACATATTCAGCAGTTGCTGTGTGTCCTATGTGATGTATATGTGTCTCCTGTGATGTGTGTTTCATAATATAGTATAATGTGGTCTTAATTATAATGTAAAGTTGGGTATATACATTACAGACCAAAAGTTTGGACACACCTTCTCATTTAAAGATCTTTCTGTATTTTCATGACTATGAAAATTGTACATTCACACTGAAGACATCAAAACTATGAATTAACACATGTGGAATTATATACTTAACAAAAAAGTGTGAAACAACTGAAAATATGTCTTATATTCTAGGTCCTTCAAAGTAGCCACCTTTTGCTTTGATGACTGCTTTGCACACTCTTGTCATTCTCTTGATGAGCTTCAAGAGGTAGTCACCGGAAATGGTTTTCACTTCACAGGTGTGCCCTGTCAGGTTTAATAAGTGGGATTTCTTGCCTTATAAATGGGATTGGGACCATCAGTTGTGTTGTGCAGAAGTCTGGTGGATATGTGTCACCCTGGCCTGGATGCCACAAGTGTAATTAAAGCTGTGTCTGAGAGCAAGGGGGAGGTTCTTTAGTCAGGGGAACATTAGCATGCAGTACCTCCTGTCTCAGGCCAGTAGGGGGAGCAGGCTGCCCCTATAAAAGCTGTTACTGGGGGCAGGGTTAGAGAGAACTGGATGGCCTGTCTCAGCACTGAGACTTGTCCCAGAGCAGAGCAGGGACAGAAAGTTGTATTGCACCTAAGAGGAAGTGTGGCAGGAGGAGAGCCACAAGCCAGAGACAAGAGGCGAAGAGAGCCTGTCTTGGCAGATAAAAGACTTACTTTACCAGACTTTGGTGTCTGAGGCTGGGAGGATTCTACATCCTCCAGCAGATAACCAGTCCGCAAGGGACTGTATATTCCTTGGCCTAAGAAGCCTGGAGGCCCTGCCACAACCGAAGGGACCAGTAAAGCCGTACAAGGCTGGGAGCAGAAAGGAACCCACGTCGCAGGCCAAACAGGTGATAATACACGGAAAGCTCGGAAACGTGGGCTGTTACCCTATAACGAGGAGATAGCCAGAAGGAGCGCAGAAAGCACGGTAGGCCTACACCCTCACCCTGACCAGGGCCAATTTCCCCGTTGCTCTCAGACATCCAGGTCCCCTCCTAGCTGGGACTGTTTATGAGTCAGTTTACCTGTTTCAGTAAAGACCCTGGACTGCAACCAATTGTCTGTGTGCTCCTTCGCGCCTCCAGCACTACCAGTACTGGGACTCTCACCACCATCACTCCCACCATCCACTACACTGCCCTGGGCCGCACTCTTCCCGTGGGGAGTCACACCATCCCAGCTGCACACATCATCAGCCCCAGCGGTCTGCCTTGCAGCGGCGGTTCCTAATGACCGCAAATCCACGGGTGGCGTAGTCGGACATAATCAACAACACATAACGGACTACCACTGGCCTGACCACCCTGAGCCACGGAACCGGGTTGCCACTACTACTCCCATCGTTCCCCCTATTGCCCGGATCCGAGTGCCCCACGGCCCAGGGGGCAAGTCAGATACACAGCTGATAGTCCTACTGAATAGACTGTTAGAATTTGTATTATGGCAAGAAAAAAGCAGCTAAGTAAAGAAAAACGAGTGGCCATCATTACTTTAAGAAATGAAGGTCAGTCAGTCCGAAAAATTGGGAAAACTTTGAAAGTGTCCCCAAGTGCAGTTGCAAAAAACATCAAGCGCTACAAAGAAACTGGTTCATATGAGGACCACCCCAGGAAAGGAAGACCAAGAGTCACCTCTGCTTCTGAGGATAAGTTTATCCGAGTCACCAGCCTCAGAAATCGCAGGTTAACAGCAGCTCAGATTAGAGACCAGTTCAATGCCACACAGAGTTCTAGCAGCAGACACATCTCTTCAACAACTGTTAAGAGGAGACTTTGTGCAGCAGGCCTTCATGGTAAAATAGCTGCTAGGAAACCACTGCTAATGACAGGCAACAAGCAGAATAGACTTGTTTGGGCTAAAGAACACAAGGAATGGACATTAGACCAGTGGAAATATGTGCTTTGGTCTGATGAGTCCAAATTTGAGATCTTTGGTTCCAACCACCGTGTCTTTGTGCGACGCAGAAAAGGTGAACGGATGGACTCTACATGCCTGGTTCCCATCGTGAAGCATGGAGGAGGAGGTGTGATGGTGTGGGGGTGCTTTGCTGGTGACACTGTTGGGGATTTATTCAAAATTGAAGGCATACTGAACCAGCATGGCTACCACAGCATCTTGCAGCGGCATGCTATTCCATCCGGTTTGCGTTTAGTTGGACCATCATTTATTTTTCAACAGGGCAATGACCCCAACACACCTCCAGGCTGTGTAAGGGCTATTTGACCAAGAAAGAGAGTGATGGGGGGCTACGCCAGATGACCTGGCCTCCACAGTCACCAGACCTGAACCCAATCGAGATGGTTTGGGGTGAGCTGGACCGCAGAGTGAAGGCAAAAGGGCCAACAAGTGCTAAGCATCTCTGGGAACTCCTTCAAGATTGTTGGAAGACCATTTCCGGTGACTTCCTCTTGAAGCTCATCAAGAGAATGCCAAGAGTGTGCAAAGCAGACATCAAAGCAAAAGATGGCTACTTTGAAGAACCTAGAATATAAAACATATTTTCAGTTGTTTCACACTTTTTTGTTAAGTATATAATTCCACATGTGTTAATTCATAGTTTTGATGCCTTCAGTGTGAATGTACAATTTTCATAGTCATGAAAATACAGAAAAATCTTTAAATGAGGTGTGTCCAAACTTTTGGTCTGTACTGTATAGTGTAGAGATGTTTATATGGTATGGTGCTGTGTACATAGTGTAGTATATAGTTTGGAATCCACACTATATACACTGGCACATCCCTACACTATATAATATATATAGTATATAAACAGCTCGACTCTATATTCTTTTGCACAGTATATAGTGTGGAGCTGGGTATATAATTGATTGTAGAATATATTGTGGAGCTGTGTATGATTTGTATACTTCCCCTGCCCTGTATACATGGTGTCATTCTCAGTATCTTCTCTTATTATGTTTGCGTGTGTGTGTACATACATACACGCATAATATAATAATATATATATCTCAACAATCTGATTAATTGTCAAAAAAATGGAGGACTCTTCTTTATTAGCCCATGTGGTTATGTTTCGGATTCATGTTCTGTTATGGAACTGAATTGTCGTCATAGAGGCTGGCATCTGCAGGGTACAAATGTATATATACAATGCACAGTACCACTCATCCTGTCCTGTATATATACAATGCACAGTACCACTCCTCCTGTCCTGTATATATACACTGCACAGTACCACTCCTCCTGTCCTGTATATATACACTGCACAGCACCACTCCTCCTGTCCTGTATATATACACTGCACAGTACCACTCCTCCTGTCCTGTATATATACACTGCACAGCACCACTCCTCCTGTCCTGTATATATACACTGCACAGTACCACTCCTCCTGTCCTGTATATATACACTGCACAGTACCACTCCTCCTGTCCTGTACATATACACTGCACAGTACCACTTCTCCTGTCCTGTATATATACACTGCACAGTACTACTTCTCCTGTCCTGTATATATACACTGCACAGTACCACTCCTCCTGTCCTGTACATATACACTGCACAGTACCACTCCTCCTGTCCTGTATATATACACTGCACAGTACCACTCCTCCTGTCCTGTATATATACAGTGCACAGTACCACTCCTCCTGTCCTGTATATATACACTGCACAGCACCACTCCTCCTGTCCTGTATATATACACTGCACAGTACCACTCCTCCTGTCCTGTACATATACACTGCACAGTACCACTCCTCCTGTCCTGTATATATACACAGCACAGCACCACTCCTCCTGTCCTGTATATATACACTGCACAGTACCACTCCTCCTGTCCTGTATATATACACTGCACAGTACTACTCCTCCTGTCCTCTATATATACACTGCACAGTACCGCTCCTCCTGTCCTGTATATATACACTGCACAGCACCACTCCTCCTGTCCTGTATATATACACTGCACAGTACCACTCCTCCTGTCCTGTATATATACACTGCACAGTACTACTCCTCCTGTCCTCTATATATACACTGCACAGTACCGCTCCTCCTGTCCTGTATATATACACTGCACAGCACCACTCCTCCTGTCATGTATATATACACTGCACAGTACCACTTCTCCTGTCCTGTATATATACAATGCACAGTACCACTTCTCATGTCCTGTATATATACAATGCACAGTACCACTCCTCCTGTCCTGTATATATACACTGCACAGCACCACTCCTCCTGTCCTGTATATACACACTGCACAGCACCACTCCTCCTGTCCTGTATATATATGACGCGCCCCTGGGCCTGTGTCGCGCTGCGTTGCGCACGCGGGAGCTTACCCGGAGCCGGATCTCTTGAGGGTTGTAGTCTCGTGGCGGTGACCCGGTCCGTGCCCAGGGAGTCAAACTGAGCGGCGATGTAACAGCGGTAGATGCAGGACGACTACGCCACCCGTTGAATGCAGCTATTGAGCTGCCGCTGCAGGACAGTCCGCTGAGGCCGGTGGATGGATGGTGCAGCGTAGATGGTATAACCCCCAACGGGAGGGGTATGGCCTCAGGGCAGCAGATGTGGATGATGGGGGTAGCAGGAACCACTCAGAGACGGTGCGGTGTAATTCAGGGTCTTTACTGGTAACAACGATAGACCCTCCCGGAGTACTTGCTAGTGAACGGGGCCTGGTCAGTCCTTGAGCAGATGGGATCTCCCCTGGCCAGGCGGAGTTGTAGGCCTCCCAAACTGACTGTACTCTTCTGGCTACCTTGCTAGAAGCGGATATAAGTAGCCCACGTCCCTGAGTGTACCGTGTGGTGCTCACCCGTATGGCCGGTGACTCGGGGCCTTCTAATGGCTTCCGCTCCACGATGGCGGTGCTGGTCCCAGGCGTGTGACCGTGCCTTCGGGTTTCTGGGCCTGAGGACCTGAAATCCCCTGCCGGTCGGCTTCTGCTGCTGGGTAAGAGTTAGTCCCCACAGCCTCGGACGCCGGGTCCGGTAAGAAAGCTTCTCAGTCAGGGCGAGCTCTGCAGCTGCCAGCCCCTGACTCATAGTAATATTGCTCCCAATGAGCTTCTGCTGTTTCTTCCTATGCTGCTTCTCTGTCTCTACTCTCCTTGACTGACTAACCCTGCCTCAGCCCAGGGTTTATACAGGGGAAGTTCTTCCCCTCCCAAGACTGGGCAGGAGGTGTGGCATGCACAGGATCCCTGACCAAAGGACCTCCCACCTGCTCTCAGACATAACATTACATTACTGTGGAAAACCAGACCCCTGGGGTGCCACATTCCCCCCTAGTGAAATTTAGTACTCCGGGACTAAACATATTTTAGAAAAACATAACAAGATATAACAACAATAACAGTACAATAAGAAGAAACACATAAAGGTGGTCACGGTATGTCCGTAACCGGGTGCAGTCTTTGAAGAAAAGCAAGGTGTCCGTTTCACCAAAACAGGGAGACGTAACCAGGTAGGGGTCTGTCCTACCCCGAGTCCTTAACAGTCTCTAGTCCATCCTGGGTTACGCTCCAACTATGTACAAGGATTCCCGGTAAATCCACCAAGGATTCCTAAAAATAACTGGAAACACAAAATTATACACAAGCACCAATACACAGATAAACATAAATAAAACAATTTATACACTTCAAATCCTCCAGCGTGCGGGTAACTGGCCTCTAGTGGCCCTAGTGGACCTACGGAGCTGACTGTCTGGCCCTGAACTACAGGGTGTAGGAGCTGTCAAGGGTAAACTGGGCAGCTGTCTACCGGCTCTTTGTCTCACTAGGGGTACGGCAGGCTCACTATAAGCAGAGGGTTGATCCTCCTGTTCTGCTTGTGTGGAGTCTTCTGCCTCCTGGACCGGCTGTTCTTCCAGCTCTACCTGTTGCTCCGTAGGTGCTTGGGATGCTGGTTGGAGGAAGGTGAGTACGGGTACCACAACTGCACCATTGACTTGAGTCCAAGACCGAGGGAAGTCTCCGAGCACAGTACTAACCATATCTTCCCTTTCCTCTACGGGTCGAGGGTCTTCTTGTTCCTCTTCAGGGTTCCTCAGTTGTTCGGGACACTTCTTCAGGTGGTCCCGGGATACAATGGCTGTGGTTTCCCCTCCGTCTTTACTGATGGTACAAACCTTCGGGTTCTCGTGGCTTGAGGGCAGTACGGTGTACGGGTCCTTCTCCCACTGGTCATCCAACTTGTGGAGCCGTCTCTTCCTCTTCAAGACCTGCTCTCCGGGTACCAGGGGAACAGCGGGAGCATACTGGTTGTAAGTTTTCTCTCGTCTTTCCCTAGCCTGACAGAGACTTCGCTCCACGCTCTCCTGTACTCTCCGGTACTGCTGCTGCCTCTCTGTGTCCCAGTCTGTTTCTGGTGAAGTGTCCTCGGGTGTCAGGACTCCCATTTCCAGGTCAACAGGTAACTTACCAGGTCTTGCCCTCATTAGGTAAGCCGGGGTACAGTTGGTGGAACCTACCGGGATGTGGTTGTATAGGTCCACCAGATCGGGCAACTTCTCAGGCCACAGACTGCGTTCTTCCAGGGGCAACGTTTTTAGAAGATCCATTACCACCTGGTTCATTTTCTCACAAAGTCCATTAGTTTGCGGATGGTAGGGTGTCGTCCTTATCTTCCGGCAGCCATACAGATTGCAGAATTCCTGGAAGACCTCCGCTTCAAAGGCAGGTCCCTGGTCCGTCAGCACTTGGTCCGGGTACCCGTGTGGACGGCAAAAGTGCTGCTGGAAGGCTCTAGCTGCTGTTTGAGCCGTTAAGTCCTTGACGGGGACGACAACCAGAAACCGGGAGTAATGATCCACGATGGTTAACGCGTAGACGTAGCCACTTCTGCTTGGGGTCAGTTTTACATGATCCAAGGCTACCAGTTCCAACGGTTGCCGGGTGACGATGGACTGCAGGGGAGTCTTCTGGCTGGCACGGTCCTTCCTTCTCAGGTTGCACGGGCCACAGTCTCTGCACCACTTCTCGATGGTTCCCCTCATGCCTACCCAGTGGAACCGCTCGCGCAGCAGGAACTCCAGCTTCTTCCACCCGAAGTGTCCAGCTCCGTCGTGGTATGCCTCCATCACCATGGCTGCGTCTCTTCGTGGCACCACTACTTGCCAGAGTAATTCATGCGTCCGGGAGTTAACCATTCTGCGGCACAACTTCCCTTTGTAAAGGAACAGTCGACTCTTCTCTGCCCATAGTTGTTTGGCTTCCTCCGGAGCGTCTGGTTCAAGGCGAGCCTCCGGCCGAGTCAGCATCTCCTTCACCAGTCGGACGGCAGGGTCGCTGTCTTGCGTTTCCGCCCAGTTGTAGTGGGGTAAGGGGTTCAACGTAGCAGCCTGCTTACTCCTTACCCGGTGGGAATACTGGATAGTCCCATGACGGTGGAATGCAGGGAGTTCAACTTCTTCCAGTCCCTCCGGATCTTCTCCTCCGTCCGGCAGGTTGGGCATCCTGGACAGGGCGTCCGCGTTGGTATTGGAGCGTCCTGCCCGGTATTTGATTGTGAACTCGTAGTTGGACAGACGGGCCATCCACCTCTGCTCCAGGGCACCGAGTCTTGCCGTGTCCAGGTGTGTCAACGGGTTGTTATCCGTGTACACGGTGAACCGAGAAGAAGCGAGGTAATGCTTAAAGCGCTCGGTGACTGCCCATACTACGGCCAGGAACTCTAACTTAAATGAGCTGTAATTCTCGGGGTTCCTTTCGGTGGGTCGCAGTTTTCGGCTGGCGTAGGCGATTACTCGTTCCTTCCCCTGCTGGATCTGAATAGAATCATAGAATCATAGAATGGTAGAGTTGGAAGGGACCTCCTGGGTCATCTGGTCTAACCCCCTGCTCAAAGCAGGATTCACTAAATCATCTCAGACAGATGTCTGTCCAGCCTCTGTTTGAAGACGTCCATTGAAGGGGAACTCACCACCTCTCGTGGCAGCCTGTTCCACTCATTAATCACCCTAACTGTCAAAAAGTTTTTTCTAATATCTAATCTGTGTCTCCTCCCATTTAGTTTCATCCCATTGCTTCTAGTCTTTCCTTGTGCAAATGAGAATAAAGATGATCCTTCTACAATGTGACAGCCCTTGACATATTTGTAGACAGCTATTAAGTCTCCTCTCAGTCTTCTTTTTTGCAAGCTAAACATTCCCAAATCCTGCAACCGTTCCTCATAGGACATGGTTTGCAGACCAGTCACCATTCTGGTCGCTCTTCTCTGAATAGAACAGAATCTTAATAGAATAATCTGAATAGAATAGAATCTTCTCTGGGACAGTACGGCTCCTAGCCCGATGTTACTGGCGTCGGTGTAGAGGATAAAGGGCTGGCTATAATCCGGGTACGCCAGGATTTCATCCCCCGTGAGGGCCATCTTCAGCTGGCGGAAGGACTCTTCTTCCAGCTCCTCCCATTTGAAGGGCGGCTTCTGGTTCTTGGCCTTCCGGGACTGGCTTATCAGGAGGTCCTGCATAGGTGCTGCCTTTTTGGTGAAACCGGGAATAAACCTTCGGTAGTAGCCTACCAACCCGAGGAACTGCCGCACTTCTTTTACGCTGGAGGGGCTTGGCCATTCCTTAATTGCGGTGATCTTATCAGGGTCGGGAGCCACTCCGTCAGCGCTCACCACGTGTCCCAGGTACTGCACCTTTGGTTTCAGGAGGTGACACTTGGAGGGTTTCACCTTTAGGCCGTAACTTGCCAGAGCTTCGAACACTTCCGCCAGGTGTTTCAGGTGGTCCTCATACGTCTTGGAATATACGATGACATCGTCCAGGTACAACAGGACCGTCTCGAAGTTTCTGTGGCCCAGACAACACTCCATTAGTCGTTGGAAGGTTCCCGGTGCGTTGCAGAGTCCGAACGGCATGCAGGTGAACTCGCTAAGTCCCATCGGGGTGGTGAAGGCGGTCTTCTCCCGGTCCGCCTCTGCTACAGGAACCTGCCAGTACCCGCTAGTGAGATCCAAGGTAGAGAAGAAGTTAGCAGATCTTAAAGCAGCCAATGACTCCTCTATCCTTGGTAAGGGGTACGCATCCTTGTGTGTGATACGATTGATTTTCCGGTAATCTACACACATCCTCATGGTGTTGTCTTTCTTTCGGACTAAGACTAGTGGAGCTGCCCAGGGGCTACAGCTATCCCTGATCACCCCAGCCTCCTTCATGTCTCTAAGCATCCCCTTGGCGTGTTGGTAGTGGGCAGGGGGTACGGGTCGATACCTCTCTTTTATAGGAGGATGGTCTCCCGTGGGGATGTGGTGTTCTACCCCCTTGACTCGCCCGAAGTCTAACGGGTGTTTACTGAACACTCTCTCGTACTCCTGAACCACCCGATAGACTCCTTGTTTCTGGTGTGCGGGAGTGGAGTCAGTACCCAGATGTAGTTGCTGACACCAGTCCTCCATGTTTTTCTTAGAGCCGTTACCTTCCTCCGGGTGAGATGGAGGCAAGGGTTCCACAGATTGTATAGAATTTTGGTTAATGGTATATAATTTGGCTAGCATGGCATACCGGGGCAGGTACACTTCCCTCTCCCCGATATTTATTATGCGAACGGGCACCCTCCCATGGCGTACATCAACCACCCCCCGTGCTGTCAAAATGGTGGGCCTACTGTCCGAGTAAACTGGTTCTACCATTGCCTGGTAATCTCTACCTCTCAGACCAATAGCTGCCCGGCACCAAATCATCATTTCACTTTTTGGGGGCATGGCAATAGGAAAAGGGTCACACATTCTTACGCTACCAATCTCACCGCCGGAGAGTTCCACCTGTTGCCGTCGCATCAGTGCCCGGATCTCTTTCTGGAGCACCCGCTGCTCGCCGGAGCTGGCGTTCTTGGCAACCTGCTGTAAAAGGAAAATCACCTCTGCAAGACAATTTTCAATTACATTAGTTCCTAGAGTTATTTTTGGGTGACTCTCATGTTTGTCAATATCTACAATGATCAGTCCCTGTGCTGCCAGTTCGACTCTACCGATTTTGATGGTCACCTCTTTAAATCTGATCTGTGGCACGGGCTGGCCATTGCTGGCGATGATACTCAAGTCGTCGTCAGGGTAGCGGGTAATATCCGAGTCATTCCAGTACTGCTTAAAGAGCACGTACGGGATGGTGGTGACCTGTGACCTGGTGTCCAGTAGGGCACTCATGGGAATGCCATCCAGTACCACAGGCAAGACTGGACGTCCTCCCACATATCTGTCGCGCCAGTTCGATGGGCCTGGTGATCTTTTTCCTGGGGGTTGGCCCTCTACCCCAGGTTGTGCCCGTTTAAAGAACAGTACCTTGCCATATGTCCAGGTTGATTGCAGCGGCGGCAGATGGGTCGTCCGTCCTCGCTGTATCGGTCACTGGGTCTTCCTCTGGCCGGTGGGGTCCTCCTTGGTCGACGCCACGGGATGTCCTCCGGTCCGGATGCCAGCTGGATCTTCCCTGGGGTGGAAGCCTGTAAAGACTGCACAGTTCGGGTTAGCGCAGCAACGCTCTTAGCTAGCTCTTGGACCTGATGGTGTAGGTCTGGAGCCGGGTCATTGTCCAAAGCCTGCGCATCAGCTCCCACAGGCCCTGCCGACAAGGGCGCCGCCTCCTGGTGGTAAGTGATAGCAGGGCGCTTGTGGGTCACAACGCCACCCGGTGCCGGTTCTCGGAGCACCCGGATGGCTCTGTCCTTGAACTGTGCAAAGCCCAGATGGGGATCCTGTAAGGCCATTGCCCGCAACTGGGTTCGGTGGGTATTACAATACAGTCCCTCTATAAACTGTTCGGTCAACAGCCTGTCCTCGTTTCCCACTCCATCAGGGTCGGTCTGCTTAAAGGCCCTCAGGGCCTCTTGTAGGTTTAGTGCATAGTCCCTTATACTCTCATGCGCTCGCTGCTTGCACCCGTAGAATCTAAGCTTAATCTCGGCTGAGGTGCGGGTATCAAAGGTGTCCTTCAGCCGGGTTAGTATCCCTGCGACAGTCTTCCTCCCAGGTGGCCAGGATTTTACTTCCCTTTTGGCTGCCCCGGTTAGTTGGGCCACCAGGATGCTCACTTTTTGCTCTTCTGTGAGGGGGTACACCTGGAAGAGGCTATCCAGCTTTTCTCTAAAGTCATGCAGGGTATGTGACTCCCCTGAGTACTGGGGTAGCCAAGCTGCTCCCGGGATATAGGGCATGGTGAAGGGCATAACTGCAGCAGCGGTAGCGCTGGCGGGGGTTGAGGCAGTGAAGCTCTCCTCCGTATCCGACATCTTCCTCCCCCCTAGTGGACCGTGGCCTACCTTGCGATGATCCTGTTCCGTAGGCCGCGGCTCCGCAGTGGATCGTCAGGGTTGAGGACCTTCCGTCGCGCTCCTGTGACGTCGGCGTCTGCTGGGCTCCTTCCAGGACCTTACGCAACGTCCGGACGTGGGGCGGGGCTTCAGTTCTCGCGCGCTTTCGGAGTCCACGCCCATCTTCTTCCCGCGCGGCGTCCTCAAGATGGCGTCCAATGGCGGGAAAACTCCACGGATGGCGGGAAGAAGGCAGAAGATGGCGCCGGATGGCGGGAAACTTCACCGATGGCGGGAAGAAGGCTGAAGATGGCGCCGGATGGCGGGAATCTTCACCACAGGTAAGTTTGAAAAGTCTCTTTTTCAGGCACGCAGTACCCGGTGGTTGCGGGCACGAAATCCTGCCGACTACGCCAAAGTTGACGCGCCCCTGGGCCTGTGTCGCGCTGCGTTGCGCACGCGGGAGCTTACCCGGAGCCGGATCTCTTGAGGGTTGTAGTCTCGTGGCGGTGACCCGGTCCGTGCCCAGGGAGTCAAACTGAGCGGCGATGTAACAGCGGTAGATGCAGGACGACTACGCCACCCGTTGAATGCAGCTATGGAGCTGCCGCTGCAGAACAGTCCGCTGAGGCCGGTGGATGGATGGTGCAGCGTAGATGGTATAACCCCCAACGGGAGGGGTATGGCCTCAGGGCAGCAGATGTGGATGATGGGGGTAGCAGGAACCACTCAGAGACGGTGCGGTGTAATTCAGGGTCTTTACTGGTAACAACGATAGACCCTCCCGGAGTACTTGCTAGTGAACGGGGCCTGGTCAGTCCTTGAGCAGATGGGATCTCCCCTGGCCAGGCGGAGTTGTAGGCCTCCCAAACTGACTGTACTCTTCTGGCTACCTTGCTAGAAGCGGATATAAGTAGCCCACGTCCCTGAGTGTACCGTGTGGTGCTCACCCGTATGACCGGTGACTCGAGGCCTTCTAATGGCTTCCGCTCCACGATGGCGGTGCTGGTCCCAGGCGTGTGACCGTGCCTTCGGGTTTCTGGGCCTGAGGACCTGAAATCCCCTGCCGGTCGGCTTCTGCTGCTGGGTAAGAGTTAGTCCCCACAGCCTCGGACGCCGGGTCCGGTAAGAAAGCTTCTCAGTCAGGGCGAGCTCTGCAGCTGCCAGCCCCTGACTCGTAGTAATATTGCTCCCAATGAGCTTCTGCTGTTTCTTCCTATGCTGCTTCTCTGTCTCTACTCTCCTTGACTGACTAACCCTGCCTCAGCCCAGGGTTTATACAGGGGAAGTTCTTCCCCTCCCAAGACTGGGCAGGAGGTGTGGCATGCACAGGATCCCTGACCAAAGGACCTCCCACCTGCTCTCAGACATAACATTACATTACTGTGGAAAACCAGACCCCTGGGGTGCCACATATACACTGCACAGTACCACTCCTCCTGTCCTGTACATATACACTGCACAGTACCGCTCCTCCTGTCCTGTATATATACACTGCACAGCACCACTCCTCCTGTCATGTATATATACACTGCACAGTACCACTTCTCCTGTCCTGTATATATACACTGCACAGCACCACTCCTCCTGTCCTGTATATATACACTGCACAGCACCATTTCTCCTGTCCTGTATATATACACTGCACAGTACCACTTCTCCTGTCCTGTATATATACACTGCACAGTACCACTCCTCCTGTCCTGTACATATACACTGCACAGTACCACTCCTCCTGTCCTGTATATATACAGTGCACAGTACCACTCCTCCTGTCCTGTATATATACACTGCACAGCACCACTCCTCCTGTCCTGTATATACACTGCACAGTACCACTCCTCCTGTCCTGTATATATACACTGCACAGCACCACTCCTCCTGTCCTGTATATATACACTGCACAGCACCACTCCTCCTGTCCTGTATATATACACTGCACAGCACCACTCCTCCTGTCCTGTATATATACACTGCACAGTACCACTCCTCCTGTCCTGTATATATACACTGCACAGCACCACTCCTCCTGTCCTGTATATATACACTGCACAGCACCACTCCTCCTGTCCTGTATATATACACTGCACAGCACCACTCCTCCTGTCCTGTATATATACACTGCACAGCACCACTCCTCCTGTCCTGTATATATACACTGCACAGCACCACTCCTCCTGTCCTGTATATATACACAGCACAGCACCACTCCTCCTGTCCTGTGCATATACACTGCACAGCACCACTTCTCCTGTCCTGTATATATACACTGCAGGTCTTTTTTTTATTGATAGAATAAGTACAGTACATGTCAGAACAATAATACATTACAGGACACCAAACATATGAACAAAACAAGACGACAAATCACAGAAAATAGAAACAAAATAAATCCCCCCAGGAATATATACATATACAAGAAATAAATATTATAAAACCTATAAAACCTCCGGCCCAGCTTCATTCATACTACTATATACAATCCCACACAACGCTCACACTGTCCTATATACACATAAAACACCGTCCTATATACAAGATTATATACAATAAAACGCTAGAAACACAAAACACTAAACCTAATATAACGTATATACAACCGGAAACTAACACTAACCTACTGGTCCCACTGCCTGACCTTACAGTCACACCCTTACCGCACCTCATTCACACCACAGAAAACCAAAAATAACAATATATACAATAGTGACATGAACAATTTTAAACCTTTTTTTGTTTTGTATATTTTTTTTTTTTGTATTTTTTTTGTAATTTTTTAATATATATATAAAACACACACCTACACTAACTATCCCGCCATCCCTGATCCAGCTCTGGCCACAAAGTTCAGGATTACTCCGAGCTAGGATCAGACCCCAAAGTTTTTCCCCAGGCGGGGCCTGGACCAGGCCAGATCAGTCCTCTTATCACCGCTGATGAAGAACTTCCCCAAATCCCCCACCCAACCTAACTAAAACCCCCTATTATACATTATATACAATATATACAGAACACAACCTACACACTCGCCATCCAAGGCTCAAGTTCGATGCCGGCAAACCTTCTATTCAGGAGACAGAAATACAAAACAAAAATCTAGGGTGGAAAGACATCAGCCCACCACCAGGATATAGGAGTACTACCGGACTAAGGCACCCTGAAGGAAAAGCCCCTCCAGAGACGGGCCGCCCTCCGGGCACCCAGTCTTTCATACTCCAGAGAATGTACCTTCACCAGGTCACCTAGGATGTTCCTACAGACTTCATCTACATGGAGGATTTTACTCTGCGTCGAAACTAAAACTCGTGCGTTCCACGTGAAATACCTGACCACTGCGCTGACTATGAATAAAGTGTCTCGGTCCCTTCTCCCAAGGTCTCCGAACGCTCCATAGGCCCACCCGGGGTAGGACAGAGTAGCCAGCCGCAGCCAACCAATGGAAGTCCCCACCCTGTTGTACACCTCTGTATTAAAGGGACAATGAAGCAGGAAGTGCTCCATGCTTTCCAGCACGTTAGCACAAGCCTCACGGGGGCAATTCCTGTCCTCGGAGCTCCTGTACTTCAAATTGTCCCTCACATACAGCTTACCATGGAAGCAGCGCCAAGTCAAGTCCCAGTACTTCTCGGGGATCCTGCTAGAATTTAACAAACTCAACCCAACCTCCAGATCCCGACTTGGGCAGTCTTTGAGGGCCAATGGACTCTGAAAATGAGAAACCAAGACCCTCATATCGAGGAGTTTCCTCGGGAGGGACCTCACCTCCCACATTCCCAGACCCCACCGGCGGATTATTTTCAGAACCGGGGTAACATAAGCCGGGAGATGCCCGTGTGGTGTGCGAAGATCCTTCAATCTTCCCCCTGTCTCCCATTCCTGGAAGAAAGGCTGAAACCATCCCTTGCAGGAGAATACCCACGGAGGAGCCCTCTCTTTCCAGAGGTTTGACACGTTCACTTTCAAGAAGGTGTTCACTAGGAACACCACGGGGTTCACCATATTCAAACCCCCTAGTCTCCTCGTGTGGTAAGTGACCTCCCGCTTGACTAGGTTCAGTCTGTTACCCCATAACATCTGGAAGAACAGACTGTAGACCCGTGTCCAGAGAGGCTCTGGCAAGACACAGACGCTGCCCAGGTAGATTAGCAAGGGGAGCAGGAAAGCTTTGCACAGGCCAACCCTTTCCCTCAGGGTCAAAGAACATCCCCTCCATTGGTCCACTCTTTGGGCGACACCTTTGATTCTGCCTTCCCAGTTTTTCGTGGAGTAATCACCCTGGCCGAATTCGATGCCCAGGACTTTGGCATGTTCTTGGGGTTCGGGGAGGGTGTCCGGAAGATCAAACCCGGGATCTCCGCCTCCCAGCCAGAGACTCTCACACTTATCCTGGTTGACCTTGGACCCGGATGCTCCGAGTAGCGCTCCACTCACTGCCTCCCCTTGCGAAGAAACAAATACGGTGACATCGTCCGCGTAGGCCACCACCCTCAGGATAGCCTCCGGTGCCGCCCCGCCCATCCGCACCCCCGCCAACGGTCCACAATCGATCCTTCTGAGGAAGGGATCGATTGCAAACGCGTAAAGCAAAGGGCTAAGAGGACAGCCCTGACGGACACCAGATCCTACCCCGAAAGGTCGTTCAATCCACCCATTCACCAGAGGGAAAGTCTCAGCCCCTGCATATAAGGTCTTAAGCCTGTCCACAAACCCTCCAGGCAGACCATACCTCAAAAGAGTGGACCAGAGGTACTCGTGGTTAACCCGATCAAAGGCTTTTGCCTGATCCAAGGTCAGCAAGAACCCCTTCCAGAGGCCCGCCCTGCCTTGCTCCACGGCCTCTCGGACACCTAGAACAGCACTAAAAGTGCTACGGCCAGGAACGCAACAGTGCTGAACCTCCGAAAGGAGCCGGGGTGCAAACTTCACCAGCCTGTTGAAAAGTATCTTAGCCAAAATCTTCCTGTCCACATTGAGAAGTGCTATGGGACGCCAGTTCTCAATGCGTGACGGATCCTTACCCTTTGACAAAATGATCAAAGCTGACCTCCTTAACGATCTCGGCAGAGTGCCCGAGGAGAGACACTCGTTAAGCACCTGAGTCAAGAGGGGGACCAAAGAGTCCCTAAAGGTCCTAAAGAACTCGGATGTTAAGCCATCCGGACCTGGCGACTTTTTGGGCCTAAGCCCATCGATCGCCAGTCTCACTTCCTCTTCTTTGATCGCTTCTGCCAAATCGCCCAGCGAGAGGTCAGCCCCTGGCTCAGGAACAGATTCAGTCAGGAAAGCCGACATCCCGTCACAATCAAGCTCCCTCTTTCCCAAGAGGTACGAGTAGTAGGAACTGACGACCTCCAAGATCACTGACCTGGACCTTCTCAGGGACCCCGTACTGTCCACCAGCCCCGTCACTATCTTACTATTCACTGACATCTTACAGTTTCTGTAAGGGTCGGGCGAGCAGTACTTCCCGTAGTCCCTCTCGAAAACCATAGATGCGTGCCTATCGTACTGACACCTCTTCAGCAAGGACTTCACTCTGGAGATCTCCTCGCGGCTACCTCCAGTCAAGATAAGATGCTCGAGTTTCCTCCTCAGGCTCTGATACAGGCGATCCCTGTTCAGGCTTCTGAAGTTCGAGAGCTGCCGAAGAATCTCACCACCCGATTTTTGAACATCTCCCACCACTCTGACTTAGTGTTACTTAGGCCCAGCAATGGTACCTGGCTCTGAAATAATTCCTCAAAAGAACGTCTTACAGCTTCTTCCTCAAGGAGTGACGAATTCAGCTTCCAATAACCTCTTCCCATCCGAGGAGTCTCTGTAACGTTCAGAGACAACATAATCAAACAGTGATCGGAGAACTCCACCTCCACAACCGACAACGGTGAAGAGACGGCCTCCTCCTTCAAATAAAACCTGTCTAGCCTAGACCTGCACTGACTACCTCTAGAAAAGGTGAATCCCGTGTTGCCTGGGTTGTGCCGGATGTGGACATCCACCAGGCGAGCCTCACTCACTATCCTGTTTAACGCGACCCAGTCATAAGACAGCCGGTCTCCGGAACCTCCTCTATCACAGGATCTCGTGACATTGTTGAAATCCCCTCCGAAGACCACCTGCCGACTCGAAAATAAAAAAGGTTTGATCTTCAGGAAGAGACATTTGCGGTCCCACTTGGACTGGGGACCATAGATGTTAATGAGCCGAAGCTCTTGTCCCCCCATGGAGACATCTAGGATCAAGCATCTCCCCATTTCTAATTCGATCACTCGTCTGCATTCAACCGCTGCGGTCTTAAAAAGGACCGCCACCCCGCTATACGGCTCGGCCGCAAGAGACCAGTAGGAGGGCCCATGCCTCCACTCCCGCCTTGCTTTATGCAAGGTTGATATATCAGTCAACCTGGTCTCCTGCAAAAATAAAATGTCGGCGTCAAGTTGGCCGAGAAAATGAAAGGCTGTGTACCTTGCCGCATCTGACTTTATGCTGCAAACATTAATAGTTGCCAACGTCAACGGGATGGGTGCCGCCATCACGAATGGTTGAATTAGATAGCCTTTTTCTTCCCACTACTGACAGTCCCAACCTCTTCCTCCGATAATGACGGGTTTTTAGTGCGCTTAAGACAAACAGACTCGTCCATTCTCTCCTTACATACATTCTTGCCCCCGTCTGGTGGTCCTGGGTTAGTCGTCCCCCCAGAGGGCTTTGTATTTGCCCCCGAGAGGAAGACCCAGCCATCTCCTGAGCTGCAACCACCTTGTCCGCAACCTCCGGCCCTGGGTCCCCATTTCCCCCCTGCAGAGGGAGGTCCTGGAGAGCCCCGAACCGGTTGGAGAGATCCACCAGAGGGGGGGCGGCTGAACCCTCCAATGGCGCTTGGATCACGGCCAGAGAGTCAGAGGGGTCGCACTCCAAAGAGGCAGCTCGAGACCTGGTCCCCCTCCTACCTCTGGCCGTTTTCCTGTTACCCTTTTTCTTTTTCTGTGACCACTCCCCCTCTCCCTCATCTAGACTGTCACCAGAAGAGGGTTCCTGGGAAGACGTGGCGTCCTCTCGCTCTTCCCTTTCAAGTCTCTTGACCTCCTCGCTCAATTCACTGTCTTTAGGATCCTCAGCTGCAAGTGAAGTACCTGGGTCAGAGTTTAGGGACATTACTCCCTGCCCCCTGTCCACACGGCGCTGCTCCTGCCGCCTGATGGTGGATGGCGGCAGCTTGCTCCTCACCGGTTCCCTGCCTCCCCGCCTCTACTGGTCCCTTCACCGGCAAGATTAGTCCTGGCTTTCGCTTGTCCCGCACTCGCCGCTTTCAGGACAGCATTGGCGAAGGAACGTGGAGAGCGACTGAACGGGTGACCGAGGTCACCACACAAGTTACACCTAATCCTGCGACAGGCAGCAGCAAGATGACCAAGGTCCCCACACAGTGCGCATTTCTGGGTGGTACACTGCGCACTGAAGTGTGTGGGGCTACCGCACCTGTGACAGACCTTAGGCTGCCCCCGGTAGAAAATCAAGATCCTATCCCTCCCCAAAAAGGTTGAGGAGGGGATATGGGTAATAGTGTTTCCCGAAACCTTCAATCTCACCATGAAGGTCCAGGCTCCTGACCAGATACTATGGCCATTCAGATTCTTTTCGGGAATATTGGTGACCTCTCCGTATCGACTCACCCAGGTCGTAATGTCCATACAGGAAAGCGACTCGTTACTAGTCAAAACGGTCACTTTCCTGACTGAATCTTGGCGGGTTATTGCCAGGGGAAAGAGACCATGCCATTGGGGGCGACTCCGAGCCAGCTCATGGCAAGACCAGAAAAGCTCAAGGCCCTCCGGTCTCACGAAGCTGACATCTAAGTAGGAGGTCCCGTAGGGATGGATCAAGGCAAAGATGTCATATGCCGCAAAGCCCATCCCCAGCAGGAGCTCAACCACCTTCCACCTATCAGGACAGGCATCCTTGCTTACCCACTGGAGACGGACCACGTTCCTATGGTTACTCCTCTGCCCTGTTGTCGACAGAGACCAGACAGTCTCTGCCCCTCTATCTCGGAAGACTGAAAGACCATGTCTCTCTATCCAGAAAGACAGATCAACCTCCCTCCCCTCTATAGTGATGGAGCTCTCCCCTCTCCTCAGGGCGTCCAGGAGCTGCTGTTGCAAGTCACCATCCCCAGGGCCACCAGACGAGGGCGCACTACTACCCCCAGCACTGACAGCTCCTGAATAGCTTTGGGCTGAAGCCCCCGCCAATGCTGGGGGGGGTAGCGGGACCAGCACCTACTTTCCCCCCACCAACACCAGTGCTGCTCCCACCATTCACTTCACTACTACTCCCACCATTCGCAGGACCATTACTCCCATCATTCACTCCACTACTTCTCCCACCATTTGCTGCATCACTACTCCCACCATTCATTCCACCACTACCCCCACCATTTGCTACACCACTACTCCCACCATTCCCACTACTCCCAGCATTCATTCCACCACTACCCCCACCATTTGCTACACCACTACTCCCACCATTCCCACTACTCCCACCATTCACTCCACCACTACTCCCACCATCTGCTCCACCATTACTCCCACCATCTGCTCCACCACTACTCCCATCATTCACTACACCACTACTTCCATTCCCTTTACTTGTCACCCCAATACCTCTGCTGTTCTCTGCACCTTCCACAGTCACCTCCATTCCTTCCTCCCTTGTGTCTGGTGTCTCTGCACTCACACCTGCTGGGCCGGGGGAGGGGAGCACTTCCAGAGACTCCTTTCCCTGCAGCACCACACCCTTTTCCCTTTGGTTGCTGCTGGCTTTCTGCAGGTCGTCTCCTGGAGCGCCCTGCCCCCCTACTGCAGCATTTTGGTCCTTGTGCTGGGCAGACTGTTTGTTGGGCACCGCTGCCCGCCCTGCACCCACAGACTTTGGGGTCTTAGTGTCCTTTTTGGGCGCTGGGGCACACTGCCCCCCTGTCGCAGCAGTGTGCCCAGTGTTCCTCGCAGATGTGTTTTTCACATCCCTCCCGGCCCCCCCAGCCCCGGTGATAACTGGCTTAGCCGCAGAGGGCAGGGAGGGAAACTCCACAGAACTTCCTATGTCCGGCGCTGTGAGTACCTCCACAGCCTCGCCCTCTGCACTGTTCCCTGCACAGATGGCAGCATCGCCGGACATCCTTCTCCTCTCCCCACCTTGCCTCTGCCTCAAGCCCACTGCAGAGCCCGTGTCTTTAGGTTTGGTGGGGTTTAAACAGAAGGTGGCAGGCACAACATCAGACATTGGTACATACTTGTAACTCACCACCTCCTGTGCGGCTCCTCCGGTCTTCCTCTTCCTCCTCTTGGTCTCCTCCACTGGTTTGTTCTCACCGAAGGAAAACCGCGTCAGGTCCACTGGAAACTCCAGCAGTCGGATCTCCCTCAGCAATCCTCCTTCCTCCTCCTCCCCCAACACTCCAGCCTCTGCTGTCGGAGTCCTCTGCCCTGCAGGGAGACCACTTGGGCTCCGGCTCTGCCCCTCACTGGCTCCAGCAACTGAAACTCCAGTCACCTCTTCATCCTCCTCCTCCTCTTCACTAAGGACGCCGGTTGGCGGTTCTCCTGAGGTGTTTAACCCCTTCATTTCTGAGAACCACCGCTGGTTCTTAAACCTTTCCAGGAAGGGACCTGCGCTTTTCTCAATCCCCTCCCGGAGGAGCACTAACCTGACCACCTCGTCTCTGAGGGCTTTAAACCTCTGGGAGGTCGCGGGTCTTTCCTTGTTGGACGCCCGGGTGTTCAGGACCCAGGCCTCCCTCAGCTCCTCTTTCAGCTGGGTTAGTGCTTTGCCGGCGTCCTCGTACTCTCGCAACGTGGCGACCACTCGGGAGGAGAAGGAACTTGTGGACTCGCAAGAGCTCATCTCCCCCCAGGATCTTGCTGGGCTCTTGTTCCTGGGGCCTGGGGTGCCCCGGTCTCCCTCTCTGGGCGGGCGGTGAACAGTCTCGGGGTTGGAGTAGGTGGATGTACTCTTCCTCACCCTTCCCTATCTCCTCACTCCCTTCTGGGCCGGTTGTTGAGGCTCCTTCTCCCCCGCCGGCATAGACCGGGGGATAGGAGGCTGGGAAGCCATGCCGGCCTCCCAGTAGGCCTGCCTCTCCCTAGGGATAAGAGAGGCAGACGACGACCCTCCTCCTGGAAGTGCTTGAGCTCAGGAGGCAGGTGCTACTCTCAGCACCACTCCTCCTGTCCTGTGTACTGTATATATACACTGCAAAGTACCAATTCTCCTGTATACAGTATATACACTGCACAGTACCTGTATATATACATATATACAGTATATATACAGTCCTGTATATATACAGTCCTGTATATATACCTGTATATATACAGTATATATAGACTGTATATATACAGTCCTGAATACAGTCCTGTATATATA
The DNA here is from genome assembly GCF_046119375.1 of Phyllobates terribilis. NCBI lineage: Eukaryota > Metazoa > Chordata > Amphibia > Anura > Dendrobatidae > Phyllobates > Phyllobates terribilis. The sequence goes on from NW_027362894.1 coordinate 4,163,484, forward strand.
CACTGTACATATACACTATATATATACACAGTCCTGTATATATACACTGCACAGTCCCATTTCTCCTTTCCTGTATATACTGTATACTGCACAGTACCACTTCTCCTGTCCTGTGTATATATGACTCGCCCCCTGGGCCGTGGCCGTGGGGCACTCAGAACCGGGCAATAGGGAGACGATGAGGGTAGTAGTGGCGACCCGGTCCCGTGGCTCAGGGTGGTCAGACCAGTGGCAGTCTTTTAGATGTTTTAGATAATGTCCGACTACGCCACCCGTGGATTGCGGTTATTAGGAACCGCCGCTGCAGGGCAGACCGCTGGGGCCGATGATGTATGCAGCTGGGATGGTGTGACTCCCCACGGGAAGAGTGCGGCCCCAGGGCAGTGTAGTGGATGGTGGGAGTGATGGTGGTGAGAGTCCCAGTACCGGTAATGCCGGAGGAGTGAAAAAGCACACAGACAACGTACTGCAGTCCAGGGTCTTTACTCACGATTAATATCCAAGTCACTTCTGCGGGGAATGACTGCCCGAGCCGTGCTGCGTCCACCAGGTGAGGGGCTCGGTCAACCCCCAGACAGCTCAGGAGTATGGCTCAAGACCCCCTTTTGTCCTTTCTCTGGCCTGCCTCACCAGTGACCCACTTTTGTCCAGCTACCGCGGACTTGTGCGGTTAAACGTGGGCCCCGTCCTCCGCTGTCCTATATGGTGCCTTCCTAGCAGGTTTGATGAGGTGTCGCACCAATAAATGATCACGACCTCCGGTCTTTGGCTGAGGGTTGTTTCTCCTCCACCAACTTGGGATCTGGTACCCTTAATCTGCCTGACCCTGCACCCTGGATTCTCGTGGGTTCTTAGGGTCCCTTCCACCTTCTTGTTCCTGAGCCCTTCTGTTTCTCTCTCTCTTCTTCTCCTTTTCTGTTCCTTTCTCGTGGAGCTGGGATGAGACGTAATCTCAGCTCCACTTCACCTCCTCTCTCTCTCTCTCCACTCTCCTCCTCGGCCTCTCACTAGGCCCACTCTGGAGTAGAGCTCCTACAGAGCCTCTACTCCCTGTCTTCTCTTCTCTGGACAGAACCTAGATCTAAGATGGTGCCCACCTTTTATACCTCCCTCTAGCCATGAGCCCAGGGGACCAGCAACCAATGAGCTCCTATCTACGCTCAGGAACCAACCCCTATCTGCCCCTACAGCACTGGGTGTTCCACCCCCCTCCCCACTCCAGACAGGGACATAGTTGGTCGTGCCTGCACTTCTGTCTAGTGGGAGCACCGCTGAGCTGTCCCTCGGAAATGGGGTGTGTGTGCTGTATGCAGCTAACTGAGCCCTGGTCCATACTCCATCCTTACCCGGGAGTGGAATATCACACCTCTGGTCTGAGGTGCAATACCCCTGTAGCGGCCGAACCCTCGGGGCGCTACATATACACTGCACAGTACCAATTCTCCTGTATATATACACTGCACAGTACCACTTCTCCTGTATATATACACTGCACAGTCCCACTTCTCCTGTCCTGTATATATATACTGCACAGTACCACTTCTCCTGTCGTGTAAATATACACTGCACAGTACCACTTCTTGTTTCCTGTATATATACACTGCACAGCACCACTCCATTTCAAGGAATAGAGGAATCCAAGTTATCAGTAAACAGAAAGATTGTGAGGGAATATTTAGCTAACATAAATGAGTTCAAGTCTCCAGGTCCAGATGAATTACACCCCAGAGTACTGAAGGAGATTGTAGAAGAAATTTTAGAACCACTCTCCATAATCTTTGAAAATTCTTGGAGAACAGGAGAAGTCCCAGAAGACTGGAGAAGAGCAAATGTTGTTCCTATCTTCAAAAAGGGGAAGAAGGTGGACCCAGGGAACTATAGGCCGGTGAGTCTGACTTCTATACCAGGAAAGATCTTTGAACAAATTATTAAACAACATGTATGTAAGTACATGGATAAGAATGAAGTGATTAACCAGAGTCAGCATGGGTTTGTAACTAACAAGTCATGTCAGACTAACTTAATTTCCTTCTATGACAGAATCACTGACTGGGTGGATCAGGGAAATGCTGTAGATATAGTATATCTTGACTTCAGCAAAGCATTTGACAAAGTATCTCACATCATCCTTATTGAAAAAATGACCAAGTATGCAATGGACCAGGCAACTGTTAGGTGGATTCATAACTGGCTTAGTGATCGGACTCAAAGGGTGGTTGTAAATGGCTTCACATCCAGCTGGATGAATGTCTCAAGTGGGGTACCACAGGGCTCCGTCCTGGGACCTGTATTGTTCAACATCTTTATCAATGATTTAGATGAAGGAATTGAGGGTAAACTGATTAAATTTGCTGATGACACAAAGCTAGGAGGGATAGCTAATACTAGAGAAGAGAGAGAGAGGATTCAAAAAGACCTAAATAAACTGGAGCAGTGGGCAGCAACCAACAGAATGGTTTTTAACAGGGAAAAATGCAAAGTACTACATCTGGGCAATAAAAATGAAAAAAGCATATACAGAATGGGAGGAATAGAGCTAAGCAACAGTACATGTGAAAAAGACTTAGGTATACTAATAGATCATAGACTGAACATGAGTCAACAGTGTGATGCAGCAGCAAAAAAGGCAAATACAATTCTGGGATGTATTAACAGAAGCATACAGTCTAGATCACGTGAAGTCATTATTGGTCTTTACTCCTCTTTGGTCAGACCTCATCTGGAATACTGTGTACAGTTTTGGGCACCACATTTTAAAAAAGACATAGACAAACTGGAGCAAGTTCAGAGAAGAGCGACCAGAATGGTGACTGGTCTGCAAACCATGTCCTATGAGGAACGGTTGCAGGATTTGGGAATGTTTAGCTTGCAAAAAAGAAGACTGAGAGGAGACTTAATAGCTGTCTACAAATATGTCAAGGGCTGTCACATTGTAGAAGGATCATCTTTATTCTCATTTGCACAAGGAAAGACTAGAAGCAATGGGATGAAACTAAATGGGAGGAGACACAGATTAGATATTAGAAAAAACTTTTTGACAGTTAGGGTGATTAATGAGTGGAACAGGCTGCCACGAGAGGTGGTGAGTTCCCCTTCAATGGACGTCTTCAAACAGAGGCTGGACAGACATCTGTCTGAGATGATCTAGTGAATCCTGCTTTGAGCAGGGGGTTGGACCAGATGACCCAGGAGGTCCCTTCCAACTCTACCATTCTATGATTCTATGATTCTATGACTCCTCCTGTCCTGTATATATACACTGCACAGTACCACTTCTCCTTTCCTGTATATATATACTGCACAGTACCACTTCTCCTGTCCTGTGTATATACACTGCACAGTACCACTTCTCCTGTATATATACACTGCACAGTCCCACTTCTCCTTTCCTATATATATATACTGCACAGTACCACTTCTCCTGTCGTGTAAATATACACTGCACAGTACCACTTCTTGTTTCCTGTATATATACACTGCACAGCACCACTCCTCCTGTCCTGTATATATACACTGCACAGTATCACTTCTCCTTTCCTGCACAGTACCACTTCTCCTGTCCTGTGTATATACACTGCACAGTACCACTTCTCCTGTTTATATACACTGCAAAGTCCCACTTCTCCTTTCCTGTATATATATATACTGCACAGTACCACTTCTCCTGTCGTGTATATATACACTGCACAGTACCACTTCTTGTTTCCTGTATATACATATACACTGCACAGTACCACTTTTTGTGTCCTGTTGTCGTGAGGCAACATTAGACTTTGGTTGGGTTAATATTGGTTTATTATTTTCAATATTCCTATGATAAAATAAGAATAAATATTGGAAAACTAATTTAAACATCCCAAGTATCCCCTATCCTGAGAACTTTCCAATCACTGGGGGTCCGTCCACTGAGACCCCCATAATCCCGAGATCCAGAGCTCTGAAGAGCACCATGTTAGTGGGGCTATGGTGGATCATACACACTGCTGCACTATTCACATGTGGCTCATCAAATAACTCCTTAAAGGGAGTGATGAGGGGCACGACTAAGTATAGCCAAATTTACTGATCTGGGGTAATGAGTGTTACAGTATGTGGGCTGGTGGGGTTTGTCTTGCAGGGCTGCTTTTTTGTCCCAGTCCGGCCCTGGTTTACAGAGATCAAATGGAGTTTTTTAAATTAATTTTCTCATTGTAATATTAATAGAATTCATATGAAATGAAGTGAAATATGTTGCAAAAGTTATTTTTATTATTGAAAAAAATATAAGATACTGATATTCAACTGTGAACTGGATACAAGGCACAAGATAAATGCATGAATACAGTGCAGGTTGGATTACTTTGCCTTATTTCGGCTTTGTGGAATTAAGTTCATAAAATAAGCACCTAAAAGAAGAAATCACACTAACAAACATGTGATGGGGCATCTCCTTAATGTCCAAAAGTGATCTGGTTTCCCAATAGTATATATTTTCAACCAGTTTATTTTTTAGAGAAATAACTAGTGCCTGATCCTTCTTCTGGAGGGATTGAAATGCCAGATCCTTCATTTTGATCAATTATTGTGTGCCAGATCCTTCTTCTGGAGGGATTGAAATGCCAGATTCTTCATTTTGATCAATTATTTTGTGCCAGATCCTTCTTCTGGAGGGATGACAATACCAGATCTTTCATCTTGACCGATTATAGTGCCAGATCCTTCTTCTGGAGTGATGATTATGCCAGATCCTTCATCTTGACCAATTGTTGCACCAGATCCTTCTTCTGGAGTGATGACAATGCCAGATCCTTCATCTTGACCAACTATTGCGCCAGATCCTTCTTCTGGAGTGATGACAATGCCAGATCCTTCATCTTGACTGATTATTGTGCCAGATCCTTCTTCTGGAGTGATGATAATGCCAGATCCTTCATCTTGACCGATTTTGTCGCCAGATCCTTCTTCTGGAGTGATCACAATGCCAGATCCTTCATCTTGACCGATTATAGCGCCAGATCCTTCTTCTGGAGTGATGATAATGCCAGATCCTTCATCTTGACCGATTACAGAGCCAGATCCTTATTCTGGAGTGATGACAATGCCAGATCCCTGATCTTGACCGATTACAGAGCCAGATCCTTCTGGAGTGATGACAATGCCAGATCCTTCATCTTGACCGATTACAGAGCCAGATCCTTATTCTGGAGTGATGACAATGCCAGATCCCTGATCTTGACCGATTACAGATCCAGATCCTTCTGGAGTGATGACAATGCCAGATCCTTCATCTTGACCGATTATTGTGACAAATTCCTCGCCAGATCCTAATCCAGATCCTTCAAAAACTAAAAAATTCAATAGTTAGCAGCCATCAATTTCATAATTAGTTACTAAACAGCAAAAAAATATTAAAACTACAAAAGAACAAGCAGATTAGTATCCAAGAGCAACTTTGTGTGTTAAGGAACACAACGCGCTGGGGTTTATTCACGTGGGAAGAATTAGATTATAAAACAGCTCAATTGGGGATATTTATTAAAATTATCAGAGAGAGGGCATGAATTTACTAGTCTTTAAAATGTCACTAATTGCAGCAAATGTATCACATTGGTGTATGTGCAACCATGGTAGAAATGCAAAAATTCAGCCATTTTGTTCCTTATGCCACTTCATAGATAGTGTGCACATGAACATCAAGTTAATATATATCACATTATAAATTTGTAATTACTTGTTAAATTATTACATTTGTTCTTAGCAGTAAACTATAATATATACAGTAATTATGTTTAGAATACTCTAAATATTATAATATATACTATTACGATTACAATACAGTTATATGAAAAAGTTTGGGCACCCCTATTAATCTTAAGCTTAATGTTTTATAAAAATTTGTGTTTTTGCAACTGCTATTTCAGTTTGATATATGTAATAACTGTTGGACACAGTAATGTTTCTGCCTTGAAATGAGGTTTATTGTACTAACAGAAAATGTGCAATCTGCATTCAAACAAAATTTGACAGGTGCATAAGTATGGGCACCCTTATCATTTTCTTGTTTTAAATACTCCTACCTACATTTTACTGACTTACTAAAGCACTTTTTTTGGTTTTGTAACCTCATTGAGCTTTGAACTTCAAAGCCAGGTGTATGCAATCATGAGAAAAGCTACTTAAAGTGGCCACTTGCAAGTTGTTCTCCTGTTTGAATCTCCTCTGAAGAGTGGCATCATAGGCTCCTCAAAACAACTGTCAAATGATCTGAAAACAAAGATTATTCAACATAGTTGTTCAGGGGAAGGATACAAAAAGCAGTCTCTGAGATTTAACCTGTCAGTTTCCACTGTGAGGAACATAGTAAGGAAATGGAAGAACACAGGGACAGTTCTTGTTAAGGCCAGAAGTGGAAGGCCAAGAAAAACATCAGAAAGGCAGAGAAGAAGAATGGTGAGGTCAGTCAAGGACAATCCTCAGACCACCTCCAGAGAGCTGCAGCATCAACTTGCTGCAGATGGTGTCACTGTGCATCGGTCAACTATACAACACACTTTGCACAAGGAGAAGCTGTATGGGAGAGTGATGCGAAAGAAGCCGTTTCTGCAAGCACGCCACAAACAGAGTCGGCTGAGGTATGCAAAAGCACATTTGGAGAAGCCAATTTCTTTTTGGAAGAAGGTCCTGTGGACCGATGAAACCAAGATTGAGTTGTTTGGTCATACAAAAAGGCGTTATGCATGGCGGCAAAAAAACACAGCATTCCAAGAAAAACACTTGCTACCCACAGTAAAATTTGGTGGAGGTTCCATCATGTTCATTGAACATCTGTGGGATCATTTGAAGGGGGCTCTCCATGCTCGGCGACCATCAAACTTAACTGAACTGGAAATGTTTTGTAAAGAGGAATGGTCAAAAATACCTTCATCCAGGATCCAGGAACTCATTAAAAGCTACAGGAAGCGACTAGAAGCTGTTATTTTTGCAAAAGGAGGATCTACTAAATATTAATGTCACTTTTCTGGTGAGGTGCCCATACTTATGCACATGTCAAATTTTGTTTGAATGCAGATTGCACATTTTCTGTTAGTACAATAAACCTCATTTCAAGGCAGAAACATTACTGTGTCCAACAGTTATTCCATATATCAAACTGAAATAGCTGTTGCAAAAACATCAATTTTTATAAAACAATAAGCTTAAGATTAATAGGGGTGCCCAAACTTTTTCATATAACTGTATATACTATTACTATTACCTATGGTAATGACCAATAGAATTATTGGAAAATAAGTTACACAATGTAAACTATCTACATTATGTGGAGGGCGACAATCGCAGAAGCCGTTCTTGTAGCAAGATTCATCAACAGATAGAAATATCTAACTGCTTGGTGTGTCCAAGAATGCTATCACACATAAAGACACATAATGCCGCCTAAGCTGTGCCCAAAGTAAGGTCTACCCAGGGATTCCCCATAGAAGAGTCTGTAATTAATAGTGGAATTAAATGAACACATTGATGTTGAATTTATATTCTTACAGGATTACAACAATAGAGCATAAGATATTACCATACAAATATTACATATAATAAGAAGCAGTAAGAAGTCAGACAATAGATACATATAATGGAACATTGTGCATTTGAGTGTTTAATTAATTGAAGACATTGATGTTGGATTTAGATTCTTACAGGATTAAACCACTAGAGCATAAGATATTATGATATAACTATTACATATACTAAGAAGCTGTAAGAAATCAGACAATAGATAAAGGAACTGGACTTACGAGGTGCAGAAAATATGGGGGTCACGCAGCAGAGGAGGAGAAGGTAAGTGGCCTGCATGGTGGTCCTCGCTTCTGTATGACTACAGGTAAGAAGTGAGGAGCAGATGGAAGAGGCCTCTTTATATAGGACTGGGACACTACATTTGGGGGAGGGGTCAGTGGTAATAGCTCCGCCCCCTTGTATCTAATGTAAATGACACTAATGGTTACATAGTAACATCAGATCTGGTGGTTACACTTCACATTACACATCGTCATAGATTATTTTATTTAAGTAGTAATTTATATTATTTATATTGTTGGTGACTTTTGTAAGTTTCTTCTGTTTTCTTCTGAATATACGGAGATGTATTGTGTAGCTCCAGCAATGTAATGATCTGTATAATTTGATTACTTTAACAAATATATATATTAGACTAAAAAGCATCAGGGCCCCTGCACACTATAGTATTACAGATCTGTACAATACAGTGACGTCCATAGAAAGTAATAACCAATCCTGAATCTGAAGCCTCATTCCTATATTACTATACACTGCAAAATACAATCCTATACACTCCATAATGGATAATGTCTACTGTATATATCCCCTAAGACAGACAGATTTCCCCACTATGTATAACAATGCGGATAAGGTGAACGATACAAAATCCATGGAAAATAACAATCTATATTAGAGCATAAAAATATATAGATATACAATTAGAAGTGATACTGCACAAAGATTAGGAGGAGGAGGAGGATTGCAGCCCAGTTATAGTATAACAGAAGTAATGTGCATTTTATCCATAGTGGGCATAAACCAAAGTGGGACTAAGTAACCAAAATCATAAGTGCCCACTAGGTACACAATGAGAAAGATCAATCAAATGTGATCAAGTGGAAATGATGGAGATCGGGCAGCCACCCACAGCTTGATGCGTGTTTCACCTATCGCTTCCTCAGGGGGGCGTTGTCATATACTGCAAAACAAAAGCCCAATAATTGCAAAATATCCTACTAATACTTCCATTCTATTAGTCCAAAAAGTAAAAAGCCTATTTGGTACAATACTTCTATTCAACAAACACTCAATCAGGTCAAAGAAGTATAGATGCACAAGTTTGATAAAAAGATTTGGAACTTTTATTGAATTATTTAAAAGAAATTTATAAAACACACATAAAGGGGAAGTGAACCAATGAAGGTGCCTGCAGTGCTAGTAACAAGGGTAGTCAATCATTTATTCTGTTCTGATAAACAGAATGTAAATAAAGACAATACAACCTTTCAACTGCAGGTAAGGACAGCTGTATTGTCTTTATTTACATTCTGTTTATCTCTATGCCTGATGATTCCATCTGTTTATTTCTATGCTTGGTGATACCATCTGTATTTTGTGGGCCATGATTGACTTTGCCCTATATTGACACTTGTCTACCACTTGTGGGCTTTATGGCTTCTCTCTATATGACCTATTGACATATTTATAGATATATACTTTCATGGCATTTTGACTACATTTATCTATGCTGGATACTTTAAGGTATGTACTTGTTATCCACTAATGCTTACTAGATGAATGAATTTTGGATACTGATCCTTTTACTTATTTATTTATTTAATTCTTCATGTATTTATCACTGGGTTCATTGATATGATCTCCTTTTGTAAGTCTTGTTAAACAGAATAAATGATTGACTACCCTTGTTACTAGCACTGCAGGCACCTTCATTGGTTCACTTCCCCTTTATATGTGTTTTATAAATTTCTTTTAAATAATTCAATAAAAGTTCCAAATCTTTTTATCAAACTTGTGCATCTATACTTCTTTGACCTGATTGAGTGTTACTCCCATTCTAGTAGCGACAATAACAACGTACAACTGAAGCAATAAAAAAATGCCTTTATTAAAAATAAATATAAAAACATAACAAAAGTAATTTCTAAAAATACCCATTAAATACCATGGGAAACAATTGAACTCCACAACAATAAATAAAGCTCATAGGATATGATGAAGGAGTCTATATATCATCTGATGTCTATACACATAGTATAGCACCTGCAGTATACAGGATAATATATGACTGGTATATGGTATACAGTGATTACAGAAGTCAGATATCATATACAGGATAATATGTGACTTTTATCTATTGTATAATTCCCAAATTTAACAGAAAGGAAAAAGGGACAAATTATTTGGCTTGCATAGTAGCAGAGTGCTTTGTGGAAAATTAATGACCATGCCTCGAACCATTTATTTCTATACAGATAAATGTACAAGGATGACCTGCATCTTCTAAAGCAGCAGAAGCCAAGGCATCCCGAAACAACTGCTGGGGTATCGGCCTGGGGGACATCCGTATACATAGCTAGTGTGACTGTGGATTAATTGATCTGTGATATACTGCAGTAACTGCACCTTAATCACAACATTTATTTAATCATCACACACTGGAATTACAAACCATGAGGGCTATGTCCTCATTAAAGAATACTGACACCTCGGATTGTTGTTGTTTTTTTTTTTTGTTTAATACAAATCACAAATCTACAGAATCCAGAAATGTAAAATCAACTATCTACCTAAGACTAGCATCCTCTGTAATCAAAACCTTCTACCCCCATCTTCAGGACTTCTCTTGTGCTGCAGCAGTTCTCTGGAATGCACTATCCCACAGAATATGGTTAATCTAACTATGCCCTGTTCTCCCTTCCTTAATTTTCTCCAGAATCTGGTCCCTTCACTCATCTGTATCCACAGCCTCCATGCACTCTACAGCTCCTTGTATCTGTACTTATACAGATTCTGGCTGATGACTGGTTCATGTAATGGTATTTGAATTCCCCTGTTTATAATAATCATGGCCGGACCATACATGACAAGCACCTTTTTATCTTTTGTGTCACTCCTATATCTTCATAGACTGTAAGCTTGTTAGCAGGGCCTTCACTCCTCTTAGTATGTCATGAATTATGTGATAATCTGTATTGTCTTATTCAGTTTGTACATGTCTCTACTAAATATAGAAATTAAATAAAAAATATTATTATATATAACTCTCTTTGGCCCCCTGTAGTACAATGTCTCTCTTTTTGGTCCTCATTTAGAATAAAGTCCCCTTCTTTGGCCACCATTTATCATAATGTTCCCCTTTTGCTCCCATGGTATGATGCCCCCCTTTTTAGACAAAATTTACAATAATGTCCCCTCTTGGGGCCCCCATTTAAAATAATGTCCCCCTCCTTGGACCCCAATTAAAATAATGTCTCCCTCTGTGGCCCCTACTTAGGACAATGCCCCCTTCTTTGGCCTTTGGCTCCCATTAGGTGTCAAGTATTATACATACATATATATATAAAAGTATGTAGACCACTCTTCTTTTGCAAACTGTCCCAGGTCTCCCATATGTGAAGTGTGTCTCCTCCCAAGAGCAATTTTAAGAGCAATTTAGATCCGGACTAAGCAATGAGTCCGGATCTAAATCCACAGGTGTTCAAAAGGATTTAGATCCGGACTCATTGCTGCCACCTCAGAACTCTCCAGCACTTTGTTCCCATCCATTTCTTAGTGCTTCTTGAAATATGTTTGGGGTAATTGTCCTGCTCGAAGTCCCATGACCTAGGACGCAAACCCAGCTTTCTGACAATAGACACTACATTGTGATCCAAAATCCTTTGGTAATCTTCAGATTTCATGATGCTTTGCACGCAGTCAAAGCAATGAGTGCCAGAGGCAACAAAACAACCCCAAAACATCTTTGAACCTCCACCATATATGACTGTAGGTACTGTGTTCTTTTCTTTGCAGTCCTCATTCCATTTTTGGTAAACAGTAGAATGATGTGCTTCACCAAAAAGCTCTATCTTGGTTTCATCTGTCCACAAGATGATTTCCCAAAAGGATTTAGGCTTACTCACGCACATATTGGTAAATTGTAGTCTAGCTTTTTTATGTATCTATGTCAGCAGTGGGGTCCTCCTGGGTCTCCTGCCATGGTGATTCATTTCATTCAAAAGACTACATATAGTTCACGCTGACACTGATGCACCCTGAGCATGCAGGACAGCTTGAATATCTTTGGAACTTGATTGGGGTTGCTTATCCACCATTTGGACTATCCTGCGTTGCAACCTTTCATCAATTTTTCTCGGCTGTCCACATCCAGAGAGATTAGCTACAGTGCCATGGGTTGTAAACTTCTTGATAATGTTGCGCACCATGGACAAAGGAACATCAAGATCTCTGGAGATTAATTTGTAACCTTGAGATTGTTGATATTTTTCAACAATTTTGGTTCTCAACTCCTCAGACAGTTCTCTTCTCCTCTTTGTGTTCTCCATGCTTAGTTTGGCACACACAGTCATACAATGCAAAGAATATGTAAATTTCTCACCTTTTTATCTGGTTTCAGGTATGATTTCATATTGCTCAAACCTGTTACTTGCCACAGGTGAGTTTGAATGAGCATCATATGCTTGAAACAAAGTTGTTTACCTACAACTTTGGAAAAATGCCAACATTTTGGTTTGGCCCATTTTGGGAGTTTTGTGTGAAATTATGTCCAATTTGCCTTTTTTGTTTGTTTTTTTGTGTTGTTCCATTACATACAAATGAAATAAACATATCTATACCAACACATGTGTAATTACATTAATTTTCCAGGAGCAATACTTCATTTTCTGGAACAAATTCAAGGGTGAAAAACACTATGAAAAAAGCTTGAAATCTATGACGCTTTTTAACAATGGATAAAAGATGTTAAGTGTGTAAAGTGAGGGATCCTTTAAGCTTGGCCATGGACCCCCCGGGGCTCCCCGGAGCCCCGGGGCCCCGGGCGGTATCCCAGATTGCCCTCATTATAATCTGCCTATGGTCCTAAGTGTTCCCCGGATAGTGGCCCCGGAGCTGCGCTCACTGAGTGACAGGACACCGCTCCTGAGCTCAGCTTCGGGGACCGCTCGCCGGAGCGGCTCATTCTCCTCGGCTCCTCAGCGTCAGCGGTCAGAGAATTACAGCTAGGGACACATAGGACATGTGAGTATAAGGATTTTATTATTTTCTTCTTATTTTACAATGGATCCCACTGATTCTGAGATTGTGTTTAGTGACATATTGTACTTCATGATAGTGGTAACCAATTTTGATACGACAATTTGGTGAAAATTTTGATAATTTTGCAATTTTCAAACTTTTAATTCCAGAGAGTTATGTCACACAAAATAGTTAATAAATAACATTTCTCATATGTTTACTTTACATCAGCACAATTTTTAAAACATTTTTTTTGTTAGGAAGTTAGAAGGTTTAAAAGTTGACCAGCGATTTCTAATTTTTCCAACAAAATTTACAAAACCATTTTTTTAGGGACCACATCACATTTGAAGTGACTTTGAGGGGCCTTTATGACAGAAAATACCCAAAAGGAACTAAAGCAATGTGGAAAGAAAAATGAACATTTTACTTTTTTTCACAAAAATTTTACTATAGCCCCAATTTTTTTATTTTCACAAGGGTAACAAGATAAAATGAACCACAAAATTTGTTGTGTAATTTCTACTGAGCATGTTGATACCCCATATGTGGGGGAAAACTATTGTTTGGGCACATGACAGGGCTCGGAAGGGAAGGAGCACCGTTTCGACTTTTTGAACGCAAAAAAGACTGAATGCCATATCACCATATTAAAATGAATGCCGTAATGCCATTATGAAAACAAAATGCCATATGAAAAAAGTGGATGCCATATCACATTTGGAGAGCCCCTGACATGCGAAAACAGCAGAAACCCCCCACAAGTGATAGCGTGACGTCTCTTACTCGAAAAAGCCCTTTTCTTTACCCTGGGAGATGGTGGACTCGGAGTCGGGTCCTGTGATGGAGAGATGGGGTGCAGCCGTGGCCCGGACCCGACTCGTGCTCAGGGCCGTCACATTAAAAGAGATGGTGTGGGCTTATCCGGGTTGAGTGGCTGATTTACGACTACGCCACCTGTGGCACCTGGTGAAGGCCACCAGCGCCGCTGCAGTCCGCTGAGGCATAGTGTTACGGCGGCCAGAGTTATTACTACTCCCCACAGGCGGAGCAAGGCCTCAGGGCAGAGGGACAGGAAGGATGGAGGGGGTAGTAGTGGAGGAAGAACGGATGCCACGTCGCGCGGTGTAGCGCAGAATAAACAGTCCGGAGGCCATAGGGGTGAACTTCCAAGGCTTTACTCACATTAGAGATGGCAGAAGGAAGGCGACTCCCTGATCCCCACGGAGTCCTGCAGTCACCAGGGATGGGGGTCCGACAACCTCCGAGCAAGTCCAGCATTCAATCGGGACCCCGCACCAGAGTGTTCCTGAACTACAGACCGTATCCTCTCCTGTCTGTGTGTGTAGATAGGCCGGGTCTCCCTCTGAACTCCTCTCAGAACAAGGGCACGGGTGGCAGCTCCGCTCCTTCCGATACCCGATGGGATCCTCTGGGCCTACCAGGCTTTACCAACCAGGACATGGAGAAGCAAGGTCGGGTGTCGGGGCCGGTACCCCTCTTGCAGCCGGACTCCCTCTGAATATATCAGATGGTGAGGACAGGTGGCGTACACTGCTCCGTCTGCATCCTCCCCGGGATCCATTAGCTGTGGAGCTACACTCTTAAGCTCCGGGCCTTCTTGGTCGTGGTCCTTGACCGGGTTGAGACATTCCTCGTCTGCAACCTGCCCCCCGTCCCAAGGCTGGGGTATGAGGGCTGTGTCTCCATCCACTGCAGGTCCACACAGGATCCACGTTCAGGGTGGGAGATCACAATACCTCACAGTAATTAACAGCACAAAGACCAAAACCAAAGATGGCTTTTTATTAAATATGAAATTTAAAGTGTCACTAAATTGTAAGTCCTCAACCCTCACCCACTAACTGGTTCCCCTCACTCTTGGTTCCCCAGTCTCCCTGTAACCAGGAGGGCAGCACCTGGTGCATACTAGCCCCCCTGGTGGAGAAATGTGGTGTTGGATGCAAAGGTTGGGTCCCGACCATCACGCTGTTCTTACCTCGGAGGAGGAACACTACACTCCATTACAGAAGTGCAGCATCCCTGTGGCGGTCGAACCTTCAGGGGCGCCACAGTTCTACAGTGGGATGTGCTACATAATGAAGTTTCTCTTAAGGGGCACTTGGAAGATGTCCTTATCACCCCGGTCAGTAAAATCTTTATAGTGGTGGCAGGATGAGCCTAACCTATCTCGAGGGGTTCCCTGGGTACTTAGGGTCACTAGAACAATTACCACAGATGCGAGTCCGAGAGGGTGGGGAGCCCATCTGGGAGATATGGTAGCCCAGGGGACCTGGTCAGATATTGAAAAGGGTCTCTACTCCAATTCAAAAGAACTTCTGGCGGTAGACAAGGCGGTGAATAATTTCTTACCTTTCCTTCTGGGCCAGAATATAAAGATCCTCTTGGATAATCTAGTTGCGGTAGCATATGTGAACCACCAGGGGGATACATGGTCAAGATCGCTGATGAGAGTGACAGATCATCTCTTCCAGATTACAGAAAGTCACCTCCTTTCCCTGATGGCCCTCCATATAATGGAAGAAGAAAACATGAGAGCAGATTTCCTAAGCTGCTATCCTCTGATGCAAGGGGAATGGGAACTAAATCAAGGAATTTTTACCCAAATAGCCGAAGATGGGGGGGCCTCCGGTCAGGTAGATCCGTTTGCCACAAAACTAAATCGGAAGACAAAGATCTTGTGTTCCCTAAATCCTCTAGCTGTGGACGCTTTCCTGATACCTTGGTATTTCAGCCTGGCGTATGACTCCTCCCCCCCTGGTTGGCTGTTCTTCTCATGGTAATAAGAAAGATCAGGGAGGAGAAGGCCAGGGTTCTGCTGATCGCACCCTTTTGGCCCAGGAGGCCCTGGTTCTCATGCCTGAGGAACATGTCCATCTCTGATCCTTGGGTTCTTCCAGAGATTCCATATCTCCTTCTCCGGGGTCCGATATTCCATCCTCAAGCAACTGGCCTCCACTTGACGGTGTGGAACTTGAAAGGACACTGCCAAATCAGAAAGGTTTTTCCAAAGGTCTAGTAACCATCCTGCACAGCAGAAAACCTGTTACAACCCAGATTTATGCCACAAGTTGGAGAAAGTTTTTGTCTTTCTCTGGTTCTGGGGTTGATGGGGAAGGGGTGCCAATAGGACAAATCTTTGGAGTTTTTACAAAAAGGTCTTGAACTAGGGTTATCCACCAGCACCCTTAAAGTACAGATTTCTGCCTTGGGTGCCCTATATAGCTGTGATGTAGCTTGTAGCTACTGGGTTTCTCGGTTCATTAAGGCAGCTTTTAGATCTAGACTCATTATTAAAAGCAGCTTGGTTCCCTGGGATTTAAATTTGGTTCTAAAGGCCTTGACTAGCTCGCCGTTTGAGCTAATAGTCAGCAACCCTTAAATCCCTCTCTCTTAAGACCGCTTTAATATCTTTAACCTCGGCCAGGAGCATTAGTGACATCCAGACCCTGTCTATGGCCTCGCCGTTTACTCAAATTCTGGATGATAGGCAGGATCTGGTCTAAAAATCACTCTCTCTCCCTAAGGTAGCTACTCGTTTCCACAGACTTCAGGAAGTCCTCCTACGCTCTTTTTGTCCACATCCTAGTAACCAGAAAGAGGTGGAGTTACATACGTTAGAAGTGAGGAGATGTGTGGTTAGGTACCATTCAGTTACCAAAAGCTTTAGGAAAGATAACTCGTTGTTTATATCCTACCAAGGGGCTAGGAACGGTCTAAGGTCACGAAGTCCACCATAGCTAGATGGAATTAGGAGGCCATTTCTCTATCATATACAGTATAGACCAAAAGTTTGGACACACCTTCGCATTTAAAGATTTTTCTGTATTTTCTTGACTATGGAAATTGTACATTCACACTGAAGGCATCAAAACTATGAATTAACACATGTGGAATTATATATTTAACAAAAAAGTGTGAAACAACTGGGTTCAGGTCTGGTGACTGTGAAGGCCAGGTTATCTGGCGTAGCACCCCATCACTCTCCTTCTTGGTCAAATAGCCCTTACACAGCCTGGAGGTGTGTTTGGGGTCATTGTCCTGTTGAAAAATAAATGATGGTCCAACTAAACGCAAACCAGATGGAATAGCATGCCGCTGCAAGATGCTGTGGTAGCCATGCTGGTTCAGTATGCCTTCAATTTTGAATAAATCCCCAACCGTGTCACCAGCAAAGCACCCCCACACCATCACACCTCCTCCTCCATGCTTCACGGTGGGAACCAGGCATGTAGAGTCCATCCGTTCACCTTTTCTGCGTCGCACAAAGACAAGGTGGTTGGAACCAAAGATCTCAAATTTGGACTCATCAGACCAAAGCACAGATTTCCACTGGTCTAATGTCCATTCCTTGTGTTCTTTAGCCCAAACAAGTCTCTTCTGCTTGTTGCCCGTCCTTAGCAGTGGTTTCCTAGCAGCTATTTTACCATGAAGGCCTGCTGCACAAAGTCTCCTCTTAACAGTTGTTGAAGAGATGTGTCTGCTGCTAGAACTCTGTGTGGCATTGAACTGGTCTCTAATCTGAGCTGCTGTTAAACTGCGATTTCTGAAGCTCGTGACTCGGATAAACTTATCCTCAGAAGCAGAGGTGACTCTTGGTTTTCCTTTCCTGGGGCGGTCCTCATGTGAGCCAGTTTCTTTGTAGCGCTTGATGGTTTTTGCAACTGCACTTGGGGACACTTTCAAAGTTTTCCCAATTTTTCGGACTGACTGACCTTCATTTCTTAAAGTAATGATGGCCACTCGTTTTTCTTTACTTAGCTGCTTTTTTCTTGCCATAATACAAATTCTAACAGTCTGTTCAGTAGGACTATCAGCTGTGTATCCACCAGACTTCTGCACAACACAACTGATGGTCCCAACCCCATTTATAAGGCAAGAAATCCCACTTATTAAACCTGACAAGGCATACCTGTGAAGTGAAAACAATTTCCGGTGACTACCTCTTGAAGCTCATCAAGAGAATGCTAAGAGTGTGCAAAGCAGTCATCAAAGCAAAAGGTGGCTACTTTGAAGAACCTAGAATATAAGACATATTTTCAGTTGTTTCACACTTTTTTGTTAAGTATATAATTCCACATGTGTTAATTCATAGTTTTGATGCCTTCAGTGTGAATGTACAATTTTCATAGTCATGAAAATACAGAAGAATCTTTAAATGAGAAGATGTGTCCAAACTTTTGGTCTGTACATCTAGCGGCGAGGAAGTGCCAGAAGGGCTGAAGGCTCATCCCACCCCACCCCTCCTGGGCTGAGAAGACAGGTGTCTCGATAGAAGACATATGTAAGGCTGCTACCTGGTCCTGTCCCTCTACATTCCATAGACACGATAGGTTAGATATGGGTGTATCGGCTGACCTCACCTTTGGGAGAAGAGTGTTCCAGGCTGTGGTCCTTCAATAGATTACTTCATCTCTGTAATTCTCTCGTGGTGCTGTCATGGTCGACCGATAAAATCTTAAATTACATACCGGTAATGGAATTTTTCGGAGACCATGACAGCACCCTTATATTTCCTCCTTTCACGTTTGTGGGAACACTCCCCTTTTATTAATTATAATATCACACTCAATAGGTGTCGTCTGGTATGGCAATTTTGTGATTGTTTGCTGTGTTTATTAACCTGGCAGTCCTCTCAATGCTCTGTAATCCCAACTGAGGCGGGAGAGAGGTGGCGCCCTTTTAAGCCTGTAGGTTTCCTCTCCTTGGTGGGCGGATCCCCTCTCTCGTGGTGCTGTCTCTGAAAAATCCCGTTACCGGTAAGTAACTTACGACTATACATTTGATGGAGCAATCAAAAAGTTGTACCCCAAAATGGTATTAAAAACGGTCTTAGAAAATTGAAACACAAGCCAAACAATTTGTTTGCAAAGTTTAGAATTTTTTAAAAGCAGTAAAATGTTTTCGTTTTCTTCTGCACCATTTCACTTTATTTGGAATTCATTGCCCTTTTTTTTCTATATGTTGCACAGTAAAGTGAATAGGGTCTTTCAAAAATGCTGTAATTTTGTCCCACAAAGTACACCTCAACCCTGCTGTATTGAATAGTGTCTGTGTTATTCACTATGTGATATGTGTTTTTTTATTGTATACTAATGTATAGTGACTAGTGATGATTGAGCGTGTTCTATGAACCCATTCAGCGAGCACACTGTCTAACAGCCGTGACACTTGCAGGCACGGCGACCTTAAAAGAAATGCCGAGCATGCCAAAATACTCGGCGAGCACCTGAGCGTGCTCGCCGAAGGGGTTGATAGAACACGCTCGATCATCACTAATAGTGACCAGATGCCTCTAAGGAATCTTTTTTGGCCTCTGTTTTACTGGTGCTTGAAGTGCAAATTTTTGTAGCTCTAATGATTAAGTAATATGCAACTATGTGAACTGCAATTGCCAATTAACAATTTAAGGGTATCCATCAGATATACCCCTCCCTCCAATTCCCATTCATGACCATGCAGGATTTGGAAAGCTAAATCTATAGACACCTCTATATCTTTTATCTGTTGCTGCATTTCTGAGTGCTCTGGGTGTAACGGAGCACTAACCAAGCCTCAGCCTTCCAAGGTTGCTTCCCTGCCCAGCACCAGCCTCTTTATCTTGATTGATAGCTCACTGTCAGTTTTTTGGGACGTCAGGCACCAAGCAAGGAAAATCAGTGAGCTAGACACTAGCACTGGGAACTTTCCCTCCGTACATAAACAAAACATAAACCAAAAAAAAAACAATTTGGCACGTTACTTAATTTATGTAGATTTATAGAATGAAATGTTGGATTTCGTACGAGCTCGATCCATGTTTTTCACAGAGCTCATATCTATTATAGTCTAGGGCTGTTCACATATTTCTGTGGACCGCGTATTTTTCACCGAAACACGTTGACCTGTCGGACTTTGATCCAAATCAAAGTTTAGAGCTTCTCGGATGCAAAACAAAGCTGATGAAAGTCTGAATGAGGCCTTACTCTATTATTTATTTTTTAAGCAGCGTTCATTCCAGGCTGCTGTACACATGAAGAGGGTTTACACACCTAAAATACATATATAAAACACAGAAACAAGCTACCATTGACAGACTAGCATGGAGGGAGACACTGCCACTACGATCTAACAGTGTGGATTCTGGTGTCTCGCTCCTTCCCTCAGGTTGTATTCCAAAAGCCTCCTCCAATAAGCAAGTTCTGGACAAGCTGCAGGTGGAGAGGGAGTGCGGGATTACGGTGAAGGCCCTGACTGCGTCTCTGTTTTACACTTACGAGGGAAAGAAGTATCTCCTGAACCTGATCAACACTCCGGTGAGTGTGACGTTTCTTCTTGATTTGTTTCTCTGTGGTCTTGTTGCGGATGTTCAACTGGTCACGGCGGTCGCGTGACCTGTCACATAACTAAATGATGTCATGGAAGGTCCTTTCACACCACCGCGAGCCGTACAAGAGACCGGACGCAGTGGAGAAAAGACCGGGGGCCATCAGAAGGTAAGTATAATGTTATTTTCTCCAATCCCCTCCATGATAGCACACCTGGAGGTAGCCTCCCCATCCTAATTAGGGACAGGAAAACAAGAGGTTAAATAGCCCCTTCCCGCTACAATCCCCAGTGATTTCCTGTCCCTATGGGATGAAGAGGTTACCTGGGGTGCCTGCAGCCGGCAAGCAGGGCCCTATTAAATTTACCTGCCGGGCTGCAGGGAGCGATCGCCTCCGACCTTCCTTCCTTTGCAGCTCCCGTGTCTCCTTGAGAGCGGGACCCCCCACACACACACTCGCCTGCGTGTAAAGCCGAGTAGGGTTTTGGGGGCTGGGGGCCTCCTGTAGCTCCCCGGCCGGAGTCTCCTCTGTCCTCCATGGCGGCGTGCCGGAAGTCAGGCTTTTGGCCAGCGGGACTTCACTTCTGGTGCGTTCCACCGTGGAACGCATGGGGCCGCGGCGGGAAATTCAAAAGGAGAAGCCGCGGTTTGCCCTGAAAATGAGGATCCTTCACCAGATAGGTGAAAATTTGGCACTGGATCTCGGTCTCCCCTATAAAAGACCCAGATGAGAAGACTCCATTAAGGTAGGACAGAATATTCTGCTACTATGGAGGGTGCTGTTCCAAAGCCTGCGTCTGCAGAGCCCAGCGCTAACCCGGCCCCAGTAAGTACTAGGTCCTAGGTTATTCCCCACTCTCTTTTGAGCAGGATCCTAAATATATTTTAAATCTCCCCTTTTTTTATTTTTAATTTAGGGAGACAAGGATCCGGCACCGACAGTGGGAGAAAGCACTACAGTTCGCAAATGTGCCATCTGTATAAAAAAGCTGGCTTCAGGGAATAAGAAACCCCTATGCTGGAAATGCACTGACAACATTGTGAAGGAAGAACAGCCTTCCCTTATGGAAGAAGTCAGGGGAATGGTTCGGCAGGAAATACAATCTTCCCTAGCCTCCTTCTCACAAGCCAGAGCTGAAGGTCCATCTCCCCCCAAAAGGAGAAAATATACGATTAGGGAGACCTCTGATTCAGAATTAGGGTCTATGGAGGAACCGGAAGAAGGGGTCCTAAGTGAAGATCATGAGGAAGATAGGAAATATTACTTTTCGTCTGAGAATATGGAGGAATTGTTGTCGCAGGTGAGAGACACGATGCAGGTGGAAGAGGAGAAGGAAACCCGTACAGTTCAGGATGAAATGTTTGGCGGTCTGAAATCCAAGAAGAAGGTAGTGTTCCCTGTGCATGACAACATTTGGAGTCTTATTTTGGATGAATGGGAGTCACCTGAGAAAAGGCTTAGTATGGCAGGAGAAATGAAGGATAGATTCCCTCTAGATGAAAAGGCGGCTAAGCTATGGATGGAAGTCCCGAAGGTTGATGTACAGGTGGCAAGGGTTGCGAAGAAAACAACTCTTCCCTTTGAAGACTCGTCACAGCTCAAAAATCCTATGGATAGGAAGATGGACAGCCTTCTAAGGAAGGCATGGGAAACATCGGCGGCTTCACTGAAGACTAATATCGCTTCAACTTGTGTAGCTCGTTCCATGTTCCTCTGGCTCCAACAACTAGAGGAACATCTCTGGAAAGGTACCACTCAAGAGGACCTCCTAGCATCTCTTCCTTTTCTGCAGAAGGCCACTGGATTCCTAGAGGATGCCTTGGCGGAGTCGGTCAAGATTGCGGCAAGATCGGCAGCATTATCAAATTCTATGAGAAGAGCTCTGTGGTTGAAGATGTGGAGTGGGGACAACGCATCAAAATCTAAGCTTTGTTCCATTCCATTTAAAGGAGAGTATATGTTTGGGGCGGTGCTAGACGAGTTGTTGGAGAAAGCATCCGACAAGAAGAAGTCTCTGCCAGAGCCAAAGAATCCAAAAAGTTTCAGAAAGAGACCATTTCTTCTCCCTCAACAACAACAGCAGCAAGCATTTCAGTACAGAGGCAAGGGTAAAACTGGTCGCTGGAGTTACACAAAAGGGGGAAGAGGTAGGAATATCTTTCAAGGTTCTAGGCAGGACAGACAATGACGCCAAGAAGGTAGGAGGCAGAATTGCGAGCTTCCTTCCTCAATGGCAGCTTATTGATTGGAAAAGGATTTGTTGTGGCAACAGTAGACCAGCCAGAGGCTTACTACCACGTGCCAATTCATCCGGATTACAGAAAATTTCTCAGATTTGCTGTAACTCAGAACCGAGAGGTACTTCATTTTCAATTCAATGTACTCCCCTTCGGCATTTCGTTAGCACCCCGCCTGTTTACAAAGATCATGGCAGAGGTAGTAGGTTTATCTAAGGAAACTGAATATCTGCATCGTCCCATATTTAGACAATTTTTTGGTGATGGTTCCCTCGGTTTCAAGTTTGGAAAGAGACCTCCAGATGACCCTCCAGATCCTGGAATCCTTGGGATGGTTGATAAACTACCAAAAGTCAGATCTGATTCCCTCCACCAGGAAGACCTCCTTGGGAATTCTCCTGGATTCTCAGCAACAAGCCTCTTTTCTGCCAAAAGAGAAGCAGATTCAGTTGAGGTCGAAAGTTTATGCACTAAAGAACCAGAGAGGAGTGTCATTAAGATTCGCCATGTCCGTCCTCGGGTCCATGACCTCATTTATTTAGGCGGTACCTTGGGCTCAAGCGCATTCAAGGGTCCTTCAAAACTACATCCTTTCCTGTTGGGACAGATCTCCAAGTTCCCTCTCCAACAGAATTCATCTGCCAGAGAAGGTGAAAGCATCTTTAAATTGGTGGCTCTGTCCAGGAAATCTGGAGAAAAGTTCAGCATGGATTCAACTTCCCTTGTTATCCGTCAAAACAGACGCAAGCAAAAGAGGATGGGGAGCAGTAGTCTCCCACGTGGCCTTCCAAGGGGTCTGGTCGCAAGAAATAGCAGAGCAGTACTCAAACTTAAGAGAAATGAAAGTGGTGGAAGAAACCCTATGGGCAGCCACTACTGTGCTTCAGGGGTCGAATGTCAGAGTCTACTCGGACAATATGACAACTATAGCCCACTTGAGACATCAGAGAAGTACAAGAAACAGGAGGTTACAGATGATCTCCGAAAGGATCTTCCACTGGGCGGAGCATAATCTACTATCCTTATCGGCTCTGCATCTGAGGGGCTCCGACAACTATCATGCAGATCTTCTGAGCAGAAAATACATTCATCCAGGGGAGTGGAGCATGAACTCGAAGATATTTCAGATGATTGTTCAAAAGTGGGAATACCCAGATGTGGACCTGTTTGCGAACCAGGAAAACGCAAAAGTAAGAGCCTTTTTCTCTTTGAAACCCGAGGATTCAGCAACAGGGATAGATGCATTCGCTCACCCTTGGAAAGTTGGGCTCGCTAATGCTTTTCCCCTGATTCTGTTAATACCAAGGACTTTACAAAAAATCAGGTCGGAAGGGCTCAAGACTATCCTAATAGCTCCAATGTGGCCAAAAAGAGCATGGTTCGGAACATTGAGCAGTCTAAGAATGGATGATCCATTGATGCTTCCTCGAATCCACGATCTGCTGCATTAGGGCCAGATTTTCCATCCGGCCCCTCAGAATTTGGCTCTAGCAGCTTGGCTTCTGAGACCGCCCTCTGAAAAGCCAGAGGCTTCTCAGTACAGGTGATCCAAATGTGGCGCCCTGCTGTGCATTGGTGCCACAGAACCCAGAAGGGTGCATGGATGGATTTCTCCACAAGAGGCCCTCACTAGATACAAACACCTCTACCTTCCAACTCATACCAGCAGAGGGAGCCCAGATAGGGATATATATAGGGAAGGTGGAGCCAGGCAGCTCAGTTGATTAGTGAGTGCTCAGAGTCAGAGCAGAGCAGGCAGGCTGAGAGAGAGCCTGAGAGCGTGCCGACACTCAGCGGTGAAGACGCAGCACGTCAGCTGCCTAGTAGTGAGGGCCCCGAGTGTGGCCGACGGCAAGGAGAAAAAGGGGAGTGAAACCAAGGGGGCAGAGGAGCACAATAAGCTCACCCCATTATATCTACCGGACACCGGATCCGCGCCTACAGGGACCCTTTACACCCAGTGGGGATAACCGGAATCCCAGGAGGACTACAAGTCCCTGACAAACCTGAAGGCTAGACACACACAGGATCAGGAACCACGAAGGCCCCGACGTCCAGGGAAAGTGGTTACCAACCAGAGGTCCTATTTCTGAGCATCTGGTGAAGTAAAAGCAGGACACATAAGCTAGGCCCAGTTGCAGGCTGGCCAGGAGCATACATAGGGACAGACACGGATCAGGAGGCCCTATACCTGCTCCCTGGGGAGAAGTCCAAAAGTGCGCCCTTCATCTGGAGTACCCTGGACCGTACCTAACAGCTGTACCAGTAAAGGAAATGAAGCAAATCCCCTGTCTCTGTCCGTTACTCCTGCTGTGCCATCGCTTTCCCTGCACCACAATGCTCAGCGCAACCTGCATCATTTATACTGCCCTGAGGCCTGCTCCATCTGTGGGGAGCCGTTCCATCTCAAGCTGTCCTGACATCTGCCTCAGAGGACTGTTGCAGCGCTGGTGATCCTCACCAGACACCACAGGTGGCGTCACAACAAATTCCCTACAAATAATTCCTTTTGGCACTGACCGCCCTGGGCCAGCCACCGCGATAATCCCCGCAGGCAGTCTTAGGCCCGGCTGCCGGGTGCCCCGCGACACCCCTGGGGGCGAGTCACATACACTGCAGAAAAGCAGAAAACCAGTCACAATTTCCATCTATGGAAAAATCTAGAAAGCTTTCAAGCTATGGTATGAGCCTCGTCCATTAGATCCCTTTCGGCCTGACGTGGCCAGAATCTTGGATTTCCTACAGAACGGTCTGTCTAAAGGATTAAGACCAAGCACGCTGAAGGTCCAAGTCTCGCCTTTAAGTTCCTATTTTGATGCTGATTTGGCCCAAAACAGATGGATTAAGAGGTTCATGATAGCTGCTTCTTGGATTAATCCAACAAGAGCTAAAATAGTTCCACCTTGGGATCTCAACGTAGTTCTTAGAGGCCTAACTATGCATCCTTTCGAGCCAATAGCCGAGGCACACATATACAAATTGTCTTGGAAAGCGGCATTGCTTATAGCTCTGACTACAGCCAGAAGAGTGAGTGAAATCCAAGCCCTGTCTATCAGAGAGACTTATTGTCGTATTTTGGAGGACAGGATCATCCTCCAGTTGGATCCTTCTTTTCTACCTAAAGTGTCGTCTAATTTTCATATGTCTCAGCCAATAATTCTTCCGTCATTCTGTCAAAATCCATCAAATAGCAAGGAAGAAGAATTCCACGCGTTGGATGTAAGAAGGACTATAATCCGCTATTTGAGGCAGACTGAAACCTGGAGGAAGGATCAGAACCTATTTGTCCAATATGGAAGCCCCAATAAAGGAAAGAAAATTGCAAAAATATGCTAGCAAATTGGATTAAGAAAGCAATTTGTGAAACATACATAGTTCAAGATTTGCCTCCTCTGAAATCCTTGAAAGCTCTTTCTACTAGAGCTATGTGGGTCTCCTGGGCGGAAAAAGCTAGTGCATCCATTGAGCAGATTTGCAGGGCAGCTACATGGTCGTCTGTCCATACCTTTGCTAAACATTATAGACTAGATGTAATATCTAATAGAGACTTAGCATTTGGAAGGAAAGTCCTTCAGGCTGTTGTCGCTCCCTAAAATTCATTCTTTGGTATTACTCCAGGTGTGCTGTCATGGAGGGGATTGGAGAAAATAGAATTAGACTTACCAGTAATTCGGTTTCTAAGACCCTCCACAACAGCATGGGTAGTTCCCTCCATTTCTTTGATTGGAAAAATCCTTAGTGTTAATAAATATTTAGAGCATTCATACTGTGTGGTCCTTTGAAAACACTGGGGATTGTAGCAGGGAGGGGCTATTTAACATCTTGTTTTCCGGTCCCTAATTAGGATGGGGAGGCTACCTCCAGGTGTGCTGTCGTGGAGGGTCTTAGAAACAGAATTACCGGTAAGTCTAATTCTATTTTTTTTTTTTTACCATTTTTATTCTTTTTTTCAACTATTAACTTGTTCACACTATATAAATACATGCTGGTTGCAAGGATTTATATAGTGTGACCAAGTTGTCAAGCACTTTCCAAGTGATGCTAAAATCGCTTGGAAAGCGGTTGACAACCCGCATGCGGACATGCATGTGAAAAATGCTTCACTTACGTTTGTCACTGGCAGGAAAAACGCATGTAAAATCTGCATGCGTTTTTTCTGCCAGGGAGATGCAGAAACACTCAGGAAAAATCCGGAGCATTTCTGCATCGTGGGAATGTGGCGCCCCTGAGGGTTCAGTCGCCACAGAAGTACTGCACCTCACCCAGAGGTGTGGTGTCTCCCTTCACTCAGGTAAGATGGGAGTGCTGCAGAGAACCCCCCAAAACACCTGCATCCAACATTACACTGCTTCAGACCGGCTGGAAGGGCAACATGCAGAGCGCAGCTGCTGAGCCCTGTCCCTGGCTGGAGTGGGGGAAACCCAAAGGTAGGGGGAACCAGTAGTGGGTGTGGGTGGAGGAAGCAGTTAGAAGGAGCACACAGTAGGTATATAATGGGAAGCAATCTTAGGGTGGCAGTTCAGAACAGAATGGCCAGTCAGTACAGTACAGACGGTCAGTGAGGACTGTCTGGGAGCAGAGGCTCAGCAGGAGCTCTGCTCCACAAGAAGGGCCCGGGATAGAGGCCCCGGAGGGGAGAAGGGAGTAGGCTCCATTCTAAGAAGGGATCCCAGGGGTACGGCGCGTGCAGGACAGCACCCATACGCCCCGCATCTGTCAGAAGACAGAGGGATCGGTTGCCCCATTCTAATCTCCAGGGGGTCAGGTTGGCCCCGGATCCGACGTACAGGAAGGACTTCAGCATACCCGAGCGGGATTGAGAGTGGGCAGCGCAGGGCAGCAGGGAGAAGGACCTAGTGTGAAGACGGTCAAAGTAGGAACACGAGAAAGTGGGGTTCTGCCAAGCATTCCTAAACTTCCTGAGGAAGGATTGAACCCCTGCCAGGGTGAACACGGCGCAACGTGGGAGGCCTTCACCTGTAACTTGCACTTTTGTGTTTCCTGAAGAACTGTGAATTAAAATCTTGGACGACTGCACTGAGTTGCCTCCGTCTATTCCTTCACTGGTGCCATTTCCCTCCCTGCACTACAACGCCCAGCGCACCCTCCATCTATTTACACTGCCCTGAGGTCCGCTCCACCTGTGGGGAGCCGTTCCATCTCTAGCTGCCCTAATATCTGCCTCAGAGGACTGTTGCAGCGCTGGTGATCCTCACCAGACACCACAGGTGGCTTCACAACAAATCCTATAAATAATCCCTTTTGCACTGACCGCCCCGGGCCAGCCACCGTGATATTCCCCAAAGCAGCCATACGGCCCGGCTGCCGTGTGCCCCGCAGCCCAGGGGGCAGCGAGTCACCACTTGGCGTCACGAACAGGATACGTGACCAGCCTGCCATCTGCGGGTAATGTGCGCCTAAAGAAGTGTTTTCTGCCTTGAATGTGGCGCCCGCCCCAGAAGAACGGGCGCCATTATGTGCGTGCTGAAGAACAACAGAATGGAACCTCCCGTCGTGGGCCGGGTCCCAGAATGGCTCCAAAAGCAGGCCCTGCCCCTTGCAACAGTGACTGTCCGCATAGATGTGTCCGTCAAAGCGGGGAGGCCGACACAGGGAGTGACCGACAGCAAAGTGCCATGGGACCGCCCCCGAAAGAGGAGAGGCGGTGGAGAGAAGCTGCGTAAAGACCGGGAGGTGTCAGGCCGAGCTGACGCAGTCGCGGGAGCAGGTCGGAGTGATGTCCCTGTCCCAAATGCGGCTGGCGCTGCTCCGTCCCTGGTCCCCCTGCAGCCTGAGGCTGATGACCAGGCTGGGTCAGCCTGCAGAAACCAGGGGTTCCCCCTGAGGGGGCCCCACTGTTAAACTGTTTTAGTTAACTGGACTGTACATAAGTTGCCCGGAAGGGTGCAGTTGACTTCATGTTTGCTACCCAGTTACCCGTCAGGGTACAGAGACTGACAGGCTGAGGACTGTGAGAAGCCGGACGTTGACATTGTACATAGTTTAGCACTTCTTAAAGTGCATCCTATTGGTTTTATAATTACAAATATACCTCAGAACAAAAACCCGTTTGGCGTGATGGAAGACGAGGTCCAGGATTGGATCGTCTATGCCCTGCAGCCATGCCCAGGGCCTACGTTGAGGGTTTGTGGACGGGTCCCTCATGCTGCTACTGTTGCACCCTGGTGCTGGAACTGTCTTGAAAATTGTTTTATATGACAATACTCTTATGATGTTTTATAATGTAACCAGTAACGTTAAAAGAAATGTGCCTCCCATAAAGGGAAGAAATGTTGTTTTATGGTCAAATATGCTGATGAATCTTAAAAATTTTGCATGTCAGTTATGCCTGGTTTTGCTCTGTTCCAGCCCGCGGACGTGCTGTGTTTTACCGGGGGGGGGGAATGTGGCGCCCCTGAGTGTTCAGTCGCCACAGTGGTACTGCACCTCACCCAGAGGTGTGGTGTCTCCCTTCACTCAGGTAAGATGGGAGTGCTGCACAGAACCCCCCAAAACACCTGCATCCAACATGCAGAGTGCAGCTGCTGAGCCCTGTCCCTGGCTGGAGTGGGGGGAACCCAAAGGTAGGGGGAACCAGTAGTGGGTGTGGGTGGAGGAAGCCGTTAGAGGGAGCACTTATACAATAGGTATATAATGGGAAGCCATCTTAGGGTGGCAGTTCAGAACAGAATGGTCAGTCAGTCTACCATTGGGCCCTATAAGACGTTCTTCATCTCCCGTTGCAGTGGGGTTTTTATTCGTCAAAAAAAAAGACTGGGGGTTGCGCCCCCGCCTTGATTTTCGCGAGTTTAATCGGATCACGGTCTGGGATGCATATCCTCTCCCTCTCATCCCCGACCTCTTTAGAAAAAAATTTGGCTCCTACGATTTGATTAAACTAGACCTCAGGGGGGCTTATAATCTCATTCACATTGAGGAGATGAGTGGAAGATGGCCTTCAATACTCCTGAGGGGCACTATGAAAAGCTTGTGATGGCATTTGGGTTGACTAATGCTCCCGCTTTCTTTCAACACTGTTAGTGACATTTTTAGTCATCTGGCAGGTAGATCACAACAAACCAATCTTGATGACATATTAATTTACTTACCTCCAGTCACATCAGGTACATATCAGGCAGGTCTTACAGATACTCAAAGATAATAAATTATTTGTCAAACCAGAGAAATGTATGTTCTCCATTCAGGGTTAGTTCTTATCATTCACCGTTTTTGCATGGATCTGGCCAAAGTCCGGACGGTACTGGATTGGTATTATATTCAAGACTTAAAGGCATTACAAAGTTTTTTGGGTTTCGCCAGCTACTACTGTAAGTTCATCAAAAACTTTTCGGTAGTGGCCAAACCTCTGATGGACGATTTTGCCAAATAGAAAAAAAAAATTAAGATTTTATTATTTTACTTTCCATTCTTGTAGCTAAACACAATCCAGCTAAGTTTAAAATTGAAATGAAGCCCCTGTACTCCCCTCTCTAGGTGCTTCTGTACCAAGTCTTCCCTGGTCCAGGATGGTCTCTATATCACAGGCTCCAGCAATAACCTATTGACACATGATTGTGGCAGCCCTCACGTGCTGATATATCACAGTGCCAATAGAAGTGGGAAGCGGCACAGAAATCACAAAATAAAGGCAGTGTTTGTGGTAATGCAAGAATCCAGCAAGCAGAGTAATCCACACGTCATACAACAGCCCAACATGGATGATGAAAAGCTGCGTCTTCAGGCGTCTGTGTAAGAACATCACATTTTTGTTTTCCTTCCAGAATAAGCACCAAATGGAATAGCTGAATGCCAGGATACAGAGACCGGCGGGGGGCAGGGAAGCGCTGTCCGCTGGATTTTGTGCTGGTTTCACAAGCGGTCACCCTGCAGTTTTCTCCGGATAATGCTGTGGAGACTTTTCACAACACATCTAATAATTGTGAACCTTCCACTCACATGTTTATTATCTTGTCCGCTGGTCAGACTGGGGGGGATGAAAGCTGGACAAGGGATGAAGAATGATCCTTATTACATATAATGGGTGCACTGAGCGATTGTGAAAAGTCGCAGAGGACTGAGAGCAGAAGGGCAGAGGGTTTCCTCTTCCTCACAGGGACCAGCACAGAAGCCGGAGCAGAAGGGGAGACAAGGGCTGAGCCACTTACACAGACAGAAAGCTGAAGAGAGGAGGACATGTTATTACTCCAGGATCCGCTCCATTCATTCCCTATGTGGCATTCAAGCGCTGAGCTCGGCTTTTCCGGAGCCCCATAGAGAATGAATGGAGCAGCAGTTGATCCCTGACTTTCCACTCCTTCCCGATCAGACGATGGCTCGCAGCGGTCAGACCCCACGATCAGTAAGTGATCACCGAGCCTGTGGATAAGTGATAACTTGTTTTCTACAGACATCCCCTTTAAGTAATGGAGCATGCCAGCAGAGAAGGTGGGAGGAGGCGCTGGTTACAGGGGAAACTTTACCTTTGGAGGCCGCATTTAGGGCATGTGAGGGGCGGACACTTCCCATATTCATCATTACTGAACCCCCGCTCTGTGCGGCTCTTATCTGAGCTGCAGGAGACGCAGCAGTTACTAATCAGCCGCTCTCTGTTCACTTGCAGCCGTCCGAGCTCTGCTGTGCCTGTTAGGGGTGAAGTTCGGGTCCTTCAAGGCATCTACTATGCAGTCTGCGCAGCAGATCACAGCCCGAGCACAGCGTCTCCGGGTAAATCTCCACCTTGTGAGTTGCTTCTTGTGCAGCAGCCCCATGCAAGTTGCTCTGCTCTCCTCGGCCAGCTCCTGCTGAATACTGAGCTCCTCTGCCCAATCTAGGAGCTCAATAGCCCTGATCACGTAAGTGGTAGCCCAGCGCTGCTGGATCAGATTTACAAATGGCAAACTAATCAGCCCTAGGTATTTCTAATATGTGCAGAGCAGGCGACATAAGTCTGACCGGTGTCCTCATAGACCTTTCCTCAGCCGGGGTCTAATAGGAGCAGTAAAATGGCCGTCATGGGGTCCATTGTTAGATCTCAGCTGCCATAGAAACTCATTGGCACCATGATCATGCCTCCCTCTCCTGTCTAAAGTGCCTAAATGCTGTGGAAGCCCCCTACTGTGTCATACAATGGATTAAGCTGCCAGGATCAAGGTTGGCTCCACTGTGGGCAGCTGAGGCAGGAGCAGGACTGTGTTACACAGCCACACTTCTGCCGCAGATCTTGTAAGGACCTGCCTGATGATAATGTGTCCTATAGAGCAGGTCTTGGTACCGGACTGCCCTGTACATATTTACCACTAGCTGGGAACCAGTTACTTACAAGGTCTAGTTTCGAATGTGTTTCCAGGATCTGTAGTTATCAGCATTTTATCCTTAAGGCCGAGTTATAATATCACTGTAACACTCTCGCCCTGTACTTGTATACCTGCCCTGTGTGCTGCACAAAAGTATATAACAAAATGTGTGTACACAGATATCTCCTGAATGGTATTACTGCTAGATCTCCTGTACATAGAAATATGAGGTTCTTAGCGCACATTTTGAGCAAATTGTGCGAGCCCATCTGCCAACGTCAAGGCGACCTCTTCAGATGGGTCCCTACACTAACATTACACTAACTTACTAACTGGGACTAGTTTTTTGTATTACTATTATTAACACCATTTTTACTATTTATTATTATTGCATTAATGCAATTAATTGTAACTGTTATAAAACGAATTAAAAAAATGTAATTCTAATTTTTTTTTATTAATCTTGTGATTCTAATAATGGTATTACTAAAATCCCTATGCCTAAAGCTGTTGATCCAGAAGAAGGCAAAAACCCCAGGACACCTTCAGCCAGTTTGTGTCACAGGGGAAAAATTCCTTCTTGACCCCGGGAAAAGGCGATCAGTCCTAGGACCCTGGATCAAACCTAATAATGTTATTACAAGTTATATAATATTACACTAATTATTGTACTACTGGAGTTATTTTAATTTGTTTTCATAAATCTATTTGATATGGTTATTATTACATTGTGCTATCTTATTACAGTATTATTCTTCTTTCCTTTCACTACTAATACTGCCCTATACCTACAGTGTTGATCCAGAAGAAGGCAAAAACCCCAGGACACCTTCAGCCAATTTGTGTCACAGGGGAAAAATTCCTTCTTGACCCCGGGAAAAGGCGATCAGTCCTAGGACCCTGGATCAAACCTATTAATGTTATTACAAGTTATATAATATTACACTAATTATTGTACTACTGGAGTTATTTTAATTTGTTTTTATAAATCTATTTGATATGGTTATTATTACATTGTGCTATCTTATTACAGTATTATTCTTCTTTCCTATCACTACTAATACTGCCCTATACCTACAGTGTTGATCCAGAAGAAGGCAAAAACCCCAGGACACCTTCAGCCAATTTGTGTCACAGGGGAAAAATTCCTTCTTGACCCCGAGAAAAGGCGATCAGTCCTAGGACCCTGGATCACACTGCTATTCTACCTACTACTATTACTACTGTTATTTTATTACTTTCTTACTATTATCACTAGTATTATTACTCATATTACACTAATACGGATATACTACCACTATATTACTACCATCCCTTTCCCCCTAGGGATCTTAAGGTGCAGTTCTGTCCTCCTCCTCCTATTCTGTCCTCCTCCTCTTCCATCCTCCTCCACTTTCGTCCTCCTCCTCTTCCGTCCTCTTCCTCTTCCGTCCTCCTCCTCTTCTGTCCTCCTCCTCTTCCGTCCTCCTCCTCTTCCGTCCTCCTTCTCTTCCGTCCTCCTCCTCTTCTGTCCTCCGCCTCTTCCGTCCTCCGCCTCTTCTGTCCTCCGCCTCTTCCGTCCTCCGCCTTTTCTGTCCTCCGCCTCTTTCGTCCTCTTCCTCTTCCGTCCTCTTCCTCTTACGTCCTCCTCCTCTTCGGTCCTCCTCATCTTCCGTCCTCCTCCTCTTCCGTCCTCCTTCTCTTCCGTCCTCCGCCTCTTCGGTCCTCCGCCTCTTCTGTCCTCTGCCTCTTCCATCCTCCGCCTCTTCCGTCCTCCGCCTCTTCCGTCCTCCTTCTCTTCCATCCTCCTCCTCTTCCGTCCTCCTCCTTTTCCGTCCTCCTCCTCTTCTGTCCTCCTCCTCTTCCGTCCTCCGCCTCTTCCGTCCTCCATCTCTTCCGTCCTCCGCCTCTTCCGTTCTCTTCCTCTTCCGTCCTCCTCCTGAGACGTAATAAATAGCATTAAAGCTGCAGTAATTATTTATATTATATATACACACTGCTCAAAAAAATAAAGGGAACACTCAAATAACACATCCTAGGTCTGAATGAATGAAATATTCTCATTGAATACTTTGTTCTGTACAAAGTTGAATGTGTTGACAACAAAATCACACAAAAATCATCAATGGAAATCAAATTTATTAACCAATGGAGGCCTTGATTCGGAGTCACCCCCAAAATTAAAGTGGAAAAACACACTACAGGCTGATCCAACTTTGATGTAATGTCCTTAAAACAAGTCAAAATGAGGCTCAGTATTGTGTGTGGCCTCCACGTGCCTGTATAACCTCCCTACAATGCCTGGACATGCTCCTGATGAGGTTGCGGATGGTCTCCTGTGGGATCTGCTCCCAGACCTGGACTAAAGCATCCACCAACTCCTGGACAGTCTGTGGTGCTACGTGATGTTGGTGGATGGAGTGAGACATGATGTCCCAGATGTGCTCAATGGGATTCAGGTCTGGGGAACGGGCGGGCTAGTCCATAGCTTCAATGCCTTCATCTTGCAGGAACTGCTGACATACTCCAGCCACATGAGGTCTGGCATTGGGCACAACCCCCATCTGTGGACGTCTGGCCCTCATCCCACTCTCATGGAGTCGGTTTCTAACCGTTTATGCAGACACATGCACATTTGTGGCCTGCTGGAGGTCATTTTGCATGGCTCTGGAAGTGCTCCTCCTGTTCCTCCTTGCACAAAGGCAGAGGTAGGGGTCCTGCTGCTGGGTTGTTGCCCTGCTATGGCCCCCTCCACGTCTCCTGGTGTACTGGCCTGTCTCCTGGTAGCGCCTCCAGCCTCTGGACACTACGCTGACAGACGCAGCAAACCTTCTTGCCACAGCTCGCAATGATGTGCCATCCTGGATGAGCTGCACTACCTGAGCAACTTCTGTGGGTTGTAGAGTCCGTCTCATGCTACCACGAGTGTGAAAGCACAACCAACATTCAAAAGTGACCAAAACATCAGCCAGAAAGAATTGGTACTGAGATGTGGTCTGTGGTCTCCACCTGCAGAACCACTCCTTTATTGAGTGTGTCTTGATAATTGCCAATAATTTCCATCTATTGTCTTCCATTTGCACAACAGCATGTGAAATTGATTGTCAATCAGTGTTGCTTCCTAAGTGGACAGTTTGATTTCACAGCAGTTTGATTTACTTGGAGTTATATTCTGTTGTTTAAGTGATCCCTTTATTTTTTTGAGCAGTGTATATTTTCTCATGTCATGTATTTACTACTAAAAGTAATTTCTTTCATTTAGGTTTCATTAAGTGTTTTACACCGACTATTACAGACTTATTGTTTCCCTGCACATTCAAGTTTTGTGTTTTCTTTGGGCATAGATCAGCTAATAGGCACTCAGGAAAAAAAAACAGATTAAAGATCTACAAACTCTCCCTTAAGACTAAGGAGCTCACTGATAGATTCTCAGTTAGCTAATTTTGCAGCCAGCAATAGACAGTGCAGCACAGATGCTACAGAAGGCAACATTTTTAATGAAACTCAATTACAGAAATCGATTTTAGCCCCAAATACTTGCATTAAAGTAAAAAAAATGGCCCCAAAGCTGGACAACCGCTTTAACTCCTTACCAACATCTGCCGTACATGTATGGTATAAGTCAGTAGCGGGTGTATGGAGCAGGGTCAGCTCACCCCGTACATGGCAGATAATGGCTGTGACAAACAACCAGGACCTGCCTCTAACAGCTGCGAGTGGAGCGAAGATCTGCCCACCACTGTTAACCTGTTCAGTGCTGCTGTCAATCTCTAACAGCAGCATTAACAGTGCGCCAGCATTGGGACGCGTCGTTCCATACGCCCACCGGCGCTCCTGTGACACGATCATAGGGCGCCGATGGACTGCTATGACATCCGGGGGTCTGCTGAAGCCTCCGTGCCTGTCATCATAAAGCTTCATTTGGGCTGTAAAGAAGACCGTGGTTTTGCTATATGGAGCATTACTGTGGTATCGCTGTATATAGCACAAGCAATCAGATGATGTATACAAATACAGTGAAAAAAAGTATATATATATTTATTAAAACCCCACACATTCAACTCACCTCCCACTAAAAATAAAGATAATAAAAATATACACATTTTGTGGTTTGGTCTCTTTCAGAGAAATACAATCTATCAAAATATAAAAAAAAAAAACGATCAGTGAACACAGAAAAAAATTCAAAAAGACAAAATTGCATTTTTTCGTTCGCCTCAATACTGCAGAAAATCCTGTAAGAAGCGATGACCATGACATATGTGTCCCAAAATGTTATCAATAAAGTCCTCTTGCCCTTCAAAAAATAAGCCCCCACACAGCTCCATCAACCCGGAAACTGAAAATGTTTCGGGTCTCAGAAAAAATGGTGACAGCATCAAAAAAAAGTTTTTTTCTTTTGCCAAAACTATTGGAGAAGTTTGGTCTTGCTGTAATCACACTGAGGAGTAGGATCCTATTACCAGGTCATTTTTACCACACAATGTGCGCCGTTAAAACCGTTCCCAGAAAAACAATGTCAGGGTTTTTTTTTCGCACTTTTACTGCACTTGAAATGTTTTTCCCGTTTTCTAGGACTATGTGGTAAATGAATGGTGTCATTTATAAGGACAGCTCATCCTACAAAATAACAAGACCTCACACTATGTGGACAGATATCAAAAAGTTAGAAAAGTTGGAAAAAGCGGAGGAAAAAACAGAAAAAAAACATAAATTGGTTATGTCGGGAAGGGGTAAAGCTGAAGAAACGCATGTAAGAGCAGAATATGGAGGAAGGTCAGATATCACAGACTGGTGGATACTACCTGCTCCATCGCTGGCAGAATACTCCACCCCCATGGTGTCCGCTGATATCTTCTCTTGTAGCAACGTCTCCAAACTCTATAAAACATCGGGAACAGTCAGCAGAGGGTTTGATGATTGGCTCATATTGGCGATATACTCAGGGGCATTACTGGGGCCAGGGAAGATTGGGAATGAATAGCGTATTGACTGTTAGAGATGTGATCTCTTCCATTAAAGGGGATGTCTAGTTGGAACAAGTTATCACTGATCTCTGGATAGGTGATGACCTGTCCCAGTGGGAGCACCCCTTTATTATGTGGTATATATGGAGGATGTGATATCATGCAGAGTTCTAGCAGTATTACACTTCGGTCCGTTCTGCGTGCATCTGGGCCATTCCCTATGGAGGAGCGGAGCTGGGGGGAAATATCAGGATCTCGTCGCTGGATCCATCCAGATGGGAGATGTAACGAGTGCGGCGCCCCCCACTGGTGTCTCAGCGTATTATGTGTTGGGGAATAATAACTTATTG
The DNA here is from genome assembly GCF_046119375.1 of Phyllobates terribilis. NCBI lineage: Eukaryota > Metazoa > Chordata > Amphibia > Anura > Dendrobatidae > Phyllobates > Phyllobates terribilis. Next base: position 4,200,427 of record NW_027362894.1, read on the forward strand.
TCTGGTAAATGTGCTGACTCCTGTCAGTTGTGATCGCTGAGTGCGTGTGATGGGATGTGGCTCCGTCCGTTATATTATATCACGTCTTATACCTATAATCTCTCGCTGATCGCAGGTGTCTGTCTTCACACTCAGATGAGAAGGAACAAACTGACGATATAGGACTTTTTTTTTTTTTTCCAAATTCAAACCAAGCAATCCTATTGGCCGAGTATGAATGCAGTTACCATGGTGACAGAAGTAGCAGCAGATTTAAAGGGACAAAACACTAATATTGTACTAAAGTGTATTTTATTATATATTTCACATAACTGACTGGGTACACCTTGGTGTGGGTGGGATGGCTTTTTTTAAATCAAAAACCATGTTTACTAAGTACCCTATATTATATATATTCACTATTGCTTTTTACTTACTTATAGCAGGGTATATGCTCATATTGTTTATATCCTAAGTTTATCTATTTTCTAATAGAGACATGACCAGTCCTCTTTAGAATTTTATAGTGACCCCATTGAGGTCATGGACTGATATTGGGGATTGCAGAGTTGGGGCAAGGTGACAGGTGACAGTAAGTGACATCAAATGAAGGCTATGGTGCATACACAGTAAATCAGTCGTGTTATTCCACAGAAATGCTGTTCTATAAGGCTGTGTGCCCACGTAGCATTTTTCAAGCGTTTATGCTGCGGAATTTCCGCAGCGGAAACGCTTGTAAAACGCTAGGTAATCCGCACCCCATGGTCCCCAAGGGGATTCTGCATGTTCTATGCACATGCTGCGGATTTTTTCGCAGCGTTTATGCTGCGTACAAAAATCCGCAGCATGTAATTTAATTTTGCGGAAGTGCAGCGGAATTCCCGCCATTGACTTGCATTGAGACGCACAGAAACTGCGACTGTACATTTCTACAAGCAGCTTCTATGCGTCTCTATGTGCGGATGGTACCCAGTTCTGGAGGAGAGGAGACTCTGATCCAGACCTGGGTACCATTGTACCTGTAAAAAAAAGAATAAAATAACAAATAAAGTTTATATTCACCTGTCCGGCGTCTTCTCTCTGAATGCCAGCAGCGCTGAAGGACCTTCGGTGACGTCACAGTCATGTGACCGCAGGCCCTTCACCGCTCTGTCTCGCGATATGCCGGCAGCCGGGAACCAGCCAGGAAGCAGCGCTGCAGCCACGCCGGGGCCTCGGGGGTAAGTATAGCTTTATTTGTTTTAATTTTTGCGGTTCACACTGTATAAATCCATGCTGTTTCCATGGATTTATACAGTGTGACCTAGTTGTCAAGCACTTTCCAAGTGATGCTAATCGCCTGGAAAGTGCTTGTCAATCTGCATGCAGAAATGCATGTGAATCCGCATGTGGATCCGCATGTATTCTGCAGGAAAAACGCATGCACAATCTGCATGCGTTTTTTTCTGCCAGGGAGATGCAGAAATGCTGCAGAAATTTTCTGCTTCATTTCTGCATCGTGGGCACATAGCCTAAAACACAAAATATCTTCATATGGTGAGGAGTTGTGTTGTGTTTTCATCATTTACATTCTAGCGTGGTGATCACATAAAATGTAAAATTCCTATGAAATAATTACTGAATGACAGTAGCCTGTATCCCTGGAGGACAAGTCATTTACCGCTTCACCAGGTTTGATGTTCTAATGCATTTAGATGTTTCAGTATTTGTATATATGTATATATATATTTTTTTCCCCCCTTAAGGGTATTCAAGCGCAGACGGTGACCAACTTCTTCCTCGCCTTTGAAGCACAGCTTTCAATTATTCCTGTCGTAAACAAGGTAAAAAGCTTAGAGCCGAACACTATCAGACTCCTTCAGTCCCGCAGCAGGTAAATCTGTGAACATCGCCGGCACTCCTGCTGTTCCTAGTACCGATCCCTCTATGAGCGGCTGTGCAGTAATGAAGGCAGGATTCACCCCAAACTTGCTCGTCTTTTTTTTCGATTTCCAGTTCTGGTAATTAGTTATACACATGTGTATATCCAGTGGTCAACTCACAACCTGTGTATGGAAAATGAATTGTTTGCTGTAGGCATCGCATTTGTAGGATGCACACTGTTCATTTCATTATGGAGCGGAGTAGGAGGAGACTTTCATTACTGTTCCCTTTACTTCCTCCCTGCTGATAGGAAATGCCATGCTGTTTGCTTGTGTCCTGTGATTACAGCAGCCTGCAACAGTTTTCAAGCGTGCACTTCCCGGCTCAGGCATCAAGCAGTAAATGATAAAATTAAAACGCTGCTATCCCTTTGTTAGTCACTTTTTTATCTTCTTCCCCCTTCTACGAATGCTGTAGTCCGTTATTCTAGAACTGCTCTGAAAATGGTTCTCTCTGGAGTGTTGGGATTTGGGTTTAGGGTGGGTTAGGGAATTGAAGTTCAGATACTTTGTTCATGTTTTATACTATGGAATTACTATGTCATGTATGTTATTTGAAAGATGGAAAATTTGTATTTGGAGTTTTTCAATAAAAATTATTTGATTAAAAAAAAATCATGAAATTAAAATTCCTCCCGTTCTTGAGAAAGAATAGGATTTTTACTAAGAGGTAAATTGCACGTTCCTTGTTTTACAGGCACTTTACATTTTTGCTAGTTTTGTGCGATTACACAATCCCTTTTAAAGGCCAGTGCCAGTTGTACATCTCTCCCTAAACTCTTGTTCAGCACTATATTTTATGCCAGTTTTATTATATGGTTTCTAGATTTTGTCCAGCTTTGATAAATAATTAGTATTTATACTTTTGCTTTTAGGCTGCGTGCCCACGTTGCGGATTACAAGCGTTTTTGATGCGGAATTTCCGCAGCGGAAATGCTTGTAAAACGCATGGTAATCCGCACCCCATGGTCCCCAAGGGGATTCCGCAAGTTCTATGCACATGCTGCGGATTTTTCCGCAGCTTTTATGCTGCGTTCAAAAATCCGCAGCATGTCAATTAATTTTGCGTTTCCGCAAGCGGAATTGCCTTGTGCGATGCATTAAAAACGCAAGACAATTCCGCATGTGGAAAACGCGAGATAAACACATGAAAAACGCGCGATAAACGCGTGCGGAATTCCGCATGCGTTTTTCCGGGAGAGGACTTGCAGAAATGAAGCAGAAATTTTCTGCTTCATTTCTGCAACGTGGGCACATAGCCTGAGGCTGAGTTCACACGATGCGTTTTTCATGCGTTTCCGCGGCGTTTTTGCAGTTGCGTAAACGCCGCGGAAACGCATCAAAAACGCATGGTAGAAGGGCAGCAATGTTCCCCAATTGAAATCCGCATGTGCAGGTTTGCCTTGGTTAAAACTGCACAATCCTTTACTGGACTGGTCTACTAATGAGATTAAGTCTTGGAGTCCTAAGTGCTATGATAAATGTTGTAATGGTCGCATTGCGGCTGTGGAAAAAGGGGAATTATCTGTACCTATTCAGGATTTTTGGAAGGTTTTTTCAGAGGAGGAGTCGCAAGTTTTACCTCCTCATAGGGACTATGATTGCACCATTGAGTTTGTTAAATCTGACTATGCCTGAAAGAAAGGCCTTGGAGGAATACATACAGACGAGCTTGGCTGCTGGTCACATTAGACCTTCTAAGTCGCCTGTGGCCGTTGGATTTTTCTTTGTTAAAAAAAAAGACGGTGGTTTACGTCCATGTCTGGACTTTCATGAAATTAATAAGATTACCATACGCAATTCCTACCCATTGCCGTTAATTCCAGACTTGTTTAACCAGTTAGTGGGGACCAAGTGGTTCTATAAAATTGATCTCCGGGGGGCATACAATTTGTTACGAATGAAGGAGGGTGATGAATGGAAAACTGCTTTTAACACTCCGGTAGGTCATTTTGTGAATCTGGTGATGCCCTTCGGTCTTACCAATGCACCCGCGTTTGTTCAGAACCTTATTAATGACATCCTGAGACCTTTGATTGGCAAGAATGTGGTTGTGTATTTGGATGACATTCTGATTTATTCACCAGATCTGGATTCCCATTGGCAGAGCGTACGTGAGGTGTTGCAGTTATTGAGTGATAATTCACTTTTTGCTAAGCTGGAGAAATGTGAGTTCGCTGTGCAGAGAATTAGTTTTTTGGGCTACATTATCTCCAGCGAGGGCTTTGAGATGGACCCGGTGAAAGTTCAGGCTGTGCAGGAATGGCCTAGGCCTATTGGTTTGAAATCGATACAGAGATTTTTGGGTTTCGCCAATTATTACAGGAAATTCATTAAGAATTTTTCTATAATTGTTAAGCCACTGACTGATCTCACCAGGAAAGGTGCGAATACGGTCCAGTGGACTACTGAGGCCATTGAAGCTTTTGTGTATCTCAAGGAGAGGTTCAGTTCTGCCCCTATCCTTATGCAGCCTGATGAGACCAAGCCTTTTTTGGTCGAGGTTGATGCTTCTTCGGTGGGGGTCGGTGCAGTTTTGTCTCAGGAGAACAAGGATGGAGTACATCCCTGTGATTTTTTTTCAAAAAAATTTTCAGAAACCGAACTTAATTACGATGTTGGTAATCGGGAATTGTTGGCTATTAAACTTGCGTTTGAACATTGGCATCATTTCTTGGAAAGTGCTAAATTTCCTGTTCAGGTTTTCACAGATCATAAGAATTTGATCTATCTGGATGCTGCCAAACGCTTGAATGGCCGTCAAGCTAGGTGGGCACTTTTTTTTTCTCGGTTTAATTTTTCTGTTACCTATATCCCTGGTACTAGGAATGTTAAAGCCGATGCTTTATCTCGCAGCTTTTCCCCCATGGTTGGTACCGAGGAGGAGGAGAGCATTTTACAGGAAGGAGTTGTGGTAGCAGCATTAGACTCTGTTTTGGAAGAAGGGATTCTGAAAGCCCAAGAGGATGCCCCATCTAACACTCCTCATGGGAGATTGTTTGTGCCTAGAACCTCTAGGAGAGATTTGTTTTTGGGGTATCATGAGTCTCGGTTGGCAGGTCATCCAGGAATTTCTGGGACTAAGAGACTTATCAGTCGCAGTTTTTGGTGGCCCGGGTGGCAGAAGGAAGTCATCAAGTGGGTGCGTCAGTGTACGGTGTGTGCTAGGTCAAAGGCTTCCCATACCCCTGCTGCGGGGTTGCTTTGACCTCTGGAGGTTCCTAGTGCGCCTTGGACGCATTTGGCAATGGATTTTATTACTGACCTTCCTGTGTCCGAGGGTTTCACTGACATCTGGGTGGTCGTGGACCGTTTTAGCAAGATGTGTCATTTGGTTCCATTCATTAAGCTACCCTGCGCTAAGACACTCGCTAAGGCGTTTATTAAGGAAATTGTCAGGCACCATGGCGTTCCCACCAACATTGTTTCTGATAGGAGACCTCAGTTTGTGGCTCGCTTTTGGCGTGCTTTTTGTGACAGGTTGGGAGTCCATTTGTCATTTTCGTCTGGTTATCATCCTGAGTCTAATGGACAGACTGAAAGAAAGAACCAGGATGTGGAACAGTTTTTGCGTTGATTTGTGGCAGACAATCAAGAGAGGTGGTCTGAGTTTCTGCCACTCGCAGAATTTGCTCTTAACAACCATACATCCTCCTCTGCTGGGTGTTCTTTTTTTGTTGTACTGGGAGACATCCGTCTTTTGGTTCGTTCTCCAAATTGCGGTCGGCGGTGCCGGAGGAGTAGAATTTTTCCGGTGACTTGGAGAGAGTTTGGACTAATGTATGTTGTAACCTTCAAGAGGCTAACAAAAAGTCCAAGAAGTATTTTAACAGGAAATGTAAAGAGGTTTTGTTTACTGTGGGTGACATGGTTTGGTTGTCCTCAAAGAATCTGCGATTGAGGATTTCCTCTAAAAAATTGGGTCCGAAGTTTGTGGGGCCTTTTAAGGTGCTTCAGGTGGTTAACCAGTCTGCTGTTAGGTTGGAGGTTCCCTCCTCCTGGAAGATTAATCCTGTGTTTCATGTTTCCTTGTTGAAAAAGGCTGATGTATCGGATAGGGAGGCCACTGTCACAGTTCCTCCGGTGGTGGAAGACGGCGAATATGAAATTTCTCGTATCCTGAATTCCAGAGAGCATAGAGGGAGATTGCAGTATCTCGTCGCTTGGAAAGGTTTCGGTCCCGAGGAATAACTCCTGGGTTAAGGCGGATGATGTCTCTGCCCCTAGACTTGTCAGAGCTTTCCACAGGAGATTTCCAGATAGGCCTGGGCCTGGAGGATCCGGAGGATCCTCATAAAAGAGGGGGTACTGTTAGAACCCTCCTGTTTGTTTTTGTTTCTATCTTGTGTTTTGCGGTCACGTGACCATCTTCCTATTTATTCCAGCTCCACCCTTCTGGCCTTGCTAGACTTCAGTGTTGTTTAGACTGTCTTTCTAGCCAGGTGCTTTTGTGCCTATCTATCTCTAGTTTGCTTGGTCCTCTGGACCTCTAGTACTTTTGTCAGTTTTTCTTTTGCTCTGCAACAACTTCTGTTAGGAGGTGTCCCATTTTTGTCCCAGTCCTTAGTTCTTTTAGGGACCCCTTCCTTTCTCTATAGGTCTCCGTTCAGACTAGCCGAGGACGAAGGCGGGTCTGTTCACAAGGAACAGGTTGCCTGCTACAACGTAGGGACTCAGCTTAGTCTTACTGTGGGGACAGCTCTCCCCTTCTTTCCCTAGTTTATGTTGCAGATCATAATAATCTTGGATCTACTCATACTTAACAGACAGAACCTTCAGTGTTTCTCACTCACACACCACCTCCTCATCTCGCATCCTATCTGTCAGTGTTCCCCAAGGTTAAGTCATAGGACCCCTGCTCTTCTCCATCTACACCTTCGGCCTGGGACAGCTCATAGAGTCCCACGGCTTTCAGTATCATCTCTATGCTAACGACACACAGATTTACCTCTCTGGACCTGATATCACCTCCTTACTAACCAGAACCCCAAAATGTCTGTTCGCTATCTCATCCTTCTTCTCTGCTAGATTTCTAAAACTTAACATGGATAAAACAGAATTCATCATCTTTCCCTCATTTCACTCAGCCTCCCCATCTGACCTATCCATCAAAATCAATGGCTGTCCACTTTCCCCAGTCCCACAAGCTCGCTGCATCAGAGTAACCCTGGACTCTAACCTCTCCTTCAAGCCACATATCAAAGCCCTTTCCTCCTCCTGCCGACTCCAACTCAAAAACATGGATCCGCATATTCCTCAACCATGAATCTGCAAAAACACTAGTGCACGCCCTCATCATCTCCCGCCTCGACTACTACAACCTCCTGCTCTGTGGCCTCCCCGCTAACACTCCCGTACCCCTCCAATCTATCCTAAACTCTGCTGCCCGACTAATCCACCTGCCTTCCGCCTACTCCCCGGCCTCTCCTCTCTGTCAAATGCTTCACTGACTCCCCATTGCCCAGAGACTCCAGTTCAAAACCCTAACCGTGGCATACCAAGCCATCCACTACCTGTCTCCTCCATACATCTGTGACCTAGTCTCCCGGTACACACCTACACGCAACCTACGATCCTCACAAGATCTCCTTCTCTACTCCCCTCTTATCGTTTCTTCTCACAATTGCATACAAGATTTCTCCCGTGCATCCCCCCTACTCTAGAACTCTCTACCCCAAAACATCAGACTCTCGCCTACCGTGGAAACCTTCTAAAGGAACCTGAAAACCCACCTCTTCCGAAAAGCCTACAACCTGCAGTAATCATTGCTCCACCACACCGCTGCATGACCAGCTCTACCCTCACCTACTGTATCCTCACCCATCCCTTGAAGATTGTGAGACATCGCAGGTAGGGTTCTCTCTCCTCCAGTACCAGTTTGCCATTGCGTTTTTGTTCAAGATTTTTCCAATTGTGTTTGCTATGTATACCCCCTTTTTCACATGTAAAGCACCATGGAATAAATGGAGCTAGAATAATAAATAATAATAATAAAGTGCCACACACAGTGTCCTGGTATCTCATCCATGCTCTTTCTATTTTATCTTTCATTTGCAGAGATATTAGCAATGAAAGTATTTGGCGCCTAATGAGTTAAAAAAAATTAAGTCCAAGTAGATGTTATCAGAGTTTTCACTGGGGGTGCGAAATTCTTCTCCCTGCATGATGCTGACCAATTATAAGCAGACGACAACACTGAAAAGAAAGATGATCACATCCCCACCATAGCTTAGAGCAGATTTCTCAGTGTCTAAGATGTAAGGATACAGACCTGGTCTCCTGGGCTAACCTCCTGCATGATTAGAGCACACAACTGACTAATACCTTTCAGTTAAGGTCTCTGTGGGTGAAGGGGCAGCACAAGAGAGTTTAGTTGTGCAACATTACAAACCTTTCTAACAGCTTTCCTCCTCTTATGGCACTCTCACCTCTGCTGTTCTGCGCCTATCCCAAACTGCCTGTCCAGAAATGAGAGCACAGTGTCAGTATCACACTTAGATCCGTTGTGCTCAACTTGTACTCATTCTGCAGTGAGATTAGAGCAGACTGTCATTGCATTTCACCATAGAAGTAACCCAGAACACACTGCTCCTGTGTGAGGTGTAATAACAGCCTAATATCACTGCAGAAAGAATACAAGTTGCTTGAGCACAGAAGACATAAGTGTGATACTGGCACACTCCATAATCAGGAGAGTCAATAAAAGGGTTTGTAATGTGACACAGAGAAACTCAGCTGTGCGGCTCCTTCCTTGTCTAAGAGCTGTTACCTCTGCTTTCTAATCATGCAGAAGGTTAGACCAGGAGATCAGGACTCTCCATCATTACACATCTTAGGCTAGGTTCCCACGATGAGCTTTTGGTGAGTTTTTGATGTTGCAGAATTTCTGCACCCATTAAGATAGGTTACTTGCATTATTTCTAAAATATGCAGCGTAAAAACTCACTAAAAACTCATAGTGAGAACGTAGCTTTATACCCTAAGAAACCCGCTTTGAGCTATGGTGGGGGCGTGTTCTTCTTTTCTTTGAGTGTTGCTGCTTGCTTATGATTGGTCAGCATCATACAGGAGAAATCTGCTGCATATTTAAGGATTTCTCACAAGCCTCATTCGGGTAAGGCTGAGTGCCCACGTAGCGTTTTTCAAGCGTTTATGCTGCGGAATTTCCGCAGCATAAACGCTTGTGAAACGCTAGGTAATCCGCACCCCATGGTCCCCAAGGGGATTCCGCATGTTCTATGCACATGCTGCGGATTTTTCCGCAGCGTTTATGCTGCGTACAAAAATCCGCAGCATGTCATTTAATTTTGCAGAAGCGCAGCGGAACTCCCGCCATTGACTTGCATTGAGACGCATAGAAACCGCGACTGTACATTTTTACAAGCGGCTTCTATGCGTCTCTATGTGCAGATGGTACCCAGTTCTGGAGGAGAGGAGACTCTCATCCAGACCTGGGTACCATTGTACCTGTAAAAAAAGAATAAAAAAACAAATAAAGTTTATATTCACCTGTCCGGCGGCTTCTCTCTGAATGCCGGCATCGCTTGAGGACCTGCGGTGACGTCACAGTCATGTGACCGCAGACCCTTCACCGCTCTGTCTCGCGATATGCCGGCATCCAGGAACCAGACAGGAACGAGCGCTGCAGCCACGTCGGGCATCAGGGGTGAGTATAGCTTTATTTGTTTTCATTTTTACGGTTCACACTGTATAAATCCATGCTGTTTCCATGGATTTATACAGTGTGACCTAGTTGTCAAGCACTTTCCAAGTGATGCTAAAATCGCCTGGAAAGCGCTTGTCAATCTGCATGCGTTTTTTCTGCCAGGGAGATGCAGAAATGCTGCAGAAATTTTCTGCTTCATTTCTGCATCGTGGGCACATAGCCTAAATGCAAAAAGGTAAATAAAATTACCAAAATTTCCACAACAAAAGTGTAGCTCTACCTACAGCGTATTCACACCCAGACTATAAGATTATGGCCGGTCTCTGGGTGGGTGTTTTTTTACACAGTAGTCAGAACCTACAACATTGTGGTGCCGTGCATTACATGAGCTATACTAAGGGAGCGCCTGTCAGCATAGAGCGAATACGTCCATATACCGACCAGCAGAAAGTGTAAGAGAAGAACTATAGAAGGATGGACCATAGTGGAGCATTCCGGACTGGAGCAACATAAGGAGCCAGAAGGCTTCCCCCCGGTATTCCATGCTATGTGCTCCTTATAAAGTGACATCTCTCCATAGACCCCTCTGTGAAGACCACCCCCTTATCCAGATGATACATTCTCACTTCCACCATATATAATGCAGACTGGCCATTTTATTTTTTTTCAGAATATCCCCAATTTTGGGTCGTCAGCTGTAAAAGAAGAAATGCTTTACACCAGTGCTGGGAACCTATGGCAGCGTGCAGAGGGGGCAGCAGAGCCCTCCTGGGGGGCACCATGGCCGCAGCACTAGCGCTACTGGATCGGGCCGGCGGGGAGAACTCTGAGCCGCCGAGTGCCGGCACCAGCTCCGCTACTGCAGCTAGATGTGCGATCTCTCTCGGACGGAAACACATCGAGCTGAAGTGTATTGCAGCGCACGAACTAGCCAGGCCCGTGCGCTGCAATACACGCTGCCGGCCAATCAGAGGCCAGCATGACGTCGGCCGGTCAATCAGAGGCCAGCATGAATTCGGCCGGACAATCAGAGGCTAGCGGCTTCCGGACAATCAGAAGCGGCTGCCGGCCAATCAGAGGCCAGCATGACGTCGACCGGTCAATCAGAGGCCAGCGTCTGCCGGCCAATCAGAGGCCAGAAAGACGTCAGCCGGCCAATCAGAGGCCAGCGGCTTCCTTCCAATCAGAGGCCAGCATGAATTCGGCCGGCCAATCAGAGGTCTGCGGCTTCTGGCCAATCAGAGACCAGCATGACGTTGGCCGGCCAATCAGAGGCTAGCGACTTCCGGACAATCAGAAGCGGCTGCCGGCAAATCAGAGGCCAGCATGACGTCGGCTGGCCAATCAGAGGCCAGCGGCCGCTGTCCTCTGATTGGCCGGCAGCGTGTACTGCAGCGCGCACGGGCCTGGCTAGTACGTGCGGCAATACACTTCAGCTAGATGTGCCGACTACAGGACAGGACGGTGCGCGGGAGAACAAGGAAGGTGAGGAGGAGGGTTTATTATGTTTTTTTTTTTTTTTTTAATATGGGATGCACAATGGCTGGGGGGGGGGGGGAGGAGCATATATACCAGGATTGAGGGGAGGGCCAGCATATATACCAGGATTGAGGGGAGGGCCAGCATATATACTAGGATTGAGAGGAGGGCCAGCATATATACCAGGATTGAGGGGAGGGCCAGCATATATACCAGGATTTAGGGGAAGGCGAGCATATATACCAGGATTGAGGGGAGGACCAGCATATATACCAGGATTGAGGGGAGGGCCAGCATATATACCAGGATTGAGGGGAGAGCCTGCATATATACCAGGATTGAGGGGAGGGCAGCATATATACCAGGATTGAGGGGAGGGCCAGCATATATACGAGGATTGAGGGGAGGGCCAGCATATATACCAGGATTGAGGGGAGGGCCAGCATATATACCAGTATTGAGGGGAGGGCCAGCATATATACCAGGATTGAGGGGAGGGCCAGCATATATACCAGTATTGAGGGGAGGGCCAGCATATATACCAGGATTGAGGGGAGGGCCAGCATATATACCAGTATTGAGGGGAGGGCCAGCATATATACCAGGATTGAGGGGAGGGCCAGCATATATACCAGTATTGAGGGGAGGGCCAGCATATATACCAGTATTGAGGGGAGGGCCAGCATATATACCAGGATTGAGGGGAGGGCCAGCATACATACGAGGATTGAGGGGAGAGCAGCATATATACCAGGATTGAGGGGAGGGCCAGCATATATACCAGGATTGAGGGGAGGGCCAGCATATATACCAGGATTGAGGGGAGGGCAGCATATATACCAGGATTGAGGGGAGGGCCAGCATATATACGAGGATTGAGGGGAGGGCCAGCATATATACCAGGATTGAGGGGAGGGCCAGCATATATACCAGTATTGAGGGGAGGGCCAGCATATATACCAGGATTGAGGGGAGGGCCAGCATATATACCAGGATTGAGGGGAGGGCCAGCATATATACCAGGATTGAGGGGAGGGCAGCATATATACCAGGATTGAGGGGAGGGCCAGCATTTATACCAGGATTGAGGGGAGGGCCAGCATACATACCAGGATTGAGGGGAGGGCCAGCATATATACCAGGATTGAGGGGAGGGCCAGCATATATACCAGGATTGAGGAGAGGGCCAGCATATATACCAGGATTGAAGGGAGGGCCAGCATATATACCAGGATTGAGGGGAGGGCCAGCATATATACCAGGATTGAGGGGAGGGCCAGCATATACACCAGGATTGAGGGGAGGGCCAGCATATATACCAGGATTGAGGGGAGGGCCAGCATATATACCAGGATTGAGGGGAGGGCCAGCATATATACCAGAATTGAGGGGAGGGCCAGCATATATACCAGGATTGAGGGGAGGGCAGCATATATACCAGGATTGAGGGGAGGGCCAGCATATATACCAGGATTGAGGGGAGGGCCAGCATTTATACCAGGATTGAGGGGAGGGCCAGCATATATACCAGGATTGAGGGGAGGGCCAGCATATATACCAGGATTAAGGAGAGGGCCAGCATATATACCAGGATTGAAGAGAGGGCCAGCATATATACCAGGATTGAAGGGAGGGCCAGCATATATACCAGGATTGAGGGGAGGGCCAGCATGTATACCAGGATTGAAGGGAGGGCCAGCATATATACCAGGATTGAGGGGAGGGCCAGCATATATACCAGGATTGAGGGGAGGGCCAGCATATATACCAGGATTGAGGGGAGGCCCACCATATATACCAGGATTGAGGGGAGGCCAGCATATATACCAGGATTGAGGGGGGCAGCATATATACCAGGATTGAGGGGAGGGGCAGCAAATATACCAAGATTGAGGAGAGGGCCAGCATATATACCAGGATTGAAGAGAAGGCCAGCATATATACCAGGATTGAAGGGAGGGCCAGCATATATACCAGGATTGAGGGGAGGGCCAGCATATATACCAGGATTGAAGGGAGGGCCAGCATATATACCAGGATTCAGGGGAGGGCCAGCATATATACCAGGATTGAGGGGAGGGCCAGCATATATACCAGGATTGAGGGGAGGCCCACCATATATACCAGGATTGAGGGGAGGCCCACCATATATACCAGGATTGAGGGGAGGGCCAGCATATATACCAGGATTGAGGGGGGGCAGCATATATACCAGGATTGAGGGGAGGGGCAGCATATATACCAGGATTGAGGGGAGGGGCAACATATATACCAGGATTGAAGGGAGGGCCAGCATATATACCAGGATTGAGGGGAGGGCCAGCATATATACCAGGATTGAGGGGAGGGCCAGCATATACACCAGGATTGAGGGGAGGGCCAGCATATATACCAGGATTGAGGGGAGGGCCAGCATATACACCAGGATTGAGGGGAGGGCCAGAATATATACCAGGATTGAGGGGAGGGCAGCATATATACCAGGATTGAGGGGAGGGCCAGCATATATACCAGGATTGAGGGGAGGGCCAGCATATATACCAGGATTGAGGGGAGGGCAGCATATATACCAGGATTGAGGGGAGGGCCAGCATTTATACCAGGATTGAGGGGAGGGCCAGCATATATACCAGGATTGAAGAGAGGGCCAGCATATATACCAGGATTGAAGGGAGGGCCAGCATATATACCAGGATTGAGGGGAGGGCCAGCATATATACCAAGATTGAAGGGAGGGCCAGCATATATACCAGGATTCAGGGGAGTGCCAGCATATATACCAGGATTGAGGGGGGGCAGCATATATACCAGGATTGAGGGGAGGGCCAGCATATATACCAGGATTGAGGGGAGGGCCAGCATATATACCAGGATTGAGGGGAGGGCCAGCATATATACCAGGATTGAGGGGAGGGCCAGCATATATACCAGGATTCAGGGGAGGGCCAGCATATATACCAGGATTGAGGGGAGGGCCAGCATATATACCAGGATTGAAGGGAGGGCCAGCATATATACCAGGATTGAGGGGAGGGCCAGCATATATACCAGGATTGAGGGGGGGGGCAGCATATATACCAGGATTGAGGGGAGGGCCAGCACATATACCAGGATTGAGGGGAGGGCCAGCATATATACCAGGATTGAGGGGAGGGCCAGCATATATACCAGGATGTGGGTCAGCACATTCTTTATTTCTGCAGTCTCTTACCCCTGCTCCTGTCTGTGGCTGCTCTATGCTGCCCTCGCCTGCTCTTTGTATCAGTTGTTTGTATCAGTAAAACCTCAATATTTAGGATAAATTGCCGTGTTGGCACTTGGCGATAAATAAGTGGGTTTTGGATTGCAGTTTGGGCACTCGGTCTCTAAAAGATTCGCCATCACTGTTTTAAACCAATCAATGTGCAAATATCAACATTTTTGAGAAAATACAATACATTTGATCAGATGTCAAAAAATATTCCAGAAAAAAAAAATTGTGATCAGAAATCATAAAGAAAAATTAACTCTTTAATACCATTTTTACCAAAAATACATTGTAAAAAAAAAGAAGTGTAATTTTCTACAGTACAATATTTATTTCTATTTTTCTCAAATGAATTTTCATTTTAGGCCCCCCAAAAATTGAAAATCAATGTAAAAAGTGTATTTTAATACAATAAAAAAAATCAGGGTAATTGTTCAGTTGTATTGCCAGTTTTACAGCACGACCCGTAGCGATTTACGATCCCACAGGCCGATGAGCTACAATCTTCCTGAGAAAGGATTCATCAATGTATCAGATGCTTTCTTGCATGTTTCTACATGGAGCAATACACATATGTTCCATGTCCCTTCCTCTAAGAAACCTTCAATGAGCCCTGATAGGATCTACAGAGAATAGACAAGACGTCCTTTACAGTGTTACACACTTACTCGATACTCAGTCTAATTTCATCATTCATTTCACTTTCTGCTTATAAATGCATTCATTAAAATAATGAATATCTGCATTGAGGACAGTAGAAGAACTAGTTTGTGTTTGTTCATCAAGATGCATTATCTTGGTCTCGTCTTGGCACTGTAACTGTTGGTAGGTAGGCAGAGTACTGGAGAGGTTGCTCCCGTCGTTCAGAGAGTTGCTCCGGTGCGGTGTTCTGTTGGTAGACTGACCGCTTTGTTGGTTTGCTATCAGGTGGTGAATCATATCGGTTATGAGATTGAGTTTATGATCCATTTGAGTTACCTACAAATGTATAAAAAAAAATTCAAACAAAGAGAATAGCATAGATACAGACCACACTCCATACACATTTCACACTACCCATGAGCACTGCCTGATATTGTAGCTTATCCCTAACCAAATCAATGGGGCACTGAGTTGCAATACCAGACACACCCCATGGACAAGAGAGGCACAGTTTTGGGGAGAAATAAAGTAGATAGATCCTTTAATGCAATATTGGTTAGCCATTTAGACATTGTTGTTTTAATTGAAAACTATAGTTGGTGCGATTCTTTTCGCAGCACTGGGTCCATCAGCCATGTCAGTAATCTTTGGATGCTGGACAGGAGCCTCAAGACCTGCCTTCTACCTTCCAAGATTCCCTGCTTCTCTTCTGATTAGCTGCATCTTTATGGTTACAGCATGATGCATATGTGACATTGCATCAGGCCGGCTAATCAGTAGAACAGCTGTGGATGCCGGGATGTAGGAGGTGGTTCTCAGGGCTCCGATGCAGCCGTCACAGATTATGGATGTGGCTGATGGACTGGGTCCTGCGAATTGACTCGCACCAACTCTATTGGAAACCTTTGTCAGATTGAACTACTTAATGAACTCAGAAAGAGCTTTCTGTCCACATCCATGAAAGTAGTAGCCAACACTTAAAGGGGTTTTCTACTACTCGGACATCTCCTTCTCCATATATATATTTTTGCCCTCAGTAAAATAATAACACCTATACTCCCTTCCAGTGTTCCAGCCGTGTCGGCATTGGCTCTCCTTGGGATCACGTGACATTGTTATGTCAAGTGATCCCTGCTGCCAATCAGCGCTGGCTTCACTCTTCCTGCCTCCAGTTGTAGCACATACCTGTACATCCGGAGGAAGTAAGAGCAGCAACATCTCTCACTTCCTCTGGATGTATGCAAGTTGGCCAAAGGCGGGGAGAGTAAAGTCAGCACTGATTGCCCCTAGGAATCATGAGACATAATGTCATGCTGTCACGCAAGGTGTGGGAAAGACTAAGTGCAACACAAAGGGAAAACGGAAAGGGAACCCAGACTAGGGAAAGTGGGGAGTGGAGAACTCCTAGGCTGATCTAGTGTCACCCTGTCTCCACTAATGTCCCTTTATTGGTTCTTCACCAATCGCCGCACGCATACCTCAGCCTGTCTATCCCTGGCATTAGGCTCAGGCTAGGGAACAGAAAGGATGAGCACTAGTTGATCCCCACTGAACACTAAAGACAACAAGGGGGGACAAACAAGGGAAAATCGCTTAGCTTTACTCGACTCCAGACAAATGCGCACACGTTCTCTAGCACCAGAGAGATAGAAGTACTGCTCTTGCTCAAGCCTTCACAAGGGGCAATGAATATCGCTGGCACCTCCCTCTGGCTCACAACAGGTATTTATACATCCAGGCCAGGGTGTTAATTAGCCCGAGGAAGCTAGCCCCTGGGTCCTAGAGATACATATTCTAAGAAGTCTGTAAGGCCAAATGAAGAGATCTCCTGCAACCAACTGCAGGATGACTGTCTGTCACTTCTGACACACCCATGACACACGCAATCCCCAGGAGAGCCAGTGCAGACACCGCTGGAATAGTGCTGGCACTGGAGGTGAGTATAGGTGTTATTATTTTACTGGGGGACACACATATGGATTGAGATGTAGTTGTCTGAGTAATGGAAAACCCCTTTAAGCCTCCATACACAATAGACTAAGCTAATAGTCTAAGGGGACATCCAGACTCTTCCCTGACAGATGAGGTCAGAGGAGGTAAAATTTAAAATGCCTGACCCTTAATGCCCGACCCTTTTGTTATTCAGGTGATAAGCTGCTGCCAGAGCCGTTTGGCAGTGATTTTCATAGTTCTCCACTTTGAAAGCACATGAACATTTAACCAAGCCAAACCTTCTCGTGTATGAGAGTTGGGAGAGGTAGTGGACGGCCGAACCAGCAATCAACGTTCAGTTATTGTGTGTGGCCACCTTAACTTGTGTGTTTAAGTTACAGATGACCACAGGTATTTAGACTCTTTGCAGTGTATGAGCAGCGCTGTAGAATTGGTGTCTGGATGCACCATTATGTATTTTACACTTTTTCAGAGAGTGAGGAATATTCTGTATGTAGTATGTGGTAATTGTCTGTATATCCTGTACTCCATGTGTGTATGTGTAAGTAGTAGCTGTGCATAATATAAATATATATGGTTTTATCTTATTTTCTTACCTTGTCCTCGACACGGTTCAATCTTGACCCAATTGTATTAGAGCCTCGATCTTTCACTTTATCTGGAAATAAATAAAAGTAAAAAAAAGTCATTTTTAAATTTACTATTAGAAATTAGCATTTTTTGGGTCCACTGGCATTCAACCAAATTTGTGAAACTGTTTACGATTTACAGTTCAGAGAATATAACATGAGAAACGATTTACCTATTTTTCCACAAAGCGATGAAATATGGCATCCTTATTCTGGACAACCTCTTAAAAAAAGGCTTTCCCATTGTTACAAATGACGGCATGTTGCTTGGATTTGCCATCATATGGTGTCAGATTATTACCATTACTATTGTTAATTTCTCTAAAACATAGCATTTATTCCATTTCATAGTGGTAGGAAGTGGAATCTATCCAGAAAGAAACAGTGAGGGCTTCCCCAATGACTGGTCCAGTCTGTAAGAAAGGAAAAAAATCACTGGTGTAATCAAAAAGTATTTTTATTGAAGAGAAATTCTACCCAAAACTTGCAAACTGTCTCTTCCAGTGCCACCTATTGGAAGTAGCAATCCTAAAAGTCAATATCAACCTTTTAACAAGCCTTGCCACATGATTTAGGATAAATGGGAAACTAGAATCTCAATTTGCAGCCATGGTGTTTCGGGGTGTTGCCCCTCAGCAGTGCAAAGCATGAGATCTGATTTAGCTGTGTGAGAGACTTCAGAAGGAAAAACTTTACCCCTTAGATCCCAGTGAGGAGAGTGAAATGCCAGAGTAAGGAGGCTTATAAACCATGCAATGGCTCCCCGGGGAGCTTACGAGCCTCCTTACACTGGCATTTTTTAGACAAATCATCTTACTTTTCCTCTAAGGATTCAATTTTCTTCCTTTTTTTCTATTATTTTATCACTGTTGATGACTCCCACTGATTTGCTATAGCAATGAGATGTGCACATATATACATATATACAGTTGAAACCAGAAGTTTACATACACTATATAAAAAGACACATATGCATGTTTTTCTCAAAATCTGACATGAAATAAGAATAAACCTTTCCCGTTTTAGGTCAATTAGGATTACCATAATTTTTAATATTTGCCAAATGTTAGAATAATAAGAAAGATAATGTTTTAACCACTTCGCTCCAGAGCCTGTTTTTGCCTTCGTGACCGGGCCAATTTTTTCAATTCTGACCACTGTCACTTTATGAAGTAATTACTCTGGAACGCTTCAACGGATTCCCCTGATTCTGAGATTGTTTTTTCGTGACATATTGTACTTCATGATAGTGGTAAAATTTCTTTGATATCACTTGCGTTTATTTGTGAAAAAATCGGAAATTTGGCAAAAATTTTGAAAATTTTGCAATTTTCAAACTTTGAATTTTCATGCCCTTAAATCAGAGAGATATGTCACACAAAATAGTTAATAAATAACATTTCCCACATGTCTACTTTACATCAGCACAATTTTGGAACCAAAATTTTTTTTTTGTTAGGGAGCTATAAGGGTTAAAAGTTGACCAGCGATTTCTCATTTTTCCAACAAAATTTACAAAAACATTTTTTTAGGGACCATATCATATTTGAAGTCATTTTGAGGGGTCTTTATGACAGAAAATACCCAAAAGTGACACCATTCTAAAAACTGCACCCCTCAAGGTGCTCAAATCCACATTCAAGAACTTTATTAACCCTTCAGGTGCTTCACAGGAATTTTTGGAATGTGGAAGAAAAAAATTAACATTTAACTTTTTTCACAAAAATGTTACTTTAGACCTAATTTTTTTTATTTTCACAGGGGTAACAGGAAAAAATGGACCCCAAAATTTTTTGTGCAATTTCTCTTGAGCGCACTGATACCCCATATGTGAGGGAAAACCACTGTTTGGGCGCACTGCAGGGCTCGGAAGGGAAGGAGCGCCATTAGACTTTTTGAATGTAAAATTTGTCTGAATAATTAGCAGACGCCATGTTGCGTTTGGAGAGCCCCTGATGTTCCTAAACAGTGGAAACCTCCCACAAGTGACACCATTTTGGAAACTAGACCCCTTAGGGAACATATCTAGATGTGAGGTGAGCACCTTGAACCCCAAGGTGCTTCACAGAAGTTTATAATATTGAGCTGTAAAAATAAAATTTTCACATTTTTCCCACAAAAACGTTTTATATCCCTTAATTTTGCATTATCATAAGGGTAATAGGATAAATTGCACCATGAAATTTATTGTGCAGTTTCTCCTGAACACGCCGATACCCCATATGTGGAGGAAAACCACTGTTTGGGCGCACGGCAGGGTTTGAAAGGGAAGGAGCTCCATTTGACTTTTTGAATGTAAAATTTGTTTGAATAATTAGCGGACGCCATGTTGCATTTGGGGAGCCCCTGATGTGCCTAAACAGTGGAAACCCCCCACAAGTGACACCATTTTGGATACTAGACCCCTTAGGGAACTTATCTAGATGTGTGGTGAGCACCTTGAACCCCAAGGTGCTTCACAGAAGTTTATAATATTGAGCTGTAAAAATAAAATTTTCACATTTTTCCCACAAAACCGTTTTTCATCCCTTAATTTTGCATTATCATAAGGGTAATAGGATAAATTGCACCATGAAATTTGTTGTGCAATTTCTCCTGAACACGCCGATACCCCATATGTGAAGGCAAATTACTGTTTGGGCACATGGCAGGGTTTGAAAGGGAAGGAGCGCCATTTGACTTTTTGAATGGAAAATTTGTTTGAATAATTAGCAGACGCCATGTCGCATTTGGGGGGCCCCTAATGTGCCTAAACAGTGGAAACCCCCCACAAGTGCCACCATTTTGGAAACTAGACCACTTAGGAAACTTATCTAGATGTGTGGTGAGCACCTTGCACCCCAAGTGCTTCACAGAAGTTTATAATATTGAGCCGTAAAAATACAATTTTCACATTTTTCCCACAAAAAATGTTTTTCATTCCCTAATTTTGCATTATCATAAGGGTAACAGGATAAATTGCACCATGAAATTTGTTGTGCAATTTCTCCTGAGTACACCGATACACCATATGTGGGGGAAAAGCACTGCTTTGGTGTACGGCAGGGTTCGGAAGAGAAAGGAGCGCTATGTTGGCTGGGATAGGTGGCAGACACCATGTCACATTTGAAGAGTCGCTGACATGCCTAAACAGCAGAAACCCCCACAAGTGACCCCATTTTGTAAACTACATCTCTCAAGGAATTCATCTAGGGAAGTAGTGAGTATTTTTTAATTTTTAAATTTATACCATTGGGCAGTGAAAAAAGCATAATTATATTTTTACCACAAAAAAATGTTTTACCCTCAGATTTTACATTTTCACACAGGGCAATGGGTAAAAATGGTGCGAAATGTGTCACACAATTTCTACTAAAAGTGGCAATACCCCATATGTGGCTGTATCGTACCGCTCGGCCATACGGCGAGATCTGGGGGGACGGAGTGCTATTTGACAATTGGAGAACAAATTATTGTAGAATAGGCATTTGAATTTGGGAGCACAACATTTTCTGAATTTCTTTTGGGGGGCAAGGGCCATTTCGCTTTTCCAGAGCCTTTCTGCTACCAGTAACTTGGAAGTCCCTTATATTTTTAACAGATGACGAACCTGAGTGGGGACTAGCTTTTTTTGAGGACTGAGTTGAAGCTTTTATTGGGAACATTTTACGTAACATTTATCCGGCGCTCTAGGCTGAGCACTTACATCGGGGTTTCCATCTAAATTTCCAAGTGATGTAATTCAGATGAACCCCTGCGGGATCCATTCACTATAATGAGGCAGCAGAGTTACTCTGGACTCCGTCTGGCCTCTGTTTAGCGGTGTCCTTTTTTTCAGAAGTGCACAAAACTGTGGCCAACCGCACTTTTATGCACGCCTAAAACAAATGACACCGTGGGATCCCAGGCCAGACGGCATCCACAGTGGCCTATATCTGCCTCATTAGAGGGAATCTTCCGTCATGGGTTTTGTCTGAATCACGTATTTCAGAGATTTACACGGAAACTCTTGTGTAAGCGCTCAGCGCAAAGCGCAGGATAAATGTGGGCAGAGCCTTACTGCGATCTTTGGGAGACATAATAAACAAATCAGTAGCCGGTGAAGAATTGGTTTTATTTATTTTTTACTCCTTTCCTCGTGTGATATAACTGATTAGATTACTTTATTCTTCGGGTCGGTGTGATTACAGCGATACCAGAATCATATCGGGTTTTTATGATTGACAGCTGTCACAGACTAAAAGACGCTTTTTTTTGCAAAATCTAGTTTTTGCATCACCATATTTTGAGAGCTATAATTTTTCCATATTTTGGCTGACAGAGTCATGTGATGGCTTGTTTTTTGCGGGACGAGTTGACATTTTTATTGGTACCATTTTTGGGTACGTGACATTTTTTGATCGCTTTCTATTCCGTTTTTTGGGAGGTAAAATTAACAAAAACCAACAATTCAGGAATTGTTTTTTGAGGGTTTTTTTTTATGCCGTTCTGCGTGTGGTAAAAGTGATCGGGCAGCGTTATTCTTCGGGTCAGTACATTTACAGCGATGCTACACTTACTGTATTTTTTTTATTTTTTGGCGCTTTTACACAATAAAACAATTTTATAGAAAAAAATATTTTTTTTGCATTGCTTTATTCTGAGCGCTATAACTTTTTTATTTTTCGGCTGATGGAGCTGTATGGCGGCTTTTTTTTTGCGGAACAAGATGACGTTTTCAGCGGTACCATTTTTATTTCTATTTTGCTTTTTGATCGCATTTTTTCCACTTTTTGTTTGGCGATATGATGAAAAAGCATATTTTTTTGCCCCGTTTTTTATTTATTTTTATTACGGTGTGCACAGAAGGAGTTAATTAGTGTGACACTTTTATAGCTTGGGTTGTTTCGGACGCGGTGATACCAAATATGTGTACTTTTTTTGGTTTTGTAAAAATATACGGATTTATTGGTTTAATATTTTATTTATTTTTTATTTATTTTGTGATTTTTTTTAACAGTTTAAAAACTTTTTTTTAACTTTTTTTTACATTTTTACTTAGTCCCTGTATGGGACATTAATTTTTATTTTTCTGATCACTGATCTCATGTAATGTAATAGACATGTATTACATTACATGAGATCTTTGCTGACTGTTTCACACCGTGTCTCCTGCCAGGCTTCAGCTGCAGGCTGAGCCAGGCAGGACACCATATATGGCAGATCTGGAGGTGGTCATGTGACCTCCAGCTGCCATAGCTACCCCAGGTCCTGGAAGGTATCAGGGGTCGTCGGAGAGGTAAGTAAGACGACCCCCTCTCCTCTGTCTATCTTCTATATGCCGCGATCACTATAGATCGCGGCATATAGAACATAGCAAAGGGTTAACATCACTGGGACCTGATCCAATCAGGTCCCGATGATGTCCCCTGTCAGAGCTAACGCTCTGCACAGGAATCGCAGCGCTTGCAGGACCCTGGGGGTCCTGAGCGCTGCGAGACCACCCACCGTTTTTAAACGTCGGCGCTGCACAGAGCCCAGCAAGCGCCGACGTTTATCTACAGTGGGCGGTCGGGAACCGGTTAAATAATTTGCCTGCTCCAGTGGTTTTGGGGTTACCTTGGTTAAAATTGCACAATCCTGTACTGGACTGGTCTACCAATGAAATTAAGTCTTGGAGTCCTAAGTGTTATGATAGATGTTGTAACGGTCGCATTGCTGCTGTGGAAAGAGGGGAATTACCTGTACCTATTCAGGATTTTTGGAAGGTTTTTTCAGAGGAGGAGTTGCAAGTTTTGCCTCCTCATAGGGACTATGATTGTACTATTGAGTTTGTCCCTGGAGCAACTCTTCCCAAGAGTCGCTTATTTAATCTTACTATCCCTGAGAGAAAGGCCTTGGAGGAATACATACAGACAAGCTTGGCCGCCGGTCACATTAGACCTTCTAAGTCACCTGTGGTTGTTGGATTTTTTTTTGGAAAAAAAAAGGACGGCGGTTTACGTCCATGTCTGGACTTTCGCGAAATTAATAAAATTACAGTACGCAATTCCTACCCACTGCCATTAATTCCTGACTTGTTCAACCAGTTAGTGGGGGCCAAGTGGTTCTCTAAGATTGATCTCCGGGGGGCATACAATTTGTTACGTATGAAGGAAGGTGATGAGTGGAAAACTGCTTTTAACACTCCAGTGGGTCATTTTGAGAATCTGGTTATGCCCTTTGGTCTTACCAACGCACCAGCTTTTTTTCAGAACCTTATTAATGACATCCTAAGACCGTTGATCGGTAAGAATGTGGTGTTGTATTTGGATGACATTTTGATTTTTGCGCCGGATCTGGAGTCTCATTGGCAGAGCGCACGTGAGGTATTGCAATTGTTAAGCGACAATTCACTTTTTGCTAAGCTGGAGAAATGTGAGTTCGCTGTGCAGAGAATTAGTTTTTTGGGCTACATTATCTCCAGTGAGGGCTTTGAGATGGATCCGGTGAAGGTTCAGGCGGTGCAGGAATGGCCTAGGCCTATTAGTTTGAAACCAATACAGAGATTTTTGGGTTTCGCCAATTATTGCAGAAAATTCATTAAGAATTTTTCTATAATTGTTAAGCCGCTGACCGATCTCACCAGGAAAGGTGCGAATACGGTTCAGTGGACTACTGAGGCCATTGAAGCTTTTGTGTATCTCAAGGAGAGGTTCAGTTCTGCCCCCATCCTTAAGCAGCCTGATGAGACCAAGCCTTTTTTGGTCGAGGTTGATGCTTCTTCGGTGGGGGTCGGTGCTGTTTTGTCTCAGGAAAACAAGGATGGAGTACATCCCTGTGCTTTTTTTTTCAAAAAAATTTTCTGAGACCGAACTTAATTACGATGTCGGTAATCGGGAATTGCTGGCGATTAAACTCGCATTTGAACATTGGCGTCATCTCTTGGAAGGTGCTAAATTTACCATTCAGGTTTTTACTGATCGTAAGAATCTGATCTATCTTGATGCTGCCAAGCGCTTGAATGCCCGTCAAGCTAGGTGGGCACTTTTTTTTTCGCGGTTTAATTTTTCTGTTACTTACATCCCGTGTACCAAGAATGTAAAAGCTGATGCTTTATCTCGCAGTTTTTCTCCCATGGTTGGTACCGAGGAGGAGGAGAGCATTTTACAGGAAGGTGTTGTGATAGCAGCATTGGACTCCGTTTTGGAAGATGGGATTCTGAAAGCCCAGGAGGATGCCCCATCTAACACTCCCCATGGAAGGTTGTTTGTGCCTAGGAACTTTATGAGAGATTTGTTTGTGGACTGTCATAAGTCTCGGTTGGCAGGTCATCCTGGAATTTCGGAGACTAAGAGACTTGTAGGTCGCAGTTTTTGGTGGCCTGGGTGGCAGAAGGAAGTCATTAAGTGGGTGCGTCAATGTACTGTGTGTGCTAGATCTAAGTCTTCACATGCTACTGCTGCGGGGTTGCTTTGCCCTCTGGAGGTTCCTAGTGCTCCTTGGACGCATCTTGCTATGGATTTTATTACTGACCTTCCTGCCTCTGAGGGTTTCACTGTTATCTGGGTGGTCGTGGACCGTTTTAGCAAGATGTGTCACTTGGTTCCCTTCATCAAACTGCCCTGCGCCAGGACACTCGCTAAGGCTTTTGTTAAAGAAATTGTCAGGCTCCATGGCGTTCCTTCCGACATTGTTTCCGATAGGGGACCTCAGTTCGTGGCTCGTTTTTGGCGTGCCTTTTGTGACAGGTTGGGAGTCCATTTGTCATTTTCGTCTGGTTATCATCCTGAGTCTAATGGACAGACAGAAAGAAAGAACCAGGATGTTGAACAGTTTTTGCGTTGTTTTGTGGCTGACAATCAAGAGGGGTGGTCTGAGTTTCTGCCACTGGCTGAATTTGTTCTTAACAACCATACATCCTCTTCTGCTGGGTGTTCTCCTTTTTTTTGTTGTACTGGGAGACATCCGTCGTTTGGGTCATTCTCCAAATTGGTATCGGCTGTGCAGGAGGAGGAGAATTTTTCCGATGATTTGGAGAGAGTTTGGACTGATGTACGTCGTAACCTTCAAGAGGCCAACAAAAAATCCAAGAGGTACTTTGACAGGAAACGTCAAGAGGTTTTGTTTACTGTTGGTGACATGGTTTGGTTGTCCTCTAGGAATCTGCGGTTGAGGATTCCTTCTAAGAAATTGGGCCCGAAGTTTGTAGGTCCGTTTAAGGTGCTTCAGGTAGTTAACCAATCTGCTGTTAGGTTGGAGGTTCCTACCTCCTGGAAGATTAATCCGGTGTTTCATGTTTCCTTATTGAAAAAAGCTGATGTTTCTGATAGGGATGCCACTGTCTCTGTTCCTCCGGTGGAGGAAGAAGGTGAATATGAAATTTCTCGCATTCTTAATTCTAGATGGCATAGAGGGAGATTGCAGTATCTCGTCGCTTGGAAGGGTTTCGGTCCCAAGGATAACTCCTGGGTAAGGGCGGATGATGTCTCTGCTCCTAGACTTGTCGGAGCGTTTCACAGGAGGTTTCCTGATAGACCTGGGCCTGGAGGATCCGGAGGATCCTCATTGAAGAGGGGGTACTGTTAGAACCCTCCTGTTAGTTTTTTCTATTTTGCTGGTCACATGACTTTTTGCCTATATAATCCAGCTCCGCCGTCCTGGCCTTGCAGGACTTCAGTGTTACATTTACTCTTAAGCTAGCCAGGTGCCTTGTACCTTACTCTGTAGTTTGCTTGGTCTTTTGACCACTAGTACTTCTGTTTGTTTGTTTGTCTTTGCTCTGCTACAATTTCTGCTAGGAGGTGTCCAACTATATCCCAGTCCTTAGTTCTTGTAGGGACCCCTCCCTTATATCTATAGGTCAGCGTTCTGACTAGCCGAGGACTTAGGCGGGTCTGTTCACAAGGAACAGGTCCCCCGCTGCATCGTAGGGAATCAGCTTAGTCCTATGGTAGGGACAGTTTTCCTTTCTTTCCTTAGTGTTTGTAGCAGTTCATAACAGCTCCCTGCATTCCACCGGTATGGGGCTACTCAATGTTCCCACCGCGTGAAGGAGGAAGACTTAACAACCATCATGATCAATCCCCTACCTCACCACAGCTGGGCCAAGACCCAAGATAGTGACCCTGCAGTCCGCATGGTGAAAGACCTGCTGACCCGAGAAGACGTCCGTCTAGATCCGGATGCCCCAGAGGAAGCCAAGCAGCTATGGAAAGAGAAGAGCAGGCTGTTCCTCTATGAAGGTAAGCTGTGCAGAAGACTCGTCAACCACCGGACGCACGAGCTGACCTGGCAAGTCGTCCCAAGGCGAGATGCAGCTATGGTCCTGGAGGCTTACCATGACAGAGCGGGGCACTTCGGCTGGAAGAAACTGGAGTTCCTGCTAAGAGGACGGTTCTTCTGGATCAGCATGAGAGGGGCTGTAGAGAAGTGGTGCAGAGACTGTGGCCCTTGTAATCTAAGGAGGAAGGACCGCACCAGCCAGAAGACACCCTTGAGGCCCATCGTCACCAAGCAGCCTCTTGAGCTGGTAGCTCTGGACCACGTCAAATTGGCTCCAAGCCGGTCAGGATACGTTTATGCCCTGACAATCATGGACCACTATTCCCGATTTCTAGTGGTGGTCCCGGTAAAAGACTTGACAGCTCAAACGGCGGCCAGAGCCTTCCAGCAAACCTTCTGCCACCCACACGGGTATCCAGAACAGGTCCTGACAGACCAAGGTCCTGCATTCGAGGCCAAAATCTTCCAAGAGTTCTGCAACCTCTATGGCTGTAAGAAGATTCGGACAACGCCTTACCACCCACAAACCAACGGGATGTGTGAGAAAATGAACAATATAGTCATTGATCTCATGAAGACGTTGCCCCTGGAGGAATGCAGCCTGTGGCCAGAAAAACTGCCGGACCTGATAGACTTATACAACCATATCCCGGTGAATGCTACAAACTGCACCCCGGCTTACCTGATGAGAGCCAGACCAGGTAAGCTGCCCATAGACCTGGAGATGGGAGTCCTAACACCCAAGGACACCTCCCCAGATGCGGACTGGGATACGGAAAGGCGACTGCAGTACAAGAAGGTACAGGAGAGTGTGGAGAAGAGCCTGGCCCAGGCGAGACAAAAGCAAGAGAGGCTCTTCAACCAACACGTCCCTGCTTGTCCCCTGGAACCTGGTGAGCAGGTTCTGAAGCGAAAGAGAAGGCTACACAAGCTGGATGACCAGTGGGAAAGGGAACCCTACACAGTACTGCAGTCTGATCACGACAACCCGAAGGTGTGCGTGGTCACTAAGGATGGAGGAGAAACCACTAGTACCGTCTCCAGAGACCACCTAAAAATGTGCCCCGAGCAACTCCGTAGTGCAGAAGAGGATCAAAGTGACCTTGAACCCGCAGAGGACAAGGAAGAAATGATCAGCACCATTCTCGGAGAATTCCCTCAGTCCTGGACTCGAATAAACGGTGCCATAGTGGTACCCGTCCTGCATTTCCTGCAACCGGCTCAGCAACAACCTACACCAGAGCAGGAAGGTGGAGAAGAACAAGCAGTTCCAGAGGCAGAAGGGCCTGTACCAGCAGCCCAGGAGAGTCAACCCTCTGCTGACAGTGAGCCTGCCATGCCTGCGGTAAGCCAGAGGACCCGCAGACAGCTGCCTGCCCTGCCTGTAAGTTTAGCCAGTGACTGCACCCCGAGCGCTAGTGAGAAAAACCAGGTTAGACCACCACCAGACAGTGGGTTACGTAGGTCAACCCGAAGCACTAAGGGGCAAATGCCAGCTCGCTGGAAGATCTAAGTGGATAATGTATGTATTTAATGTGTTATGTTGTACCCTGGTTATTAATTATGTTTTTCTAGTTTTTCTAGCTCATGGACTGACAGGTTATGGACGATGAATAACCGGAACTATCATGTAGATAGTTGCAGTTGGTGCCTCTTGCGAAGACGGCCACGGAAGAAAAACCTGTCTGGCGTGGCCCCGTGTGGTCCAAAGTAGGTAGTTTTGCCTTGCAGCCACGCCCAACGTTTGGGGTTTGCTTTGGACAGGTCCCCACATCGCTCAAAGACTTCGCCTTGTTGGGTGAAATGGACACCCGGTCGCGGAAGCGCCGTTTCCTTAAGGACAAAATGCACTTGTACATATGTTATGTTGTTGTTTATAACCTATATTTGTGTTTCCTGTTAGTCCCGGAGTACTAAGTTTTACTAGGGGGGAATGTGTCACCCTGGCCTGGATGCCACAAATGTATAATAAAGCTGTGTCTGAGAGCAAGGGGGAGGTTCTCTGGTCAGGGACCATTAGCATGCAGCACCTCCTGTCCCAAGTCAGTAGGGGGAGCAGGCTGACCCTATAAAAGCTGGAACTGGGGGCAGGGTTAGAGAGTTCTGGACGACCTGTCTCTGGAGTGAGAGGTGTCCCAGAGAAGGGAGAGCCAGTTCAGCTGAAGCTGAGGAGGTCGTGTGGCAGTAGAGGAGCCACGAGCCAGGGACGGAAGGCGAGGAGAGCCTGTCCTGGCTGAGAGAGAAACTGATCTACCGGACTTGGTGTCCGAGGCTGTTAGGAATCCAAGTCCTACAGCAAATAACCAGCCCGCAGGGGACTGTATGTTCCTTGGCCTAAGAAGCCCGGAGGTTCCGCCACAGCAGAAGGGACCAGCAAAGCTGCACCAGGCCAAGAGTAGAAAGGGACCCAAGTTGCAAGCCATACGGGCGAGAAGACACGGTGAGCTCAGGAACGTGGGTTGTTACACCACAAGGAGGGAAATAGCCAGAAAGAGCGCAGAGAGCATGGTAGGCCTTCACCCTCACCCTGACCAGGGCCAGCTTCCCACTTGTTCTCAGACATCCAGGCCCCCTCCTAGCCGGGACTGTTTTTGGGTCGTCTCACCTGTTCTAATAAAGACCCTGAACTGTTTAAGAGGCCTCCGTTTCCTGGCTATTGCGGTCAGAATCATCCCCTCCATCATCCATCTATATACTGCCCTGGGGCCACACTCCTCCCGTGGGGAGTTATACTACTTAGTGCTGCACACCTACATCTGCCCCAGCGGTCTGCACTGCAGCGGCGGTTAACCCTGACCGCAATCCATGGGTGGCATAGTCGGACATTTAAAACCCTACAAATAGACTGCCACAACATTTGGTATGACCACCCTGAGCCATGGACCGGGTTGCCACTACTACCCCCATTATTGCCCTATTGCCGGGTTCCGGGTAACACACGGCCCAGGGGGCGAGTCATATCCATAAGATAGGGCATCAATGTATGATCGGCCGGGGTCCTGCATGCAGCACCCCTGCCGATCAGAAGTTATCGGTGCTGGCGGCGGCGGCCACCGGCCGGAAGTACTTGCCTGCGGTGTTTGGCCATCCATCTGTAGTGGCCACCGCGGGGTACTGCACATCCGCCTCCCATTCAATTGAATGGCAGTTTGATGTGCACTAACAAGTGCCGACCACTACAACATGGCGACCAGTCACCGGAAGGTAAGCACTTCCGGCCGGCGGCCACCGCCGGCACCGATAACAGCTGATGGCGGGGGTGCTGTGTGCGGGACCCCGGGCAAACATAAATTGATGCCCTATCCTATGGATAGGGCATCAATGTGAAAGTAGTGGACAACCCCTTTAAAGCACAGTGGCCATGAGGTTTCTATAAAATCCCATCCACTTTGCTTGAACTGCAAAACACTCTGTTTTTGCCACAGCAAATAAATATTGTCAAAAACAAACCGAAAGCTCATTGTGGGAACATAACCCACAAGAGTACTATGGGGCCTGTGACTTCCTCCTCTATCATTCTTCCTCAGCGTCTGACGTCTCAGCACAGCGGGCCTGATGACATCACTACATGGCACCCACTGCCCTGAGATGTGCAGGCGCTTCAGAATGCTTGCTACATAGACCGGAGCAGCGGGGAACAAGGAGGAGAGGTGAGTATTTTTTTTTTTTAAATCAATGAGCACATTTTGGTAGTCATAGTAATGTATAGAGGACCATGGGGAATTCATTATACTGTATGGAGGACGATGGAGGTGCATTATACTATATGGAGGACTATGGGGAGTGTATTATACTATATGGAGGACTATGGGTAGTGCATTATACTGTATGGAGGGCTATGGGTAGTGCATTATACAATATGGAGGACTATGGAAGTGCATTATACTACATTGAGGACTATGGGGAGTGCATTACACTACGTGGAGGACTATGGGAGTGCATTATACTATGTGGAGGACTATGGGGAGTGCATTATACTATATGGCGGAATATGGGGTGCATTATACTATATAGAGGTCTATGTGGAGTGCATTATACAGTATGGAGGACTATGTGGATTGCACTATACTATATGCAGGACTATGTATGTGCGTTTTTACCTGCAGATTTTCGGCATTTAATGAAAATCTATGGGGAAATTCCACACATAAAACTCAGCATACTCACAAGAGAAATTGACATGATGTGGATTTGATACACACACCGCAGCTCAGTTTACGCTGAATAAAATTAAAGCACAGTGGCCATGAGGTTTCTATAAATTCCATCCACTTTGCTTGAATTGTAAAACACTCAGTTTTTGCCACAGAAAATAATTAGTGTCAAAAGCAAACCAAAAGCTCATTGTTGGAACATAGGCCACGCGAGTACTATGGGGCCTGTGACTTCCTACTTCGTCATTCTTCCTCAGCATCTGACGTCTCAGTACAGCGGGCCCTATGACATTATTACATGGCATCCACTGCCCTGAGATGTGCAAGCACTTCAGAATGCTTGCTGCATAGACCTGAGCAGCGGAGAACATGGAGGAGAGGTGAGTATTTTTTTTTTTAAATCAATGAACACATTGTGGTGGTCATAGTACTGTATAGAGGACTATGAGGAGTGCATTATACTGTATGGACTATATAGGACCATGGGGAGTGCATTATACTATATGGAGGACTATGGGGAGTGTGTTATACTATATGGAGGACTATGGGAGTGCATTATACTATATGGCGGATTATGGGGAGTGCATTATACTACATGGAGGACTATCGGCAGTGCCATATACTGTATGGAGGACTATGGGGAGTGTATTATACTATATGGAGGACTATGAGGAGTGCATCTTACTGTATGGAGCACTATGAGGAGTGCATTTTACTATATGGAGGAGTGCATTATGCTAAATGGAGGACTATGGAGAGTGCATTATGCTATATGGAGAACAATGGGGAGTGCATTATACTATATGGAGGATTATGGGAAGTGCATTATAGTATATGGAGGAATATGGGGTGCATTATACTGTATGGAGGACTATGTGGATTGCATTATACTATATGCAGGACTATGGGGACTGCATTATACTATATGGAAGACTATGGGGAGTGCATGATACTATATGGAGGACTATAGGGTTCAGCACACTATATAAAAGATTATGATTTTGCATTATACAATATGGAGGAATATGGGGCCCATTATAGTATATAGAGGGCTATGTGGGGGCTATTATAATATTTCGAGGGCTATGTGGGAGCCTTTATACTTTGTGGAGGGCTATGTGAGGGCCAATATACTGTATGCAAGCAATTATACAGTGTGAAGGTTTGAGTGGGGACCATCATACCATGTGGAGGGCCGTGGGGGTCATTGCACTGTTTGGTTGTACTGTTTGGAGAGCTAGTGGGGGCCATTATACAGCATGGCGAGGTGTGGGGCCATTATACTGTATGATGACCTATTATACTTTATAGAGGGCTGTGTGGGGGCCAAAGCTGGGGGATCACACTGTGTCACGGTCACCATACTTTGCCGGGGGAGTTGAAGTCGAGTACAGTAGGGTCATCATTATGTGCATGTCCAGGGTACTGTGAAAGAATTCACATACTGTGTTTGTTGGGCACTTTTGTTGGTATCATACTTTAAACATGCAATGAAAGAGGAATCTGGGGCTTCAGTAGGAGGAAAATTACTTTCTAAAGGCTGGAAAGTTGTGAGATATGCTCTTCTGTGACCCCGTCGAATGTTATTTTTTTTGTTGGGTGGGGGGCAACTAGCACTTCTGCTATGGGATCCCATGATTTCTGTGTACACCCATGTCTATGGGCCTGTTTACATGCCAGTGTATTTTCACAGTCTTGGGGCTCATTCACATGTTAGTTTCTGTGCTATCACGTATAGTGCTATTTTTTATTTTTTTCACAGATAGCATGTGTACCTATGACAGTCTATGGGGATGCTCACATGTCCATGATTTTTCATTGAGATATGTTTTATATTGTCAAGTGTCAGATCAAATTCATCAATGAAAGTGTCCGGGTCTGTTAAAAGATGGGCCAGAACTCGGATGAAGTTTGTCCGTTTTTGACTGACCGATGGGAAAAGTACTGATGTAATTCTGACCAACCTAAGGTAAAAATCACTGATTAAACTCGCTCCATTTTTCTCGTACATGAAAAAACCTGATGTCTGAATGAGGCCTAAGTGGTCCACACGAAATTATATACAGTATCACCAATGCAAGTCTATTAGGCCGCAAAAAATGTGGACAGCATTTGGATGTCATCTGTGTGCCAGTCATGAAATGGACTGTTGGTTATGAGAAGGGGGAGAAACATTCATCAGTTTTATTTTCAGCTGAGAAAAGCTAATGAACCCTGACCAAACTGTGATGAAACTGATAAAAAACACACATCATACTTACACCATTTTTGTGAGTAGAAGACATATCACTGTTGTATAATTCAGCACTTTACACACTACAGGGTTAACCCAACAGATTAGCTATGTAGCATCCAGAAGGCGGGAGGAGAAGAGTTAATATAAAGCTCAGTCACAGGTTTGCCTTTAGAGTAATTAGCTTGGAGGAGTAGAGCAGCATGGAGCAGGGTGATGGCTCCACATTCCCTCTTATCCCTCAAGGAGGAGGATAGGAATTTGTCCTGATCCTCCTCCGCTGCAGCCGGCTGTGCAGGATGGGAAAGCATGAAGATGATGGGAATGTGCACTACACGGAAGGAAGATGTGTAAGGTAACTGGAACAATGAGGCCCACAGGGGAGTTACTGCCCTGTATGGAGGGGAACGTACTATAGGTAAAACTGCCACCAATGGATAATGACCGATCAGTAAAGATGAGCAAGACTTTTGAAACTTACATTTGCAGAGTTTTCCCAGGAAATTCCATTCTCTGCAAATGTCTTCCAAAGCCTCTACTTGCCCTGAAAAACGTGTGACGCCATTCCCTTTTTTTCCTTAACACACTAATCCCCTTCACTGCATTGATGTCGCCCTCTCTCTCTGTCTGTTTTCTATCATGTTTCATGGCTTTCTCTCCCTATTTCTATGGCTAGGCTGTGAGCTGTGATGTACTTTTCTCTATCCAGGTTCACCACAAAATGGCTGCTTCCTTTCCTGCTTCTGCTTTTATACTTGCTATAATAGTCCTTCTTAATTGTCTGAGCTATACTATGTTAGGCCTCATTCACATGTGCAGGGTTTAAACCTGTACGTGAAAAAATGGTACCGGTGTCCTCAGTTTTCGATCAGTGTTTTTCACCGATGGATAAAGAAATTACAAAGCTTCTCCTATACAATGTTAAACTTGTACAGGACACTGATGGCACACTGACCGACCCATAGACCACTATTGGACCTCCGTGTCATCCGTGCTGCCGGAAAAAAAATGGACATGGCTCTGTGTGTTCTGTATGGACACAAGGGGTGTGTAAAAACACTGGTGTGTGAATAGCACCATACATTGAGTACACGTTCTATCCATTAAAACTGCTACAACTCGTGCGTGCAATGCAGATGAGACCTAATATGATGGCAGCAAGGCATTCTGGGAAAGCCCGTCTTCTCTGACTGATGCAATCTTCTGCAATGTCTCAAAAGGTGACTTTCATTTTAGGCACAAAAATTCAACATGAACTTCATTCCCGTTGAATCGATTCGCTCAGATCTAGTCATCAGAAAATGTTTAAATTAGTTTGTTTTCCGTGTTTTTTTTAATGTTTTCATACTTTCTTCTCACAATCTTGCAGTTCTCACACTGGCCACCAGGGCTATTTTAGACATTTACTTCTGTCCTTTCTGGAAGAATTTTCAGCAAAGCTTTTTATCAGAGGCCGGATTACAATGACCGGTAACATACAGCTGATAACGCAGGTTCCACCAATCACAGTTGATGTCACACCTGACCTTACTCCCCTTCACCCAATGATCTTTGTACAAGCTCATTGGACGCTTCAATGCAAAACAGAGGCCCTGACTTCAGACCGGTGGTGTTCATGCTAATCTTGATGAGGTCGGTGTGCTAGAGTCATGCAGAGGTCAATGAATCAGGACTATCAGAGAACTAGCGAGCGCCTTGTGTGTCTCCATGTGTGCCTTGCCAATAATCTTACTCCAGTCAGTGACTGGAGTAAGATATGTCGCACAGAGAATGCCACAGCTTATAAAATTTTGCTGGTGCCCACTTTATCAGGGCTGGGTGACAATGGAGTGTGAACGCTAAAAAGTCACAATTTCAGCCCAGCTTCGAGTTGCGCTAAAACTTTGTGACTTTTCAAAGCTTTTTACACTAGTATTCTGGCTTTGAATGAGGCCCATAGTGTCTAAGTGAGTTTATTGCTGTTAATGTAGATTTCCTGAAAGAACAGGACATATGAACATAGAATAGCCTCAGTGGTCAGTGTAAAAAATTCTAAGATTTCTAATTTTAAATATAAATTTTGATATGGGAAAATATTGCCAACTTTTTTGAATGCATTTAAAGTAAACTTTTTTTATGATGCCTCCCCTTTAATTTTGCTTATGAAAATTTGGAGCTCTGAATCTGAAAAGCTGAGCACCAACTACTATGAGGATTTACTGTTAGAAATGAATGAAAGGCAGATAAATTCAGAATAACATTTAATGTTTTATATGAATTTGACCCCTTTGCATATATGGGCGTAACTGTACGTCCACGCTGAGGTGACCGCATGTGGAGGCGGCTCAGGAGCTGAACTCCTTCCACACGTGTCTGATGCAGACTGAAATAAAGGGGTTGTCCATTACTCAGACAACCCCTTCTTAATTACGGTTTCAATCATGTGAAATAGCAGCTATGCTCTCCTCTGGTGCGGGCGCCATTCCAGTGATGTCGGCGTCTGGTCTCCTGGAGCATGCATAACGTATCACGGGAACCCTTCAGCCGACGCCATTCCAGTGATGTCTGTGTCTGGTCTCCTGGAGCATGCATGACATATCACGGGAACCCTGCAGCCAACGCCATTCCAGTGATGTCTGTGTCTGGTCTCCTGGGGCATGTGTAGCACCCCGAGGGTTCGGTTGCTACAGGGGTATTGCACCTCAACCAGAGGTGTGATATTCCACTCCCAGGTAAGGATGGAGTGTGGACCAGGGCTCAGTTAGCTGCACACGCACACACTCCCCATTTCTGGGGGAAAGCTCGATGGTGCTCCCATTTTTGCAGGCACAACTGAAAATGTCCCTGGCTGGAGTGGGGAGGGGGTAGAGAACCCAGTGGTGTAGGAGCAGAAGGGGACGGTTTCTGGAGCATAGGAAGGAGCGCATTGGGTGCAGGTCACCTGAGCTCAGCACAGAGAAGCAGATATAAGGTGGGAGCCATCTCAAGTCTAGGAGAATAGTAGGAGTAGTAAGAGAGAGAGCTGACAGGGAGCAGCAGCTCAGCCTGAGCTCAGCTCCATGAGGCAGGCCTAGAGAGAAGGCCGGGGCCAGAGAGAAGGAAGGAAGGAGAAGAGACAGAGGAGTGGAAGGGCTCCAGAAACAAGAAGGCAGGAGGGATCCTAAGAGTGCAGAACGGCCAGCAACCATTGCAAACTCCATTATACCGGGTGAAAGGGTCAGGCCGTGGAAAGGTACCGGATCCCTAAGTTGGTGGAGGCGAATCTACCCTCAGCCAAGAACCGGAGGTTGTGACCATTTATTGGTGCGACCCCCCGCTAAACCTGCTAGGGAGGCACCATATAGGATAGCGGGAAGTGAAGGCCAATGCTTACCCGACACGGTCCGCGGTAGCCGGACAGAAGTCAGGACACTGGTGGGGCACGAGAGGCCAGAGAAAGGACAGAAGGGGGTCCTGTGCCATACTCCTGAATTGCCTGGGGGTTGACCGAGCTCCTCACCTGGTGGACACAGCACGGCTCGGGCAGTCCTTGCTGACAGAAGTGACTTGGATATCAACTGTGAGTAAAACACCCTGGACTGCATCATTGGACTCTGTGTGATTTATGCTGCGCCTGCACCATCACCCCCAGCATTCACTTTCACTGCCCTGAGGCTACACTTTTCCCATGGGGAGTTATCCTATACCAGTGCTGCACACTAATACCAGCCCCAGCGGTCTGCCTCGCAGCAGCGGTTATCTCTGACCGCAATCCACGGGTGGCGTAGTCGGACATTGACAAAACTATAAATAGACTGCCACAGCATTTGGTCTGACCACCCTGAGCCACGGGATCGGGTTGCCACTACTACCCCTATCAGCACCGTACACTAGAAGGCCTAGTTCCGGGTACCCCACGGCTCAGGGGGCGAGTCACATGCATGACTAATCATAGGATCCCTGCAGCCAATCAGTGACTGTGACTCACCCCATGGGCCGTGGGGCACTTGGAACCGGGCTTCAGTGTGATGATGGGGGTAGTAGTGGCAACCTGATCCCGTGGCTCAGGGTGGTCAGACCAAATGTTGTGACAATCTATTTGTAGGGTTTTGAATGTCAGACTACGCCACCTGTGGATTGCGGTCAGGGAGGACCGCCGC
Source organism: Phyllobates terribilis (assembly GCF_046119375.1). Lineage (NCBI taxonomy): Eukaryota > Metazoa > Chordata > Amphibia > Anura > Dendrobatidae > Phyllobates > Phyllobates terribilis. Next base: position 4,237,671 of record NW_027362894.1, read on the forward strand.
TGCAAGGCAGACCGCTGAGGCTCATGTAGATATGCAGCACAGGGATAGGATAACTCCCCACGGGAAGAGTGTAGCCTCAGAGCAGGTAATAGGATGCTGGGGGTGATGGTGCAGGCCGCAATAATAAAGGTCCAGAGTCTACTTCAAACAGTCCAGGGTCTTTATTGTAGGTGGTACTTATGACCCAACAGGAGTACAGGGTAGGAATGGGCCTGGGTGTCTGAGAACATTCAGGCGAGCCCCACTGGTCAGGGTGAGTGGGTAGGCCTACCGTTCTCTCTGCCCTTGCTGACTATCTCCCCCTTTAGTGGTGTGATAGCCCACGTCCCTGAGCTGGCCGTGTACTACGCCTGTATGGCTTGCGACTCGGGCCTTAGGTACCTGTTGCTTCTCTGTGCTGTACCAGTCCCTCTGTGTGGCGGAGCCTCCAGGCTTCTCAGGCCCAGGGATCTAAAATCCCTCGCAGGTAGGTTATCTGCTGCCGGGCTTGCAACCCTGACAGCCTCGGATCCCAGTGTCCGGTTATGTAGTTCTCTCTCTCAGGGTCCCTTCTGCCTTCTTGTTTCTGGAGCCTTTCTACTCCTCTTTCTCTCCACCTTTCTTCCTTCCTTCTCCTCCTCTTCTCCTTCCTGGCCCCGGCCTCTTCTCTAGGCCTGCCTCGTGGAGCTGAGCCCAAGCTGAGCCTCAGCTCCCTGTCAGCCCTCTCTGGCTGAACTTCTTCCCTCTCTGAACTAACCGACTGAACACTCTCTCCTAAGATGGCCCCCACCTTTTATCTGCTTCACTGTGTCTGAGCTCAGGTGACCTGCAACCAATGAGCTCCTTCCTATGCTCCAGAAACCGTCCCCTTCTGCTCCTGCATCACCGGGTTCTCTCCCCCCTCCCCACTCCAGCCAGGGACATGGTCAGTTGTGCCTGCAATAAATGGGAGCATCTGCGAACTGTCCCCCGGAAATGAGGAGTGTGTATGCAGCTAACTGAGCCTTGGTCCATACTCCATCCTTACCTGGGAGTGGAATATCACACCTCTGGTTAAGGTGCAATACCCCTGTAGCGACCGAACCCTCTGGGCGCTACAACTGCATCACTCTCTCATCCTTTGAACAGAACTGACAGCCAGAGAGCAGCAGCAGATTACACTTCTTTAGGGTGTCCCTTTTGTCTGAAGGAAGTGAGAGTGAAATGGCTACTGACTGCGTGATATGAGGTCACTCGAGTCCTGGGAGACTAAGCGCAGACTTGGGTAGAACAGCAACAGCACAAAAGGTGATTATAGCTGTTTTATATGTAGGAAATATTGTGATTGAGAGCTGTTTGAGTAGTGGACAACCCTTTCTATATAGCTGACATTTTATCTCTAACAGTCGCAGTCAGAGCTTCGTTTCGGCCGCAGCTGTTAACCATTTAAATGCCGCTGGCTCCCATTGGCGCTCTGGGATGAGGCCGATGAGTTAAAATGAAAGCTGGTGGCATGCTGAAGGTCCCTGTCTCGACTATATTTGAACTGATCTGAATCAGAGCTTTGAAGGAAACTGGTATTTTCACTATATAGCATAATAATGTGGTATTGCACCGTGTCATAGAAAATATTGCAATTTCTGAAGCCACTAGTAAAGGAGCATTCCTTCACCCCTCTCACCTCCTCTTTTGCAATAGGACAAAAGAGGGCAATCTAAGCAGCCCATATGCAGAATGCCTAGTTGACAAGTAGGAAAATTAGATGTAGCTGGATAGTGAACTATGGGGGAAGGCATCGGCGAGATCTTACAATATCCCACCGCTGCCACCAATTTGTCAGGGATTTGCACACACAGACTATCCTGATTACTCACTATGTAGTTACCGGCAAGCAAGCCGTGAGCGTATGGCGTACACGCCTCCGAATTTCAACGCATTGAATGTGTATATGCCCCCATACGATCATTGCCAGCTTCACGATAACCCAATTAATAGTATTCACTGCCACCACCGATCAGTTCTAAATACAGGCCTGATCGGACTCCTGCTTTCTGGTAGCGTATGGCTTCGGGGGAGGAACGATTACAGAACAGAAGAAACAGGACTAATACATTTTATATTTAATCCAAAGGGAGGCAGGGTTTATGAAAAAATATACAAAGGATTTTACAAAGAGGGACAGTACAATACATATACAGTTACACAAAATAAAAGGTATTAATGGAAGAACTTACTAGACAGATCAGAGACTATTCAATTTACCTGGAGGAGAGGTGCTCCAATGGACTATTATGGAGCAGGACCTGTGCTTACAAATATGTATCTCACGGCATGAGTATAGACCCATATTCAGCTGGATCTTTTATGCTGAAGGGGTGGCCCTGCCCACACACTCCCCTGTGATGACCTCACGTGGGCTCATCTCTGTCCATCATGGTTTTATGAAATCTATAATTTCTGCAATAACTTCTCACTGGTTGATCACAGAAGTTAGCAAGTGATGCCATCTTTTTTAATGTGATTTTGCCTTGAGAAGAATATTGAAAATTTAACCCCATGTCAATCATTGTGCCCTGTTTGGCGGGATTATAGAGGTCTATTAGAAATCATGCCATCTCATTTCTCCTCATTGTGAGTCTGCAGTCTGATAATGGCATTAATAATATTCATTTTACCATGTCCTGTGCTATTCTCTTCAGAACGGCTTTATAGTGCTGCCGTCATATACCGGTGCGGTGCTTGTTTCTCCTGATCTAGGAGCTTTATATTGAGGTAGCCTGGCTAATCATCTCTTGTAGGACTTTCTATAGAAATGCTCAGCCCTACGCGTTTCATCATTCTTATATGAGACTCTCATGGTCATCAGGGGCTCACAGTCTATGATCTTTTTTTGGTTTGATAGTACGATAGTTTTGTAATAAACTTATTGGCAGGGTTGCCGGCAGCGTCTGGCGGCTAAACCAGCGTGACTTTATAGGAAAGTTGGTGCCCCCTCTTGTGCGCCCCCCCTTCTGTCATCCAATCGAGTGACTCGGGTGCGTTGCAGGCGTATCATGTTGCGATCATATAATCATGCAGGGACTCGTCTCATTCTTCCAGTAGGATCTTTTTCTCACAGAGATGTCTTGGCTGCACTGCGATCTCACAGTATTAATATGTCTTTTATATCTAGGGAAGGAGACTGGTATATTGCATTGCATCTTATAATGTAGTCTCTACGAGTTTGTTGCTATATGAGTTGTTAATAGTGTTTGTTCGTAGTTTGTCATTTGTTTGGTTTACAGACAGATCTGCCTGTTTCATGTGCTACCTCGTCCCACCTACACTTAAATCGATGCAGAACTTCCTTTCATCGTGACAAATGCCATCTGGCTATGTCACTGCTTCCGCACCAGCAAACACTTGCGGACGTCTATTTCCTCAAAGTTCATTTCATTTGATCGTATCAATATGTCCATAATAATAGACATTGGGATGACTTTTATTCTGATTGTATCGATGTATCTGTATTATTAAGTCTTCAGATGAGTATTTTATAATATAAAAACAAAGGAAGAAATTCTGATGAAATTTGTCCTATTGTTATTAAACTTCAATTTGTTCAAGAGGTCATTTTTAGTGTTGAGCGAGCATGCTCGACACTGCTCAGTACTCGCCCGAGCATCTCACTACTCGGGATGTTCGGAGAGCACCGAGCATTTCCGGGTTACTCGGGCGGGAGCTCGGGTCTCCGCCCTGTATGTTTGGCGCTCTTTACAGAGCCAATGAACATGCAGGGATTGCCAGCCAGTCACTGTAATGCCGCAGCCATGTTGTTTGTGGGCATTACAGTGATTGGTTGGCCGCACAGCGTCACCTCGAGTATTTAAAACCGGGCGCCGCCATCTTGGACACAGTCGCTCCGGATCAGACAGTGTAGAGACAGCGCTGCTGATTTAGGGAGAGATATAAACTGCGAAATAGTTAGTGTAGGGTCTGTAAAGCCAGCAAAAGCAAACAAACAGTCCTTCTCAGGACTAATATCCATCCCAGATACCAGGCAGGCAGGCTGTATAGGAGACACAGTGGTTATACCAGCAAACGCTGCATTACAGTCCTGTGTGCTCCTGTTGCTGAAATTGCTGGACTTGGCTCCAGGTCTCAGGGGACAGGAAAAATCCTTTTTTTTTTTTTCCTCCTTCACACTGTACAAATACCCATCTTATTAACCTTTTGTCCGTCCCCCCCCCCCCCCCTCCCCAAAAAAAAAGCGTGTCTTTCAGACACAAATATATCTGTTGAAAATAGTCAGGTGTAGGCTAGAGAAACAGAAGTGTTGTTTTGCACTTCCACGGTTCAAACCTCTGTATTATCCACTTTGGCCCATTTGTATCTAAAAAAAAAACATGGTTTGAGTGTGTCGCTCACTGTTCAGCCGCAATTATATCTATTTAAAAAAGTCTGGTATACCCCAGTAAACAATAACTGTGGTTTTGCCATCCCACGGTAAAAAATCTCTATTATTCAGGTTTTAGTAGTTTTTACGTAAAGAAAAACAGTAATAGTTTCTCCCTGATTGTTCAGATTGTTTAAAAGAGTCGGGTGTAGGCCAGAGAAATAGAACTGTGGTTTTCCTCTTCCACGGATCTAATCTACTTTTTATTACCCTTTTTCCATTGATTGTGTGAGTGTAAGCTATTTTACTTCCTTTACAATGGGCAAGGCGCGTGGCAAGGGACGTGGAACTGGACGTTCTGGTGATGGTTCGTGCAGAGGACGGGGCCGTGGCCAAGGTGAAAACGTGCCACAACCAACGCCACATCTTCTCGCTCCCACTTCTTGACCGAATTATTAGGGAAGCACAGAACAACACCAGTATTGAGAACTGATCAGTGTGCACAGGTTATTAATTGGATAGCAGATAATACTTCCAGTTACATGGGCACCACCACCTCCGCTCTGTCTTCCACACGGTCAGCTCTTAGTAGCCGTGAGTCTCGACCGCATACTCCTCCTCACCCTGATGCTCCTTCCTCCCACCATGCTGAGTGTCGTCAGACAGCAATTGATCCCACACTTGGACACTCTGAAGAGCTGTTCACTGGTCCATTTCCATATTTGTGCCCCTCGCCTGATACGCTTGTGGTGGAAGAGGAGATCCCATGTAGCGATGCCCAAATATTTGAACAGCCACGGCCAGAGGAAGTCGACGCTGCCAATTTGTCACAAGAGGTGGACGATGGTGAGACACAATTGCCAGGAAGTGAGGAGGAGCATCGTGGTGTGCAAGTGGAAGAGGAGGAGGTGGTGGATGATCTAGTAACTGACCCAACGTGGCAGGAGGACATGCAGGGGGAGGGAGGCAGAGTACCTCAACAGGCAGGAAGAAGCAGTGTGGTGGCCGCAGACAGAAGGCGGGCAACCGTTCCCCGTAACACCAACACGAGGGACGTTGCCAGTACAAGCGGTAGGTCTTCCAGAGTCTGGAATTTTTTTAAAGACTCTGCTGATAGCCCCAAAAAGGTCATATGTTCCACCTGCCATGCCAGCATCAGCAGGGGTGACAAAACTACCAGCCTGACCACCACCAGCATGATCAGGCACATGGCAGCAAAGCACCCGACTTTGTGGGGCGAAACCCAGGGTCCACGACCAGTGTCAGCGGGTGTCACCACTGCTTCTTCTACTGTTGTGCGTGCAATAGAACCCCCTGTTGTGTGTGCAAGGCAATCCCTTGTCCATACTGCATGTAAAGATTCCCCCTCCTCTCAGTCTTCACTTGTTATGGCAGTTTCTCAAGAAACAGCATCCACGTCCACGTCCCACCGCAGCGTTCAGTTGTCCATATCCCAGACCTTTGAACGAAAGCGGAAATTCGCAGCTAACGCCCCACAGGCCACAGTCCTAAATTCGCACATTTCACGACTGCTTGCGTTGGAAATGCTGCCTTTTAGGCTGGTGGAGACGGAATCCTTCCGCAATCTTATGGCGGTGGCCGTCCCTCGGTACTCGGTCCCCAGCCGACACTATTTTGCCCGGTGTGCCATCCCCGCACTACACAAGCACGTGTCCCAAAGCATCTGCCGTGCCCTCAACAACGCAGTTACTGGGAGAGTCCACCTGACAACAGACACATGAACAAGTGCTTGTGGCCAGGGACAGTACATCTCTCTGACGGCACACTGGGTAAACATAGTGGAAGCCGGGACCCAGTCGGACCTTGGGACGGAACACATCCTCCCCACACCGAGGATTGCGGGCCCTATGTCAGTCATAGTTGCCCCCATAGTGTATAGCTCCTCCTCCTCCTCCGCCTCCATCTCCTCCTCCATCTCCATCTCCATCTCCTCCTCCTCCATCTCCTCCTCCTGTTCAGCCTCCTCCTCCATCTCCTCCTCCTGTTCAGCCTCCTCCTCCATCTCCATCTCCTCCTCCTCCATCTCCATCTCCTCCTCCTCCATCTCAATCTCCTCCTCCTGTTCAGCCTCCTCCTCCATCTCCATCTCCTCCTCCTCCATCTCCATCTCCTCCTCCTGTTCAGCCTCCATCTCCATCTCCTCCTCCATCTCCTCCTCCTGTTCAGCCTCCATCTCCATCTCCTCCTCCTGTTCAGCCTCCATCTCCTTCTCCTGTTCAGCCTCCATCTCCATCTCCATCTCCTTCTCCTGTTCAGCCTCCATCTCCATCTCCTCCTTCTGTTCAGCCTCCATCTCCATCTCAGATATCACCACATCAGTTACAAGCTGGAAGCACTGCAGTACTGCCTCCGCCAAGTGGCAACAGGCTGTGCTGAAACTCATAAGCTCAGGTGATAAACCTCACACTGCTTGTGAGTTGTGGACAGCTGTGAAAGAGCAGGCAGATCTGTGGCTGAGACTGCTGAACCTACATCCCGGCATGGTCGTGTGTGACAATGGCTGTAACCTGGTGGCGGCTCTGAGGTGAGATCACACACGTACCATGCCTGGCTCATGTGCTTAACCTCGTGGTTCAGCGGTTTCTTAAATCATACCCCGAGTTGCCAGATCTGCTCGTGAAAGTACGCCGCCTGTCAGCTCATTTTCGCAAGTCTGCTACAGCTTCCGCCGCCCTTGCTGTGTTGCAGCAGCGTTTGCAGCTTCCAGCACACCGACTGGTGTGTGATGTCCCCACACGTTGGAACTCTACCCTCCACATGTTGCAAAGGATTTGTGAGCAGAAGAGAGCAGTTGTGGTGTACCAGATACAACAAGGCCATCGATGTTCAGGTCAGACTCCACACATAAGACCTCAGGAGTGGACCTGGATGTCTGACATATGTACCATCCTGACAAACTTTGAGGAGGCCACCAAGATGGTGAGTGGCGATGACGCCATCATTAGTGTCAGCATCCCACTTGTGTCTTTTGCAACGCTCTCTGCAGAGAATTAAAGAGGAGGCATTGCAGCCAGAGTATGATGAGATGGATCAAGAAGCCGTAGTGGGCGATTACACACAGCCCAGCCTCATCTCATCCCAACGTGCATTGGGGGACAGAGGGAGAGGAGGAACAGGAGCTGCTATCAAGCGCTGTAGATGGTAGTACCTGTACAAGTGTTATACCGTCGGTTCAGCGTGGGTGGCCTGAGGACAGGGGGGAGGAGGAGAGCATGGTCCGTCGTCATCTTGGTGAGGACAAGGAAATCTTGCCCATTACCAGTCTAGCACGCATGGCTGACTTTATGTTGCGCTGCCTTAACTGTGACCCTCGCATTGTCAAAATGTTGGGTGACAGTCATTACTGGTTGGTGACACTTGTAGACCCCCGCTACAAGGAGAACTTTCACTGTCTTATTTCTGAGGTGGAGAGGTCTACAAAAATGGGCCTGTACCAGAAGGCCCTTGCTGCAGAACTGTTAAAAAAAAATTCCCATCTGAACACGCTAGCGGCAGAGGTCACAGTTCGTTGACCAACCAAAGCGTACAAGCGAGAGAGAGGCAACTCCAATCTAGTAGAGGCAGGGGAACACTGTCAACGTTCTGGGACAGTTTTCTCAGACCCTGAGGCGTGGGGTACTCTCACAAGGAGTGGAAAGTTTCAAAAGATGGTGAGGGAGTACCTTGCCGACCGTACCAGCGTCCTTCGTGCCTTTTAATTATTGGGTATCCAAGCTGGACACTTGGAATGAACTCGCTCTGTACGCCTTGGAGGTCCTGGCCTGCCCTGCCGCTAGCATGTTATTGGAGCTTGTTTTTAGTGCCGCTGGGGGAATTATAACTGATGAGCACACTCTCCTGTCAACTGACAATGCTGACAAGCTGACCCTTATCAAAATGAACAAGGGCTAGATTGGGCCAGACTTCTCATCACCACCAAATGACAGCAGAGTAACAAAGTCAAATCCACGGTGTTATTTCGGGAGGTGTATTCCCATGCACCACTTCACACCCACACATGGGTATACGCTTCCTCATTTCGGCTGTTTTATGTTCTTCTCCTTATCCTCCGCCTCCACCACCACTATACCACCAGGGTGACCGTGGTCCGTGTTGCCATTATTGAAAGTTCCTCCATCCTTATTTTTGTCAGCTTTTGCTTGGAAGGCATAAGCAAAGACTGTGGGAGACCCACTCCCCAATAATGGGAATACTATTTTTAAGATGCTGTACTGTCTGGCTCTTGAAAGGGGCATTAAAAGCATCTTGTTATACCACTCTAACCTCCACGTCTCTTCTGAGGGGCATTAACAGCGTCTTGTTATACCACTCTAACCTCCACGTCTCTTCTGAGGGGCATTAACAGCGTCTTGTTATACCACTCTGACCTCCACGTCTCTTGTAAGGGGCATTAAAACCGTCTTGTTAAGCTACTGGGACCTCCACGAGTCTTTGAATGGGCTCTGCATTTCCTCCTAATTTTTTGAAGCTTTTGCTTGGAAGGCATAAGCAAATACTATGGGAGACCCACTCCCCAATAATGGGACTTATGTTTGTAATATGCTGTGCTGCATGGCTCTTGTAAGGGGCATTGCAAGTTCCTCATAATTTTTGGAAAGCCTTCCATTCACTGCTTAGGCTAACAGTGTACAGGAGACCCAGTTGGTATAAATGGAAATAACGGTTTAGTTAAGGCCCTCTGACCTCCATGTCATTTCCAAGGGGCATTGGAGTGCCTCAAAATTTTTGGTAGGCATTGCACTCACTGTATGCCCTATAACTGTGTAGCCGAACTGCTCCTTTTTGTTACAGAAACATATCCTACAAGACATATGTGGTTGACTGGCCTGATATTAATGTGAATGGTCCCTGTTCCTCCTGCTCCTTCTCCTTTGCCACTACCTCATCCATCATTTATCACCTGAAGCTTTGTTTTAATGGGAGTCATAGAACTGGGATAGTAGCAGGAAAACATCCAGAAATCCTCGGAGGAGGTAGGATATGCGCCAAAACGCTGACCACCTCAGGCCTAGCCGCTACTACATACATGCGCTTGCATTCCAAGAAAACAAAGCAGATGCTAATTTGTATCATCATCATCATGGTCCTCACCTTGGCACTCTCAACTCCCCTGATGGAGAAGCCAGGGCCCACCAGAGGAGTCTGGTTCTCTGGTGGTCTCGTCCAATGCTGCCCTAAAGCAGGCCGGGCTAAGAAAAGTGTGTGGGGGGAAGTTGACAGGAGAAATAGGGGCGGCTGGGGACCGTTTATGCAAGCAAGCAGTATGGTATTGCAGCCTGGGGGTGGGTGGGTGGCAGGCTGCATACTTGCGCTTGCATTGCAAGGAATGGGAGAGGTACAATTGAACACTGCCCTGGGACAAGGACTTGAACGGGTATAGTTGCAAGTCTGCAACGACAGGTGCAGGGTGGGAGGCATCTTCGCATGTACCATGAACAGGGGTATGGCATGCACACACTACAGCGGAATAGGCTGTCCTTCCCACTAAATGCACTGGGGAGGGCACAGGTAATGTTTTGGTATACGCGCTTAATCTTATGTATAAGGCACAGAGGGACAAATGGGGGCGGCTGGGGACTGAGTTTGAATACCTCGCTGCCGAAGCAGCCATGAGGTAGTGGCCAGCTTCGGCCTCCTCCAAACTAAAAGACCCCATTTCAAGTGCAAGCTAGCAGTATGGCATTGCAGCCTGGGGGTGGGTGGGTGGCAGGCTGCACACTTATGCTTGCATTCCAAGAAAACAAAGCAGATGCTAACTTTCATCATCATCATGCTCCTCACCTTGGCACTCTCAACTCCCCTGATGGAGAAGCCAGGGCCTACCAGAGGAGTCTGGTTCTCTGGTGGTCTCGTCCAATGCTGCCCTAAAGCAGGCTGGGCTAAGAAAAGTGTGTGGGGGGAAGTTGACAGGAGAAATAGGGGCGGCTGGGGAACGTTTATGGACACCCGGCTGCCCCCAGGCGGCTGGGGACCGTGTGTGGACACCCGGCCGCGGGGCGGCTGGGGACCCAGTGTGGATGCCCGGCTACCTGGCGGCTGGGGACTGAGTATGGATTCCAGGCCGCCAACGCAGCCATGACGTGGTGGCCAGATTTCGCCTCCATATGCCTAAAAGGCCCAATTTCAAGTGAAAGCAAGCAAGCAGTATGGTATTGCAGCCTGGGGGTGGGTGGGTGGCAGGCTGCATACTTGCGCTTGCATTGCAAGGAATGGGGGAGGTACAATTGAACAATACCCTGGGACAAGAACTTGCACGGGGATAGTTGCAAGTCTGCATCTTCTGACGCGGCAAGGATCATTTCTGATGGGCACACTTTTAGAGTGTCAGAGATGCTTCCAGGGGTATTCCCCATGCTGTTCCCATGTATTTTCAGCACTGTATGCATGTGTCACACAGCACATGGTCAGATAAGGTTGTAAAATGTTAAAATGACATTTCCCGGTGAATGCATTTGTCACGGTTGAAAGCAATACAAAAGTGCAAAAACGTCTAAAAAATGCTACTTGTTAACATAGCCCAAGGTGTGGAGGAGTATTTTTTGGGGGGGGTTATTTATTTTACCTTATACACAAGTCTTTACCCTGGAAAGGAAGTTCCTTAACATATTTCACAGGAAAGCAGTTTCAGTTTCATTTTTGAATGTTTTATTGTGAGCCCTTAAAAGTGGCTTAATACCTCTGACCACGTTGTTGACAGCAGTGACCTGGGCATCAGAAATGCTTCCTGGGGCGATCCCCATGCTGTCCCCATGTCATTTGAGCACTGTCACTATCGTTTTGGGCACTTGTTAGGCTTTTAAAAGACTGCCGTCAGTGCCGCGCCAAAAATGCTCAGGTCTCCCATAGACTAACATTGGGCTCGTTGCTCGGGTCGAGCACCCGAGTATCACGGCGAGCTCGGCCCGAGATTTGAGCACCCGAGCATTTTAGTGCTCGATCAACACTAGCGTGCACGGCTGCTGGTCCTCAAACCGGGTGGACCAATCGAAGCCCGGCGCGCCGTACACCCACTCAGGTGCCGGAGGTGGAGGCTCCGCGAGGGAACCCAGCAGAAGGTTCCGGACTTCAGTGCCCGGGAGTGGAGGTTCCGGGAGGGCAACAAGTGGAAGGTCCTCAGTCAGTGCCCGGGGGTGGAGGTTCCGGGCTGAGCAGCTGCTCCAGGGAGGGCATGGCGGGGTACGGAGAGTGTTGGTGTAGGAAGCCCAGGAGCAGGTCGGCGCTTGCAGCGCCCGGGACAGGGGATTTCTTCCCACCTGCTCCTGTGCTGCACACTGCCTCCTGGTATTCAGCGGGTTCCGCTGGGTTGCGGCTGCTGGCATCCTGTGCTGCTCTACACCGTGCTGCAAACTTCTCCAACAGCTCGCTCCTCCACTTGGTAACTGCTGCTTGCTGGGCCCGGTCCACTTGTTGGCTCAGCTCCAGAATCTCACTCTGGAGGAACTCCGCGTCCTCCGGGGATAACTTACTGGCTTCTCCCTCCAGGGTGAGGGGGGTCGCTTGCCACGGCAGCAGGCCAGAGGCGGAGGCTTGATCCTGACTTCCGTCCATGTTGTCTGCTGGGTGCGGTCTGTCTAGACTGGTTAAGACCACACCCTGTCTCCATTCCTTCTTTCCTCCTCCTCCTCCTCTTTCGGGGGCGGTCCCATGGCAATCTGCTGTCGGTCACTCCTTGTGACGGCCTCCCTGCCTTGACGGACACATCTATGCGGACAGTCACAGTTGCAAGGGGCAGGGTATGCTTTTGGCGCCATTCTGGGACCCGGCCCACGATGGGAGGTTCCATACTGTTGTCTTTGATCACGCACATAATGGCGCCCGTTCTTCTGGTGCGGGCACCACATTCAGTATCATTACACAGTTCTTTAGGCACACTTCACCCACCGATAACGGGTTGGTCACTTATCTTGTTCATGACTCCAGAGCTGACGCGCCCCCTGGCAGCTGGGCCTATGGATGCCGGTATAGGGGATATCACCGTGGCTGGCCTGGTCCGTGACCCAGGGCGGTCAGTAAAAAGGGGAAGATATTGGAGGATCTGGGGAAAGTGTTTGTGACGCCACCTGTGGAATGCAGCCAAAGGGAGCTGCCGCTGCGGAGCAGTCCTCTGGAGCTGATGTTACGGCAGCAGGGATGGTGTGGCTCTCCACAGGTAGAGCTTGCTCCTGGGCAGTGTAAGGCAGTGAAAGTTGCACTGGGCGTTGTAGTGCAGGGAGGGAAAGATGGCGCAGATAAAGAATGGACGGAGGCAGTGCGATGCAGTCATCCGAGTCTTTTCTCACAGTTCTTATGACAGTTCCATTGGTGCACTGTACAGTTGTCAGCCTCCCCACGTCGCGCTGCGTTCACCAGGCAGGGGTTCAGCACTTCCTCAGGTAGATTAGGAGCACCTGACAGAACTCCACTTTCTGTGTTCCTAGCTAGACAGTCTTCACACTGGGTCTGTCTCCCTCCTGCCTTGTGCTTCCCACTCTCAATCCCATTTGGGTGCTCTGAAGCCCCTCCTGTACGTTGGAGTTCCCGGACCTGCTTGTCCCTCACGGGGATTAGAATGAGGCTTCAGCAACTGACTATATAAGCCAGAAGCCTCCCAGCCAAGACCTGGAGTTACACGGCTGGACCAGGGGTCCGTCCCCTTCCTGCGGCTTACGATCCCTCTGTCTTCTGACAGATGCGGGGCATACGGGTGCCGTCCTGCACTCGCCGTACCCCCTAGGATCCCTTCCTTAGATCGGAGCCTACTCCTCTGCTCCCCTCCTGGGCCTCTAGCACTGGGCCCTGCTTGTGGAGCAGAGCTCCTAAAGAGACTCTGATCCCTGACTGTTCTCCACTGACTCCTCTACCGAACTCTCCTGCCACCCTAAAATGGCTCCCCTTTATATACCTACTACTATAGTGCTCCCTTAAACTACTTCCTCCACCCACACCCACTACTGGTTCCCCCTACCTCTGGGTTCCCCCTACTCCAGCCTGGGACAGGGCTCAGCAGTTGCGCTCATGCATGTTGCCCCTCCAGCCGGCCTGGAGCAGTGTAGTGTTGAATGCGGGTGTTGGGGTTCTGGGCAGCACTCCCTCCTCACCTGAGAGAAGGAGACTCCACACCTCTGGGTGAGGTGCACTATCTCTGTGGTGACTGAACCATCAGGGGCACCACAATTACAAGTCCCATTGTTTTCTGTTTGATTAAAGTGGGCTAATATCTGGCTAATCTAGCTGCCCTAACAAATGTTCAGTTCAAATACCCGCTCCTTGTTCTCTAGGCACAAATTGCTTAGAGGCAGGCGATTACCCTCCTCCCCACAGAACACATGAGAACTCATCTGTATGTTGGGAGAGATGGCTGCTAGCCAAATAGTGTATGGCCAGGCCACAGCTATGCCACAAGGACTTGGCTGACTCCTTTTCAGTAGAGAGGAGCGGTGTTCGACTCGAACTGTTCGCCAATCTCAACTTCGAGCTGTTTTGGGCGGTGTTCGAGCCGTTCGGCGAACACGAACAATTTGAGAAAAATTCGGCTGTTCGAGGTTATGTTCGATAACTGTTCGTGCACCAAAATCATAACTGGATTTTTTCTCAGTAATGCTGAAAATTAATGTAAATACGCAGTTTGAGTGTACAGCGGGGTGGGGGGAGGGGCAGGGGATGGATCTCTGCATAAATAATGAAGATCTCCATTTTTTTTTCTCTTTCCCGCATTTACAGTAGGGAGGTGCAATCTGTCAGCCTATCAGCAGCGCACACAAGGAGCGAACTGCTTTTTTTCACACAAGCAAGGGCATGTGTCATTGGCAGTGTATGTCACATGTCCTTGCCCTATAAGACCCAGCCATTTTCCCCGTCACCACCATTTTCTCACTGCTGCAGCTGCGTGTTAGACGGCACTGCTGTTGCTGTGTGCGCTATACTTTGTGTTAATTTCAAGCCAATTTTCGCACAAATCTACAGATAGCTTGGGAGTAGGGAATAGTTGTGATTGCAGTCCTTTTGAGGACTAGGTTACATCAGTTTCTATCACTTTTTGCCAGGCAGGTCTGTACTAGTGCTGTGCAAGTTTTTTTCACAGCATTTGGCTAAATCTAGCAAAGCAAATCCTTTTTGGCCTCTTGCAGTGTGTTAGTCAGTGGAGTAGCCTATCTGTGTTGCAAGCTACACCACCTGTGTATAGAATGCAAATTTTTTTACTGCATCTAGTGAAGGAAAACCTTTTGGGCATAGCATCATTCTATTAGTCCATCTATACTTACCTACACCAGGTTGCAAATTCAAAATAATTTTTATCTGCATCTAACCCAGCCAATACTTTTGGGCTAATACCACAGTTTGGCCACTCAGCTCTGCTCGGTTCCCATCCATTGTTTTTTGTGCAAACAACTCCAGAGTTGTCAATTAGTTAACCACCAAAATGAGTGGAAAAAGGCCTGCTGCTGGTGGAAAGGGTAATAGGCATGTTGGGAAGGGAAAGAAAGGTTGTATCCATGGGGTAGGTGTTAAAGCAACAGTAACATCTGCTGAAGAAAGACAATCTTCCAGCCAAACTAAGATGTCTACTTCTTTTAGCGGACAATGTGAGAAGATCCCTTTCTTACGGCCACGCCAATCGCTACAAATTCCAGATGAGGCACAAAAACAGCATGTGCTTCAACGGATATCAAGTGCTCCTTTAAGTGGGCTCTCCTCCACCTCAACTTCAACATCACAAATACTCCAGTCCTCAGAGGTGTCACCCCAATCGCACTTGCTTCCTCACAGCTCCCAAGTCTCCAGCTGCCCGTCTTAGTATGGGGTAACACAGATGGTGGAGTCTGCAGAGCTGTTTACTCATACTATAGCCTGGGAATTAGAGGTTGGCTCCAGAGCTTCTGTGAATCCAGACGAGGAAATGATCTGCACTGATGCCCAGAATGTAGACCCTCGTTCCCAAACTGTAACTCCTGTTGGTGGAGACAATGAGGAAGACGATGATGAGACTCATATACCTGATTGGAGCGACAACTTTAGTTTTTTGTCAGGGCAGGAAGAGGTTGGCTCTGAGGACGACGGGTGTGATAACACACAGGGTGATGATGATGAGGTTGGAGATCCCACTTACTGTCAACCCACAGTTAGCCAGTCGATGAGGTCAGCAGAGGAGGTGGAGGAGGATGCTAGTGACGACGAGGTCAGGTTGCGCCTTCCTGGACAGACGTAGTACTGGAAGCATGTCAACAACTGCATCCTCAAACACAACTCTGCCTCTGACCACAAGTCGTGGTGGCTCTTCAGGTCGCATGGGTGCTAAGCCTTGCATAGCCTGGGCATTTTTTCAGATCGATAAGGATGACCCAACTTGTGTTATCTGTAACATTTGTCAGCAAAAGCTAAGTAGAGGCCAAAAAATACATAGTTTGAGCACTTCATGCATGAACCGGCACATGGATATGAAGCATAAATTGCAGTGGGAAGCTCACTGTGCTACAATGCGGCCTAGCCGGCCGGGCCAACCGCCGTCTGCCACATCTTGTACATCCGCGGCCTCTTCATCCTCTGTGACTGGGGGGACAGCAGTCACACCTGTTTTGGGACGCAGACCTGCCACCTCTTTACCTGCAACAGACAGCGTGATTGGCAGGTCATCATTTTCTTTGGAGGTGGAAACACCAGCTGGTGTTCAGCGCTGTCCGACATCGATAGCACCACCTTTGGATCAAGGCAACCTAACATGTCCGCCTGCATCTTCCTCACGGACCGGCAGTTTGCCGGGGACACCCTTCTCAACCTCGTCTAAGCACAACAGCCAGCCCTCGGTCCCTCAGATGTGGACAAGTAAAAGACCATTTCCTCCTAGCCATGAGAAAGCTAAGAGGTTGAATTTCACCATCTGCAAGCTTTTGGCTACAGAAATGCTGCCTTTCCGCCTGGTGGACACAGAGGATTTTCGAGACCTTATGTCTGTCGCAGTGACCCAGTACCAGATGCCCAGTCGGCACTACTTCTCAAAGAAAGGTGTGCCTGCGCTCCTCCACCAGCATGTCGCACACAACATCACCGCTTCTTTGAGAAACTGTGTGTGTGACAGGGTGCATTTCACCATAGACACTTGGACAAATAGGCATGGACAGGGGCGTTACATGTCGCTGACTGGGCTCTGGGTAACTATGGTGACAGCAGGACAAGGGGCTGCTGTCCAAGTCTTGCCGTCCCCATGAGTTGTGCGTCAATCCTCTTTATCTCGAAGTTCCTCCACTGCTTCTGCCTCCTCAACCTCCTCTCGGTCCTCCACCTGCACCCAAAGCCTGTCTGGTCATTCCACAAGCTTTCTAACTGCGCAGAAGGGATCCTGCACACCTCCTTACTATGCTGGCAGCAGGGCTCAACGTCATCAGGCGGTTTTTACTTTGAAATGTCTGGGAAATGTGAGTCACACAGCTGAGGAGTTGTGGTCAGCTCTGGAGAACCAATTTCATGAATGGTTGTCTCCACTGGACCTGAAACCAGGGAAAGTCGTGTGCGACAATGCTGCAAACCTGGGTGCGGCCCTTTGCCGAGGCAATGTCACACGCGTGCCTTGTATGGCTCACATGTTGAATCTGGTTGTCGAGCAACTTTTAGCCCACTATCCCGGACTAGATGGCCTTCTGCAGAGGGCACGGTCGCTGTGTGCTCACTTCCGCCATTCGCATCCCGCAGCTCAGCGACTTACATCTCTACAGAAGTCGTTGGGCCTGCCACTTCACCGGCTAAAATGCGATGTGCCTACCCGGTGGAATTCAACTCTGCACATGTTGCAGCGACTGTGGCAGCACCGACAAGCCCTGGTGCAATACGTTCTGACGTATAGCCTGGGCCAACGAGATCCAGAGGTGGGGCAAATCACGCTGGAGGAGTGGTCTCAGATCAGGGACCTATGCACCCTTCTGCACAGTTTTGAAATGGCGAAGAAGATGTTTAGTGCTGACGATGCCATTATCAGCATGACTATTCCGGTGATTTACATGCTGGAGCACATGTTAAACAGAATTCGGAGTCAGGTGGTGGCAGAAGAGGAGGTGGAGGAAGTAGAGGAGGAGGAGTTGCATGAGGAAGGGCTAACATCTGCAAGGTCCAGATGGTCGGCAGCACCAAGGCGGCAGGCATGTGAGGGTGGGGGAGATGGTTTTACCAGGGCGCATGGTAGCAGCCAAACTAGTGAGGAAGGTGCAGGAGTGGAGGATGAACTGATGGAAGACTCATCAGATGAGGGAGACCTTGATCCCATTTCTGTTGTGCGAGGTTGGGGGGAGAGGGCAGAGGAAGGAAGCATGATTGTTACCTCGCCACCAACACAACAGGGACTTGGTGCTCCTGGATGCGCAAGACACATGAGTGCCTTCTTGCTGCACTACCTGCAACAGGACCCTCGAATTGTGAGAATTAGAAATAATCCTGACTACTGGGTTGCCACACTCTTAGATCCCCGGTACAAAAGTAAATTTGCAGAAATTATTCCTGCCATAGAAAGAGATGCACGCATGCTGGAGTATCAGCAGAGACTGTTTCAGAATCTTACATGTGCTTTTCCACAAAACACTAGTGGTGCACGTAGTGAGTCTCACAGTTCCAACTTGCCAACCGTGGGACCGTCGAGTGTTCAGCACTCAAAACTTAACATAAACACAGTATCTGCTGGTAACATCAATTTTGCGGAATCATTTCACCACTTTTTTAGCCCATCCTTTGCAAGGCCACAGGAGACAAGAAGTCTGACATAGTCAACGCCTAGAGACGATGGTACAGGAGTATCTCCAAGTAAACATTGAAGCCATGACTGTGTCACTGGACCCTTGCTCTTTTTGGGCTTCCAATCTGGATAAATAGCCGGAGCTAGCCACTTACGCCTTGGAGATCTTGTCATGCCCCGCAGCCAGCGTTCTGTCTGAACGTGTGTTCAGCGCTGCTGGTGGTGTGCTGACAGATAAGCGCATGGGGCTCTCCACTGATAATGTAGACAGACTCACGTTCATAAAGATGAACAAATCATGGATCCGAAACGACTTTTCTACCCCTGTGTCATGCTGGGGAGAGTAAAAGCTTGATGATTTGTTAAAATCACCTCACCAACCGTTATAAGCTTTCAAATTACTAATCATGTTTATCTGTATCTTGGCTGGAAAATAATTTGGGCCTTGTAGCAGTTTACAGCACTGATTCTATTAGACCATCTATACTAAACTTCACCAGCTTTCAAATTAATAATAATTTTTTGCTGCATCTAGCCCGGAAAATAATTTTGGGGCTCCGATGCGCAAGACACATGAGTGCCTTCTTGCTGCACTACCTGCAACATGACCCTCAGATTGTCAGAATTCGAAATAATCCTGACTACTGGGTTGCCACACTCTTAGATCCCCCACACTCTACGATCAACCTTTTCATTTTAATAAAGAGCAAAAAAATGGTCATTTTTGAAATTATAAGCATTAGCCGGTTATTACAAACTGTAATCAAACAGTTTTCAGCTCAAAACTTTATTCTAGGTGATGTTACATTTGCACATAGGACCCCTTGTTCGAAAGGAGCTTCTGAACTCTCTCGTCCATTGAATTTGTCAGGTTTTGGATGGTTTCTGCTTCAGTTGTTTTGCATGAGGACAGAATACCCTCCCAGAGCTGTTGCTTAGATGTGAACTGCCTCCCGCCATCATAGACACTCCTTTTGATGATGCTCCAGAGGTTCTCAATGGGGTTGAGGTCAGGGGAGCATGGGGGTCACACCATAAGTTTGTCCCCTTTTATGCCCATATCAGCCAGAGATGCAGATGTTATGTGCAGCATGAGACGGTGCATTATCATGCATGAAAATGATCTTGCTGCGGAATACACGGTTCTTCTTCTTGAACCATGGCAGGAAGTGCTGTTTGAGAAACTCCACATACATTATGGAGTTCATATTTACCCCTTCAGGGATCCTAAAGGGGCCGACAATCTCTCTCCCCATGATTCCAGCCCAAAACATTACTCCACCTCCTCCTTTTGGCGCCGTAGCCGTGTTTGCATGGGGTGTCCATCAACCAGCCATCCTCCACTCCATCCATCTGGACCATCGAGCGTTGCACGGCACTCATCGGTGAACAAAACAGTTTTGAAGTCAGTCGTCTTGTATTGTTTGGCCCACTGTAGCCCTTTCTGCTTGTGTACATTAGATAGAGGAGGTCGACAGGATAACTTGCGCACAGCTGCAAACCTCTGAAGGACCCTGCATCTTGTTGTTCGGGGGACGTTGGAGGCACCAGCAGCTTCAAAAACTTGTCTGCTGCTATGACAAGGCTTTTTGCCGCTGCTCTTTTAACCTGACGTAATTGCCTGTAGGAAAGAGTCCTCAATTTTCCCTTATCAGCACGCACACATGTGTACTGTGAATCAGCTACATACTTCTTGATTATGCGATGATCAGGATGAAGTGTCTTGGCAATGTTGATTGTAGTCATGCCTTGACCTAAACAATCCACAATTTGTTGCTTCTCAGCAGCCGACACATCCTTTTTCTTTCCCATTTTGGCAGAAAATGTAGGCTGCTTAATAATGTGGGACAGCCTTCTTAAGAAGTCTTGCCTTTCATTGGACACCCCTGCCAAACTAATTAGCACAGGTGTCTGCAATTTCTTACAGTGATATAAAGAGCCCTGACACACATCACCATCAATGAGTTTAACTGACAAACAAATAAATTCTTCCCTTATCACTCCTAAACACTTTTTGCATAATAATTTGGAACACAGTGTACATGTGCTTTTCCACAAAACACCAGTGGTTCACGTAGTGAATCTTACAGTTCTAACTTGCCAACCGTGGTCTGTATGGAGTTGTTCAATAAAGGGCCCAAAATTAAGATAACATAGATGGGAGAGGTCTCTATGAATACGAATTCCTAAGTATTTGATACCCTGTGAGGGACAGGCAAAGGGAAAGTTGGACTGGATGGAATCCTGTATGGATTTGAGGAGGGAGACATCGAGGGCCTCAGACTTCGCTGCATTGATTTTAAAATTTGACCATGTAACAAAGTGATCTATTTCAGCCATAACAGCAGGGATGGATATATGTGATTGAGTGCTATATACTAGGACATCATGAGCAAATGCAGAGCACTTGTACTCTGTGCCTGCCACCTCAATCCACCTAATATTGGGGTTATGGCGAATTGATGAGAGCAGGTGCTCCATCACTAGGATGTATAAGAGAGGGGACAGAGGACATCCCTGCCTTGTCCCATTGGTGATTATGAAAGGTGATGAAAATGTTCCATTCATCTTCAGCCTAGGTGACGTATTGCGATACCGGGCTGTGATTTTGCCTATGAAAGGGTCCCCTAGATCCCTACCCCAAGCTTTTTAAGAGAATAATATATGGCGTGCCAGGAGACTCTATGGAATGCTTTCTCAGCATCCAACGAGAGTATCTAATTACAAATTTTTAACTGTATCTAGCCCAGGAAATACTTTGGACCTAGTAGCAGTGTCTGCTAGTCAGTGGATTATCCCAACTGTTAAGCAAGCTGCACCACCTGTAGTTTGGACGCTTAATTTTTTCAAAGGAAATGCCTCGGGCCCCCGGGACACTCAGTGAAGAGCATCGGGGAGGCACCCCAAGGCACAGGGCCTGGGACTGGCGGTAGGACGCCTTGCGGTGGACCGCCGAGCTCGATCTTATAAAAGCTTTTTAACTGCAGTAGCTTTAGTGGACGCTACTAGAGCTGGAATTCCCGCGGCTGCTGGCATCAGACTTGCCCTCCAATAGATCCTTGTAAAAGGATTTAAAGTGTACTCATTCAAATTAGAGAGACAATTTAAATTAAAAAGCTTAGACCTGCCTCCACCGCAGGGGGGCTCGCTCGACCCACCAGCGGACAGGCACCAGTATTGGGAGAGGGTGCTAGCCGTCAGGGTCCACCGCAGCTCTGGCACAAACCCGGCGACACTGAGGTCGCACGGGCAGGAACGCACTGGCCGTGTTAGCTTCGCATTTTTTTGGCTTTAGAAGGGCATGACATGCCTATATCTGTGTCTCCCCCTCCTTTTACTCCTCCACCTCTTTTCTTTTCGCATGACTATTTGTACTTGTCACTTTTCCATGTTAGTTGTGTCTACTGAGCAGTTTGTCAGCTTTTGGACACCTTTTGAAGGTGTTTTCTATGTGTTTTTGTTTGCCTGCCATTGGTTTTAACAGTGTTCGAAGGTGTTCGGCGAACATACGGGTGTTCGACGAACCGAACTCGAACACTACGGGGGTGGCTCAACACTACTTTTCAGATCCTATATGGAGAACCTAATGGTAAACCCTGGATAAATGAAGCTTGTGACCTGGTTCCTGTTCCCCACTAGGTTTCTGGCACTTCTGATAAGACAGACGAGCAGCAGTACCCCGACACTGAGAAGTTTGTTCCCTACAATCCTGCAGGTAACTTTTCCACACTTTGCTGTACCTATTGCCTGCCATTAGCCACTGGCCATTACATTTAATTTTGAGCATCAGAATCAATTCTAATACTTGCATCTGAAGCTGGATGGGGTTAGTGAATTTGTCACCAGGATTTTGCTGCCCCATCTGAGAGCAGGGTGATTTAGGGGCAGAGACCCTGATTACAGTGATGGATCGCTTGGTGCAGTTCAGAGTAAGGCTATGTTCCCATGCTGTGGAAATGAAGCAGAAATTTTCTGCTTCATTTCTGCATGTCCTCTCCCGGATAAACGCATGCGGAATTGCCTTGAGTTTTTAATTGCACTGCAAAGGCAATTCCGCTTGCGGAAACGCAAAATTAATGAGCGTGCTGCGGATTTTTCCCCGCCGGAAAAACGCTGCGGAAAAAAACGCAGCATGGGCATTGAACTTGCGTAATCACATTGGGGACCATGGGGGGCGGATAACATAGCGCTAAAAAAGCCTTTACGCTGCGGAAATTCTGCAGCATATCCTCTTGAAAAACGCTTCGTGGGCACATACTCTAACTGTGTCTGCTGCAGATCTAATTCTCTGAATGCTGGGCTCTGTATAACCCCACCCACACCACTGATAGGCAGAAAGCTACCAATGCACAGTGTACAGAGCTATTCATCAGTTGTGGGGACAGGGTTGGACTACATGGCAGCAGCTTTACTAGTCCTCTGGTGGCAGTCTCCTGCTGGTGGAGGATCAATTATCAAAACTACATCAGTCAGCCCAGAGAGCAACACGTCGCTGGAATTGGGGATCTTTGTCCCCACGTTGTGCTGTGCTCAGATCAGGTGGCAATAAACCTGGTGACATTCCCTTTGTCAGGCAAAATGTATTTTTGTCCTAGTTTTAAAAATGTTGAAAGGACAGCCAGAGATGTCTTAAATCTCCGCCCCCTGTTCACTTGGAAGGGACCTCCATAGAACTCTACTCTTGCTTCCCCCAAACAAGGAATTTTTATAACCGCCATAAACCTCAGCCCAGGGCAAGCATACTGGTATACACTGGATTTCCCCTCCAAAGCCCTATTGTGTAACTGTACAAACTTTTAATGTCAAGTTTAATAATGCACATGACGGTCACAAACACATGGACCACATTTTTGGGATGCTCGCCTTTTTCCAGTTATGATGGTGTATCTTTCATAACTGGGAAACCACCAGAAACCTAGGAAATGGTTTCTGAGCTTCTGAACGTCATAGAAATATCATATTTGATATCAATCTCCGTCAATATTGGTGACGGCAAACTTTCCTTTGGAAGTGCACTGAGGTGAAGGGTGCATTGCTGGAAAAGGGGAAAAAAACAGAAAAAAACCTCTTTAAACCTCTTAATTTGCAAGTGTGAACGAGCTGAGTGTGACCAGAGCGTAAGTGCGAACGAAAGTAAGTGTGTGACTTATTTTTCAGTGACTTGGATTCAGGAAGTTTGGAAGGGAGGACTTTGGACTGAATTGCTGTCTGTATTTCATTAATTCTTTGCTTTTCTTTTTACTTAACATTCTGTCTATTGCAATCCCCATTAGGAAATGAGCTCCATTATTGACAATGCTATCCAGTGTACATCTTGCCACATGTATGCAATCCTGAACAGCCGGTCGTGGTTGCTTACTGCTGCGCGAGATGTGAGCACGTTGTGCGTTTGGAAGCCCAGATACTGGATCTAAATGAGCAGCTGGCAACACTGAGATCCATTGACAACATGGAAAGGAGTCTGTGTTATGTTCTGCTACCAAAGCTAAGGAAAGAGAGGAGATCTGTCCCTACTATAAGACTCAGCTGAATCCCTACGATGTAACAGGGAACCTGATCCTGCGATCAGACCTGCTAAAGTCCTAATCTAGTCTGTACGAAGACCTATAGATGTGGGGAGGGAATCCCTACAAGTACTAAGGACTGGGAGGAATATGGGACACCTCCTAACAGAAATAGTAGCAGACAGACGAACAAACAAAATAGATAGAACATAGAGGTCCGTAGACCAAGCAAACTAACAGAGTAGATACAGAGCACAGGCTAGCTAGAAAGTAGATATACAATGAAGTCCAGCAAAGCCAGAAGGGCGGAGCAGGATTAAATAGGCCAACAAAGTCACGTGACCAGCAAAGGAAAAAAAAACTAACAGCAAGGTTCTAACAGTACCCCCCCTTCTAAGAGGATCCTCCGGATCCCCTAGGACCAGGCTTATCAGGAAATCTCCTGTGAAACGCTCTGATAAGTCTGGACGCGGAAACATCATCTGACCTCACCCAAGAGTTATCCTCGGGTCCGAAACCTTTCCAGGCCACAAGATACTGCAAACTACCTCTATACCGTCTAGAGTCAAGGATGCGAGAAATTTCATATTCCCCGTCCTCCACCACCGGAGGAACAGAGGCAGAGGCGTCACCATCCGACACAACAGCTTTTTTTAACAGAGAGACATGAAAGACCGGATTAATTCTCCAGGAGGTAGGAACCTCCAACCTAACAGCAGATTGGTTGACAACCTGAAGCACCTTAAAGGGCCCTACAAACTTGGGACCCAATTTCTTAGAAGGAATCCTCAACCGCAGATTCCTAGAGGACAACCAAACCATGTCACCAACAGCGAACAAAATCTCCTGTCGCTTCCTATCAAAGTAGTCTTTAGATTTTCTGTTGGCCTCCTGAAGATTACCACGCACATCCGTCCAAACTCTTTCCAAATCACCGGAAAAATTCTCCTCCTCAGGCACGGCAGATCCCAACTTGGAGAACGACCCAAACGACGGATGTCTCCCAGAACAACAAAAAAAAGGCGAACAACCAGCAGAAGAAGATGTATGATTGTTCAGAGCAAATTCGGCAAGTGGCAGAAACTCAGACCACCCCTCTTGATTGTCTGCCACAAAACAACGCAAGAACTGCTCAACATCCTGGTTTTTCCTTTCTGTCTGGCCATTAGATTCAGGATGATATCCGGACGAAAACGACAAATGAATTCCCAACCTGTCACAAAAGGCACGCCAAAAACGAGCCACGAACTGAGGACCCCTATCAGAAACAATGTCAGTAGGAACGCCATGAAGTCTGACAATTTCCTTGACAAAGGCCTTAGCGAGAGTTTTAGCGCAGGGCAGTTTGACGAAGGGAACCAAGTGACACATCTTGCTAAAACGGTCCACGACCACCCAGATGACAGTAAAACCCTCAGAGGGGGGAAGGTCAGTTATAAAGTCCATAGCCAAATGTGTCCAAGGAGCACTGGGGACCTCCAAAGGACAAAGCAACCCCGCAGCAGGAGTATGTGAGGACTTAGATCTAGCACATATAGTACATTGGCGCACCCACTTAATGACTTCCTTCTGCCATCCAGGCCACCAAAAACTGCGACCCACCAGTCTCTTGGTCTCAGAGATTCCGGGATGACCTGCCAACCGAGATTCGTGACACTCAACAAACAAATCTCTCCTAAAGGTCCCAGGCACAAACAACCTCCCATGAGGAGTGTTAGATGGGGCATTCTCCTGAGCTTTAAGAATCTCATCTTCCAAAACGGAGTCTAAAGCAGCTATCACAACACCTTCTTGTAAAATGTTTTCCTCTTTCTCAGCACCGACTATGGGAGAAAAACTGCGAGATAAGGCATCCGCCTTAACATTCTTAGTACCAGGGATGTAAGTAACGGAGAAATTAAACCGCGAGAAAAACAGTGCCCACCTAGCCTGACGGGCATTCAGGCGCTTGGCAGCATCAAGATATATCAGATTTTTATGATCCGTAAGAACCTGAACGGGAAATTCCGCACCTTCCAAGAAGTGGCGCCAGTGTTCAAATGCGAGTTTAATAGCCAATAATTCCCGATTACCAATATCGTAATTCAGTTCAGTCTCCGAAAATTTTTTTTGAAAAAAAGGCACAGGGATGTAATCCATCCCCGTTATCCTGAGACAATACTGCGCCAACCCCCACAGAGGAAGCATCAACCTCAACCAAAAACGGCCTAGTAACATCAGGCTGCATAAGGATGGGAGCAGAGGTGAACCTCTCCTTGAGATACACAAAAGCTTCAATGGCCTCAGAAGACCACTGAACCGCATCAGCACCTTTCCTGGTGAGATCAGTCAGAGGTTTGACAATACTAGAAAAATTTTTTATGAATTTTCTGTAGTAATTGGCGAAACCCAAAAACCTCTGTATCGATTTCAAACCAATAGGCCTAGGCCATTCCTGCACAGCCTGAACCTTAACCGGATCCATCTCAAAACCTTTGCTGGAGATAATGTAGCCCAAAAAACTAATTCTCTGTACAGCGAACTCACATTTCTCCAGCTTAGCAAAAAGCGAATTGTCCATTAATAACTGTAATACCTCACGCACGCTCCGCCAATGAGACTCCAGATCTGGCGAATAAATCAAAATGTCATCCAAATACACAACCACATTTTTACCGATCAAAGGTCTAAGGATGTCATTAATCAGATTCTGAAAAAATGCAGGAGCATTAGTAAGACCAAAAGGCATAACCAGATTCTCAAAATGACCCACAGGAGTGTTAAAAGCAGTCTTCCATTCATCACCCTCCTTCATGCGCAACAGATTGTATGCCCCCTTAAGGTCAATTTTAGAGAACCACTTGGCCCCCAATAACTGGTTAAACAGATCAGGAATCAATGGCAGTGGGTAAGGATTGCGTACCGTAATTTTGTTAATCTCACGAAAATCCAGACAAGGACGTAAACCGCCGTCCTTTTTTTTTTTACAAAAAAAAATCCAACCGCCACAGGAGACTTAGAGGGCCTAATGTGACCGGCGGCCAAACTTGTCTGTATGTATTCCTCCAAAGCCTTCCTCTCAGGAATAGTAAGGTTAAATAAACGACTTTTAGGAAGAGTCGCTCCAGGGACAAATTCAATAGAACAATCATAGTCTCTATGGGGAGGCAAAACCTGCGATTCCTTCTCAGAAAAAACTCTCCAAAAATCCTGAATAGGAACAGGCAATTCTCCCCTATCCAAAGCTGCAATACGCCCATTACAACACTTGTCATAACATTTATGGCTCCAGGATTTAATTTCACTGGTAGACCAATCCAGTACAGGATTGTGAAATTTTAACCAGGGCAAACCCAATATTACTGGAGAAGGCAAGTTATTCAACACTACCAAATCCAATTTCTCATGGTGAACACCATTAATAGTGAGAGGAAATTCACTGACCTTGAGAGTAATATTCTTCAAAGGGGAGCCATCCACAGAAACCACAGCAATGGGGGATGATAAAGGTTCAGGTTTTAAATTGAGTTTTTCCACGAATCCCCCATCAATTACATTCAGTGTAGACCCGCAATCAACAAACACCCGAAATTCCATTAATTTTTCCTGAGCAATCGTGGAAGCAGCTAAAAATATACCCTTGGAATTTAAACAGGCAATACGGGCGTGACTGACCATTTTTTTTTCTTTCTTCATCCGAAGCTCACAGCCTTTAATCAAATGACCAGATTTTCCACAATAGAAGCACAAGCCTTCCGAAAAACGACTGTCTTTTTCTTGAGAGCGAGGTGCCACCGATCCAATCTCCATCGGTTCACCACTGTTAGTACACACATTATCATAACCAGAAACTGACATAGCAGAGGATTTGCTCTCATTAACCCTAGCACGCAGTCTTCTATCCACCCGTATAGCTAATTGCATAGCCTGTTGCAAATCCTCAGGTGTAGGATAAGCAATTAGCAGGTCTTTAACCCTTTCACTGAGCCCAGCAAGAAATAGACTTTTCAGAGCAGAATCGTTCCACCCTGTTTGAGTGGACCAACGACGAAAATGTGTACAATATTTTTCCACATTACCCGATCCTTGTTTTAGACGTCTCAACTCAGTCTCAGCTGATGCGACACGGTCAGGATCATCATATAATAGTCCCAAAGCAGAAAAAAAACTATCCACTGATCTGAAGCATGAATCACTAGGTTGCAAAGAAAAGGCCCACTCCTGAGGCTCTTTGCGCAAAAGTGACATTATGAACCCTACGCGCTGGGATTCATCCCCAGAGGACTTAGGTCTCAAACGAAAATACAATAAGCAAGCATTTTTAAATGAAAAAAATTCTCGGTGTTCACCAAAAAATAAATCCGGCAAACATACCTTAGGCTCCAAGAAATGTGCTCCAGGACAGTTACTCACGTGCTGACGGAGCTCGGCCACTTCCAGAGAGAGTCCCTGCAGGCGATGAGCCAAATCCTGAACCGACACCATGATGGAACAGAAAAATCTTTCCTTAGAGAATTTGCAGGCTGGACTTACTGTTATGTTCTGCTACCAAAGCTAAGGAAAGAGAGGAGATCTGTCCCTACTATAAGACTCAGCTGAATCCCTACGATGTAACAGGGAACCTGATCCTGCGATCAGACCTGCTAAAGTCCTAATCTAGTCTGTACGAAGACCTATAGATGTGGGGAGGGAATCCCTACAAGTACTAAGGACTGGGAGGAATATGGGACACCTCCTAACAGAAATAGTAGCAGACAGACGAACAAACAAAATAGATAGAACATAGAGGTCCGTAGACCAAGCAAACTAACAGAGTAGATACAGAGCACAGGCTAGCTAGAAAGTAGATATACAATGAAGTCCAGCAAAGCCAGAAGGGCGGAGCAGGATTAAATAGGCCAACAAAGTCACGTGACCAGCAAAGGAAAAAAAACCTAACAGCAAGGTTCTAACAGTCTGCTGCTCACTGAGCAGCCGCTCACTGGGGTAGATGTGGGGGAGGGTGGTAGTCTGGAGCTGCAGGACAGTGAGGCCGTTAGTTGGGTGACAGTTAGAAGGGGGGGTAGAGGGAAGAGTGCAAGGGAGGCTAGTCCTGATCTGGCACACCCCAATAAGTTTGCAAAGTTGGCAGATGAGGGGAGTGATGGTACAGGGGTAGCACTGCTGCAGCAAGGCATGTATCCTGAAAGCCGGAGGAGTGTCAGCTCCAGTAAAGAGGGAAATAGGAGAGTAGGGCAGGCCAGGCAGGTGCTGGTAGTGGGCGACTCAATTATTAGGGGAACAGATAGGGCAATCTGTCACAAAGACAGGGATCATCAAACAGTGTGCTGCCTAGCTGGCGCTCAAGTCCGGCACATCGCTGATCGGGTTGACAGATTACTGGGAGGGGCTGGTGAGGACCCAGCGGTCATGGTGCACATTGGCACAAATGACAAAGTTAGAGGTAGGTGGAAGGTCCTTAAAGATGACTTCAGGGAATTAGGCTGCAAGCTGAAAGCAAGGACCTCCAAGGTGGTATTCTCTGAAATACTACCGGTACCACGTGCCACGCCAGAGAGGCAACGGGAGATTAGGGAGATAAATAAGTGGCTCAAGAACTGGTGTAGGAAGGAGGGATTTGAGTTCCTGGAGAACTGGGCCGACTTCTCAGTTGGCTACAGACTCTACGCTAGGGACCGGCTGCACCTTAATGGGGAGGGTGCAGCTGTGCTGGGGGAGAAAATGGCTAGAAGGTTGGAGGAGTGTTTAAACTAGGGATTGGGGGGGGTATTAGTGCAGATAGTGACCTGGGCACAAATAAATTGGGGGTGGGGTTAGAACAGCCAATAAAGTAAGAAGGAATAGAGGTACAGAGAGAGACATAAAATGCATGTACACTAATGCCAGAAGCCTCACCAACAAAATGGAGGAATTAGAATTAATTTTCTTGGAAAATAATTATGACATGGTAGGAATATCTGAGACGTGGCTGGACGAGAGCCATGACTGGGCAGCTAATTTACAGGGCTATAGTCTGTTCAGAAATGACCGTACAAACAAGCGAGGGGGGGGGGGTGTTTATATGTAAAATCATCCTTAAAACCTGTCTTGCGGGAGGATATATGTGAATCTAATGAAAATGTAGAGTCCCTGTGGGTGGAGATAAGGGGAGGGGGAAAAAATAATAAATTACTGATAGGGGTTTGTTATAAGTCTCCAAAAATAATGGAAGTA
Organism: Phyllobates terribilis; assembly: GCF_046119375.1. Classification (NCBI taxonomy): domain Eukaryota; kingdom Metazoa; phylum Chordata; class Amphibia; order Anura; family Dendrobatidae; genus Phyllobates; species Phyllobates terribilis. The sequence continues at coordinate 4,267,414 of NW_027362894.1, forward strand.
GCGGAGAATATCCTCGTAAAGCAAATAGATGAAGCAGCGACTCAAGGAGAAGTCATTATTATGGGAGACTTCAACTACCCTGAAATACGTTGGGGGACAGAAACATGTACTTCAAGCAAAGGTAATAGGTTTTGACAACTATGAGAGACAATTACCTTTCACAACTGGTTCAGGACCCAACAAGAAGGGGGGCACTGCTAGACCTAATATTAACCAATAGGCCAGACCGCATATCAAATATACGAGTTGGGGGTCACTTGGGTAATAGTGATCACAAAATAATACATTTTCATGTAACCTTTAATAAGATGTGTAGTAGAAGGGTTACAAGGACACTAAACTTCAGGAAGGCTAATTTCCAACGGTTGAGAGATGATCTTAGTGCAATAAACTGGGACGATATCCTGAGACATAAAGCTGCACAAAGCAAATGGGAGACATTTATTAACATCCTGAATAGGACCTGTGCACAATATATACCCTTTGGGAATAAACATGCTAGAAATGGGAGGAAACCACTATGGCTAAATAGAGCTGTAAGGGGCACAATAAGTGACAAAAAGAAAGCATTTAGAGAACTAAAGCATGTAGGTAGTGATGAGGCATTAAATAAATATAGAAAATTAAATAAATTATGTAAAAAGCAAATCAAGGCGGCAAAGATTGAGGCAGAGAGAATCATTGCCAGAGAAAGTAAAAATAACCCCAAAATATTCTTTAACTACATAAATAGTAAACAACTAAAAAATAATAGTGTTGGCCCCCTTAAAAATAGTCTGGGTGAAATGGTGGATGAGGATGAGGAAAAAGCCAATATGCTAAATGATTTTTTTTTCAACCGTATTTACACAAGAAAATCGCATGACAGAAAACATGATCAGTGATAACAAAAATTCTCCATTAAATGTCACTTGCTTAACCCAGCAGGAAGTACGGCGGCGTCTAAAAATCACTAAAGTTGACAAATCCCCGGGCCCGGATGGGATACACCCACGAGAACTGCAGGAATTAAGTAACGTCATAGATAGACCATTATTTTTAATCTTTAAAGATTCCATAATAACAGGGTCTGTACCACAGGACTGGCGTATAGCAAATGTGGTGCCAATATTCAAAAAGGGGACAAACTGAACTTGGAAATTTATAGGCCAGTAAGCTTAACCTCTACTGTGTGTAAAATCCTGGAGGGTTTCCTAAGAGGTGCTATAATAGAGTATCTGAAGAAGAATAACCTCATGACCCAATATCAACATGGATTTACGAGGAACCGTTCCTGTCAAACTAATCTGATCAGTTTTTATGAGGAGGCAAGTTCAGGACTGGACCAAGCAAATGCAGTGGATGTTGTGTATATGGACTTTTCAAAAGCTTTTGATACGGTTCCACACAAAAGGTTGATACATAAAATGAGAACAATGGGGATAGGGGAAAATATATGTATGTGAGTTAAGAATTGGCTCAGTGATAGGAAACAAAGGGTGGTTATTAATGGAAAACACGCAGACTGGGTCTCAGTTAACAGTGGGGTACCACAGGGGTCAGTATTGGGCCCCCTTCTTTTTAACATATTTATTAATGACCTTGTAGGGGGCATACAGAGTAATATTTCAATATTTGCAGATGACACTAAACTCTGCAGGGTAATCAATACAGAGGAGGACAATTTTATATTACAGGAGGATCTATGTAAACTAGAAGCTTGGGCTGATAAATGGCAAATGAGCTTTAATTGGGATAAATGTAAGGTAATGCACTTGGGCAGAGGAAATAAAATGTATAATTATATGCTTAATTGTAAAACACTGGGCAAAACTGTAACTGAAAAAGACCTGGGTGTATTGGTGGACGACAAGCTCACGTTTAGTGGCCAGTGTCAGGCAGCTGCTGCAAAGGCAAATAAAATAATGGGATGCATTAAAAGAGGCATAGATGCTCATGAGGAGAACATAATTTTACCTCTATACAAGTCACTAGTGCGACCACACTTAGAATACTGTGTACAGTTCTGGTCTCCGGTGTATAAGAAAGACATAGCTGAACTAGAGCGAGTGCAGAGAAGAGTGACCAAGGTTATTAAAGGACTGGGGGGTCTGCAATACCAAGACAGGTTATTACACTTGGGGTTATTTACTGTGGAAAAAAGAAGGCTTAGAGGTGATCTTATTACTATGTACAAGTATATGAGGGGACAGTACAAAGACCTTTCTACTGATCTTTTTACTCTGAGGCCTGAGACGGGGACAAGGGGGCATCTTCTACGTCTGGAGGAAAGAAGGTTTAATCATAATCACAGACGGGGATTCTTTACTGTAAGAGCAGTGAGACTATGGAACTCTCTGCTGCATGATGTTGTAACGAGTGATTCACTTTTTAAATTTAAGAAGGGCATGGATGCCTTTCTTGAAAAGTATAATATTATAGGTTATAAATACTAGATTCCTTGATAGGGCGTTGATCCAGGGAACTAGTCTGATTGTCGTATGGAGTCGAGAAGGAATTTTTTTCCCCAATGTGGAGCTTAGTGTTTTCCACATGGTTTTTTTTTCCCTTCCTCTGGATCAACATGTTAGGCTATGGGTTGAACTAGATGGACTTAGTCTTCCTTCAACCTTAAAAAAAAAAAAAAAAAAAATGATGTATTCATCTTGGATGTGGGGCTCCCCCATACCAAGATATGGAAGATGAAGAATTTTAATGTCTTGTGCAGCTGGGTGGGTTCACAAAACAGAGCCCCCGTGTGAGGTAAACAACATGGGTGTGTCCTAGTGTTTTGCCTCCTTACTAAAAACCAGAATGTCCATGTTGGCTCATTCCAACCCAGGGACGTCAGATGCAAGCACTCCTCGCTGCGTGGAGGAATCACACCTAATTTCCGGGGAGCCGTCCCCGCCACAGAATCTGAGACCATCACCTCGTGGCGCAGGTTTTGCTATTATTTACCCCTTTTATTTTAATAACTGTTTTATGCATATATGTAAATTGTCTTTTATAAAATCTTGTATATCTTTTGTAAACACTGCCAACTTTCGGGAGTAAATTATTATTTACCAGCTTCGTTCTTCTTGTCCTATGTCGAGCAAACACGTTCCTCACCCGCTAATTCACGTTACCTAACGGGTACCCGATCCACCTGTTAAGAGATCGGTGGTGGCAGCATACGGTGTATTTATGTGATATTGTGGTTGAGGGTGGTGGGATTGAGGTATATATACGTTCCTGGACGGAACTGGTGGTATATATACGTCCTGTCGCATCACGTGCCACAATAGTCGACATAAATGAGAGCAGCTGCGCCCTGTTGCTTATCCTCAGTCAATACCGTGTTTGACCAGCAGGATAAGGGGGCGCCAGAGGGCTGCAAAGTCTGACTAAGTTTTCCTGACACCCTTTAAATGCAGTTTAGGGCCATCTCTGTTGCACTCTTACTCTCTATTAGCTGCAGTGTCCCATCTGCCTAATGCTGCCACAGATCTCATGGCTGCAGTATCCAGATCTTCAGCAACTTGCTGACATCGTGTCAGTTAATCCAATGAGTGTTTGCAGTGACAGCAATGTCTGTTAGCTGGGTTTCTGATGCTGCTCAGTTGTGGAGGAGAGCAGACAGATGTCAGTGTGGTGTTCGGAGGCTCCTGAGGCCCCTGCACGTGACATCAGGAGTGCTAGAGATCCAGCATGTGATCTTGTGGTCTTGGGCTCCAGTATACAGGTGGGACTTTGCAGCTATTTGGGGGGGCGGGGGAGAAGGGCACAACACTGACGTGTGCAGTGAAGGTGGTTAAAGTTCATTGACGCTAGATGACTCATTTTGGTGCATTGACCCCATAGGCAAACTAGGAATGTCAAAGAACCAATCAAGGACAACCGAACAAAATTGTCAAATTATGCATAAATAGGAAATTAAAAAACCTATAATAAATACACGGTTAAGTAAGACACCCTAGAGACAGGCACTCACACCAATGTACATACAATAGTTAAAATCGAAAAATATAGAATAGATGTATACTACCAGGGGTAGTTCTAGAAGCACCCACCAGGAGCAGTATTAGAACCGCACACTAGAAGAAAGTTCTAGAACCGATCATGGCACCAGGGGTAGTTCTAGAACCGCCTTCCAAGGGTAGTTATAGAAGATCACATCGGCATCAGGGGTAGTTCTAGAACTGGACACGAGGGGTGGTTCTAGAAGTGCCCGCGAGGGGTGGTTCTAGAAGTGCCCGCGAGGGGTGGTTCTAGAAGTGCCCACGAGGGGTGGTTCTAGAAGTGCCCGCAAGGGGTGGTTCTAGAAGTGCCCACGGGGGGTTGGTTCTAGAAGTGCCCACGGGGGGTTGGTTCTAGAAGTGCCCACGGGGGGTGGTTCTAGAAGTGCCCACGGGGGGTGGTTTTAGAAGTGCCCACGGCATCGGGAGTAGTTTTACAAACGCCCATCGGCACCGGGGGTTGTTCTATAAACGCCCACCAGGAGCAGTATTAGAACCGCACACTAGAAGTTCTAGAACTGCTCACAGCACTGCGGGTAGTTCTAGAACTGCACACCGGGTGTAGCTCTAGAAGCGCACGATGGCGACCCGGGGGTAGTTCTAGAACCGTCTATCGGCACCGGGAGTAGGTCTAGAACTGCACACTAAGAGTACCTCTAGAAGCGCCCATCAGGGGTAGTTTCAGAACCGCTCACCGGCACTAGGTGTAGTTCTTGAAGCACCCCCAGGGGTAGTTCTAGAGCTGCACACTAGGAGTAGTTTTAGAAGAGCTCACCGGCACCAGGGGTATTTCTAGAACTGCTCACTAGAGTACTTCTAGAACCACCTACCAGGAGCATTATTAGAACTGCACACTAGTAGAAGTTCTAGAACCACTCACAGCACCAGGGGTAGTTTCAGAACCACCCACCAGGGGTAGTTCTAGAACCGTCCACCGGCACCAGGTGTAGATTTAAAAGCACCCACCAGGAGCAGTATTAGAACCGCACACTAAAAGAAGTTCTAGAACTGCTCACGGCAACAGGGGTAGTTCTATAACCGCCCACCAGGTGTAGCTCTAGAACCGCCCACAGACACCAGGGGTAGTTCTAGAAGCGCTCTCTATGGGTAGTTCTAGAACCCCCACGGGCACAAGGGGTAGTTCTAGAACTGCTTATTAGCAGTAGTTCTAGAACTGCACATTAGAGGTAGTTCTAGAATCGCCCACCTGCACCGAGGGCAGTTCTAGAACCGCACACGAGGAGTACTTCTAGAAGCGCCCACAAGATGTAGTTCTAGTAGCGCCCACCAGGGGTAGTTCTAGTAGCGCCCACCAGGGGTAGTTCTAGTAGCGCCCACCAGGGGTAGTTCTAGTAGCGCCCACCAGGGGTAGTTCTAGTAGCGCCCACCAGGGGTAGTTCTAGTAGCGCCCACCAGGGGTAGGTCTAGTAGCGCCCACCAGGGGTAGGTCTAGTAGCGCCCACCAGGGGTAGGTCTAGTAGCGCCCACCAGGGGTAGGTCTAGTAGCGCCCACCAGGGGTAGGTCTAGTAGCGCCCACCAGGGGTAGGTCTAGTAGCGCCCACCAGGGGTAGGTCTAGTAGCGCCCACCAGGGGTAGGTCTAGTAGCGCCCACCAGGGGTAGGTCTAGTAGCGCCCACCAGGGGTAGCTCTAGAACCCCCCCACGGGCACCAGGGGTAGTTCTAGAACTGCATATTAGCAGTAGTTCGAGAACTGCACACTAGAGGTAGTTCTAGAACCGCACACTAAGAGTACTTCTAGAAGTGCCCACAAGATGTAGTTCCAGAAGCGCCCACATGGAACAGTATTAGAAACGCACACTACACTGCGGGTAGTTTTATAATCGCCCACCAGGGGTAGTTCTAGAAGCGCCCACCAGGAGCAGTATTAGAACCGCCCTCCAGGGGTAGTTCTAGAAGCGCCCACCTGGAGTCGTTCTAGAAGTGCACTCTGGCACCAGGGATAGTTCTAGAAGCGCCCACCGGCACCAGGGGTAGTTCTAGAACTGCATACTAGGAGAACTTCTAGAACCGCCCACCAGGGTTAGTGCTAAAAGCGCCCACCAGAAGCAGTATTAGAACCGCTCACGGCACCAGGTATAGTTCTAGAACTGCCCGCCAGGGGTGGTTCTAGAACTGCCCGCCAGGGGTGGTTCTAGAACTGCCCGCCAGGGGTGGTTCTAGAACTGCCCGCCAGGGGTGGTTCTAGAACTGCCCGCCAGGGGTGGTTCTAGAACTGCCCGCCAGGGGTGGTTCTAGAACTGCCCGCCAGGGGTGGTTCTAGAACTGCCCGCCAGGGGTGGTTCTAGAACTGCCCGCCAGGGGTGGTTCTAGAACTGCCCGCCAGCACAATGGGTAGTATTAGAACCGCAATCTAGAAGAATTTCTAGAACCGATCATGGCACCAGGGGTAGTTCTAGAAACGCACACTAGGAGCACTTCTAGAACCGCCCACCAAGGGTAGGTCTAAAAGCGCCCACTAGGAGCAGTATTAGAACCGCACACTAGAAGTTCTAGAACCGCTCACGGCACTGGGGGTAGTTCTAGAACGGAACACTAAGAGTACTTCTAGAAGCGCCCACCTGGAACAGTATTAGAACCGTACACTACACTTCAGGTAGTTCTATGACTGGCCACCAGGGGTAGTTCTATGACTGGCCACCAGGGGTAGTTCTATGACTGGCCACCAGGGGTAGTTCTAGAAGCGCCCATCGGCACCAGTAGTTTCAGAACCACCCACCAGGGGTAGTTCTTGAAGTGCCCACCAGTACAATGGGTAGTACTAGAACTGCCCACCAGCACAATGGGTAGTACTAGCATTGCCCACCAGTGATAGTATTAGAACCGCAATCTAGAAGAAGTTCTACAACCGATCATGGCACCAGGGGTAGTTCTAGTACTGCACACTAGGAGTACTTCTAGAACCGCCCACCAAGGGTAGGTCTAAAAGCGCCCACCAGGGGTAGTTCTAGAAGCGCCCATCGGCACCGGGGGTAGTTCTAAAAGTGCCCACCAGGAGCAGTAATAGAACTGCACACTAGAAGTTCTAGAACTGCTCACGGCACTGCGGGTAGTTCTAGAACTGCACACTAGGAGTACTTCTAGAAGCGCCCACCGGGGGTAGTTCTAGAGCTGCACACTAGGAGTGGTTCTAGAAGAGCCCACCGGCACCAGGGGTATTTCTAGAACTGCTCACTAGAGTACTTCTAGAACCACCTACCAGGAGCATTATTAGAACTGCACACTAGTAGAAGTTCTAGAACCACTCACAGCACCAGGGGTAGTTTCAGAACCACCCACCAGGGGGTAGTTCTAGAACCGTTCACCGACACCAGGTGTAGATCTAGAACCGCCCACCGGCACCAGGGGTAGTTCTAGAACTGCATACTAGGAGTACTTTTAGAACCGCCCACCAGGGGAAGTTCTAAAAGCGCCCACCAGGAGCAGTATTAGAACCGCACACTAAAAGAAGTTCTAGAACTGCTCACGGCACCAGGGGTAGTTCTATAACCGCCCACCAGGAGTAGGTCTAGAACTGCACACTAAGAGTACTTCTAAAAGCGCCCACCAGGGGTAGTTCTAGAAGCGCCCACCGGAGGTAGCTTCAGAACCGCTCACCGGCACTAGATGTAGTTCTAGAAGCACCCCCAGGGGTAGTTCTAGAGCTGCCCACTAGGAGTGGTTCTAGAACCGTCCACCGGCAGCAGGTGTAGATCTAGAACTGCATACTAGGAGTACTTCTAGAACCGCCCACCAGGGGAAGTTCTAAAAGCACCCACCAGGAGCAGTATTAGAACCGCACACTAAAAGAAGTTCTAGAACTGCTCACGGCACCAGGGGTAGTTCTATAACCGCCCACCAGATGTAGCTCTAGAACTGCCCAGACACCAGGTGTAGTTCTAGAACTGCCCACCAGGAGTAGTTCTAGTACCGCTCACGGCACCGGGAGTAGGTCTAGAACTGCCCACCAGGGGTAGTTCTAAAAGCGCCCACCAGGGGTAGTTCTAAAAGCGCCCACCAGAGGTAGCTTCAGAACCGCTCACCGGCACTGGGAGTAGTTCTCGAAGCGCCCACGAGGGAGTAGTTCTCGAAGCGCCCACGAGGGAGTAGTTCTCGAAGCGCCCACGAGGGAGTAGTTCTCGAAGCGCCCACGAGGGAGTAGTTCTCGAAGCGCCCACGAGGGAGTAGTTCTCGAAGCGCCCACGAGGGAGTAGTTCTCGAAGCGCCCACCGACACCAGGGGTATTTCTAGAACTGCTCACTAGAGTACTTCTAGAACCACCTACCAGGAGCATTATTAGAACTGCACACTAGTTGAAGTTCTAGAACCACTCATGGCACCAGGGGTAGTTTCAGAACCACCCAACGGCACCAGGGGTAGTTTCAGAACTGCATACTAGGAGTACTTCTAGAACCGCCCACCAGGGGAAGTTCTAAAAGCGCCCACCAGGGGTAGCTCTAGAACCCCCCACGGGCACCAGGGGTAGTTCTAGAACTGCATGTTAGCAGTAGTTCGAGAACTGCACACTAGAGGTAGTACTAGAACCGCCCACCTGCACCAGGGGTAGTTCTAGAACCGCACACTGAGTACTTATAGAAGCACCCACAAGATGTAGTTCTAGAAGCGCCCACCTGGAACAGTATTAGAACCGCACACTACACTGCAGGTAGTTCTAGAAGCGCCCACCAGGGGTAGTTCTAGAACTGCATATTAGCAGTAGTTCTAGAACCGCCCACCTGTATCAGGGGTAGTTCTAGAACCGCACACTAAGAGTACTTCTAGAAGCGCCCACCTGGAACAGTATTAGAACCACACACTACACTGCGGGTAGTTCTAGAAGCGCCCGCCAGGGGTAGTTCTAGAAGCGCCCGCCAGGGGTAGCTCTAGAAGCGCCCACCTGGAACAGTATTAGAACCGCACACTACACTGCGGTTAGTTCTAGAAGCGCCCACCAGGGGTAGTTCTAGAAGCGCCCACCAGCACCAGAGGTAGTTCTATGACTGCCTACCAGGGGTATTTCTAGAAGAGTCCATCGGCACCAGTAGTTTCAGAACCACCCACCAGGGGTAGTTCTAGAAGTGCCCACCAGCACAATGAGTAGTACTAGAACTGCCCACCAGTGATAGTATTAGAAGCGCCCACCAGGAGCAGTATTAGAACCGCAATCTAGAAGAAGTTTTACAACCGATCATGGCACCAGGGGTAGTTCTAGAAGCGCACACCGGCACCAGGGGTAGTTCTAGTACTGCACACTAGGAGTACTTCTAGAACAGCCCACCAAGGGTAGGTCTAAAAGCGCTCACCACGAGCAGTATTAGAACCGCTCACGGCACCAGGGGTAGTTCTAGAACGGGACACTAGGAGTACTTCTAGAAGCGCCCACCAGGGGTAGCTCTAGAAGCGCTCATCGGCACCGGGGGTAGTTCTAGAACCGTCCATCGGCACCGGGAGTAGTTCTAGAACTGCACACTAAGAGTACTTCTAGAAGCGCCCAGCGGGGGTAGTTTCAGAACCGCTCACCGGCACTAGGGGTAGTTCTAGAAGCGCCCACGAGGGGTAGGTCTAGAAGCGCCCACGAGGGGTAGGTCTAGAAGCGCCCACGAGGGGCAGTTCTAGAAGCGCCCACTAAAAGAAGTTCTAGAACTGCTCACGGCACCAGGTGTAGTTCTATAACCGCCCACCAGGAGTAGGACTAGAACTGCACACTAAGAGTACTTCTAAAAGCGCCCACCAGGGGTAGGACTAGAACTGCACACTAAGAGTACTTCTAAAAGCGCCCACCAGGGGTAGTTCTAGAAGCGCCCACCAGAGGTAGCTTCAGAACCGCTCACCGGCACTATGTGTAGTTCTAGAAGCGCCCACGAGGGATAGTTCTAGAAGAGCCCACTGGCACCAGGGGTATTTCTAGAACTGCTCACTAGAGTACTTCTAGAACCACCTACCAGGAGCATTATTAGAACTGCACACTAGTAGAAGTTCTAGAACCACTCACGGCACCAGGGGTAGTTTCAGAACCACCCACCAGGGGTAGTTCCAGAAGTACCCACCGGCACCAGGGGTAGTTCTAGAACTGCATACTAGGAGTACTTCTAGTACCGCCCACCAGGGGAAGTTCTAAAGGCGCCCACCAGGAGCAGTATTAGAACCGCACACTAAAAGAAGTTCTAGAACTGCTCACGGCACCAGGGGTAGTTCTATAACCGCCCACCAGATGTACCTCTAGAACCGCCCACAGACACCAGGTGTAGTTCTAGAACTGCACACTAAGAGTACTTCTAGAAGCGCCCACCAGGGGTACTTCTAGAAGCGCCCACCAGGGGTACTTCTAGAAGCGCCCACCGGGGTTAGTTCTAGAAGCGCCCACCGGGGGGGGGTAGTTCTAGAAGCACCCACGGGGGGGGGGGGGGGGTAGTTCTAGAAGCGCCCACCGGGGGGGATAGTTCTAGAAGCGCCCACCGGGGGGGGGGATAGTTCTAGAAGCGCCCACCAGGGGGGGGGGTAGTTCTAGAAGCGCCCACGGGGGGGGGGGGTAGTTCTAGAAGCGCCCACCGGGGGGGTGTAGTTCTAGAAGCGCCCATCGGGGGGGGGGGGGGGTGTAGTTCTAGAAGCGCCCACCGGGGGGGGGGGGTGTAGTTCTAGAAGCGCCCACCGGGGGGGGGGTGTAGCTCTAGAAGCGCCCACCGGGGGGGGTGTAGTTCTAGAAGCGCCCACCGGGGGGGGGTAGTTCTAGAAGCGCCCACGGGGGGGGGGGGGTAGTTCTAGAAGCCGCCCACCGGGGGGGGGGGTAGTTCTAGAAGCGCCCACCGGGGGGGGGTAGTTCTAGAAGCGCCCACCGGGGGGGTAGTTCTAGAAGCGCCCACGGGGGGGGGGGGGGGTAGTTCTAGAAGCGCCCACCGGGGGGGGTGTAGTTCTAGAAGCGCCCACGGGGGGGGGGGGGTAGTTCTAGAAGCGCCCACGGGGGGGGGGGGGTAGTTCTAGAAGCGCCCACCGGGGGGGGTAGTTCTAGAAGCGCCCACCGGGGGGGGGTAGTTCTAGAAGCGCCCACCGGGGGTAGTTCTAGAAGCGCCCACCAGGAGCAGTATTAGAACTGCACACTAGAAGTTCTAGAACTGCTCACGGCACTACGGGTAGTTCTAGAACTGCACACTAGGAGTACTTCTAGAAGCGCCCACCATGCAGACGGGCCCCGGTCACCTGTCCCGGTGGGCAGACGGGCCCCGGTCACCTGTCCCGGTGGGCAGACGGGCCCCGGTCACCTGTCCCGGTGGGCAGACGGGCCCCGGTCACCTGTCCCGGTGGGCAGACGGGCCCCGGTCACCTGTCCCGGTGGGCAGACGGGCCCCGGTCACCTGTCCCGGTGGGCAGACGGGCCCCGGGCAGATTTCAAAGGTATAAAAATTTAAGACGCGGAAGTAGCATTTAATCAATTCGCCATATAAAACGTTAAATTATTGAACCCATAATATTAGCACCATAACAAGTATTTACCCCTTTAATAACCATATAACATACCCAAATAATGATTTTAATAAAGAATCAAAATCTTCTTTGTTCTCCAAACTTTTGTCAATAAAAACATGAGCTTCACTCACACAAACTAAATCCTCATTTTGCTTTACCAATAGGAAAATATTTGGCCACAGAAAATAGTGGGAAACGAGTTATTTTCTTTGTTGCAAAATGAAACAAAATAAAATGTTTTCACCACTAAGATAAAAACAAACTATACAACTATATATTTATCATAGGTCTGAAATGTGGAGAGAAACAAAATCTGTGTTGGGATGAAATAATGAGATAAAAGCAATTCCACTATTGTCTTTTAAGGATTTGTTTTTAGATTATAATATAATTCTCCAGGTCATTGAGATAACCGCAATACCAAACTCAAGGTGTTTTATCTCCCACGGTGGTTAAACAACTATGTAATAACTAAATAAAATAACCTATGGTTTAAAATTCTCCATAGGTTATTTTATTTAGTACATCTACTATGGACACTTAGTGGTTCCTGTCCTAAAAATTCGCTGCCTTTGATAGTAAGTAGCCAAATAGCGCCTCCAATACTAACTATGTAATAACACTAAAGAAATTGGTTTGGGTCACCATATTCTGAGACCTTTTACATTTTTTTTTCTGTTGATGGACCTTTGTGAGGGCGTGATTTTGCGTAGCTTTTATTGATACAATTTTGGGGTATATTAAAAGGTTTGCCCAGGTTTGGGGCGCCATCTGCAGTCAGACTTGTGGCTCCTTAAAGTGCACAGTGTGCGAGCGGACAGAATTTCTCTAGTACTGGCGCCGCAAGATTGCAATTTACATACACGCTATCACGTGCCGACTGGATGTGTTCGGCCTCTCTCAATACAAGTGAATTGATCCGTTTTTGATACCTTTTTGGGTTGCATTAAATGTCATTGCTTGTGATTGTGTTTTTTTGTGAAGAAGAGCATTTCATTTTATGTTTTGGGGGTATTTTAACATAACGGTTGAAGTATAATTTAAACGTTCATATTTTTCAAAACTTTTTCAATTTTTACTTTATTTTTAAGTTAACTTAGTGGACTTATGTGATCATTTAACCCCTTATACTATATTTTGTAATTTTGTATTATTGCAGTATATGCATGTAGTTTAATTGACATTCTCTTGTGAAGCCAAGCTTTATAGGAGTACTAAGATGGCAGTGATTGAATCCTTCTTTAAGGCCCCTGACTGCCATGGTAAATCTTCGGCAATCACTTCTATGGGGCGATGGGAAGAGGTACATGAGTGAAGTAGCTACCAGGACACTTAAATGCCTCTGTTAGTGATTAGCCATGGTATTGACTGAACGGCAGCATTTAATGCTCCCTCCCTCCTGCATCTGACACAGCGGGCACGATGATGACACTTCATCGCACTCCATGCTGTGTCAGATAGTGTAGCTGCTGAGGTGAGTATATGCGCTGCAGAGACTGAAGCAGTGGGGGAACAAGGAGCGGTGAGTATTGTATTTTTCTTAAAAAAAATCAGTGAGTAAATGGTGCCCATAATACTGGAAAACTGTGGGCTGCGTTTTACCCTATGGGGGGTGGGGTTGTGTTTTACCCTATGGGGGGTGGGTTTGCGTTTCACCCTATGGGGGGGTTGTATTTCACCCTATGGAGGGGGGGGTTGAGTTTTATCTTATGGGCGGGGGGGTTGAGTTTTACCCTATGGGCGGGTGCATATTACTGTGTGGAGGACCATGGGGAGTGTATTATTCTGTGAGGAGGACCATGGGGAAGTGAATTATGCTCTGTGGAGCACTATAGTGAGTATTTTATTGTATGGAGGATTATGGTGGCGTGTTATACTATGGGGGGCCATTATAATATTTGAAGGGTTGTGTGGGGCCATTATACAGTATGCAAGCAATTATACAGTGTTAAGGTTTGTGTGGGGTCCATCATGCTTGGATTGAAGTGAATATCCAGCTCCAGTAAAAAAACAAATGGATTGCTGTGACACCATTTAGCTGTAGTTGGGGGTTTGGAAGGTGCAGAAAATGTGCAACACCGAACGCGTTTCAAACACTCTGCATGTTCTTAGACTCATATTTTGTGCACCTTCCAAACCCCCAACTACACCTAAATGGTGTGTCACAACAATGCCATTGTTTCAATCGTTCTTATAAAGACTTTTTTTGTACTGGATTTGGATGCACCTTGCTTCTACATCTGGCAGAGACTGGATCCTGTGCTTCGTTATATGGAACCCACTGGGAATCCTTCAAGGGTGAGCTGAATATTACTCTGACCTATGTGGTGTCCATCATACTGTTTGGAGGGCTAGTGCAGACTATTATACAGTGTGGGGCCATTATACTGTATGTAGGCCCATTACTCTACATGGAGGGCTGTGTGGGGGTCACAGTTGGGGGATTGCTGTGTTGTGGTCACCTTACTTTGCCTTGGGAGTTGAGGGGGGGCATAGTTTGATGACCCTACTGTACATGTGGAGGCTAAGGTAGAGGAATTCACCATGGGGGGTATCATACTGTGTTTGGGGGGCACTTTTGTTGGCATCATACGTTATGGTGGCAATGAGAGGGGAATCTAGGACTTCAGCAGGGGGAAAATTACTATGTAAAGGCTGGAAAGTTGTGACACTGACAAATATAATTTTTTTAAAAATATCTTTTGAAGGGGGAGGCCTCAACTCAAACTTCTGCTATGGGCCCGATGATTTCTATGTACGCCCCTGCCCCACAGCATCAATATACGCGCACAGCACTGCTACAGCAATACACAGAATTAACAAAATGAAGGTGAGTGACCCCCTAACCTATTAGCCCCCTGTGCAGCTGCACTGGTAGCACCAATGATATCCACTTAGTCTAGTAAAATCTGTCATCCCTCATCAAAGCTGAGCAACAAACTCTCCTAGTTACCCATAGCAATCAGAGATTAAAAGGGTATTCCCATCTCCAAGATCCTATCCCAATATGTAGTAGGTGTAATAATAATATTAGAAAAAACCTCAATTAGAAATGTAGAATAGTTTTTCTGCTTCGCTGTCTCTTCCCTCATGTGCAGGCATTGCAGGACCTTAGGTATCCATGGTTACGACCACTAGCAACTAGATAACTGGTGGTTGTAAGCATGGATATCTAATATTATTATTATTACACCTACTACATATTGGTAGAGGATTTTGGAGATGGGAATACCCCTTTAATAAAAGCTGAGCTCTGACTGGTTGCTATGGGTAACGAGAATAGTTGTAATGCTGCTACATAATCTACATAATTTCTCACCTTTCTCATCAGTCAGGTGGATGTGACGGGGTCCTGGGTCTCCTCCTCCGCTTCCATCCGCTCAGTCTTGTCATGGCTCAGTGAAGGCTAAGAAGCGGGTTATTCTGTTCTTCTTGGCTTCTCCTGTCCCTGTTCTCCAATCGATTCTTCTTGCCTTCCTTGTGGTTTGTGAGCTCCCGTGTGTCTCCTCTCACCTGCGCTCCTGTGTATATAGGCGCCTGCCATTGTGATGTCATCGCTATGTCATAGATTCCACATTCCGGCACCTGCCATTGTGATGTCATCGCTGTCATGGATTCCACATTCCGGCACCTGCCATTGTGATGTCATCGCTATGTCATAGAATCCACATTCCGACACCTGCCATTGTGATGTCATCGCTATGTCGCCATGCTTCCACATGCTGGTATGTGCCTCTGTGATATCACAGCTTTGGCCAATATGGCTGTAGTCCTGGGGCAGCATAAGTCACATGACTGGTACAAGTCGTATGGTTCAGGACATTGCAGTCCAATTGAAGAAATCATTGCTTGATTACAATCCGGTTTTCCACACAATTTACCTCACACACATTATTTACACCAGTGCATTATTAATGGCCGTACAGAACTAGGCCTCAAAAAGGCTGGGTTTATTGAGGTCCTGACAAGACCAGGTAATGAAGGGTTTATTACAGGGTTTGATATGGAGGTTGGATGTGGAACTAGGAATGTGATAGGCTGGTGGTGGAGTTATAGTGAGATTTATATAATAGGAGGGCAGCCATCTTTGGCGTGACATTCAGCGCTGGCTTCACTTTCCTCTCCTACAGACATCATTGACATCTGGAGGAAGTGGGAGAGCAGCTGCAGCGGTCAATTCCTCCAAAGTACGAGAGAGTGAAGACACCTCTGATTGGCCGCAGGGATCGCGGACCCCGGGAGAGCCAGTGCTGACACTGCTGGAATGGCACAGAGTAGAATAGTTATTATTTTACTGAGGGGAAACAGTGATTGAGAAGTTGTCTGAATAGTGGAAAAGCCTTTTAAGTTTGGGGGTGGCGCGTTCTCATGAAGCCTCAGCACCTCCTGATGGTGTTTAGGTTTTCTACAATAGGGGGCTAGTTAATGTTGTGACTTCGTTGCCACCTGCTGGTCATTCGGTGCAATGCAGCGTTTACTTTATTATTATTATTTTTCATTATTGCAGACTTCATCAGAGGTCGTTAATCCAGAAGATACTTTGCATCAGGTCCTCAAAATGCCCAGAGTCAGTTAGGATGGACCATTAGTGGGTTGTGGTGATGACCTCCGGTGAGACATGCCAGTTACACGCTTTCACACCTCACGTACGGTGACCTGGGTACATCTTTTAGGCCACCGGGTGTTGCAGTTGGGACCACAGTGTGAGGGGCCTGTAGCAGCATGGTCTGTTAGGGTTGATGATGCAGAAGGATGTGTTGGGACTTGGCCAGTGGCAGCAGAGACTGTTACCAAAAATAGGCTTGTCCGTCTGCAACAAAGTCTGACTTGGGAGCGTGCGTGTATGCTTTCAAGGACCATTAGGGCCTCATTTAAAAAATGGAAGTTAAAAATATTTGGAAAAGGAAAACTGCAGCTTTATCTACTTTACTGCCACTTGAGTGTTTCGTCACTGAAATGTGGGAGCAGGGAAAAAGCATAGGGAGGTGGAGGGTGAGCAATGTAGGAGGGACTTTTGGAAATTGGCTACAGGCATTTATTATTCTCGGCAGGGTGCTAGGTGAGGAGAATCCTGAGCACTGTTCAGATCTGTTCTGTAGTGATAAGCTAACGTGCTCCGATAAGGCGTTATCCGAGTATTCTCGGGTGCTAAGAGTATCTTCGGCGTGCTTGAAAAATATGTTTGCGTCACCGCGGCTGCATGTCTCACGGCTGTTAGACCGCCGCAATACATGCAGGGCTTGCCAGTTTGTGTGGAGCCGCGGCGGTGTGAACATATTATTAGAGCACGCAAAAGATAATCTGTTAGCACCCGAGCATGCTCAGATGACACCTTATCCAAGCACGTCTGCGCAACACTACTGTTCTGTTATCTTGATGCCAATTGGGAGGATTATAGTGTGTATAATAATGATACTAGCCACTGGATGCCATACCATAATGATACTGGCCACTGGATGCCATACCATAATGATACTGGCCACTGGATGCCATACCATAATGATACTGGCCACTGGATGCCATACCATAATGATACTGGCCACTGGATGCCATACCATAATGATACTGGCCACTGGATGCCATACCATAACGATACTGGCCACTGGATGCCATACCATAACGATACTGGCCGCTGGATGCCATACCATAACGATACTGGCCGCTGGATGCCATACCATAACGATACTGGCCGCTGGATGCCATACCATAACGATACTGGCCGCTGGATGCCATACCATAACGATACTGGCCGCTGGATGCCATACCATAACGATACTGGCCGCTGGATGCCATACCATAATGATACTGGCCACTGGATGCCATACCATAATGATACTGGCCACTGGATGCCATACCATAACGATACTGGCCGCTGGATGCCATACCATAACGATACTGGCCGCTGGATGCCATACCATAATGATACTGGCCGCTGGATGCCATACCATAATGATACTGGCCGCTGGATGCCATACCATAATGATACTGGCCGCTGGATGCCATACCATAATGATACTGGCCGCTGGATGCCATACCATAATGATACTGGCTACTGGATGAGCTTGAGAGCAGAAGTCGGTGCAGACTTCTGGACAAACCAGGTCTTCATAGGTAATTGAATAAAATGGAGGTTAATTTAGAATAAACTTACAATTAAAAAAGGTATAGATAAGGCTAAGATATAAAAACACTTCTACAGAAACCTCTAGGAATGAGGAGTGGGTCGGCCTTCTTGCAAAAGGATGAAATATTTAAATGTAAATTTCTCTCCTGCATGGAGTTTCCACGCACGCCCAGACAATATAATGAAATGACATGGAAATCTGTATTCCAAGCAAAACATCCATATTCACAGGTGATTAGAATGAGAGAAAAATGTATTTTGAATAATAGTTACAGTTCAGAGATGGAGATGAGACATAAATTGTGTATACAGGACCCCTATGAATGAGAGAGGGACCTACTCTGTTACAGAAGAGTGCAGTATCTAAACCAAAGTTCTGGCTCACAGTAACAAAGTTTCCATGCATGTTCAGATTAAACATTACAATTCTTAGTTCTCAAGGATAAGTCTGTTGCAGGAGACCTCCAGACGCCTGGTTTCTGTGAGTACATTTTATCTGTAGAATAACATGGTACAGAACTTTCTAACAATATCTGCAGGCTCAGCCTCGATTTCCTTTACAGAAACAAAACATGATTTAATAAAGCTAGACTATATCAGACGTATCACAAGTAATATAACATATTGGAATATTATGGATTATAATTACTGTATTGATTATTTTCTTTATTAGAAATATTTAAAGTAAAATATAATTAGTTCTTAAGCATAAATCTGACAAGGAGGCTTCCAGGCGGTTTGTTTCTGGAAGAATATCTGATCTATAGAGCAATGTCTTACAGAACCTTCTGACCATATCTGCAAGCTTAGCACAGAGGCAGATCTGTTTCCCGGCACCCGGAGCAGGAATTCAGTTTGGCGCCCCCCACACACACCGCTCATGCAGTTTGAATAGTAGTCATGTGACCGCTCATATACGATTTGCTTTTTGACAGTCACGTGACTAGCTACTCTTCCTAATTCTCTCAATTTCAGTCAAAAACTACAGCTCCTATTTCATAAAGAGAAGCAGGATTAAAGGCTAGTTGTCACATAACCGTAAGTATGAAAATCACATACGAGTGGTCATGTGGTGTCTGCTGGACCCAGCTAGCAGAGCTGAATCCTGACATTGAGTATATTACACGCTCTTAGGATTGGGCATGCTACAGTACTTAATTGTATAATTAAAAGGGTTGTCCAGGTTTGTGATTAAAGTCGGAAGAACTCTAGGTGACTGCAGACTTCTGAATACTCGCAGCGCATGCACTGCACACTTTCATCTTTCCTCCAGTACAGGAGAATCCTGAAAGGTCATGTGCGTGCAAGTATGAGATTTTCATACTTCTGGCCACATTCCAACTAAACGTGACCAGCCTCACTCAAGTAATTTGTATAGAATGAGGCCATGCATGTCTAGTCGGCATGTGATCATGTGTATGCAATTCGCATAATTGTGGTTTCAAGACTTCCTGCTCTCACCACTAGCACCAGAGAATCCTGACCGCATACAGTGCACATGCGCACGATGAGAATTCAGAGGTGTGCTGTCAGTGATTGCAGACTTTCATCACAAACTTGATCTAACCCTTTAATTTTCCTAAAACAAATAAAAACAGTAACTCTTCTCAGACAGCACAACACTTTATTAACATGGCCATGTATCATGTAATCTTACAAGTTATGGACTGTTCCATGTGTACAGGATCAGAACCAATAGCTGCACAAAAATACATCAATAGAACTACCAGCAGTATGCAGAAATACAGCATCACAACCCTCATCAGTACAGTACAACATCACCAGAACCACCATCAGTACATGTACTGTCTCCTCTTTGGTATGCCCTCACACTGTCTCTTCATGTTAACCCTTTCTCCACATTACCCAGTCTCTATTATGTGCCCGCACAAACTTTTCTCCCCCTACTCTGTCTCCTGACACATTACCCCCCTGTTCCTTATATTTCCACACACATTCCCCCTTGCTCCTCACCCCCGCTCACTATGCTGGGGGTAAGGAAAGGGCAGCAGTGTTTACCTGGCCTGATCTTCAAAGCCAAATGCACTACCAGGATGCAGCAGACCCACATAAAGATAGCGGATGTGTGACGCTGGAAGCCCTACCCTGGGGGATGGGGGACTCGGAGCCGGGTCCTATGTTGTCGATGGGGTGCAGCCATGGCCCAGACCCGCTCCGTGCCCAGGGCCGGATACTGTGCACTACCCTAGTGTGAACAGCACCCTATACAAGCCTATCTTTGTGCAATTCTAATACTAGGCAGTCACCCCCTCCATGAAATTGTAGGTTGTGAGTGATTGTTTCATCAGTATTTTGCACCTGTGTATCCGCCATCTTAAAATGGGGGACCCAAAGAAAAATTACGTGGGTTCCCCCTATTTTAATAGCTAGCAAAGGCTAGGCAGACAGCTGGGGGCTGATATTAATAGCCCAGGAAGGGAGCCATGAATATTGGCCGCCTCACAGGCTAGAAACACCAGCCGTCAGCCGCCCGAGAAATGACACATCCATAGGATACGCCAATTCTGGCACTTAGCCTCGCTCTCCCACTGCCCTGTAGCGGTGGCACTGGAGTAATAGGGCTGGGGTTGATGTCAGCTTATAATGCCAGCTGACATCAAGCCCAGGTTAGTAATGAGGAGGTGTCTATAAGACGCGCCCATTACTAACCCCATAGTGAAAGTGAATAAAACACCAACACCCAGAATAAAATCTTTTAATTGAAATAAACACACAATACTTTAATATCCTAAATTAAACCATACTTACCATCACGCCCATTCCAGCTGAAGCCAATGTCTCCTGCAATAGAAGTAAAATAATTAACAAACCTCATCTTTACCTTTCCATGGTTCCTACGACGGCTCCAGCTCTGCTACATTGAGATGGCAGGCTGGATCGTAGCAGAACGCTGCCATCCAGCCTGCCATGCCGCAGACACTGAAAAGCCTATCCAGAGTAATATGGAAACTACTAAACCAATATTGACCCCTCACTGTTTTATATAGTATAAATATGCTCCAAGATAATTCTGCAGTATTTCACAGTCAAATCCAATGGGAGTAAAATATAAAAAATAACCTTTATTCAATATTTTAAAAAGGATTTTTTTTTAAGTGTCCAAAATCCGTGACAAATTTCCTAAAATTATCCTAAACATAGGACTATTGTGTATGGTTTTAATTTATCTCACCGGCTAACCATTTATATATATTGTCTTGTTGGGAGGCCAGGGATTAGTCACAATTCCTAGGGGTATCTCTTTATTTATATGTATAACTCCCTTTTCAATTTAGCCTCTGGCTATTAGAAATCATGCCATCTCATTTCTCCTCATTGTGAGTCTGCAGTCTGATAATGGCATTAATAATATTCATTTTACCATGTCCTGTGCTATTCTCTTCAGAACGGCTTTATAGTGCTGCCGTCATATACCGGTGCGGTGCTTGTTTCTCCTGATCTAGGAGCTTTATATTGAGGTAGCCTGGCTAATCATCTCTTGTAGGACTTTCTATAGAAATGCTCAGCCCTACGCGTTTCATCATTCTTATATGAGACTCTCATGGTCATCAGGGGCTCACAGTCTATGATCTTTTTTGGTTTGATAGTACGATAAGTTTATTACAAAACTTATCGGCAGGGTTGCCGGCAGCGTCTGGCGGCTAAACCAGCGTTACTTTATAGGAAAGTTGGTGCCACCTCTTGTGCGCCCCCCCTTCTGTCATCCAATCGAGTGACTCGGGTGCGTTGCAGGCGTATCATGTTCCGATCATATAATCATGCAGGGACTCGTCTCATTCTTCCAGTAGGATCTTTTTCTCACAGAGATGTCTTGGCTGCACTGCGATCTCACAGTATTAATATGTCTTTTATATCTAGGGAAGGAGACTGGTATATTGCATTGCATCTTATAATGTCGTCTCTACGAGTTTGTTGCTATATGAGTTGTTAATAGTGTTTGTTCGTAGTTTGTCATTTGTTTGGTTTACAGACAGATCTGCCTGTTTCATGTGCTACCTCGTCCCACCTACACTTAAATCGATGCAGAACTTCCTTTCATCGTGACAAATGCCATCTGGCTATGTCACTGCTTCCGCACCAGCAAACGCTTGCGGACGTCTCTTTCCTCAAAGTTCATTTCATTTGATCGTATCAATATGTCCATAATAATAGACATTGGGATGACTTTTATTCTGATTGTATCAGTGTGTCTGATTGTATCGATGTATCTGTATTATTAAGTCTTCAGATGAGTATTTTATAATATAAAAACAAAGGAAGAAATTCTGATGAAATTTGTCCAATTGTTATTAAACTTCAATTTGTTCAAGAGGTCATTTTGTTATTTTAAAGTATAATAACTTTAATAGTTTTGGTCCTATATGGCGCTGATTTGATAGTTATGTGGACCAATATCCATTATGAAGAACATGGACTGGATTCTACATATTATATTTTAGAGAGTTTTTAGGTCTAGCGAGGTTCAAGAGGTTTCATAGGGGGTGAAAATGTTATTATGTGTCAATGAAACATGAGAAGGACAATGTTTCATTTGTGTAGTGTGGGTTATAGGATTTCATTCTATGGATCCATCTACTTTCTTTCTGAAGCAGCAGTTGGTCCCAATTACCTCCTCTCGGGGGGGCGTACTACTTCGATGGCTTGAAAGTATAAAGAAAACGGGTCCAAGGTGTGTTTCTCAAGCATGTGTCTCGAGAGAGTTGTGTCCTCCCTACGTCTGACATAACCGATATGGTCCAATATCCGTCTCCGGAACTCTTTTGGTTTTGCTGATGTAGTTCATCGGACATTGGCGAGTTGCCATATAGATTACTCCTTGCGTCTTGCAGTTTGTGAATTCGTGATTTTGGTCTTCTAGTTTGGTTGTGGCACTGATACATTTCTTGCTTTTACAGATGTATTTGCAGGCTTTGCAGTCACCACATCTATAAGTCCCCGTGGTGTCACTGCTCAGCCACGTTGTTTTGCCCGTGTTGTCCTCCACAAAGTGGCTGCGCACAAGGTGGTCTCGAAGGTTCCTGCCTCTCCTGTATGTGACCCTGGGGCTCTCAGGGACCACATCTTGCAGATCTTTATCTGATCTCAAAATTGCCCAAAGATCATAGAGTATGTTCATCACCCCCTGATTTCGGTCGTCGTAGGTTCCTATTAGATGGATCTCATTATCTTGTTGTTCTCGTGCTTTAGGGGTCAATAGAGAATTTCTGTCTCTTGTAAGGGCGTTGGCCTAGCACTTTTTTAGGATATCCCTTTTGTAGGAAGCGTTTTTGTAATTCCCTCGATTTTATCATGTACTCATTCACCGTTGAGCAATTTCTCCTTAGGCGTATATATTGGCTTTTCGGTATTCCTCTACGTAGGGGAGCCGGATGGTAGCTCTGCCAGGATAGTAACCCACTTGTGGCTGTCAGTTTTCAGTGTTGTGGTAACCGGCCTTGGTTGGTATTTATTATTGTAATGTCAAGGAAGTTTAAATTGTGTTTTTGAATCTCACTGGTAAAATACAAGCCTAACTGGTTCTGCTCTCACTGTTCTACTTCAATACATCTACATTTGGCTGTGGAGATCTATGAATGATGACTTGAGTCAGGTAACCTAATGACTAGTAGATTCACAGCCATCTGGATAAAAAATCCTGTTATGTGACGTTGTGCTGCCACCTAGTGGCTTCCCATTCTTTTACATAACCGTCTACACCAGAAGTCTCAAACACGCGGCCAAGAGGGCCACATGTGCACAAAGGAAGCAGAGGGAACGGAGGACAGGTGAAAGGAATCTTTTTTTTTTTTTTTTTTTTTTTACTTATTTATGTGTGTGAAGAACAGCGCAGAGGACAATTCTACTAGATGGGGACCTGGATGGGGCATATTACTGCAAGATGGGGACCACAAGTATAGGGCATATTACTGCAAGATGGGGACCACAAGTATGGGGCATATTACTGCAAGATGGGGACCACCAGGATGGGGCATATTACTGCAAGATGGGGACCACCAGGATG
This sequence comes from Phyllobates terribilis, assembly GCF_046119375.1. NCBI lineage: Eukaryota > Metazoa > Chordata > Amphibia > Anura > Dendrobatidae > Phyllobates > Phyllobates terribilis. The sequence goes on from NW_027362894.1 coordinate 4,290,999, forward strand.
GGGCATATTACTGCAAGATGGGGACCACCAGGATGGGGCATATTACTACAAGATGGGGACCACAAATATGGGGCATATTACTACAAGATGGGGACCACCAGGATGGGGCATATTACTGCAAGATGGGGACCACCAGGATGGGGCATATTACTGCAAGATGAGGACCACCAGGATGGGGCATATTACTGCAAGATGAGGACCACCAGGATGGGGCATATTACTACAAGATGGGGACCACAAGGATGGGGCATATTACTGCAAGATGGGGACCACCAGGATGGGGCATATTACTGCAAGATGGGGACCACCAGGATGGGGCATATTACTGCAAGATGAGGACCACCAGGATGGGGCATATTACTACAAGATGGGGACCACCAGGATGGGGCATATTACTGCAAGATGGGGACCACCAGGATGGGGCATATTACTACAAGATGGAGACCACCAGGATGGGGCATATTACTACAAGATGGGGACCACCAGGATGGGGCACATTACTACAAGATGGGGACCACTAGGATGGGGCACATTACTACAAGGTGGGGACAAGAATGGGGCACATTACTACAAGATGGGGACCACCAGGATGGGGCATATTACTGCAAGATGGGGACCACCAGGATGGGGCATATTACTACAAGATGGGGACCACAAATATGGGGCATATTACTACAAGATGGGGACCACCAGGATGGGGCATATTACTACAAGATGGGGACCACCAGGATGGGGCATATTACTGCAAGATGAGGACCACCAGGATGGGGCATATTACTACAAGATGGGGACCACAAGGATGGGGCATATTACTGCAAGATGGGGACCACCAGGATGGGGCATATTACTGCAAGATGGGGACCACCAGGATGGGGCATATTACTGCAAGATGAGGACCACCAGGATGGGGCATATTACTACAAGATGGGGACCACCAGGATGGGGCATATTACTGCAAGATGGGGACCACCAGGATGGGGCATATTACTACAAGATGGAGACCACCAGGATGGGGCATATTACTACAAGATGGGGACCACAAGGATGGGGCATATTACTGCAAGATGGGGACCACCAGGATGGGGCATATTACTGCAAGATGGGGACCACCAGGATGGGGCATATTACTGCAAGATGAGGACCACCAGGATGGGGCATATTACTACAAGATGGGGACCACCAGGATGGGGCATATTACTGCAAGATGGGGACCACCAGGATGGGGCATATTACTACAAGATGGAGACCACCAGGATGGGGCATATTACTACAAGATGGGGACCACCAGGATGGGGCACATTACTACAAGATGGGGACCACTAGGATGGGGCACATTACTACAAGGTGGGGACAAGAATGGGGCACATTACTACAAGATGGGGACCACCAGGATGGGGCATATTACTGCAAGATGGGGACCACCAGGATGGGGCATATTACTACAAGATGGGGACCACAAATATGGGGCATATTACTACAAGATGGGGACCACCAGGATGGGGCATATTACTACAAGATGGGGACCACCAGGATGGGGCATATTACTGCAAGATGAGGACCACCAGGATGGGGCATATTACTACAAGATGGGGACCACAAGGATGGGGCATATTACTGCAAGATGGGGACCACCAGGATGGGGCATATTACTGCAAGATGGGGACCACCAGGATGGGGCATATTACTGCAAGATGAGGACCACCAGGATGGGGCATATTACTACAAGATGGGGACCACCAGGATGGGGCATATTACTGCAAGATGGGGACCACCAGGATGGGGCATATTACTACAAGATGGAGACCACCAGGATGGGGCATATTACTACAAGATGGGGACCACCAGGATGGGGCACATTACTACAAGATGGGGACCACTAGGATGGGGCACATTACTACAAGGTGGGGACAAGAATGGGGCACATTACTACAAGATGGGGACCACCAGGATGGGGCATATTACTGCAAGATGGGGACTACCAGGATGGGCATATTACTGCAAGATGAGGACTACCAGGATGGGCCACATTACTGCAAGATGGGGACCACCAGGATGGGCCACATTACTGCAAGATGGGGGCCACATTACTGCAAGATGGGGACCACCAGGATGGGCCACATTACTGCAAGATGGGGGCCACATTACTGCAAGATGGGGACCACCAGGATGGGGCACATTACTGCAAGATGGGGACTACCAGGATGGGCATATTACTGCAAGATGGGGACTACCAGGATGGGCCACATTACTGCAAGATGGGGACCACCAGGATGGGCCACATTACTGCAAGATGGGGGCCACATTACTGCAAGATGGGGACCACCAGGATGGGCCACATTACTGCAAGATGGGGACCACCAGGATGGGGCACGTTACTTCAAGATAGGGACCACCAGGATGGGGCATATTACTACAAGGTGGGGACCAGGATGGGGCAAATTACTAGATGTTTGCCAGAATTACTATATATGGTGCTAATTCTGAAACAATATTACTCTGTGGCCAAAAGAGGGAAATAAAATTGTAAAAATAAAAATAAAGCATGAAAAAATATTTTGCCACTAAAAATGCTGCTTTATATATAAACTAAAGTAAACACAAAAAGTGCACATTTATTATCGCCACATCCGTAACGACCCAAGCTATAAAAAAATAAAATAAACACAGCAAAAATGTTCAGACGGTGTATACAAAAAAAATGGCATCACTAAAAATGTCACTTTGACCTGCAAAGAATGCGGCCCCCCAAATTCCAATTTTTTCCATATGCGGCCCATAAACCCAGCCGAGTTTGAGGCCCCTGCTCTACACTGTCCGTGTGGAATGTCCATTGGACGCACACATTTTTGGATGCCGTTATATTTACAATGTGATTGGACATTTTTGCTAATATTTATAAGCTGTATGTAGAAACAGGAGGTCAGTTTTCCTTGTATGAGTCATAAGTCCCTGCAAAAGTCCCTGGCAGGGGGATGATAGCAGCTGGGTCAGGAGGGGACCCAACTAATTCTACAGAGAGCAGAGAAAAGAGAATAATTAGCCCAGTAGAAAGGTATAATGAGCAGCTGTAAGTACAGTGCTGTATAATCTGATTACAATATAGTAAGAGGATAAGCTCTGATGGGAGAGGGTCTTTAAGCCGGTCATGTATTGGGTAATGAGTTGGGGTGTCAGTCTCCATCAGTGCTGGCTGAACACTGACTATCCTGCTCAGATTACTACACATGGCGCTGCGCCTCCTCCCTGTAGTATGGGCTCCGCAGGACGGTGCCGAGGCTCCAGATTCTACCTGCACAGCAACAAGGTCCCAACACTTCTACCTCTATAACTTGCCTAATGCAGACGCAAACCTGCAGCCTTTCCACTGAGATCTTGTCGGCCTTCTACACTGCCATGGCTTTGTCTGCACAATGTAGCTTAAAGGGAATGTCCACTTCTTAAGCATCCTAGAAGTCTACAATATAAGGTCGGTATTCCTCTAACCCTCTGCCTTATTTGGCTGCCATTGAAGGCAGTCAGCGAAATGGGTTCAATTTTCTATAGAAGTGGCAGAATTTAACCCCTTCCTGACCATGTTATTTCCCGTCTCTGCATTTTTCTTATTCTTCTAAGAGCAGTTGCTTTATTTTTCTGTCCATACAGCCATATGAGGGTTTTTGTTTTTATGCCGTTCACTGATCAGGTTAATTATTTTTATATTTTGATTGGATAACGCCCATATGTTTTATTTTAAAATGGGTCATAGAGGGGCAGGAGTGATTTGAATGTTCAGATTAAACTTTTTCCTTTTTGTCCCCTTAGGCTGTGTGCCCACGATTCCTTTTTAAGCGTTTCCGCAGCGGCAAAAACGCTGCAGAAATGCTTAAAAAACGCATGGTAGAAGGCCTGCCATGTTCCCCAATGATGATCCGCATGTGCTGTGCACATGCTGTGGAAATTTCCGCTGCGGATTATCATTGCGGAAAAAAAAACAGCACTACCAATTATTTTGCGGAAGTGCTGCGTTTTCGCCACCATTATATAGTAACATAGTTTTTAAGGTTGAAGGAAGACTAAGTCCTTCTAGTTCAACCCATAGCCTAACATGTTGATCCAGAGGAAGGCAAAAAAAACCCATGTGGCAAACACCAAGCTCCACATTGGGGAAAAAAATTCCTTCCCGACTCCATACGACAATCAGACTAGTTCCCTGGATCAACGCCCTATCAAGGAATCTAGTATTTATAACCTGTAATATTATACTTTTCAAGAAAGGCATCCATGCCCTTCTTAAATTTTAACAGTGAATCACTCATTACAACATCATGCAGCAGAGAGCTCCATAGTCTCTCTGCTCTTACAGTAAAGAATCCCCGTCTGTGATTATGATTAAACCTTCTTTCCTCCAGACGTAGAAGATGCCCCCTTGTCCCCGTCTCAGGCCTCAGAGTAAAAAGATCAGTAGAAAGGTCTTTGTACTGTCCCCTCATATACTTGTACATAGTAATAAGATCACCTCTAAGCCTTCTTTTTTCCACAGTAAATAACCCCAAGTGTAATAACCTGTCTTGGTATTGCAGACCCCCCAGTCCTCTAATAACCTTGGTCGCTCTTCTCTGCACCCGCTCTAGTTCAGCTATGTCTTTCTTATACACCGGAGACCAGAACTGTACACAGTATTCTAAGTGTGGTCGCACTAGTGACTTGTATAGAGGTAAAATTATGTTCTCCTCATGAGCATCTATGCCTCTTTTAATGCATCCCATTATTTTATTTGCCTTTGCAGCAGCTGCCTGACACTGGCCACTAAACGTGAGCTTGTCGTCCACCAATACACCCAGGTCTTTTTCAGTTCCAGTTTTGCACAGTGTTTTACAATTAAGCATATAATTATACATTTTATTTCCTCTGCCCAAGTGCATTACCTTACATTTATCCCCATTAAAGCTCATTTGCCATTTATCAGCCCAAGCTTCTAGTTTACATAGATCCTCCTGTAATATAAAATTGTCCTCCTCTGTATTGATTACCCTGCAGAGTTTAGTGTCATCTGCAAATATTGAAATATTACTCTATATGCCCCCTACAAGGTCATTAATAAATGTTAAAAAGAAGGGGGCCCAATACTGACCCCTGTGGTACCCCACTGTTAACTGAGACCCAGTCTGAGTGTTTTCCATTAATAACCACCCTTTGTTTCCTATCACTGAGCCAATTCTTAACCCACATACATATATTTTCCCCTATCCCCAATGTTCTCATTTTATGTATCAACCTTTTGTGTGGAACCGTATCAAAAGCTTTTGAAAAGTCCATATACACAACATTCACTGCATTTCCTTGGTCCAGTCCAGAACTTGCCTCCTCATAAAAACTGATCAGATTAGTTTGACAGGAACGGTCCCTCATAAACCCATGTTGATATTGGGTCATGAGGTTATTCTTCTTCAGATACTCTATTATAGCATATCTTAGGAAACCCTCCAGGATTTTACCCACAGTAGAGGTTAAGCTTACTGGCCTATAATTTCCAAGTTCAGTTTTTGTCCCCTTTTTGAATATTGGCACCACATTTGCTATACGCCATTGACTTGCATTAGAACGCATGGACTACGCATCACTGTATTTGTAGATGCGCAATCCACATGTTCCAATGTGCGGATGGTACCCAGGTCTAGAGGAGAGAAGACTCTCCTCCAGACCCAGGTACCATAGAAACTGTGAAAAAAAGAATAAAATAAAAAATAAATATGATACTTACCTTCTGGCGGCCCCCGTTGCGCTCCTCCTCTCATGCCGGCAAATCGCGATGGACTGAAGGACCTGCGCTGACGTCATATTCTTGTGACTGGTCACGCGACGCTGACGTCGGCAGGTCCTTCAGTGCAGTGTACCGCGATCTGCTGGCAGTCAGCACCGAGTGAAGCAAGACTCCGGGGGCCATCGCAAGGTAAGTATAGATTTATTTTTTATTTTTTTTACATTCTCTTGGGTCACACTCCATTTGCATGGATTTATATAGTGTGACCAAGTTGTCAAGCACTTTCCAAGTGATGCTAAAATCGCTTGAAAAGCGCTTGTCAACCCGCATGCAGAAATGCATGTGAAGAACGCTTCACATCCGCATGTCCCTGGCAGGAAAAACGCATGTACAATCCGCATGTACAATCCCCATGCGTTTTGTCTGCCAGGAGAGATGCAGAAAGGCTCAGGAAAAATCCGGAGCATTTCTGCATCGTGGGCACATAGCCTTAGGGGACGTGAACATGCAATCATCTGGTTTCTTGTGTTATGTACAGCAATACTGCAGTATATAGCCAGCATTCACAGATCTGTCATGACAGGCATGGGTCTTTTCAGCAGACTCCTTCCTGGCAGTGATGGCATCCCACGATCGTGTTACAGGGGCACAGTTGGGCACATGGCATGACTCCCTTCTCAGTTCGCTGTTAATGCTGCTGTCCATCTCTAACAGGTGGAGCTCTGCTCTACATGTGGCTATTAAAGGCAGATGATGGCTAAATATCACAGCCATCATCTTCCAGGCAAGAAGTCAGAGCTGGCATATGATGTAACTGCAAATCATGTTGGTAAGGGGTTAAAGTGCCACTTCAGTGGGGTTTTGACACGTGAAATACTTTTAGTGCAGAAATGACGTAGTCCTTTTGGGCATGAGGGTTGGGTGCTGGGATTACTAGTACACCTGACATCCAGGTGGGCATAATTCTGTTCCTTGTGTATTGGAAGACTTTTGCCTCTGCAGCTTTGGTGTTGGCAATCTTTCACTTTCATGCCCATTGATGCTCCACATGGTTGGCTCAGGAACCGTCCTCACATGATCTATATTTCCCTAAAGTAAAGTCACTTGTCAAAAGCCACCAGGACAAAGTGCGCGGTTCTGTATCATGTGGGAAAACATCAAGAAAAGCTCTAGGAAATGGCAACAAGCAAGTAATGACCCAGAAGAACGGGCAGCCTCTGAAAGGAGACCGGAAAGTGCCAAAGCCTGCGCCAATTGTTATACAGGTATAATGTATTACCGCAGCTCGGATCATACACCGCTCTTGTGTTCTCCCCTGTACTGATGTACAGACTTGTATCTACATAAAATTTGTTGTGCAATTTCCCCTGGGCACGCAGATACCCCATATGTGGGGAAAAAACACTGTTTGGGCTCACGGCAGGGCTTGGAAGGGAAGGAGCGCCATTTGACTTTTTGATTGTAAAATTTGCTTGAATAATTAGCGGACGCCATATTGTGTTTGGAGAGCCCCTGATGTGCCCAAACATTGGAGCTCCCCCACAAAGTGACCCCATTTTGGAAACTAGACCCCCCAAGGCACCTATCTAGATGCATAGTGAGCAGTTGGAACCCCCAGGTGCTTCACAAATTGATTCGTAAAAATGAAAAAGTGGAAAAAAAATACTTTTCCATTTTTATGAATCAATTTGTGAAGCACCTAAGGGTTCCAAGTGCTCACTATGCATCTAGATAGGTGCCTTGGGGGGTCTAGTTTCCAAAATGGGGTCACTTGTGGGGGAGCTCCAATGTTTGGGCACACAGGGACTCTCCAAATGCAACATGGTGTCCGCTAACAATTTGAGCCGACAATTTGTTAGTGGACACCATGTTGCATTTGGAGGTACGACACAGAATTTGATAACATTAGGTCATCATATTGAATAAGTTGTCATTAGTCTTGAGCGCAAGTGCTCGCTACTTGAGTTTGCATCGGGTACTCAGGTATGCACCATGTACTGCGTGTGCTTGAGTGAAATGCTCGAGTCCCCGCCCGGATGTTTCACGGTTATTAGACACCCAAAAAAAAACATGCAGGGATCGCTCGTGCATGGCAGGCAATCCCCGCAAAGTTTTTTGGGCCGTGAAGCATATGAGGCGGAGACTCGAGCATGTCACTCAAATACCCACGATACTCAATGCATACCAGAACACCCGATGCAAACTCAAGTAGCGAGCACTTGCGCTCAACACTAGTCGCCATATCGTCATCTTTTTTTCTTACTTTTGAAAAAAATCCCAACCCCATCACAACCCTAACCGTAGCACAACCCTAACCCTAGCACAACTCGAGAGTTTATTTTTTACGCCGTTCCTCATGCGGTATAAGTGATTAGATGACCTTATTCTTCAGGTCGGTGTGATTACAGAGATACCAGAATCATATGGGGTTTTTATGACTGACAGCTGTCACACACTAAAAGACGCATTTTTTGTAAAATCTAGTTTTTGCATCGCCATATTTTGAGAGCTATAATTTTTCCAGATTTTGGCAGACAGTCATTTGACGGCTTTTTTTTTGCGGGATGAGTTGACGTTGTTATTGGTGCCATTTTCAGGCACGTGACATTTTTTGATCGCTTTCTATTCCGATTTTTGGAGGCAGAATAAACAAAAACCAACAATTCAGGAATTGTTTTTTTTGTTTTTTTTTATTCTGTTCCGCGTGTGGTAAAATTGATAAGGCAGCTTTATTCTTCGGGTCAGTACGTTTACAGCGGTACCACATTTATATCGTATTTCTATGTTTTGCACTTTTACATAATAAAAGCAATTTTATAGAAAAAAATATTTTTTAGCATAGCTTTATTCTGAGAGCTATAACTTTTTTATTTTTGGCTGATGGAGCTGTATGGCAGCTTGTTTTTTGCGGGACGAGATGACTTTTTCAGCGGTACCATTTTTATTTATATTTGTCTTTTTGATCGCGTGTTATTCCATTTTTTGTTTGGCGGTATGGTGATAAAGCATTGTTTTTTGCTTCGTTTTTTATTTTTATTTTTTAACGTGTTCACTGAAGGGGTTAACTAGTGGGACAGTTTTATAGGTCAGGTTGTTCCGGACGTGGCGATACCAAATATGTGTACTTTTATTGTTGTTTTTTTTTTATATATATATAATATTCATTGATGGGTACATTATATTTTTATTTTTGGTGGATTATTTTTTTATTTTTTATATATACAGTACAGACCAAAAGTTTGGAGACACCTTCTCATTTAAAGATTTTTCTGTATTTTCTTGAATATGAAAATTGTACATTCACACTGAAGGCATCAAAACTATGAATTAACACATGTGGAATTATATACTTAACAAAAAAGTGTGAAACAACTGAAAATATGTCTTATATTCTAGGTTCTTCAAAGTAGCCACCTTTTGCTTTGATGACTGCTTTGCACACTGTTGGCATTCTCTTGATGAGCTTCAAGAGGTAGTCACCAGAAATGGTCTTCCAACAATCTTGAAGGAGTTCCCAGAGATGCTTAACACTTGTTGGCCCTTTTGCCTTCACTCTGCATTCCAGCTCACCCCAAACCATCTCGATTGGGTTCAGGTCTGGTGACTGTGGAGGCCGAGTCATCTGGCGTAGCACCCCATCACTCTCCTTCTTGGTCAAATAGCCCTTACACAGCCTGGAGGTGTATTAGGTCATTGTCCTGTTGAAAAATAAATGATGGTCCAACTAAACGCAAACCGGATGAAATAGCATGCCGCTGCAAGATGCTGTGGTAGTCATGCTGGTTCAGTATGCCCTCAATTTTGAATAAATCCCCAACAGTGTCACCAGCAAAGAACCCCCACACCATCACACCTCCTCCTCCATGCCTCACGGTGGGAACCAGGCATGTAGAGTCCATCCGTTCACCTTTTCTGCGTCGCACAAAGACACGGTGGTTGGAACCAAAGATCTCAAATTTGGACTCATCAGACCAAAGCACAGATTTCCACTGTACATTCCTTGTGTTCTTTAGCCCAAACAAGTCTCTTCTGCTTGTTGCCTGTCCTTAGCAGTGGTTTCCTAGCAGCTATTTTACCATGAAGGCCTGCTGCACAAAGTCTCCTCTTAACAGTTGTTGAAGAGATGTGTCTGCTGCTAGAACTCTGTGTGGCATTGACCTGGTCTCTAATCTGAGCTGCTGTTGACCTGTGATTTCTGAGGCTGGTGACTCGGATAAACTTATCCTCAGAAGCAGAGGTGACTCATGGTCTTCCTTTCCTGGGGCGGTCTTCATGTGAGCCAGTTTCTTTGTAGCGCTTGATGGTTTTTGCAACTGCACTTGGAGACACTTTCAAAGTTTTCCCAATTTTTCGCACTGACTGACCTTTATTTCTTAAAGTAATGATGGCCACTCGTTTTTCTTTACTTAGCTGCTTTTTTCTTGCCATAATACAAATTCTAACAGTCTATTCAGTAGGACTATCAGCTGTGTATCCACCAGACTTCTGCACAACACAACTGATGGTCCCAACCCCATTTATAAGGCAAGAAATCCCACTTATTAAACCTGACAGGGCACACCTGTGAAGTGAAAACCATTTCTGGTGACTACCTCTTGAAGCTCATCAAGAGAATGACAAGAGTGTGCAAAGCAGTCATCAAAGCAAAAGGTGGCTATTTTGAAGAACCTAGAATATAAGACATATTTTCAGTTGTTTCACACTTTTTTGTTAATTATATAATTCCACATGTGTTAATTCATAGTTTTGATGCCTTCAGTGTGAATGTACAATTTTCATAGTCATGAAAATACAGAAAAATCTTTAAATGAGAAGGTGTGTCCAAACTTTTGGTCTGTACTGTATATTTTTACAATTTTTTTTTATTTTGTTTTTCACTTTCTGATAGTTTTTATACTTTATTACTTTGTCCCACTATGGGACTTTCACTTTTTTTTCTCTGATCGCCTGCATGGCACAGGAATGCAGCACCATCCCTGTGTCATGCAGGCTGTCAGCGCTGGACAGGGAGAAGATTTTTGGAGATGCACTGCGCATGTCCAAAAAATCTTCCTGCTGTCTGGTGACCCGGATGTTGTCATGACAACATCGGGTCATCATGGCCACATCCTGGAAGCCACGGCAGACAGCGCTGGAAGCCGGAAGAGGAGGTGAGTATCTGCGATCACCTCCCCTTGCCACCGCAATGCTGCGATCGACTTCGATCGCAGCATCGCGGGGGTTAATGTGCTGGGAGCGGTGCGTGACCGCTCCTTGCACATAGTACCGGGTGTCAGCTGTGACAATCAGTTGACACCCGGCGGCGATCGCACCCGCACAGCCTGTGTGCGCGCGCGATCGCCATGACGTACTAATACGGGTCTGGCTCTTAAGTCCCAGGGCACAGACGCATATTAGTACGTCAAATGTTAAGGGGTTAACAATGCACATGACTGTCACAAACACATGGACCACATTTTTGTGATGCTCACCTTTTTCCAGTTATGATGTATCTTTCATAACTGGGAAACCACCAGAAACCTAGGAAATGGGTTCTGAGCTTCTGAACATCATAGAAATATCAAATTTGATATCAATCTCCGTGAATATTGGTGACGGCAAACATGATGTATCCATCTTGGATGTGGGCCCCCCCATACCAAGATATGGAAGATGAAGGATTTTTATGTCTTGTGCAGCTGGGTGGGTTCACAAAACCGAGCCCCCGTGTGAGGTAAACAACATGGGTGTGTCCTAGTGTTTTGCCTCCTTACTAAAAACCAGAACGTCCATGTTGGCTCATTCCGACCCAGGGACGTCAGATGCAAGCACTCCTAGCTGCGTGGAGGAATCACACCTAATTTCCGGGGAGCCGTCCCCTCCACAGAATCTGAGACCATCACCTCGTGGCGCAGGTTTTGCTATTATTTACCCCTTTTATTTTAATAACTGTTTTGTGCATATATGTAAATTGTCTTTTATAATATCTTGTATATCTTTTGCAAACACTGCCAACTTTCAGGAGTAAATTATTATTTACTAGCTTCGTTCTTCTTGTCCTATGTTGAGCAAACCCGTTCCTCACCCGCTAATTCACGTTACCGAACGGGTACCCGATCCACCTGTTAAGAGATCGGTGGTGGCAGCATACGGTGTATTTATGTGATATTGTGGTTGAGGGTGGTGGGATTGAGGTATATATACGTTCCTGGACGGAACTGGTGGTATATATACATCCTGTCACATCATGGGCCGCAATAGTCGACATAAATGAGAGCAGCTGCGCCCTGTTGCTTATCCTCGGTCAATACCGTGTTTCACCAGCAGGATAAGGGGGTGCCAGAGTGCTGCAAGGTCTGACCAAGTTTTCCTGACAATTGGTGGCAAGCGGTGGGATCATAGGACATTAGTGATCTGGTTTGAGCAATCATTCCTCTCACTAAAACTTGCACGGTTCTTACCTGGACCCTGCACAAAAGTTTTGAAGATTGAACTCAGTGTTTATTAGATCTGAGACAATACTGTATGTGCAGCAGTCACCCCTACCCTTCTTCGTTTTTTCTTTCTATTTGTATTTTGGTGATCAAGGTCATTGTTGGGGAGGTCTGGTACAGCCAGCAGAAAATGGACACTCTTATTGGAATATGTATAACCAAAGGCATGGACCCCCTCGGCAAAAACAAAGAACAAATGGCTGCTGCGCTGGCGCAACTGGAGGCAGAGCAAGCCCTTCTCCAGACCTCAGCAGGGCCAGGGGTCAGCCAAGATATGGACAGTACTGCTGCAGGGGTCCCACCTGTAGACGCATGCCGCGTCAGCGACCAGGGCAGCCTGGACCCTTATCTGCAGATGGCTCTACAGCAACTTCCTGCAGAGGATCATGAAGGACGGCTGAAAGTAATTCAGCAGCACCAGGAGGCTGACGAGCGGAGGCCCAAGCCCAGTCAGAGGCAGAGAGAGCCGAGCGAGAGGCCGAGCGGCAGGCCCAAGCTCAGAAGGCCCATGAACTGCAGATGGCCCAGCTCAGGATCTCACCATCCACCTCACGGAACGGTGAGACCAACAATGCGACCCTGTTTAAACCCCGTCCAGAGCATTTTCCTGTGATGTTAAAGGACAGCGACCTCGACACCTTTCTGAGGGGTTTTGAAAAGACTTGCAGACAGTACCAGCTGCCTGTGGACCAGTGGGCCCGGTACTTAACTGCAGGGCTGCGAGGTAAAGCTCTGGATGTGTTTGTGGCTCTTCCTCAGGGCCTAGATGGGAACTATGATGCCATTAAGCAGGCCCTAATCCAGAGGTTCCAACTGACTCCTGAGGTGTACTGTAAAAAGTTCCGGAACCTCCAACGTGGACCGCACGACAGTTACAGCGATGTGGTGCATGGGCTCAGAACCAACTTCAAGCAGTGGATCCAAGGACTGTCAGCGACCACCTTTGAGCAGCTAAAGGACCTGATGGTGAAAGACCAGTTCCTGCATCTGTGTCCGACTGAGGTAATGGATCGGGAGCCACCAGATGCCAATAAAGCAGCACAGATCGCAGACACCTTCAAGGCCAACCGGAGGTGCGGAAGCCGGGCGTTGCCAGCTGGAAAGGGGGTAAGCCATCAACCGCCATCCCTGCCCCAGCATCCGACCTTCTGGAGGCCTTGTCCCCGTTACCAACGCCCGGCCTGCATCTGATGCCCGCAAGTGTTATTTCTGCAACCAGACTTGTCATTTCAGCGCCACTTGCCCAGAGAAGCAGAGGAAGAACCCCCCATCCAAGGTCCCAGGGCCTAATGCATCAATTCTTTTGGTGGGTGGGCCGGTTGGGAGGGCCTGTGAAAACTTGCAGTCTGTCACTGTGGTGGATACTGTCACACTAGGCCTCAAGGACACTGGGGCCGAACGAACCCTCATCCGACCCGAAATGGAGTCCGCTGAAGAGCTTATTCCAGGAAAGACCCTGACTGTCACCGGGATTGGTGGTGTCCGATGCCCCTTGCCCAGGTTTTTATTGATTAGGGTGCGGGGAGTGGGGTGAAGGAAGTGGGAGTATCTGAAAACCTGCCTGCAAATGTTTTGTTGGGATCTGATTTGGGGAGGATATTTGCTTATTATATCCCTGACACCCCTGCCCGATCTGATACAGTTGTTAAGGTTAATGCTGATAATGTGAATGTCAAAGCTTTACCTGATGATGTATTTGAAGGTACAGGAGAACTCAGCCATGTCACGCTGCAGGGTGATATTGCTGAAGATCCCCTAGCAGGAGCAAGTGTCAGTGCTATGGGTAATGGAGAGAGGCACGGGGACCATGAAGCAGGTGGTGCTGTGCCAGCGACCAGCGTCACAACAGACGGTGATCTGGCTGATGCTAGCTGCCCCATAAGTAGCACTGCGCCTGAGGTAATGGGGGAGGATGGGGAAGTGGCACGCATAGCCGCGCAGGCTGATGGGACGGTGTTATTCCCCGGGGAGACGGCCTATATAGCCGCTGTTACCCGCAGTCAGAGTGCCCAGAATGCAAGTAACGCTCTGCCTTCTGGACCCTCCTCGGACAGAGGAATAACGGAATCAGTTAGGGACCCAGAGCCGGTCCCAGTGAGGACGTGGCCTTAACCTCACTTCTGGCTTCCTCCAGCCAGGAGTTTCAAGCAGCTCTGCACTCAGATGCTAGCCTAGAGGCGTTAAGGAGCCTCGCTGAGAAACCCACCTCCGAGTCGGATAAGGAGAGGGTATTGTGGGACCATAGGAGGTTGTACTGGGAGACAGTTCCCTGTACACCCCAACAGGAGTGGCTGAGGGGAAGACAGCTGGTCGTCCCCTACCAATTCAGGGGTGAGTTGTTGCAGATCGCCCATGAGATTCCACTTGCTGGACACTTGGGGGTCAGCAAAACCAAGGCCCGGCTGTCTCACTACTTTTATTGGCCCAAAATGAGGACAGATGTGGTGAACTACTGTCACTCCTGTACCACGTTTCAGAGTGGGAAAGTCAGGGCCGGCTCCCAATGCCCCCCCTGATATCTTTGCCAGTGATAGAGGAGCCTTTCCAGAGGATTGTTGTGGACATTGTGGGACCACTGGCCATACCCAGCAGCTCTGGAAAACGTTTCATCCTTACTGTGATAGACTATGCTACCCAGTATCCGGAGGCAGTAGCCCTGTCCTCAATTAGGGCGGATAAGGTGTCGGACGCCCTCTTAGCCATCTTTTCGCGAGTAGGCTTCCCCAGTGAGATGCTTACCGACCAGGGGACCCAGTTCATGTGTTGCTTAATGGAGGCCCTATGTAAGAAAATGCAGGTGCAGCATCTGGTATCGAGCACGTATCATCCCCAAACCAATGGTTTGTGTGAGCGATTCAACGGTACCCTCAAACGGTTCTAGGAAGTTTCGCCCCCAGCAGTTCGCCCCCAGCAGTTTGCCCCCAGGTACATTT
This sequence comes from Phyllobates terribilis, assembly GCF_046119375.1. NCBI lineage: Eukaryota > Metazoa > Chordata > Amphibia > Anura > Dendrobatidae > Phyllobates > Phyllobates terribilis. The sequence continues at coordinate 4,306,145 of NW_027362894.1, forward strand.
CGCCCCCAGGATGTTTCGCCCCTGCACATTTCGCCCCCAGCATTTTACCCCCAGGATGTTTCGCCCCCAGCTTTTTGCCCCCAGATGTTTTGGCCCCAAATTAGGCAGGGAATTTCGGCCTTGTGTTTTAGCCCTATGACCTCTTTCACAGTAGGCACTTTCCCAAGTGCTAAGCACTGGAAAATTGCTAAGAAGATTGCCAATTTTGAATATATAAGTCAATGGCTGGAAAAGCGAGGTGTTGTTTCGGCCAGCTCTTTTTATTTTATTACAGGAGCTATTTTTGAGCACTTAGCGTTCATCAATAGCCTGTATCTTATGGGTCATTACCGAGAGCGCTCACAAAAGTGCTCTCAAAAATGCTAGTAAAGCACGTGCTTTGGAGTTCTAAAACAGTGGCAGCATAAGGGTGCTTTCACACTTCCACTACATATGTACTACAGGCCTCCCGTTCGCTTCTGTAATGCCGCCGTTCCGCTAACCTGCAGCGGAATGAAAAGAAGAAAATGCTTTTCTTTTTGTTCTGACACTGATAGCGGAATGCGGTATTACGAAAGCGAACGGGCGGCTGCAGATCGCGAAACCCAGCCGTTCACATCTATGGGCAATGCAAGCAGAATGCCAGCATTCTGCCAGCATTGCCCCGGGGTCAGCTGGATGTCAGATCCAGAGCGGATCGACCTCTGGCAGCCCCAAACACAAGTGTGAAACCACTCTAAAATTACAGTGTGCAAGAGGCCTAAAATCAAAACCATTTTGAACTTTTACCTGACCCAGCACGGGCCTGCTTTGTTGCAAGTTTTGTTGCAGATGTAACAAGTAGCAGGTCAGGTGTCCTGCAAGTTAGAATCATAGAATCATAGAATCATAGAATGGTAGAGTTGGAAGGGACCTCCTGGGTCATCTGGTCCAACCCCCTGCTCAAAGCAGGATTCACTAGATCATCTCAGACAGATGTCTGTCCAGCCTCTGTTTGAAGACGTCCATTGAAGGGGAACTCACCACCTCTCGTGGCAGCCTGTTCCACTCATTAACCACCCTAACTGTCAAAAAGTTTTTTCTAATATCTAATCTGTGTCTCCTCCCATTTAGTTTCATCCCATTGCTTCTAGTCTTTCCTTGTGCAAATGAGAATAAAGATGATCCTTCTACAATGTGACAGCCCTTGACATATTTGTAGACAGCTATTAAGTCTCCTCTCAGTCTTCTTTTTTGCAAGCTAAACATTCCCAAATCCTGCAACCGTTCCTCATAGGACATGGTTTGCAGACCAGTCACCATTCTGGTCGCTCTTCTCTGAACTTGCTCCAGTTTGTCTATGTCTTTTTTAAAATGTGGTTACATTAGACTAGCTTTTATTCCATTTGTACATCAGAATATAGCAGTGTCTGAAATCTCCATAAAGAGAGAAGTGTACTGCCACAAAAAATCAGTCAGCTTCCACAGCAATTCACTTTCTACAACTATGAATTCAGTTCTGTCCAAACGTGGAAGGAGGAAGTTGGTCCATGAGAATCACATTTACTTATTTTCCAAACGAACCGCTGATGATGTCCATTCCATCTGGGTATGTGAAAAACGGTCGACTTGCATGGGACGTGTTTGGACCAATGAAGAATCTGGCAAAGTTGTGAAAGTAGTCAATCTTCACAGTCACGCAGCACCAGCTGCAAGACCTGAAGCAATCCGACTTGTTAATGTGGCAGTCACCAGGGCAAGGACAACACAGGAGACACCACAACAGATTCTCACAGATGTCGTTTCAGGAGCCCATTCTAATGTTGTAGCACTTCTCCCAAGGAAAGCATCACTGAAGAGAACAATACGATTAGCAAGGCAGCTTGGCAATATTCCAAGGTTCCCTCAAACCCTTGATCAACTTGTTATCCCCCAGGAGTTTCAGGAGATCAGTATTGATGGTGTCCAGCAGCAGTACCTTCTGCATGACTCTGGTAAGCTACTTAACTATTTAACATTGTATTAAAACAATTCCATTATGCATCATTTTTTTTTAAACAAAAATATATCATTTTCCACTGGGACAATATATGTTGTCAAAAAGTATTGGTTGGCCCCTTTACACTAGATTTTGCTTCAGTTACGAAATCAGAAAATCTGGAGCAAAATGTGAGTTTTTAATGTGAGATATGAACAGAGGCTTCTGATTAGGATATTTTATTTTGTGAATTCATCCCAAAATTATCTGTTTGATGCTTGTTACACTTTTTCTGTTATTTCCTCTACTAATACTTTCATTTTAAATTAGGAAATGGACACAGCCGTATGTTGATATTTGGAACAAGAGACAATCTCCATCTACTGGCACAAACTAAAGAGTGGTTTGCTGATGGCATGTTTTTCACTACACCAGCCTTGTTTAAGCAGCTTTACACAATCCATGTAGTCCATAGCGGCCTTGTTGTTCCGCTAGTGTGCACCTTGCTGACAGACCAGAGCTGTTCTACATACCAGAGGTTGCTGCAAGAGCTGAAGAACTTGCAGCCTGGACGGCAGCCAGACAACCTGATGTTGGATTTTGAACTAGCTGCAATACAGGCATTTGAAAGTGAATTCCCCAACCTTGAGAAGACTGGTTGCTTTTTCCACCTATCACAGTCGGTTTGGCGTAAAGTTCAAAATGAAGGACTCAAGATGCAATACCAAGGTGACCATGAATTTGCCCGTTGGATACGCATGATACCTGCCCTGGCCTTTATACCACCACAGAATGTTGTGCAATCATTTGAAGAATTGGTGGAAGATCCTGACTTTCCACAAGAAGCAATACCTATCGCCAACTATTTTGAAGACAGCTAATATCGGTCGAATGAATCGCAGAGGACGTCAAGCACCTTTGTTTCCAGTTCAACTCTGGAATGTGTATGAACGAACATTGAATGATCAACAGCGAACAAACAACAGCCCTTTGTTGAGCTGATTGGTATATATGTAGCTTACCACGGGCCTAGGTGGTCTGGAGTTGGGACCCGGTCCTATTTGTCTACCCTTTTATATGCATTACTTCAACTTTGATATACAGTAAGGTTTTTAATATAGGCAGTATAGGTACCGTCCCAATTTAGGGTCACCTTGCCGCTGGTGGGACGGCTTGTATACTTTTTTTGATCAAAAATAGTTCACTAAGTACCCTATATTTATTATGCAATTTTGCTTTACATTTATATATAATTATGGTAGGGTATGAGATATATTTTTGTCTTGCTTCTTTTTTGCTAGTGTGAACATGCCTCTGTTTCTTGTATGTCTGCCATCTTAGACCTCAGTTCACATTGTCTGGTTTAGCGAACAAATAATGATGTCGAAGGATGGCACCGTAGCATTCGAGAAACATGTGGTACTCTTTTCCAAAATATATACCGGTTCATTAACTGTCTGAAACATCAGCAAGAGCTCCATAGTTTTGAAATTATTCAGATAATAGCAGGAAATCCCATCGCTGCAAGAAACAAAACGTATGCTGCAATTTCAGCAAGGGTTAAACGTATCGAGCAAGATTTCAATAATAGAAGCGTGATGGATTATCTGAGAGGCATTGCCTACAGCTTTGGATTTTAGTTCATGGTCACATATTGTATGTTTTGAGAGCAGTGTTTTTAGCTGTAAAATCATTCAAGCATTATAACCTGTAATTTGTCTTTTCTCTTTTTCTCTAATCCTTCCCCTCTATACCTTTTTATGTTTGTTGTTACAACAGTTTTGATATATACAGTTAAAGCATAACTCTCCAAAAAACATAAGTTCTGTTATAGTACCTGTGCCCATGATATTCATTTCCAAAGGAGACCTTCCAGCAGCTTCACTTCTGTGTGAAAAGTCTCCTCCAAGTTAAAGCTCCATGTGGTGCAGGATTTCAGTGGTGGCTAAGGAGGTTGTTTCTCCTTAGTAGCAGAACTTGTGGATGGATTCTAGAGGCTGTGGCTGCACAGGAGCATGCAACTACCGTAACAATAGATTCCCTATGATGTATAAAGGGCTGCTGGTTTACAGCCTTCTGCAGAGCCCCCCCCTATGTGTTCCGTCCTGTAACGGCTTTACACAGGCGGGGGGGAGCCCTCCTCTTGTCCAGGACAGAGCACATGAGCGGAGGGTGAAGGGGAGCTTTGCAGAGGGCTGTGAACAAGCAGCCCTGAATGTATCACAGGGAGCCAGGATCTGTTCTGCTACCAAGGGGGCTCGACCTCCTTAGTAACCAATGAAATCCTACTATTTTCCTGTCTGTTTGTAAAATGACTTATCTAGAAAACAATGTTTTAGAATAAAAAAAACTCATTTGATCAGAATTCTATATCTTAGACTCATATGGTGTATTATTAGTGATAAGCGAACCTGCCAAAGTTCAGTTCAGGCAGGTCTTTCCCGTATGCGAAAGATCCAGGAGCAAATTGCTAGAGACAAAACATCCAGGGATGAAATGCTGGGGGCGAAATGTTCGGGGCGAAACATCCTGGGGGCGAAATGTTCGGGGCGAAACATCCTGGGGGCGAACTGCTGGGGGCGAACTGTGTGGGGGCGAAATGTACCCGGGGGCGAACTGCTGGGGGCGAAACATCCAATTCCCGGCCCCCACATAGTCCTCCATACAGAATTATGGGCACCACAAAGTCCTATATAAAATGTAATGGGCCCTACATAGTCCTCTATACAGAATAATGGCCCCACATAGTCCTCCATACAGAATAATGGGCCCCACATAAACCTCCATACAGTATAATGGGCCCCATAGATTGTTCCATACTGAAATGGCCCCATAGATTGCTCCATGCTGCATAATGGCCCCATAGATTGCTCCATGCTGTATGATAGCCCCTAGATTGCTCCATACTGTAATGGCCCCATAGATTGCTCCATGCAACATAATGGCCTCATAGATTGCTCCATGCTGCATAATGGCCCCATAGATTGCTCCACACTGTAATGGCCCCATACATTGCTCCCTACTGTATAATGGCCCCCTAGATTGCTCCATACTATAATGGCCCCACATGATGCTGCATACTGTATAATGGCCCCATATATAACTCCATACTGTATAATGGCCCCACATGATGCTGCATACTGTATAATGGCCCCATATAGTGCTGCATACTGTATAATGGCCCCATATAGTGCTGCATACTGTATAATGGCCCCATATATTGCTCCATACTGTATAATGGCTCCATAGATTGCTCCATGCTGCATAATGACCCCATAGATTGCTCCATGCTGCATAATGGCCCCATAGATTGCTCCATACTGTATAATGGCTCCATACTGCATAATGGCCCCATAGATTGCTCCATACTGTATAATGGCTCCATACTGTATAATGGCCCCATAGATTGTTCCATGCTGTAATGGCCCCATAGATTGCTCCATACTGTATAATGGCTCCATAGATTGCTCCATATTGTATAATAGCCCCTAGATTGCTCCATACTGTAATGGCCCCATAGATTGCTCCATACATTAATTGCCTCATAGATTGTTCCATGCAACATAATGGCCTCATAGATTGCTCCATGCTGCATAATGGCCCCATAGATTGCTCCACACTGTAATGGCCCCATACATTGCTCCCTACTGTATAATGGCCCCCTAGATTGCTCCATACTATAATGGCCCCACATGATGCTGCATACTGTATAATGGCCCCATATATAACTCCATACTGTATAATGGCCCCACATGATGCTGCATACTGTATAATGGCCCCATATAGTGCTGCATACTGTATAATGGCCCCATATAGTGCTGCATACTGTATAATGGCCCCATATATTGCTCCATACTGTATAATGGCTCCATAGATTGCTCCATGCTGCATAATGACCCCATAGATTGCTCCATGCTGCATAATGACCCCATAGATTGCTCCATGCTGCATAATGGCCCCATAGATTGCTCCATACTGTATAATGGCTCCATACTGCATAATGGCCCCATAGATTGCTCCATACTGTATAATGGCTCCATACTGTATAATGGCCCCATAGATTGCTCCATACTGTATAATGGCTCCATAGATTGCTCCACATTGTATAATAGCCCCTAGATTGCTCCATACTGTAATGGCCCCATAGATTGCTCCATACATTAATTGCCTCATAGATTGTTCCATGCAACATAATGGCCTCATAGATTGCTCCATGCTGCATAATGGCCCCATAGATTGCTCCACACTGTAATGGCCCCATACATTGCTCCCTACTGTATAATGGCCCCCTAGATTGCTCCATACTATAATGGCCCCACATGATGCTGCATACTGTATAATGGCCCCATATATAACTCCATACTGTATAATGGCCCCACATGATGCTGCATACTGTATAATGGCCCCATATAGTGCTGCATACTGTATAATGGCCCCATATAGTGCTCCATACTGTATAATGGCCCCATAGATTGCTCCATACTGTATAATGGCTCCATAGATTGCTCCATGCTGCATAATGACCCCATAGATTGCTCCATGCTGCATAATGACCCCATAGATTGCTCCATGCTGCATAATGACCCCATAGATTGCTCCATGCTGCATAATGACCCCATAGATTGCTCCATGCTGCATAATGGTCCCATAGATTGCTCCATGCTGCATAATGGCCCCATAGATTGCTCCATACTGTATAATGGCTCCATACTGCATAATGGCCCCATAGATTGCTCCATACTGTATAATGGCTCCATACTGTATAATGGCCCCATAGATTGCTCCATGCTGTAATGGCCCCATAGATTGCTCCATGCTGTAATGGCCCCATAGATTGCTCCATACTGTATAATGGCCCCATAGATTGCTCCATACTGTATAATGGCCCCATAGATTGTTCCATGCTGCATAATGGCCCCATAGATTGCTCCATACTGTATAATGGCCCCATAGATTGCTCCATGCTGTAATGGCCCTATAGCTTGCTCCATGCTGTAATGGCCCTATAGCTTGCTCCATGCTGTAATGGCCCCCTAGATTGCTCCATAAGTATAATGGCCCCCTACATTGTTCCATAAGTATAATGGCCCCCTAGATTGCTCCATGCTGCATAATGGCCCAATTGATTGCTCCATATTGTATAATAGCCCCATAGATTGCTCCATACTGTAATGGCCCCATAGATTGCTCCATACATTAATTGCCTCATATATTGTTCCATGCAACATAATGGCCCCATAGATTGCTCCATGCTGCATAATGGCCCCACATGATGCTGCTGCAAACTGTATAATGGCCCCATATATAACTCCATACTGTATAATGCCCCCACATGCTGCTGCATAATGTATAATGGCCCCATATAGTGCTCCATACTGTATAATGGCCTCATATATTGCTCCATACTGTATAATGGCCCCATATATTGCTCCATACTGTATAGTGGCTCCATACATTGCTCCATGCTGTAATGGCCCCATAGATTGCTCCATGCTGTAATGGCCCTATAGATTGCGCCATACTGTAATGGCCCTATAGATTGCTCCATAGGTATAATGGCCCCATAGATTGCTCCATGCTGTAATGGCCCCATAGATTGCTCCATGCTGTAATGGCCCCATAGATTGCTCCATGCTGTAATGGCCCCATAGATTGCTCCATGCTGTAATGGCCCCATAGATTGCTCCATGCTGTAATGGCCCCATAGATTGCTCCATGCTGTAATGGCCCCATAGATTGCTCCATGCTGTAATGGCCCCATAGATTGCTCCATGCTGTAATGGCCCCATAGATTGCTCCATGCTGTAATGGCCCCATAGATTGCTCCATGCTGTAATGGCCCCATAGATTGCTCCATCCTGTAATGGCCCCATAGATTGCTCCATCCTGTAATGGCCCCATAGATAGTTCCATACTGTAATGGCCCCATAGATTACCCCATACTGTATAATGGCCCTATAGATTGCTCCATGCTGTGATGGCCCCATAGATTGCTCCATGCTGTAATGGCCCCATAGATTGCTCCATAAGTATAATGGCCCCATAGATTGCTCCATGCTGTAATGGCCCTATAGATTGCTCCATAAGTATAATGGCCCCATAGATTGCAACATGCTGTAATGGCCCCATAGATTGCTCCATACTGTATAATGGCCCCATAGATTGCTCCATGCTGTAATGGCCCCATAGATTGCTCCATGCTGTAATGGCCCCATAGATTGCTCCATGCTGTAATGGCCCCATAGATTGCTCCATGCTGTAATGGCCCCATAGATTGCAACATGCTGTAATGGCCCCATAGATTGCTCCATACTGTATAATGGCCCTATAGATTGCTCCTTGCTGTATAATGGCCCCATAGATTGCTCCATGCTGTATAATGGCCCCATAGATTGCTCCATGCTGTAATGGCCCTATAGATTGCGCCATGCTGTAATGGCCCCATAGATTGCTCCATAAGTATAATGGCCCCATAGATTGCTCCATACTGTATAATGGCTCCATAGATTGCTCCATACTGTATAATGGCCCCATAGATTTCTCCATAAGTATAATGGCCCCATAGATTCCTCCATAAGTATAATGGCCCTATAGATTGCTCCAAAAGTATAATGGCTGCATAGGTTAGTCCATGCTGTAATGGCCCTATAGATTGCTCCATGCTTTATAATGGCCCCATAGATTGCCCCATGCTGTATAATGGCCCCATAGATTGCTCCCTGCTGTATAATGGCCCCATAGATTGCTGCATGCTGTAATGGCCCTATAGATTGCTCCATAAGTATAATGGCCCCATAGATTGCTCCCTTCTGTATAATGGCCCCATAGATTGCTCCATGCTGTAATGGCCCTATAGATTGCTCCATAAGTATAATGGCCCCATAGATTGCTCCATGCTGTAATGGCCCCATAGATTGCTCCATGCTGTATAATGGCCCCATAGATTACCCCATGCTGTATAATGGCCTCATAGATTGCTCCCTACTGTATAATGGCCCCATAGATTGCTCCATGCTGTAATGGCCCTAAAGATTGCTCCATAAGTATAATGGCCCCATAGATTGCTCCATGCTGTATAATGGCCCCATAGATTGCTCCATACTGTATAATGGCTCCATAGATTGCTCCATGCTGTATAATGGCCCCATAGATTGCTGCATGCTGTAATGGCCCTATAGATTGCTCCATAAGTATAATGGCCCCATAGATTGCTCCCTACTGTATAATGGCCCCATAGATTGCTCCATGCTGTAATGGCCCTATAGATTGCTCCATAAATATAATGGCCCCATAGATTGCTCCATGCTGTATAATTGCCCCATAGATTGCTCCATGCTGTATAATGGCCCCATAGATTAATCCATGCTGTATAATGGCCCCATAGATTGCTCCCTACTGTATAATGGCCCTATAGATTGCTCCATGCTGTATAATGGCCCCATACATTGCGCCATGCTGTAATGGCCCCATAGATTGCTCCATAAGTATAATGGCCCTATAGATTGCTCCATGAGTCTAATGGCCCTATAGATTGCTCCATACTGTATAATGGCCCCATAGATTGCTCCATGCGGTAATGGCCCCATAGATTGCTCCATAAGTATAATGGCCCCATAGATTGCTCCATGCTGCATAATGGCCCCATAGATTGCTCCATGCTGTAATGGCCCTATAGATTGCTCCATAAATATAATGGGCCCATAGATGGCTCCATGCTGTATAATGGCCCCATAGATTGCTCCATGCTGTATAATGGCACCATAGATTGCTCCATGCTGTAATGGTCCCATATATTGCTCCATAAGTATAATGGCCCCATAGATTGCTCCATGCTGTAATGTCCCTATAGATAGCTCCATGCTGTATAATGGCCCCATAGATTGCTCCATGCTGTAATGGCCCTATAGATTGCTCCATGCTGTATAATGGCCCCATAGATTGCTCCATGCTGTATAATGGCCCCATAGATTGCCCCATGCTGTATAATGGCACCATAGATTGCTCCATGCTGTAATGGTCCCATATATTGCTCCATAAGTATAATGGCCCCATAGATTGCTCCATGCTGTAATGTCCCTATAGATAGCTCCATGCTGTATAATGGCCCCATAGATTGCTCCATGCTGTAATGGCCCTATAGATTGCTCCATGCTGTATAATGGCTGCATAGATTACTCCATGCTGTAATGGCCCTATAGATTGCTCCATGCTATATAATGGCCCCATAGATTGCCCCATGCTGTATAATGGCCCCATAGATTGCTCCCTGCTGTATAATGGCCCCATAGATTGCTCCCTTCTGTATAATGGCCCCATAGATTGCTCCATGCTGTAATGGCCCTATAGATTGCTCCATAAGTATAATGGCCCCATAGATTGCTCCATGCTGTAATGGCCCAATAGATTGCTCCATAAGGATAATGGCCCCATAGATTGCTCCATGCTGTATAATGGCCCCATAGATTACCCCATGCTGTATAATGACCCCATAGATTGCTCCCTACTGTATAATGGCCCCATAGATTGCTCCATGCTGTAATGGCCCTATAGATTGCTCCGTGCTGTATAATGGCCCCATAGATTGCTCCCTGCTGTATAATGGCCCCATAGATTGTTCCATGCTGTATAATGGCCCCATAGATTGCTCCATGCTGTAATGGCCCCATAGATTGCTCCAGAAGTATAATGGCCCCATAGATTGCTCCATGCTGTAATGGCCCTATAGATTGCTCCATAAGGATAATGGCCCCATAGATTGATCCATGCTGTATAATGGCCCCATAGATTGCTCCCTACTGTATAATGGCCCCATAGATTGCTCCCTACTGTATAATGACCCCATAGATAGTTCCATACTGCATAATGGCCCCATAGATTGCTCCATACTGTATTATGGCCCCATAGATTTCTCCATGCTGTAATGGCCCTATAGATTGCTCCATAAGTGTAATGGCCCTAAAGATTGCTCCATGCTGTAATGGCCCTATAGATTGCTCCATGCTGCATAATGGCCCCATAGATTGCTCCATGCTGTAATGGTCCCATAGACTGTTCCATAAGTATAATGGCCCCATAGATTGCTCCATGCTGTAATGGCCCTATAGATTGCTCCATGCTGCATAATGGCCCCATAGATTGCTCCATGCTGCATAATGGCCCCATAGATTGCTCCATACTGTATGATGGCCCCATAGATTGCTCCATAAGTATAATGGCCCCATAGATTGCTCCATAAGTATAATGGCCCTATAGATTGCTCCATTAGTATAATGGCCGCATAGATTGCTCCATGCTGTAATGGTCTCATAGATTGCTCCATGCTGTAATGGCCCCATAGATTGACCCCTGCTGTATAATGGCCCCATAGATTGCTTCATGCTGTAATGGCCCTATAGATTGCTCCATAAGTGTAATGGCCCCATAGATTGCCCCATGCTGTATAATGGCCCCATAGATTGCCCCATTCTGTATAATGGCCCCATAGATTGCTCCATGCTGTATAATGGCACCATAGATTGCTCCACGCTGTAATGGTCCTATAGATTGCTCCATGCTGCATAATGGCCCCATAGATTGCTCCATACTGCATAATGGCTCCATAGATTGCTGCATGCTGTATAATGACCCCATAGATTGCTCCATAAGTATAATGGCCCCATAGATTAGTCGCTACTGTATAATGGCCCCATAGATTGCTCCATGCTGTATTGGCCCCATAGATTGCTCCCTACTGTATAATGGCCCCATAGATTGCTCCATGCTGTAATGGCCCTATAGATTGCTCCATAAGTATAATGGCCCTATAGATTGCTCCATAAGTATAATGGCCCCATAGATTGCTTCATACTGTATAATGGCCCCATAGATTTCTCCATAAGTATAATGGCCCTATAGATTGCTCCATAATTATAATGGCCCTATAGATTGCTCCATAATTATAATGGCCCTATAGATTGCTCCATGCTGTAATGGCCGCATAGATTGCTCCATGCTGTAATGGCCGCATAGATTGCTCCATGCTGTAATGGCCCCATAGATTGCTCCATGCTGTAATGGCGCTATAGATTGCTCCATAAGTATAATGGCCCCATAGATTGCTCCATGATGTAATGGCCCTATAGATTGCTCCATAAGTATAATGGCCCCATAGATTGCCCCATGCTGAATAATGGCCCCATAGATTGCCCCATGCTGTATAATGGCCCCCTAGATTGCTCCCTGCTGTATAATGGCCCCATAGATTGTTCCATGCTGTATAATGGCCCCATAGATTGCTGTATAATGGCCCCATAGATTGCTCCATGCTGTAATGGCCCTATAGATTGCTCCATGCTCCATAATGGCTCCATAGATTGCTCCCTACTGTATAATGGCCCCATAGATTGCTCCCTACTGTATAATGGCCCCACAGATTGCTCCATGCTGTATAATGGCCCCATAGATTGCTGCATGCTGTATAATGACCCCATAGATTGCTCCATAAGTATAATGGCCCCATAGATTAGTCGCTACTGTATAATGGCCCCATAGATTGCTCCATGCTGTATAATGGCCCCATAGATTGCTCCATGCTGTATAATGGCCCCATAGATTGCCCCATGCTGTATAATGGCCCCATAGATTGCTCCACGCTGTAATGGCCCCATAGATTGCTCCATAAGTATAATGGCCCTATAGATTGCTCCATGCTGTATAATGGCCCCATAGATTGCTCCATGCTGTATAATGGCCCCATAGATTGCTCCATGCTGTAATGGCCCCATAGATTGCTCCATAAGTATAATTGCCCTATAGATTGCTCCATAAGTATAGTGGCCCTATAGATTGCTTCATGCTGTATAATGGCCCCATAGATTGCTCCATGCTGTATAATGGCCCCATAGATTGCTCCATGCTGTAATGGCCCCATAGATTGCTCCATAAGTATAATGGCCCTATAGATTGCTCCATGCTGTATAATGGCCCCATAGATTGCTCCATGCTGTAATGGTCCCATAGATTGTGTAACATACCTGGCGGCGTCCTTGCATAGTGGTCCATTTCCCACTGTGCAGGAGCGCGCACTTGATCTCCTGTCCGGAATGTCTCTCTGGCTTCCCTCCATGCTGTCTGTTTGTGTCTGTCTCTGCTGCTTAAGGGCGGCGCCCGATCACTTCCTGCTTTTTGTACCTGCTGTGGGTCACACCCCTTGTGCGTCCTCAGCCTATTGCTGTCTGACACTTGGTATATAGCTCAGCAGCTCCCTTCTATCCCTGCCTGAGCATAGTGGTTTCCTTCAGTGTGTGCTTGCACTCTGAAGGTGCCAGGTCCCGTCTTTGTTTCCTTGTCTGCCTTTCCTGGAGGCTGTATTTCCAGGCCTGTCTGAACTTAGTCCTGTATGTCTCCTGCTTTGCGGTATTAGTTCCCGTGTCTGAACTAAGTCCTGTATGTCTCCTGCTTTTTGTATCAGTTCCCGTGTCTGAACTGAGTCCTGTATGTCTCCTGCTTTTTGTATCAGTTCCCGTGTCTGAACTGAGTCCTGTATGTCTCCTGCTTTGCGGTATCAGCTCCCGTGTCTGAACTGTGTCCTGTATGTCTCCTGCTTTGCGGTATTAGTTCCCGTGTCTGAACTAAGTCCTGTATGTCTCCTGCTTTGCGGTATTAGTTCCCGTGTCTGAACTGAGTCCTTTCTGTGTTCTCTTGTCTGAACACGCTCCTAGCCTGTTCCTCTCGCCTTCTAGTGGCCGATTTCCTAGACCCGCTCCTGTGTCTGGTCTGTCCTGTCTGAACACGCTCCTTGCCTGTTCGTTCCGCCTCTCTGGGGGCCGTATTCCCAGACCCGCTCCTGTATCCCTCTGCAGTGTCGGTCTTCTCCGTACACTCAGTTCCAGTCTGAACTCTCTCCTGTCCTTTACCTGTTTTGCCTCTATGTCCGTTCCCTTCCTTTTTCTGCAGAGTCTGAACTCGTACCTAACTCCTGCTTGTTGCTTCTGCAAGTTTTGTGTGAGTATCTGGCTCTGTCTTTCCCTTCCTGTCTGTTCCGTGTGAACAGAGCCCTGTCCTCCCTGCTCAGCCTTGTCTGCACTCTAGCTGTGCTTGCCTGTAACCCTCTGCCTGTATTGTTCCTGAGTCCCGGTGTGTACTGGGTCCTATCCCGCCTGTGTTCCTACCTGCTAGTGCCTCCCTGTCTGCACTCTAGCTGTGCTTGCCTTTACCCCCCTGCCTGCATACCCGCCTGCCTGCATACCAGTCGTGCCTGCCTATACCCTCCAGTCTGTGTGCCAGCCTACCAGCCTGTTCCTGTATTTCCCTGTGTGGGTCAACAGCTGTGTCCGGGGTCTGTCCTGGAGTAGCACCTGGTCCCTCTGCTCGGTTCCTCCTTGGTGCACTGGCGTCGTATGCCGTCGTGCGACCCTGGTCGGATCGGGTGAATACTTAGTCACGCCCCTCCAGGCATTCACTCTCCGGCACGGTCCAGTGGAATCACTACCAATCACACGCACACGCCGCTTAGCCCGGGCGTGTGCATAACAGATTGCTCCATAAGTATAATGGCCCCATAGATTGCTCCATGCTGTAATGGCCCTATAGATTGCTCCATGCTGCATAATGGCTCCATAGATTGCTCCATACTGTATGATGGCCCCATAGATTTCTCCATAAGTATAATGGCCCCATAGATTGCTCCATTAGTATAATGGCCGCATAGATTGCTCTATGCTGTAATGGCCTCATAGATTGCTCTATGCTGTAATGGCCTCATAGATTGCTCCATGCTGTAATGGCCCTATAGATTGCTCCATAAGTATTATGGCCCCATAGATTGCTCCATGATGTAATGGCCCTATAGATTGCTCCATGCTGTATAATGGCCCCATAGATTGCTCCATGCTGTATAATGGCCCCATAGATTGCCCCATGCTGTATAATGGCCCCATAGATTGACCCCTGCTGTATAATGGCCCCATAGATTGCTCCGTAAGTATAATGGCCCCATAGATTGCTCCATGCTGTAATGGCCCTATAAATTGCTCCATGCTTCATAATGGCCCCATAGATTGCTCCATGCTGCATAATGGCTCCATAGATTGCTCCATACTATATAATGGCCCCATAGATTGCTCCATAAGTATAATGACCCTATAGATTGCTCCATAAGTATAATGGCCCTATAGATTGCTCCATAAGTATAATGGCCCCATAGATTGATCCATGCTGTAATGGCCCCATAGATTGCTCCATAAGTATAATGGCCCCATAGATTGCTCCATGCTGTAAAATGGCCCCATAGATTGCTCTATACTGTAATGGCCCTATAGATTGCTCCATAAGTATAATGGCCCCATAGATTGCTCCATGCTGCATAATGGCCCCATAGATTGCTCCATACTGTATAATGGCCCCATAGATTGCTCCATGCTGTAATGGCCCTATAGCTTGCTCCATGCTGTAATGGCCCTATAGCTTGCTCCATGCTGTAATGGCCCCCTAGATTGCTCCATAAGTATAATGGCCCCCTAGATTGTTCCATAAGTATAATGGCCCCCTAGATTGCTCCATGCTGCATAATGGCCCAATTGATTGC
Source organism: Phyllobates terribilis (assembly GCF_046119375.1). Taxonomy (NCBI): domain Eukaryota; kingdom Metazoa; phylum Chordata; class Amphibia; order Anura; family Dendrobatidae; genus Phyllobates; species Phyllobates terribilis. Next base: position 4,321,645 of record NW_027362894.1, read on the forward strand.
TTCATATTGTATAATAGCCCCATAGATTGCTCCATACTGTAATGGCCCCATAGATTGCTCCATACATTAATTGCCTCATATATTGTTCCATGCAACATAATGGCCCCATAGATTGCTCCATGCTGCATAATGGCCCCACATGATGCTGCTGCAAACTGTATAATGGCCCCATATATAACTCCATACTGTATAATGCCCCCACATGCTGCTGCATAATGTATAATGGCCCCATATAGTGCTCCATACTGTATAATGGCCTCATATATTGCTCCATACTGTATAATGGCCCCATATATTGCTCCATACTGTATAGTGGCTCCATACATTGCTCCATGCTGTAATGGCCCCATAGATTGCTCCATGCTGTAATGGCCCTATAGATTGCGCCATACTGTAATGGCCCTATAGCTTGCTCCATGCTGTAATGGCCCCCTAGATTGCTCCATAAGTATAATGGCCCCCTAGATTGTTCCATAAGTATAATGGCCCCCTAGATTGCTCCATGCTGCATAATGGCCCAATTGATTGCTTCATATTGTATAATAGCCCCATAGATTGCTCCATACTGTAATGGCCCCATAGATTGCTCCATACATTAATTGCCTCATATATTGTTCCATGCAACATAATGGCCCCATAGATTGCTCCATGCTGCATAATGGCCCCACATGATGCTGCTGCAAACTGTATAATGGCCCCATATATAACTCCATACTGTATAATGCCCCCACATGCTGCTGCATAATGTATAATGGCCCCATATAGTGCTCCATACTGTATAATGGCCTCATATATTGCTCCATACTGTATAATGGCCCCATATATTGCTCCATACTGTATAGTGGCTCCATACATTGCTCCATGCTGTAATGGCCCCATAGATTGCTCCATGCTGTAATGGCCCTATAGATTGCGCCATACTGTAATGGCCCTATAGATTGCTCCATAGGTATAATGGCCCCATAGATTGCTCCATGCTGTAATGGCCCCATAGATTGCTCCATGCTGTAATGGCCCCATAGATTGCTCCATGCTGTAATGGCCCCATAGATTGCTCCATGCTGTAATGGCCCCATAGATTGCTCCATGCTGTAATGGCCCCATAGATTGCTCCATGCTGTAATGGCCCCATAGATTGCTCCATGCTGTAATGGCCCCATAGATTGCTCCATGCTGTAATGGCCCCATAGATTGCTCCATGCTGTAATGGCCCCATAGATTGCTCCATGCTGTAATGGCCCCATAGATTGCTCCATGCTGTAATGGCCCCATAGATTGCTCCATGCTGTAATGGCCCCATAGATTGCTCCATGCTGTAATGGCCCCATAGATTGCTCCATGCTGTAATGGCCCCATAGATTGCTCCATGCTGTAATGGCCCCATAGATTGCTCCATGCTGTAATGGCCCCATAGATTGCTCCATGCTGTAATGGCCCCATAGATTGCTCCATGCTGTAATGGCCCCATAGATTGCTCCATGCTGTAATGGCCCCATAGATTGCTCCATGCTGTAATGGCCCCATAGATTGCTCCATGCTGTAATGGCCCCATAGATTGCTCCATGCTGTAATGGCCCCATAGATTGCTCCATGCTGTAATGGCCCCATAGATTGCTCCATGCTGTAATGGCCCCATAGATTGCTCCATGCTGTAATGGCCCCATAGATTGCTCCATGCTGTAATGGCCCCATAGATTGCTCCATGCTGTAATGGCCCCATAGATTGCTCCATGCTGTAATGGCCCCATAGATTGCTCCATGCTGTAATGGCCCCATAGATTGCTCCATGCTGTAATGGCCCCATAGATTGCTCCATGCTGTAATGGCCCCATAGATTGCTCCATGCTGTAATGGCCCCATAGATTGCTCCATGCTGTAATGGCCCCATAGATTGCTCCATGCTGTAATGGCCCCATAGATTGCCCCATACTGTATAATGGCCCCATAGATTGCTCCATGCTGTGATGGCCCCATAGATTGCTCCATGCTGTGATGGCCCCATAGATTGCTCCATGCTGTGATGGCCCCATAGATTGCTCCATGCTGTGATGGCCCCATAGATTGCTCCATAAGTATAATGGCCCCATAGATTGCTCCATGCTGTAATGGCCCTATAGATTGCTCCATAAGTATAATGGCCCCATAGATTGCAACATGCTGTAATGGCCCCATAGATTGCTCCATACTGCATAATGACCCCATAGATTGTTCCATGCTGCATAATGGCCCCATAGATTGCTCCATACTGTATAATGGCCCCATAGATTGCTCCATACTGCATAATGGCCCCATAGATTGTTCCATGCTGCATAATGGCCCCATAGATTGTTCCATGCTGCATAATGGCCCCATATTGTTCCATGCTGCATAATGGCCCCATAGATTGCTCCATACTGTATAATGGCCCCATAGATTGCTCCATACTGTATAATGGCCCTATAGCTTGCTCCATGCTGTAATGGCCCCATAGCTTGCTCCATGCTGTAATGGCCCCATACCTTGCTCCATGCAGTAATGGCCCCATACCTTGCTCCATGCAGTAATGGCCCCATACCTTGCTCCATGCAGTAATGGCCCTATAGCTTGCTCCATGCTGTAATGGCCCTATAGCTTGCTCCATGCTGCATAATGGCCCCATGGATTGCTCCATACTGTAATGGCACCATAGATTGCTCCCTACTGTACAATGCCCCCCTAGATTGCTCCATAATATAATGGCCCCATATATTGCTCCATGCTGCATAATGACCCCACATGATGCTGCTGCAAACTGTATAATGGCCCCATATATAACTCCATACTGTATAATGCCCCCACATGCTGCTGCATAATGTATAATGGCCCCATATAGTGCTCCATACTGTATAATGGCCCCATAAATTGCTCCATACTGTATAGTGGCTCCATACATTGCTCCATGCTGTAATGGCCCTATAGATTGCTCAATGCTATAATGGCCCTATAGATTGCTCCATGCTGTAATGGCCCTATAGATTGCTCCATAAGTATAATGGCCCTATAGATTGCTCCATGCTGTAATGGCCCTATAGATTGCTCCATAAGTATACTGGCCCCATAGATTGCTCCATCCTGTAATGGCCCCATAGATTGCTCCCTCTTGTATAATGGCGCCATAGACTGCTCCATGCTGTAATGGCCCTATAGATTGCTCCACAAGTATAATGGCCCCATAGATTGCTCCATGCTGTAATGGTCCCATAGACTGGTCCATGCTGTATAATGGCCCCATAGATTGCTCCATGCTGTATAATGGCCCCATAGATTGCCCCATGCTGTATAATGGTCCCATAGATTTCTCCCTACTGTATAATGGCCCCATAGATTGCTCCATGCTGTATAATGGCCCCATATATTGCTCCATGCTGTAATGGCCCCATAGATTGCTCCATGCTGTAATGGCCCCATAGATTGCCCCATGCTGTAATGGCCCTATAGATTGCTCCATGCTGCATAATGGCCCCATAGATTGCTCCATACTGCATAATGGCTCCATAGATTGCTCCATACTGTATAATGGCCCCATAGATTGCTCCATGCTGTAATGGCCCTATAGATTGCTCCATAAGTATAATGGCCCTATAGATTGCTCCATAAGTATAATGGCCCCATAGATTGCTCCATGCTGTAATGGCCCTATAGATTGCTCCATAAGTATAATGGCCCCATAGATTGCCCCATGCTGTATAATGGCCCCATAGATTGCTCCCTACTGTATAATGGCACCATAGACTGCTCCATACTGTATAATGGCCCCATATATTGCTCCATGCTGTAATGGCCCCATAGATTGCTCCCTACTGTATAATGGCCCCAAAGATTGTTCCATACTGTATAATGGCCCCATAGATTGCTCCATGCTGTAATGGCCCTATAGATTGCTCCATGCTGTAATTGCCCCATAGATTGCTCCATGCTGTAATTGCCCCATAGATTGCTCCATAAGTATAATGGCCCCATAGATTGCTCCATGCTGTAATGGCCCCATAGATTGCTCCATAAGTATAATGGCCCTATAGACTGCTCCATAAGTATAATGGCCCTATAGATTGCTCCATAAGTATAATGGCCCCATAGATTGCTCCATGCTGTATAATGGCCCCATAGATTGCTCCATGCTGTAATGGCCCTATAGATGGCACCATAAGTATAATGGCACCATAGATTGCTCCATGCTGTAATGGCCCTATAGATTGCTCCATAAGGTTAATGACCCCATAGATTGCCCCATGCTGTATAATGGCCCCATAGATTGCTCCCTACTGTATAATGGCCCCATAGATTGCTCCATGCTGTATAATGGCCCTATAGATTGCTCCATAAATATAATGGCCCCATAGATTGCTCCATGCTGTAATGGCCCTATAGATTGCTCCTTGCTGTATAATGGCCCCATAGATTGCTCCATGCTGTATAATGGCCCTATAGATTGCTCCATGCCGTAATGGCCCTATAGATTGCGCCATGCTGTAATGGCCCCATAGATTGCTCCATAAGTATAATGGCCCCATAGATTGCTCCATACTGTATAATGGCCCCATAGATTCCTCCATAAGTATAATGGCCCTATAGATTGCTCCAAAAGTATAATGGCTGCATAGGTTAGTCCATGCTGTAATGGCCCTATAGATTGCTCCATGCTTTATAATGGCCCCATAGATTGCCCCATGCTGTATAATGGCCCCATAGATTGCTCCCTGCTGTATAATGGCCCCATAGATTGCTGCATGCTGTAATGGCCCTATAGATTGCTCCATAAGTATAATGGCCCCATAGATTGCTCCCTTCTGTATAATGGCCCCATAGATTGCTCCATGCTGTAATGGCCCTATAGATTGCTCCATAAGTATAATGGCCCCATAGATTGCTCCATGCTGTATAATGGCCCCATAGATTGCTCCATGCTGTATAATGGCCCCATAGATTACCCCATGCTGTATAATGGCCTCATAGATTGCTCCCTACTGTATAATGGCCCCATAGATTGCTCCATGCTGTAATGGCCCTAAAGATTGCTCCATAAGTATAATGGCCCCATAGATTGCTCCATGCTGTATAATGGCCCCATAGATTGCTCCATACTGTATAATGGCTCCATAGATTGCTCCATGCTGTATAATGGCCCCATAGATTGCTGCATGCTGTAATGGCCCTATAGATTGCTCCATAAGTATAATGGCCCCATAGATTGCTCCCTACTGTATAATGGCCCCATAGATTGCTCCATGCTGTAATGGCCCTATAGATTGCTCCATAAATATAATGGCCCCATAGATTGCTCCATGCTGTATAATTGCCCCATAGATTGCTCCATGCTGTATAATGGCCCAATAGATTAATCCATGCTGTATAATGGCCCCATAGATTGCTCCCTACTGTATAATGGCCCTATAGATTGCTCCATGCTGTATAATGGCCCCATACATTGCGCCATGCTGTAATGGCCCCATAGATTGCTCCATAAGTATAATGGCCCTATAGATTGCTCCATGAGTCTAATGGCCCTATAGATTGCTCCATACTGTATAATGGCCCCATAGATTGCTCCATGCGGTAATGGCCCCATAGATTGCTCCATAAGTATAATGGCCCCATAGATTGCTCCATGCTGCATAATGGCCCCATAGATTGCTCCATGCTGTAATGGCCCCATAGATTGCTCCATGCTGTAATGGCCCTATAGATTGCTCCATAAATATAATGGGCCCATAGATGGCTCCATGCTGTATAATGGCCCCATAGATTGCTCCATGCTGTATAATGGCACCATAGATTGCTCCATGCTGTAATGGTCCCATATATTGCTCCATAAGTATAATGGCCCCATAGATTGCTCCATGCTGTAATGTCCCTATAGATAGCTCCATGCTGTATAATGGCCCCATAGATTGCTCCATGCTGTATAATGGCCCCATAGATTGCTCCATGCTGTATAATGGCCCCATAGATTGCCCCATGCTGTATAATGGCCCCATAGATTGCCCCATGCTGTATAATGGCCCCATAGATTGCCCCATGCTGTATAATGGCCCCATAGATTGCTCCATGCTGCATAATGGCCCCATAGATTGCTCCATGCTGCATAATGGCCCCATAGATTGCTCCATGCTGCATAATGGCCCTATAGATTGCTCCATACTGTATAATGGCCCTATAGATTGCTCCAAAAGTATAATGGCTGCATAGATTACTCCATGCTGTAATGGCCCTATAGATTGCTCCATGCTATATAATGGCCCCATAGATTGCCCCATGCTGTATAATGGCCCCATAGATTGCTCCCTGCTGTATAATGGCCCCATAGATTGCTCCCTTCTGTATAATGGCCCCATAGATTGCTCCATGCTGTAATGGCCCTATAGATTGCTCCATAAGTATAATGGCCCCATAGATTGCTCCATGCTGTAATGGCCCAATAGATTGCTCCATAAGGATAATGGCCCCATAGATTGCTCCATGCTGTATAATGGCCCCATAGATTACCCCATGCTGTATAATGACCCCATAGATTGCTCCCTACTGTATAATGGCCCCATAGATTGCTCCATGCTGTAATGGCCCTATAGATTGCTCCGTGCTGTATAATGGCCCCATAGATTGCTCCCTGCTGTATAATGGCCCCATAGATTGTTCCATGCTGTATAATGGCCCCATAGATTGCTCCATGCTGTAATGGCCCCATAGATTGCTCCAGAAGTATAATGGCCCCATAGATTGCTCCATGCTGTAATGGCCCTATAGATTGCTCCATAAGGATAATGGCCCCATAGATTGATCCATGCTGTATAATGGCCCCATAGATTGCTCCCTACTGTATAATGGCCCCATAGATTGCTCCCTACTGTATAATGACCCCATAGATTGCGCCATGCTGTATAATGGCCAAATAGATAGTTCCATACTGCATAATGGCCCCATAGATTGCTCCATACTGTATTATGGCCCCATAGATTTCTCCATGCTGTAATGGCCCTATAGATTGCTCCATAAGTGTAATGGCCCTAAAGATTGCTCCATGCTGTAATGGCCCTATAGATTGCTCCATGCTGCATAATGGCCCCATAGATTGCTCCATGCTGCATAATGGCCCCATAGATTGCTCCATGCTGCATAATGGCTCCATAGATTGCTCCATACTGTATGATGGCCCCATAGATTGCTCCATAAGTATAATGGCCCCATAGATTGCTCCATAAGTATAATGGCCCTATAGATTGCTCCATTAGTATAATGGCCGCATAGATTGCTCCATGCTGTAATGGTCTCATAGATTGCTCCATGCTGTAATGGCCCCATAGATTGACCCCTGCTGTATAATGGCCCCATAGATTGCTTCATGCTGTAATGGCCCTATAGATTGCTCCATAAGTGTAATGGCCCCATAGATTGCCCCATGCTGTATAATGGCCCCATAGATTGCCCCATTCTGTATAATGGCACCATAGATTGCTCCATGCTGTATAATGGCACCATAGATTGCTCCACGCTGTAATGGTCCTAAAGATTGCTCCATGCTGCATAATGGCCCCATAGATTGCTCCATACTGCATAATGGCTCCATAGATTGCTGCATGCTGTATAATGACCCCATAGATTGCTCCATAAGTATAATGGCCCCATAGATTAGTCGCTACTGTATAATGGCCCCATAGATTGCTCCATGCTGTATTGGCCCCATAGATTGCTCCCTACTGTATAATGGCCCCATAGATTGCTCCATGCTGTAATGGCCCTATAGATTGCTCCATAAGTATAATGGCCCCATAGATTGCTCCATAAGTATAATGGCCCCATAGATTGCTTCATACTGTATAATGGCCCTATAGATTGCTCCATAAGTATAATGGCCCTATAGATTGCTCCATAATTATAATGGCCCTATAGATTGCTCCATCCTGTAATGGCCGCATAGATTGCTCCATCCTGTAATGGCCGCATAGATTGCTCCATCCTGTAATGGCCGCATAGATTGCTCCATCCTGTAATGGCCGCATAGATTGCTCCATCCTGTAATGGCCGCATAGATTGCTCCATGCTGTAATGGCCGCATAGATTGCTCCATGCTGTAATGGCCCCATAGATTGCTCCATGCTGTAATGGCCCTATAGATTGCTCCATAAGTATAATGGCCCCATAGATTGCCCCATGCTGAATAATGGCCCCATAGATTGCCCCATGCTGTATAATGGCCCCCTAGATTGCTCCCTGCTGTATAATGGCCCCATAGATTGTTCCATGCTGTATAATGGCCCCATAGATTGCTGTATAATGGCCCCATAGATTGCTCCATGCTGTAATGGCCCTATAGATTGCTCCATGCTCCATAATGGCTCCATAGATTGCTCCCTACTGTATAATGGCCCCATAGATTGCTCCCTACTGTATAATGGCCCCACAGATTGCTCCATGCTGTATAATGGCCCCATAGATTGCTGCATGCTGTATAATGACCCCATAGATTGCTCCATAAGTATAATGGCCCCATAGATTAGTCGCTACTGTATAATGGCCCCATAGATTGCTCCATGCTGTATAATGGCCCCATAGATTGCTCCATGCTGTATAATGGCCCCATAGATTGCCCCATGCTGTATAATGGCCCCATAGATTGCTCCATGCTGTATAATGGCCCCATAGATTGCTCCATGCTGTAATGGTCCCATAGATTGCTCCATAAGTATAATGGCCCCATAGATTGCTCCATGCTGTAATGGCCCTATAGATTGCTCCATGCTGCATAATGGTCCTATAGATTGCTCCATGCTGCATAATGGCCCCATAGATTGCTCCATACTGTATGATGGCCCCATAGATTGCTCCATAAGTATAATGGCCCCATAGATTGCTCCATTAGTATAATGGCCGCATAGATTGCTCTATGCTGTAATGGCCTCATAGATTGCTCCATGCTGTAATGGCCCCATAGATTGCTCCATAAGTATAATGGCCCCCATAGATTGCTCCATGATGTAATGGCCCTATAGATTGCTCCATGCTGTATAATGGCCCCATAGATTGCTCCATGCTGTATAATGGCCCCATAGATTGCCCCATGCTGTATAATGGCCCCATAGATTGACCCCTGCTGTATAATGGCCCCATAGATTGCTCCGTAAGTATAATGGCCCCATAGATTGCTCCATGCTGTAATGGCCCTATAAATTGCTCCATGCTTCATAATGGCCCCATAGATTGCTCCATGCTGCATAATGGCTCCATAGATTGCTCCATACTATATAATGGCCCCATAGATTGCTCCATAAGTATAATGACCCTATAGATTGCTCCATAAGTATAATGGCCCTATAGATTGCTCCATAAGTATAATGGCCCCATAGATTGATCCATGCTGTAATGGCCCCATAGATTGCTCCATAAGTATAATGGCCCCATAGATTGCTCCATGCTGTAAAATGGCCCCATAGATTGCTCTATACTGTAATGGCCCTATAGATTGCTCCATAAGTATAATGGCCCCATAGATTGCTCCATGCTGTATAATGGCCCCATAGATTGCTCCATGCTGTAATGGCCCCATAGATTGCTCCATACTGCATAATGGCCCCATAGATTTCTCCATACTGTATAATGGCCCCATAGATTGCTGCATGCTGTAATGGCCCTATAGATTGCTCCCTACTGTATAATGGGCCCTATAGATTGCTCCCTACTGTATAATGGCCCCATAGATTGCTCCCTGCTGTATAATGGCCCCATAGATTGCTCCATGCTGTATTATGGCCCCATAGATTGCTCCATGTTGTAATGGCTCCATAGATTGCTCCATAAGTATAATGGCCCCATAGATTGCTCCATGCTGTAATGGCCCTATAGATTGCTCCATAAGGATAATGGCCCCATAGATTGCTCCATGCTGTATAATGGACCCATAGATTGCTCGATGCTGTATAATGGCCCCATAGATTGCTCCATGCTGTAATGGCCCTATAGATTGCTCCATAAGTATAAAGGTCCCATAGATTGCTCCATGCTGTATAATGGCCCCATTGATTGCCCCATGCTGTATAATGGTCCCATAGATTGCTCCCTACTGTATAATGGCCCCATAGATTGCTCCATGCTGTAATGGCCCCATAGATTTCTCCATAAGTATAATGGCCCTATAGATTGCTCCATGCTGTAATGGCCCTATAGATTGCTCCATAAGTATAATGGGCCCATAGATTGCTCCATGCTGTATAATGGCATCATAGATTGCTCCATGCTGTTTAATGGCCCCATAGATTGATCCATGCTGTAATAGCACCATAGATTGCTCCATAAGTATAATGGCCCCATAGATTGCTCCATGCTGTAATGGCCCTATAGATTGCTCCATGCTGTATAATGGCCCCATAGATTGCTCCATGCTGTAATGGCCCTATACATTGCTCCATGCTGTAATGGCCCTATAGATTGCTCCATGCTGTATAATGGCCCTATACATTGCTCCATGCTGTAATGGCCCTATAGATTGCTCCATGCTGTAATGGCCCTATAGATTGCTCCATTAGTCTAATGGCCCCATAGATTGCTCCATGCTGTATAATAGCCCCATAGATTGCTCCCTACTGTATAATGGCCCCATAGATTGCTCCCTACTGTATAATGGCCCCATAGATTGCTCCATGCTGTATAATGGCCCCATAGATTGCTCCATGCTGTATAATGGCCCCATAGATTGCTCCATAAGTATAATGGCCCCATAGATTGTTCCATGCTGTAATGGCCCTATAAATTGCTCCATGCTGCATAATGGCCCCATAGATTGCTCCATACTGCATAATGGCTCCATAGATTGCTCCATAAGTATAATGGCCTCATAGATTGCTCCATAAGTATAATGGCCTCATAGATTGCTCCATGCGGTAATGGCCCCATAGATTGCTCCATGCTGTAATGGCCCCATAGATTGCTCCATAAGCATAATGGCCCTATAGATTGCTCCATAAGTATAAAGGTCCCATTGATTGCCCCATGCTGTATAATGGTCCCATAGATTGCTCCCTACTGTATAATGGCCCTATAGATTGCTCCATAAGTATAATGGCCCCATAGATTGCTCCATAAGTATAATGGCCCCATAGATTGCTCCATGCTGTAATGGCCCCATAGATTTCTCCATAAGTATAATGGCCCCATAGATTGCTCCATGCTGTAATGGCCCTATAGATTGCTCCATAAGTATAATGGGCCCATAGATTGCTCCATGCTGTAATGGCCCTATAGATTGCTCCATAAGTATAATGGGCCCATAGATTGCTCCATGCTGTATAATGGCATCATAGATTGCTCCATGCTGTTTAATGGCCCCATAGATTGATCCATGCTGTAATAGCACCATAGATTTCTCCATAAGTATAATGGCCCCATAGATTGCTCCATGCTGTAATGGCCCTATACATTGCTCCATGCTGTATAATGGCCCCATAGATTGCTCCATGCTGTAATGGCCCTATACATTGCTCCATGCTGTAATGGCACTATAGATTGCTCCATGCTGTATAATGGCCCCATAGATTGCTCCATGCTGTAATGGCCCTATAGATTGCTCCATTAGTCTAATGGCCCCATAGATTGCTCCCTACTGTATAATGGCCCCATAGATTGCTCCCTACTGTATAATGGCCCCATAGATTGCTCCATGCTGTATAATGGCCCCATAGATTGCTCCATGCTGTATAATGGCCCCATAGATTGCTCCATGCTGTATAATGGCCCCATAGATTGCTCCATAAGTATAATGGCCCCATAGATTGTTCCATGCTGTAATGGCCCTATAAATTGCTCCATGCTGCATAATGGCCCCATAGATTGCTCCATACTGCATAATGGCTCCATAGATTGCTCCATAAGTATAATGGCCCTATAGATTGCTCCATAAGTATAATGGCCTCATAGATTGCTCCATGCGGTAATGGCCCCATAGATTGCTCCATGCTGTATAATGGCCCCATAGATTGCTCCATGCTGTATAATGGCCCCATAGATTGCTCCATGCTGTATAATGGCCCCATAGATTGCTCCATGCTGTATAATGGCCCCATAGATTGCTCCATGCTGTATAATGGCCCCATAGATTGCTCCATGCTGTATAATGGCCCCATAGATTGCTCCATGCTGTATAATGGCCCCATAGATTGCTCCATGCTGTATAATGGCCCCATAGATTGCTCCATGCTGTATAATGGCCCCATAGATTGCTCCATGCTGTATAATGGCCCCATAGATTGCTCCATGCTGTATAATGGCCCCATAGATTGCTCCATGCTGTATAATGGCCCCATAGATTGCTCCATGCTGTATAATGGCCCCATAGATTGCTCCATGCTGTATAATGGCCCCATAGATTGCTCCATGCTGTATAATGGCCCCATAGATTGCTCCATGCTGTATAATGGCCCCATAGATTGCTCCATGCTGTATAATGGCCCCATAGATTGCTCCATGCTGTATAATGGCCCCATAGATTGCTCCATGCTGTATAATGGCCCCATAGATTGCTCCATGCTGTATAATGGCCCCATAGATTGCTCCATGCTGTATAATGGCCCCATAGATTGCTCCATGCTGTATAATGGCCCCATAGATTGCTCCATGCTGTATAATGGCCCCATAGATTGCTCCATGCTGTGTAATGGCCCCATAGATTGCTCCATGCTGTGTAATGGCCCCATAGATTGCTCCATGCTGTATAATGGCCCCATAGTTTGCATTATACTTATGGATTGCTAGATAAGACAGAGGGCGCACGGTAGTGACGACAGACTCCGAAGACGCTGAAGACACAGGAGTTGCTGGGAACGGGAGAGGTAAGTATTTGAGGAGGGGGCCCCGATGCCAGCGCGCAGGGTAGGACTGGCCTGGTGTGATAGCTGGAAAAATTCCCGGTGGGCCCGATGAGAGAGTGAGAGAATTGGTAGCGGGGGCTCTTAAAAAGTGCGGGCCCTTTAAAAGCGCAGCCGAAGGAAATGTAGCGTCGCGTGCGGCGCTCATTCTATTCAGTGGTGACAGCGGGTGACGCGCATAGTCACATGACTGAGGACGTGTTCTTGGTGGGCGGTGACACGCACCGCGCTCTGCTTTGCCGCTGGTGGCTGGCAGTGGTGTGTTGTCAGGTGACACGCTGACGTCGCGCTCTCCTCTCCCTGCTCCCCTGCCGGCTTTTGATACGCCGACGCCGCGCTCTGCTCTCTAGTCCCGGCTCCTGCTCCCTTGGAATTGGCCTTGTAACACCGGCTCCCGTCCGGGTATGGAACACCGCACCAGCACCGCGCACCGCCCTCTTCTCTCCTGCTCTCTTGCCTTTTAAGCCGGCTCCTGGGCTGAGTATGCGGTGACCAGCACTCTGCTCTCTCACCATAACCCTGGAAACAAGGCTGCAGGTCTCGCTACAGCTCTCCCTGCTTCAACTTCAAGTCAAGTGCAATATCCACGTTTTTCTGGGTGAGTGTTCCCAGCATTGGTCATCATCCATATATGGAGGGGTCGCAGGCTGGTCACATGGGGACATGGATGGGGACATGGGGCTGAAGGGGGGGCTGGTTGGACCCATGGGGACATGGATGGGGACATGGGTCTGAAGGGGGGGCTGGATGGACCCATGAGGATATGGATGGGGACATGGGGCTGAAGGGGGGGCTGGCTGGACCCATGGGGACATGGGGCTGAAGGGGAGGGGGCTGGCTGGGCCCATGGGAACATGGATGGGGACATGGGGCTGAAGGGGGGAGCTGGCTAGACCCATGGGGACATGGAGCCGAAGGGGGGGGCTGGCTAGACCCATGGGGACATGGGGCTGAAGGGGGGGGGCTGGCTGGGCCCATGGGAACATGGATGGGGACATGGGGCTGAAGGGGGGGCTGGCTGGACCCATGGGGACATGGGGCTGAAGGGGGGGGCTGGCTAGACCCATGGGGACATGGGGCTGAAGGGGGGGGCTGGCTAGACCCATGGGGACATGGGGCTGAAGGGGGGGGGCTGGCTAGACCCATGGGGACATGGGGCTGAAGGGGGGGGCTGGCTAGACCCATGGGGACATGGGGCTGAAGGGGGGGGCTGGCTAGACCCATGGGGACATGGGGCTGAAGGGGGGGGGGGCTGGCTGGACCCATGGGGAAATGGGGCTGGCTGGCTGGACCCATGGGGACATGGATGGGGACATGGGGCTGAAGGGGGGGCTGGATGGACCCATGGGGACATGGGGCTGAAGGGGGGGGCTGGCTAGACCCATGGGGACATGGGGCTGAAGGGGGGGGCTGGCTAGACCCATGGGGCTGAAGGGGGGGCTGGCTGGACCCATGGGGACATGGGGCTGAAGGGGGGGGGCTCGCTGGACGCATGGGGGACATATGGATGGAGGCACGGGGCTGAAGGGGGGGCTGGCTGGACCCATGGAGACATGGATGGGGACATGGGGCTGAAGGGGGGGCTGGCTGGACCCATGGGGAGACATATGGATGGAGGCATGGGGCTGAAAGGGGGGGGCTGGTTGGACGCATGGGGAGACATATGGATGGAGGCACGGGGCTGAAGGGGGGGGCTGGATGGACGCATAAGGGGACACATGGTGGTGAAGGGGGCCAAGTTGGGGACCTGGATGGACACATGGAGGTGAAGGGGGGGCAAGCTGGACACATTGGGACCTGGATGGACACATATAGGTGAAGGGCAGCAAGCTGGACACATGGGGACCTGGATGGACACATGGAGGTGAAGGGCGGCAAGCTGGACACATGGGGTCCTGGATAGATATATGGGGTGGGGTGGGATGCATATATGAGTGGGACAGGATGGATATATGAAGGGGGGCAGGCTGGACACATGGAGGCCCGGATGGATATATGGGAGGGGCAGGCTGGACACATGGAGACCAGAATGGATATATGGGGGGGGGGGGGTCAGGATGGATAGATGGGGGGCCACGCTGGACAAGGGACTTTATTACTGTTTAGGGGCCAGATTGAGGAACTTTATTAGTTTATGATGGCGAGTGGGGAACATTATTACTTTAGAGTCCAATTAGGGACATTATTACTTCTGTAATATAATTTTATTTTTAGGAAACTGCTTTCCGTAAGAGGGGACAAAAGGGGGGTCCTGTTACTGTGCAGGGCGCCACTATGTCTCTTTATTTCTTCAACTGGTGTAGTGTAGAAGCCTGGGGAAAAGTGGGAATGTGCTCTAAAAGAGATCAGTTATTGATAACTGTGTTATTTTCTGCAGAGATGATTCCTGGCTGGAAGAAGTGATGGTGGACTGTGCCAGATGAAGAAAAGCGAAGATGAAGAACTTCACCTAGAGACATCACTGGTGAGTCAGTGTATTACTGTACACTTACACAGGAGCTCTGTATATACTATATAGTGTATGTCACTGGTGACCAGTGTATTACCTATACACTATATACAGAGCTCCTGTGTATAATGTCACTCGTGATAACTGTATTACCTGTACACTACATACAGAGCTCCTGTGTATAATGTCACCGGTGATCACTGTATTACATGTACACTGACACTATATACAGAGATCCTGTTTATAATGTCACTGGGGATCACTGTATTACCTGTACACTGACACTATATACAGAGCTCATATGTATAGTGACAGTGTTGTTAGTATTGTGGTTTGTATTGCTGATCAGTATTGTATTATTTGGTCACTATGTGGTGGTAATATGTGGTCTGGTCATGGTGTGGTGATATTTGTCCCTTTTGTATGTGATATTATTGGTGTTGTTATAGTGGATTATGTTGTGTATGGCGGTCATTTGTTCTCACTGAGATTAACTAGGAAAAGATTTTTTTCCATGAGGCCACGGCTTCACTATCAGTATTTGGTCAGTATTTTTTCTCAGTAGTGAGAGCCAAAAGCAGGAGTGGGTGATAAATACAGAATTGGTGACTTGTTTCTATTCTACCTTTTCTCTGATTGTTCCTCACCTGGTTTTGGCTCCCACTCCTGAGAAAAAATCCTGACTGAATACTGATAGTGGGGCTGTGGCCTTAGAGATGAAATACTTGGAGCAGAGCGTCAGAGATGCACTCACAGGGGTTCTCCGGGGAGAACAAGTAATCCCCTCTCCACAGGATAAGTGATAACTTATTGATTGGTGGGGGTCTGACTACTGGGACCTGCAGCGATCGGCAGACTGTGGAGCTTTTCTCCCCATTACACTGGAGCTCATGTGCGACTCGACCACTGATCCATTCATTCCCTCAGGGGCTGTGAGCGCTGCTCTTTTTTGGAAGCCCCCAAGAGAAAGAATGAGGCTGTGGTCAGACGTCCCACCTGTCGCTGCATTTTAAAATGGGGATAAGTGTCCTGTCAGGGATAAAACTTCCCCATTCTTCCAATCAATAAGTGATCACCTATCCTGTGTAGCCCATGAATCTGTGACTTGTTTTAACCAAAGAAGCTCTTTCATGCAAACTACAGAAATTGTCCATCCTTGTTGTAGTCTGTGCAGAGTAGATGTGAGGAGCCGCCGGTCACTGCTCCACTATAACAGGGAGAGCCGAGAAGAGCGATCTGCATATTGCTGGAGGTGGGCCCCTAGAGTCAGTGTCCCCTGTGGGCCCCAGACACCCCAGTCTGACCCTGCTGACATCTGATTAAGGCCTAAGGCCCCGTTCACATGTCAGGTTTTAATCAGTGTTTTTTTTCTAATTTTCATCTGATTTTGGTCAGTGTCAGTTTTTCTCCTCAGTGGGGCATATTTTTTTATATGTAAAGTAAAAAGCTAAAGGTTTCCTCGCCTCGCTTGCCCGGCCTATAGACACTGGAAAACAAGCAGTACAGGCAACATGGTTGGTTCTGGCCATTTTTTCTGACAGACTCGTTGACTTCAATAGATGATCTTTATCTACAAATCGGATGAAAATCGGACCGGTCTCAGTTCTGATTTGCAGATCAATCGTCCACAATAAATAGAGCTGTAAACCTGTCCACGGTCTATAACGGAGCATATTCTACCTGCTAGAAGAATAACCAGACGTGAAAAGAGCCATGTGCTATTCTTACAGGGAAGGGGCCACGATTTTATGTTTTGTATTAATAATTATGTAATTATTTTTAATACAAAATTAAATGTACCACTTTATTAGTTTTTTATTTATTTTTACATTGGCCACTAGGGGCTGCCATTTTTATTTGGGGGGGTGTGTAAGAAGCGCTCTTACACACCTCATTTACGGCAGCCCTGGCCATAAGAGACAGTAGTCTGTCACCGACCCTTTCTCTAACATTAGAGGCCGCTCCTCCTGCCTCTAGCTGTGACCTGGGTACGCCCCCTTGGCTGTTCAGGTCGCAGCCGTGGGAGGAGATTGCAGCCATCTTTGTGGAGCCTGCAGTGTAAGCTGTACATTCCCCCTGTCGTCGCACGTACTGCTCAGTCAGAGCATGCCATGACAGGAACTGCCGGGGAGGAAATGCCTAGGAGTGGACGTCCCGAGTGAGTATCTGCAGCGGCGCCGTGCGGTGATCTCAGCCTCTCAGCTGTTATCACCGCCGACATCTTCAGGCAACACAGACACAGCGCTGCGTGGGAACGTGGAAGGTGAGTAGAAGCGTTTGTTTTGGTTTTTTTCCCTTCGCATTGAATATATGGGGGCATATACCCACCAGGATGGATGGAGGGGGGGCATATACCCACCAGGATGGATGGAGGGGGGGGCATATACCCACCAGGATGGATGGAGGGGGGGGCATATACCCACCAGGATGGAGGGGGGGGCATATACCCACCAGGATGGATGGAGGGGGGGGGGCATATACCCACCAGGATGGATGGAGGGGGGGGGCATATACCCACCAGGATGGATGGAGGGGGGGGGCATATACCCACCAGGATGGATGGAGGGGGGGGGCATATACCCACCAGGATGGATGGAGGGGGGGGGGCATATACCCACCAGGATGGATGGAGGGGGGGGGCATATACCCACCAGGATGGATGGAGGGGGGGGGCATATACCCACCAGGATGGATGGAGGGGGGGGGGCATATACCCACCAGGATGGATGGAGGGGGGGGGGCATATACCCACCAGGATGGATGGAGGGGGGGGGGCATATACCCACCAGGATGGATGGAGGGGGGGGGGCATATACCCACCAGGATGGATGGAGGGGGGGGGCATATACCCACCAGGATGGATGGAGGGGGGGGGCATATACCCACCAGGATGGATGGAGGGGGGGGGCATATACCCACCAGGATGGATGGAGGGGGGGGGGCATATACCCACCAGGATGGATGGAGGGGGGGGGGCATATACCCACCAGGATGGATGGAGGGGGGGGGCATATACCCACCAGGATGGATGGAGGGGGGGGGGCATATACCCACCAGGATGGATGGAGGGGGGGGGGCATATACCCACCAGGATGGATGGAGGGGGGGGGCATATACCCACCAGGATGGATGGATGGAGGGGGGCATATACTGACCGGGATGGATGGAGGGGCATTTACACCTAACCAGGATGGATGGATGAAGGGGCATATGCATTTACCCAGAATGGATGGATGGAGGGGCATATACATCTACCCAGGATGGATGGGGGTGTGTGACGCCTAGCTGCGCTTGGTATCACAGATCCTAGCAGGGTGTATTGATGGATTCCTCCACAAGAGGCCCCCATAACCATTCACACATCTCCACCTTCCACCTCAGACCATCAGAGGGAGCCCGTTAGGGATAGATATATAAGGGAAGGTGGAGCCAGGCAGCAGTTAGTCTAGACTGGAGTCAACAGAAAGCAAACCTGTTGAGAGAGTTCCTGCAGTGCAAAAGCCTGAGAGAGGTCAGTCTGCAGTGGAGCACGTTCTAGACTCAGTTGTAGCTCAGAGAGGTGAGCTTTAGGTGTGCCGGCGCCATAAGATCGGTGAAGCGCGGCAAGCTGCCGTTAGTGTGTATAGCCTAGTGAGGGCCCGAGTAGGCCGAAGGCGAGTGGAGAGTTAATACATAGGGGGCAGAGGAGCTTAACTAGCTCACCCCGAAGAAGCAGTTACCGGACATCGGGTCCGAAGCTTACCGGGATCTCCACGACCCAGTAAGATATAACCAGAATCCCTGGAGAACTACAAGTCCCAGTATCGCAAAAGTGCTGATACGTAATAGAGCCAGGAGACACATAGGCCCCTTAAGTCGGGAGCGTGTAATCCAAGAAAAGGCCTTACCACAAGGTCAGCCAGCGCAGGACAGAGACAAAGTTAGGCCTTGCTCCAGGAAGGTCAGAAACTTACTACGCAGAGGCAAGAAACAGGAGGCCCAAAACCCGCTCATTGGGGAGGATCCTGACGTGCACCCTTCACCCTACAGTGCTCTGGGACGTGCCTGAATTTCCATCAGTAAAAGGTACTGAAGTGACAATCGTGTCTGTCCCTGTTCTTGCTCTGACCCGGCTGGGTCTCTCCGTCCTGCTTTCCCCGTCCATACGCTGCCCTGAGGCCTAGCTCCACCTGTGGGAAGCTATACCATCGAGCTGCCTTATCACCGGCCTCAGTGGACTGCGCAGCGCTGGTGATCCTCACCAGAAACCACAGGTGGCGTCACAAACTCTTTTATAAACTTCACAACTCACCAACCCTTTTAAAGGAGCGACCCCAGGGTACGGGCCCGGGAGCCGACCACCGCGACATTCCTAAAGGCCCGGGTACCGAGTCATACCCATTCCCCTGGGCTAGTCAGGGGCATATAAACCTACCCAGCATGGATGGATGGAGGGGCATTTACACCAAACCAGGATGGATGGAGGGGCATTTACACCTACCCAGGATGGATGGATGAAGGGGCATATACACCTACGATGGAGGGGCATCTACACCTAACCAGGTAGGATGGAGGGGCATATACACCTACCAGAATAGACTACCCAGGATGGATGGATGGAGGGGCATCTACACCTAACCAGGATGGATGGAGGGGCATATACACCTACCCAGAATGGATGAAGATTGCTCCATAAGTATAATGGCCCCATAGATTGCTCCATGCTGTAATGGCCCTATAGATTGCTCCATAATGGCCCCATAGATTGCTCCATAAGTATAATGGCTCCACAGATTGCTCCATGCTGTATAATGGCCCCATAGATTGCTGCATGCTGTAATGGCCCTATAGATTGCTCCATAAGTATAATGGCCCCATAGATTGCTCGCTACTGTATAATGGCCCCATAGATTGCTCCATGCTGTAATGGCTCTATAGATTGCTCCATAAGGATAATGCCCCCATAGATTGCTCCATGCTGTATAATGGCCCCATAGATTGCTCCCTACTGTATAATGGCCCCATAGATTGCTCCCTACTGTATAATGGCCCCATAGATTGGTCCAGAAGTATAATGGCCCTATAGATTGCTCCATAAGTATAATGGCCCCATAGATTGCTCCACACGGTAATGGCCCCATAAATTGCTCCATGCTGTAATGGCCCCATAGATTGCTCCATGCTGTATAATGGCCCCATAGATTGCTCCATGCTGTATAATGGCCCCATAGATTGCTCCATGCTGTATAATGGCCCCATAGATTGCTCCATGCTGTATAATGGCCCCATAGATTGCTCCATGCTGTATAATGGCCCCATAGATTGCTCCATGCTGTATAATGGCCCCATAGATTGCTCCATAAGTATAATGGCCCCATAGATTGCTCCATGCTGTAATGGCCCCATAGATTGCTCCATGCTGCATAATGGCCAAATAGATTGCTCCATGCTGCATAATGGCTCCATAGATTGCTCCATGCTGCATAATGGCTCCATAGATTGCTCCATGCTGTATAATGGCCCCATAGATTGCTCCATGCTGTATAATGGCCCCATAGATTGCTCCATGCTGTATAATGGCCCCATAGATTGCTCCATGCTGTATAATGGCCCCATAGATTGCTCCATGCTGTAATGGTCCCATAGATTGCTCCATAAGTATAATGGCCCCATAGATTGCTCCATGCTGCATAATGGCTCCATACTGCATAATGGCTCCATACTGTATGATGGCCCCATAGATTGCTCCATAAGTATAATGGCCCCATAGATTGCTCCATAAGTATAATGGCCCCATAGATTGCTCCATAAGTATAATGGCCCTATAGATTGCTCCATAAGTATAATGGCCCTATAGATTGCTCCATTAGTATAATGGCCGCATAGATTGCTCCATGCTGTAATGGCCTCATAGATTGCGCCATGCTGTAATGGCCCTATAGATTGCTCCATAAGTATAATGGCCCAATAGATTGCTCCATGATGTAATGGCCCTATAGATTGCTCCATAAGTATAATGGCCCCATAGATTGCCCCATGCTGTATAATGGCCCCATAGATTGCCCCATGCTGTATAATGGCCCCATAGATTGTTCCATGCTGTATAATGGCCCCATAGATTGCTCCATGCTGTAATGGCCCTATAAATTGCTCCATGCTGCATAATGGCCCCATAGATTGCTCCATGCTGTATAATGGCCCCATAGATTGCTCCATGCTGTATAATGGCCCCATAGATTGCTCCATGCTGTATAATGGCCCCATAGATTGCTCCATACTGTATAATGGCCCCATAGATTGCTCCATACTGTATAATGACCCTATAGATTGCTCCATAAGTATAATGGCCCTATAGATTGCTCCATAAGTATAATGGCCCCATAGATTGAGCCATGCTGTAATGGCCCCATAGATTGCTCCATGCTGTATAATGGCCCCATAGATTGCTCCATGCTGTAATGGCCCTATAAATTGCTCCATGCTGCATAATGGCCCCATAGATTGCTCCATGCTGTATAATGGCCCCATAGATTGCTCCATGCTGTATAATGGCCCCATAGATTGCTCCATGCTGTATAATGGCCCCATAGATTGCTCCATACTGTATAATGGCCCCATAGATTGCTCCATACTGTATAATGGCCCCATAGATTGCTCCATACTGTATAATGACCCTATAGATTGCTCCATAAGTATAATGGCCCTATAGATTGCTCCATAAGTATAATGGCCCCATAGATTGAGCCATGCTGTAATGGCCCCATAGATTGCTCCATGCTGTATAATGACCCCATAGATTGCTCTATGCTGTAATGGCCCCATAGATTGCTCCATAAGTATAATGGCCCTATAGATTGCTCCATGCTCCATAATGGCTCCATAGATTGCTCCATACTGCATAATGGCTCCATAGATTGCTCCATACTGTATAATGTCCCTATAGATTGCTCCATAAGTATAATGGTCCTATAGATTGCTCCATGCTGTATAATGGCCCCATAGATTGCTCCATGCTGTATAATGGCCCCATAGATTGCCCCATGCTGTATAATGGTCCCATAGATTGCTGCATGCTGTAATGGCCCTATAGATTGCTCCATAAGGATAATGGCCCCATAGATTGCTCCATGCTGTATAATGGCCCCATAGATTGCTCGATGCTGTATAATGGCCCCATAGATTGCTCCATGCTGTAATGGCCCCATAGATTGCTCCATGCTGTATAATGGCCCCATTGATTGCCCCATGCTGTATAATGGTCCCATAGATTGCTCCCTACTGTATAATGGCCCCATAGATTGCTCCATAAGTATAATGGCCCCATAGATTGCTCCATGCTGTAATGGCCCCATAGATTGCTCCATGCTGTAATGGCCCCATAGATTGCTCCATGCTGTAATGGCCCCATAGATTGCTCCATGCTGTAATGGCCCCATAGATTGCTCCATGCTGTATAATGGCCCCATAGATTGCTCCATGCTGTATAATGGCCCCATAGATTGCTCCATGATGTAATGGCCCTATAGATTGCTCCATAAGTATAATGGCCCCATAGATTGCTCTATGCTGTATAATGGCCCCATAGATTGCCCAATGCTGTATAATGGCCCCATAGATTGCTCCATGCTGTAATGGCCCTATAGATTGCTCCATAAGTATAATGGCCCCATAGATTGCTCCATGCTGTAATGGCCCCATAGATTGCTCCATGCTGTATAATGGCCCCATAGATTGCTCCATGCTGTATAATGGCCCCATAGATTGCTCCATGCTGTATAATGGCCCCATAGATTGCTCCATGCTGTATAATGGCCCCATAGATTGCTCCATGCTGTATAATGGCCCCATAGATTGCTCCATGCTGTATAATGGCCCCATAGATTGCTCCATGATGTAATGGCCCTATAGATTGCTCCATAAGTATAATGGCCCCATAGATTGCTCCATGCTGTATAATGGCCCCATAGATTGCCCAATGCTGGGGCCATTATACAGCATTGGGCAATCTATGGGGCCATTATACAGCATGGGGCAATCAATGGGGCCATTATACAGCATGGAGCAATCTATAGGACCATTATACTTATGGAGCAATCTATAGGGACATTATACAGTATGGAGCAATCTATGGAGCCATTATGCAGTATGGAGCAATCTATGGAGCCATTATGGAGCATGGAGCAATCTATAGGGCCATTATACTTATGGAGCAATCTATGGGGCCATTACAGCATAGAGCAATCTATGGGGTCATTATACAGCATGGAGCAATCTATGGGGCCATTACAGCATGGCTCAATCGATGGGGCCATTATACATCGATTGTTCCATGCTGTATAATCGCCCCATAGATTGCTCCATAAGTATTATGGCCCCATAGATTGCTCCTTGCTGTAATGGCCCCATAGATTGCTCCATGCTGCATAATGGTTCCATAGATTGCTCCATACTGCATAATGGTTCCATAGATTGCTCCATACTGCTTAATGGTTCCATAGATTGCTCCATACTGTATAATGGCCCCATAGATTGCTCCATAAGTATAATGGCCCCATAGATTGCTCCATAAGTATAATGGCCCTATAGATTGCTCCATAAGTATAATGGCCCCATAGATTGCTCCATGGTGTATAATGGCCCCATAGATTGCTCCATAAGTATAATGGCCCTATAGATTGCTCCATAAGTATAATGGCCCCATAGATTGCTCCATGCTGTAATGGCCCTATAGATTGCTCCATAAGTATAATGGCCCCATAGATTGCTCTATGCTGCATAATGGCCCTATGGATTGCTCCATGCTGCTTAATGGCCCCATAGATTGCTCCATACAGCATAATGGCCCCATAGATTGCTCCATACAGCATAATGGCTCCATAGATTGCTCCATGCTGTATAATGGCCCTATAGATTGCTCCATGCTGCATAATGGCCCCATAGATTGCTCCATGCTATAATGGCCCTATAGGTTGCTCCATGCTATAATGGCCCTATAGATTGCTCCATAAGTATAATGGCCCCATAGATTGCTCCATGCTGTAATGGCCCTATAGATTGCTCCATAAGTATAATGGCCCCATAGATTGCTCCATGTTGTATAATGGCCCCATAGATTGCTCCATGCTGTAATGGCCCCATAGATTGCTCCATACTGTATAATGTCCCTATAGATTGCTCCATAAGTATAATGGCCCTATAGATTGCTCCATGCTGTATAATGGCCCCATAGATTGGCTCCATGCTGTAATGGTCCTATAGATTGCTCCATAAGTATAAAGGTCCCATAGATTGCCCCATGCTGTATAATGGCCCCATTGATTGCCCCATGCTGTATAATGGTCCCATAGATTGCTCCCTACTGTATAATGGCCCCATAGATTGCTCCATAAGTATAATGGCCCTATACATTGCTCCATAAGTATAATGGCCCCATGTAACGGGTCTGGAAGGCGGAACCTCTGAGCTACTATACAAGGGGGCAGCCCTTGTAAGGGAGCGGGTGGCAGTCTCTGGATGAACGGACAGGGAGATACGGCAAGTGATCAGGGCAGTCTCTGGGTAAAGGGTAGGTACGACCTGTGATGGCAGAGCCTCCGGGTAGGCTAGCAGGCAGATGGTAGATGTGTGCTCCCAGGTGAGCAAGCGAGAGTCTCTGGAATAACAGGTGGTCACGGCACGTGACGGCGGAACCTCCGGGCTGGCAAGCAGGCAGGTAACGTAGAAGCGCTCCCAGGTGAGCGGGCAAGAGTCTCTGAAGTAGCTGATGGTCACAGCACGTGACAACGGAGCCTTCGGGCTGGCAAGCAGGCAGGTAACGGAGAAGCGCTCCCAGGTGAGCGGACAAGAGTCTGAAGTAGCTGATGGTCACAGCACGTGACAACGGAGCCTCCGGGCTGGCAAGCAGGCAGGTAACGGAGAAGCGCTCCCAGGTGAGCGGGCAAGCTGGTCCATAGACAGACTGACCGGAGTTGTAAGGCAGACCGTCGGACCTCAGGAAAGTAGGCAGGTAGCTGATGTGCGCTCCCAGGTGAGCGGGCAGGCTGGTCCTTTAGACAGACTGACAGGAGTAGTAAGGCAGACCGTCGGACCTCAGACTGGCAGACAGGTAACAAGTATTCAGGCAGGAAACTGGCAGGAAACTGGCAGGTAACTGACAGGAAACTGGCAACGGGACCTGAGGGCTGAAGCACAGGTGAGACACAGGTGCAAACAACATTGCTCGGGCACCTCCATTTTGGAGGAGGTGCCTTATATATGATGAAGTCCTCCGGCCATTGGCCGGGGACTCCTTAGGACGGCGCGCGCGGCCCCTTTAAGAGGAGGGGGGAGCGCGCGCGCGCGCGCCCTAAGCACAGGGGCCGGGAAGGAGCGCGCGCTGAGAGCAGAGCGGGAGGAGGACGCCGGGAAGGAGCGCGTGCTGACAGCAGAGCGGGGAGAGGACGCCGGGCACGGAGCAGAGCGGTGAGGGGAGCAGCGTCCCTGCCTAGCAGAGGGCAGGGACGCCAGCGCTACAGTACCCCCCCCTTTAGGCCCCCCCTTTTTTAGGCCAGACAGAAATTTAGCTAGGATGAGAGGGGCATGGATGTTCTCCCGGGGCTCCCACGTTCTCTCCTCAGGACCAAACCCCTTCCAATCTACCAGAAAAAAGGTCTTTCCTCTTACCCTTTTGGTGGCAAGAATGTTCTCTACCTCAAACTCGTCCTCAGCAGAAACCGGAGCAGGAGGCGTACCTGTAGACTTGGAAAAAGAGTTAAGTACCACAGGTTTGAGGAGAGATACATGGAAGGAGTTAGGGATCCGTAAGTTGGCCGGGAGTTTCAATTTATAGGCCACCGGGTTGATCTGACTGATGACCTCCAGTGGGCCGATGAACCGAGGCCCTAACTTATAGGAAGGGATCTTGAGCCGGACATATTTGGACGAGAGCCAGACTTTATCCCCAGGACGGAATTGAGGAGGGTCCAGACGTTTTTTGTCAGCGTGTCTTTTCATACGCTCGGAAGACTGAAGGAGTGCGGATCGGGTACTCTCCCAAATGGAGGAAAATTTGCTAACGAGAGATTCCGCAGCCGGGTTGTCCACCGAGGTGGAGACAGGAAAAGGAATCCGAGGATGCTGACCAAAGACTACAAAAAACGGGGATTTGGAGGAGGATTCGCTCTCGTGATTATTGTAAGAGAACTCGGCCCATGGTAGGAGATCCACCCAGTCAGAATGGTGGGCATTAACGAAGTGCCCTAGGTAACTGGTCAGGTTCTGATTGATCCGCTCCACTTGACCATTGGACTGTGGGTGGTAAGCGGAAGAGAAGTCCAGGGAGACGTCTAGTAGTTTACAAGTGGCTCTCCAGAAGCGTGAGGTGAACTGTACCCCACGATCCGACACGATGTGGAGGGGCAGGCCATGAAAACGGAAGATGTGATGAATAAAGTCTCTAGCTAGCTCGGGTGCAGATGGGAGGCCTGGCAGGGGAACGAAATGAGCCATCTTGGAGAAGCGGTCAGCGACCACCCAAATGACCGTACAACCGGCAGAGAGTGGGAGGTCAGTTATGAAGTCCATTGCAATATGCTGCCAGGGGGCAGCAGGTACTGGGAGCGGAAGGAGGCGACCGGCTGGCAGATGTCTCGGAACCTTGTTGCGGGCGCAGGACACACAGGCAGAAACAAAGTCTATTACATCCTTGTGCAGGGTAGGCCACCAGTAGTGCCGGGAAATAAGCTGGAGGGTCTTCTTCTGACCAGTGTGGCCAGCCAGTTTAGACGAGTGACCCCAGTGAAGGATCTTCTCCCGATCAGGTACTGATACGAACGTCTTTCCGGGAGGAAGACGATTTAGACTCACGGGAGCCACCTGCATTACTCTGGCGGGATCGATGATGTGTTTCGGATCTTCCTCGAGATCAGATACCAGAAAGGATCGAGACAAGGCGTCCGCCTTGACGTTTTTGTCAGCCGGGCGAAAATGAAGGACAATCAAAACGAGCAAAAAACAAGGACCACCGGGCTTGGCGCGGGTTAAGTCTCTGGGCATGCTGGAGATAAGCCAAGTTCTTGTGGTCAGTGTAAATTATTACCGGGTGAAGAGCCCCCTCAAGCAGGTAACGCCACTCCTCCAATGCCAGTTTGATGGCCAATAACTCTCGATCTCCTATGGAATAATTGCGCTCTGAGGAGGAGAAGAGTTTAGAGAAGAAGCCGCAAGTTACCATCCTCCCGGAAGAAGATTTTTGAGTAAGTACCGCTCCGGCTCCAGAGGAGGAGGCGTCCACTTCCAGGAAGAACTGCTTGTTGCCGTCCGGGCGATGCAGCACCGGGGCGGAAGAGAAGGCCTGTTTTAAGGAAAGAAAGGCTTCTTCTGCTTCGGGCGGCCACTCTTTGGGATTAGTACCCTTACGGGTGAGCGCGGAAATTGGGGCAGTCTGGGAAGAGAAGTGTGGTATGAAGAGGCGGTAGTAGTTGGCGAAGCCCAAGAACCGCTGAATGGCCTTCAGCCCCTCCGGTCGAGGCCATTTCTCGATGGCAGACAGTTTCTCTGGATCCATTCGTAGGCCGGTCTGAGAAATAATGTAGCCCAAAAACGGAAGCGAGGTCTGCTCAAAGAGGCACTTCTCGTATTTAGCGAAGAGGTGATTCTGCCTGAGCCTGAGCAGGACCTGACGAACGTCCCTCCGGTGAGTCTGGAGATCCGGAGAGAAGACCAAGATGTCGTCCAGGTACACCACTACGCAGGAGTAGAGAAGGTCCCGGAAGATGTCATTGACCAACTCTTGAAAAACGGCAGGAGCGTTACAGAGACCAAAGGGCATTACCAGGTATTCATAGTGGTCGTCCCGGGTGTTGAATGCCGTCTTCCATTCATCCCCTTGACGGATACGAACCAGGTTGTACGCCCCACGGAGGTCTAGTTTGGTGAAGATTCTAGCCCCCCTCAGACGATCAAATAATTCTGGAATGAGCGGAAGGGGGTACTTATTCTTCACCGTGATCTGGTTTAGGCCTCTATAGTCTATACAGGGACGGAGAGAGCCGTCCTTCTTTTTAACGAAAAAGAAGCCTGCTCCCGCCGGGGAGGTAGATTTCCGGATGAATCCCCTGGCCAGATTCTCCTCAATATATTCGGACATCGACCGGGTCTCAGCAGCGGATAAAGGATAAATACGCCCACGGGGAGGAGTAGTACCGGGTAACAGGTCGATGGGACAGTCGTATGGTCTATGAGGGGGTAATGTCTCTGCCTCCTTTTTATTAAAGACATCAGCATAAGACCAATAAGGAATTGAAAGTCCAGGTAGATTAGCTGGGGTAGGAGAGGGACGGACGGGATGGACGGGAACCAGGCAGGTCTTATGACAGTCTTGTCCCCAGCGAAGGACTTCTCCGGTTTGCCAGTCAAGCACGGGTGCATGTCTCTGGAGCCAAGGCAGACCTAGCAAGAGGGCGTGAGAGAGTCCAGGCAGAACATGAAAGGAGATACTCTCAGAATGCAGCATTCCCACCTGCAGAGTAATGGATTCGGTGATGAGTTGGATGGGGCGTGGTAAGAGCCCCCCATCCACGGCAGCCACAGACAAGGGTACAGCCAGAGGTTTGGTGGGGATGCGGTATTTCTCTACCAGGGACTGTGAAATAAGATTCCCGGCTGCTCCAGAGTCCAGTTGGGCTAGTTCGAAATAACGGTTCTCCCCGTAGACGATTGAAACTGACAACAGCAGGGATGGAGAGGATTTATTCTTGTCTAGGTGGACCTCTCTGAGCGAACCTAGACACAGGCGTTTCCCGACCTTTCCGGGCAGGCACGGATCTGGTGCTCCTTACTGCCACAGTAGAAGCAGGTCCCCTCGGCACGGCGTAAGTCCTGACGGGTCTTGACCATCTTGGTCTGGTCGACCTGCATAGGCTCAGGAGGGTGGACCTGGTTAGAGACAGAAGGAGTGACGGGTTTCTGAAAAGTAGGAGCTAGACGTGGTAACCTCCTCTCACGGGTGACCTCTCTGGCACGCTCCTGGAACCGTAGGTCAATCCGGGTGGCAAGAGTTATTAAGTCATCGAGAGTGGTAGGAGTGTCCCGACCGGCAAGTTCATCTTTAATACGGCCGGACAGACCCTCCCAGAAGACGGAAACCAGAGCGTCGTTATCCCAGGTCAGCTCCGAGGCAAGGGTACGGAACCGTATGGCATATTGGCCCACGGTGAGACTCCCCTGACGGAGGCGTAGCAACGATGATGCAGATGAGGTCTTCCGTCCGGGTTCGTCGAAAACTTTCCGGAAAGCCGTGAGAAAAGCCGGCAAGTTGGACACCAGGGGGTCTCCTCTCTCCCATAGAGGATTTAGCCAGGCCAGGGCCTCCCCGGTGAGATGGGACATGATGAAGGCAATTTTGGCCCGGTCGGAGTTAAACTGGTAGGACAAAAGTTCAAAATGCAGGGTGCACTGATTTAAGAAGCCCCGAGCCTGGACGGAGTCGCCTCCGAAGCGAGGAGGTGCAGAAAGCCGGGGTCCGGGGTAGGATACCATGGTATTAGTGGGCAGCGGAGCTGCCGGATTGCATGATATGGCACTGGCGGAGGTTGTTGGTGGATCAGACAGAGTGTTCAGGCGAGTATTAACATTCCGCAGGTGACCCAGGATGGCCTCCTGTTGGGACCTCTGACGGGACAGTTCAAGACAGAGGTCCGAGAGCGAGGGAGCTTGGGTGCCACCGGGTTCCATGGCCCGAGCAAACTGTAACGGGTCTGGGAGGCGGAACCTCTGAGCTACTATACAAGGGGGCAGCCCTTGTAAGGGAGCGGGTGGCAGTCTCTGGATGAACGGACAGGGAGATACGGCAAGTGATCAGGGCAGTCTCTGGGTAAAGGGTAGGTACGACCTGTGATGGCAGAGCCTCCGGGTAGGCTAGCAGGCAGATGGTAGATGTGTGCTCCCAGGTGAGCAAGCGAGAGTCTCTGGAATAACAGGTGGTCACGGCACGTGACGGCGGAACCTCCGGGCTGGCAAGCAGGCAGGTAACGGAGAAGCGCTCCCAGGTGAGCGGGCAAGAGTCTCTGAAGTAGCTGATGGTCACAGCACGTGACAACGGAGCCTTCGGGCTGGCAAGCAGGCAGGTAACGGAGAAGCGCTCCCAGGTGAGCGGGCAAGCTGGTCCATAGACAGACTGACCGGAGTTGTAAGGCAGACCGTCGGACCTCAGGAAAGTAGGCAGGTAGCTGATGTGCGCTCCCAGGTGAGCGGGCAGGCTGGTCCTTTAGACAGACTGACAGGAGTAGTAAGGCAGACCGTCGGACCTCAGACTGGCAGACAGGTAACAAGTATTCAGGCAGGAATCAGGCAGGAATCAGGCAGGAATCAGGCAGGAATCAGGCAGGAATCAGGCAGGAAACTGGCAGGTAACTGACAGGAAACTGGCAACGGGACCTGAGGGCTGAAGCACAGGTGAGACACAGGTGCAAACAACATTGCTCGGGCACCTCCATTTTGGAGGAGGTGCCTTATATATGATGAAGTCCTCCGGCCATTGGCCGGGGACTCCTTAGGACGGCGCGCGCGGCCCCTTTAAGAGGAGGGGGGAGCGCGCGCGCGCGCCCTAAGCACAGGGGCCGGGAAGGAGCGCGCGCTGAGAGCAGAGCGGGAGGAGGACGCCGGGAAGGAGCGCGCGCTGACAGCAGAGCGGGGAGAGGACGCCGGGCACGGAGCAGAGCGGTGAGGGGAGCAGCGTCCCTGCCTAGCAGAGGGCAGGGACGCCAGCGCTACACCCCATAGATTGCTCCATGCTGTAATGGCCCCATAGATTGCTCCATGCTGTAATGGCCCCATAGATTGCTCCATGCTGTAATGGCCCCATAGATTGCTCCATGCTGTAATGGCCCCATAGATTGCTCCATGCTGTATAATGGCCCCATAGATTGCTCCATGCTGTATAATGGCCCCATAGATTGCTCCATGCTGTATAATGGCCCCATAGATTGCTCCATGCTGTATAATGGCCCCATAGATTGCTCCATGCTGTATAATGGCCCCATAGATTGCTCCATGCTGTATAATGGCCCCATAGATTGCTCCATGCTGTATAATGGCCCCATAGATTGCTCCATGCTGTATAATGGCCCCATAGATTGCTCCATGCTGTATAATGGCCCCATAGATTGCTCCATGCTGTATAATGGCCCCATAGATTGCTCCATGCTCTATAATGGCCCCATAGATTGCTCCATGCTCTATAATGGCCCCATAGATTGCTCCATGCTATAATGGCCCTATAGATTGCTCCATACTGTATAATGGCCCCATAGATTGCTCCATACTGTATAATGGCCCCATAGATTGCTCCATAAGTATAATGGCCCTATAGATTGCTCCATAAGTAGAATGGCCCCATCGATTGTTCCATGCTGTAATGGCCCCATAGATTGCTCCATGCTGTATAATGGCCCCATAGATTGCTCCATGCTGTATAATGGCCCCATAGATTGCTCCATGCTGTATAATGGCCCCATAGATTGCTCCATGCTGTATAATGGCCCCATAGATTGCTCCATGCTGTATAATGGCCCCATAGATTGCTCCATGCTGTATAATGGCCCCATAGATTGCTCCATGCTGTATAATGGCCCCATAGATTGCTCCATGCTCTATAATGGCCCCATAGATTGCTCCATGCTCTATAATGGCCCCATAGATTGCTCCATGCTATAATGGCCCTATAGATTGCTCCATACTGTATAATGGCCCCATAGATTGCTCCATACTGTATAATGGCCCCATAGATTGCTCCATAAGTATAATGGCCCTATAGATTGCTCCATAAGTAGAATGGCCCCATCGATTGTTCCATGCTGTAATGGCCCCATAGATTGCTCCATAAGTAGAATGGCCCCATAGATTGCTCCATGCTGGAATGGCCCCATAGATTGCTCCATGCTGGAATGGCCCCATAAATTGCTCCATGCTGCGTAATGGCCCCATAGATTGCTCCATGCTGCGTAATGGCCCCATAGATTGCTCCATGCTGTAGAATGGCCCCATAGATTGCTCCATGCTGTAGAATGGCCCCATAGATTGCTCCATGCTGTCGAATGGCCCCATAGATTGCTCCATGCTGTAGAATGGCCCCATAGATTGCTCCATGCTGTAGAATGGCCCCATAGATTGCTCCATGCTGTAGAATGGCCCCATAGATTGCTCCATGCTGTAGAATGGCCCCATAGATTGCTCCATGCTGTAGAATGGCCCCATAGATTGCTCCATGCTGTAGAATGGCCCCATAGATTGCATTATACTTATGGATTGCTAGATAAGACAGAGGGAGCACGGTAGTGACGACAGACTCCGAAGACGCTGAAGACACATGAGTTGCTGGGAACGGGAGAGGTAAGTATTTGAGGAGGGGGCCCCGATGCCAGCGCGCAGGGTAGGACTGGCCTGGTGTGATAGCTGGAAAAATTCCCGGTGGGCCCCGATGAGAGAGTGAGAGAATTGGTAGCGGGGGCTCTTAAAAAGTGCGGGCCCTTTAAAAGTGCAGCCGAAGGAAATGTAGCGTCGCGTGCGGCGCTCATACTATTCAGTGGTGACAGCGGGTGACGCGCATAGTCACATGACTGAGGACGTGTTCTTGGTGGGCGGTGACACGCACCGCGCTCTGCTTTGCCGCTGGTGGCTGGCAGTGGTGTGTTGTCAGGTGACACGCTGACGTCGGATGGGGACATGGGGCTGAAGGGGGGGCTGGCTGGACCCATGGGGACATGGGGCTGAAGGGGAGGGGGCTGGCTGGGCCCATGGGAACATGGATGGGGACATGGGGCTGAAGGGGGGGCTGGCTAGACCCATGGGGACATGGGGCTGAAGGGGGGGGGCTGGCTGGACCCATGGGGCTGGCTGGCTGGACCCATGGGGACATGGATGGGGACATGGGGCTGAAGTGGTGGCTGGCTGGACCCATGGGGACATGGATGGGGACATGGGGCTGAAGGGGGGGCTGGCTGGACCCATGGGGACATGGGGCTGAAGGGGGGGCTGGCTGGACGCATGGGGGACATATGGATGGAGGCACGGGGCTGAAGGGGGGGCTGGCTGGACCCATGGAGACATGGATGGGGACATGGGGCTGAAGGGGGGGCTGGCTGGACCCATGGAGACATGGATGGAGGCACGGGGCTGAAGGGGGGGCTGGCTGGACACATGGATGGAGGCATGGGGCTGAAAGGGGGGGCTGGTTGGACGCATGTCTATATGGATGGAGGCACGGGGCTGAAGGGGGGGGGGGGAGCTGGATGGACGCATAAGTGGACACATGGTGGTGAAGGGGGCCAAGTTGGGGACCTGGATGGACACATGGAGGTGAAGGGGGGCAAGCTGGACACATTGAGACCTGGATGGACACATATAGGTGAAGGGCAGCAAGCTGGACACATGGGGACCTGGATGGACACATGGAGGTGAAGGGCGGCAAGCTGGACACATGGGGTCCTGGATAGATATATGGGGTGGGGTGGGATGCATATATGAGTGGGACAGGATGGATATATGAAGGGGGGCAGGCTGGACACATGGAGGCCCGGATGGATATATGGGAGGGGCAGGCTGGACACATGGAGACCAGAATGGATATATGGGGGGGGGTCAGGGGCCACGCTGGACAAGGGACTTTATTACTGTTTAGGGGCCAGATTGAGGAACTTTATTAGTTTATGATGGCGAGTGGGGAACATTATTACTTTAGAGTCCAATTAGGGACATTATTACTTCTGTAATATAATTTTATTTTTAGGAAACTGTTTTCCGTAAGAGGGGACAAAAGGGGGGTCCTGTTACTGTGCAGGGCGCCACTATGTCGCTTTATTTCTTCAACTGGTGTAGTGTAGAAGCCTGGGGAAAAGTGGGAATGTGCTCTAAAAGAGATCAGTTATTGATAACTGTGTGTTATTTTCTGCAGAGATGATTCCTGGCTGGAAGAAGTGATGGTGGACTGTGCCAGATGAGGAAAAGCGAAGATGAAGAACTTCACCTAGAGACATCACTGGTGAGTCAGTGTATTACTGTACACTTACACTATATAGTATATACAGAGCTCCTGTGTATAATGTCACCGGTGATCACTGTATTACATGTACACTGACACTATATACAGAGATCCTGTTTATAATGTCACTGGGGATCACTGTATTACCTGTACACTGACACTATATACAGAGCTCATATGTATAGTGACAGTGTTGTTAGTATTGTGGTTTGTATTCCTGATCAGTATTGTATTATTTGGTCACTATGTGGTGGTAATATGTGGTCTGGTCATGGTGTGGTGATATTTGTCCCTTTTGTATGTGATATTATTGGTGTTGTTATAGTGGATTATGTTGTGTATGGCGGTCATTTGTTCTCGCTGAGATTAACTAGGAAAAGATTTTTTTCCATGAGGCCACGGCTTCACTATCCGTATTTGGTCAGTATTTTTTCTCAGTAGTGGGAGCCAAAATCAGGAGTGGGTGATAAATACAGAATTGGTGACTTGTTTCTATTCTACCTTTTCTCTGATTGTTCCTCACCTGGTTTTGGCTCCCACTCCTGAAAAAAAATACTGACCGAATACTGATAGTGGGGCTGTGGCCTTAGAGATGAAATACTTGGAGCAGAGCGTCAGAGATGCACTCACAGGGGTTCTCCGGGGAGAACAAGTAATCCCCTCTCCACAGGATAAGTGATAACTTATTGATTGGTGGGGGTCTGACTACTGGGACCTGCAGCGATCGGCAGACTGTGGAGCTTTTCTCCCCATTACACTGGAGCTCATGTGCGACTCGACCACTGATCCATTCATTCCCTCAGGGGCTGTGAGCGCTGCTCTTTTTTGGAAGCCCCCAAGAGAAAGAATGAGGCTGTGGTCAGACGTCCCACCTGTCGCTGCATTTTAAAATGGGGATAAGTGTCCTGTCAGGGATAAAACTTCCCCATTCTTCCAATCAATAAGTGATCACCTATCCTGTGTAGCCCATGAATCTGTGACTTGTTTTAACCAAAGAAGCTCTTTCATGCAAACTACAGAAATTGTCCATCCCTGTTGTAGTCTGTGCAGAGTAGATGTGAGGAGCCGCCGGTCACTGCTCCACTATAACAGGGAGAGCAGAGAAGAGAGATCTGCATATTGCTGGAGGTGGCCCCTAGAGTCAGCGTCCCCTGTGGGCCCCAGACACCCCAGTCCGACCCTGCTGACATCTGATTAAGGCCCCGTTCACATGTCAGGTTTTAATCAGTGTTTTTTTTCTAATTTTCATCTGATTTTGGTCAGTGTCAGTTTTTCTCCTCAGTGGGGCATATTTTTTTATATGTAAAGTAAAAAGCTAAAGGTTTCCTCGCCTCGCTTGCCCGGCCTATAGACACTGGAAAACAAGCAGTACAGGCAACATGGTTGGTTCTGGCCATTTTTCTGACAGACTCGTTGACTTCAATAGATGATCTTTATCTACAAATCGGATGAAAATCGGACCGGTCTCAGTTCTGATTTGCAGATCAATCGTCCACAATAAATAGAGCTGTAAACCTGTCCACGGTCTATAACGGAGCATATTCTACCTGCTAGAAGAATAACCAGACGTGAAAAGAGCCATGTGCTATTCTTACAGGGAAGGGGCCACGATTTTATGTTTTGTATTAAGAATTATGTAATCAATTATTTTTAATACAAAATTAAATGTACCACTTTATTAGTTTTTTATTTATTTTTACATTGGCCACTAGGGGCTGCCATTTTTATTTGGGGGGTGTGTAAGAAGCGCTCTTACACACCTCATTTACGGCAGCCCTGGCCATAAGAGACAGTAGTCTGTCACCGACCCTTTCTCTAACATTAGAGGCCGCTCCTCCTGCCTCTAGCTGTGACCTGGGCACGCCCCCTTGGCTGTTCAGGTCGCAGCCGTGGGAGGAGATTGCAGCCATCTTTGTGGAGCCTGCAGTGTAAGCTGTACATTCCCCCTGTCGTCGCACGCACTGCTCAGTCAGAGCATGCCATGACAGGAACTGCCGGGGAGGAAATGCCTAGGAGTGGACGTCCCGAGTGAGTATCTGCAGCGGCGCCGTGCGGTGATCTCAGCCTCTCAGCTGTTCTCACCGCCGACATCTTCAGGCAACACAGACACAGCGCTGCGTGGGAACGTGGAAGGTGAGTAGAAGCGTTTGTTTTGGTTTTTTTCCCTTCGCATTGAATATATGGGGGCATATACCCACCAGGATGGAGGGGGGGGGCATATACCCACCAGGATGGATGGAGGGGGGGGGCATATACCCACCAGGATGGATGGAGGAGGGGGGGGGCATATACCCACCAGGATGGATGGAGGGGGGGGGGGGCATATACCCACCAGGATGGATGGAGGGGGGGGGGCATATACCCACCAGGATGGATGGAGGGGGGGGGGGGGCATATACCCACCAGGATGGATGGAGGGGGGGGGCATATACCCACCAGGATGGATGGAGGGGGGGGCATATACCCACCAGGATGGATGGAGGGGGGGGGCATATACTGACCGGGATGGATGGAGGGGCATTTACACCTAACCAGGATGGATGGATGGATGGATGAAGGGGCATATGCATTTACCCAGAATGGATGGATGGAGGGGCATATACATCTACCCAGGATGGATGGGGGTGTGTGACGCCTAGCTGCGCTTGGTATCACAGATCCTAGCAGGGTGTATTGATGGATTCCTCCACAAGAGGCCCCCATAACCATTCACACATCTCCACCTTCCACCTCAGACCATCAGAGGGAGCCCGTTAGGGATAGATATATAAGGGAAGGTGGAGCCAGGCAGCAGTTAGTCTAGACTGGAGTCAACAGAAAGCAAACCTGTTGAGAGAGTTCCTGCAGTGCAAAAGCCTGAGAGAGGTCAGTCTGCAGTGGAGCACGTTCTAGACTCAGTTGTAGCTCAGAGAGGTGAGCTTTAGGTGTGCCGGCGCCATAAGATCGGTGAAGCGCGGCAAGCTGCCGTTAGTGTGTATAGCCTAGTGAGGGCCCGAGTAGGCCGAAGGCGAGTGGAGAGTTAATACATAGGGGGCAGAGGAGCTTAACTAGCTCACCCCAAAGAAGCAGTTACCGGACATCGGGTCCGAAGCTTACCGGGATCTCCACGACCCAGTAAGATATAACCAGAATCCCTGGAGAACTACAAGTCCCAGTATCGCAAAAGTGCTGATACGTAATAGAGCCAGGAGACACACAGGCCCCTTAAGTCGGGAGCGTGTAATCCAAGAAAAGGCCCTACCACAAGGTCAGCCAGCGCAGGACAGAGACAAAGTTAGGCCTTGCTCCAGGAAGGTCAGAAACTTACTACGCAGAGGCAAGAAACAGGAGGCCCAAAACCCGCTCATTGGGGAGGATCCTGACGTGCACCCTTCACCCTACAGTGCTCTGGGACGTGCCTGAATTTCCATCAGTAAAAGGTACTGAAGTGACAATCGTGTCTGTCCCTGTTCTTGCTCTGACCCGGCTGGGTCTCTCCGTCCTGCTTTCCCCGTCCATACGCTGCCCTGAGGCCTAGCTCCACCTGTGGGAAGCTATACCATCGAGCTGCCTTATCACCGGCCTCAGTGGACTGCGCAGCGCTGGTGATCCTCACCAGAAACCACAGATGGCGTCACAAACTCTTTTATAAACTTCACAACTCACCAACCCTTTTAATGGAGCGACCCCAGGGTACGGGCCCGGGAGCCGACCACCGCGACATTCCTAAAGGCCCGGGTACCGAGTCATACCCATTCCCCTGGGCTAGTCAGGGGCATATAAACCTACCCAGCATGGATGGATGGAGGGGCATTTACACCTACCCAGGATGGATGGATGGAGGGGCATTTACACCTACCCAGGATGGATGGATGAAGGGGCATATACACCTACCCAGGATGGATGGATGGAGGGGGCATCTACACCTAACCAGATTGGATGGAGGGGCATATACACCTACCAGAATAGACTACCCAGGATGGATGGCTGGATGGAGGGGCATCTACACCTAACCAGGATGGATGAATGGAGGGGGCATCTACACCTAACCAGGTTGGATGGAGGGGCATATACACCTACCAGAATAGACTACCCAGGATGGATGGAGGGGCATCTACACCTACCCAGAATGGATGAAGGGGCATATACACCTACCCAGGATGGCTGGAGGGGCATATACAGCTACCCAGGATGGATGGATGGAGGGGCCGATACACCTACCCAGGATGGATGGAGGGGCCGATACACCTACCCAGGATGGATGGAGGGGCATATACACCTACCCAGGATGGATGGAGGGGCATATACACCTACCCAGGATGGAAGGGCATATACACCTACCCAGGATGGATGGATGGAGGGGCATATACACCTACCCAGGATGGATGGAGGGGCAAATACTCCTACACTGGATGGATGGAGGGGGCATATGCACCTACCCAGGATGGATGGATGGCTGGAGGGGCATATACACCTACCCAGGATGGCTGGAGGGGCATATACAGCTACCCAGGATGGATGGAGGGGCATCTACACCTACCCAGGATGGATTGATGGATGGAGGGGCATCTACACCTACCCAGAGTGGAGGGGCATTTACACCTACCCAGGATGGATGGATGGAGGGGCATTTACACCTACCCAGGATGGATGGATGGATGAAGGGGCATATTCACCTACCCAGGATGGATGGATGGATGGAGGGGCATCTACACCTAACCAGGATGGATGAATGGAGGGGGCATCTACACCTAACCAGGTTGGATGGAGGGGCATATACACCTACCAGAATAGACTACCCAGGATGGATGGAGGGGCATCTACACCTACCCAGAATGGATGAAGGGGCATATACACCTACCCAGGATGGATGGATGGATGGGCATATACACC
Source organism: Phyllobates terribilis (assembly GCF_046119375.1). Lineage (NCBI taxonomy): Eukaryota > Metazoa > Chordata > Amphibia > Anura > Dendrobatidae > Phyllobates > Phyllobates terribilis. The sequence continues at coordinate 4,360,826 of NW_027362894.1, forward strand.
TACCCAGGATGGATGGATGGATGGGCATATACACCTACCCAGGATGGATGGATGGGCATATACACCTACCCAGGATGGATGGAGGGGCAAATACTCCTACACTGGATGGATGGAGGGGCATATAGACCTACCCAGGATGGATGGAGGGGCATATACACCTACCCAGGATGGATGGATGGAAGAATGGATGGAGGGGTATTCGCATCTACCATGGATGGATGGAGGGGCATCTACACCTACCCAGGATGGATTGATGGATGGAGGTGCATCTACACCAACCCAGAGTGGATGGATGGAGGGGCATATACACCTACCAGAATAGACTGCTCAGGATGGATGGATGGAGGTGCATATACACCTACCCAGGATGGATGGATGGAGAGGTATCTACACCTACCCAGGATGGATGGAATGAGGGGCATATACACCTACCCAGAATGGATGGATGGAGGGGCATCTAACCCTACCCATGATGGATGGATGGAGGGGCATCTACACTTACTCAGGATGAATGGATGGATGGAAGGGCATCTACACCTACCCAGGATGTATGGATGGATGGAGGGGCATATACACCTACCCAGAGTGGACGGATGGAGGGTCATCTACCCCTACCCACGATGGATGGATGGAGGGGCATCTACACTTACTCAGGATGAATGGATGGATGGAAGGGCATCTACACCTACCCAGGATGGGTGGATGGATGGGCATCTAGACCTACCCAGGATGTATGGATGGATGGAGGGGCATATACACCTACCCAGAGTGGATGGATGGAGGGGCATATACACCTACCAGGATGGATGGATGGGCATATACACCTACTCAGGATGGATGGATGGAGGGGCATATACACCTACTCAGGATGGATGGATGGAGGGGCATATACAGCTACCCAGGATGGATGGAGAGGCCGATACACCTACCCAGGATGGATGGAAGGGCATATTCACCTACCCAGGATGGATGGATGGAGGGGCATATACACCTACCGAGAATGGATAGATGGAGGGGCATATACACCTACCAGAATAGACTGCGCAGGATGGATGGATGGAAGGATGGATGGAGTGGTATCTACACCTACTATGGATGGATGGAGGGGCATCTACACCTACCCAGGATGGATTGATGGATGGAGGGGCATCTACACCTACCGAGAATGGATGGATGGAGGGGCATATACACCTACCCAGGATGGATGGATAGAGGGGCATATACACCTACCAGAATAGACTGCGCAGGATGGATGGATGGAGGGGCATCTACGCCTACCCAGAATGGATGGATGGATGAAGGGTCATATACACTCACCCAGGATGGATGGATGGAGGGGGAAATACACCTACTCAGGATGGATGGAGGGGCATATACACCTACCCAGGATGGATGGAGGGGCAAATACTCCTACCCATGATGGATGGATGGATGGAGGGGCATATACACCTACCAGAATAGACTACCCAGGATGGATGGAGGTGCATCTACGCAAACCCAGAATGGATGGATGAAGGGGCATATACACCTACCCAGATTGGATGGATGGATGGATGGATGGATGGATGGATGGAGGTGCATATACACCTACCCAGGATGGATGGATGGAAAGGTATCTACGCCTACCCAGGATGGATGGATGGAGGGGCATATACACCTACCCAGAATGGATGGATGGAGGGGCATATACACCTACCCAGAATGGATGGATGGAGGGGCATCTACCCCTACCCAGGATGGATGGATGGAGGGGCATCTACAATTACCCAGGATGAATGGATGGATGGAAGGGCATCTACACCTACCCAGGATGGGTGGATGGATGGAGGGGCATCTAGACCTACCCAGGATGGATGGAGGGGCATCTAGACCTACCCAGGATGTATGTATGGATGGATGGAGGGGCATCTACACCTACCCAGGATGGATGGATGGATGGAGGGGCATCTACACCTACCCAGGATGGATGGATGGATGGAGGGGCATCTACACCTACCCAGGATGAATAGATGGAGGGGCATCTACGCCTACCCAGAATGGATGGATGGAGGGGCATATACACCTACCCAGGATGGATGGATGGGCATATACACCTACTCAGGATGGATAGATGGAGGGGCATATACACCTACTCTGGATGGATGGATGGAGGGGCATATACACCTACCCAGGATGGATGGAAGGGCATATTCACCTACCCAGGATGGATGGATGGAGGGGCATATACACCTACCCACTATGGATGGAGGGGCAAATACTCCTACCCAGGATGAATGGAGGGGCATATACACCTACCCAGGATGCATGGAGGGGCATATACACCTACCCAGAATGGATGGATGGAGTGGTATCTACACCTACTATGGATGGATGGAGGGGCATCTACACCTACCCAGGATGGATTGATGGATGGAGGGGCATCTACACCTACCGAGAATGGACGAATGGAGGGGCATCTACACCTACCGAGAATGGATGGATGGAGGGGCATATACACCTACCCAGGATGGATGGATAGAGGGGCATATACACCTACCAGAATAGACTGCGCAGGATGGATGGATGGATGGAGGGGCATCTACGCCTACCCAGAATGGATGGATGGATGAAGGGTCATATACACCTACCCAGGATGGATGGAGGGGCATATACACCTACCCAGGATGGATGGAGGTGCAAATACTCCTACCCAGGATGGATGGATGGATGGAGGGGCATATACACCTACCAGAATAGACTACCCAGGATGGATGGAGGTGCATCTACGCAAACCCAGAATGGATGGATGAAGGGGCATATACACCTACCCAGATTGGATGCATGGATGGATGGATGGATGGATGGATGGATGGAGGTGCATATACACCTACCCAGGATGGATGGATGGAGGTGCATATACACCTACCCAGGATGGATGGATGGAGGGGCATATACACCTACCCAGAATGGATGGATGGAGGGGCATATACACCTACCCAGGATGGATGGATGGAGGGGCATCTACCCCTACCCAGGATGGATGGATGGAGGGGCATCTACACTTGCCCCTCCATCCATCCATTCATCCTGGGTAAGTGTAGATGCCCCTCCATCCATCCATCCTGGGTAGGTGTAGATGCCCCTCCATCCATCCATTCATCCTGGGTATCTACACCTACCCAGGATGGGTGGATGGATGGAGGGGCATCTACACCTACCCAGGATGTATGGATGGATGGAGGGGCATCTACACCTACCCAGGATGTATGGATGGATGGAGGGGCATCTACACCTACCCAGGATGTATGGATGGATGGAGGGGCATCTACACCTTATCCGGGATGGATGGATGGAGGGGCATCTACACCTACCCAGGATGAATGGATGGAGGGTCATCTACGCCTACCCAGAATGGATGGATGGAGGGCATATACCCCTACCCAGGATGGATTGATGGATGGAGGGGCATCTACACCTACCCAGAATGGATGGATGGAGGGGCATCTACGCCTACCCAGAATGGATGGAGGGGCATATACAGCTACCCAGAATGGATGAATGGAGGGGCATATACACCTACCCAGAATGGATGGATGGAGGGGCATCTACGACTACCCAGAATGGATGGATGGAGGGGCATCTACGACTACCCAGAATGGATGGATGGAGGGGCATCTACGCCTACCCAGAATGAATGGATGGAGGGGCATATACACCTACCCAGAATGGATGAATGGAGGGGCATATACACCTACCCAGAATGGATGAATGGAGGGGCATATACACCTACCCAGAATGGATGAATGGAGGGGCATATACACCTACCCAGAATGGATGGATGGAGGGGCATATACACCTACCCAGAATGGATGGATGGAGGGGCATCTACACCTACCCAGGATGGATGGAGGGGCATCTACACCTACCCAGGATGGATGGATGGAGGGGCATCTACTCCTACCCAAGATGGATGGATGGCGCGGCATATACACCTACCAAGGATGGATGGAGAAGCATATACACCTACCCAGGATGGATGGATGGCGGGGCATATACACCTACCCAGGATGGATGGATGGGGACGCATGGATTCCACTCAGTATCAGCAGATTCTTGACAATAATATTCAAGAATCAGTGATAAAGTTGAAGTTACGCAGGGGATGGATCTTTCAGCAAGACAATGATCCAAAACACTGCTCCAAATCTACTCAGGCATTCATGCAGAGGAACAATTACAATGTTCTGGAATGGCCATCCCAGTCCCCAGACCTGAATATCATTGAACATCTGTGGGATCATTTGAAGAGGGCTGTCCATGCTCGGCGACCATCAAACTTAACTGAACTGGAATTGTTTTGTAAAGAGGAATGGTCAAAAATACCTTCATCCAGGATCCAGGAACTCATTAAAAGCTACAGGAAGCAACTAGAGGCTGTTATTTTTGCAAAAGGAGGATCTACTAAATATTAATGTCACTTTTCTGGTGAGGTGCCCATACTTATGCACCTGTCAAATTTTGTTTGAATGCAGATTGCACATTTTCTGTTAGTACAATAAACCTCATTTCAAGGCAGAAACATTACTGTGTCCAACAGTTATAACATATATCAAACTGAAATAGCTGTTGCAAAAACACCAATTTTTATAAAACATTAAGCTTAAGATTAATAGGGGTGCCCAAACTTTTTCATATAACTGTATGTTCTAATTATTTTTTTAATATGAACTATTGACACAATAGTCAATGAATGTGACCTTTTTTCAGTCTCTATAACTATATAATGGAATCTTACTTATGGGCTATCTACTTTGTTTTAGGTTTTAAGCGCCACTTCTCTGACCGGACTTCTGGAAAAACTTCAGGACAGCAATGTGCTTCTGGATAAAATCATGAAAGGGCTGAATGCCTATCTGGAGAAGAAGAGGCTTTTTTCCCACGGTATAGTCCTTTCACTTGTTGCAATGATTCTATATACTACTTAAAGAAATTTTTTTTTTTCTTATTTAAACGCATTGAAATCATTTTTGTAATTGGATTTCATTAATAATTTTGCACTGTTTGCCTTCTATTGGCTCTGTGTTGCGCTGGCTATTGGACTTATTTTTAATCTGTCTTTTTTCAGCTCCTCTTAGCCGATTTATGACCACAGATCACATCAAAGCTGAATGTGCAGGAAACAAAAAGCCTAACGGTGCAACATTTTTAATGAAACTGAATTGTCGCAAATACTCGCAATTAAATGGGTATTCCCATCTCCAAGATCCTATCCCAATATGTAGTAGGCGTAGTAATAATAATAATATTAGCAAATCCCTCCAATTAGAAGTGTAGTATAGTTCTTCTGATTCGCTATGTCGCTTTCCCCATGTGCAAGGCATTGCAGTAGCTTCGGTATCCATGGTTACGACCACTCATATAGTGACAGTTATTTGCTAGTGGTCGTAACCTAAGCTACTGCAATGCCCTGCACATGGGATAAGCGACAAAGCAAATCAGAAGAACTATACTACACTTCTAATTGGAGGTATTTGCTAATATTATTATTATGACGCCTACTACATATTGGGGTAGAATCCTGGAGATTGGAATACCCATTTCAGTTAAATAAAAAAAGTTCCCAAAACTGGATAGCCCCTTTAAGCTAGCCATACGCATGAGATATGAGATACCCGTGGTCTGAATGGTTATTTGGCTACTTCTCCTGACTCCCACATATTCTGCTGAACAGTCATGTGTTTTTAATGGGGAGAGAGGAGAAAGTCGGTACTGGACACCTCCGGCAGTGGGTTATCTCCCCTGAGAACCAAAAGACCGGGTATTGAAATCCCATCTGCCCGATCCTTCTGGCCCTGACATCCTCTATCGGGGGAGAGTCAGGAGACCCCCATACACATCAGTGGGTAGGCCGGTCCTGCTGCAATCGTCAGGTTTAAACTATTTTAATCCAATGTGTATGGGGACTGAATCTTTACTTTAAAGCTTTGCTTTTCTATTTTCTCACATAGATAGTAATACAAATGGCGCCTGACCCAATACTTTAATGACATTTTTATCATATTGTGCATTTTCGCTTTAGCTTTTTCTTCCTGTCCAACGACGAAATGCTAGAAATTCTCTCTGAGACTAAAGATCCTCTGCGGGTCCAACCACATCTAAAGAAGGGCTTTGAAGGCATCGCAAAGCTGGAGTTCCTTCCTAACCTGGACATCAAAGCCATGTACAGCACCGCGGGGGAACGCGTAGAGCTCATCCAGACCATCTCCACCTCCGAGGCTCGGGGGGCCGTGGAGAAGTGGCTCATCCAAGGGGAAGATGTCATGTTAAGGAGCGTGCATGATGTTACTGCTCGGTCACGAATGGTACGGATCTACCTACAGACCAAAAGCATTAATTGGAACTAATCTAGTACTTTTATATTTGTATAAGATTATTTGGCGGCAGTGAATGATTTGTGGATGATGTATCTCTTGCTATAGAGCCAGGTAGCAGATCTTCTACCTGCAATCGGTAGAAATGAATTTGCTAGATAATACTAGTAAGGTTGTCCCTCTCTAAAATGCTTCTGTCAACGTAATTTAACTTTGTTTTCTAAAAGGCATACCCTGAGACTGCAAGAAAAGACTGGGTGAGGGAATGGCCGGGACAGGTCGTGCTCTGTGTGTCTCAGATGTTCTGGACCAGTGAAGGGCATGAAGCTATCGGCAGTGGCCCAGGGGTACGGCATAAGCTCCTTTACTGATCAAGGTTGCTTCACTAGAAACAGTCATGGCCGGAAGTGTTGGCACCCTTGAAGTATTTTCCATAAAATTATTGCAATTGCATGTGTATTTTTTGTTATACACATGTTTATTTCCTTTGTGTGTATTGGAACAACACAAAAAAAAGCAGAGAAAAAAAGGCAAATTGGATATAATTTCACACAAAACCCCAAAAATGGGCCGGACAAAATTGTTGGCATCTTTCCAAAATTGTGGGTAAACAATTTTGTTTCAAGCTTGTGATGCTCATTCAAACTCACCTGTGGCAAGTAACAGGTGTGGGCAATATGAAAATCACACCTGAAACCCGATACAAAGGGGAAAAGTTGACTCAATCTTTGCATTGTTACGTGCCACACTAAGTAGGGAGAACAGAAAGAGGAAAAGAGAACTGTCTGAGGACTTGAGAACCAAAATTGTTGACCAATATCTTCTTTTTGTGTTGTTCCAATACACACAAATTAAATAAACATGTGAACAACAAAACATGTGTAATTGTAATAATTTTCTGGGAGAAATACATATATATACATTCATAGACAGACTTCATGAGTTCTCCTGCTAATAGACTGTCATACCCAGGGACGCAGCTTATAGGAGTTTCCAGGGGCGGATATACCATTGGTGCAACAGAGGTAAGGGGACCCACATTCACATCAAAAGATGCAAGTAGCTTATTTCACAGTACGTTATTAGACTGCAAAGAGCCCATGTACTGTTCTTGCCCAGGGGTCTTCTCCTGGGGGTTGCAGTTGTACAGCGGCTCAATATCTTGAAGGTACCCAAAAGGCTCCATAGTATTGTTGGGATTTTGCATTGATTCATGCATCTTGTCTAGAGATGAGCAACTAAATTTGTAGGACCTTGGTCTAAGAGAGGAGGTTAGTAGTCTGTGGCTATTGGATGGGAGCCTTGCTAACCGCCTCTTACATGCCGGCATCCCTGGCTCCTCTTTTGATTAGCCGGCCAGGCGTGATGTCATTTGTGCCTCACACCACAACTATGACATCGACATCAAAAGAGGAGCCGGAGATGCCGGTTCATGGAGCTCCGGTCCTGCGGCCGTGGAATACTGACCCGACTGTTGGACCAGAGTCCTGCAAATCCATTCGCTCATCTCTACTCTCGTCATATCTACCAATAAGGGAAGACATTGTATGCGATTTCCCATAATACCAGCATAAAATTAATCCATCTGCATTGAGTTTTCCATGCTGTTTGTGGCAGGGTTTTATAGAGGTACATCTGGGTATTTGGAGCTCTGGGTTCAATCCAGATCTCCAACTTCTATAAAGATATGTTGTAAAATTGTTGTGTACATTATAAAGTGCCTGCATATTGTGGAGTTCTCCATCTAGTCTGCAGCTTATAATCTGTATAGATTTCAGCCCCCTTGCAATATGTATGTTCTATGAATGTTTCTGCAGATGATTTCACCGTTACATCCTTCTTGTAGGGCCTGAAAAACTCCTATGATAATCTGCAGCTCCAGCTAAATGATATTGTGGAGCTTGTGCGAGGAGGCAAATTGTCCCAGCAGACTCGCACCACATTGGGGGCTCTCGTCACCATAGAGGGGCACGCTCGTGATGTGGGCATGGAAATGATCCAAACAGGTTTGTGCAAACATCATGGCTGGCACCAAACTTTCCAATACCATGTTCTATTTATCATACACTACATGGAGAAAGGTATTGTGCCCCCTCCACATTACACCTACAGGGGCTTTTATGGCCTCCTATTCTAAATCCATATACAGGATGTTAATATGGAGTCCGTCCCTCTACAGATATCACAGCTCAATATGCAGAGCACCTTCATACATTTCACCCCATTCCTATGTTCTTTCCATATCTATGTTATATTCCCCCCTCTTTTCTTTGAGTTTTCATAGGACACAATTGATCTTGTCACAGTAAAGCAATCTTGGGGTGTACTTACAATGACGTCTATGGGGCAGTAGTCATTTCTGCATATTGAGATGGTGGTCACTATACAGTTATATGAAAAAGTTTGGGCACCCCTATTAATCTTAAGCTTAATGTTTTATAAAAATTGGTGTTTTTGCAACAGCTATTTCAGTTTGATATATGTAATAACTGTTGGACACAGTAATGTTTCTGCCTTGAAATGAGGTTTATTGTACTAACAGAAAATGTGCAATCTGCATTCAAACAAAATTTGACAGGTGCATAAGTATGGGCACCTCACCAGAAAAGTGACATTAATACTTAGTAGATCCTCCTTTTGCAAAAATAACAGCCTCTAGTCGCTTCCTGTAGCTTTTAATGAGTTCCTGGATCCTGGATGAAGGTATTTTTGACCATTCCTCTTTACAAAACAATTCCAGTTCAGTTAAGTTTGATGGTCGCCGAGCATGGACAGCCCTCTTCAAATGATCCCACAGATGTTCAATGATATTCAGGTCTGGGGACTGGGATGGCCATTCCAGAACATTGTAATTGTTCCTCTGCATGAATGCCTGAGTAGATTTGGAGCGGTGTTTTGGATAATTGTCTTGCTGAAAGATCCATCCCCTGCGTAACTTCAACTTTGTCACTGATTCTTGAACATTATTGTCAAGAATCTGCTGATACTGAGTGGAATCCATGCGTCCTTCGACTTTAACAAGATTCCCGGTGCCAGCATTGGCCACACAGCCCCAAGCACGATGGAACCTCCACCAAATTTCACTGTGGGTTGCAAGTGTTTTTCTTGGAATGCTGTGTTTTTTTGCCGCCATGCATAACGCCTTTTTGTATGACCAAACAACTCAATCTTGGTTTCATCAGTCCACAGGACCTTCTTCCAAAAGGAAATTGGCTTCTCCAAATGTGCTTTTGCATACCTCAGCCGACTCTGTTTGTGGCGTGCTTGCAGAAACGACGACTTTCGCATCACTCTCCCATACAGCTTCTCCTTGTGCAAAGTGCGTTGTATAGTTGACCGATGCACAGTGACACCATCTGCAGCAAGTTGATGCTGCAGCTCTCTGGAGGTGGTCTGAGGATTGTCCTTGACTGATTTCACCATTCTTCTTCTCTGCCTTTCTGATGTTTTTCTTGGCCTGCCACTTCTGGCCTTAACAAGAACTGTCCCTGTGTTCTTCCATTTCCTTACTATGTTCCTCACAGTGAAAACAGACAGGTTAAATCTCTGAGACAGCTTTTTGTATCCTTCCCCTGAACAGCTATGTTGAATAATCTTTGTTTTCAGATCATTTGACAGTTGTTTTGAGGAGCCCATGATGCCACTCTTCAGAGGAGATTCAAACAGGAGAACAACTTGCAAGTGGCCACTTTAAGTAGCTTTTCTCATGATTGCATACACCTGGCTATAAACTTCAAAGCTCAATGAGGTTACAAAACCAAAAAAAATGCTTTAGTAAGTCAGTAAAAAGTAGGTAGGAGGATTTAAAACAAGAAAATGATATGGGTGCCCATACTTATGCACCTGTCAAATTTTGTTTGAATGCAGATTGCACATTTTCTGTTAGTACAATAAACCTCATTTCAAGGCAGAAACATTACTGTGTCCAACAGTTATTACATATATCAAACTGAAATAGCTGTTGCAAAAACACCAATTTTTATAAAACATTAAGCTTAACATTAATAGGGGTGCCCAAACTTTTTCATATAACTGTATAGGAATGTTTTTGCATCTGTAGGTGTCGGCGTCCCCTGTATATGACTCATTGCCACAATTGATATTCTTTATAGTCAGTGTTTTGGATGGCCTAGGTGCGGTTTGTAATATTTTCTATCAATGGTGTGTGTGCCCTCCTCTGTGCGGTGTCCTTCCATAACCATGGATGTACTAATAAAGGGGTTTTATGTTAATTCCTTTAATGACCTTTTGTTCGGTTTCTTTGTAGGTATTATGTAATTCTCTGAATGGTCAGCCATTCTAAGCCTGAGCAGACATATGGCAATGTAATTGATGTGTGACTGACATTGTTCTTCCCTATGTTGCGGTGACATATTTATGCTGCCATTGTCCAGTATTTGTTCTAATTAATCATCCTAAAGGTGTTTAGTGGGGTTGAGGTTGAGAACGTGTGTGAAACAGTTCTGCTCTTCTATTCCCTTAGGGTTGGAAGCTACAATTGTTTAAAATGTCTTGTGCTGAAGCATTAAGACATCTTTTCACTGGAACTAAGGGGCCTAGACCAACCCCTAAAAACAAGGCCATACCCCCACCAGCAAACTGTACAGCGGGCACAATGCAGTTAATAGGGTAACGTTCTCCTGGCATTCACCAAATCCAGACTCGTCCATCAGATGCCAGATAGAGAAGTGTGATCCGTCACTGCACAGAACAGGTCTCCTCCAGAGTCCTGTGGTGGCGGCTTCACACCACTCCATCTGACGATCGGCATCGTGCTTGGTGATGTAAGGCTGCATGCAGCTGCTCGGCCATGAAGCTCCTGGCGGGGGCGCAGTGTTTGTGGTGATGTTGTTACCAATGGAGTCAGGAAAGCGTTCTGCCCTCTGCTCCTCAGCACTCAGTGACCCCGCTCTGTAATGTTCCGGGGTCTCCTGAGTTGCTGCAGTTCCTTCTACTCCTTAATAATATCACTCACTTGTGATGGAGGAAGATTTAGGAGAGAAGAAATGTAATATCCAGACTTGTTACCCCGGTGGCTCCTATTACAGGACCGCGCTGGTATCAGAGAGCTCTGCACCACCAGCCGTTCTGTCATATGTTAGTAACAGCACACAGCATGTTATACACCGGGGGGCGTGGGGATTGATGTTATACACTGGTGGGGGGCGAGAGTCTTAATGTTATACAAGGCCGAGGGGCCAGATGTTATACCCTAGGGGTACGAGGGGCTAGATGTTATACAAGTCCGAGGGCTGGATGTTATACACTAAGGGGCGAGGGGACGGATATTATACACCGGGGTGAGGGGACGGATATTATACACCAGGGGCGAGGGGACGGATATTATACACCAGGGGCGAGGGGACGGATATTATACACCAGGGGCGAGGGGACGGATATTATACACCAGGGGCGAGGGGACGGATATTATACACCAGGGGCGAGGGGACGGATATTATACACCAGGGGCGAGGGGACGGATATTATACACCAGGGGCGAGGGGACGGATATTATACACCAGGGGCGAGGGGACGGATATTATACACCAGGGGTCAGGGGACGGATATTATACACCGTGGGCGAGGGGACGGATATTATACACTGGGAGGGAGGGGACGGATATTATACACCGGGGCGAGGGGACGGATATTATACACCGGGGCGAGGGGACGGATATTATACACCGGGGCGAGGGGACGGATATTATACACCAGGGATCAGGGGACGGATATTATACACCAGGGGCCAGGGGACGGATATTATACACAGTGGGCGAGGGGATGGTTGTTATACACTGGGAGCGAGGGGACGGATATTATACACCGTGGGCGAGGGGACGGATATTATACACCGGGGGCGAGGGGACGGATATTATACACCGGGGGCGAGGGGACGGATATTATACACCGGGGGGCGAGAGGCCGGATGTTATACACCAGGGGGAGGGAGCGAGGGTGCAGATGTTATACACCGGGGCTGGGGGCCGGATGTTATACCCTGGGGGTCGGATGTTATGCAAAGGAGGGCTTGGGGTTGGATGTTATACAGTGGGGTTGAGGTGATGGATTTTATACACTGGCGGGGGGGCGAGGGGACGGATGTTATACACCAGGGGGAGGGAGCGAGGGGACGGATATTATACATCGTGGGCGAGGGGATGGTTGTTATACACTAGGAGCGAGGGGACGGATATTATACACCGGGGGGCGAGAGGCCGGATGTTATACACCAGGGGGAGGGAGCGAGGGTACAGATGTTATACACCGGGGCTGGGGGCCAGATGTTATACCCTGGGGGCCGGATGTTATGCAATGGAGGGCTTGGGGTTGGATGTTATACAGTGGGATTGAGGGGATGGATTTTATACACTGGCGGGGGGGCAAGGGGACGGATGTTATACTAAACTAGGGGCAAGGGGCGGATGTTATACACCGGGGGAGGCGAGAGGCCGGATTTTATAAACTGGGGGCTGAGAGTCCGGATGTTATACACCGTGGGCAATGGGACTAAATGAAAAAAGCAGAATTCGGTGACTAGGAGTTTTGTCCTATAATGTATGTGCATTTGCCTTCCCTTTAGAAACTCTCCCTTGTGATTCTGCAGTGTCTTAGAGGTTGACTATCTTTTCCTACATTGCTCAGGAGTTTCTCATGAACAGACTTCCAGTGGCTTGCCCAACTCCGCTATTACTGGGAGAATGAGAATGCGAGAGTGCGAATCATCAACCGCAATGTGAAGTCCGCCTATGAGTACCTGGGCGACTCCCCACGCCTGGTCATCACTCCGCTCACTGACAGATGCTAGCGGACTCTGCTATGATGTGATGGGTTATGCTCAGAAATCTTTTTGACTTTTGTATGATGCATGAAACTTATTAGAAAGTTTATTGATATTTCATACCAGTTCTTTCATGTTTCATTGGTAGATCGGTGCTTTTTATCTAAATCTTGGTGGAGCTCCAGAAGGTCCGGCCGGCACAGGAAAAACTGAGACCACCAAAGATTTGGCCAAGGCGCTGGCCGTGCAGTGTGTGGTCTTTAACTGCTCTGATGGTTTGGACTACATAGCAATGTCAAAGGTACATACAATGTTAAGCTGCTCCATTGCAGATAATAAACTGACTCCAACCGATGTTCTGCTGACATGTTTTGATTGTATAGTACAGACCAAAAGTTTGGACACACCTTCTCATTTAAAGATTTTTCCGTATTTTCATGACTATGAAAATTGTACATTCGCACTGAAGGCATCAAAACTATGAATTAACACATGTGGAATTATATACTTAACAAAAAAGTGTGAAACAACAGAAAATATGTCTTATATTCTTGGTTCTTAAAAGTCGCAGGTTAACAGCAGCTCAGATTAGAGACCAGGTCAATGCCACACAGAGTTCTAGCAGCAGACACATCTCTACAACAACTGTTAAGAGGAGACTTTGTGCAGCAGGCCTTCATGGTAAAATAGCTGCTAGGAAACCACTGCTAAGGACAGGCAACAAGCAGAAGAGACTTGTTTGGGCTAAAGAACACAAGGAATGGACATTAGACCAGTGGAGATCTGTGCTTTGGTCTGATGAGTCCAAATTTGAGATCTTTGGTTCCAACCACCGTGTCTTTGTGCGATGCAGAAAAGGTGAATGGATGGACTCTACATGCCTGGTTCCCACCGTGAAGCATGGAGGAGGAGGTATGATGGTGTGGGGGTGCTTTGCTGGTGACACTGTTGGGGATTTATTCAAATTTGAAGGCATACTGAACCAGCATGGCTACCACAGCATCTTGCAGCGGCATGCTATTCCATCCGGTTTGCATTTAGTTGGACCATCATTTATTTTTCAACAGGACAATGACCCCAACACACCTCCATGCTGTGTAAGGGCTATTTGACCAAGAAGGAGAGTGATGGGGGGGCTACGCCAGATGACCTGGCCTCCACAGTCACCAGACCTGAACCCAATCGAGATGGTTTGGGGTGAGCTGGACCGCAGAGTGAAGGCAAAAGGGCCAACAAGTGCTAAGCATCTCTGGGAACTCCTTCAAGATTGTTGGAAGACCATTTCCGGTGACTACCTCTTGAAGCTCATCAAGAGAATGCCAAGAGTGTGCAAAGCAGTCATCAAAGCAAAAGGTGGCTACTTTGAAGAACCTAGAATATAAGACATATTTTCAGTTGTTTCACACTTTTTTGTTAAGTATATAATTCCACATGTGTTAATTAATAATTTGATGCCTTCAGTGTGAATGTACAATTTCCATAGTCATGAAAATACAGAAAATCTTTAAATGAGAAGGTGTGTCCAAACTTTTGGTCTGTATTGGGTATATACTTTTTTTTTAGTTTTTCCAAGGGCTGGCATCATCGGGAGCATGGGCGTGTTTTGATGAGTTTAACCGTATTGAGCTGGAGGTGTTGTCCGTGGTGGCCCAACAGATTCTCCGCATCCAGAGAGCCATCCAGATGAAAATGGACATGTTCAACTTCGAAGGAACAGAACTGAAGCTTAACCCAAATTACTTCGCAGCCATTACCATGAATCCTGGCTCCGCGGGACGTTCTGAGCTGCCGGATAACCTCAAGGTAAAGAGTCCCAGTGCCTTGCATCGGGCCCTTCCACAACATTTCTATAGGATTAAGCTCAGGACTATGACTCGGCCATTCCAAAACTTTATGTTTATTCAACCATTCTTTTGTAGAACGACTTGTGTCTTTGGGCCATTGTCTTGCTGCATGACCCACGTTTTCTTGAGATTCAGTACATGAACTGATATCCTGATATTTTCTTTTAGCATTTGCTGATAGATTTTAGAATTCATTGTTCCATCAATGATGGCAGCCGTCCTTGGCCAAGTGCAGCAAAACAGGCCCAAAGCATGTTACGATTACCATCTTTGTGTTTCATAGATGATAGGAGGTTCTTATGCTGTAATGCAGTATTTTCTTTCTGCAAACATATAGCTTCTCACTTAAAATCTCTATCTTGGCCTCATCCTTCCACAAAGCATTATTCCAGTTACCTATTGATGTGCCCAGGTGAGTTTTAGCAGTGACATTTTAAATCGCATTGCCTTTCTCCTTGCAATCCTGCCATGCTCGCCATTGTTGTTCATTGTCCTTCTGATGGTGGACTCATGAACAATTACATTAGCTAATCTGAGGAGAGGCCTTTAGTTGCTTAGAGGTTACCTTGAGTTCCTTTGTGACCTCACAGACTGATGTAGCTTTAAGTCAAATTTATGCAGTAATACAGAAATTTTTGAGGGGTTCACAAACTTTCAAGTAAATACTAGGTTTACAAAAGAAACATAAGATTTCATCAAAGGGATTATTCTCCCCCAAACCTATATGAGATTGTACATTTCCTATGTATAATCACAACACCGGATGCCCTCATTTCTGCAAGCTCCTTAATATTGATGTCCCGTTCTCCTATTTTCCAAAATGGACACAGTAGAGGTGTGGAGAGAGATTTGGAAAGTGTTAAAGGAGTATTCCCATCTCCAAGATTCTATCCCAATATGTAATAGGTGTAATAATAATATTAATAGCAAATACCTCCAATTGGAAATGTAGTATAGTTCTTCTGATTAGCTATGTCGCTTAACCCATGTGCAGGGCATAGCAGTAGCTTAGGTATCCATGGTTACGACCACTAGCAAGTAACTAACTGTTACTATGAGTGCTCGTAACCATGGATACCTAAGCTACTGCAATGTCCTGCACATGGGGGTAAGCAACATAGCTAATCAGAAGAACTATACTACATTTCTAATTGGAGATATTTGCAAACATTATTATTATTACACCTATTACATATTGGGACAGGATCTTGGAGATGGGAATACCCCTTTAACCACACTTTGACTGACTTTCCTCTGATGTGGAATAGACACATCACTTTTAGGTCTGGGGTGGAGGATAGTGTAAATGGACATAATGGGTTCCCCGGCTCTATGCCTAGTTTACAGTAATTTAGTTTCATTTGTTGACTGACCCATCTGGTTTGCGCATTTCAGGTTCTTTTCCGGACTGTAGCAATGATGGTCCCCAACTATGCTCTGATTGCGGAGATCTGCCTTTATTCTTACGGTTTTCTGCACGCTAAACCTCTCTCGGTGAAGATGGTAATGACTTACCGGCTGTGCTCGGAGCTGCTCTCGTCCCAGTTCCATTATGATTATGGGATGCGTGCAGTAAAGGCTGTGCTGACCGCTGCTGGCAATCTGAAGCAGAAAGTCCCCCATGAAAATGAAGATATTCTTGTAAGTTCTGAACTGTTGGTCGCTTTACATCTCGTATAGGATAGCATTACCATCTTACCGAGAAGCATTTGGATCACAAAAATTAGATCTGTATGATTTTATAGTAGCAGACAGAGACTTGCAAATAATTTCTGCACATTACTGTTCCTGGCTTGTTAGATCTCATCTGTGCAAAAGTGTCAAAACTATAGTTGTTAAACACGTAGCTTGTTCATCTTATGGGACAGTTTTGATTTTTAACTTAAACACATGTATTTTAGGCTAAAAATCATTTTAACAATTGGGTTTTATTAAAAATGTTGCATCGCTTGGCTTTCACCGGCTTTTTGATTCCCTGCACATTCAATTTTGATAAGGTCTGTGGTCATAAATAAACTGAGAGGAGCTCAGAAAAAGACAGATAAAACATTTACAAACTCCCCGTCAGCCAGCAAAAACGAGTTCACTGACAGTATCTCACTTAACTCATTCTGCAGCCGGCAATTAACAGTGCAACACAGAGGCCACATGTATTCCCTATGGAAAAACAATTCTGCAGCATATTTTAGTGCAACTCAGCAGCGTTCCATTCCTCTTTTATCATTCCTGGAAATGTAGGAATTAATTGAAATCTGTCAATAACGAGTACCCTACACAGTCTGACAATGTCACCACTGTTTGGGCACAGTCAGATTGTATAGGGTTGTCCCCTATATAGATTATATATACATTATATATCATTTACACATACATTTCCAGGAGGTATAACAGAGGGACGATACAATGTAGAGTTTTAGGAAAAGAGGTTTCATCCTTATTTTTTGGAGAATACTATTCTTTACTAATACAGACATACCACAAGAACTGACGGCTCCTTTGTAATGGGGTTCTTCACTTTTAATATTGTTTCATGTCATATTGTATATGAATTATTTTATAATTTAATCCTTTTTCATTCTATTTAGCTCTTGCGGTCAATTAAGGATGTAAACGAACCCAAATCTTTGTCTCCTGATATTCCTCTGTTCAATGGGATTACCAGCGACCTGTTCCCTGGCATTCAACTTCCGAAAGCCGACTATAAGGTATTAAAATATAATAGTGTCTTAAAGGGGTTTTCCAAGACTTAAAGAGGACTTGTCCCTCGCCATAAATATGTAAATGCCGCTGTTCTCCTGACTCCGGCATTGTTTGTCTTTTCTTCCTGCTCCTCTCCGTTCCTGACATCTGTCACTCTCCTCTAGCCCTTTAAGCCAACTGGGCAAGGCCTTCCTGAAGACTCCCACAGAGAGGACTTGATGACCACACCCACTTGGCTATTAAAAATTATGAACTAGATTTCTATAAAGAGGCTATATCTCAGGAATGGAGAGGCGCAGGAGCAAAAGAAAACAACACCGGATTCAGGAGAACAGCGGCATTTACACCAGGTAATAAAATTGCATATTAATGGCAAGTGATAGGTCCTATATAGCTGGCCAGCTATCATTTCGATGACAGTTATCTTTCCCGGCTCCCCCATATTCAGGAATGCTCCCTCCTCTGTTCTCTATGACAGAGTCGCTGCCAGAATCTTATGGCAGCTGCTAATTTCAGGGTCAGAAAATAAGGATTGGGTGATTAAATTCCAACCGCCCGATTTTTATGTCCCCCAACATAATCTGTAATGAGGCCCCCATACACAGTAGATGGTAGACCAATCCCATTGAATTCACCCGATCCTGATCCACTGCTTTGGAATTGGGTTACATGACCTTGTCACTCATCGTCCGGTCCCATTAGTGCAACCTGGGCAGCTGCACAGGGGCACCAGAGGTAAGGGGGCTCACTTATACCTCCAATGCAAGATGATCTGATGTAGAAAAAAAATGGTTAAAACATCTGTGAGTGATTTATCGCTAGTTTAGTTGTAGGTTATGGAGAATTTTTTTTTAGATGAATGAATCGATTCGCAGGAGACTAATCCAATGGCCAGGTGTCATGGGTGCGTCAGATGTGACAGACAGTCGCCCTGCAGTTGGTTGCAGGAGATCCCTTCGTTTGGCATTGCAGACATCTTCTTAGCGGTCTCACTGTAGGACCCAGCGGCTACCTCCCTCCTGTTCTAATTGACAATCAGGCCTGGGTGTTTAAATACTTCCTGGTTGCTACACAGAGGTGCCAGTGATATTCACATGACCCCTTGTGAAGGCTTGGAGCAAGTACAGTTCTTACTTCCTCTCTGGTGCTAAGAGGATGTGTGTGCCATCTCTCTGAAGTCGACTCAAGCTAAGCTACTTCCCCTGTGTCTGTCTACCCTTGCTGTCTTTAGTTGTCAGTGGGGATCGACTAGTGCTCACCCCCCCTTACCTATCCAGAGCCAAGCGCTAAGGAAATACAGGGATAGGTTCCTGTGCGGCAATTGGTGAGGAACCAATATAGAGTCGGTAGGGGAGACAGGGTGATTGCAGATCAGCCTAGGAGGTCTCCATTTCCCCCTTTCCCTAGTGTCTGGGCTCCCTTCCCCTTTGTGTCGCACTTTGTCTTTCCTACACTGTGCGTGACATCAGGTCAGTGGTGGGCACTGAATGAGACCCCTGAGAGGCACCTTATTTCTTCCTGCCCCCCGGCTCTTCTTCAGATTAGCCGGCCTGGCATGACGTTATGGTTGCAGCATGATGTACACCAGGCCATATAATCAGAAGAGGAGCCGGGGATGCCGGCAGCTAAGAGGCGGCTCTCAGGGGTCCCGTCCAGCGGCCACAGAATACTGATCTGGGTCCTGAAAATGTATTCTCCCACCTCTAATTGGATCCACTGTAAACAGACTGATGAAATATTTTACCTTCCTTTTGCTCAGGATTTACTGGAATGCGCACAGGAGAGCTGTGCTGGACACCACATCCAGCCCGAGAAGGTCTTCCTGGAGGAAACGATCCAGACGTATGAGATGATGATTGTCAGACACGGGTAAGCTGGAACTACAGAAGTCCATGGGACGGGGGATTTATTCTTCGCTGTTTCCATTTTATACAATGGACCATGCTGCATTTTGTTTATCCCGTACAGTTTTATGTGGGTTGGAGAGCCGTTCTCTGGAAAAGCGAAGGTCCTCCACGTCCTCGCTGATACGCTGTCTCTTATGAATGAGCGAGGGTGCGAAGAAGAAGAAGTGATTTACCGGACAGTGAACCCTAAAGCCATCACCATGGGGCAGCTGTTCGGGCAGTTTGATCCAGTGTCACATGAGGTTCGTCTATGATTGGAATTATTGTTTATAATACTAATATCTTTGCTGAAAATGGGAAAATCTCCCCTTTTATGGCTTATGGACATGGTAGAAGGGGTTCCTTCAGAGACATAGACCCCAGCCATACATTGCCGGGCAATCATTTTATTATGACTTACTCCCTGTTTGCACAAAAATTGGAAACTGTTTTATTTTCCCCATCAGACATGGAAGCAACAAATTGTATTATTTATGCCAGAAATTAGCATAAGTTTGCATACTTCCAGACACATTCTGACTAGACTCTGTCTGGCCTCACTCAATACACTTGCTTTGAGTGAGGTCACGCACTTCTAGTTGGCATGTGACCGCCTATATGCAAATCACTTACTTGCGGTCTCTCCCGGTGTCTGCACGTTCACTTCAATAGGGGCCACGTGTAGTCAATACATGTGTATCATCAATATCATAATCCCAGGCATTCCGTTTAATAATCCTTTCAATTGTGGGATTGTATTTGATTTTATGGGAAGAGCAATTTTATTGATGCCTCTCTTCATTTGCGGTGGACCGATGGGATAGTCGCTAATACTTCCCGAGAGTTTGCATTATCTGAGACCCCGGAAAGAAAATCGGTTTTCTTTGATGGACCTATTGATACGCTAGGGATAGAAAGTATGAACACAGTCCTAGATGATAATAAAAAGGTAACTCTCTATTCTACTTTGTGAAAACTTTTTTTTTTTTTTATTTAACCGCTTCCCGACCGCCCACTGTACATAAACGTCCGCGCTGCCTGGGCTCTGTGCAGCACGGACGCTTAAAAACGGTGGGTGGTCCCGCAGCGCTCAGGACCCCGAGTGTCCTGCAAGCTCTGCGGGTGCGGTGCAGAGCGATAGCTCTGACAGGGAACATCATCGGGACCTGATTGGATCAGGTCCCAGTGATGTTAACCCTTTGCAGTCTTCTATATGCCGCGATCTATAGTGATCGCGGCATATAGAAGACAGCAGGAGGAGAGGGGGTCGTCTACTTACCTCTCCGACGACCCCTGATACCTTTCAGGACCTGGCGTTGCTATAGCAGCTGGAGGTCACATGACCGCCTCCAGATCTGCCATATACGGTGTCCTGCGAGGCTCAGCCTGCAGCTGAAGCCTGGCAGGAGACACTGACTGTGAAACAGTCAGCAAAGATCTCATGTAATGTAATATATGTCTATTACATTATATGAGATCAGTGATCAGAAAAATAAAAATTAATGTCCCATACAGGGACTAAGTAAAAATGTAAAAAAAATGTTTTCAAACTACTAAAAAAAATCAAAATAAATAAAAATAAATAAATAAAATATTAAACCAATAAATCCGTATATTTATGCAAAAACAAAAAAGGTACACATATTTATTATCGCCGCATCCGAAACAACCCGAGCTATAAAACTGTCACACTAATTAATTCCTTCTGTGCACACCGTAATAAAAATAAATAAAAAACGGAGCAAAAAACTATGCTTTTTCCTCATATCGCCAAACAAAAAGTGGAAAAAAAATGCGATCGAAAAGCAAAATGGAAATAAAAATGGTACCGCTGAAAACATCATCTTGTTCCGCAAAAAACAAGCCACCATAGAGCTCCATCAGCCGAAAAATAAAAAAGTTATAGCTTTCAGAATAAAGCAATGCAAAAAAAATATTTTTTCTATAAAATTGTTTTATTGTGTAAAAGCGACAAAACATAAAAAAATATACAGTAAGTGTAGTATCGCTGTAAACGTACTGACCTGAAGAATAATGCTGCCTTATCACTTTTACCACACGCAGAACAGCATAAAAAAAAACTCAAAAAACAATTCCTGAATTGTTGGTTTTTGTTAATTTTACCTCCCAAAAAACGGAATAGAAAGCGATCAAAAAATGTCACGTACCCAAAAATGGTACCAATAAAAATGTCAACTCGTCCCGCAAAAAACAAGCTGTCACATGACTCTGTCGGCCGAAATATGGAAAAATTATAGCTCTCAAAATATGGCGATGCAAAAACTAGATTTTACAAAAAAAAGCGTCTTTTAGTGTGTTACAGCTGTCATTCATAAAAACCCGATATGAATCTGGTATCTCTGTAATCGCACCGACCCGAAGAATAAAGTAATCTCATCACTTATACCGCATGAGGAACGGCGTAAAAAATAAATAAAACCAATTCTTCACCTGCTACTGATTTGTTTATTATGTCTCCCAATGTGCTCACCACACATCTAGATAAGTTCCCTAAGGGGTCTAGTTTACAAAATGGTGTCACTTGTGGGGGGTTTCCACTGTTTAGGCACATCAGGAGCTCTCCAAACGCAACATGGTGTCTGCTAATTATTCAAACAAATTTTACATTCAAAAAGTCTAATGGCGCTCCTTCCCTTCCGAACCCTGCCGTGCGCGCAAACAGTGGTTTTCCCTCACATATGGGGTATCAGCGCGCTCAAGAGAAATTGCACAAAAAAATTTGGGGTTCATTTTTTCCTGTTACCCCTGCGAAAATAAAAAAAATTGGGTCTAAAGTAACATTTTTGTGAAAAAAGTTAAATGTTAATTTTTTTCTTCCACATTCCAAAAATTCCTGTGAAGCACCTGAAGGGTTAATAAAGTTCTTGAATGTGGTTTTGAGTACCTTGAGGGGTGTAGTTTTTAGAATGGTGTCACTTTTGGGTATTTTCTGTCATAAAGACCCCTCAAAGTGACTTCAAATATGATGTGGTCCCTAAAAAAATGGTTTTGTAAATTTTGTTGGAAAAATGAGAAATCGCTGGTCAACTTTTAACCCTTATAGCTCCCTAACAAAAAAAAATGTTGGTTCAAAAATTGTGCTGATGTAAAGTAGACATGTGGGAAATGTTATTTATTAACAATTTTGTGTGACATATCTCTCTGATTTAAGGGCATGAAAATTCAAAGTTTGAAAATTGCAAAATTTTCAAAATTTTCGATTTTTTCACAAGTAAACGCAAGTGACATCGAAGAAATTTTACCACTATCATGAAGTACAATATGTCACGAAAAAACATTCTTAGAATCAGGGAGATCCGTTGAAGCGTTCCAGAGTAATTACTTCATAAATTGACAGTGGTCAGAATCGAAAAAATTGGCCCGGTCACGAAGGCAAAAACAGGCTCTGGCGCGAAGTGGTTAAACAATTCCCGACTGCCCATTTGATGATGTCATGTGTTTGGAAGCTTCTAATAGTTTTTTGGGCAACATCTGAGTTAATTAGAGACACACATGTGGATGTATTTTAATGCACACCTGAAACACACTGCTTCTTTGTGTAGCATCATGGGAAAGTGTAAATAAATCAGCCAAGATATCAGGAAGAGAATTGTGGACTTGCACAAGTCTGGCTCATCCTTGGGTACAATTTCAAGATATCTGAAGGTGCCTCGTTCATCTGTACAAACAATTATATGCAAGTACAAACATGATTGGAATGTCCAGCCATCATACCACTCAGGAAGGAGACGGGTTCTGTGTTCCAGAGATGAACGTGCTTTGGTCCGACATGTGCATATCAACCCCAGGACAAAAGCAAAAGACCTTGTGAAGAGGATGGCAGAAGCTAGTAAGATTGTCAGACTGACAATTCACAGTGAAACGAGTACTGTGTCAACATGGGCTGAAAGACCACTCTGCCAGGAAGAAGCCATTACTCCAAAAGAAACATAAAAAATCCAGATTTATGTTTGCAAATGCACACAGGAACAAAGACCTTAATTTTTGGAGACATGTCCTGTGGTCTGATGAAACTAGAATTGAACTTTTTGTTCATAATGACCATCGTTAAGTTTGGAGGAAAAAGGGAGAAGCTTAGAAGCCTAAGAACACCATCCCAACTGTGAAACACGGGGGTGGCAGCATCATGTTGTGGGGTTGCTTTGCTGCAAGAGGGACTTGGTGCACATCACAAAATCCGTAGGTGGCTTCATGAGAAAAGAAGATTATGTGGCAATGCTGAAGCACCATCTCAAGACATCAGCCAGGAAGTTAAAGCTTGAGCAGAAATAGGTCCTCCAAATGGACAATGACCCGAAGCATACTGCCAAAATGGTAACAAAGTGGCTTAACCCCTTCGTGACCAAACCAATTTTTTTTAAATCTGACCAGTGTCACTTTATGTAGTAATAACTCTGGAATAACATATCCCATTGCTTTTGAGACTGTTTTTTGTGACACATGATACTTTATAATAATGGTAAATTTAGGCTGATATGGTTTGCGTTTATTTATAAAAATATCAGTAACTTGACAAAAATGTCTTAAAAATTGCACTTTTCAAACTATGATTGATTATGCCTTTAATCCCAATAGTCATACCACACAAAAACAGTAATAAATAACATTTCCCTCATGTCTGCTTTACATCAGCACCATTTGTAAAATTTTGTTTTATTTTATTAGCATTTTAGAAGATTTAAAAATGTAGCAGTTATTTTTCATTTTTTTCAAGGAAATTTACAAAACTTATTTTTATAGGGACCTGTTCAGTTTTGAAGTGACTTTGAGGCTGCGTGCCCACTGTGCGTTTTTCAAGCGTTTTTGCTGTGGAATTTTCGAAGCGAAAACGCTTAAACGCTTGGTAATGCGTGCCCCATGGTCCTCAATGATAACCCGCATGTGCTGTGTGTTGGTATATGCAACAGTTGTGGACTTCTTTGTTTGTGTGAAGGAGGACTTTATGCTGATCTGACAGTAGATGGCGATGTTGTGTAAAGTTTCCTTGTTTACTGTATTGTAAAAGAAAAAAAGTCTCTCTTGTATTTTCTATTTTGTTCTTACTTCCTGGTGCAGTACTGTGTAACTGAGTTTTTTCCTTTTACCTCATGTTCTGAGAAGTAAAAGCTTGTTATCCCATGTAATCTGCTCTGTGAAGTTTTATACTGCAACTGTGGGTATCCAGAAGCTTTGCAACACTGTGCACATGCTGCGGAAATTTACGCTGCGGATTATCATTGCGGAAAAATCTAAAGCATATCCATTAATTTTGCGGAAACGCAGCGTAATTGCCGCCATTGACTTCCATTGAATTGCATAATATCTTAATGACTACATGTACACATGTGGATATTAAGTGATTCAATGTGCGGATGGTACCCAGGTCTGGAGAAGAGGAGACTCTCCTCCAGACCCGGGTACCATAGTACCTGTAGTTAAAAAAGAATAAAATAAAAAATAACACTATACTTACCTTCTCATGGCCCCCGGTCTCCTGTATGGTGCATCCGGTGTCTTCGGCGGCTCGTGGTGGTGTAAAAGGACCTTCCATGACGTCATTTAGTCATGTGACAGGTCACGTGACCGTTGATGTCGGCAGTTGCTTGACCTGTCACATGACTAAATGACGTCATGGAAAGTCCTTTTACACCATCGCGAGCCAAGACACCGGACGCACCGGAGAAGGAGACCGGGGGCTATCGGAAGGCGAGTAGAATGTTTTTTTTGTTTACCATTTTTATTCTTTTTTTAACTATTAACTTGGTCACACTATATAAATCCATGCCGGTTGCATGGATTTATATAGTGTGACCAAGTTGTCAAGCACTTTTCCAAGTGATGCTAAAATCGCTTGGAAAAGCGCTTGATAACCCGCATGCAAAAACGCTTGACAAACGCTTCTACCTGGCGGGAAAAACGCATGTAAAATCCGCATGCATTTTTCCTGCCAGGGAGATACAGAAAAAATCTGGAGCATTTTTGCTTCGTGGGCACTTAGCCTGCGAGTCTTATATGTTGGAAACCACCCAAAAGTGTTACCATTTTAACCCCTTTAAAGCCCATGACGTACTAATACGCGTCTGTGCCCTGGGCTTTAAGAGCCTGACCCGTATTAGTACGTCATCGCGATCGCGCGCGCACACAGGCTGTGCGGGCGCGATCGCCGCCGGGTGTCAGCTGATTGTCACAGCTGACACCCGGTACTAAGTGCAGGGAGCGATCCCGCACCGCTCCCAGCACATTAACCCCCGCAATGCTGCGATCGAAGTCGATCGCAGCATTGCGGAGGCAAGGGGAGGTGATCGGTATACTCACCTCCTTTTCCGGCCTCCAGCGCTGTCTGCCGCGGCTTCCCGGTTGTTGCCATGATGACCCGATGTCGTCATGACAACATCCGGGTCACCAGACAGCAGTAAGATTGTTTGGACATGTGCAGTGCATCTCCAAACTATCTTCTCCCTGTCCAGCGCTGACAGCCTGCATGGCACAGGGATGGTGCTCCATCCCTATGCTGTGCAGGCGATCAGAATAAAAAAAGTGAAAGTCCCACAGTGGGACAAAGTAAAAAAAGTGTAAAAACTCCCAGAAAGTGAAAAAAATAATTGAAAAAAAACTGTAAAAATCTAAAAAAAAAATAAAAAAAAATAATCCACTAAAAATATAATGTACCCATCAATAAATATTATTATGAAAAAAAAACAAAAAAAACAATCAAAGTACACATATTTGGTATCGCCGCGTCCGTAACGACCTGGCCTATAAAACTGTTCCACTAGTTAACTCCTTCAGTGAACACGGTAAAAATAAAAAACAAAGCAAAAAACAATGCTTTATCATCATACCGCCAAACAAAAAATTTAATAACACGCGATCAAAAAGACGAATATAAATAAAAATGGTACCGCTGAAAACGTCATTTCGTCCCGCAAAAAACAAGCGGCCATACAGCTCCATCATCCGAAAAATCAAAAAGTTACAGCTCTCAGAATAAAGCAATGCAAAAAAATATTTTTTTCTATAAAATAGCTTTTATTGTGTAAAAGTGCCAAAACATAAAAAACTATATAAATGTGGTACTGCTGTAAACGTACTGACCCAAAGAATAAAGCTACCTTATCAATTCTACCACACCTGGAGCAGAATAAAAAAAAAAAAAAACAATTCCTGAATTGTTGGTTTTCGTTTATTCTGCCTCCCAAAAGCTGGAATAGAAAGCGATCAAAAAATGTCACATGCCTGAAAATGGCACCAATAAAAGCATCAACTCATCCCGCAAAAAACAAGCCGTCACATGACTGTCGGCCAAAATATGGCAATGCAAAAACTAGATTTTACAAAATATGTGTCTTTTAGTGTGTGACAGCTGTCAATCATAAAAACTTAATATGAATCTGGTATCGCTGTAATCGCACCGACCCGAAGAATAAAGTAATCTCATCACTTATACCGCACGAGGAACGGCGTAAAAAATAAACGCTAGGGTTGGGGTTGTGCTAATGTTAGGGTTGGGGTTGTTTTTTTTTTCAAAAGTAAAGAAAAAAAAAAAAAAAAAAAGATGACGATATGGCAACTAGTGTTGAGCGCAAGTGCTCGCTACTTGAGTTTGCATCGGGTGCTCGAGTCTCCGCCCCATATGCTTCGCGGCCAAAAAAACCTCGCGGGGATTGCCTGCCATGCACGAGCGATCCCCGCATGTTTTTTTTGGGGGGTCTAATAACCGTGAAACATGCAGGCGGGGACTCGAGTATTTCACTTGAGCACCTGTGATACATGGTGCATACCTGAGTACCCGATGCAAACTCAAGTAGCGAGCACTTGCGCTCAAGAGTAATGACAACTTATTCAATATGATGACCTAATGTTATCAAATTCTGTGTCGTACCTCTGGGTTCAAAATGTTCACTATACACCTTAATAAAATCCTTGAGGGGTATAGTTTCCAAAATGGGGTCACTTGTGGGGGAGCTCCAATGTTTAGGCACATCAGGGGCTCTCCAAATGCAACATGACGTCCGCTAATTATTCAAGCAAATTTTACAATCAAAAAGTCAAATGGCGCTCCTTCCCTTCCGAGCCCTGCCGTGCACCCAAACAGTGTTTTTTCCCCACATATGGGGTATCGGCGTGCCCACGGCAAATTGCACAACAAATTTTGGGGTCCATTTTTTCCTGTTACCCCTGCGAAAATTAAAAAAAAATTGGGTCTAAAATAACATTTTTGTGAAAAAAGTTAAATGTTCATTTTTTTCTTCCACATTCCAAAAATTCCTGTGAAGCACCTGAAGGGTTAATAAAGTTCTTGAATGTGGTTTTGAGTACCTTGAGGGGTGCAGTTTTTAGAATGGTGTCACTTTTGGGTATTTTCTGTCATAAAGACCCCTCAAAGTGACTTCAAATATGATGTGGTCCCTAAAAAAATGGTTTTGTAAATTTTGTTGGAAAAATGAGAAATCGCTGGTCAACTTTTAACCCTTATAGCTCCCTAACAAAAAATAATTTTGGTTCCAAAATTGTGCTGATGTAAAGTAGACATGTGGGAAATGTTATTTATTAACTCTTTTGTGTGACATATCTCTCTGATTTAAGGGCATAAAAATTAAAATTTTGAAAATTGCTAAATTTTCAAAATTTTCGCCAAATTTCCTTTTTTTTCACAAATAAACGCAAGTGATATCAAAGAAATTTTACCAAAATCATGAAGTACAATATGTCCCGAAAAAACAATCTCAGAATCAGGGGGATCAGTTGAAGCGTTCCAGAGTAATTACCTCATAAAGTGACAGTGGTCAGAATTGAAAAAATTGGCCTGGTCATTAACGTGCAAACCACCTTGGGTTGTATAGGGGTTAAACACTGCACCCCTCAACGTATTTAAAATTGCTTTCATATAGTTCATTAACCCTTCTGGTTCTTTTCAGGAAGTAATGGAAAGTGGAATGACAAGAATGAATAAGTTTATTTTTACAATCTAGATTTTGATAACTTCTGAACAGGCAATTATAGCCGGCATACTTTAAAGGTAGTTATTTGGCCATGAACTGCCAAGGCAAACATCAGGACCACACAATCAAGATATCAAGGTGCCGATAAAGTTAAAAGGAAGCCCCCACACTGTTAACTATTTAGATTCTATAATCACTATTGACAACAGAATCAAAGGGGTTAAACGTCCATGGTCTGTGCCAACACTGATCATGGCTGATGCAGCAAGTTGTCAGCTATAATGTACAGGTGACAGCTACAGGATAGTCACCTGTCGGGGAACGCTAGTCTCTTATATTGCAGATCAGTAAAAAGACGTCGATTGGTCAATTAGGGGTTAAGGATAACAAAGTCAATGTTTTGGAGCGGCCATCACCAAGCCCTGATCTTAGTCCTATTGAAAATGTATGGGCAAAGCTGAAAAGGCCGGTGCGAGCAAGACGACCTACAAACCTGGATCAGTTACACCAGTTGTGTCAGGAGAAATGGGCCCAAATTCCGACCTAAGAGTATGTGCCCACGTAGCGTTTTACAAGCGTATATGCTGCGGGATTTCCTCAGGGTAAACGCTTGTGAAACGCTAGGTAATCTGCCCCCCATGGTCCCCAAGGGGAATCCGCAAGTTCTATGCCCATGCTGTGGATTTTTCCGCAGCGTTTTTGATGCGCGCAATCCACAGCATGTCAATTAATTTTGCGTTTCCACAAGCGGAATTGCCTTTGCAATGCAATAAAAAACGCAAGGTAATTCTGCATGTGGAAAACGCGCGATAAACGCAGGATAAACGCGCGTGGAATTCCGCATGTGGAAAACGCGCGATAAACGCAGGATAAACGCGCGTGGAATTCCGCATGCGTTTTTCCGGGAGAGGACATGCGGAAATGAAGCAGAAATTTTCTGCTTCATTTCCGCAACGTGGGCACATAGCCTTATATTGTGAGAAGCTTGTGGGAGGAAATCCCAAATGTTTGACCCAAGTCATTCACTTTAAGGACAATGGTACCAAATACTAATGAAATGGATGGAAAGTTTTGACTTTGTTTTAAGCATTTTTATTACTTACTGCATTCTCGCTCTCTCATTATTCTGGCATTTGGCAAATATTACAAATGATGGTAATCCTAATTGACCTAAAACAGGAAAGGTTTATTCTGATTTCATGTCAGATATGGAGAGAAACATGCAGATACTGTATGTCTTTTTATATAGTGTATGGAAACTTCTGGTTTCAACTGTATATGAGATATTGAAATTTAATTGGTCATATTGTAATTTATTTTGAATGAAGTAAGTGAATTCCCACATTAATTTGACATTATATAATAATGTCTTTATATTTAAATAAATCTCAAATGATTTCAACAATACAACAGGATGTTATTTTCTTATAATAAAAAAATTTAAATAAAAAATTCTATTGTGGTGTGTTAATTTTGTAATATTGATTTCTTTATCTGTTTCATTTACAGTGGGTACGGAAAGTATTCAGACCCCTTTAAATTTTTCACTCTTTGTTTCATTGCAGCCATTTGGTAAATGTAACGGGTCCGGGAGGCGGAACCTCTGAGCTACTATACAAGGGGGCGGCCCTTGTAAGGGAGCGGGTGGCAGTCTCTGGATGAACGGACAGGGAGATACGGCAAGTGATCAGGGCAGTCTCTGGGTAAGGGGTAGGTACGACCTGTGATGGCAGAGCCTCCGGGTAGGCTAGCAGGCAGATGGTAGATGTGTGCTCCCAGGTGAGCAAGCGAGAGTCTCTGGAATAGCAGGTGGTCACGGCACGTGACGGCGGAACCTCCGGGCTGGCAGGCAGGTAGGTAACGGAGAAGCGCTCCCAGGTGAGCGGGCAAGAGTCTCTGGAATAGCTGGTGGTCACCGCACGTGACAACGGGACCTCCGGGCTGGCAAGCAGGCAGGTAACGGAGATGCGCTCCCAGGTGAGCGGGCAAGAGTCTCTGAGATAGCTGGTGGTCACAGCACGTGACAACGGAGCCTCCGGGCTGGCAAGCAGGCAGATAACGGAGAAGCGCTCCCAGGTGAGCGGGCAAGCTGGTCCATAGACAGACTGACCGGAGTAGTAAGGCAGACCGTCGGACCTCAGGCAAGCAGGCAGGTAGCTGATATGCGCTCCCAGGTGAGCGGGCAGGCTGGTCCTTTAGACAGACTGACAGGAGTAGTAAGGCAGACCGTCGGACCTCAGACTGGCAGACAGGTAACAAGTATTCAGGCAGGAATCAGGCAGGTAACTGGCAGGTAAACTAGCAGGAAACTGGCAGGAAACTGGCAGGTAACTGGCAGGTAACTGGCAACGGGACCTGAGGGCTGAAGCACAGGTGAGACACAGGTGCAAACAACATTGCTCGGGCACCTCCATTTTGGAGGAGGTGCCTTTTATATGATGAAGTCCTCCGGCCATTGGCCGGGGACTCTTTAGGGCGGCGCGCGCGGCCCCTTTAAGAGGAGGGGAGCGCGCGCGCGCCCTAAGCACAGGGGCCGGGAAGGAGCGCGCGCCGAGAGCAGAGCAGGAGGAGGACGCCGGGACGGAGCGCGCGCTGACAGCAGAGCGGGGAGAGGACGCCGGGCAGGAGCGCGCGCTGACAGCAGAGCGGGGAGAGGACGCCGGGCACGGAGCAGAGCGGTGAGGGGAGCAGCGTCCCTGCCTAGCAGAGGGCAGGGACGCCAGCGCTACAGTACCCCCCCCTTTAGGCCCCCCCTTTTTTAGGCCAGACAGAAATTTAGCTAGGATGAGAGGGGCATGGATGTTCTCCCGGGGCTCCCACGTTCTCTCCTCAGGACCAAACCCCCTCCAATCTACCAGAAAAAAGGTCTTTCCTCTTACCCTTTTGCTGGCAAGAATGTTCTCTACCTCAAACTTGTCCTCAGCAGAAACCAGAGCAGGAGGCGTACCTGTAGACTTAGAAAAAGAGTTAAGTACCACAGGTTTGAGGAGAGATACATGGAAGGAGTTAGGGATCCGTAAGTTGGCCGGGAGTTTCAATTTATAGGCTACCGGGTTGATCTGACCGATGACCACCAGTGGGCCGATGAACCGAGACCCTAACTTATAGGAAGGGATCTTGAGTCGGACATATTTGGACGAGAGCCAGACTTTATCCCCAGGACGGAATTGAGGAGGGTCCATCGCTAAATGCTGCCAGGGGGCAGCAGGTACTGGCAGAGGAAGAGGGCGGCCGGCCGACAGGTGTCTCGGAACTTTGTTGCGGGCGCAGGACACACAGGCAGAAACAAAGTCCATAACATCCTTGTGCAGGTTAGGCCACCAGTAGTGTCGGGTAATAAGCTGGAGGGTCTTTTTCCGACCGGCGTGGTCAGCTAGTTTAGACGAATGACCCCAGTGTAGGATTCTCTCCCGATCAGGTACCGATACGAACGTCTTACCAGGAGGGAGACAATTTAGACTCACGGGAGCCACCTGCATTACTCTGGCGGGATCGATGGGGCAGTCACATGGTCTATGAGGTGGTGATGTCTCTGCCTCCTCCTTAACAAAGACATCAGCACTAGACCAATAAGGAATCGGAAGTCCAGGTAGATTAGCTGGGATAGGAGAGGGACGGACGGAATGGACGGGAACCAGGCAGGTTTTATGACAGGCCTGTCCCCAGTGAAGGACTTCTCCGGTTTGCCAGTCAAGCACGGGTGCATGTCTCTGGAGCCAAGGCAGACCTAGCAAGAGGGCGTGAGGGAGACCAGGCAGAACGTGAAAGGAGATACTCTCTGAATGCAGCATTCCCACCTGCAGAGTAATGGATTCGGTGATGAATTGGATGGGGCGAGGTAAGAGGCCCCCATCCACGGCAACAACAGACAAGGGTACAGCCAGAGGTTTGGTGGGGATGCGGAATTTCTCCACCAGGGACTGTGAAATAAGATTTCCGGCTGCTCCAGAGTCAAGTTGGGCTAGTTCGGAATAACGATTCTCCCCGCAGATGATTGAGACTGACAACAGCAGGGATGGAGAGGATTTATTTTTGTCTAGATCGACCCCTCTGAGTGAACCTAGATACAGGCGTTCTCCCGACCTCTCCGGGCAGGCACGGATCAGATGCTCCTTACTGCCATAGTAGAAGCAGCTCCCCTCGGCACGGCGGAAATCCTGACGGGATTTGACCATCTTGGTCTGGTCGACCTGCATAGGCTCAGGAGAGTGTACCTGTGGAGAAACGGAAGGAATGACGGGTTCCTGGAAAGTAGGAGCTAGACGTGGAATCCTTCTCTCACGGGTGACCTCTTTGGCACGCTCCTGGAACCGTAGGTCAATCCGGGTGGCAAGGGTTATTAGATCATCGAGAGTGGTAGGAATGTCCCGACCAGCAAGTTCATCTTTAATACGGCCGGACAGACCCTCCCAGAAGACGGATACCAGGGCTTCGTTATCCCAGGCCAGCTCCGAGGCAAGGGTACGGAACCGTATGGCATATTGGCCCACGGTGAGGCTTCCCTGACGGAGGCGAAGCAGAGAAGATGCGGATGAGGTCCTCCGTCCGGGTTCGTCGAAGGCTTTCCGGAAAGCCATGAGAAAGGCAGGCAAGTCGGACACCAGGGGATCTCCTCTCTCCCATAGAGGATTTAGCCAGGCCAGGGCCTCCCCGGTGAGATGGGACATGATAAAGGCAATTTTGGCTCGGTCGGAGTTAAACTGGTGGGATAATAGTTCAAAATGCAGGGTGCACTGATTTATGAAGCCCCGAGCCAGGACGGAGTCGCCTCCGAAGCGAGGAGGTGCAGAGAGCCGGGGTCCGGAAAAGGATACCATGGTACTGGCGGAGGTTGTTGGTGGATCAGACAGAGTGTTCAGGCGAGTATTAACATTCCGCAGGTGACCCAGGATGGTCTCCTGTTGGGACCTCTGACGGGACAGTTCAAGACAGAGGTCCGAGAGCGAGGGAGCTTGGGTGCCACCGGGTTCCATGGCCCGAGCAAACTGTAACGGGTCCGGGAGGCGGAACCTCTGAGCTACTATACAAGGGGGCGGCCCTTGTAAGGGAGCGGGTGGCAGTCTCTGGATGAACGGACAGGGAGATACGGCAAGTGATCAGGGCAGTCTCTGGGTAAGGGGTAGGTACGACCTGTGATGGCAGAGCCTCCGGGTAGGCTAGCAGGCAGATGGTAGATGTGTGCTCCCAGGTGAGCGGGCAGGCTGGTCCTTTAGACAGACTGACAGGAGTAGTAAGGCAGACCGTCGGACCTCAGACTGGCAGACAGGTAACAAGTATTCAGGCAGGAATCAGGCAGGTAACTGGCAGGTAAACTAGCAGGAAACTGGCAGGAAACTGGCAGGTAACTGGCAACGGGACCTGAGGGCTGAAGCACAGGTGAGACACAGGTGCAAACAACATTGCTCGAGCACCTCCATTTTGGAGGAGGTGCCTTTTATATGATGAAGTCCTCCGGCCATTGGCCGGGGACTCTTTTTAGGGCGGCGCGCGCGGCCCCTTTAAGAGGAGGGGAGCGCGCGCGCGCCCTAAGCACAGGGGCCGGGAAGGAGCGCGCGCCGAGAGCAGAGCAGGAGGAGGACGCCGGGACGGAGCGCGCGCTGACAGCAGAGCGGGGAGAGGACGCCGGGCAGGAGCGCGCGCTGACAGCAGAGCGGGGAGAGGACGCCGGGCACGGAGCAGAGCGGTGAGGGGAGCAGCGTCCCTGCCTAGCAGAGGGCAGGGACGCCAGCGCTACAGTAAATTCTAAAAAGTTCATTTTTTTTCTCATTAAAGTACACTCTGCACCCCATCTTGACTGAAAAAAAACAGAAATGTAGAATTTTTTGCAAATTTATTAAAAAAGAAAAACTGAAATATCACATGGTCATAAGTATTCAGACCCTTTGCTCAGTATTGAGTAGAAGCCCCCTTTTGAGCTAGTACAGCCATGAGTCTTCTTGGGAATGATGCAAAAAGTTTTTCACACCTGGAATTGGGGATCCTCTGCCATTCTTCCTTGCGGATCATCTCCAATTCCATCAGGTTGGATGGTGAACTTTGGTGGACAGCCATTTTCAGGTCTCTCCAGAAATGCTCAATTGTGTTTAGGTCAGGGCTCTGGCTGGGCCAGTCAAGAATGGTCACAGAGTTGTTCTGACGCCACTCCATTGTTATTTTAGCGGTGTGCTTAGAGTCATTGTCTTGTTGGAAGGTGAGCCTTCGGCCAAGTCTGAGGTCCAGAGCACTCTGGATGAGGTTTTCATCCAGGATATCTCTGTACTTGGCCGCATTCATGTTTCCTTCAATTGCAACCAGTCTTCCTGTCCCTGCAGCTGAAAAACACCCCCATAGCATGATGCTGCCACCACCATGTTTCACTGTTGGGATTGTATTGGGCAGGTGATGAGCAGTGCCTTGTTTTCTCCACACACGCCACTTAGAATTATCACCAAAAAGTTCTATCTTCATCTCATCAGACCAGAGAATCTTATTTCTCATAGTCTGGGAGTCTTTCATGTGTTTTTGAGCAAACTCTATGAGGGCTTTCATATGGCTTGCACTGAGGAGAGGCTTCCGTCGGGCCACTCTGCCATAAAGACCTGACTGGTGGAGGGCTGCAGTGATAGTTGACTTTGTGGAACTTTCTCCCATCTCCCTACAGCCTCTCTGGAGCTCAGCCACAGTGATCTTGGGGTTCTTCTTTACCTCTCTCACCAAGGCTCTTCTCCTATGATTGCTGAGTTTGGCTGGATGGCCAGGTCTAAGAAGACTTCTGGTGGTCCCAAACTTCTTCCATTTAAGGATTATGGAGGCCACTGTGCTCTTGGGAACCTTGAGTAATGGAGAAATTTTTTTGTAACCTTGGCCAGATCTGTGCCATGCCACAATTCTGTCTCTGAGCTCCTTGGGGGTTCCTTTCAGCTCATGATTCTCATTTGGTCTGACATGCACTGTGAACTGTGAGGTCTTATATAGACAGGTGTGTGCCTTTCCAAATCAAGTCCTATCAGTTTAATTAAACACAGCTGGACTCCAATGAAGGAGTAGAACCATCTCAAGGAGGATCACAATGAAATGGACAGCATGTGACTTAAATATGAGTGTCTGAGCAAAGGGTCTGAATACTTATGACCATGTGATATTTCAGTTTTTCTTTTTTAATAAATTTGCAAAAATTTCTACATTTCTGTTTTTTTTTCAATCAAGATGGGGTGTAGAGTGTACTTTAATGAGAAAAAAAAGAACTTTTTAGAATTTACCAAATGGCTTCAATGAAACAAAGAGTGAAAAAATTAAAGGGGTCTGAATACTTTCCGTACCCACTGTATGTCTCAGTGTTTGAAAAAGGCCTTTTGCATAAGGCTGAAACGTTACATTGAATTTTGGGATTTCTTTATGAAATAAAGAATTGCATTATCATTATGAATATTTGAGTGCCGAGTATCTATATATACACTGGCATGCCAGGCATGTCAATCTCCACAAGGAGAAAAATGACCCTTTAGATCCCAGTGAGAAGCCTCTCATACAGTCAAATCGGATCTCATGCTTTGTACTGACGAGGAGCAATACCCTGAAACACCGTGGCTGCAAATTGAGATTCTGGTTTGGCTTTTATCCCAAGTCATGTGACAAGGCTCGTTAAAGGGTCGATATTGACTTTTAGAATTGCTACTTCCAATAGACTTGTCACTTATCTCACTTTTAGCAAATCAGAATATACCGTAGATCATATATAATAGAAATAATCATTATCCACTGTCTGTCTTTCCAAAAGTGATAATAGGAAGTGCAGCCATATCGGTTGTGACCTTTGAATTAATTTCTCAGAAACAGACAGTGAACAGTCATTTTGTCAGGATGTTATATCAATGACTAAGTCATTAGTTTCCAAGAAGCTGCTTTAAAATTGACAAACTACTTCTTCCTATTTTTGCAGCGGTGCAATATTGCCATCTTATTAGAGAAGAGCAGTTAAAGAGAATGTGTTATCAAACAATAACCAATTGTTTAAATTACCTTTTTACATGAAATTTATTTTTTTCTTTTTTTTTCACTATAGTAACCATCTAAACTAAAAAAACACACCCACAGATCCTGCAATTATCACCCTGGCCAAAATTAGTTTCATATTTCCTGTTGTATGCAGAAGATTTTTCAGCAGTTTTATTATCATGACTGAAAATGACAATGAAAGATGACACCTCTATATAAAGCAGATAAAGTAGCCACCATTCACAAGAAATGATAGTCACAGCTCACCTCCTCACCCTTCCTTCACAATGAGTCTATTCTTAGGACTAGTGGCCAGTGTGAAAATTGTAAGACTTCAGGATTGGTTTTTTTGATTGTGATGTTAAAAAGTGAAAATCTAAAAAAAATGACATTTAAAGTAAATTTAATGTAATCCCTTCTCACCATGGACAGTTTTAGTTTTTGGGCTTTTTCTTTGTTCCTCTCCTTCTTTCTCCCCTTTCGTGTGACATAGCTGTATGAGGGCTGGTTTTTTTTACCCTACAATATACTGGAAAACTGGAACAAAAATTCCAAGCGAAGTTAAATGGGATTGCGTTTTTCATTGTATTTGGGTTTTGTTTGTAAGGTTTCATTGTGCAGTGAAAATGACCTGTGAACATGATTCTTCACGTCGAGCAAACTTGAAAAACCAGATATCAAACTTGTATAATTTTTATTTTGATGGTGAAAATATTTCAGCGATTCGGTCGATAGAGCTTTATGAGGGCTTGTTAATTGCTGAGGTTTTCATTAATATATACGATGTTTCAATCCCACTTTTTCATATACCAACATGGCAGCCATGGGGGCGGTCAGCAGGCTCATGGTTACCACTGAAATCCATAAGCAGCACTTTCACTTAGTGAAGGGGGGTGGAAGGCAACATCCCATGGGCATCCAAAATGGTGAACCTCTGGGACATCGCACCTTAACTACCACGGTCAGGGATTTACTGCAGCATCTAAGGGGTTAACAGCAGCAACTAGAGCTGCTCTAATAGCGGCTTTTACAGACAAATACCGGCAGTATAACACAGCTGGAATCTGCAGGTATATTGCGGGTGGAGTTGCAGAGTCCACTCCACACACTCGCACCCAACATGCACTATACATGTAGGGCAGATAGGGGTTAAACAACAGAGGACACGTTCCTTTTAAGCACTTAAGAATGTATTTATTTTTTACTTTGCAGATAGTATACTGGCATATGCTCTGTACTTAAAAGGAATGTCTGCATTAGTTAATGTCTTTTTGTTAGAAGGGCCCCAATATGCTGACTAAAGGATGATCTGTTGCTGGCAATCTCAGCGATAAGCCATTTGTTGAAAAATCTGGCAACAAGCATTTAATTCTCCTGCACTGCCACCAAAGGAAACAGGAGGTACTGCACAGTATCCAGTGAAATCAATAAGCTATGTAATGAATGAAGTACTGGGACCTTCAAAGTGGGAATGACTCCATGTATCTGCTCTCTAGTCTGCATAAAATGGGTTCAGGTTTACAACGGAGAATCCCCACTATTAACCTGTATAGTGCCCCAAGTATGTGCAAGTGTTTCTAAACCAGACAACCTCATTAAGTCTCATAACACCTTTGTCAATAAACAGGTATTCTCAAGTTACTAAGTTGCTTTAATTCGTTAAACAGCATGAAAATACGCAAGTTTGCCACTGACTTGCTTTTTCTATCTGCTGTCGTTCTCCTGCAATGAGAGCTTTTATCTTACATAGTGTAAAGCTCATTTCCATGGAGTTCAGCAACTAGTAGACCTTGGTAGAGAGTGTGCAGTAGTCACATTCCAGGAGAAAAGTTAACTCCTAACATACTGTTATCTCTGTCCAGCCCATTCATTTCTATACACCAGTTAGCTGCTCCCTGCCTTCTCCCTTTTGGGTCTTGACGAGATGCTCTTATCCATCCTGTAGAATCACAATTCCTGCACCCAGTATCTAGGCTCTCATTGTCTGTGGCTGTGTGCTTGCTCAAATACCCTGTTGTCTCTGTGTAAAAAATAGTGATAGTGGTAGAGTACATTCCAGAACCAACCACTGATGGCTGAATGTGTTACAGCAGAACTTGTGCAGAGCTTTATAGTTCTAATAATACTACAGCTCTGCTGCTCATCAGAGCTATCACTCAGGAAGAAGAGCCCGTCCTGCCAGAAATCAGGAAGTAAGGAGACTGCACAGCTCTGAGCTGCTCAAGAGATCACTTATGAAAACTCCTTTTAGGCATCAAACATTTCCTTTGTTCAAATAGAAAGAATATAGATCTACATATTTTAGAATGTGTATGAACTACATGTCTGAAATAAAAATAAATGATTCTAAATACAGTACAGACCAAAAGTTTGGACACACCTTCTCATTTAAAGATTTTTCTGTATTTTCATGACTATGAAAATTGTACATTCACACTGAAGGCATCAAAACTATGAATTAACACATGTGGAATTATATACTTAACAAAAAAGTGTGAAACAACTGAAAATATGTCTTATATTCTAGGTTCTTCAAAGTAGCCACCTTTTTCTTTGACAACTGCTTTGCACACTCTTGGCATTCTCTTGATGAGCTTCAAGAGGTAGTCACCAGAAATGGTCTTCCAACAATCTTGAAGGAGTTCCCAGAGATGCTTAGCACTTGTTGGCCCTTTTGCCTTCACTCTGCGGTCCAGCTCACCCCAAACCATCTCGATTGGGTTCAGGTCTGGTGACTGTGGAGGCCAGGTCATCTGGCGTAGCACCCCATCACTCTCCTTCTTGGTCAAATAGCCCTTACACAGCCTGGAGGTGTGTTTGGGGTCATTGTCCTGTTGAAAAATAAATGGTCAAACTGAATGCAAACCGGATGGAATAGCATGCCGCTGCAAGATGCTGTGGTAGCCATGCTGGTTCAGTATGCCTTCAATTTTGAATAAATCCCCAACAATGTCACCAGCAAAGCACCATAACACCTCCTCCTCCATGCTTCACGGTGGGAACCAGGCATGTAGAGTCCATCCGTTCACCTTTTCTGCGTCGCACAAAGACACGGTGGTTGGAACCAAAGATCTCAAATTTGGACTCATCAGACCAAAGCACAGATTTCCACTGATCTAATGTCCATTCCTTGTGTTCTTTAGCCCAAACAAGTCTCTTCTGATTGTTGCCTGTCCTTAGCAGTGGTTTCCTAGCCGCTATTTTACCATGAAGGCCTGCTGCACAAAGTCTCCTCTTAACAGTTGTTGTAGAGATGTGTCTGCTGCTAGAACTCTGTGTCGCATTGACCTGGTCTCTAATCTGAGCTGCTGTTAACCTGCAATTTCTGAGGCTCGTGACTCGGATAAACTTATTCTCAGAAGCAGAGGTGACTCTTGGTCTTCCTTTCCTGGGGCAGTCCTCATGTGAGCCAGTTTCTTTGTAGCGCTTGATGGTTTTTGCAAGTTCACTTGGGGGCACTTTCAAAGTTTGCCCAATTTTTCAGACTGACTGACCTTTATTTCTTAAAATAATAATGGCCACTCGTTTTTCTTTAATTAGCTGCTTTTTTCTTGCCATAATACAAATTCTAACAGTCTATTCAGTAGCAATATCCGCTGTGTATCCACCTGACTTCTGCACAACTGATGGTCCCAACCCCATTTATAAGGCAAGAAATCCCACTTATTAAACCTGACAGGTCACACCTGTGAAGTGAAAACCATTTCCGGTGACTACCTCTTAAAGCTCATCAAGAGAATGCCAAGAGTGTGCAAAGCAGTCATCAAAGCAAAAGGTGGCTACTTTGATGAACCTAGAATATAAGACATATTTTCAGTTGTTTCACACTTTTTTGTTAAGTATATAATTCCACATGTGTTAATTCATAGTTTTGATGCCTTCAGTCCAAAACTTATCCAAAATTAATGGATATGCTTCAGATTTTTCCGCAATGATAATCCGCAGCGTAAATTTCCGCAGCATGTGCACAGTGTTGCACAGCTTCTGGATACCCACAGTTGCAGTATACAGTTAGGTCCATATATATTTGGACAGAGACAACATTTTTCTAATTTTGGTTCTAGACATTACCACAATGAATTTTAAACCAAACATTTCAGATGCAGTTGAAGTTCAGACTTTCAGCTCTCATTTGAGGGCATCCACATTAAAATTGGATGAAGGGTTTAGGAGTTTCAGCTCCTTAACATGTACCACCCTGTTTTTAAAGGGACCAAAAGTAATTGGACAATTGACTCCAAGGCTATTTCATGGGACAGGTGTGGGCAATCCCTTCGTTATGTCATTCTCAATTAAGCAGATAAAAGGCCTGGAGTTGATTTGAGGTGTGGTGCTTGCATTTGGAAGGTTTTGCTGTGAAGTAAACATGCGGTCAAAGGAGCTCTCCACGCAGGTGAAACAAGGCATCCTTAAGCTGCAAAAACAGAAAAAAACCATCCGAGAAATTGCTACAATATTAGGAGTGGCAAAATCTACAGTTTGGTACATCCTGAGAAAGAAAGAAAGCACTGGTGAACTCATCAATGCAAAAAGACCTGGGCACCCACGGAAGACAACAGTGGTGGATGATCGCAAAATAATCTTCATGGTGAAGAGAAACCCCTTCACAACAGCCAACCAAGTGAACAACACTCTCCAGGAGGTAGGCGTATCAATATCCATATCTACCATAAAGAGAAGACTGCATGAAAGTAAATACAGAGGGTTCACTGCACGGTGCAAGCCACTCATAAGTATCAAGAATAAAAAGGCTAGACTTGACTTTGCTAAAAAAAAAAACATCTAAAAAAACCAGCTCAGTTCTGGAAGAACATTCTTTGGACAGATGAAACCAAGATCAACTTCTACTAGAATGATGGAAAGAGAAAAGTATGGCGAAGGCGTGGTACAGCTCATGATCCAAAGCATACCATATCATCTGTAAAACACGGCGGAGGCAGTGTGATGGCTTGGACATGCATGGCTGCCAGTGGCACTGGGTCACTAGTGTTTATTGATGATGTGACACAGGACAGAAGCAGCCGAATGAATTCTGATGTATTCAGATCCGTACTGTGTGCTCAGATCCAGCCAAATGCAGCCAAACTGAGGGGTTGTCGTTTCATACTACAGATGGACAATGACCCAAAACATAAAGCCAAAGCAACCCAGGAGTTTATTAAAGCAAAGAAGTGGAATATTCTTGAATGGCCAAGTCAGTCACCTGATCTCAACACAATTGAACATGCATTTCACTTGTTAACCCCTTACTTACCGGGGACGTATTAGTACGCATATCTGCGTACCGCCGGTTCAGTGAGGGCTCCGGCGCTGAGCCCTCACTGAACCGAGCACATGTCAGCTGATTCTTACAGCTGACATGTGCCCGCAACAGCCGCGGGTGGAATCGCGATCCACCCGCGGCTGTTAACCAGTTAAATGCTGCTGTCAATCTCCGACAGCAGCATTTAACGCGCGCTTCCGGGTAGCGCGTCATAAGCCCCGCCCACCGGCGACCCCGTCACGTGATCGCGGGTCGCCGATGGGCGTGCATGACAACCCAGGGTCTGCAGCAGACGCCTGTGGTTGTCATGATCTTGTCGCTATGAGCGCCACCTAGTGGTCGGCGCTCATAGCACAGGACCATTTCTGCTGCATGCAGGGGATCTGCTGGTCCCCTGTATGTAGCAGAGGCGATCGGACAGTTGCTGCTTCTAGTCTCCTATGGAGACTATAGAAGCATGCAAAAAGTAAAAAAAAAAAGTTTTTAAAAATATAAAAAAAAATAAAAAAATATAAAAGTTTAAATCACCCCCCTTTCGCCCCATTCAAAATAAAATATATAAAAAAAACCCCCACATACACATATTTGGTATCGCCGCGTTCAGAATCGCCCGATCTATCAAAATAAAAAAGAATTATTCCGATCGGTAAACGGCGTAGCGATAAAAAAATTCTAAACGCCAGAATTACGTTTTTTGGTCGCCGCAAAATTGCAATAAAATGCAATAACGGGCGATCAAAACATCGGATCTACCCCAAATGTTATCAATAAAAACGTCAGCCTGGCACGCAAAAAATAAGCCATCAACCAGCCCCAGATCACGAAAAATGGAGACGCTACGGGTCTTAGAAAATGGCGCTATTTTTTTATTTTTTTTTTTACCAAATTTTGGAATTTTTTTTCACCACTTAAATATAAAAGAACCTATACATGTTTGGTGTCTATGAACTCGTAATGACCTGTAGAATAAGAAGGGCAGGTCAGTTTTAGCATTCAGTGAACATGGTAAAAAAAATAAATAAAAAACAACTGGGGTATTGCACTTTTTTTGCAATTTTACCGCACTTGGAATTTTTTTCCTGTTTTGCCGTACAGGATATGATAAAACTAGTAATGGCGTTGAAAAGTACAACTCGTCCCGCAAAAAATAAGCCCTCACATGGCCATATTGACCAAAAAATAAAAACGCTATGGCTCTGGGAACAAGGGGAGCAAAAACGAAAATGCAAAAACGAAAAATGCTCCGGGGCTTAAGGGGTTAAAGATTAAACTTCAGACAGGCCCACAAACAAACAGCAACTGAAAACCACCGCAGTGAAGGCCTGGCAGAGCATCAAAAAGGAGGAAACACAGCGTCTGGTAATGTCCATGAGTTCAAGACTTCAGGCAGTCATTGCCAACAAAGGGTTTTCAACCAAGTACTAGAAATGATCATTTTATTTATAATTATTTAATTTGTCCAATTACTTTTGGTCCCTTTAAAAACAGGGTGGCACATGTTAAGGAGCTGAAACTCCTAAACCCTTCATCCAATTTTAATGTGGATACCCTCAAATGAAAGCTGAAAGTCTGAACTTCAACTGCATCTGAATTGTTTTGTTTAAAATTCATTGTGGTAATGTCTAGAACCAAAATTAGAAAAATGTTGTCTCTGTTCAAATATATATGGACCTAACTGTAAAACTTCACAGAGCAGATTACATGGGATAACAAGCTTTTACTTCTCAGAACAAGAGGTAAAGGAAAAAACGCACAGTCACACAGTACTGCACCAGGAAGTAAGAACAAAATAGAAAATACAAGAGAGACTTTTTTTTCTTTCACAATACAGTAAACAAGGAAACTTTACACAACATCGCCATCTACTGTCAGATCAGCATTAAGTCCTCCTTCACACAAACAAAGAAGTCAACAACTGTTGCATATACCAACACACAGCACATGCGGGTTATCATTGAGGACCATGGGGCACGCATTACCAAACGTTTAAGCGTTTTCGCTTTGAAAATTCCGCAGCAAAAACGCTTGAAAAACGCACAGTGGGCACGCAGCCTCAAAGTCGCTTCAAAACTGAACAGGTCCCTATAAAAATAAGTTTTGTAAATTTCCTTGAAAAAAATGAAAAATAACTGCTACATTTTTAAATCTTCTAAAATGCTAACAAAATAAAACCACATTTTACAAATGGTGCTGATGTAAAGCAGACATGAGGGAAATGTTATTTATTTCTGTTTTTGTGTGGTATGACTATTGGGATTAAAGGCATAATCAATCAAAGTTTGAAAAGTGCAATTTTTAAAACATTTTTGTTAAGTTTCTGATATTTTTATAAATAAACGGAAACCATATCAGCCTAAATTTACCATTATTATAAAGTATCATGTATCACAAAAAACAGTCTCAAAAGCTATGGGATATGTTGAAGCATTCCAGAGTTATTACTACATAAAGTGACACTGGTCAGATTTAAAAAAATTGGTTTGGTCACAAAGGGGTTAAGCCACTTTGTTACCATTTTCGCAGTATGCTTCGGGTCATTGCTCATTTGGAGGACCCATTTCTGCTCAAGCTTTAACTTCCTGGCTGATGTCTTGAGATGGTGCTTCAGTATTGCCACATAATCTTCTTTTCTCATGAAGCCATCTACGTA
Source organism: Phyllobates terribilis (assembly GCF_046119375.1). Classification (NCBI taxonomy): domain Eukaryota; kingdom Metazoa; phylum Chordata; class Amphibia; order Anura; family Dendrobatidae; genus Phyllobates; species Phyllobates terribilis. The sequence continues at coordinate 4,405,213 of NW_027362894.1, forward strand.
TTTTGTGATGTGCACCAAGTCCCTCTTGCAGCAAAGCAACCCCACAACATGATGCTGCCACCCCCGTGTTTCACAGTTGGGATGGTGTTCTTAGGCTTCTAAGCTTCTCCCTTTTTCCTCCAAACTTAACGATGGTCATTATGAACAAAAAGTTCAATTCTAGTTTCATCAGACCACAGGACATGTCTCCAAAAATTATGGTCTTTGTTCCTGTGTGCATTTGCAAACATTAATCTGGCTTTTTTATGTTTCTTTTGGAGTAATGGCTTCTTCCTGGCAGAGTGGTCTTTCAGCCCATGTTGATACAGTACTCGTTTCACTGTGAATTGTCACTCTGACAATCTTACTAGCTTCTGCCATCCTCTTCACAAGGTCTTTTGCTTTTGTCCTGGGGTTGATATGCACATGTCGGACCAAAGCACGTTCATCTCTGGGACACAGAAGCCGTCTCCTTCCTGAGTGGTATGATGGCTGGACATTCCAATCATGTTTGTACTTGCATATAATTGTTTGTACAGATGAACGAGGCACCTTCAGATATCTTGAAATTGTACCCAAGGATGAGCCAGACTTGTGCAAGTCTACAATTCTCTTCCTGATATCTTGGCTGATTTATTTACACTTTCCCATGATGCTACACAAAGAAGCAGTGTGTTTCAGGTGTGCATTAAAATACATCCACAGGTGTGTCTCTAATTAACTCAGATGTTGCCCAAAAAACTATTAGAAGCTTCCAAACACATGGCATCATCATATGGGCAGTCGAGAATTGTTTAAATACATAGTAATCTTAGTGTATGTAAACTTTTGACTTTGCAGTAAGTAATAAAAATGCCTTAAAACAATCTCTCTCTCATTATTCTGGCATTTGGCAAATATTAAAAATTATGGTAATCCTAATTGACCTAAAAAGGGAAGGTTTATTCTTATTTCATGTCACATATTGAGAAAAACATGCATGTGTCTTTTTATATAGTGTATGTAAACTTCTGGTTTCAACTGTATATATGTATATATGTGCACATCTCATTGCTATAGCAAATCAGTGGGAGTCATCAACAGTGATAAAGTAATAGAAAAAAAAGGAAGAAAATTGAATCCTTAGAGGAAAAGTAAGATGATTTGTCTAAAAAATGCCAGTGTAAGGAGGCTCGTAAGCTCCCCGGGGAGCCATTGCATGGTTTATAAGCCTCCTTACTCTGGCATTTCACTCTCCTCACTAGGACCTAAGGGGTAAAGTTTTTCCTTCTGAAGTCTCTCACACAGCTAAATCAGATCTCATGCTTTGCACTGCTGAGGGGCAACACCCTGAAACACCATGGCTGTAAATTGAGATTCTAGTTTGCCATTTATCCTAAATCATGTGGCAAGGCTTGTTAAAAGGTTGATATTGACTTTTAGGATTGCTACTTCTAATAGGTTGCACTGGAAGAGGCAGTTTGCAAGTTTTGGGTAGAATTTCTCTTCAATAAAAATACTTTTTGATTACACCAGTGTTTTTTTTCCCTTTCTTACAGACTGGACCAGTCATTGGGGAAGCCCTCGCTGTTTCTTTCTGGATAGATTCCACTTCCTACCACTATGAAATGGAATAAATGCTATGTTTTAGAGAAATTAACAATAGTAATGGTAATAATCTGACACCATATGATGGCAAATCCAAGCAACATGCCGTCATTTGTAACAATGGGAAAGCCTTTTTTTAAGAGGTTGTCCAGAATAAGGATGCCATATTTCATCGCTTTGTGGAAAAATAGGTAAATCGTTTCTCATGTTATATTCTCTGAACTGTAAATCGTAAACAGTTTCACAAATTTGGTTGAATGCCAGTGGACCCAAAAAAATGCTAATTTCTAATAGTAAATTTAAAAATGACTTTTTTTTACTTTTATTTATTTCCAGATAAAGTGAAAGATCGAGGCACTAATACAATTGGGTCAAGATTGAACCGTGTCGAGGACAAGGTAAGAAAATAAGATAAAACCATATATATTTATATTATGCACAGCTACTACTTACACATACACACATGGAGTACAGGATATACAGACAATTACCACATACTACATACAGAATATTCCTCACTCTCTGAAAAAGTGTAAAATACATAATGGCGCATCCAGACACCAATTCTACAGCGCTGCTCATACACTGCAAAGAGTCTAAATACCTGTGGTCATCTGTGACTTCAACACACAAGTTAAGGTGGCCACACAATAACTAAAGTTGATTGCTGGTTCGGCCGTCCACTACCTCTCCCAACTCTCATACACGAGAAGGTTTGGCTTGGTTAAATGTTAATGTGTTTTCAAAGTGGAGAACTGTAAAAATCACTGCCAAACGGCTCTGGCAGCAGCTTATCACCTGAATAACAAAAGGGTCAGGCATTAAGGGTCAGGCAGTTTGAATTTTACCTCCTCTGACCTCATCTGTCAGGGAAGAGTCTGGATGTCCCCTTAGACTATTAGCTTAGTCTATTGTGTATGGAGGCTTAAAGGGGTTTTCCATTACTCAGACAACTCCATCTCAATCCATATGTGTGTCCCCCAGTAAAATAATAACACCTATACTCACCTCCAGTGCCAGCACTATTCCAGCGGTGTCTGCACTGGCTCTCCTGGGGATTGCGTGTGTCATGGGTGTGTCAGAAGTGACAGACAGTCATCCTGCAGTTGGTTGCAGGAGATCTCTTCATTTGGCCTTACAGACAACTTCTTAGAATATGTATCTCTAGGACCCAGCGGCTAGCTTCCTTCTGGCTAATTAACACCCTGGCCTGGATGTATAAATACCTGTTGTGAGCCAGAGGGAGGTGCCGGCGATATTCATTACCCCTTGTGAAGGCTTGAGCAAGAGCAGTACTTCTTCCTCTCCGGTGCTAGAGAACGTGTGCGCATTTGTCTGGAGTGGACTAAAGCTAAGCGATTTTCCCTTGTTTGTCCCCCCTTGTTGTCTTTAGTGTTCAGTGGGGATCAACTAGTGCTCATCCTTTCTGTTCCTTAGCCTGAGCCTAATGGCAGGGAAAGACAGGCCGAGGTACGCATGCGGCGATTGGTGAAGAACCAATAAAGGGACATTAGTGGAGACAGGGTGACACTAGATCAGCCTAGGAGTTCTCCACTCCCCACTTTCCCTAGTCTGGGTTCCCTTTCCCTTTTCCCTTTGTGTTGCACTTAGTCTTTCCCACACCTTGCGTGACAACATGACATATCTCATGATTCCTAGGGGCAATCAGCGCTGACTTTACTCTCCCCACCTTTGGCCAACTTGCATACATCCAGAGGAAGTGAGAGCTGTTGCTGCTCTTACTTCCTCCGGATGTACAGGTATGTGCTATAACTGGAGGCAGGGAGAGTGAAGCCAGCGCTGATTGGCAGCAGGGATCACTTGACATAACAATGTCACGTGATCCCAAGGAGAGCCAATGCCGACACGGCTGGAACACTGGAGGGGAGTATAGGTGTTATTATTTTACAGAGGGCAAAAATATATATATGGAGAAGGAGATGTCCGAGTAGTAGAAAACCCCTTTAAGTGTTGGCTACTACTTTCATGGATGTGGACAGAAAGCTCTTTCTGAGTTCATTAAGTAGTTCAATCTGACAAAGGTTTCCAATAGAGTTGGTGCGAATCAATTCGCAGGACCCAGTCCATCAGCCACATCCATAATCTGTGACCGCTGCATCGGAGCCCTGAGAACCACCTCCTACATCCCGGCATCCACAGCTGTTCTACTGATTAGCCGGCCTGATGCAATGTCACATATGCATCATGCTGTAACCATAAAGATGCAGCTAATCAGAAGAGAAGCAGGGAATCTTGGAAGGTAGAAGGCAGGTCTTGAGGCTCCTGTCCAGCATCCAAAGATTACTGACGTGGCCGATGGACCGAGTGCTGCGAAACGAATCGCACCAACTCTAGTTTTCAAATAAAACAACAATGTCTAAATGGCTAACCAATATTGCATTAAGGGATCGATCTACTTTATTTCTCCCCAAAACTGTGCCTCTCTTGTCCATGGGGTGTGTCTGGTATTGCAACTCAGTGCCCCATTGATTTGGTTAGGGATAAGCTACAATATCAGGCAGCGCTCACGGGTAGCGTGAAATGTGTATGGAGTGTGGTCTGTATCTATGCTATTCTCTTTGTTTGAATTTTTTTTTATACATTTGTAGGTAACTCAAATGGATCATAAACTCAATCTCATAACCGATATGATTCACCACCTGATAGCAAACCAACAAAGCGGTCAGTCTACAAACAGAACACCGCACCGGAGCAACTCTCTGAACGACGGGAGCAACCTCTCCAGTACTCTGCTACCTACCAACAGTTACAGTGCCAAGACGAGACCAAGATAATGCATCTTGATGAACAAACACAAACTCGTTCTTCTACTGTCCTCAATGCAGATATTCATTATTTTAATGAATGCATTTATAAGCAGAAAGTAAAATGAATGATGAAATTAGACTGAGTATCGAGTAAGTGTGTAACACTGTAAAGGACGTCTTGTCTATTCTCTGTAGATCCTATCAGGGTTCATTGAAGGTTTCTTAGAGGAAGGGACATGGAACATATGTGTATTGCTCCATGTAGAAACATGCAAGAAAGCATCTGATACATTGATGAATCCTTTCTCAGGAAGATTGTAGCTCATCGGCCTGTGGGATCGTAAATCGCTACGGGTCGTGCTGTAAAACTGGCAATACAACTGAACAATTACCCTGATTTTTTTTATTGTATTAAAATACACTTTTTACATTGATTTTCAATTTTTGGGGGGCCTAAAATGAAAATTCATTTGAGAAAAATAGAAATAAATATTGTACTGTAGAAAATTACACTTCTTTTTTTTTACAATGTATTTTTGGTAAAAATGGTATTAAAGAGTTAATTTTTCTTTATGATTTCTGATCACAATTTTTTTTTTATGGAATATTTTTTGACATCTGATCAAATGTATTGTATTTTCTCACAAATGTTGATATTTGCACATTGATTGGTTTAAAGCAGTGATGGCGAATCTTTTAGAGACCGAGTGCCCAAACTGCAATCCAAAACCCACTTATTTATCGCCAAGTGCCAACACGGCAATTTATCATAAATATTGAGGTTTTACTGATACAAACAACTGATACAAAGAGCAGGCGAGGGCAGCATAGAGCAGCCACAGACAGGAGCAGGGGTAAGAGACTGCAGAAATAAAGAATGTGCTCACCCCCATCCTGGTATATGTGCTGGCCCTCCCCTCAGTCCTGGTATATGTGCTGGCCCTCCCCTCAGTCCTGGTGTATGTACTGGCCCTCCCCTCAGTCCTGGTGTATGTGCTGGCCCTCCCCTCAGTCCTGGTGTATGTGCTCCCTCTCCCCCCCAGCCACTGTGCATCGCATATTAAAAAAAACAAAACAAACACATAATAAACCCTCCTCCTCACCTTCCTTCTTCTCCCGCGCAGCGTCCTCTCCTGTAGTCGGCACATCTAGCAGAAGTGTATTGCAGCGCACGTACTAGCCAGGCCCGTGCGCGCTGCAGTACACGCTGCCGGCCAATCAGAGGCAAGCGGCCGCTGGCCTCTGATTGGCCGGCCGACGTCATGCTGGCCTCTGATTGGCCGGCAGCCGCCTCTGATTGTCCGGAAGCCGCTAGCCTGTGATTGGCCGGCCAACGTCATGCTGGTCTCTGATTGGCCAGAAGCCGCAGGCCTCTGATTGTCCGGCCGACGTCATGCTGGCCTCTGATTGGCCGGCAGACGCTGGCCTCTGATTGACCGGCCGACGTCATGCTGGCCTCTGATTGGCCGGTAGCGTGTATTGCCGCGCACGGGCCTGGCTAGTTCGTGCGCTGCAATACACTTCAGCTCGATGTGTTTCCGTCCGAGAGAGATCGCACATCTAGCTGCAGTAGCGGAGCTGGTGCCGGCACTCGGCGGCTCAGAGTTCTCCCCGCCGGCCCGATCCAGTAGCGCTAGTGCTGCGGCCATGGTGCCCCCCAGGAGGGCTCTGCTGCCCCCTCTGCACGCTGCCATAGGTTCCCAGCACTGGTGTAAAGCATTTCTTCTTTTACAGCTGACGACCCAAAATTGGTGATTTTCTGGAAAAAAAAAAAAAAAATGGCCAGTCTGCATTATATATGGTGGAAGTGAGAATGTATCATCTGGATAAGGGGGTGGTCTTCACAGAGGGATCTATGGAGAGATGTCACTTTATAAGGAGCACATAGCATGGAATACCGGTGGGGAAGCCTTCTGGCTCCTTATGTTGCACCAGTCCGGAATGCTCCACTATGGTCCATCCTTCTATAGTTCTTCTCTTACACTTTCTGCTGGTCGGTATATGGACGTATTCGCTCTATGCTGACAGGCGCTCCCTTAGTATAGCCCATGTAATGCACGGCACCACAATGTTGTAGGTTCTGACTACTGTGTAAAAAAAACACCCACCCAGAGACCGGCCATAATCTTATAGTCTGGGTGTGAATACGCTGTAGGTATAGCTACACTTTTGTTGTGGAAATTTTGGTAATTTTATTTACCTTTTTGCATTTACCCGAATGAGGCTTGTGAGAAATCCTTAAATATGCTGCAGATTTCTCCTGTATGATTCTGACCAATCATAAGCAAGCAGCAACACTCAAAGAAAAGAAGATCACTCCCCCACCATAGCTCAATGCGGGTTTCTTAGGGTATAAAGCTACTTTCTCACAATGAGTTTTTAGTGAGTTTTTTCGCTGCATATTGTACAAATAATGCAAGTAACCTATCTTAATGGGTGCAGAAATTCTGCAACATCAAAAACTCACCAAAAGCTCATCGTGGGAACCTAGCCTAAGATGTATAATGATGGAGAGTCCTGATCTCCTGGTCTAACCTTCTGCATGATTAGAAAGCAGAGATAACAGCTCTTAGACAAGGAAGGAGCCGCACAGCTGAGTTTCTCTGTGTCACATTACAAACCCTTTTATTGACTCTCCTGATTATGGAGTGTGCCAGTATCACACTTATGTCTTCTGTGCTCAAGCAACTTGTATTCTCTCTGCAGTGATGTTAGGCTGTTATTACACCTCACACAGGAGCAGTGTGTTCTGGGTTACTTCTATGGTGAAATGTAATGACAGTCTGCTCTAATCTCACTGCAGAATGAGTACAAGTTGAGCACAACGGATCTAAGTGTGATACTGACGCTGTGCTCTCATTTCTGGACAGGCAGTATGGGATCGGCGCAGTACAGCTGAGGTGAGAGTGCCATAGGAGGAGGAAAGCTGTTACAAAGGTTTGTAATGTTGCACAACTAAACTCTCTTGTGCTGCCCCTTCACCCACAGAGACCTTAACTGAAAGGTATTAGTCAGTTGTGTGCTCTACTCATGCAGGAGGTTAGCCCAGGAGACCAGGTCTGTATCCTTACATCTTAGACACTGAGAAATCTGCTCTAAGCTATGGTGGGGATGTGATCATCTTTCTTTTCAGTGCTGTCGTCTGCTTATAATTGGTCAGCATCATGCAGGGAGAAGAATTTCGCACCCCCAGTGAAAACTCTGATAACATCTACTTGGACTTAATTTTTTAACTCATTAGGCGCCAAATACTTTCATTGCTAATATCTCCGCAAATGAAAGATAAAATAGAAAAAAAAAACATGAAAAATTTGGTGACAGGTCCTCTTTAGGATAAGACAACCCCTTTAAATGTAAGAATTGAATTTTAGTCGAAAAAATGTATGCAACAAAAATGCTACATGTGATTTGATCCAAAAACATGCTGCATTTCAGGATGAGAGAAGCAAGTATTTGCAAAAAAAAAGTTAAAAGGGGTGTTCACTGTTATGATTTTGATCACTTATACTTAGGATGGACCACCAAGATCAGATTGGTAGAGTTCCAACACTCTGCCACCCCATTGATTCCATGCTGGAGCTGGTAACAGCTGATTGGTGGTGTTAGGATTTGGACACCTATCAATCTGATACTACTGACTTATATTGATGCCTTCTCCTAATTGATAAGTGGTAGCATACCCCTTTAAAACAATACGTAGTTTTTATTTAGTTGTAAGATGAAAGTGACTCTACACATTAAGGCGTGTCATGGTCTGAGCACAAAATGATTCTAAGATTAGTTGCTGGCCTCTTGACCCGAACTTAAGAGCTTAAGGCCATGTTCATACATTCAGTAATTTGGTCAGTATTTTACCTCAGTATTAGGAAGCCAAAACCAGGAGTGGAACAATTAGAGGAAAAGTATAATAGAAACACGTCACTGATGAAACTTACTGAACGTGTGAAGGTGCCTAATAGAGACGCTGTGGAGAAGGACAGGAGCGCACACAAAATAGGGCAATAGCGTCTGATAAGGGGTCGGGATAATTGATGGCAGCGCTCACCTAGAGGTGTTGTGTGCAGTCACCACAGCTATAATGGTGTAGAAAGCCGCTGCTGCCCTGTGGCTGGAGGAAAGGTTCTTCAAGAGGTGGAATGGCAAAAATGGAAGCTGGCACATTTAGGTGGGCTGTGCTGCGGGAGTGAAGAGCTTGTTTTTTTTTATACCTTGAGAAAGGCCCTGGTCCATTGCAGAAACGCATTGATATTAATAAAAAACGTTTGGGAATCCCAAGGCTCTTCATTCCCACAGTGCAGCCCACCTAAACGTGCCAGCTTCCATTTCTGCCAATGTGGCCTAATAGATGTATATGAGGCTGTCAAAGATCGGGGCAGGAGACTCGCAAACAGCTTGTGCATCACGATCTATGACACACAGATGTGTGAATACGCCATTACTCTCATATAAGATTACCTGCATCAAGTTTCAAAGGAGCAATTGTAACCCTCTTTCAATTATTTAAAGGCATTTTCCCACAAACAAAATTCATTTTAATCAATAGATCTTGGAATAATAATAAGTTCCACAATTGGATGTGTTTAAATAAAATGTTCCTGTGCTGAGATAATCTTAGAAATATGCCCCTGCTGTGTACTGTGTAATGTCTGACCATACTGGAACATGGTCTGAACATACCACATCTCCTGGACGGGGAGGATGCAAGAGAGTATACAGACATTACAGCCGGGGATCACAGCCGATTCTTTATGTGAGGTAAAACCAGTTTTTAAACAGGCCGGGAAATGTTTTACCTCACAGAATCAGCTGCCATCCTGTGGTGTCCTGTCTGTATACTCTTTTGCTTCCTCCCATGGCCAGCTGCATTCACACTGAATTACTACTGAATGTAAAGGTGTGGGATGACACATGATTAGCTACAGCTTAGTTCTGCTGTACTGCTTTTTGTAGGGTCCTGTTCTGTGCTCCGGCCCTCCGTCTGTAGGTCCATTATGCATTCATTTGCTTTTCATGGCAAAAAAGGTGCAGCATGCAGCGCTATTCCTACCATCCAAACAATGCAGACCTCGAAGACCACTCAGCGGCTTGCGTCAATGGGATCCAGGGGTGCCATATGGCAATGGATCCGCAGGGATCCAGCATTGAATTTTATTTCCCCGAATAACTGACTTAATGATGCCCCTTCTAACACATCAGATGACTGTATGATGCCAAGAATACAAATAAAGTAAAGAGCATAATTGCTGTCCAGACACTGAACAAGCAGGCTATGCAGTAAAATTAAGAATGATCAATGGAGATATGGAAGAGAATAAGGTATAACTCAGGGCCAGTGCAAGACAAGTAATTCTATCTAGTAACAAAGTTGCTCAATTTATTATGTAGATTATAAATGGATGTAATATAAAATTGTTTTGCGGATGATTCGCTGCTCTGAGTGTTAGATTTTCAAAGTGGTAAAAGGGTTTATCTACCAGTAATGATATTTACCTGGGGACATCCACCTATTGGAGACAGGCCATTAAAACTGGCCAAACTTTCTCCTTACTTTCTTGGCCACTGTGGGTCTTTTTGGATTGCAAATGGTTGATAAGTGTTGGTAAGAGTTTTTGAAGTATATATGTCATAAGTGTCTATGGCTGGAGAACCCCTTTAAAGAAAAACATTGGTCACCAATTTTAGGAATTGTAAGGAAGGTGAGAAGATGTTTGGCTACGGTCACAGTCTGGTGGTTTCACATTTTATATAATTTAGGCTTTGCATGTGTTAGTTCACTATATCGCACCTCTGATCTCTCTATTGGACCATGTAAAACATAAAAAACCTATCGACAGGAGAAAGGATCTGCAGGATCGGTGATGGTAGTTACTGAGAACCCCACCAATCACTAGAGTGGGGATCCCTATCCTCTCTTATGGAGGAAATAGTATGGAGCCGTTGCCAGGCATGCGCACTGCCACACTCCATTCAGTGTCTATGGGACTGATGGGGACAGCCGAGAACATCAGCAGCCGCGTATATATATATATATATATATACGCGGCTGCTGATGTATATACAGTACAGACCAAAAGTTTGGACACACCTTCTCATTTAAAGATTTTTCTGTATTTTCATGACTGAAAATTGTACATTCACACTGAAGGCATCAAAACTATGAATTAACACATGGAATTATATACTTAACAAAAAAGTGGGAAACAACTGAAATTATGTCTTATATTATAGGTTTTTCATAGTAACCACCTTTTGCTTTGATGACTGCTTTGCACACTCTTGGCATTCTCTTGATGAGCTTCAAGAGGTAGTCACCGGAAATGGTTTTCACTTCACAGGTGTGCCCTGTCAGGTTTAGTAAGTGGGATTTCTTGCCTTATAAATGGGGTTGGGACCATCAGTTGTGTTGTGCAGAAATCTGGTGGATACACAGCTGATAGTCCTACTGAACAGACTGTTAGAATTTGTATTATGGCAAGAAAAAAGCAGCTAAGTAAAGAAAAACGAGTGGCCATCATTACTTTAAGAAATGAAGGTCAGTCAGTTTGAAAAATTGGGAAAACTTTGAAAGTGTCCCCAAGTGCAGTTGCAAAAACCATCAAGTGCTACAAAGAAATTGGCTCACATGAGGATCGCCCCAGGAAAGGAAGACCAAGAGTCACCTCTGCTTCTGAGGATAAGTTTATCCGAGTCACCAGCCTCAGAAATCGCAGGTTAACAGCAGCTCAGATTAGAGACCAGGTCAATGCCACACAGAGTTCTAGCAGCAGACACATCTCTACAACAACTGTTAAGAGGAGACTTTGTGCAGCAGGCCTTCATGGTAAAATAGCTGCTAGGAAACCACTGCTAAGGACAGGCAACAAGCAGAAGAGACTTGTTTGGGCTAAAGAACACAAGGAATGCACATTAGACCAGTGGAAATCTGTGCTTTGGTCTGATGAGTCTAAATTTCAGATCTTTGGTTCTAACCACCGTGTCTTTATGCGACGCAGAAAATGTGAACGGATGGACTCTACATGCCTGGTTACCACCGTGAAGCATGGAGGAGGAGGTGTGATGGTGTGGGGGTGCTTTGCTGGTGACACTGTTGGGGATTTATTCAAAATTGAAGGCATATTGAACCAGCATGGCTTCATTAGGAGAATATTTCTGTGTGAGCACATATAAAGGAGCAGGTGAGATTAGGGTCCCAGCACTATACACTCGCTCTCTTTCTTATTTGTGAGGTATGTACAAGGACCCTTCTTCACTGATAAAGCCATGTACAATAGTTTAGTTATTATATTCTGTAACGTTCATTAACTTGTAAATAACCTGCAGTCTATAATGAGCCGTGTTAATAATATGATCCCACCAATAGTGACAATAAACTGTGTTGGTATAGTACTTTTTTTTTTCATCACTAGATGGCAGTGCAGCAGTGTAAATGTGTGAGAGAATGGGATGATGGCGCCATTATTGATCACTGGCGGCATTTTCTCTGTATTGGGTAAACTGGAGATAAACCGCTCTTGTCAGCAGATAGAATATTTCAGACTTTTGCCATATTGATTAATTTGCACATAATTTTCCTGTTTACAGTTTAGGCACCTGGATGGTGGAGGTCTCCATTACACATGTGGACATCTACAAATTCCAGGACTTAAACACATCATATATATCTTGTTTTTTCACTTCAAAGTCCATTATTATCCGTAAATAAGCCGGAGCCTTCACAATTTTACTTACTTAATAATAATCTATTAATCTTGAATAAATGCTCCAGATCCTGGATTTTACAATTTGGCTATTATGTTCCATTATGTAAAATCAGGAGCTGACCTTCTTTATTGGTAAATCACGATGTAATTCAGGTTAATGATTCTTATGATTTTGCTAATAAAAACACTATTGCATTGTACACGTGTCGTTGTGTGATTGATCTAGATCCCAGCAGCCTCAATTGTCCGCTATTATTGAGAAGTCTTGGCTGCTAGATATGGCAGTGTCATCAATCTCAAGAAGCCTTTTATTCTCGCATACATGATAGAATCCAATAGTAAACATCAGCATATCCCTTCCAGGAGCGGAACGACATCGGTCACAGAGGGTGCGACCGGGCCCGTGCAGGAGGGGGGTCGGCCGCCACCAGCACCTATTTCAGTTAGAGGTGCATGCAAGGACACACATTCAGCTGAAATGTATTGAGACGCAGAGACCATCTGTGTCCCTGCACCGCAATACACCCTGCCAGCCAATCAGAGGCCGGCTGTTGACATTGGTGTGCCAGTCACAGGCGGCACATGACCGTGACGTCATGCACCATGCCAGCAAGACGAAGTTAGATGCCAGTTCCTTCAAGTGCTATAGAAGAATACGCTGCGAGTTATGGGAGTGGAGGAAGGGAAGAAGAATAATTTATTTATTTTTAAATGTATTGGAGAAGAACAGGAAACATTATTAATGGAAGGGGCACAGGATGGGGGACATTATACCAGGAAGGGTACAATAAGAAAGCACAGCAACACACTGCAAGGGACAATACATATGCTGACACTGAGAACATAAGAGCTAAACTGCATTATTGCTAAATAAAATGTACTTACAAAAAATGAAGGCTCTAAGCGCACAAATTGGCCAATTCATGTATGCCCATCAACCACGACAAGGTAGCCTCCACATGATGGGTAACTAACCTCTTAAACATGCCTCTCTTGGGCTATAAGCCTACAATATAAATGGGCAAACATGCCTCTCTTAGGAGAGAAACCTACAAATTTAAGTGGGCAGGTAGAAACCAACACTAATTAAAAGCACCCGTGGGCTGATGGGTGATTATACCAGGAAGGGTCCCAGGATGGAGTGCATTATACCAGGAAAGGTCCCAGGATGGGGAACATTATACCAGGAAAGGGCTCAGGATGGGGGACATTATACCAGGAATGTGCTCATGATGGGGGACATTATACCAGGAATGTGCTCAGAATGGGGTACATTATACCAGGAATGTGCTGAGAATTAGGTACATTATTCCAGGAAGATGCCCAGGATGGAGTGCATTATACCAGGAGGTGCTCATGATGTAGTGCATTATACCAGGAAGGTGCTCAGGATGGGGAACATTATACCAGGAAAGGGCGCAGAATAGAGAACATTATACAAGGAAGAGGCCCAAGATGTACAGTTGAAACCAGAAGTTTACATACAGTATATAAAAAGACACATATGCATGTTTTTCTCAATATCTGACATGAAATCAGAATAAACCTTTCCCGTTTTTTTAAATGCCTTAATACATTCTCTCTCTCCTTATTCTGGCATTTGGCAAATATTAAAAATTATGGTAATCCTAATTGACCTAAAACGGGAAAGGGCATCAGCGTTCCCATGTAACTTCCCAGGCCTATGCTCTACGTGAAAGTTGAAGTCCTGAAGAGCTAGGAACCATCTAGTTACCCTGGCATTGTTACCCCTCTTTTCCCTCAACCATCTCAACGGGGCATGGTCTGACACCAACTTAAACTTCCGGCCTAGTAGGTAGTATCTTAATGTATCTACGGCCCACTTTATGGCTAAACACTCCTTTTCTACTATTGCGTAGTTTTTCTCGCAGGAGGACAGCTTCCGGCTCAGATAGAGAATGGGATGTTCTTCCCCATTTATCCATTTATCTCTTGAGAGAGAACAGCTCCTAGACCAAGCTCTGAAGCGTCTGTCTGGACCACAAACTCTTTCTTAACCCCTTTACCCCCGAGGGTGATTTGCACGTTAATGACCGGGCCAATTTTTACAATTCTGACCACTGTCACTTTATGAGGTAATTACTCTGGAAAACTTAAATGGATCCCCCTGATTCTGAGACTCTTTTTTCGTGACATATTGTACTTCATGATTGTAGTAAAATTTCTTCGATATCACTTGCGTTTATTTGTGAAAAAAATGGAAATTTGGCGAAAATTTTGAAAATTTTGCAATTTTCAAAATTTTAATTTTTATGCCCTTAAATCAGAGAGATATGTGACACAAAAGAGTTAATAAGTAACATTTCCCACATGTCTACTTTACATCAGCACAATTTTGGAACCAAATTTTTTTTTTGTTAGGGAGCTATAAGGGTTAAAAGTTGACCAGTGATTTCTCATTTTTCCAACAAAATTTACAAAACCATTTTTTTAGGGATCTCATCACATTTGAAGGTACTTTGAGAGGTCTTTATGACAGAAAATACCCAAAAGTGACACCATTCTAAAAACTGCACCCCTCAAGGTGCTCAATACCACATTCAAGAACTTTATTAACCCTTCAAGTGCTTCACAGGAATTTTTGGAATGTGGAAGAAAAAAATGAACATTTAACTTTTTTCACAAAAATGTTAGTTTAGACCCAATTTTTTTTATTTTTGCAGGGGTAACAAGAAAAAATGGACCCCAAAATTTGTTGTGCAATTTCCCCTGGGCACGCAGATACCCCATATGTGGGGAAAAAACACTGTTTAGGCGCACGGCAGGGCTTGGAAGGGAAGGAGCGCCATTTGACTTTTTGATTGTAATATTTGCTTGAATAATTAGTGGACGCCATGTCGCGTTTGGAGAGCCCCTGTGTGCCTAAACATTGGGGCTCCCCCATAAGTGAACCCATTTTGGAAACTAGACCCCACAAGGCACCTATCTAGATGCATAGGGAGCACTTGGAACACCCAGGTGCTTCACAAATTGATTCGTAAAAATGAAAAAGTGGAAAAAAAAACACTTTTTTATTTTTACGGATTAATTTGTGAAGCACCTGGGGGTTCCAAGTGCTCAATATGCATCTATATAGGTGCCTTGGGGGGTCTAGTTTCCAAAATGGGGTCACTTGTGGGGGAACTCCAATGTTTAGGCACACAGGGGCTCTCCAAACGCGACATGCTTTCAACTTGTTAGCGGACACCATGTCGCGTTTGGAGAGCGCCTGTGTGCCTAAACATTGGATCTCCCCCACAAGTGACCCCATTTTGGAAACTAGACCCCTCAGGGAACTTATCTAGATGTGTGGTGAGCACTTTGAACCCCCAAGTGTTTGGCAAAGGTTTATGACGTAGAGCCGTGAAAAAAAATATTTTTTTTTCCACAAAAATGCTCTTTTAGCCGCAATATTTGTATTTTCACAAGGGTACTAGGAGAGATTGGATCCCAAAAGTTGTTGTGCAATTTCTTCTGAGTACGCTGATACCCCATGTATTGGAGAAAACTACTGTTTGGGCGCATGTCAGGGCTCGGAAGGGAAGGAGTGACGCTTTGGAATGCAGACTTTGATGGAATGGTCTGCGGGCGTCATGTCACGTTCTCAGAGCCCCTGATGTGCCTAAACAGTGGAAATGCCCAACAAGTGCCCCCTTTTTGGAAGATACCTGATTTGTCAATTTTATAATGTAGTGTTATACGCCAGTTGTGTAGGACAACCTGACAAACACTACACAACTGAAGTATGACAACCTGACGAACATTACGTCAGCTGTGTAGTGTTTGTCAGGTTGTCATACATCAGAAATTAATTCAATAGTCCATGGAAGTATGGTACCTTTTGAAGCAGTCTTTCATGCAGAGGCCAGGTTTGTCGGGGCAGGTGTCACATTGGTAAATGGTGTCCTTGCGTATTCCCCTTCGGTAACACACTCGGCACTTCTTTTGTGACTTACCTTTTTTTCCGCTGTGAGGGATCTGCCCCAGGAAATGCTGGCCAGGTACAATTCTAGGTCCTTCAGTTCCAGAAGTAGAGGGGCCCGCTCCACCACCACTGCCAAATATCAGGGCCTTGATAACTGTCTCCTGGAAGTGAAGGTACGACGTAGAAGTCTGGCCTGCACATTTTGACAGAAGGAAAGCGTTGTGCATTGCCATCTGAACAATGTGCACGGCCGGCTTCTTATACCATACCTTGGCCTTTCTCAAAGCACTGTACAGCTGGAGGACTTGATCGGAGAGATCAACTCCCCCCATGTACTTGTTGTACCCCACTACACAGTCTGGTTTGGCGACCTGTGTAGTGGAGCCTCTTACAGTGCTGAGGGTGCTGCCATCACCATGTATGGTGGTCAAGAGAAGGACATCCCTCTTGTCCTTGTACTTGACCACCAACAGGTGGTCGCTACATTGGGCTCTGCTCTCACCCCTTCTGAGCAGCTGCCCACTTAGCGCCTTTGGGAGGCATTTCTGATTTTTGCGGACAGTACCGCAAGCTGCGGTATGTCGCGCAGAGAGGGACTTGAAGAGCGGGTTACTTGTATAAAAGTTATCCACGTACAGGTGATAACCTTTATCCAGCAGTGGGTGCACCAAGTCCCACACAATTTTCCCACTCACTCCCAGAACAGGGGGGCATTCAGGGGGTTCAATCCAGGAGTCCTTCCCTTCATAAACTCTAAACTTGTGAGTGTACCCTGAGGTACTCCCCCAAAGTTTATACAGCTTGATCCCGTACCTGGACCTTTTACTGGGCAGGTACTGCCGGAATCCAAGCCGCCCCTTAAAAGAAATTAAGGACTCATCCACGCAGATGTCCCTTTGGGGCACGTGCACTTCACCAAACTTGTTGAAGAACTCGATGACCGGCCGAACTTTGAAAAGACGATCAAAGTTTGGGTCATTGCATGCAGGACACATTGCATTATCTTGGTAATGCAAGAACTTGCGGATGGCCTCAAAACGTGTCTGGGTCATGACCATTCGGAACACTGGAGTGTTATACAAAACGTCAACATCCCCATATGAAGGACCAGGCCCCAAAACTTCATCATTTCTTCTGCGTCTACAGGAGACCAGTTAGAAAATGATGAAGAGGGGTTTTGTTCCAAAAATTGATGAGCATACAAATTAGTTTGGCCCACCATGAGGTTTATAAAATCCTCAGAGAAAATGACTTTGAAAAAGTCTATTTCTGTGAGGCCGGTGGTGTCAAACTTGATTCCTGATTCCGCCACGAAATCAGGAATCAGTGGCTCAACATTTTCGGGGGGCGAGGTCCATATGGGGTCAGTAGTGGGGGGCGCTGGAACATCTTCTCTCCTGCGACGACTGCGGGGCGGTCCAGCAGCACCTGAGGAGGAAGAGGAGGAAGAAGAGGAGGAAGAGGAGGACGATGAGGCGTCGGAAAAGTAAAGAAATGTGGGATCCTCGCCCTCGCTGTCAGTCTCAGTGTCGGAGGCAACAATAGCGTATGCCTCCTCCGCTGAATAGCAAGTTTGGGATGAGCCGGACATTTTTTTTTTCTCGTGTATGTGGTGCGTGTGTGTCAGTACTTTATTTAGAGTGTGTGTGTGTCAGTGTGCTTGGTGTGAATTTTTTTTTTCTGAAAAAAAAAAGAGAAAAAAAGGAACTACCGTAGGTGGTGCAAACAGCGAGCACGAGTGCGGATCGGTGAACTATGTCACCTATCAACTCTCGGCAGCTGATGGGTGTGTGCGCGGATGTGGTGCAAAGGTGGGGGGGGGGATTGACAGGGGCAAGAAAAAGTCCTGAAAAGCAGCGAGCACGGACGTTGATCAGTGACATAGACACTGCTCAGCGCTCGGGGGGGGGGAGGATTGGGGGTAAAAGGAGGGGGGGGGGAGGAGGGGGGTAGAGGGGTGAATGAGGGGAGAACAGAGATGGACTTACCAAAGTCTTCTCTGTTCTTCTTTCAGCAGGATCAGCTGCAGGTTCTGGAAGAGGCTCTGGAGCAGGATCCGCAGCAGCTGGATAAGGAGCTGGAGACCCAGGACCCTGGAGACAGCAGCAGGACGCCGAAGCTGGAGACCCAGCAACCTGGAGACAGCAGCAGGATGCCGGAGCAGGAGATCCAGGACCCTGGAGACCGCAGCAGGATGCCGGAGCAGCAGCAGCCACTGGAGCAGGTAGGAGAAAGGTCTTGTAGTGTAACAGAAGATTCTGTGGCACTACAAGGCCCAGCACAGCGCAGATCAGACGTGACCGCTCTGTAGAAATCCTCACCAAGTGTGAGGATCTGCAGGGCGGTCACAGTGGGGTGACAGGGTGGTGACAGGCAGGTCACCGGCTGGTCACCACCCGGTCACCTCCCGGTCAGGTACTCTGATTGGTGAGATCAATGATGACATCGATCGCACCAATCAGAGATGGCAGGGGCCTGGGCAGCATCACAGGGGGTCACAAAGAGGTGACAGGCAGGTCACAAGCCGGTCATCGCCCTGTGACCGCCCTGTCACCTGTGTTCAGGTACTCTGATTGGAGCAATCGATGTCATCATCGATCGCTCCAATCAGACCTGGCTGGGGCTTATTTGACATCACAGGGGGTCATGGGGAGGTGACAGGCAGGGTTACTAGGCAACAGCATAGGATCAGTGCTCTTAGGAGCACCGATCCTAGGCTGCACATCACTGTTTCCGGCAATCTGATTGCCGGAAACAGTGAGAAATGCTGTGATTGGCTGTTCAGAATTGAACAGCCAATCACAGCGATCGTGGGTGTGAAGGGGCGGCGACACCCCCAAGATGCTGGCACCATCTACCCTAAGGTAAGATGGCACCGGAATTTTAATGCTATCACCGCGACTTCGGTCGCGGTGCCGCATTAAAGATAGGGCGTATTAATACGTATCTGGTCCATAAGGCCCAGGGCACAGATACGTACTAATACGCCCTATGTCGTAAAGGGGTTAAAGTCTGGTGCGACCAGGACCGGTTGTTTACACAGTGCTGACTTCAATAGTTGGAACGTGGTCTCTGTTTTCTCCGTCCACTTCCCCATGGTTGACCTGGTGCCTTTTAGGAGATCCGTCAGTGGTGCAGCCATCATGGCAAAATTTGGGTTAAACTGCCGGTAATATCCCACCATTCCCAGGAATGCTCTCACTTGCTTCTTGGAGAGAAGTTGCGGGCAGGTCTGGATTGCCTCCACTTTATTAACTTGCGGCTTTATTTCGCCTCTCCCGACGACATAGCCCAAGTACTTGGCCTCCTCTTTTCCAAAGGTGCATTTTTTCAGATTTATTGCAAATCCCGCCTTCCTTAGAGCATCCAGAATGGGCTGTAGTTTAGTTCTAAAGTCTGGGCTAAAAACTACAATGTCGTCAAGGTAGGCTGCGGCATACTTCTTATGTGGGGCTATGATCCGATCCATAGCCCTCTGGAAGGTGGCTGAGGCCCCCTGTAACCCAAATGGCATCCAAGTGTATTGAAAGCACCCATCTGGGTGTAGAGAAAACCGTCTTCTCCTTGGCCACCTGGGACATGGGGATCTGCCGATAGCCCTTCGTCAGGTCGAGAGTGGTGATGTATCTCGCCGGTCCAAGCCTTTCGATGAGTTCGTCAACGCGGGGCATCGGGTACGCATCACACTTGGACACCTCATTCAGCCGGCGCTAGTCATTACAAAACCTCCACTCTCCGTTGGGTTTTGGTACGAGGACGATTGGGCTCGACCACCCACTCTTTGACTCCTCTATCACATCGAGGTCTAACCTCCTTTTCACCTCGGCCGAGATCATTTCCCGGCGTGCTTCCGGAACCTGATACGGCTTCAGATTCACTCTTACATGTGGTTCTGTTAACTCGTCATGCTCTACCACCTGAGTATGCTCCGGCAACTCTGAGAACAGCTCCCGATTCCACTGTAGTAGTTCTCGACACTCTTGCTTCTGGGCTGGCAATAGAGTCTCTGAAATAGTGACCTCTTCCACCTTGCCTTCGGGAGCGGCTCCCAGGCAAGGAGTTTCCACAGGCTCCCGGTTCCGCCACAGCTTGAGCAAGTTCACATGGTATACTTGGTGCGGCTTTCTTCAGCCATGCTGGTGGACTCGGAGTTCACTTAACTGAGTTTCTCCACCATCTCATATGGGCCCTGCCACTTGGCCAGGAACTTACTTTCGACAGTGGAAATGAGAACCAGAACACTATCCCTGATCAAGGTCACCAGACTCCTGGAGTCCAACAGCCCATCACTCCATTAACGGACATGGCACACCCCTGCGGCCCCTCGCCGTGTCGACAGTCCACACTGCATGTTGGGTAAGCATAGTATGATCATCATCTGCCTAGGCTCAGCAGATGTATGACACTGGGCGGCTACGTGTCCCGGACTGCGACATCGCCAACAAATCACATCCTTCACAACAGACCTTGCAGTCTCTTCAGTGGAAATGGAATTCCATCAGTTGTAGCTCTGAATCCCTTCCATGGTGAACCTATCCCCTTTTGGGCACTCCAGTAAGGGTAGGTGGCTATGTCGGGTTTCCCCAGGGATTTTTCGACCACTTGGTATCTTTCTACCAGACCTACGAGATTGTCTGCGTCCGAGGGTCACCTTGGGCAAACCAGGTCTGCATCAGCCTGGTTAGGGAATGGATGAACCTGTCCATCACCACACGCTCAACCATCTGGGCAGGAGAGGAAGACACTGGCTGCAGCCATTTTTGTACAAGATGTAACAAGTCGAACATCTATGAGCGTGGAGATCTGTCGTCAGCATACGCCCAGTGGTGGACCCTTGGTGCTCTGACAGACATAGTCACTCCTGAGCGTGCCAATATTTTGGTTTTTAATTTGGCGTATTCCTTTGCGTCCTGTAAAGTCAGATCGTAATAAGCCTTCTGCGGCTAGAATTGGGGGCTTTGTGGGCAGTACACAATGTTAGTACTAGTATAGTTGGCTATCATACAGTGTGAGGAGTATTATACTGTGTACACAGGAGATGTGGGCCATTATAGTGTATACTAGATGGTGGCCCGATTCTAATGCATCGGGTATTCTAGAATAGGTATGCGGCCGACCGGGCGCAATCAGCAGAGCTGTGTTTAAATTTGGGGCCAAAATCGCTGATTGGTCGCGTTCGGCAACCGCGACCAATCAGCAAAGCGGTGTTTAAATTTGGCGGCAATATCGATGATTGGTTGCGGGCGGCGGCCGCGACCAATCAGCGATGCGTGTTAGTGAGGACTGGAGAGCGTGTTTAAATTTGGCACCAAAATCGCTGATTAGTCGCGACCAATCAGCAGAGCAGTGTTTAAATTTGGCGCCAATACTGCTGATTGGTCGCCGGCCGCGATCAAACAGCAGAATGTTGTTTAAATTTGATCAATCAGCAGAGCGATGCAGAGCGGGGTTTAAATTTGGCGCCAAAATCGCTGATTGGTCGCCAGCCGCGACCAAACAGCAGAGTGTTGTTTAAATTTGGCGCCAAAATCGCTGATTGGTCGAGGCCAGCGACCGCGACCAATCAGCAGAGCGTTGTTTAAATTTGGTGCCAATCTCGCTGATTGGTCGCGGATGGCGGCCGCGACCAATCAGCAGTGCGGTGTTTAAATTTGGCACCAAAATCGCTGATTAGTTGCGACCGCGACCAATCAGCAAAGAGGTGTTTAAATTTGGCGACAATAGTGCTGATTGGTCGCGGCCAGCGACCGCGACCAATCAGCAGAGCGATGCAGAGCGGGGTTTAAATTTGGCGCCAAAATCGCTGATTGGTCGCCGGCTGCGACCAATCAGCAGAGCGGTGTTTAAATTTGGCACAAAAAGCGGCCGGTGGTTGCTGACATCCAATTGGTCGTGGACGCTATTTAAAATTGCCGCACAAATCGGTGATTGGTCGCTGTCTTGGCCCGCGATTTGGATTTGGGCGCCAAAATTTAAATATCGGCCGCAACCAATCACCGATCTTGGCTCCACATTTAAACACCGCTGTGGTGATTGGTCGCGGCCGATATTTAAATTTGGCGCCCAAATCGGTGATTGGTCGCGGCCAGCGTCGGCGACCAATCAGCACAGCGGTGTTTAAGTTTTGCGCTAAGATCAGTGATTGGTCGGGTTCGAAGACCGCGACCAATCATCGAATAGTCTTGGTGAGGACCGGGGAGCGGCGCTGCCTGTGCGGCTACTTACGCTGCGAGAACCCGGGACATCGCGGGCGCTCGCAGCAGAAGTATCCCGACCCGCAGCGCCGCTCCCCGGTCCTCCCTTCCGCATGGAGGTCAGCGGCGCCGGCGGTCCTTCCGCTGATACCGGCCGCGCCGCTCATCTCCCGGCTGCATCTCCGTCCCGCAGATGGGTCCGGCGGTCGGGTTCCTTCTGCTGTTGCCGGCCGGGAGATGAGCGCCTCGCGGTGCTCATCTCCCGGCTGCATCGCCGCTCAGCTCCATCCCGCAGATGAGCCGCTAACGGCCGCCATCTTTTTTTAGAAATCCCCCGGCGCTGATTGGCCGCTGCCGGACCAATGAGCGACGCGGGATTTCCTGGACAGACAGACAGACAGACAGACGGGATAAGACGATTATATATATAGATATGGGAGCTATGCGGACATCCTGGTGTAGAGAGCATTATACTGAGTATTGGGGGCTTTGAGGATATTACACTGTATTAGAACTACAGTAGAGTTGTAGGAAACTATTAAAAGGTAGTTGCAAAAACAAAGAAAATATCCATCTATCCATCTATCTATTATCATCTATCTGTCTGTACTTCATGTCTGAGTGTCTATTTATCTCTCTACTAGAGATGCGTCAAACTGCTAAAATTCAATGAGACAAATTCACTTGAATTCGGCCAGAAAATGTGATTTGCGGCAAATGTATTCAACGCAAATTGAATTACTGGTAAACTTGTGATGGGTAGATGTTACATAAGATGTTGTTAAGCATCCAGCAACTAGGGTGGTTAACAGGGTGCAGCTAAGGTGAGTGGTCAGGCCTGCCCCAGTGAGACTGGGTAGTGTCAGTTCTGAGCTGGAGAGCCAGCTTAAGGCTGTGTGCCCACGATGCGTTTTTTAAGCGTTTCCGCAGCGGCAAAAACGCTGCATAAATGCATGGTAGAAAGCCTGCCATGTTCCCCAATGGTAATCCGCATGTGCTTTGCACATGCTGCGGAAATTTCCACTGCGGGTTATCATTGTGGGAAAAAACGCAGCACTACCAAATATTTTGCGGAAGCACAGCGTTTTTGCCGCCACTGACTTTCATTGGAACGCATGGAATCCGCATCACTACATCTGTAGATGCGGAATCCAAACGTTTCAATGTGCGGATGGTACCAGGGTCTGGAGGACAGGAGACTCTCCTCCAGACCCAGGTACCATAGAACCTGTAAAAGAAAGAATAAAATATATATTATACTTACCTTCTGATGGCCCCCGCTGCTATCGTCTTCACTTGCCGGCAGATCGCGGTGGACTGAAGGACCTGCGCTGACATCATAGTCATGTGACGGCAGGTCCTTCGGTGTAGTGTACCGCGAGCTGGGCATCGTGGGCACATATCCTTAAGGATACAGACCTCTTCATTAGGCTGATGAGGATACTGGGACTCTCCCACTGTGACTGCCATTTAGTTGCTAGTGGTATCTATAGTAGAAAGTAGTGGAGAAAGGAGTTAACTGTTGTTTAGCAAAAGCA
Source organism: Phyllobates terribilis (assembly GCF_046119375.1). Classification (NCBI taxonomy): domain Eukaryota; kingdom Metazoa; phylum Chordata; class Amphibia; order Anura; family Dendrobatidae; genus Phyllobates; species Phyllobates terribilis. The sequence continues at coordinate 4,428,904 of NW_027362894.1, forward strand.
AGGATTGAACACCACATCTGAGGACTGGACTCATCCTTCCATTCTAATCGCCCCATCGTACCTCACAGCACTAGAAGGTAAAGCCTGTGACACTGTGGACCGTGGACTGCTGGTGGGAGCATTGCTGTTGTGGGAGTATAGAAGTGTGCTACTAAAGAGACTTGATCTGTGCTGCACTGTACTAGTAAGAAAGACTGTTTATTAATGTGCTTTTAAGAAGAAACTATTTATTACTGGAGCCTGTTGCTCAAGGGACTTAAATTGCACTGGCCGTGCGGCTTCATTAAATGCGACTGTTCATGAGGACTCGTGTCAAATGTGTCTGGTCAGCAAGTGAATCCAGCTATATGTCTGTGCCTGAGGGTGAATGCCCCTGTATGACTGAGAGAAACTGCAGTATATGGTCACCCTGAGTAACGGTTCGCCCAGGATTCCAAAGAATTCATGAACCTGTCTCTCCGCTATCTAAACCTAGCGGTGTGCACGTAACATTGGTGGCCCGTACGGGGAGTCCTGAGCGGGAATTAGCGTATAGGAGGGAGAAGAGGCAAAGTGTCTGGAAAAACATAGCAGCAAAGCACCTCAATTCAACCCTGGTATACCAGTGAAAAGGGAAGACAGCCAGTGATGACTGGGAAGAAATAAGGAGATAAAATACAGAGAAACAGGCACCTGCAAAATGCAAGACTTGACACATGTTGTACAGTTAAAATGGTGTCTGTTTTTGTTAAAAGCACAGTGGGGAAGAAGAAGGACATCCCATCTTGTAGGAGTATATGATAAAAGAGCGCCAAACAGGGCCAAACCTCCTGCAGTGGAACAAGCTGGGGAAGGCTGGCCTCAGAGAAAAGACACCCCAACCACCAGCATGTTGGACCAATGGCCAGTGAGGTACTGTCCCAGAGGAGGAGGAATAAGAGTGAGCTGGAGCTCTTCTGGCCAGAAGAACTCCATTCTGGTCAGGAGTGAAAAGGAGAGGAGAGTGCGAGTCATAGTGCCTGCCAGTATGTCGGAGCTAGGAAGGTGTGCTATGTCCCAGCAGCCTGCAGCAAGAAGAGAAGCAGGGGAGGACGCAGCCCTTCATCACCTCACCCACAACCGCGAGGTACCGGGCAATACCCAGCCAGGCCAGGGCACGGCCGCACCGCCTCATCAGAATCCGGAGGCAGCCCGAAGGCAGGAGTTGGGACCCCGAGGTCTGCCGTCGGACCCTGTGCCCATCCCACCACCAACTGTGGACCGTGAGCCGATGTCCGGAGCCCCGGCTGTCATCCCGCCGCAGGCCACCGCGTAATCCTGCCCAGCACCGGACCCACCTGAAGGACCGCTGCTCGTTCCAGAACGATTCCGACCAGTACCGGACTCACCGGAGGACCTGCTGCCCACAGGTACCCTGACCGTGACCTGGCCCACCGCACTGGAAGCCACCACTGGGGCCGTGACGTCCGCCCCGACCTCCGCTCTCGAGAGAGGGACGGGACTTCTGATCGGGACCAGCGTGCACAGCGGGACCGGAAGGAAGATGGCGGCGCTCTGTGTTCCTGCCGGTGAGTCACTAGCCCCCGCTCTCCAACTGATACCAGTAGTGATGATCCGCTCGGACCGCCACTCACCCCGCGCAAGGGTGAGGGAACCCCCGGCCTCATTCCATACCCATATGATGGTCACCACCAAGCAGGGACCGGTCGTAAAGCCGCCAGCGGAGGAAGAGGAGTTGGATTACTCTCTGTTATCATTACCTGGAGAGCAGTGGATGACCAAACTGCCACCTCCACGGGGTCCATTCTCACCCCCTAGGGCCTACTGTGTGAATCCCAAGTATGGGGGAGTGAGGGGATGGATCCGGGAAATACATGATATAGCCTGGATAGCCAGAGGAGGTGAAAGGATGGGGGCCTGGAGGAAACAGGAGTCATATGCATTCCCCTTGCCTATCAACACCAGGAAACCAGTACCTACCCTACCACCTACTCCACCGGGGGCACCTATCCCACCACCTGCCGATGTTGTTGCTCAGCCTGGCCAGGCTGAAAGGTCTGTTCCTGTGCCCATCATCTCCAAAGAAGAACAGGAAGAATACAACTTCCAACAACGCCTGGCTGCATGGAAAGAAAAGATCATCCAGGAGAAGAGACGGATGGAGGAGTATGCCCAGGAGTGGAGAGAGTACCCAGGAAGGGACTGCCTGGAGGATCGATGATCAGAGGTACGGTCATAAATTTTTATCAGCTAAAGGGATTTGGCTTCGCCTGGACATATTTGTCAACAGGAGGTCGGTGGAGAGGGATTATGCCCTAGGACGGACCCGGAGTCTCTGGCCAGGAGACAAGGTCAGATTCTTAAAGATGTGGGGACCTCGGGGCTGGTACGCCATTTCAGTCTCCCGCATAGTTGAAATGGAGTAGTACCACCCCGAGGATTGGGCAGATGCAGAAGAACCAAGAGCTTCGTGTCAAATGAGAGGATTCTTCCCCATCTCTACTGGGCCCCGCTTCAGGATTCGTCCCAACTGGGAGAGCAAACCTGTCCCACAGGCCACAACCAAGGAGGGGGCCACTTCTGCTGGGGTGGCAAGAGAGTAACCCCTCCCAGCATCAGTTCAACTCCCCACTATCAATGCAGCGCAGTGTCCATTTACTGTAGACTGGTACCAACCAAAGAATAAAAAGGACTAGGACAGTGTTGCTCTCTCTCAAAAAGAAAAAAAATCACCGAGTTGTGTTGGTTGCATGCCGTGTTCCAGTGATAGTTCCTCATCTCTGCCTAGGTAATGTGATGTGTTCTTTCCTTGAAGGCTGGTAAAACCACCAGAGACTGTGACCACAGTAGAAGGACCGCTACTGCTTCCCTGTTAAGGCCGGATAGGCCTATGGTATATTAAAAACTACGGTAGTAGCTGGACAAGTTGATATTTATTTTTGGTTTTGCCTTATTTTTTTTATTTGCACCTGTTGTGTCCTTTTCTGCTGGATATGCGGGCACCTCAAGCGAGTTGGGGAGTCTTCACTCTCAACTTATGGACTGTGCCGTATCCTGTCCAGGAACTGTTTTCCAAATTTCACTTTATGGACTGTGCCTTAGATGTTTACAAGAAACGGACATTGTTTCTGCCCCCGTTTTAAAGGACTGTCTCCCTTGCCTGTTCCAGGGTCCTTACCTAGAAGGACCGAGGACCCCGTGCCTTAAGAAACAAAGGACTGTGTTCTTAAAGTGGCACACTCTCTCAAGAAAATGGGTTGTGTTGAATATATGTGTTCTATTTCATGCCAAATATTTTACAAAGACTATGCTATATTTAACATTTTTGCACTTGAATTTGAAAAATGTTTAGTGGTAGTTAGGGAGAGCCGGTTGAAGACGAGCAAAAATCTCCAGCTGAAGAATAGTTGTTGGTTAAAATTGTGGTTAAATCTGTGTATTTCTTGCAGGAGACCGATTGACAAGAGATGTAGATAGGGTAAGTGTGCTGTATGTGTAAATTGCTTAAAGGGGTCCATAGTGCCTAACTACCAACTCACCTTTAAGTAAAGAGGCAGTATTGGGGGAACACTATCTGAGGATAGTTAGGGGAGAACTACCACAACTCCAAGAGGCTGGTTAAGGTAACCAGGTAGAAGGCAAACGTCGAGGACGACATTCAAAAAGGAGGGAAGAGTGTGACAGGTAGATATTACATAAGGTGTTGATAAGCATACCTGTCAGCAGAATTGTGCTTAGTAAACTACATACACTGTCAGGTGGGTGCCAATGATACCTTTGATTATGAAATCCGTCCAGTGGCTCTTTTATAATCTTTAGTTTCAGTTCTGCCATAATGATATGCATGTGCTCTGGTGCTCTGCTTCTGTATTCATGTATTCCTATCTCTGGCCTCTGACAAGTCTCTGTGCTTTCAATGACCTGCCTACTATTTTAAATACTGGCTGTGTAATTTCTCTGCCCATCTGAAATCTACATATCCCAAAATGTCCGCCCAACACCCACGCATGCGCTGTAGCAACTTTCGGTTGCCAAGAGATACTACTGCGCACGCACAAGCACCATTTTGCTTTTGGAAAAAGAGCGTGGGTGCAGAAATATGGCGCCGCATGTGAGCAGTAGCATCTCTCGGCAACCGAAAGATGCTACTGCGCGGGCATCGGGCGGCCATTTTGGGATATGTAAATTTCACATGGGCAGGGAAATTACACAGTCAGTATTTAAAATAGTAGGCAGGTCACTGAAAGCACAGTGACCTGTCAGAGGCCAGAGATAGGAATACATGAATACATAATGAGAGCACCAGAGCACATGCATATCATTATGGCAGAACTGAAAATAAAGATTATAAAAGAACCGCTGGACGGATTTCATCATGAAAGGTATCATTTTACTCAGTGTAACGGTGTCCACCTGTCAGTCTATGTAATTTTTTTTTTTTAAACCAATTATTTTTATTTAGGTTTCAAAAAATTTTAACAGCAAACAGTTATCAATATACATATAACAATTCACATAACGTGTAATAATACAGTCAAAACCCTCTCCCCCCTCCCGCCAATACTCCTTATGCCGGGCATACCTGGGAATATTGACAATCATATTACCGCCATCCATGCGGACCATATTTTCCCAAAAGTTCTCTCTCCATGCCTCCGCCTATAAATGCTTTCCTCTAAATGCATTACCGTACGTGTCTGAGCAATAAATTCCCTCCTAGTGGGGGGTTCCGAATCTGTCCATTTTCGTGCTATTAGTTTGCGTGCCACATATAGCAATCGCGCTATCGCCACTTTGTAATGTTCTGAGACAGGTATTCCATCCACCTCCCCCAAAACACACAGCACCGGGTTTCTGTCAATTATACATGTATAAGCCCTCTCAATTTTGCTGACAACGAACAACCAATAAGCCACCAACCGTGGGCATGACCATAGCATGTGTAGCAGTCCGGCCTGGTCCGTGCCACATCTAGGGCAATTGGAATCTCCCCTCAAGCCCGCCTTGTACAGGCGCAGCGGTGTTTTGTATGTCCTATGTATTATGTATAATTGGGAAATCCGTGCCTGCTCGCTTAAAGAGATCTTCGGGACATATTCTAGAATCGCCTCCCATTGTTCTGTTGTGAGGGTACCCACCTCCCTTTTCCATTTACTCTTTGCAATGAGGTGATTCCCCCCCAGATAGGAGTGCAGTAGGTCATGATATAAGCTCGATATGACTCCCCTCATCCCTCCCTTCATACACACAAAGTCTAGTACAATGTCACCCTGAACCGTCATGTCTCCCAATCCACACTGTGCCCTCCAAGCATGTCGAAGCCTATAGTATTGAAATCCCCATACCAAAGGCAAATCAAATTCTTCTCTCAATTTCTCAAAGGTCTTCAGGTCCGTTCCACTCTGCAGCTGGCACACATATCTCACTCCTTGCGCCTTCCAATTGCCCATTTGACACAGCTTATTAAGTTCCGGCAGATGTTCATTGCCCAACACCGGTGAGTACTTAGTCAGCCCGTCCACCCCCCTGATCTTTTTAATAGTGTCCCATACCTTCTGAGTCAAGCCTAAGGTAGGATATATTGCTCCCAATTTCTTAAAGGTACCATCCTCTAACGCCTGGACCAGTGGGCGTCTCCCCGACACATGTACCAGCACCCGGCAAGCTGCCCCTCCACAATCGGGCTCTCTCCATCCCCTGACATGCTGGCCTTGTACTGCCAAGAAATAGACCCAGGGATTGGGAGCGGCCAATCCTCCCTCCTCCTTCCCATTTTGCAGCGTTCCCAATTTAATCCTTGCCTGCCTCTTGCCCCATATCAAGGATCTGAAAATAGAATCAATACCCTGAAACCGTTTTTTTGGTAGCCATATCGGTGAGTTGTGCAAAACGTACATTAGTTGTGGCATAAGGACCATCTTAATCAGGTTAGTTCTACCCGTCACCGTCAAAGCCAATTGGCACCATGCGCCTATTTTCTTTTTAAATTTCTCTAGCAGAGGAACTAAATTCAGATCCGTGAATCATGTCAATGGAAGCGCCACCCATATCCCAAGGTATTTAAATTGTGAAACCAGCTGGAGCTGCTTCCCCCTCTCATCTATCTCCTCCGCTTTTATTGGTCTATCTACAGCCATGACATAAGACTTGTGCCAGTTTATCTCCAGTCCCGAAATGCTCCCAAATTGTTTAATTACATCCATCGTGCACCCCAATGTCTCTCCTGCATTTTCCAGAAATAACAGGATGTCATCGGCATACAGTGATATTTTTTCTTCCAGCCTCCCAAATTTAAATCCGACCACTCCTCTCTCAGCTCTTATTTTGGCCGCCAGGGGCTCCACAGCCACCGCAAACAATAGCGGGGACAGCGGGCACCCCTGCCTTGTGCCCCTATGTAAGTCAAACATCCCGGACCGTTCACCATTCACCTTAACTACCGCCCTTGGGGATGAATACAATAACTTCACCCAGGCCATGAATGCGGGGCCAAATCCCATTATTTCCATGATTTTCCATAAATATTCCCATTCCACGCTATCAAATGCTTTCCTAGCGTCCAATGACATCACTATTCTCCCGCCACCATTATCAGCAGGCAGCTGCATATTAAGAAATAATCTTCTCAAGTTAACAGCCGTGGAGCGGTTGGGCATAAAGCCCGACTGGTCCTCGTGAATAACAGTATGCGCAACCCCGGTGAGCCGGGTGGCCAGGATCTTAGCGAGTATTTTGACATCCGTTGTCAACAACGATATGGGCCTATACGACTCCGCATCCATGGGGTCTTTCCCCTCCTTTGGCAGAACCACTATCACCGCTTCCTCCATTGATCTCGGTAACGCCCCCTTCTCCAAAGCCTCATCAAACACAGATTTCAATTTTGGGGCTAGCAGTTCCACCAGCTCCCTGTACACCTCCCCAGGTAGACCATCAGCACCCGGTGATTTGTTATTGGGCATAGACAGAATTGCACATTCCACCTCCTCCACACTCACAGGTTCATCCAACCTTAACCTATCTTCCTCAGACAATTTAGACAGTGAGATGCCCTCCAAGAATTCCTCTACGGCCCCCTCTGTGTCCCGTACTCTTGAATTGTACAGTGCCATGTAATATTCCTTAAAGACCTCCAATATGTCCTTTGTGTCTGTCAGAGTCGTCCCCGCTTGGTCTCTCAACCTGTACACCCTGGAAGACTCCCTCTGTGCCGCAGATATCACCGCCAACAAGCGACCCACTCTCTCTCCTTCCTCAAAGAATTGGGCTTGCTGAAATGCCCTTTTCCTCTCGGCTTGCATCATGTGCAGTTCATTAACTGCCTCCTGTGCCAATTTTAGTCTATTGTGAGCTACACTCGTTGGCGCCAAAATCATGTCTGCCTCTGCCCTTGTCAAGTCATCCTTTATTTGTTGATCTGCCAATTTAGTTTTGGTCTTACACCGTGAGATCTCACTTATAAAGAGTCCCCTCGTAAATGCCTTCATAGCCTCCCACACCACTGTAGCCTCAGCACTCCCTTCATTAACTTGGAAGAAGTGCTCTAGTTCTTTGGTTATGCCACCCATATCCACCACTTTAAGCCACGTCGGGTGAAGACGCCAACCTCCCCTCTGACCCTGAGCAGATCCCACTAGAAGCGTGACAACCATAGGACTATGATCCGATAGAGTCCTCTGTAGGTATTCCACCTCCCCCACCATCCCATCCATAGCAGTATCCCCAAAAGCCAGGTCTATCCTTGACAGTGTTCCGTGTGTAGCCGAGTGACACGAGAAGGTCCTCTTACCCTCATTTCGTACTCTCCACAGATCCACCAGCCCCAGCTCCCCCACGTAGGTGCCAAATGCAGTCATTCCGTCCCGTCCAGCTTCCATACCTGCCGGACGTACTTTATCCCAGTGATCATTCATGGTGTTGTTAACATCTCCCATAATCAACATCGGAGCCTCCCCCCATCTGGCCGTCAAGGCCATTACTGCTTGAAGTTCCTTTTTAGAATAAGGTGGAGGGATATATAAAGCCACTAAAATCATTTTGTGTCCATACAATCTGCACGCAATCCATACATACTGCCCTTCACTGTCTACTTGCACTGCCAGCTCTTCATAATGAGCGTTTTTGTGTATTAGGACTGACACCCCCCTGGAGTACGAGGAATAAGTAGAATGATATGTCTTTAACATCCACCCTCTCGATAGCCAGTGCCTAGTATCTCTAGTGAGATGGGTCTCCTGTAAGCACGCAATCATAGGATCACAAGATCTGATGTGATTCAGAACTGCTGCCCTCTTAATCCTGTCAGATATACCACGTACATTCCAACTTAAAATCCGAACCGTACGGTTACTCATTGTGCATTAGAAAAAAACAATCCACCATCATCAAGTAACATCTTTCCATTTTGTTCCCCAGCATACCAGGTCAAACAGCATAAGCAACCCCATTTTCCCGCAAATCCAACCCATCCACCTCCCCCCCTCCCTCCCCCTCCCCCCACCCCCTCCCCCCACCCTTCTCTTGTCACTCTCTTCCCAACGTGAGAGTGGGAGCTCAAAGAACCTGAGCAACATCGTAGTATACCGCATATCAACATGCGCCGTGTCCTCCTCCAGCATTGGCAGTCTCTCCACCACATAATCAATAGTATGCATAGTCCCGAACCATTAATCAAACAAATTAACTATAAAACTATAAAACGTAGATCCCAGCGGGGGTTTCTCCCCCTCCTCTGCGGTTTCGCAGAGCAATGTAGAACCACAACCCTGTCCAGTAGTCAGGATAGCAGGGTCGTGTATTCACCGTGCCGAGTCCTCAGCTTCTCTCAATTTGCTCCGGTTCCGCTCCAACCACGAAGCGGCCTCTACTGGTGACGGGAAAAAATTGACCTTTCCAAAGGCTTCCACTCTTAATTTAGCAGGATAAATTGTAGAATATTTCACATTCAAAGAGCGGAGCTGTTTCTTCACTTCACCATACCGTAGTCGCAGCTTTTGCACCTCAGCCGAGTAATCCGGGTATATTTCAATGCGTTTGCCCTCCAGGGTGAGATCTGTCAATTTTCTGGCCTTACGTAAAATAGTGTCCCGGTCTCTGCAGTTCAGGATTCTGGCTAACATCGTACGAGGGCCCTCTCCAGGCACTGGGGGTCTCATGGGCACACGATGGGCACGCTCCACAGCAAACACCCTCGACAGGATATTAGACCCAAACTTTCCCAGCAGCCAGGTTTCAACAAAGGTCGTGGGGTCAGCACCCTCAGCTCTTTCAGGGATGCCCACAATACGCAAATTGTTCCTGCGTGACCGGTTTTCCAGGTCATCGTTTTTATTAGCCACTACCGTGATCCTCTGAGTGTGCTGTTGTTGCGTCTTTTGCACTGAGGTTAAATGATCTTCTGTTACGCCAACTCTGCCCTCCACCTCAGTCAATCTGGCTGTAACTTTCTGCATAGAAGCCTCAATGCCTCCCATGTCGGCTTTCAGACCATTCACCTGCTTTGTCAGAGCAGTTAAAGCAGTCTTGCAGTATAAGACAGCCTGGAATACATCTCGCAGAGTCGGCTCTGCCTCATCTGAACTTTCAGCTGCCAGCACAGTGTCACCATCCCCCTCCTCCTGATGTACATTATGTAGCACAGGCATCTCCTCACCGTCTTCCTCCTCATCTCCATGCTTCTCACTGCCTTCACTTCCTTCTTCATCTGCCTCCATGCCCCTCGCATACCTGTGCAGCCGTGCTGAAGCCTCCAGCCTCCGTGCATAGGCTGTGTTCCTCCTTCCCGCCTCTTCCTCTGTCTCGGTGCCATCTTGGGCTGAGGCACTGCTGCAGGCCCCGGCATCCTTCTGCCTTTTGCGGCCCATGTTGGTCTCTCTGAGTCTGGCAGAAGCTCGCCTCTGACTCCCGGGACCCTCAGACAGCAGTTCCTGATAAGGGATTTGGCTGATTCGGGCTCTGTGCAGGATAATTGAAGCTAATGGTGGTGGAGAGGCACTGCCACCCGACCTCTCACATCAAGAGCTAGGTCACGCCCCCCCCAGTCTATGTAATTTACTAAGCACAATCCTGCTGGCAGGTGCGCTTTAAGCATCCAGCAACTAGGGGGGTTAACAGGGTGCAGCTAAGGGGAGTGGTCAGGCCTGCCCCAGTGAGACTGGGTAGTGTCAGTTCTGAGCTGGAGAGCGAGCTTAAAGAAGTTGTCCACTACTTTCACATTGATGCCCTATCCAAAAGATAGGTCATCAATGTATGATCGGCCGTGATGCCGTACCCGGCACCCCTGCTGATCAGCTGTCATCGGTGCCGCCGCCGGCCAGAAGTGCTTACCTGCGGTGCTTGGCCGTCCATCTGTAGTGGCCGCCGCGGGATACTGCACATCCACCTCCCATTGAATTGAATAGAAGGCAGATGTGCAGTAACAAGCACTGGCCACTGTAACTTGATGGCCAGGTAAGCACTTCCTGCCGGCGGCTGCCGCCACCAATAACAGCCGATCGGCAGGGGTGTCGGGTGCAGGACCCCAGACGATCATACATTGATGCCCTATTCTACAGATAAGGCATCAATATGAAAGTAGTGGACAAACCCTTTAAAAGATACAGACCTCTTCACCAGGCTGATGAGGGTTCTGGGACTCTCCCACTGTGACTGCCTTTTAATTGCTAGTGGTATCTACAAGAGAAAGTAGTGGAGAAAGGAGTTAACTGTTGTTTAGCAGAAGCAAGGATTGAACACCACATCTGAGGACTGGACTCATCCTTGCGTTCTAACCATCCCTCGTACCTCACTGCACTAGAGGCTAAAGCCTATGACACAGTGGACCGGGGACTGCTGGTGGGATCATTACTGTTATGGGGCATAGAAGTGTGCTGCTAAAGAGACTTGATCTGTGATGTACTGTGCTAGTAAGAAAGACTGTTTGTTAATGTGCCTTTAAGATGAAACTGTTTGTTACTAGAGCCTGTTGCTCAAGAGACTTAAATTGCACTGCCATGTGTGGCACCCCAGGGGTCCGGTTGCCACAGTGGCATTGCCTCCCTCACAAGAGGTGATGCCATGACTGGAAGTAAGTAGGGGTCCCCTAATCAGGTTTTGCTAAGCACGCAACACGTTCCTGGCTCCAGACCAGCAAGGGGAGCTCCTCCCCTTGGCAACTGGGATCTGGAGGCGGGGTTAGTGAGACTTAGTGTGAGGAGTTGAAGTCAGGACATCGAAGAGAGAGGAGCTGGGGACTGGAGCTGCGCGGCAGCTCACCCCAGAAGGACCGGCACAGAAGAACCGGACACCACAGTCCGAGGCTGTGGGGCACTGAAGGCCCAGCAGCAGAAACCGGAGGGCAGGAGATTGCAGGTCTCCTGGCCCCATCAGACGCCCGGAGGCTCAGCAGCACTACAGGGCCCAGCACCGCCACGTGGGAGCGACGCACCATCAAGGCCCGAGCTGCCTGCCATACGGGTGAGCACAGAACCGTTGCACTCAGGGACGAGGGCCACCGCACAGCTACAAGCAGCAGGGCCATAGAGTTTAGTGGAAAGGGAAGGCCTCCAACTTCACCTGGCAAGGGGGATTCTTTACTTGCTTCCAGGCTGCCCGGACTTCCACTTCTAGCCAGTACCCTAGTCCAGGCTTGTCTACTCACCATCAGTAAAGATAAGAGGAAACCGTCATTAAGTTGTGGACTGATTATTGCTGTGCCATCAACCCCTGCACTACAATGCCCAGCACCACCTATAACATCCTCACTGCCCTGGAGCTAAGCTCTACCCGTGGAGAGCCACACAATCCCTGCTGCACTAACATCAGCTCCAGAGGACCTGCTCCGCAGCGGCGGCTCCCTGTAGCCGCATACCACAGGTGGCGTCACAAACTTTATACAAACACTATAAATCCCCTATAAATAAACCCCTTTTATTGACCACCCTGGGTCACGGACCGGGTCTCCGCCACTGTGACATCCCCCAGCATCTACCGGCCCGGCACCGGGTACCCCAAGGCCCAGTGGCTTCATTAAATGCAACTGTTCAACTGTTCATGAGGACTCGTGTACTGGCCTGTACCCCCAGCTCACTATCAATGTACCAAAGGAATGTTGCAGGAGATGAAGGAGGCTGGGGTGATCAGAGATAGTTGTAGCCCCTGGGCAGCTCCATTAGTTCTCGTTAGAAAGAAGGATGGTACCATGAGGATGTGTGCTGATTACAGGCAAATTAACCGCATTACACATAATGATGCCTACCCATTACCCAGAATTGAGGAGTCATTAGCTGCACTAAGATCTGCTAATTATTTCTCCACTTTGGATCTCACCAGTGGGTACTGGCAGGTTCCTGTGGCAGAGGCAGACAAAGAAAAGACTGCGTTTACCACGCCAATGGGCCTCAGCGAGTTCAACTGCATGCCATTCGGGCTCTGCAACGCCCCAGGAACCTTCCAGCGGTTAATGGAGTTCTGCCTAGGACACAAGAACTTCGAAACTGTCCTGCTCTACCTGGACGACGTAATTGTCTACTCAAAGACATATGAAGACCACCTGGAGCACCTGGCCGAGGTGTTCGAAGTCCTATCTGGTTTTGGGCTGAAGGTAAAGCCGTCCAAATGCCACCTGTTGAAGCCCAAGGTGCAGTACCTAGGTCATGTGGTAAGCGCCGAAGGTGTAGCGCCAGACCCTGAAAAAGTCAACGTAATCAAGGACTGGCCAAGACCCTCCACTATCAAGGAAGTGCGGCAGTTTCTCAGGCTGGTAGGCTACTACAGAAGATTTATCAAGGGTTTCACCAAGATAGCAGCACCCATGCAGGACCTCCTGGTAGGCCAGTCCAAGAAGGCCAAGAACCCGAAACCTCCGTTCAAATGGGATAAACCAGAAGACGAATCTTTCACCCGACTGAAGATGGCTCTGACCAGAGATGAAGTCCTGGCCTACCCCGACTATGGCCAACCCTTTATATTTCATACCGATGCCAGCAACGTGGGATTGGGAGCGGTGCTGTCCCAGGTACAGCAAGGCAGAGAGCGAGTGATTGCATACGCCAGCAGGAAGCTCTGGCCCACGGAAACGAACCCCGACAACTACAGTTCCTTCAAGTTGGAGTTTCTCGCCATAGTCTGGGCTGTAACAGAGCGCTTCAAACACTATCTCGCCTCCTCCAGATTTACAGTCTTCACAGATAACAATCCGCTGACGAACCTGGAGACTGCGAAGCTTGGTGCCCTAGAACAACGATGGATGGCCCGACTGTCTAACTACGAGTTTACCATCAAGTATCGGGCGGGGCAAAAAAATGCAAATGCTGATGCGATGTCCAGGATGCCCAACTTGCCAGATGGGGACAAGACCCAGAAGAGCTGGAGGAGATAGAGATACCCGCTTTCTATCGTCATGGGGTGACCCAGTGCTCCCACTGTGTGAGGGACAAGCGCCCCGCCAACAGAGAGGCCATGTTCAACACATTGCCCCACCATGAATGGGCAGAGACGCAGGATAGCGACCCGCTGTCCGCCTAGTCAAGGAGTTGCTGATGCAAGCTGACTCGCACCCTGATCCAGATGCTCCACAGGAGACCCAACAGTTGTGGAAGGAGAAGGGCAAACTGTTCATCTACGAAGGAAAGCTGTGTCGAAGAAGCATCAACTCCCAGACACATGAACTGGTCTGGCAGGTGGTAGTCCCGAGGCGGGATGCGTTAATGGTCGTAGAAGCGTACCACGATGGAGCAGGACACTTCGGGTGGAAGAAGTTGGAAGTCCTGCTACGTGAGAGATTCTACTGGGCTGGCATGAGGAAAGGAATTAAGAGATGGTGTCGAGAATGTGGTCCATGCAACCTGAGACGAAAAGACCGTGACAGCAAGAGGGCTCCCCTGCAGCCCATAATCAGCAAACAGCCACTTGAACTGGTAGCCTTGGACCACGTGAAGCTAGCCCCAAGCCGGTCAGGCTATGTCTACGCTTTCACCATAGTAGACCACTACTCCCGGTTCTTGGTAGTAGTGCCAGTGAAAGACCAGACGGCTCAGACGGAAGCCAAAGCGTTCCAACAGCACTTTTGTCGCCCGCACGGTTACCCTGAACGGGTACTTACCGACCAAGGTCCAGCCTTTGAAGCAGAACTGTTCCAGGAATTCTGTGACTTGTACGGCTGCAAGAAAATCAGAACGACGCCGTATCATCCCCAGACTAACGGGTTGTGTAAAAAGATGAACCAGGTGGTGATAGACCTGTTGAAGATGTTGCCCCTTGAAGAACGTAGCCTGTGGCCAGAGAAGTTGCCAGATTTGGTGAACCTATATAATCACATCCCGGTGAACTCCACCAACTGTACATCCGCTTACCTGATGAGAGCAAGACCTGGTAAGCTACCCATCGACTTAGACATGGGAGTCTTAACACCAGAGACGAAATCACCAGATGCGGATTGGGATACCGAGTGGCAGCAGCAATACCGCAAGGTGCAAGAGTGTGTTGAGAGAAGTTTGTTCCAGGTGAGACAGAAGCAAGAGAAAACTTATAATCAGCACGCACCTGCCGTTCCCTTGTCACCTGGAGAACAGGTACTTAAGAGAAAGAGATGACTCCACAAATTAGATGACCAGTGGGAGGTAGAGCCATACACAGTCCTACCCTCCAATTCCGATAACATCAAAGTGTGCCTCATCAGTAAGGATGGAGGGGAAACTTCAGCGGCAGTCTCAAGAGATCACTTGAAGATATGTCCTGAACAGTTGAAACACACAGAAGAAGATCAAGACAACACTCAGCCCACAGAAGGAGTGGAGGAAGTGGTCCAAACAGTACTCGGAGAACTTCCCCGGTCTTGGATGCAGGTGAAGAGTGCAATTATAGTACCGGTCCTTACCTTTCTCCAAGCGGCCTCACCGGAAGCTGCAGAAGTTCCAGAACAGCTGGAAGACCAGTCGGTCCCAGAGACAGAAGTTTCATCATCAGCAGACCAGGAGAATCTACCCTCTGCTAGCAGTGAACCTGTCGTACTCAGGGTGAGCCAAAGAATTCGTAGGAGATTACCCAGCTTACCTGTGTTACCTCAAACTACCCGTAGGGTAGTTCACACAGAACCCACCACACCAGGGGTAGACACTAGGGACCAGGGTAGAGTAGTGACAACTAACGTACTACGTACATCGACCAGAAGTTCAAAAGGTCAGCTCCATGCCCGCTGCAGAAACTAAAGTGTAAGAGAATAAAAGTGTATGTTGTATATAGTTGTACCCGTTAAATAAAATGGAAAAGTATATTTGTTAAATTTATGGACAATTGGACCACAGGACTAGGTGTGGTCAGGACAATGTTGGATATAGTTACTAACAGGCCTAGAAAATAAACCGCAGGCGTGGCGGAAGACCAGGCCCAACGAAAGAGTGCCCCGAAGCCATGCCCAGGGACGACACACAAAGTGGGTTGATGCAGTTCCCACCAGCCAAATTACAGTTACCAGGATTGTGGCGTAAAGACTAAGCGCCGTAGTGACTGCTTTCAAATTTTGTTGGGTTTTTGTAATTTTTGACTGTTGTAACCTGATTAAATTGTTAATTGTTAATTTTAAAGGTATCCTCAGTCCAGGAGTTGTGAAGTTAACTAGGGGGGAATGTGGCACCCCAGGGGTCCGGTTGCCACAGTGGCATTGCCTCCCTCACAAGAGGTTATGCCATGCCTGGAAGTAAGCAGGGGTCCCCTAATCAGGTTTTGCTAAGCATGCAACACTTTCCTGGCTCAAGACCAGCAAGGGGAGTTCCTCCACTTAGCAACTGGGATCTGGAGGCGGGGTTAGTGAGACTTAGTGTGAGGAGTTGAAGTCAGGACGTCGAAGAGAGAGGAGCTGGGGACTGGAGCTGCACGGCAGCTCACCCCAGAAGGACCAGCACAGAAGAACCGGACACCGGAGTCCGAGGCTGTGGGGCACTGAAGGCCCAGCAGCAGAAACCGGAGGGCAGGAGATTGTAGGTCTCCTGGCCCCATCAGACAGCCGGAGGCTCAGCAGCACTGCAGGGCCCAGCACCGCCACGTGGGAGCGACGCACCAGCAAGGCCCGAGCTGCCTGCCATACGGGTGAGCACAGAACCGTTGCACTCAGGGACGAGGGCCACCGCACAGCTACAAGCAGCAGGGCCAAAGAGTTTATTGGAAAGGGAAGGCCTCCAACTTCACCTGGCAAGGAGGATTCTTTACTTGCTTCCAGGCTGCCCGGACTTCCACTTTTAGCCAGTACCCTAGTCCCGGCTTGTCTACTCACCAGCAGTAAAGATAAGAGGAAACCGTCATTAATGTTGGAATAATACATATTAATCTGTATGTGTATTGCAACAACTACTGTGTGCTGTTTCATATGTTGTGCATATTGTGAGGTTGTTAACAAAGTTGTGTTTTAAAAAAAAAAACTCACACAGACAGGATGCCCCCTCCTTCTCTTCCTGTATTGTTGATATATGTTTTGTTTCTCCTCATGCTGCAGTAACACCAGACTCCATGCTGTGCCTATGCTGGATATGAATAAACCTACATTCTGTGTTCTAAACTCTGGATGTCACGCGGATTAATACTCTGCTAACAGGTTATGGGCCCAGATGTACCAGAGTCCCCAGAGTTCCCAGAGTCACAGATCCCCAGAACACAGAGGAAAGAAAAGAAAGAAAGACAGCAAACTGAGAAGAAGCAAAGATGGCCACCACCAGCAGCTCCATGAAATTTACAGTGCCAAGTCTCACTAACCAGAATTATCAATCCTGGAAATTCAAAGTGAAAATGCTGCTGATAAGAGAAGGTACGTGGAAATACACACAGGAGCCTATACCTGACCCAGTGCCACAGGAGTGGACAGAGATGGATCAGAAAGCACAAAGTACCATATCACTCAGTATAGATGATGACCAGATTGTGCATGTGTGTAAATGTAATACTGCAAAGGAAATGTGGGAGCAGTTGCAAAAGGTACATGAGAGGATAAATTTAAGCAATAAGCTCTATCTCATGAGAAAGCTGTACCAGTCTAAGCTACAGAAAGGCCATGATATGCAGGATTACATAAGAAGTGTTCTGGAAGTTGTAGAACGCCTGAGAGGCATTGGGGAAGATCTAAAGGACTTTCATGTGGCCGCATTACTGCTTAGTGGCCTTCCAGAGAGCTATGATATGCTTGTAACTGCACTAGATGCGCGTCCAGATGATGAGCTTACACTGGAGTATGTCAGGAGGAAGCTCATAGATGAATATAAGCGAAAGGCAGAAGGTATAAACAGTAGGATATGCAGCACAGAATCTGCTTTACAGACACAAAACCTAACTGATAACAGGAAGCACACAAAAGAAACACGTGAATGTTTTGTTTGCAAGAAATCAGGACATTTGAAAGCTGACTGCAGAGTCTGGAAAGCTAGAATGAATCAGCTGAAAAAGCAAAGCAGTCATCAAAGGGTTAAAAGTGCTGTATCTGGAGAAAATGATTCTGTGAATACTGAAACTGCATTTACTGTCAGTGCAAATACATCAAAGCATGCATGGTGTATGGACTCTGGAGCAACTAGTCACATGACTAATAACAGAGACTTCTTTTCTAAGCTTGACCAAAGTAAATCAGAGAAAGTGATTATGGTTAATGGTCAGTACATGACTTCAGAAGGCATAGGAGATGGTTATATTGATTGTCAAATCTCACCAACACAAAGCAGGAAGATCCCAGTAAAGGATGTGCTGTATGTGCCTAGTCTTGAAAGTAATCTACTATCTGTGAAGAAACTCACAAAACAAGGAAATGAAGTTACATTTAAGCATGATAACTGCATCATCTCAAAGGAAGGCCACTCACTAGCAGAGGGAAACATCACAGATGAACTTTATCAGCTGAAATGCAAAGAGTGTGTGTATACAGCGCAACAAGAAGAGCATAAAAACTGTATACATGTGTGGCATAGGCGTCTGGCACACAGAGACCCAGAAGCAATAAGAAAGTTAGTCCAAAAGCAACTAGCTGAGGATATTACAATTGATCTATGTAACCAGACAATGAAGTGTACTAGCTGCATCAAAGGGAAAATGTCTAGGAAAGCTTTTCCTAAGAGAATTAGTACAACAACAGCACAGCCACTAGATTTAATACACACAGATGTCTGTGGTCCAATGAGCACTCTGACTCCAGGGAAGAAGAGATATTTTCTCACATTTATTGATGATCATTCAAGATATACAGTTGTCCACCTGCTTCACAGCAAGAAGGAAGTTCCAGAGAAACTTGAAATATACCTAGCTGAAGTATATAATAAATTTGGAAGAATGCCAAAGATTCTACGTGCAGATAATGGGACTGAATATACAAGTAATGAGACACAGAGCATTTTAAAGAAAAATGGAATCCTATTTCAGACCACTGTACTGTACAACCCAGAGCAAAATGGTGTCGCGGAAAGAAGGAACCGAACACTATGTGAAAGTGGAAGAAGCATGTTATTTGATGCAAATCTGCCCACAGCATATTGGGGTGAAGCAATCATGACAGCTTGCTATCTTCAGAACAGACTACCAGGTAAAGCTACAGAGAAAACTCCATTTGAGCAATGGAATAGCAGAAAGCCAAAACTACATCACATAAGAATATTCGGAAGTAAAGCATTTGTACATGTTCCCAAAGAAAAGCGAACTAAGTGGGAATCTCACTCTAAGGAAGGTATCCTGGTAGGCTACAGCGAAACCCAGAAAGGTTATAGGATTCTACACCCAGAAGCAAACAAGGTCACAATAAGTAGAGATGTAGTGATTGATGAAAACTTTGTATCACCTAAGTTTTGTGACATCACGCCAGTAGTCCAGCTGAAGTCACAATTACAAGACAGCAACAAAGAGGATGTAGAAGTCTGGCTGGATTCTTCAACTAATGAAGGAACAACAGAAAAATCAGGTGAATCTGAAATCAGGAGATCGACAAGATCAAACAAAGGTATACCAGCTAAACGTCTATCCTACATTGTCAAGACACTAACTGAATCAGAGCCGAAGTCATGGGATGAAATGCAAGCACTACCTGTCCATGAAAGAACAAAGTGGATCGATGCCGCTAATGAGGAAATCAAATCGCTTCATCAACTCCAAACTTGGAAACTCACCAAGCTACCACAGGGCAAAAAGGCAATCAAGTGCAAGTGGGTCTTCAAAACCAAATATGACTCTGAAGGTAAAGTCCACAGATTCAAAGCAAGGTTGGTCGCAAAAGGATATTCTCAAAAGTATGGCGAAGATTACGATGCTACATTTGCTTCAGTCGCTAAACAGACCACGTTCAGAGCTTTGTTAGCTGTGGCTGCTGTACAAAAGATGTATGTCAGACATTTGGATATAAAAACTGCCTTTTTAAATGGTGACATTGAGGAGGACTTATACATGACTCAACCTGAAGGTTATGTAAAAGGAGGTGAAGAGAATCTTGTTTGCAAACTACAAAAATCTCTCTATGGTCTTAAGCAATCAGCAAGAGCATGGAACACCAAGATGAATAAAGTCTTGTTGGAAGAAGGATTTAAAAGAGGTCAAGCAGATCCGTGCTTATACACAAAATATACAGATGGAAAGTGGATGTATATTCTCTTATATGTGGACGACGTGATTGTTGTTCATCAAGACGACGCAGAAATTGGAAAAATGACTGAAATTCTGAATCAGCACTTTGAAACAAAAGACCTTGGAAGTGTGACATATTATCTAGGAATCCAAATCCAGAGAGAGGAAGATGGAAGTTTTCTTCTAAACCAAAGTGTAAAAATTAATTTGATTCTGAATCAGTTTAAAATGTCAGAGGCCAAAGGTATATCAACCCCAATGGAACCATCCTACCTGAAGCTGGAAGGAGAAGATGACCTGTTGCCTAACAATGAGAAATATCGTCAGGCAGTGGGGGCACTTCTATACATATCAACTATGACTCGACCGGATATCACAACAACAGTTGGAATCCTTTGCAGATATGTGGAAAAACCGCGCCAAAGAGACTGGAATGCTGTTAAGAGACTTCTCCGATATTTGAAAGAAACGCAAGATGTAAATTTAAAACTATCTGCAGCAGGAGATCTAGAACTTACCGGCTATGTAGATGCGGATTGGGCTGGTGATTCGCGTGATCGTAAATCCACAAGTGGATACTTGTTTAAAGTTGGAGAAAGTTCAATCTCCTGGTCTAGTAGGAAACAAGTGTCTGTTGCCTTGTCATCTACAGAAGCGGAGTATGTGTCCGCAGCCTATGCAAGCCAGGAGGTTGTTTGGCTAAGACAATTGATGGACGATCTTGGCAAACCGTCAACTCAGCCGACTGTAATTTATGAGGACAACCAAGGATGCATTAAACTTGCATGCAGTGAAAAGATCAGTGCTAGAACCAAGCACATTGACGTCAGACATCATCATCTACGTGATTTGATAGATCGTGGCAAAATTCAGTTTGTCTATTGTGAAACTGATAAGATGGTAGCTGACATTATGACAAAGCCATTGCCACGAGCTAGGTTCCAAGAATTGAGAACCACAATGGGACTAAGAGGATAAGTAGTTGTTGAGTGGGGGTGTTGGAATAATACATATAAATCTGTATGTGTATTGCAACAACTACTGTGTGCTGTTTCATATGTTGTGCATATTGTGAGGTTGTTAACAAAGTTGTGTTTTAAAAAAAAAAAAAACTCACACAGACAGGATGCCCCCTCCTTCTCTTCCTGTATTGTTGTTATATGTTTTGTTTCTCCTCATGCTGCAGTAACACCAGACTCCATGCTGTGCCTATGCTGGATATGAATAAGCCTACATTCTGTGTTCTAAACTCTGGATGTCACGCGGATTAATACTCTGCTAACAATTAAGTTGTGGACTGATTATTGCTGCGCCATCAATCCCTGCACTACAACGCCCAGCACCACCTATAACATCCACACTGCCCTGGAGCTAGCTCTACCTGTGCAGAGCCACACCATCCCTGCTGCACTAACATCAGCTCCAGAGGACCTGCTCCGCAGCGGCGGCTTCCTGTAGCCGCATACCACAGGTGGCGTCACAAACTTTATACAAACACTATAAATCCCCTATAAATAAACCCCTTTTATTGACCGCCCTGGGTCACGGACCGAGTCACCACCACTGTGACATCCCCCAGCATCCACCGGCCCGGCACCGGGTACCCCAAGGCCCAGGGGGCGCGTCACATGCGGCTTCATTAAATGCAACTGTTTAACTGTTCATGAGGACTCGTGTCAAATGTGTCTGGTCAGCAAGTGAATCCAGTTACATGTCTGTGCCTGAGGGCAAGTACCCCTGTATGACTGAGAGAAGCTGCAGCACATGGTCTATGGTCGCCCTGAATAAACAGTTCCCCAAGGATTCCAAAGAATTCATGAAACCTGTCTCGCCCCTATCTAAACCTAGCGGTGTGCATGTAACAAAATCTTTCTATTTCTCTCTGAGGTCTCTCCAGAATGCAGGGCACAATAAACAGACAGGTTATAAAAGAAGTACAATATACTTATGTTGCACCTCTCCTGTCTCTGCCCAGTCCTCCGCTGGCTCGCTTACTCCCTTTCTCCCATCTGACTTCACTCTTCAGAACCTCCAGTGGTCACTGGGACTTAAATGACGTCCTGTTGAGCATCACCCAGTGATGTCATGATGTCTCTTGATGCCTAATGAGCATTGAATTGCAAAAATTTGGGTTCTGGAAAATCCAATTTTTTGTGAAATTTGAAGCAGAGAGACAAAAATAAGACAGCCCCCAAAAAGGGAATGGTATTATAGTATCTAGTTTTGCATTTTGCATGAGTTCTTGTAAATACTGCTATCATAAGGCGGTATCTGCAGCCCATTCAGGTTGCACAGGTTGTCCAGTGCCTAAAGGATAACAAAGAGGTTTGCCATGTCTTTCAGCACAGTCCCCAGAGCATGGAGGAGATTCCAGGACACTGTCTGTGGCACATTATTATTATTATTATTTGGCACTTTTCATGTGAAAAAGGGGGTATACATATGTAGCACCCTGAGGACTCGGCTGCTACAGGGGTATTACACCTCAAGCCAGAGGTGTGGTATTCCACTCCCGGGTAAGGATGGAGTGTGGGACTGAGCTCAGATAGCTGCATGCACTACATACATCCCATTTCCGGGGGACAGACCGACGGTACTACCACCAGTATATGTGCAGGTACGACAGTGTCTGTCCCTGGCTGGAGTGGGAGGGGGGTGGAACATCCCAGTAGTGTAGGGGCAGATAGGGGGAGCAGTTTGGGTAAGGCTAGGAGCTCATTGGGTGCTGGTCACCTGAGCTCACACATAGAGGGAGTATATAAGGTGGGCACCATCTTAGATCAGGGTCAGTCTTCTGTAGAGGGTCAGTCAGTCCTGAGAGAGGTCCAGGAGCGCCTGCAGAGAGAAGAGAGAGAGGAGAAGAGAAGGACCCAGAGGGGGAGAAGAAGGAACCCCAAGAACCCAGTATACAACCAGAAGGGTGAAGGGTTGGCACGCAAGGGAACCGGATCCCAAATTAGTGGAGGAGAGAAACAACCCTCAACTAAGAACCGGAGGCTGCGACATTACATGTGGAGCAGCCCCTCACCAAGTCCACTAAGAAGGCACACCGAGCATAGGGTCAGGGAAGCCAAAGAAGGTTCACCCAATAGGAGACCCGAGGGAGCCGGACATAAGTGGACCCCTGGTGGGAACGGCCAGTAGAGAGGACAGTCAGAAAGGGAGCTCAGGACCACGCTCCAGAATTGCTTGGGGGTTGGCCGAGTCCAGGACCTGGTGGACGCAGCACGGCTCGGGCGGTCACTCAAGGCCAGAGTGACCAACAGAACAGCAGTAAGTAAAAACCCTGAACTGCACAGCCCGACTCTGAGTCTTCTTACCATCCACACTGCACCACCACTACCACCATCCTCTACACCTGACCCCCTGAGGCTATACCCCTCCCGTTGGGGGTTATACTACCACAGCTGCACATATACCACCAGCCTCAGCGGACCCTGCTGCAGCGGCGGCCTTTTGACCGCAAATCAACGGGTGGCGTAGTCGACACTAAGAACAACTAATAACATCTGTAAAGACTGCCACACACTGAGTTTGACACCCTGGGCACGGACCGGGTCGCCGCCACTCGGAGACTACAACCCCCATCAGATCCGGCTCCGGGTAATCCCCAAACAGCACTGGCCCAGGGGGCGCGTCACATAGCAAACACAATTGCAAAAATCTTGAACAAAAACGCAATGGCAAACTGGTACTGGAGGAGAGAGGACCCTACCTGCGATGTCTCACAATCTTCAAGGGATGGGTGAGGATACAGTAGGTGAGGGTAGAGCTGGTCATGCAGCGGTGTGGTGGAGCAATGATTACTGCAGGTTGTAGGCTTTTCGGAAGAGGTGGGTTTTCAGGTTCCTTTAGAAGGTTTCCTCAGTAGGCAAGAGTCTGATGCTTTGGGGTAGAGAGTTCCAGAGTAGGGGGGATACACGGGAGAAATCTTGTATGCGATTGTGAGAAGAAAAGATAAGAGGGGAGTAGAGAAGGAGATCTTGTGAGGATCGTAGGTTGCGTGTAGGTGTGTACCGGGAGACTAGGTCACAGAAGTATGGAGGAGAAAGGTTGTGGATGGCTTTGTATGCCACGGTTAGGGTTTTGAACTGGAGTCTCTGGGCAATGAGGAGTCAGTGAAGCATTTGACAGAGAGGAGAGGCTGGGGAGTAGGCGGGAGGCAGGTGGATTAGTCGGGCAGCAGAGTTTAGGATAGATTGGAGGGGTACGGGAGTGTTAGCGGGGAGGCCACAGAGCAGGATTTTGTAGTAGTCGAGGCGGGAGATGATGAGGGCGTGCACTAGTGTTTTTGCAGATTCATGGTTGAGGAATATGCGGATCCGGGAGATGTTTTTGAGTTGGAGTCGGCAGGAAGAGGAAAGGGCTTTGATATGTGGTTTGAAGGAGAGGTTAGAGTCCAGGGTTACCCTGAGGCAGCGAGCTTATGGGACTGGGGAAAGTGGACAGCCATTGATTTTGATGGATATGACTCGCCCCCAGGGCCATGGGGTACTTGGCAGCCGGGCCTTATGGCTGCTTGCAGGGGGGATATCACGGTGGCTGGCCCGGTTCGTGACCCAGGGCGGTCAGTGCAAAAAGGGGATATAATTGTTAGGGACATTTTGTGACGCTGACTCGCCCCCGGGGGCCTGCAGCTGATCGCCAGGGTTATCACGGTGGCTGGCCCAGGGCGGTCAGTGCTCAAAGGGGTATCAATTATTAGTAGAAGTTCAGAGAGTTCGTGACGCCACCTGTGGTGTCTGGTGAAGGTCCTCTGAGACAGATGTCAAGGCAGCTAAAGATGGTACAGCTCCCCAGAGGCGGAGCGGGCCTCAGGGCAGTGTAAATAGATGAATGGTGCACTGGGCGTTGTAGTGCGGTGATGGAAAATGGCGCCGGTGAAGAAACAGACAGAGGCTGTTCGATGCAGTCGTCCAAGGTTTTACTTACAGTTCTTAGGCAATTCACAAGTGCACTTTACAGGTGAAGGCCTCCCGCGTCGCGCTGCGTTCACCAGGCAGGGGTTCAGTCCTTCCTTAAGCAGCTTAGTGCCTGGCAGAACCCCACTTTCTCGTGTTCCTACTTTGACCATCTTTACACTTGGTCCTTCTCACCGCTGCCCTACGCTGCCCACTCTCAATCCCGCTGGGGTATGCTGAAGTCCTTCCTGTACGTCGGATCCGGGACCAACCTGACCCCCTGGGGATTAGAATGAAGCAAACCGATCCCTCCTGACACCTGGCAGGAGCGGGGCATACGGGTGCCGTCCTGCACGCGCCGTACCCCCTGGGATCCTTTTTGGAGAATGGAGCCTACTCCCTGCTCCACTCCGGGGCCTCTATCCTGAGCCCTAACTTGCGGAACAGAGTTCTGACTGAGCCTCTGCTCCCAGACAGTCTTCACTAACTGACCTCAACTCCAAATATGGCTTCCTATTATATACCTACTGTATAAGTGCTTCCTGTATCTGCTTCCTCCACCCACACCCACTACTGGTTCCCCCTACCTTTGGATTCCCCCCTACTCCAGCCAGGGTCGGGGCTCAGCAGAAACTACATTGCAACTTGCTCCTCCTGCTGGCCTGGAGTGGTGTAGTGTTGGATGTGGGTGTTTGGGGTTCCGTGCAGCACACCTATCTTACCCGAGAGAAGGAAGACACCACACCTCTGGGTGAGGTGCAGTATCTCTGTGGCGACCGAACCCTCAGGGGCGCCACAATGCCACCTGTGGTACCTGGTGAGGATCACCAGCACTGCAACAGTCCTCTGAGGCAGATGTTAGGGCAGCTAGAGATGGAACGGCTCCCCACAGGTGGAGCAGGCCTCAGGGCAGTGTAAACGATGCAGGTTGCGCTGGGCGTTGTGGTGCAGGGGGAACGATGGCGCAGTAGGAGTAACGGACAGAGACAGGGAATTTGCTTTGTTACCTTTACTCATGCAATTGTTAGGTATGGTCCAGGGTACTCCATAGGATAGGTGCACTTCAGGACTTCGCCCCAGTGAGCGGGTATAAGGCGGCCTCCTGATCCGTGTTTGCCTCTGTGTATGCTCCTGGCCAGCCTGCAACTGGGCCTAGATTATGTGTTACTTCACCTGTTGCTCAGAAGTAGGACCTCCGGTTGGTAACCACTTTCCCTGGACGTCGGGGCCTTCGTGGTTCCTGGTCCTGTGTGTGTCTAGCTTTGAAGTTTTGCCAGGGACTTGTAGTCCTCCTGGGATTCCGGTTGACCCTACTGGGTGTAAAGGGTCCCTGTAGGCACGGACCCGGAGTCCGGTATGTATAACGGGGTGAGCTTACTATGCTCCTCTGCCCCCTTGGTTCCACTCTCCTTTCCTCCTCGCCGTCGGCCACACTCGGGGACATCACTACTCGGCAGCTGACGTGCTGCGTCTTCACCGCTCTCTGAGCATCGGCACGCTCTCAGACTCTCTCTGTCTGACTGCTCTGTTCTGCTCTGAGCACTGACTAAACTCAGACTGACTCTGACTAACTAACTCTGACTAACCAACTGAGCTGCCTGGCTCCACCTTCCCTTTATATGTCCCTATCAGGGCTCCCTCTGCTGGTATGAGGTGGAAGGTGGAGGTGTGTGAATGTAGTGAGGGCCTCTTGTGGAGAAGTCCATCCATGCACCCATATGGGTCTGTGGCACCAAAGTCAGATGGGGGGGCTGAGTGAAATGGGGGAAAGATGATGAATTCTGTTTTATCCATGTTAAGTTTTAGAAATCTAGCAGAGAAGAAGGATGAGATAGCGAACAGACATTGTGGGGTTCTGGTTAGTAAGGAGGTGATACCAGGTCCAGAGAGGTACATCTGTGTGTCGTTAGCATAGAGATGATACTGAAAGCCGTGGGACTCTATGAGCTGTCCCAGGCCGAGGGTGTAGATGGAGAAGAGCAGGGGTCCTATGACTGAACCTTGGGGAACACCGACAGATAGGGTGCGAGATGAGGAGGTGGTGTGTGAGTGAGAAACACTGAAGGTTCTGTCTGTTAAGTATGACTAGATCCAAGATAGGGCCAAGTCTTTGATACCAAGAGATGAGAGAGTCTGTAGTAATAGGGAATGGTCCACTGTGTCAAGGGTAGATGACAGTTCCAGGAGGAGAAGGACAGAATAGTGTCGCTTGGATTTGGTGGTTAGTAGGTCGTTGGTGACTTTAGTCAGGGTAGTTTCAGTAGAATGGTGCGGTTGGAAGCCAGATTGTAAGCGGTCAAAGAGGGAGCAGGAGGAGAGGTGGGAGGACAGTTCAAAATGGACGTGCTGTTCCAGTAGTTTTGAGGCATAGGGGAGAAGTGATATGGGGCGATAGCTAGTCAGAGAGGATGGGTCAAGGGAGGGTTTTTTGAGGATGGGTGTGATGGAGGCATGTTTGAAACATGAGGGGAAGACACCAGTTGTTAGTGACAGGTTGAAGAGGTGGGTTAGAGTTGGGATGAAGACTGTAAGGTTAGGGATGAGGTGGAATGGGATAGGGTCAAGTTCACAGGTGGTGAGGTGTGACTTAGAGAGTAAGGAGGAAAGTTGATCTTCTGAACTGGCGGAGAAGCTGGTTTTGGAGGAGGAGGATTGAGTAGATATGAGGAGGGGCTGTGGGGACTTTAGGAAAAAGCTTTGTCTGATGGTATCAATCTTCTGCTTGAAGAATGAGGCAAAGTCCTCGGCTGAGATGAAAGTAGAGGGAGGAGGCGATGGGGGGCGGAGGAGAGAATTGAAAGTGTTGAATAGCTGTTTAGGGTTGTGTGACAGGGAAGTTATGAGAGATGAGAAGTAGGTTTGTTTTGCTGCAGTGAGTGTGGACTTGAAAGTAGTGAAGGACTGTTTGAATGCGATAGAGTGCTCGTTGGAGTGGGACTTTTCCCATTTCTGCTCAGCAACCCTGGAGGTCAGTCTCAGTTCTTTTCAGGCTGGTGTGCCAGGATTGCCTGTTGATTGTGCGAGCTTTGTTATATGTAAGGGGGGTGACCGAATTTAGAGCTGTAGCTGTTGTGGTGCTATATGAAGCAGCAGCAGCATATGCATTGTGTAAGGAACTTATGTCTGTAAGAGGGAGAAGGGACTAAGAGAGTGAGTGTAGGTCAAGGTGTTTGAGATTTCTGCAAGGGTATGCAAGTTTGTCAAGTGGGGATTGTGCACCGGGAGAGGAGAGGGAAGAGAATGTTAGTAGGTTGTGGTCAGATAGAGGGAGAGGTGAGTTGGAGAGGTTAGATAAGGAACAGAGGCGGATGAAGATGAGGTTCAGTGTGTGGCCATCTTTTTGGGTGGCTGCGGAAGACCATTGAGGAGGAAGGAGGAAGTGAGGGATAGAAGCTTAGAGACAGATGAGTGGGAAGTGTCAATGGGGATGTTGAAGTCACCCATGATGATAGTGGGGATGTCAGCGGAAAGGAAGTGAAGCAGCCAGGTGGTGAAGTGGTCGAAGAAATTGGTGGCTGGCCCTGGAAATGACAGCCAGTTGGAGGTTGGAGGGGGAGTAGATGTGTAAACAGTGCGCCTCGAAAGAGGGGAAAGTAACAGAGGGCGACAGTGGAATTGGGGAGAAGGAGCAGTTATCTGACAGGAGGATACCAATTCCTCCGCCATGCTTGCCGCTGGAGTGTGGGAAAGATGGGATCCACAATAGGAAAGTGCAGCTGGAGAACCTGTGTCAGAGGGGGTGAGCCAGGTTTCTGTGATGCCGAGGAAGGAGAGTTTGTTAGTAATGAAAAGATCATGGATGTAGGAAAGTTTGTAGCAGACAGAGCGAGCGTCCAGAGAGCTCCTGTTAGTGGGACTGGGGAAGCGGGGGCTGGGCGGATGGGTATAAGGTTAGAGAGGTTATGGAAATTTGTGGTAGGTTGTGGGTAGGAGGTAGAAGTGACTGTGGGGATGTGGTGAGGAAGGCCAGGATTTGGAGAGATATCGCCAGCAGTGAAGAGGAGAAGAGAAAATGTTAGTAGGTGGGAGCATGAGAGAGCATGAAGTGGCTGTCTGTGTTTGGAGACAGAGGATTGAATATTAAAGAAGAATTCTGAAGAGGAGGTGAATTGAAGGGGTAGGATGGGGGGAGAGATGAACAGTTCATTACGAGGTGTAGGTATTAGGGGGGTTAGTAGAAAGTAGAGGACTATAGGGGAGAGAGTGAAAACACGTAGAAACATTGCTTATTGTGAATGTGTACTATCTTTCAGTGCATAGTTAAAGAGGGTATAAAGTGTGGTTACCTGACTCCTGCAATGACTAACTGCCAAATGTAATAACTGCCCACACTTGGCGCCGATGACATTCAGCGCAAGACACGTGCATGTGACGCGCCCCCTGGGTCGTGGGGTACCCGGTGCCGGGCTGGTAGATGCTGGGGGAATATCTCAGTGGCGGTGACCCGGTCCGTGACCCAGAGCGGTCAATAAAAGGGGTTATGTAAGGGGATTTATAGAGTTTTTATAGAGTTCATGATGCCACCTGTGGAATGCGTCTAACGGGAGCCGCCGCTGCAGAGCAGTCCTCTGAAGCTGATGTTACTGCAGCAGGGATGGTGTGGCTCTCCACAGGAAGAGCTAGCTCCAGGGCAGTGTAGATGATGTTGCAGGTTGTGCTGGGCGTTGAAGTGCAGGGGTTGATGGCGCAGCAAGAAACACAGAGACAAGATAGTGCAGTCCCAGGGTCTTTACTCACAGTTGTTGCAGTCCAGATTACAGGCGCCAAAGCAATCTCCCTCGTCGTGCTGCGCTTACTCAGTGAGGGGCTCAGTCCACCCTTAGATAGCTCCGGAGTACACAGCAGGACCCCCTTCTGTGTCTTCTCTCTGGCTGTCTCCCTGAACCTCATACCAAGTGTTCCAGTCTAGTACCTGCGGGCCTTGGCGGGCAACGTCTGCTCCGTCCCCTGGGTCCTATATAGCTACCTTCCTGGTGAGACTGGTATGGGATGTTGGCTACATGACATAATGTTCTGCAGCCTCCGGTTTCTAGCTGAGACGTTCAATCTTCTACTAGTTGAGGGACCGGTTCCCTGTGTGCAGCCTGACCCCTCCACCTCCCGGTAGATTCGGGCGCACGGGTGGCTTCTCACATTGCCCGTACCCCTGGGGTCCTCTCTTCTGTTCCTGGAGCCTTTCTGCTCCATCTACTCTCTTCTCTCCTTCTCTTCAACCTTGGGCCTCACTGATTAGGCCCGTCTCTGGAGCAGAGCTCCTACAGAGCCCCTGCACCTTCCACTCTCCTCCTCTGACTGAACTGACTTTCTAAGATGGCTTCACTATTTTATATCTTTCTTCTATGTGCTCCCCTTAACTACGTCCTCCACCCACACCCACTACATGGTTCCCCCTTACTAGGCCCCCCCCCCACTCCAGCCAGGGTCCAGGGATTGTGCTCTCCTGTAGGAGCAATCTCGCCCTGCCCTCTGAAGTGTGGTGTAATGAATGCAGGTGTTAGGGTCCTGAGCTGTACTCCTTCCTTGCCTGAGGGTGAGATACCACACTTCTGGGTGAGATGCAGTACCTCTGTGGCGACCGAACCCTCAGGGGCGCTACACATGCACCCCACACGCGTGCACCCCTTAAGCAGCTTCTAAATTTATGGAGCAGAACTGTAGAAGAGCATCAACTGAACATCAGGACCAATATCTGCTCCTTTGTGTAAGTATGAACAGGAGGACTGCAAAGGCCCTACAACATAACCAGAAGCACGTTACACCCAAAATTGTCAGAAACAGACTCCATGAGGGCGGTATGAGGGCCCGACATCCTGTAATAGGACCTTACTCACAGCTCAGCACCTTGCAACTCAATTGGCATACACCTGAGAACACCAGAATTGTCAGGTCCTACGTTCTCTGTACAGGTGATAGCAGGTTCACATTGAGCAAGTGATAGATGTGAAAGTCTGGAGACGCCGTGGTGAATGTTATTCAGTCTGCACCGTCACCCAGCATGATGGGCACCATGTGATAGCCAACGGCAACCTGACTGCTGTTAGGTACACGGATGAAATCCTTAGAGCCAATGTCAGACCTTACTGTGGTGCAGTGGACCGTTGGTTCCTCCTAGTGCAGGACAATACCCTTCCTCATGTGCCATTCTGGGAAGGCAGTTCCTGGATGATGAAAACATTGATGAGCTCACTTTCCCCAGACCCAGGTGCAAACCTGGTACAACTTGTGTAGCTACACAGGGGTCCAAAAGGTAAGAGGGGCCACTACCACTTCCAAAACAGGTGGAATTGTCTGTGTCCACTCATGCCCAGACCTGAATCCAATTGTGAATCTTTAAATCATTATGTATCAATGCATCCAATGCCGGGGTCTGGGAGGCTGTGGTTGGTGTGACCGAAAAGGATGATTGCAACAGACTCCATGGATGGGCGGCTTATGACTGGTAGTGAACAGAAGGGCGGCTATATTAAAGGGGCCAGAGCCGTACTTATAAGCAGAGGCCCACATGACGGTGATTGGGCCAGGAGAGAAAAATAAAGTTTGAATGGGGTCTATGGTTTTGGATCAATAGGGAGTGGGAGGGGATAGTAAAAGGGAGTATAAAAGGAAAAGTGTGGGAAAAGGGGCCATTCCTGTGGGGACAGCAATGGGAAAAGTCTCACCTGCACACCCTCTTTTTTCAGGGAATTTAGAGATATCTAATGGAAATATATAGTACAGACCAAAAGTTTGGACACACCTTCTCATTTAAAGATTTTACTGTATTTTCATGACGATGAAAATTGTACATTCACACTGAAGACATCAAAACTATGAAATAACACATGTGGAATTATATACTTAACAAAAAAGTGTGAAACAACTGAAAATATGTCTTATATTCTAGGTTCTTCAAAGTAGCCACCTTTTGCTTTGATGATTGCTTTGCATACTCTTGGCATTCTCTTGATGAGCTTCAAGAGGTAGTCACTGAAAATGGTTTTCACTTCACAGATGTCCCCTGTCAGGTTTAATAAGTGGGATTTCTTGCCTTATAAATGGGGTTGGGACCATCAGTTGTGTTGTGCAGAAGGCAGGTGGAGACACAGCTGATAGTCCTACTGAATAGACTGTAAGAATTTGTATTATGGCAAGAAAAAAGCAGCTAAGTAAAGAAAAACGAGTGGCCATCATTACTTTAAAAAATGAAGGTCAGTCAGTGCGAAAAATTGGGAAAACTTAGAAAGTGTCCCCAAGTGCAGTTGCAGTAACCATCAAGCGCTACAAAGAAACTGGCTCACATGAGGACCGCCCCAGGAAAGGAAGACCAAGAGTCACCTCTGCTTCTGAGGATAAGTTTATCCGAGTCACCAGCCTCAGAAATCTCCGGTTAACAGCAGCTCAGATTAGAGACCAGGTCAATGCCATACAGAGTTCTAGCAGCAGACACATCTCTACAACAACTGTTAAGAGGAGACTTTGTACAGCAGGCCTTCATGGTAAAATAGCTGCTAGGAAACCACTGCTAAGGACAGGCAACAAGCAGAAGAGACTTGTTTGGGCTAAAGAACACAAGGAATGGACATTAGACCAGTGGAAAGGTGAACGGATGGACTCTACATGCCTGGTTCCCACCGTGAAGCATGGAGGAGGAGGTGTGATGTGTGGGGGTGCTTTGTTGGTGACACTGTTGGGGATTTATTCAAAATTGAAGGCATACTGAACCAGCATCGCTACCACAGCGTCTTGCAGCGGCATGCTATTCCATCCGGTTTGCGTTTAGTTGGACCATCATTTATTTTTTAACAGGACAATGACCCCAAACACACCTCCAGGCTGTGTAAGGGCTATTTGACCAAGAAGGAGAGTGATGGGGTGATACGCCAGATGACCTGGCCTCCGCAGTCACCAGACCTGTACCCAATCTAGATGATTTGGGGTGAGCTGGACCGCAGAGTGAAGGCAAAAGGGCCAACAAGTGCTAAGTGTAGCGTCGGCGTCCCTGCCGCCTGCTAGGCAGGGACGCTGTTCCCCTCACCTCTCCGCTCCGTGCCCGGCGTCCTCCTCCCGCTCTGCTGGCAGCGCGCGCTGCTTCCCGGCAACTGTGCTTAGGGCGCGCGCGTTCCCCCTCTCTTAAAGGGGCCGTGCGCACCGTCCTAAGGAGTCCCCGGCCAATGGCCGGAGGACCTCACCATATATAAGGCATCTCCTCCAAAATGGAGGTGCCCGAGCAATGTTATTGCAAAGCCTTCACTCTGCTTCAGCCCTCAGGTCCCGTTACCAGTTACCTGCCAGTCACCTGCCAGATTCCTGCTTGATACCTGCCTGATATCCGCTTACCTGCTTGCAAGCCTGCGGTCCGACGGTCTGCCTTCCGACACCTGTCAGTCTGTCTATGGACCAGCCTGCCCGCTCACCAGGGAGCGCTCACCTGCTACCTGCCTGCTAGCCTACCTGGAGGCTCTGCCGTCACTTGCCGTGACCACCTGCCAGTCCAGAGACTCTTGCCCGCTCACCTGGGAGCGCTCACCTGCTACCTGCCTGCTAGCCTACCTGGAGGCTCTGCCGTCACTTGCCGTGACCACCTGCCAGTCCAGAGACTCTTGCCCGCTCACCTGGGAGCGCTCACCTGCTACCTGCCTGCTAGCCTACCTGGAGGCTCTGCCGTCACTTGATGTGACCACCTGCCCGTCCAGAGACTCTTGCCCGCTCACCTGGGAGCGTCCACCTGCTACCTGTCTGCTAGTCTACCCTGAGACTGTCCCTGTCACTTGCTGTGACTACCTGCCCTTCTACCCAGAGACTGTCCCTGTCACTTGCCGTGACTACCTGCCCTTCTACCCAGAGACTGTCACTGCCACTTGCCGTGACTACCTGCCCGTCTTCCCTGGGAGCCACCCGCTTCCTTACAAGGACCGCCCCCTTGTATAGTTGCTCAGGGGTTCCGCCTCCCAGACCCGTTACACTAAGCATCTCTGGGAACTCCTTCAAGATTGTTGGAAGACTATTTCCGGTGACTACCTCTTGAAGCTCATCAAGAGAATGCCAAGAGTGTGCAAAGCAGTCATCAAAGCAAAAGGTGGCTACTTTGAAGAACCTAGAATATAAGATATATTTTCAGTTGTTCCACACTTTTTTGTTAACTATTTAATTCCACATGTGTTAATTCATAGTTTTGATGCCTTCAGTGTGAATGTACAATTTTCACAGTCATGAAAATACAGAAAAATCTTTAAATGAGAAGGTGTGTCCAAACTTTTGGTCTGTACTGTATATTGTTATGTTTTATGGCTCGGGCTTATGATGAAGGTTATAAATTTTTACTGTGAGTCACAGTGGCTGGGGCAGTAGGGGGGGTCTTTGGGGTTGGTGGAATTTTTTATGGGTGGGAATTTACAGAGATGGTTCCCTTCAGGATGGAATTACTAATTGGCTGATCTGGCACTTAGTGGGGCTCTGGACAGGGGTGTACTTTTGGAGCCAGTGGTGGTGTTTCCTTTACCACTGATTGTGGTGTGGTGCCCTTGAGCTTGGGGTTACGGCTGAGAGTAAAATAATTCTATGGAAAAATGCCTTGTTCTACATGTGCCGGATCTTGTAGCCCCAAGGACCTCCGCCAATTCTTTCATTGGTTATTGTTGTTTGTTAATAAATGGCCGATATGGCAAATTATATCCAAAAAAAAAGTCTCCTGTGTATCATTTATTATAAGTTAAGTGGTATGAGACACTGCTTGGGGAGAAAGAAAATAATTAATATGAGGGATGGTTTCAGGAGAACGATTTGGGCCATACACCGTCATGATCACAGATATATTTTTTTAAATGTCAGAAATGTATTTTTTAACATTTTGATTTCTTTGATTAACAGTTCTGCACACAGAGATATTCCCCTAAGGCCACATTCACACATTCAGTATTTGGTCAGTATTTTACATCAGTATTTGTAAGTTAAAACCAGGAGTGGGTGATAAATACAGAAGTAGTCACGTGTTTCTATTATACTTTAACTCTGATTCTTCCACTCCTGGTTTTGGCTTACAGATACTGATGCAAAATACTGACCAAATACCGAATGTGTGAATGTGGCCTAAGAAAGACAAAACCTCACTTCTATTTTTGTAAATATTCAGGTTTCGGATTTTATTAACCTTTATGATTAACCAGCAGCACTGTAGTTGTTCAATACTAAAATTAATCATTAAAAATACAAATTGTGCACTCCATGTATATCTGTATACTGTATGTATACATCTGCAAAAGTTTGGTTCCCCATCCTTCAAATTTGATATCTATCTATCTATCATTGTGACATTAGAATAAAAATGATGTCACAAGTGATGTGATGACATCACCACATCTATATCCCAGTGTTCCGTCCTAAGGGAAACCACTGCCTTACAGACTCCCAAGGGTGAGGCAGCCCCTTTTGTTTTTCGTGACAAACGAAGCAAAAATTGATTTTAAAATGGATAATTACAGAAGAGCCCAAAGAGATCGGGTTCTCAGAGAGAAGAGAGGAATAAATGAAGAGCAGGTACTATTGTTCGCTTTAGGGCGAAAAGACTTTATACTACCGGACGTGGACACTGACGCCTCAAAAATGGCGTCCAAACGTCAAATTCTAGACAAAATGAGAAAGACCAAAAGACATGAGATCGTTACAGAGAGAAGGAAAATGGAGACCCTCACGGAGTCTCACTCTGCAGCCTCCGCTGAGCTTCAGAAGGCCATTCTTATCTCCTTGAGAAAACTCGGAGATCTGGTCCCTGAACTACGGAGGAGAAACAAAGAAGCCATCCTCAATAAGAGGAGAAACATCAGCGCAGAGTTAGAGCTGGAAGAGGTTCTCCAAGAGACACCGAGACAAGTCACATCCTCCAGATCTGAAAGTCTGGAGACACCGAAACTACAAAGAGCGGCAGCCCAGAAGAGGATCAGGAACAGCAGAGACTGGGTTGTCCAATGTAGAAGACGTCTCATCTACGCTAAATCCATTATAAATGGGAATGGTGCATTACGGAGGTCGAGGTCATCAGCTGAAAACATCTCCATCCCAGAGAACAAACAGCTGAGTGTTTCTCCACCAAACACATCACTGGATACAGATGGACCAGGTAAGATGGAAACTGCTCAGTGTAATAAGACTGGGGGTGAGGAGGATTATACTCCTAATATTATGTACTGGCATCAATTATCACAAGTGCAGAAAAACTGTCCTTGTTGCCCATAGCAACCAATCACAATGCAGCTTTCATTGTTCCATAGAATGTTAAGAGATGGAATCTATGCTGTGATTCGTTGCTATGGACAGCAGGGACATTTTTATTATTGGACAGTTTTGATAAATGAGAGCCCAAATATTAGACATTTCCTGCTCATTTACATAATTCTATTTAAAATTATAATATTTTCTTTTAGTTATATTTGTTAACCCCTTCTTGACCGGGTAACCTTTTGTTGTTTTTTCCTTCCTCCTTCGAAAACCCATAACTATTTATTTTTTAATTTGTCTCCCAATGTAGCTGTATGTGGACTTGATTTTTTAGTGGACGAGCTGTAGTTTTGAACATTATTTATTTTACTATTCAATGTTATGGAAAATGGGGAAAAAGATTCAAAATGTGGTAAAATTGTGGAAAAAAAGTGATTCCGCCATTGTTTTTTTTCTAGATGTTCATTGAGTGGTAAAAATGACCTGACAGAATGATTCTCCATGTCAGTTACAACTATGATAATGCTGAACAGGCATAGGGGTTATAATTCACTGAACTGGTAGAAGAAAATTAGGAATTTTATAAAAAATAAATTGGTTTGTGTCCCTATATTCTGAGACATTATATCTTTTGGATTTTGATAGCTGGATGGAGCTGTGCGAGGACTTGATTTGTTTTTTTTTGCGTGACAAGTTGTAGCTTTTATAGATAACTTTCTCGGGTAGACAAGACATTGTGATATCTTTTATTACAATTTATTAGATGTATACTGCGCCCTCACAAAAACACTATTCTGGTCTTTACATTTATTTTCTCATTTCAGTGTTTACTGTTTGGGTTAATTAATGTTCCGGATGTGGTTATACTAGATATTCAAATTATTACTATTATTATTATTATTATTATTATTAATGGGGAAGTATTTTTTTTACATTTTATTATTTTTTTTACTTTTTTTTGTTACTTCTTTTCTTTATTCTCCTTTGGGGACTTGAACCTGCGATATTCTGATTGCTTCTACTAGATACTGTGATAGAACTGTATATAGCTAAATTAAAAATCTCATATGAAAGCCAGGCTGGTCTTAACAGGAAGAGGAAAAGACAGGGGCTTTCAGCAGGCTGAGGTAGTCATTTCCAATAATGTGTTCACTAAGGGGTTCAAATTTTTTATATCATCTCAGCAGATGGAATCGATAAGACGCCCTACGACACAACGGACATACCGGCACAAAGCCTTGATGATGCCAGTTTACAGATTTCTGACCCAAGAGAACTGGTCCACACAGACCAACCTATAGACTTTTCCAATCTCGAGTTCTGGAAAGTTCTTGGAAAAGGAAACTATGGAAAAGTAAGTGTCCATTTATATTGTCCGTGTTCCCAATGTATCCTGCACCAGATACACAGGAGAGATGTACATATTCATTACAGGATGCTCATATGTAATGATAATTGGGATTAACTAGTGAACTACTACACAGTAATAGATGAGAGTTTGGTCTGATCTGTTGTGATTTTTCTCCAGGTCGTCTTGGCATCAGATCCAGTCAGTGAAGGGCTGCTGGCCATCAAAATCATGGACAAAAGTTCTTGTGAGGACTTAATCTCTACAGAGCTAGAAGTCCTGAGAATGGCTGCCGGGTGCCCCTACCTGATGACTATGCGGGCGTTTAGGGAAACACCTACGGAGTATGAAATAGCCATGGACTATATGGCTGGAGGAGACCTGTTTGGCCACATGAAAGATTCAATGATGTTTAACACAAAGACAATAAGGTAAATGTCCGGTACTGAATGTGAATAATCCGCTGCCGGCACATTGTAGTCTTAGATCAATGGACAACGACAACAAGAGAAACTAATGATGTGAAAAGGACACGTGTGTGATCTCCTCATGTTCTCTGTATGATTGTGCATGTAACCACTGATCCATCCTTTCTACTCCACAGACTCTTTGCGGCAGAGATGGTGTGCGGACTCCAGTTCCTGCATGAACGCGGCGTCATACATAGGTAATCATTTCACCTTCATAAATCTGTCACCTGTGACTCTCTGTTGTCTCCTTACATATCTATTGTAGAAAGTTCTTTCCATGAATTGTCCTCACAATCAGTGTCTGCTCCTTCTCCCTGCAGTGACCTGAAGCCAGAGAATATCCTCCTCCAAGACACCGGACACATCAAAATCTCAGACTTTGGCTTAGCAGCCATGTATGTATTTGAGGGTGACATAGTGGAATATACTGCTGGCACTAAGGGTTACATAGCGCCCGAGGTAAGGAACATCTCTGTGTGATTGATGTCGATAGTAGGATTGAGGGATAATCTGATCCCAATGTATTCTGCTCATATCTAATCACAGACCGGTCCTCATAGTCTCTGTGTGTAAATCCCCTTCCCGGTATATTCAGATTCTCTCCAATCTCATGTTCCCATAGGTAATGGACGGTGAAGGATACAACCATCTGGCAGACTCCTTTTCCTTTGGCGTAATCTTATATATGATGACTGTAGGTGACTGGCCATTCTATACCAGAGGCACAATGGACGAATACCACCAGTCTCTGTATGACGACATCCCTTCTTTTCCACCTGGGATCTGCTGTCATGCCATGGATATCATAAAACGGGTGAGTAAGATCAGATGGACAATGATAATGGGGGATTACAAGAAGATATAGAAGATAAGATATGGACAGTCCATAGACATTGTGTAATAATTTATCAGTAATAATACATAATATAATGACTAATGCTTTGTTTTCATTTTCTAGCTCCTCTGCAAAGCTCCATCTGCCCGATCTGCCATTACATCATCCATCAGATCGCATCCGTTTTTCTATTCTATAGACTGGAGCGATGTGGAGTCCGGCAGAGCCGACCCACCATTCCCATATTACTATGTAAGTACAGCACATACAGACATCCAAAGTGTTATCACTACCCAGTAACACACTTACCCACTATACACCTTATCGCTATATCCCCCTAGTACTGTATATACTGTATGTGAGGGGCTGATTCTCAGACGTGTATATTTCTCTTCTTACAGCAGGAGTATTAGGCTGATAAAAATCAGCCCCATTCCAGTAACATCCAGGAATGAAGATTTACATTAATCGGATGAGACACTTACACTGGACTTTCTTATTTACCGGACTGTGACAAACCTACCAAGCTTCCACCACATAACATCCAAGTAGATTTGAGCACCAAACATCCAGGGATTTATTCCGATCGCCATATTTGGGGTCAGGAAGGAATTTTTTTCCCTTGATATGAGGATGATGCAACAACGAGTCCTCAGGGTTATTTTTCGCCTTCCTCTGGATCAACATAGCAAGTAATTAAAGGCTGAAATTGAAGGACTTCTTTCAGCCATACTTGTTATGTCACCATCTGGACGACTCATCTACAATGTGGTGGTAAGGAGACGACTACAAGATATGGACATAAAGAAGGAAGCGGCTGCTCCTTCTCCTACTTGGCCATGTACAGACAAAGAAAGCGGCTGCTCCTTCCTCTACCAGGCCATGGTCAGACAGAAGGAAGCGGCTGCTCCTTCACCTTCCTGACCATGGTCAGACAGAAGGCCATTTGGCTGATCGCGATGCTGTAGGAATCCAGGAAAACTCCAACTACACAGATCACAAGTCACACATTCCTGCTCTTCTCCTCTCTCATGTGTGATCCAGACCTGGATGTCCAAAAGCGGTAGAAGTGGCCGAGGCCTGAGGAGCGGAATCATCATCATCTGCTCCTTTCCACAGAAAGTGACTATATCTACACACTTTCTTTTTATATATTTGCATAAGATTAACAACTTTTATGCATAAAAATAAATATATAAAACATCTATGTTGTTTTTGGTTATATTACAGACATGCTTTTTGGTATTTTTATTAATATCATGATAAGGTATTTTGCTGCCTTAGGCAGATGACGCAAATGGCTTCCCCCCCAAGAAAAGGAATAGGTGAGAAACTATGGTAACTGGACCTCTAACTTCCTCGTCTGATCCATCAGGTAACAAGCTCTGATGACCACTTCCTTTACAATGTCAGACCCAAGAATAGTCATGGAAACTAATATAGCTTAATTATAATGGGGGCCGTTTGGTTTTAATTAATGAGATACAATAGATGCAGCTTGTAACAAAACCGATGGTTGTTCTACTGCCGTATTCCTGTGTGGCGCCATCCTCTAACAGGGGGCAGACTGTCCATACCCTGCGTATTGCGGGAATTACCGCCAGAACATCGACCTGATTACAGCTCCTCTGCTCCTGTCCTGGGGGCAGCGTTCACATTGTCTTAAAGACACAAATGCATTTCAATGCAGAGAGGGAATGAGAACCAGGGCGCAGGTGTGGCACCCCAGGGGTCTGGTTTCCACAGTAATGTAATGTTATGTCTGAGAGCAGGTGGGAGGTCCTTTGGTCAGGGATCCTGTGCATGCCACACCTCCTGCCCAGTCTTGGGAGGGGAAGAACTTCCCCTGTATAAACCCGGGGCTGAGGCAGGGTTAGTCAGTCAAGGAGAGTAGAGACAAGAAACAGTCACAGGAAGAAACAGCAGAAGCTCAGTGGGAGCAATACTACTACAAGTCAGGGGCTGGCAGCTGCAGAGCTCGCCCTGACTGAGAAGCTTTCTTACCGGACCCGGCGTCCGAGGCTGTGGGGACTAACTCTTACCCAGCAGCAGAAGCCGACCGGCAGGGGATTTCAGGTCCTCAGGCCCAGAAACCCGAAGGCACGGTCACACGCGTGGGACCAGCACCGCCATCGTGGAGCGGAAGCCATTAGAAGGCCCCGAGTCACCGGCCATACGGGTGAGCACCACACGGTACACTCAGGGACGTGGGCTACTTATATCCGCTTCCAGCAAGGTAGCCAGAAGAGTACAGTCAGTTTGGGAGGCCTACAACTCCGCCTGGCCAGGGGAGATCCCATCTGCTCAAGGACTGACCAGGCCCCGTTCGCTAGCAAGTACTCCGGGAGGGGTCTATCGTTGTTACCAGTAAAGACCCTGAATTACACCGCACCGTCTCTGAGTGGTTCCTGCTACCCTCATCTTCCACGTCGGCTGCCCTGAGGCCATACCCCTCCCGTTGGGGGTTATACTATCACGCTGCACCATCCTTCCACCGGCCTCAGCGGTCTACCCTGCAGCGGCAGCTCCATAGCTGCAAATCAACGGGTGGCGTAGTCGACACTCAAATAACATCTATCAAGACTGCCACACACTGAGTTGACTCCCTGGGCACGGACCGGGTCCCCGCCACTCGGAGACTACAACCCTCATCTGATCCGGTTCCGGGTAAGCCCCCGTGCGCGAGACGCTGCGCGACACAGCAGGCCCAGGGGCGCGTCAACTTTGGCGTAGTCGGCAGGATTTCGTGCCCGCAACCACCGGGTACTGCGTGCCTGAAAAAGAGACTTTTCAAACTTACCTGTGGTGAAGATTCCCGCCATCCGGCGCCATCTTCAGCCTTCTTCCCGCCATCGGTGAAGTTTCCCGCCATCCGGCGCCATCTTCTGCCTTCTTCCCGCCATCCGTGGAGTTTTCCCGCCATTGGACGCCATCTTGAGGACGCCGCGCGGGAAGAAGAGGGGCGTGGACTCCGAAAGCGCGCGAGAACTGAAGCCCCGCCTCACGTCCGGACGTTGCGTAAGGTCCTGGAAGGAGCCCAGCAGACGCCGACGTCACAGGAGCGCGACGGAAGGTCCTCAACCATCCACTGCGGAGCCGCGGCCTACGGAAGAGGATCATCGCAAGGTAGGCCACGGTCCACTAGGGGGGAGGAAGATGTCGGATACGGAGGAGAGCTTCACTGCCTCAACCCCCGCCAGCGCTACCGCTGCTGCAGTTATGGCCTTCACCATGCCCTATATCCCGGGAGCAGCTTG
Organism: Phyllobates terribilis; assembly: GCF_046119375.1. Lineage (NCBI taxonomy): Eukaryota > Metazoa > Chordata > Amphibia > Anura > Dendrobatidae > Phyllobates > Phyllobates terribilis. The sequence continues at coordinate 4,470,441 of NW_027362894.1, forward strand.
GCTACCCCAGTACTCAGGGGAGTCACATACCCTGCATGACTTTAGAGAAAAGCTGGATAGCCTCTTCCAGGTGTACCCCCTCACAGAAGAGCAAAAAGTGAGCATCCTGGTGGCCCAACTAACCGGGGCAGCCAAAAGGGAAGTAAAATCCTGGCCACCTGGGAGGAAGACTGTCGCAGGGATACTAACCCGGCTGAAGGACACCTTTGATACCCGCACCTCAGCCGAGATTAAGCTTAGATTCTACGGGTGCAAGCAGCGAGCGCATGAGAGTATAAGGGACTATGCACTAAACCTACAAGAGGCCCTGAGGGCCATTAAGCAGACCGACCCTGATGGAGTGGGAAACGAGGACAGGCTGTTGACCGAACAGTTTATAGAGGGACTATATTGTAATACCCACCGAACCCAGTTGCGGGCAATGGCCTTACAGGATCCCCATCTGGGCTTTGCACAGTTCAAGGAAAGAGCCATCCGGGTGCTCCGAGAACCGGCACCGGGTGGCGTTGTGACCCACAGACGCCCTGCTATCACTTACCACCAGGAGGCGGCGCCTTTGTCGGCAGGGCCTGTGGGAGCTGATGCGCAGGCTTTGGACAATGACCCGGCTCCAGACCTACACCATCAGGTCCAAGAGCTAGCTAAGAGCGTTGCTGCGCTAACCCGAACTGTGCAGTCTTTACAGGCTTCCACCCCAGGGAAGATCCAGCTGGCATCCGGACCGGAGGACATCCCGTGGCGTCGACCAAGGAGGACCCCACCGGCCAGAGGAAGACCCAGTGACCGATACAGCGAGGACGGACGACCCATCTGCCGCCGCTGCAATCAACCCGGACATATGGCAAGGTACTGTTCTTTAAACGGGCACAACCTGGGGTAGAGGGCCAACCCCCAGGAAAAAGATCACCAGGCCCATCGAACTGGCGCGACAGATATGTGGGAGGACGTCCAGTCTTGCCTGTGGTACTGGATGGCATTGCCATGAGTGCCCTACTGGACACCGGGTCACAGGTCACCACCATCCCGTACGTGCTCTTTAAGCAGTACTGGAATGACTCGGATATTACCCGCTACCCTGACGACGACTTGAGTATCATCGCCAGCAATGGCCAGCCCGTGCCACAGATCGGATTTAAAGAGGTGACCATCAAAATCGGTAGAGTCGAACTGGCAGCACAGGGACTGATCATTGTAGATATTGACAAACATGAGAGTCACCCAAAAATAACTCTAGGAACTAATGTAATTGAAAATTGTCTTGCAGAGGTGATTTTCCTTTTACAGCAGGTTGCCAAGAACGCCAGCTCCGGCGAGCAGCGGGTGCTCCAGAAAGAGATCCGGGCACTGATGCGACGGCAACAGGTGGAACTCTCCGGCGGTGAGATTGGTAGCGTAAGAATGTGTGACCCTTTTCCTATTGCCATGCCCCCAAAAAGTGAAATGATGATTTGGTGCCGGGCAGCTATTGGTCTGAGAGGTAGGGATTACCAGGCAATGGTAGAACCAGTTTACTCGGACAGTAGGCCCACCATTTTGACAGCACGGGGGGTGGTTGATGTACGCCATGGGAGGGTGCCCGTTCGCATAATAAATATCGGGGAGAGGGAAGTGTACCTGCCCCGGTATGCCACGCTAGCCAAATTATATACCATTAACCAAAATTCTATACAGTCTGTGGAACCCTTGCCTCCATCTCACCCGGAGGAAGGTAACGGCTCTAAGAAAAGCATGGAGGACTGGTGTCAGCAACTACATCTGGGTACTGACTCCACTCCCGCACACCAGAAACAAGGAGTCTATCGGGTGGTTCAAGAGTACGAGAGAGTGTTCAGTAAACACCCGTTAGACTTCGGGCGAGTCAAGGGGGTAGAACACCACATCCCCACGGGAGACCATCCTCCTATAAAAGAGAGGTATCGACCCGTACCCCCTGCCCACTACCAACACGCCAAGGGGATGCTTAGAGACATGAAGGAGGCTGGGGTGATTAGGGATAGCTGTAGCCCCTGGGCAGCTCCACTAGTCTTAGTCAGAAAAAAAAGACAACACCATGAGGATGTGTGTAGATTACCGGAAAATCAACCGTATCACACACAAGGATGCGTACCCCTTACCAAGGATAGAGGAGTCATTGGCTGCTTTAAGATCTGCTAACTTCTTCTCTACCTTGGATCTCACTAGCGGGTACTGGCAGGTTCCTGTAGCAGAGGCGGACCGGGAGAAGACCGCATTCACCACCCCGATGGGACTTAGCGAGTTCACCTGCATGCCGTTCGGACTCTGCAACGCACCAGAAACCTTCCAACGACTAATGGAGTGTTGTCTGGGCCACAGAAACTTCGAGACGGTCCTGTTGTACCTGGACGATGTCATCGTATATTCCAAGACGTATGAGGACCACCTGAAACACCTGGCGGAAGTGTTCGAAGCTCTGGCGAGTTACGGCCTAAAGGTGAAACCCTCCAAGTGTCACCTCCTGAAACCAAAGGTGCAGTACCTGGGACACGTGGTGAGCGCTGACGGAGTGGCTCCCGACCCTGATAAGATCACCGCAATTAAGGAATGGCCAAGCCCCTCCAGCGTAAAAGAAGTGCGGCAGTTCCTCGGGTTGGTAGGCTACTACCGAAGGTTTATTCCCGGTTTCACCAAAAAGGCAGCACCTATGCAGGACCTCCTGATAGGCCAGTCCCGGAAGGCCAAGAACCAGAAGCCGCCCTTCAAATGGGAGGAGCTGGAAGAAGAGTCCTTCCGCCAGCTGAAGATGGCCCTCACGGGGGACGAAATCCTGGCGTACCCGGATTATAGCCAGCCCTTTATCCTCTACACCGACGCCAGTAACATCGGGCTAGGAGCCGTACTGTCCCAGATCCAGCAGGGGAAGGAACGAGTAATCGCCTACGCCAGCCGAAAACTGCGACCCACCGAAAGGAACCCCGAGAATTACAGCTCATTTAAGCTGGAGTTCCTGGCCGTAGTATGGGCAGTCACCGAGCGCTTTAAGCATTACCTCGCTTCTTCCCGGTTCACCGTGTACACGGATAACAACCCGTTGACACACCTGGACACGGCAAGACTCGGTGCCCTGGAGCAGAGGTGGATGGCCCGTCTGTCCAACTACGAGTTCACAATCAAATACCGGGCAGGATGCTCCAATACCAACGCGGACGCCCTGTCCAGGATGCCCAACCTGCCGGACGGAGGAGAAGATCCGGAGGGACTGGAAGAAGTTGAACTCCCTGCGTTCCACCGTCATGGGACTATCCAGTATTCCCACCGGGTAAGGAGTGAGCAGGCTGCTACGTTGAACCCCTTACCCCACTACAACTGGGCGGAAACACAAGACAGCGACCCTGCCGTCCGACTGGTGAAGGAGATGCTGACTCGGCCGGAGGCTCGCCTTGAACCAGACGCTCCGGAGGAAGCCAAACAACTATGGGCAGAGAAGAGTCGACTGTTCCTTTACAAAGGGAAGTTGTGCCGCCGAATGGTTAACTCCCGGACGCATGAATTACTCTGGCAAGTAGTGGTGCCACGAAGAGACGCAGCCATGGTGATGGAGGCATACCACGACGGAGCTGGACACTTCGGGTGGAAGAAGCTGGAGTTCCTGCTGCGCGAGCGGTTCCACTGGGTAGGCATGAGGGGAACCATCGAGAAGTGGTGCAGAGACTGTGGCCCGTGCAACCTGAGAAGGAAGGACCGTGCCAGCCAGAAGACTCCCCTGCAGTCCATCGTCACCCGGCAACCGTTGGAACTGGTAGCCTTGGATCATGTAAAACTGACCCCAAGCAGAAGTGGCTACGTCTACGCGTTAACCATCGTGGATCATTACTCCCGGTTCTTGGTTGTCGTCCCCGTCAAGGACTTAACGGCTCAAACAGCAGCTAGAGCCTTCCAGCAGCACTTCTGCCGTCCACACGGGTACCCGGACCAAGTGCTGACGGACCAGGGACCTGCCTTTGAAGCGGAGGTCTTCCAGGAATTCTGCAATCTGTATGGCTGCCGGAAGATAAGGACGACACCCTACCATCCGCAAACTAATGGACTTTGTGAGAAAATGAACCAGGTGGTAATGGATCTTCTAAAAACGTTGCCCCTGGAAGAACGCAGTCTGTGGCCTGAGAAGTTGCCCGATCTGGTGGACCTATACAACCACATCCCGGTAGGTTCCACCAACTGTACCCCGGCTTACCTAATGAGGGCAAGACCTGGTAAGTTACCTGTTGACCTGGAAATGGGAGTCCTGACACCCGAGGACACTTCACCAGAAACAGACTGGGACACAGAGAGGCAGCAGCAGTACCGGAGAGTACAGGAGAGCGTGGAGCGAAGTCTCTGTCAGGCTAGGGAAAGACAAGAGAAAACTTACAACCAGTATGCTCCCGCTGTTCCCCTGGTACCCGAAGAGCAGGTCTTGAAGAGGAAGAGACGGCTCCACAAGTTGGACGACCAGTGGGAGAAGGACCCGTACACCGTACTGCCCTCAAGCCACGAAAACCCGAAGGTTTGTACCATCAGTAAAGACGGAGGGGAAACCACAGCCATTGTATCCCTGGACCACCTGAAGAAGTGTCCCGAACAACTGAGGAACCCTGAGGAGGAACAAGAAGACCATCGACCCGTAGAGGAAAGGGAAGATATGGTTAGTACTGTGCTCGGGGACTTCCCTCGGTCTTGGACTCAAGTCAATGGTGCAGTTGTGGTACCCGTACTCACCTTCCTCCAGCCAGCATCCCAAGCACCTACGGAGCAACAGGTAGAGCTGGAAGAACAGCCGGTCCAGGAGGCAGAAGACCCCACACCCGCAACCCAGGAGGATCAACCCTCTGCTTGCAGTGAGCCTGCCATATCCCTAGTGAGCCAAAGAGCCGGTAGACAGCTGCCCAGTTTGCCCTTGACAGCTCCTACACCCTGTAGTTCAGGGCTAGGCAGTCAGCTCCGTAGGTCCACTAGGGCCACTAGAGGCCAGTTACCCGCACGCTGGAGGATTTAAAGTGTATAAATTGTTTTATTTATGTTTACCTGTGTATTGTTGCTTGTGTATAATTTTGTGTTTCTAGTTATTTTTAGGAATCCTTGGTGGATCTACCGGGAATCCTTGTACAATTAATTGGAGCGTAACCCAGGATGGACTAGAGACTGTTAAGGACTCGGGGTAGGACAGACCCCTACCTGGTTACGTCTCCCTGTTTTGGTGAAATGGACACCTTTGTTTCTTCAAAGACTGCACCCGGTTACGGACATGCCGTGACCACCTTTATGTGTTTCTTTATTGTATTGTTATTGTTGTATCTTGTTATGTTTTTCTAAAATATGTTTAGTCCCGGAGTACTAAATTTCACTAGGGGGGAATGTGGCACCCCAGGGGTCTGGTTTCCACAGTAATGTAATGTTATGTCTGAGAGCAGGTGGGAGGTCCTTTGGTCAGGGATCCTGTGCATGCCACACCTCCTGCCCAGTCTTGGGAGGGGAAGAACTTCCCCTGTATAAACCCGGGGCTGAGGCAGGGTTAGTCAGTCAAGGAGAGTAGAGACAAGAAACAGTCACAGGAAGAAACAGCAGAAGCTCAGTGGGAGCAATACTACTACAAGTCAGGGGCTGGCAGCTGCAGAGCTCGCCCTGACTGAGAAGCTTTCTTACCGGACCCGGCGTCCGAGGCTGTGGGGACTAACTCTTACCCAGCAGCAGAAGCCGACCGGCAGGGGATTTCAGGTCCTCAGGCCCAGAAACCCGAAGGCACGGTCACACGCGTGGGACCAGCACCGCCATCGTGGAGCGGAAGCCATTAGAAGGCCCCGAGTCACCGGCCATACGGGTGAGCACCACACAGTACACTCAGGGACGTGGGCTACTTATATCCGCTTCCAGCAAGGTAGCCAGAAGAGTACAGTCAGTTTGGGAGGCCTACAACTCCGCCTGGCCAGGGGAGATCCCATCTGCTCAAGGACTGACCAGGCCCCGTTCGCTAGCAAGTACTCCGGGAGGGTCTATCGTTGTTACCAGTAAAGACCCTGAATTACACCGCACCGTCTCTGAGTGGTTCCTGCTACCCTCATCTTCCACGTCGGCTGCCCTGAGGCCATACCCCTCCCGTTGGGGGTTATACTATCACGCTGCACCATCCTTCCACCGGCCTCAGCGGTCTGCCCTGCAGCGGCAGCTCCATAGCTGCAAATCAACGGGTGGCGTAGTCGACACTCAAATAACATCTATCAAGACTGCCACACACTGAGTTGACTCCCTGGGCACGGACCGGGTCCCCGCCACTCGGAGACTACAACCCTCATCTGATCCGGTTCCGGGTAAGCCCCCGTGCGCGAGACGCTGCGCGACACAGCAGGCCCAGGGGCGCGTCACAGGCGTTGAGCGGTGTTAGTGACCCACTGACTCCTCTCACCTTTGTTCCTGTGTACCGGCTGTCAGCATGCTAAATGTTTGCGGCAGGAGGAAGGTGCCAGTTGACTGCAGGCGTTCAATAATGTCAATTTTTTTTCTTAAACTGCTCCCCCCTCAGAGAGGTAGCGTCCTAGGCGGGTGCCTACCCCTTGTCCCGGGCCTGCACTGGTGGTTCAGTTTGGATCCTCTTGCAGGAATAGTGCCATACACTATTGCAGTCAGTACAATGGAAATCATTGACTTGTCAAATTTAAAGGCTTTTTTGCGAAGAAGAGAAAAATGAAGACTGTTTACTGGGTTTTTTCAACCATAGCTGTGATTAAAGCAATGCTCCTTTGCTCATAGGCTTATGTTGTGTGCGCAGCAGGGGGTAGTATAACTCCCCACGGGAGGAGTATAGCCTCAGGGCAGCATGTGTAGATGGTGAGGGTTGTGGTGCATAGGTGCAGCAGAAATGACTCAAAGTCCATGCAGTGCAGTTCAGGGTCTTTACTGTTGGTGATGAAGGAGACCCTGCTGGGAGTACTGGCTAACATTAGAGGCCTGGTCAGTCTGTGAGCGAACAAGAATCCCCCTGGCCAGGTGGAGGTATAGGCCTTCCCGTCTAACTGCACTCTTCCTGGCTACCTTGCTGTAGTCGTGTAGTAGCCCACGTCCGTGAGTGTACCGTGTGGTGCTCACCCGTATGGCTGGTGACTTGGGGCCTTTGGTTCCTTCCGCTCCTCGATGGCGGTGCCGGTCCCTTGCATGTGACTGAGCCTCCGGGCTTTCTACGGCCAGAGGACCTGAAATCCCCTGCCAGGTGGTTTCTGCTGCTGGATGTGAATATCCTCACAGCCTCAGACTCCGGTGTCCGGTTCTCTGCGTCTTCAGCCAGGACAAGCTCTGCTGCTCCAGTCCCTGGCTCTCAGCTCCTGTCTCCTACAGGGCTGCTTGCTGCTCTATCCCTCTCTCTGGAACTAACTAGCTAACCTCGCCCCAGATCCAGTTTATAAAGGGTAGGTTCCTCCCCTCCCTGGACTGGGGCCGGAGGCGTTGCATGCAAATGTGCTCCTGACCAGGAAAACCCATGCTCGCTCTCAGACATGGTATTTCTACCACTGTGGCAACCAGACCCCCTGGGGTGCCACATTCCCCCCTAGTAAACTTTAGTACTCCGGGACTAAACACTTTTTTTTTTGAAAACACACATAACAGGGTATAAACAATAACACAACAATATATGTACAAGGAGTTCAGTCTTGATAGGTCACTGTTAGAACCTTGCTCTTAGGTTTTTTTTCCTTTACTGGTCACATGACCTTGTTGGCCTATTTAATCCTGCTCCGCCCTTCTGGCTTTGCTGGACTTCATTGTATTACTACTTTCTAGCTAGCCTGTGCTCTGTATCTAACTCTGTTAGTTTGCTTGGTCTACGGACCTCTATGTTCTATATATTTTGTTTGTTCATCTGTCTGCTACTATTTCTGTTAGGAGGTGTCCATTTTCCTCCCAGTCCTTAGTACTTGTAGGGATTCCTTCCCCACATCTATAGGTCTCCGTACAGACTAGCTTAGGACTTTAGCAGGTCTGATCGCAGGATCAGGTTCCCTGTTACATCGTAGGGATTCAGCTGAGTTCTATCATAGGGACAGATCTCCTCTCTTTCCTTAGCTCTGGTAGCAGAACATAACAGTAAGTCCAGCCTGCAAATTCTCTAAGGAAAGATTTTTCTGTTCCATCATGGTGTCGGTTCAGGATTTGGCTCATCGCCTGCAGGGACTCTCTCTGGAGGTGGCCGAGCTCCGTCAGCACGTGAGTAACTGTCCTGGAGCACATTTCTTGGAGCCTAAGGTATGTTTGCCGGATTTATTTTTTGGTGAACACCGAGAATTTTTTTCATTTAAAAATGCTTGCTTATTGTATTTTCGTTTGAGACCCAAGTCCTCTGGGGATGAATCCCAGCGCATAGGGTTCATAATGTCACTTTTGCGCAAAGAGCCTCAGGAGTGGGCCTTTTCTTTGCAACCTAGTGATACATGCTTCAGATCAGTGGATAGTTTTTTTTCTGCTTTGGGGCTATTATATGATGATCCTGACCGTGTCGCATCAGCTGAGACTGAGTTAAGACGTTTGAGACAGGGATCAGGTAATGTGGAAAAATATTGTACTCATTTCCGTCGATGGTCTACTCAAACAGGGTGGAACGATTCTGCTCTGAAAAGTCTATTTCTTGCTGGGCTCAATGAAAGGGTTAAAGACCTGCTAATTGCTTATCCTACACCTGAAGAAAGAAAAAAAAAATGGTCAGTCATGCCCGTATTGCCTGTTTAAATTCCAAGGGTGTATTTTTAGCTGCTTCCACGATTGCTCAGGAAAAATTAGTGGAATTTCGGGTGTTGGTCGATTGTGGGTCTACTCTGAATGTAATTGATGGGGGATTCTTGGAAAGACTCAATTTAAAACCCGAACCTTTATCATCCCCCATTGCTGTGGTTTCTGTGGATGGTTCCCCTTTGAAGAATATTACTCTCAAGGTCTGTGAATTTCCTCTCACTATTAATGGTGTTCACCATGAGAAATTGGATTTGGTAGTGTTGAATAACTTGCCTTCTCCAGTAATATTGGGATTGCCCTGGTTAAAATTTCACAATCCTGTACTGGATTGGTCTACCAGTGAAATTAAATCCTGGAGCCATAAATGTTATGACAAGTGTTGTAACGGGCGTATTGCAGCTTTGGATAGGGGAGAATTGCCTGTTCCTATTCAGGATTTTTGGAGAGTTTTTTCTGAGAAGGAATCGCAGGTTTTGCCTCCCCATAGAGACTATGATTGTTCTATTGAATTTGTCCCTGGAGCGACTCTTCCTAAAAGTCGTTTATTTAACCTTACTATTCCTGAGAGGAAGGCTTTGGAGGAATACATACAGACAAGTTTGGCCGCCGGTCACATTAGGCCCTCTAAGTCTCCTGTGGAGGTTGGATTTTTTTTTGTAAAAAAAAAGGACGGCGGTTTACGTCCTTGTCTGGATTTTCGTGAGATTAACAAAATTACTGTACGCAATCCTTACCCACTGCCATTGATTCCTGATCTGTTTAACCAGTTAATGGGGGCCAAGTGGTTCTCTAAAATTGACCTTAAGGGGGCATACAATCTGTTGCGCATGAAGGAGGGTGACGAATGGAAGACTGCTTTTAACACTCCTGTGGGTCATTTTGAGAATCTGGTTATGCCTTTTGGTCTTACTAATGCTCCTGCATTTTTTCAGAATCTGATTAATGACATCCTTAGACCTTTGATCGGTAAAAATGTGGTTGTGTATTTGGATGACATTTTGATTTATTCGCCGGATCTGGAGTCTCATTGGCGGAGCGTGCGTGAGGTATTACAGTTATTAATGGACAATTCGCTTTTTGCTAAGCTGGAGAAATGTGAGTTCGCTGTACAGAGAATTAGTTTTTTGGGCTACATTATCTCCAGCAAAGGTTTTGAGATGGATCCGGTTAAGGTTCAGGCTGTGCAGGAATGGCCTAGGCCTATTGGTTTGAAATCGATACAGAGGTTTTTGGGTTTCGCCAATTACTACAGAAAATTCATAAAAAATTTTTCTAGTATTGTCAAAACTCTGACTGATCTCACCAGGAAAGGTGCTGATGCGGTTCAGTGGTCTTCTGAGGCCATTGAAGCTTTTGTGTATCTCAAGGAGAGGTTCACCTCTGCTCCCATCCTTATGCAGCCTGATGTTACTAGGCCGTTTTTGGTTGAGGTTGATGCTTCCTCTGTGGGGGTTGGCGCAGTATTGTCTCAGGATAACGGGGATGGATTACATCCCTGTGTCTTTTTTTCAAAAAATTTTTCGGAGACTGAACTGAATTACGATATTGGTAATCGGGAATTATTGGCTATTAAACTCGCATTTGAACACTGGCACCACTTCTTGGAAGGTGCGGAATTTCCCGTTCAGGTTCTTACGGATCATAAAAATCTGATATATCTTGATGCTGCCAAGCGCCTGAATGCCCGTCAGGCTAGGTGGGCACTGTTTTTCTCGCGGTTTAATTTCTCCGTTACTTACATCCCTGGTACTAAGAATGTTAAGGCGGATGCCTTGTCTCGCAGTTTTTCTCCCATAGTCGGTGCTGAGAAAGAGGAGAACATTTTACAAGAAGGTGTTGTGATAGCTGCTTTGGACTCCGTTTTGGAAAATGAGATTCTTAAAGCACAGGAGAATGCCCCTTCTAACACTCCTCATGGGAGGTTGTTTGTGCCTGGGACCTTTAGGAGAGATTTGTTTGTTGAGTGTCACGAATCTCGGTTGGCAGGTCATCCCGGAATCTCTGAGACCAAGAGACTGGTGGGTCGCAGTTTTTGGTGGCCTGGATGGCAGAAGGAAGTCATTAAGTGGGTGCGTCAGTGTACTATATGTGCTAGATCTAAGTCCTCACATACTCCTGCTGCGGGGTTGCTTTGTCCTTTGGAGGTTCCCAGTGCTCCTTGGACACATTTGGCTATGGACTTTATAACTGACCTTCCCCCCTCTGAGGGTTTTACTGTCATCTGGGTGGTCGTGGACCGTTTTAGCAAGATGTGTCACTTGGTTCCTTTCGTCAAACTGCCCTGCGCTAAAACTCTCGCTAAGGCCTTTGTCAAGGAAATTGTCAGACTTCATGGCGTTCCTACTGACATTGTTTCTGATAGGGGTCCTCAGTTCGTGGCTCGTTTTTGGCGTGCCTTTTGTGATAGGTTGGGAGTTCATTTGTCGTTCTCGTCCGGATATCATCCTGAATCTAATGGCCAGACAGAAAGGAAAAACCAGGATGTTGAGCAGTTCTTGCGTTGTTTTGTGGCAGACAATCAAGAGGGGTGGTCTGAGTTTCTGCCACTTGCTGAATTTGCTCTGAACAATCATACATCTTCTTCTGCGGGTTGTTCGCCTTTTTTTTGTTGTTCTGGGAGACATCCGTCGTTTGGGTCGTTCTCCAAGTTGGGATCTGCCGTGCCTGAGGAGGAGAATTTTTCCGGTGATTTGGAGAGAGTTTGGACGGATGTGCGTGGTAATCTTCAGGAGGCCAACAGAAAATCTAAAGACTACTTTGATAGGAAACGACAGGAGGTTTTGTTCGCTGTTGGTGACATGGTTTGGTTGTCCTCTAGGAATCTGCGGTTGAGGATTCCTTCAAAGAAATTGGGTCCCAAGTTTGTAGGGCCCTTTAAGGTGCTTCAGGTTGTCAACCAATCTGCTGTTAGGTTGGAGGTTCCTACCTCCTGGAGAATTAATCCGGTATTTCATGTCTCTCTGTTGAAAAAAGCTGTTGTATCGGATTGTGACGCCTCTGCCTCTGTTCCTCCGGTGGTGGAGGACGGGGAATATGAAATTTCTCGCATCCTTAACTCTAGACGGTATAGAGGTAGTTTGCAGTATCTTGTGGCCTGGAAAGGTTTCGGTCCCGAGGATAACTCTTGGGTGAGGTCGGATGATGTTTCCGCGTCCAGACTTATCAGAGCGTTTCACAGGAGATTTCCCGATAAGCCTGGTCCTAGGGGATCCGGAGGATCCTCTTAGAAGGGGGGGTACTGTTAGAACCTTGCTCTTAGGTTTTTTTTCCTTTACTGGTCACATGACCTTGTTGGCCTATTTAATCCTGCTCCGCCCTTCTGGCTTTGCTGGACTTCATTGTATTACTACTTTCTAGCTAGCCTGTGCTCTGTATCTAACTCTGTCAGTTTGCTTGGTCTACGGACCTCTATGTTCTATATATTTTGTTTGTTCGTCTGTCTGCTACTATTTCTGTTAGGAGGTGTCCATTTTCCTCCCAGTCCTTAGTACTTGTAGGGATTCCTTCCCCACATCTATAGGTCTCCGTACAGACTAGCTTAGGACTTTAGCAGGTCTGATCGCAGGATCAGGTTCCCTGTTACATCGTAGGGATTCAGCTGAGTTCTATCGTAGGGACAGATCTCCTCTCTTTCCTTAGCTCTGGTAGCAGAACATAACAGTCACGGCGCTTCCGTAACCAGGTGTGCGTGTCACCCAAGATGCATTTTGAGGGACCCGTCCCAAACCCTCCACGTAGGCCCTGGGGTGGCTACAGGGCATCGATGATCCGGCGTTGGACCACGTCTTCAGCCACCTCCACGGGTTTTTGTTCTGTGGTCTGGCCCAAAAGGGGCACTTAACAGGTGCAACTATTTACAAGGTACAGTTCCGGTTATTCATTGTCCATAACCTGTCCGTCCATAGACCCTGTCGGGTAACTTGAGAAACATAATCAGTATTGAGGTAACAAACATAAAACATTACAACATTTGCAATATACGGGTATATATCATTTCTCCTAGATTCTCCAGCGAGCAGGCTTCTGACCTCTAGTGCTCCTTGTTGACCTACGTAACACACTATCTGATGGTGTTCTTTCTGGGTCCCCTGTTTCCACCCCTTGTGTAGTGGGCTCGCTAGTGTCTGCACTACAGGTGTTTGGAGATGTTACGGGTCGGTTGGGCAGCTTTCTGCGTACTCTTTGGCTTACCACGGGCACGGCAGGCTCACTACTAGCAGAGGGTTGATTCTCCTGGGCTGCTGGTATGGAATCCTCTGCCTCCAGGGCCGGTTGCTCTTCCAATACTACTTGCTCTTCTGTAGGCCCTTGAGGGGCTGGCTGGAGAAAGGTAAGGACGGGTACCACTATAGCGTTGTTAATTTGTGTCCAGGACCGGGGAAATTCTCCGAGTACTGTACTGACCATTTCTTCCCTTTCCTCTGCGGGTTGAGGGCTATCTTGGTCTTCATCAGTGCTTTGCAGCTGCTCGGGACACTTCTTCAGGTGGTCTCTAGAGACAGTGGCTGTGGTCTCGCCTCCATCCTTACTGATAACGCATACTTTCGGGTTTTCATGACTTGAGGGCAGTACTGTGTACGGGTCTTTCTCCCACTGGTCATCCAACTTATGGAGCCGCCTCTTCCTCTTCAAGACCTGCTCTCCAGGTGCCAGGGGAACAGCGGGAGCATGCTGGTTGTAAGTCCTCTCTTGCCTTTCTCTTGCTTGAGACAAACTTCTCTCAACACTCTCCTGCACTTTCCGGTACTGCTGCTGCCGTTCTGTATCCCAGTCTGCCTCTGGCGAGGTATCCTCGGGTGTCAGGACTCCCATATCCAGGTCAATAAGCAGCTTACCAGGTCTTGCTCTCATTAGGTAAGCCGGGGTGCAGTTGGTGGAATTTACTGGGATGTGGTTATACAAGTCCACCAGATCAGGCAGTTTTTCAGGACACAGACTGCGTTCTTCCAGGGGCAACGTTTTCAGCAAGTCTATCACCACCTGGTTCATCTTCTCACACAATTCGTTGGTTTGGGGGTGATAGGGCGTTGTCCTTATCTTCTTGCAGCCATAGAGGTTGCAGAACTCCTGGAAGACCTCCGCTTCGAAGGCTGGACCTTGGTCTATCAATACTTGCTCTGGATACCCGTGTGGATGGCAGAAGTGCTGCTGGAAGGCTCTAGCTGCTGTCTGAGCTGTTAAGTCCTTGACAGGGACAACCACCAGGAACTGGGAGTAGTGGTCTACGATGGTGAGAGCGTAGACGTACCCGGACCTACTTGGAGCCAGCTTCACATGGTCCAGGGCTACCAGTTCTAGTGGCTCATTGGTGATGATGGGCTGCAGGGGAGTCTTCTGGCTGGCACGGTCCTTTCTTCTCAGGTTGCACGGGCCGCAGTCTCTGCACCATCTCTCAATGGCCCCTCTCATGCCTACCCAGAAGAACCGTTCACGCAACAGGAACTCCAACTTCTTCCATCCAAGGTGTCCTGCTCCGTCGTGGTATGCCTCCAGGACCATAGCCGCGTCTCGTCTCGGGACCACTACCTGCCAGGTCAGCTCATGTGTCCGGGAGTTAACAATTCTCCGGCACAGCTTCCCCTTGTAGAGAAGCAGTTTACTCTTCTCCTTCCACAGCTGTTTGGTCTCTTCCGGAGCGTCTGGGTCAAGGCGGGCATCAGCCTGTGTCAGCATCTCTTTTAACAGGCGGACGGCTGGGTCACTGTATTGCGTCTCCGCCCAGCTGTAGTGGGGTAAGGGATTGAACGTGGCAGAGTGTTTGTCCCTTACACAGTGGGAACACTGGGTAATCTCATGACGGTGGAACGCAGGGAGTTCAATCTCTTCCAGTTCTTCTGGATCTTCCCCTCCGTCCGGCTAGTTTGGCATCCTGGACAGGGCGTCTGCGTTGGCATTTGTGCGTCCCGCCTGGTATTTGATTGTAAATTCATAGTTGGATAGGCGGGCCATCCATCTCTGCTCCAGGGCACCAAGTTTCGCAGTGTCCAGGTGTGTCAACGGGTTGTTGTCCGTGTACACGGTGAACTTGGAAGAGGCAAGGTAATGCTTAAAGCGTTCTGTAACTGCCCACACCACTGCCAGGAACTCTAGCTTGAAGGAGCTATAATTTTCGGGGTTTCTCTCTGTAGCCCGGAGCTTCCTGCCGGCATAAGCAATTACCCGTTCTCTGCCCTGTTGGATCTGGGACAGCACCGCCGCTAGCCCGATGTTGCTCGCGTCCGTGTGGTGGATGAAAGGCTGGCCGTAATCAGGGTAAGCCAGGACCTCATCCCCCGTGAGGGCCATCTTCAGCTGGCGGAAAGACTCATCCTCCAGCTTGTCCCATTTGAAGGGTGGCTTCTGATTCTTGGTCTTTGACTGACCCAACAGGAGGTTTTGCATAGGGGCTGCCATTTTGGTGAACCCGGGGATGAATCTTCGGTAGTAGCCTACCAACCCGAGGAACTGCCGCACTTCCTTTATGCTGGAGGGTCTTGGCCAGTCCTTAATCACTGTAATTTTATCAGGGTCTGGAGCTACTCCGTCAGCACTCACCATGTGTCCCAGGTACTGTACTTTTGGTTTCAGTAGATGACACTTGGAGGGTTTCACCTTTAGGCCGTAGCCTGCCAGGGCGTCAAACACCTCTGCCAGGTGTTTCAGATGGTCCTCATATGTTTTGGAATACACGATGACATCGTCCAGGTATAGCAGGACCGTCTCGAAATTCCTGTGCCCCAGGCAGCGCTCCATCAACCGCTGGAAGGTTCCTGGTGCATTGCAGAGCCCGAATGGCATACAGTTGAATTCGCTGAGAACCATCGGGGTGGTGAAAGCGGTCTTCTCCTTGTCTGCCTCTGCTACAGGAACCTGCCAGTACCCGCTAGTAAGATCCAAAGTGGAGAAGAAGTTAGCAGACTTTAATGCAGCTAAAGATTCCTCTATCCTAGGTAACGGGTACGCATCTTTGTGTGTGATACGGTTGACCTTTCTGTAATCTACACACATTCTCATGGTGCCATCTTTCTTTTTCACAAGAACCAGTGGAGCTGCCCAGGGGCTACAGCTGTCCCTGATTACCCCAGCCTCCTTCATGTCTCGCAACATCCCCTTGGTATTCTGATAGTGTGCAGGGGGTACAGGTCGGTATCTTTCCTTTATGGGTGGATGGTCTCCTGTGGGGATGTGGTGTTCTACCCCCTTTACTTGCCCAAAGTCTAGCGGGTGTTTGCTAAAGACTCTTTCGTACTCCTGCACCACCCGGTAGACTCCCTGTTTTTGGTGTGAGGGAGTGGAGTCGGTGCCCACATGCAGCTTCTGACACCAGTCCTCCATTCGTTTCTTGGAGCCGTTACCCTCCTCTAGTTGAGATGGAGGCAAGGGTTCCATGGCCTTTATTGAGTTTTGGTTAACGGTGAACAATTTGGCTAGAATGGCATACTGGGGCAAGTATACTTCTCTTTCCCCAATGTTTAGGATGCGGACGGGTACCCTCCCATGGCATACATTGACCACCCCCCGTGCCGTCAAAATGGTGGGCCTACTGTCTGAGTAGACGGGTTCTACCATGGCTTGGTAGTCCCTTCCTCTTAACCCGATTGCAGTCCGGCACCAGATCATCATCTCACTCTTTGGGGGCATGGCGATAGGGAACGGGTCACTCATCCTTACACTACCAATCTCACCACCAGACAGTTCTACCTGCTGCCTTTTCATCAGGGCTCTGATCACTTTTTGTGGGACATGCTACTGGCTGGAGCTGGCGTTCACCGCAACCTGCTGTAATATGACAATTATCTCTGCAAGACAATTTTCAATAACATTAGTACCCAAGGTTATCTTAGGGTGGCTTTCACGACGGTCAATGTCCACAATAATCAGTCCTTGCGCTGGCAGTTCAACTTTACCAATCTTTATGGTCACCTCCTTGAATCCCACCTGCGGCACGGGCTGACCATGGCTTGTGATGATGCTCAAATCGTCATCTGGGTAGCGGGTAATATCTGAGTCATTCCAGTACCGCTTAAAGAGCACATAGGGGATGGTGGTTACCTGTGACCCGGTGTTCAGTAGTGCACTCATAGGAATGCCATCCAGCACCACAGGCAAGACCGGTCGTCCCCCTACGTACTTATCATGCCAGCTCGATGGGCCTTATGATCTTATGCCTGGGGGTCGGTCCTCTGCCCCAGGTCGGGCCCATTTAAATGACAGTACCTTGCCATATGTCCTGGTTGGTTGCAGTGGCGGCAGATGGGTTGTCCGTCCTGGTCATAGCGGTCGCTGGGCCTTCCTCTGAACGATGGGATCCTCCTCCGTTGGCTCCAAGGGACGTCCTCCGGACTGGAAGCCAGCTGGATCTTTCCTGGGGAAGACACCTGTAAAGACTGCACAGTTCTTGTTAGCGCGGCAACGCTTTTGGTCAGATCTTGGACCTGATGGTGCAGGTCTACAGCCGGGGCTTTGTCCAAAGCCTGTGTATCAGCTCCCACAGGCTCTGCAGGCAAGGGTGCCGCCTCCTGGTGATAGCAGGGCGCCTGTGGGTTACAGCGCCACCTGGTGCCGGTTCTCGGAGCACCCGGATGGCCTTGTCTTTAAACTGCGCAAAGTCCAAATCAAGGTTCTGCAAGGACATTACACGCAACTGGGTTCGGTGGGCGCTGGACAGTAGACCCTCAATGAACTGTTCAGTCAACAGCTTATCCTCATTCCGCACGCTGTCAGGGTCTGCCTACTTAATGGCTCTCAGGGCCTCCTGCAAATTCAAAGCATAGTACCGTATACTGTCTTGTGCCCGCTGCTTGCATCCATAAAATTTTAGCTTGATCTCTGCTGAGGTGCGGTATCAAAAGTGCCAGTATTTCCTTTACAGTCCCCTTTTCCCTGGCTGACCAGGACTTCACTTCTCTTTGGGCTGCTCCAATTAACTGACCTATCAGGATGCTCACTTTATGTTCCTCGGACAGGGGGTATACTTTGAATGGGCTATACAGTCTTTCTTTAAAGTTGCTCAGGGTATGCGACTCCCCTGAGTACTGGGGTAACCATGCCGCTCCAGGGATATACGGCATCGTGAACGGCATCACTGCGGCACTGCCGCGCTGGCGGTAGGAGCTCCCTCCATTCCTGGTGTCTTCCTCCCCCCTAGTTAACCGTGGCCTACCTTCCATTGCTTCTTCTCGTAGGCCGCGGCTCCGCAGGCGATCGTCGGGGTCGAGGACCTTGCGTCGCGCGCTGGTGACGTCGGCGTCCGCTAGGCTCCTTCCAGGTCCTTGCGCAGTGTCAGTACGTAAGGTGGGGCTTCAGCTCTTGCGCGCTTTTGGCGTCCACACCCCTCTTCTTCCCGCGCGGCGTCCCAAAAATGGCGCCCAATAGCGGGAAAATGGCTGCGGATGGTGGGAAAACGTTTGCGGATGGCGGGAAACTTCACCACGGTAAGTATCACAGTCTTTCTTCAGGCACGCAGTACCCGGTGGTTGCGGGCACGAGATCCTGCCGACTACGCCAAAGTTGATGCGCCCCCTGGGCCGTGTGTGTGAGAATACCCGGAGCCGGGTCTCTGTGTGATGTCAGGGGTTGTAGTCTCCGTGGCGGCGACCCGGTCCCGTGGATCAGGGTGGTCAAACCAGTGGCGGATCTGTTTACTTGGTTTTTAATGTTGAAATGTCCGACTATGCCACCCGTGGATTGCGGTCTCTGAGAACCGCCGCTGCGGGGCAGACCGCTGAGGCTGATGTTGTGTGCGCAGCAGGGGGTAGTATAACTCCCCACGGGAGGAGTATAGCCTCAGGGCAGCGTGTGTAGATGGTGAGGGTTGTGGTGCATAGGCGCAGCAGAAATGACTCAAAGTCCGTGCAGTGTAGTTCAGGGTCTTTACTGTTGGTGATGAAGGAGACCCTGCTGGGAGTACTGGCTAGCATTAGAGGCCTGGTCAGTCTGTGAGCGAACAAGAATCCCCCTGGCCAGGTGGAGGTGTAGGCCTTCCCGTCTGACTGCACTCTTCCTGGCTACCTTGCTCTAGTCGTGTAGTAGCCCACGTCCCTGAGTGTACCGTGTGGTGCTCACCCGTATGGCTGGTGACTTGGGGCCTTTGGTTCCTTCCGCTCCTCTATGGCGGTGCCGGTCCCTTGCGTGTGACTGAGCCTCCAGGCTTTCTACGGCCAGAGGACCTGAAATCCCCTGCCAGGTGGTTTCTGCTGCTGGATGTGAATATCCTCACAGCCTCGGACTCCGGTGTCCGGTTTTCTGCGTCATCTGCCAGGACGAGCTCTGCTGCTCCAGTCCCTGGCTCTCAGCTCCTGTCTCCTACAGGGCTCCTTGCTGCTCTGTCCCTCTCTCTGGAACTAACTAACTAACCCCGCCCCAGATCCAGTTTATAAATGGCAGGTTCCTCCCCTCCCTGGACTGGGGCAGGAAGCGTTGCATGCAAATGTGCTCCTGACCAGGAAAACCCATGCTCGCTCTCAGATATGGTATTTCTACCACTGTGGCAACCAGACCCCCTGGGGTGCCACATATACATATATTTTCACACTTTTTGAATGGGCTATGTATGGACTAGCTTTGGTTGTACTCAGGGCCTGTTTTAGAGATAGTGGGGCCCCAAATGCTCACATATTGCACCATCACACAGAAATATTTTGGTTGTATTTACATGCGCTGAGTTCAGGCCATTAAACGAGCGCGATCGACAATATTGAAGTCATTCGACGCTTGTTTCCCGGGTTCTTTACACCCGCTGAGGAAGAATGATGGGGACAGAACAGTCACTAGTAGATCAATCTGTCCCCTTACAGTATCATTTTATTAGCAGTATATCTGCAGATTACACCAAACGATGTGCTGCTGAGAACAATGAGCTTTGTTTTGGCATAAACAATCCAATCACTCGATGAATAGGCAGCATTGTGCTCCTTAAGTACAATATGCCCCATAGTCCTCCATATAGTATAATGTGCCCCATAATCCTCCATACAGTATAATGTACTCTCCATAGTTCTCAATACTGTATAATGCAGCCCTCATATAGTACAATGCACTCCCCATAGTCCTCAATACAGTACAATGCGGCCCCCATAGAGTATAATGCTGCCCCATAGAGTACATATACTATAATGCACCCCCCATAGCCCTCCAGCCTTGTGACCACCATGTTCTCAATGATGTAAAAAAATAAATACAATACTCACCTCTCCCCATTCCCCCACTGCTCCGGTCTGTGCAGCATGTCTGCTTGGCCTCAGCTGCTCCACTGCCTGGCACACAATTAAGTGACATAAATGACGCGCCCCCTGGGCCGTGGGGAGACCCGGAGCCGGGCCTGTAGATGCTGGGGGTTGTAGTCACTGTGGCAGCGACCCGGTCCGTGACCCAGGGCGGTCAAACCAGGGTAATCTATGTGTCTCAGTTATTGATAGTCTGACTATGTCACCTGTGGATTGCGGTTATTGGTAACCGCCGCTGCAGGGCAGTCCGCTGAAGCTGGTGGTATGCGCAGCAAGGTAGTGTAACTCCTCACAGGAAGAGTGTAGCTTCAGGGCAGCGTGTATGGATGATGGTGGTGATAGTGCCTGGATCAGTAATAATAACACGGAGTCTTTGCAGTACAGTCCTAGGGTCTTTACTGGTGGTAATTATATAGGCCCCAACGGGAGTACTTGCCAGGGATGAGGGCCTGGTCAGTCTGGGAGCAATCCTAGAATCCCCTGGCCAAGTGGAGTTGTAGGCCTGCCGTTCCGACTGTACTCTTTTGGCTATCCCGCTTATAGTCGTGTTGTAGCCCACGTCCCTGAGTGTAACGTGCTGTTCACCCGTATGGCTGGCGACTCGGATCCCGTGTATTCCTCGCTCCTCTGTGGTGGTACTGGTCCTTTCGTGTGGCTGAGCCTCCGGGCTTCTGTCAGCCAGGAGACCTGCAATCTCCTGCCTTGCGGTTTCTGCTGCTGGATATACAATCCTCACAGCCTCGGACTCCGGTGTCAGGTCTTCTGTATCCACTGGCCAGGACGAACTCTGCACAGCTCCAGTCCTCAGCTCCTTGCTCCTTAGTCCTAACTGACTCCTGACACTGAACTAGACTCTCACTAGACTGACTAACCCCGCCTCCAGATCCAGTTATATAGGGCAGGATCCTCCCCTTTTCTGGTCTGGAGCAGGAGGTGTTGCATGTAGTGTGTTCCCTGACCAGGAAACTCCTGTTTTGCTCCCAGACATGGTATTACTACCACTGTGGCAACCAGACCCTCTGGGGTGCCACATTCCACCCTAGTAAATTTCAGTACTCCGGGACTGAACATATTTTGCAAAAATACAACAGGTAACAATACATTAACATATTTACAACCATTAGAGTCTTTAAAGGTCACGGTATCATCCGCAACCAGGTGTCCATTTCACTGAAACAAGGTGCAATCAGAGGGACCTGTCCCAAACCCTCAACGTAGGCCCTAGGGTGGCTACAGGGCATTGATGATCCGGAGTTGGACCACATCTTCAGCCACCTCCACGGGTTTTTGTTCTGTGGTCTGGCACCAAAGGGGCACTTTACAGGTGCACTATTTACAGGCAGAGTTTTTGGTTATTCATTGTCCATAACCTGAAAGTCTTTTTGGACCCTGTAGGGTAACTGGAAAAACATATTCAATACACACACAAAACAATTCAACATTACAGTTATAGTTACATTTAAATTTTCCAACGAGCAGGAATTTGACCTCTGGTGACTCTGGTGGACCTGCGTAACACACTGTCTGTCTGTGTTCCACTCTGGTCCCTTTTCCCTACCCCTGGTGTGGTGGGCACTGTGTGACCTGCACTACTGGTATTTTGAGGTGTCACTGGTAGGTTGGGCAGCTTCCTACGGATCCTTTGGCTTACCGTGGGTACGACAGGCTCGCTACTAGCAGAGGGTAGATTCTCCTGGTCTGCTGATGAGGAATCTTCTGTCTCCGGGGCCATTGGTTCTTCCAACTCTACTGAGACTTCTGTAGGTGCTTGAGGTGCTGGTTGGAGAAATGTAAGGACAGGCACAACAATGGCATTATTCACTTGTGTCCATGACCGGGGAAATTCTCCGAGTACCGTGCTGACCATTTCTTACACTTCCTCTGCGGGTTGAGGGATATCTTGGCCTTCTTCAGCATGCTGTAGCTGCTCGGGACATTTCTTCAGGTGGTCTCTGGAAACTGGAAACTGTTGCTGTTGTCTCACCTCCGTCCTTACTTATGAGGCACACCTTGGTATTATCATGACTTGATGGTAGAATGGTGTACGGCTCTTTTTCCCACTGGTCATCCAACTTGTGGAGTCGCCTCTTCCTCTTTAGGACTTGCTCTCCAGGTGACAAGGGGGCAGCAGGTGCATGTTGATTGTAAGTCCTCTCTTGCCTTTCTCTTGCTTGGAACAGACTTCTTTCAACACTTTCCTGTACCTTGCGGTATTGCTGTTGCCACTCAGTGTCCCAATCTGCGTCTGGTGAGGCGTCCTCTGGTGTCAGAACTCCCATATCCAGATCGATGGGCAGCTTACCAGGTCTCGCTCTCATCAGGTAAGCTGGTGTGCAGTTGGTGGAATTCACTGGGATATGATTGTAGAGGTCCACTAGGTCTAGCAACTTTTCTGGCCACAGACTGCGTTCCTCCAGGGGCAATGTCTTCAGTAGGTCTATCACCACCTGGTTCATCTTTTCACACATCCTGTTGGTCTGGGGGTGATAAGGCGTTGTCCTGATCTTCTTGCAGCCGTACAGGTTGCAGAACTCTTGGAATACCTCCGCTTCGAAGGCCGGACCTTGGTCAGTTAGCATAGGTTCTGGGTAACCATGCGGGCGGCAGAAGTGCTGTTGGAAAGCTCTGGCTGCTGTCTGAGCTGTTTGGTCCTTGACTGGCACTACTACCAGAAACCGGGAGTAGTGGTCTACGATGGTGAGAGCGTAGACATAGCCTGACCTGCTTGGGGACAGCTTCACATGGTCTAGGGCTACCAGTTCGAGCGGCTGCTTGGTGATGATGGGCTGCAGGGGAGCCCTCTGGCTGTCACGGTCTTTCCTTCTCAGGTTGCACGGTCCGCAGTCTCGACACCACCTCTCGATTGCTCCTCTCATGCCGACCCAATAGAACCGTTCACGCAGCAGGACTTCCAGCTTTTTCCATCCGAAGTGTCCTGCTCCATCGTGGTACACTTCCAAGACCATAGACGCGTCCCGCCTCGGGACTACCACCTGCCAGACCAGCTCATGCGCCTGGGAGTTGACAGTTCTTCGACACAGCTTCCCTTCATAGATGAACAGCTTACTCTTCTCTTTCCACAGTTGTTTGGTCTCCTCTGGAGCATCTGGGTCAGGGTATGAGTCGGCTCGTGTCAGCAACTCTTTGACTAGGTGGACGGCCGGGTCACTGTCTTGTGTTTCTGCCCAGCCGTGGTGGGGCAAGGGATTGAACGTGGCCTCTTTGGTGGAAGAGTACCTGTCTTTCACACAGTCGGAGCACTGAGTTATCCCATGACGGTGGAAAGCGGGGATTTCTATCTCTTCCAGTTCTTCTGGGTCTTCTCCCCCATCTGGCAAGTTAGGCATCCTGGACAGTGCATCTGCATTGGCATTCTTGCGCCCAGCCCGGTACTTGATGGTGAACTCATAATTGGAGAGTCGGGCCATCCATCTCTGCTCCAGGGCACCAAGTTTCGCAGTGTCCAGGTGTGTCAGCGGGTTTTTGTCTGTGAATACTGTGAACTTGGAAGAGGCGAGGTAATGTTTAAAGCGCTTTGTCACTGCCCATACCACTGCGAGGAAGTCTAGCTTGAAGGAGCTGTAATTTTCAGGGTTCCTTTCTGAGGGCCGGAGCTTCCTGCTGGCATAAGTGATTACCCGTTCTCTGCCCTGCTGGATCTGGGACAGCACCGCTCCCAGTCCCACGTTGCTCGCGTCCGTGTGGAGGATGAAGGGCTGGCCATAATCAGGGTAAGCCAGGATCTCGTCCCCCGTGAGGGCCATTTTCAGCTGGTGGAAGGACTCATCTTCCAGCTTGTCCCATTTGAATGGCGGCTTCTGGTTTTTGGCCTTCCTGGACTGGCCTATCAGGAGGTCCAGCATGGGTGCTGCCATCTTGGTGAGGCCTGGAATAAATCTTCGGTAGTAGCCTACCAACCCGAGGAACTGCCGCACTTCCTTTACGGTGGAGGGTCTTGGCCAGTCCTTGATTACTGTGATTTTATCGGGATCTGGAGCTACACTGTCAGCGCTCACCCCGTGCCTCAGGTACTGTACCTTGGGCTTCAGCAGATGACATTTTGAGGGCTTCACCTTTAGACCAAAGCCAGCCAGTGAGTCAAACACTTCCGCCAGGTGCTTCAGATGGTTCTCATACGTCTGGGAGTATACAATGACGTCATCCAGGTACAGCAGGACTGTCTCGAAATTCTTATGTCCCAGATAGCACTCCATCAACCGCTGGAAGGTTCCTGGGGCGTTGCAGAGCCAGAATGGCATGCAGTTGAACTCGCTGAGGCCCATCAGGGAGGTGAATGCGGTCTTTTCCTTATCCACCTCTGCTACAGGAACCTGCCAATACCCACTAGTAAGAGCCAAAGTGGAGAAATAGTTAGCAGACTTTAATGAAGCTAGTGATTCCTCTATTCTGGGTAACGGGTATGCATCTTTGTGTGTTATGCGGTTGATTTTCCTTTAGTCTACACACATTCTCATAGCGCCATCCTTTTTCTTTACAAGAACTAATGGAGCTGCCCAGGGGCTACAACTGTCTCTTATTACCCCAGCCTCCTTCATTTCTCGCAACATCCCTTAGGCATTTTGGTAGTGTGCAGGGGGTACAGGCCGATACCTTTCTTTAATGGGTGGATGGTCTCCCGTGGGGATATGGTGTTGAACCCCTTTTACCTGCCCGAAGTCAAGTGGATGTTTACGGAAGACCCTTTCGTATTCCTGTACCACCCGGTACACTCCTTGTTTTCAGTGTGGAGAGGTGGAGTCAGTGCCCACATGCAGCTTCTGGCACCAGTCCTCCATTTATTCCTTGGAGCCGTTATCCTCTGCCTGTTGGGATGGAGGCAAGGGTTCCACTGTCTTTATAGAATTCTGGTTGACAGTGAACTGTTTGGCTAGAGTGGCATACCGGGGCAAATGGACTTCTCTCTCCCCAATGTTTAGGATGCGGACGGGTACCCTCCCATGGCGGACATCAACCACCCCCCGGGCTGTCAAAATGGTGGGCCTACTGTCAGAGTAGACGGGCTCTACCATGGCCTGGTAATCTCTACCCCTTAGACCAATAGCTGCCCGGCACCATATCATAATTTCACTTCTTAGGGGCATGGCAATAGGGAATGGGTCACTCATCCTGACACTGCCAATTTCACCACCAGACAGTTCTACCTGTTGTCTTTTCATCAGGGCTCTGATCTCTCTTTGTAGAACCGGCTGCTGGCTGGATCTGGCGGTCTCCGCAACCTGCTGTAACAAGACAATTATCTCTGCAAGACAATTTTCAATGACATTAGTGCCCATGGTTATCATGGGATGACTTTCTCGGCGATCAATGTCGACAATAATCAGTCCTTGTGCTGGCAGTTCCACTTTGCCAACTTTATGGTCACTTCTTTGAACCCCACCTGAGGTACGGGTTGACCATTGCTGGCATAAATGCCAAATGTTCATCTGGATGGCGTGTGATATCAGAGTCAGTACAGTAAAGAATGTAGCGGATGTTGGTCACTTGGGATCCAGTGTCCAGCAACGCGCTCATTGGAAAGCCGTCCAGCACGACAGGTAGGACCGGTCGTCCTCCCACATATTTGTCTCGCCAGCTTGATGGGCCTGGTGGTCTTATGCCTGGGGGTTGGCCCTCTGCCCCAGGTTTTGCTCGCTTAAATGACAGTACCTTGCATAATGTCCTGGCTGGTTGCAGCGGCGGCAGATGGGTTGTCCGTCCTGGTCGTAGCGGTCGCTGTTCCTTCCTCTGGATGGTGGAATCCTCTTCTGTTGGCGCCACGGGTTGTCCTCCGGACTGGAAGCCAGCTGGATCTTTCCTTTGGGATACACCTGCAAGGACTGTACAGTTTTGGTTAGTGCTGCTACACTTTTAGTTAGCTCTTGGACCTGATGGTGCACTGTCCAGAGTTTGCGCATCAGCTCCTACAGGCTTCGGGGAAAAGGGTGCCACCTCCTGGTGGTAGGTGATATCTGGGCGGCGGTGAGCTGTAGCGCCACCTGGTGCTGGTTCTCGTAGCACCCAGATGGCCCTGTCCTTAAACTTAGCAAAGTCTAAGTCAGGGTTTTGCAGAGCCACTATGCGCAGCTGGGTTCGGTGGGCGCTGGACAGTAAACCCTCAATAAACTGCTCAGTTAACAGTCTGTTTTCATCACGCACACTGTCAGGGTCTACCTGTTTGATGGCCCTCAGCGCCTCCTGCAGGTTTAAAGCATAGTTCCATACACTGTCCTGTGCCCGTTGTCAGACCATGCCCCGTTGAGATGGTTGAGGGAAAAGAGAGGTAACAATGCCAGGGTAACTAGATGGTTCCTAGCTCTTCAGGACTTCAACTTTCATGTAGAGCATAGGCCTGGGAAGTTACATGGGAACGCTGATGCCCTTTCCCGTTTTAGGTCAATTAGGATTACCATAATTTTTAATATTTGCCAAATGCCAGAATAAGGAGAGAGAGAATGTATTAAGGCATTTAAAAAAACGGGAAAGGTTTATTCTGATTTCATGTCAGATATTGAGAAAAACATGCATATGTGTCTTTTTATATACTGTATGTAAACTTCTGGTTTCAACTGTACATCTTGGGCCTCTTCCTTGTATAATGTGCTCTATTCTGCGCCCTTTCCTGGTATAATGTTCCCCATCCTGAGCACCTTCCTGGTATAATGCACTACATCATGAGCACCTTCCTGGTATAATGCACTACATCCTTGGCACCTTCCTGGTATAATGTTACCCTTCCTGAGCACCTCCTGGTATAATGCACTACATCCTAAGCACCTTCCTGGTATAATGCACTACATCCTTGGCACCTTTCTGGTATAATGTTACCCTTCTTGAGCACCTCCTGGTATAATGCACTCCATCCTGGGCATCTTCCTGATATAATGTACCCCATTCTGAGCACATTCCTGGTATAATGTACCCCATTCTGAGCACATTCCTGGTATAATGTCCCCCATCCTGAGCACAATCCTGGTATAATGTCCCCCATCCTGGGCCCTTTCCTGGTATAATGTTCCCCATCCTGGGACCCTTCTTGGTATAATGCACTCCATCCTGGGACTCTTCCTGGTATAATGCACTCCATCCTGGGACCCTTCCTGGTATAATGCACTCCATCCTGGGACCCTTCCTGGTATAATGCACTCCATCCTGGAACCCTTCCTGGTATAAGCACCCATCAGCCCAAGGGTGCTTTTAATTAGTGTTGGATTCTACCTGCCCACTTAAATTTGTAGGTTTCTATCTCAAGAGAGGCATGTTTGCCCATTTATATTGTAGGCTTATAGCCCAAGAGAGGCATGTTTAAGAGGTTAGTTAACCATCATGCGGAGGCTACCTTGTCGTGGTTGATGGGCATACATGAATTGGCCAATTTGTGCGCTAAGAGCCTTCATTTTTTGTAAGTACATTTTATTTAGCAATAATGCAGTTTAGCTCTTATGTTCTCAGTGTCTGCATATGTATTGTCCCTTGCAGTGTGTTGCTGAGCTTTCTTATTGTACCCTTCCTGGTATAATGTCCCCCATCCTGTGCCCCTTCCATTAATAATGTTTGCTGTTCTTCTCCAATACATTTAAAAATAAATAAATTATTCTTCTTCCCTTCCTCCACTCCCACAACTCACAGCGTATTCTTCTATAGCACTTGAAGGAACTGGCATCTAACTTCGTCTTGCTGGCATGGTGCATGACGTCACGGTCATGTCCCGCCTGTGACTGGCACACCAACGTCAACAGCCGGCCTCTGATTGGCTGGCAGGGTGTATTGCGGTGCAGGGACACAGATGGTCTCTGCGTCTCAATACATTTCAGCTGAATGTGTGTCCTCGCATGCACCTCTAACTGAAATAGGTGCTGGTGGCGGCCGACCCCCCTCCTGCACGGGCACGGTCGCACCCTCTGTGACCGATGTCGTTCCGCTCCTGGAAGGGATATGCTGATGTTTACTATTGGATTCTATCATGTATGTGAGAATAAAAGGCTTCTTGAGATTGATGACACTGCCATATCTAGCAGCCAAGACTTCTCAATAATAGCGGACAATTGAGGCTGCTGGGATCTAGATCAATCACACAACGACACGTGTACAATGCAATAGTGTTTTTATTAGCAAAATCATAAGAATCATTAACCTGAATTACATCGTAATTTACTAATAAAGAAGGTCAGCTCCTGATTTTACATAATGATCAGTAATGGCGCCATCATCCCATTCTCTCACACATTTACACTGCTGCACTGCCATCTAGTGATGAAAAATAAAAAGTACAATACCAACACAGTTTATTGTCAAATTGGCCATACAGAGTCACTATTGGTGGGATCATATTATTAACACGGCTCATTATAGACTGCAGGTTATTAACAAGTTAATGACACGGTGGTTGGAACAAAAGATCTCAAATTTCGACTCATCAGATCAAAGCACAGATTTCCACTGGTCTAATGTCCATTCCTTGTGTTCTTTAGCCCAAACAAGTCTCTTCTGCTTGTTGCCTGTCCTTAGCAGTGGTTTCCTAGCAGCTATTTTACCATGAAGGCCTGCTGCACAAAGTCTCCTCTTAACAGTTGTTGAAGAGATGTGTCTGCTGCTAGAACTCTGTGTGGCATTGACCTGGTCTCTGATCTGAGTTGATGTTAACCTGCGATTTCTGCGGCTCGTGACTCGGATAAACTTATCCTCAGAAGCAGAGGTGACTCTTGGTCTTCCTTTCCTGGGGCGGTCCTCATGTGAGCCAGTTTCTTTGTAGCACTTCATGGTTTTTGCAACTGCACTTGGGGACACTTTCAAAGTTTTCCCAATTTTTCGCACTGACTGACCTTCATTTCTTAAAGTAATGATGGCCACTCGTTTTTCTTTACTTAGCTGCTTTTTTCTTGCCATAATACAAATTCTAACAGTCTTTTCAGTAGGACTATCAGCTATGTATCCACCAGACTTCTGCACAACACAACTGATGGTCCCACATTTATAAGGCAAGAAATCCCGCTTATTAAACCTGACAGGGCACACCTGTGAAGTGAAAACCATTTCCGGTGACTACCTCTTGAAGCTCATCAAGAGAATGCCAAGAGTGTGCAAAGCAGTCATCAAAGCAAAAGGTGGTTACTTTGAAAAACCTATAATATAAGACATAATTTCAGTTGTTTCACCATTTTTGTTAAGTATATAATTCCACATGTGTTAATTCATAGTTTTGATGCCTTCAGTGTGAATGTGCAATTTTCATAGTCATTAAAATACAGAAAAATCTTTAAATGAGAAGGTGTGTCCAAACTTTTGGTATGTACTGTGTGTATATATATATATATATATATATATATATATATATATATATACGCGGCTGCTGATGTTGTCGGCTGTCCCCATCAGTCCCATAGACACTGAATGGAGTGTGGCAGTGCGCATGCCTGGCAACGGCTCCATACTATTTCCTCCATAAGAGAGGATAGGGATCCCCACTCTAGTGATTGGTGGGGTTCCCAGCAACTACCATCACCGATCCTGCAGATCCTTTCTTCTGTCATTAGGTTTTTTATGTTTTACATGGTCCAATAGAGAGATCAGAGGTGCGATATAGTGAACTAACACATGCAAAGCCTAAATTATATAAAATGTGAAACCACCAGACTGTGACCGTAGCCAAACATCTTCTAACCTTCCTTACAATTCCTAAAGTTGTTGACCAATGTTTTTCTTTAAAGGGGTTCTCCAACCATAGACACTTATGACATATACTAGATGGTGGCCCGATTCGAACGCATCGGGTATTCTAGAATAGGTAAGCGGCCGACGGGGCGCAATTAGCAGAGAGGCGTTTAAATTTGGTGCCCAAATCGCTGATTGGTCGCGTTAGGCAACCGCGACCAATCAGCAAAGCGGTGTTTAAATTTGGCAGCAATATCGGTGATTGGTCGCGGACGGCGGCCGCGACCAATCTGCGAACCGTGTTAGTGAGGACTGGAGAGCGTGTTTAAATTTAAATTAGTCGCGTCCAATCAGCAGAGCGGTGTTTAAATTTGGCGCCAATACTGCTGATTGGTCGCGGCCGCCGACCGCGACCAATTAGCAGAGCGATACAGAGCGGGGTTTAAATTTGCACCAAAATCGCTGATTGGTCGCGACCGCGACCAATCAGCAAAGAGGTGTTTAAATTTGGCGACAATACTGCTGATTCTTCGCGGCCGGCGACCACGACCAATCAGCAAAGCGATGCAGAGCGGGGTTTAAATTTGGCGCCAAAATCGCTGATTGGTCGCCGGCCGGGACCAATCATCAGAGCGGTGTTTAAATTCGGCGCCAAAATCGCTGATTAGTCGCGGCTGACGGCTGCGACCAATCAGCAGAGCGTTGTTTAAATTTTGCGCCAATACTGCTGATTGATCTCGGCCAGCGACCGTGATCAATCAGCAGAGCGTTGTTTAAATTTGGCGCCAATCTCGCTGATTGGACGCGTCTGGTGTCCGCTACCAATCAGCAGAGCGTTGTTTAAATTTGGCGCCAAGCTCGCTGATTGGTCGCGGCTGGCGTCCGCGACCAATTAGAACAGCAGTGTTTAAATGTGGCGGCAAGATCAGTGATTGGTCGCGGCCACTATTTAAATGTGGCGCCCAAATCGGTGATTGGTCGCGGGCAGCGGCCGCGACCTATCAGCAGAGCGGTGTTTAACTTTAGCGCCAAGATCACTGATTGGTCGCGTGCGGAGAGCGCGACCAATCAGCGAATCGTATTGGTGAGGAGCAGGGAGCGGAATCGTATTAGTGAGGACCGGGGAGCGCCGCTGCCTGTGCGGCTACTTCCGCTGCGAGAACCCGGGACATGAGCGACTGTTCGCAGCAGAAGTATCCCGACCCGCAGCACCCCGCTCCCCAGTCTTCCCTTCACACCCTAGCCGCTGATCTCCCCACAGTATCCGCATGGTGTTACAAAGGTCCGGACATTTGTGTTAAAAATCGTTGATTGGTCGCTGGCGCTGCCCGCGACCAATCACCGATTTGGACTCCACATTTAAATAGCGGCTGCGACCAATCAGTACAGCGGTGTTTAAATGTGGAGCCAAGATCGGTGATTGGTCGTGGCCGATATTTAAATTTGGCGCCCAAATCGGTGATTGGTCGCGGGCACCGCCAGCGACCAATCAGCGATTTTTAACACAAATGTCCGGATCTTTGTAACACCATGCGGATACTGTGGGGACATCAGCGGCTAGGGTGTAAAGGGAGGACCGGGGAGCGGCGCTGCTCGTCGGGATACTTCTGCTGCGAGCGCCCGCTCATGTCCCGGGTTCTCGCAGCGGAAGTATCCGCACAGGCAGCGTCGCTGACATCCATGCGGCAAGGGTGTGAAGGGAGGACCGGGGAGCGGCGCTGACATCCAATTGGTCGCGGCCGCTATTTAAATGTGCCGCACAAATCGGTGATTGGTCGCGGTCTTGACCCGCGACCAATCACTGATCTTGCGGCTAAAGTTAACCACTACTGTGCTGATTGGTCGCGGCCGATATTTAAATTTGACGCCCAAATCGGTGATTGGTCGCGGGCAGCGTCCGCGACCAATCAGCACAGCGGTATTTAACTTTTGCGCTAAGATCAGTGATTGGTCGGGTCCGAAGACCGCGACCAATCATCGAATCGTCTTGGTGAGGACCGGGCAGCGGCGCTGCCTGTGCGGCTACTTCCGCTGCGAGAACCCGGGACATGAGCGGGCGCTCGCAGCAGAAGTATCCCGACCCGCAGCGCCGCTCTCCGGTCCTCCCTTCCGCATGGATGTCAGCGACGCCGGCGGTCCTTCCGCTGCTGCCGGCCGGGACATGAGCGCCTCGCGCCAATCATCTCCCGGCTGCATCTCTGTCCCGCAGATGGGTCCGGCGGTCGGGGTCCTCCTGCTGGTACCGGCCGGGAGATGAGCGCCTCGCGGCGCTCATCTCCCGGCTGCAACGCCGCTGAGCTCCGTCCCGCAGAAGAGCCGCTAACGGCCGCCATCTTTTTTCTGAAATCCCGCGGCGCTGATTGGCCGCTGCCGGACCAATGAGCGACGCGGGATTTCCTGGACAGACAGACAGACAGACAGATAGACAGACAGACAGACAGACGGGATAAGACAATTATATAGTAGATACTTCGAAAACTCTTACCAACACTTATCAACCATTTGCAGTCCAAAAAGCCCCTCAGTGGCCAAGAAAGTAAGGAGAAAGT
Organism: Phyllobates terribilis; assembly: GCF_046119375.1. Taxonomy (NCBI): domain Eukaryota; kingdom Metazoa; phylum Chordata; class Amphibia; order Anura; family Dendrobatidae; genus Phyllobates; species Phyllobates terribilis. Next base: position 4,502,554 of record NW_027362894.1, read on the forward strand.
TTGGCCAGTTTTAATGGCCTGTCTCCAATAGGTGGATGTCCCCAGGTAAATATCATTACTGGCAGATAAACCCTTTTACCACTTTGAAAATCTAACACTCAGAGCAGCGATTCATCCGCAAAACAATTTTATATTACATCCATTTATAATCTACATAATAAATTGAGCAACTTTGTTACTAGATAGAATTGCTTGTCTTGCACTGGCCCTGAGTTATACCTTATTCTCTTCCATATCTACATTGATCATTCTTAATTTTACTGCATAGCCTGCTTGTTCAGTGTCTGGACAGCAATTATGCTCTTTACTTTATTTGTATTCTTGGCATCATACAGTCATCTGATGTGTTAGAAGGGGCATCATTAAGTCAGTTATTAGTGGAAAAAAAATTCAATGCTGGATCCCTGCGGATCCATTGCCATATGGCACCCCTGGATCCCATTGACGCAAGCCGCTGAGTGGTCTTCGAGGTCTGCATTGTTTGGATGGTAGGAATAGCGCTGCATGCTGCACCTTTTTTGCCATGAAAAGCAAATGAATGCATAATGGACCTACAGACGGAGGGCCGGAGCACAGGACAGGACCCTACAAAAAGCAGTACAGCAGAACTAAGCTGTAGCTAATCATGTGTCATCCCACACCTTTACATTCAGTAGTAATTCAGTGTGAATGCAGCTTTGAGCTATGATACAAGTACAGAATCATTTTTACAAACTTATGCTACATTTGAAGACGTTCTGAAGATTGATGATCTGGGTAAACGGGTGAAATGGTGTATAAAGGTGAACCTATGCGTTACATGGATCAACAGCTGCAGCTCAATAACTAGCATCTATCTCTAGGCGGACATCTTCAGTGTCACATTGGACTTCCACACTACACTGGGCATTACTATAATAGCTTTGTACCTGACATCATTACTGATGACTGCACTTTTACTGTGTCGTGTCATAAACAGACTCCCACTGGAGCGAACATGGTCTGCACATAACACAGCTGGCCATGGGAGGAAGCAAAAGAGTATACAGACAGGACACCACAGGATGGCAGCTGATTCTGTGAGGTAAAACATTTCCCTGCCTGTTTAAAAACTTGTTTTACCTCACATAAAGAATCGGCTGTGATCCCCGGCTGTAATGTCTGTATACTCTCTTGCATCCTCCCCGTCCAGGAGATGTGGTATGTTCAGACCATGTTCCTGTATGGTCAGACATTACACAGTACACAGCGGGGGCATATTTCTAAGATTATCTCAGCACAGGAACATTTTATTTAAACACATCCAATTGTGGAACTTATTATTATTCCAAGATCTATTGATTAAAATGAATTTTGTTTGTGGGAAAATGCCTTTAAATAATTGAAAGAGGGTTACAATTGCTCCTTTGAAACTTGATGCAGGTAATCTTATATGAGAGTAATGGCGTATTCACACATCTGTGTGTCATAGATCGTGATGCACAAGCTGTTTGTGAGTCTCCTGCCCCGATCTTTGACAGCCTCATATACGTCTATTAGGCCACATTGGCAGAAATGGAAGCTGGCACGTTTAGGTGGGCTGCACTGTGGGAATGAAGAGCCTTGGGATTCCCAAACGTTTTTTATTAATATCAATGCGTTTCTGCAATGGACCAGGGCCTTTCTCAAGGTATAAAAAAAAAACAAGCTCTTCACTCCCGCAGCACGGCCCACCTAAATGTGCCAGCTTCCATTTTTGCCATTCCACCTCTTGAAGAACCTTTCCTCCAGCCACAGGGCAGCAGCGGCTTTCTACACCATTATAGCTGTGGTGACTGCACACAACACCTCTAGGTGAGCGCTGCCATCAATTATCCCGACCCCTTATCAGACGCTATTGCCCTATTTTGTGTGCGCTCCTGTCCTTCTCCACAGCGTCTCTATTAGGCACCTTCACACGTTCAGTAAGTTTCATCAGTGACGTGTTTCTATTATACTTTTCCTCTAATTGTTCCACTCCTGGTTTTGGCTTCCTAATACTGAGGTAAAATACTGACCAAATTACTGAATGTATGAACATGGCCTTAAGCTCTTAAGTTCGGGTCAAGAGGCCAGCAACTAATCTTAGAATCATTTTGTGCTCAGACCATGACACGCCTTAATGTGTAGAGTCACTTTCATCTTACAACTAAATAAAAACTACGTATTGTTTTAAAGGGGTATGCTACCACTTATCAATTAGGAGAAGGCATCAATATAAGTCAGTAGTATCAGATTGATAGGTGTCCAAATCCTAACACCACCAATCAGCTGTTACCAGCTCCAGCATGGAATCAATGGGGTGGCAGAGTGTTGGAACTCTACCAATCTGATCTTGGTGGTCCATCCTAAGTATAAGTGATCAATATCATAACAGTGAACACCCCTTTTAACTTTTTTTTGCAAATACTTGCTTCTCTCATCCTGAAATGCAGCATGTTTTTGGATCAAATCACATGTGGCATTTTTGTTGCATACATTTTTTCGACTAAAATTCAATTCTTACATTTAAAGGGGTTGTCTTATCCTAAAGAGGACCTGTCACCAAATTTTTCATGTTTTTTTTTCTATTTTATCTTTCATTTGCGGAGATATTAGCAATGAAAGTATTTGGCGCCTAATGAGTTAAAAAAATTAAGTCCAAGTAGATGTTATCAGAGTTTTCACTGGGGGTGCGAAATTCTTCTCCCTGCATGATGCTGACCAATTATAAGCAGACGACAGCACTGAAAAGAAAGATGATCACATCCCCACCATAGCTTAGAGCAGATTTCTCAGTGTCTAAGATGTAAGGATACAGACCTGGTCTCCTGGGCTAACCTCCTGCATGATTAGAGCACACAACTCACTAATACCTTCCAGTTAAGGTCTCTGTGGGTGAAGGGGCAGCACAAGACAGTTTAGTTGTGCAACATTACAAACCTTTCTAACAGCTCTCCTCCTCTTATGGTACTCTCACCTCTGCTGTACTGCGCCTATCCCACACCGCCTGTCCAGAAATGAGAGCACAGCGTCAGTATCACACTTAGATCCGTTGTGCTCAACTTGTACTGATTCTGCAGTGAGATTAGAGGAGACTGTCATTACATTTCACCATGGAAGTAACCCAGAACACACTGCTCCTGTGTGAGGTGTAATAACAGCCTAATATCACTGCAGAGAGAATACAAGTTGCTTTAGCACAGAAGACATAAGTGTGATACTGGCACACTCCATAATCAGGAGAGTCAATAAAAGGGTTTGTAATGTGACACAGAGAAACTCAGCTGTGCGGCTCCTTCCTTGTCTTAGAGCTGTTACCTCTGCTTTCTAATCATGCAGAAGGTTAGACCAGGAGATCAGGACTCTCCATCATTATACATCTTAGGCTAGGTTCCCACGATGAGCTTTTGGTGAGTTTTTGATGTTGTAGAATTTCTGCACCCATTAAGATAGGTTACTTGCATTATTTCTAAAATATGCAGTGTAAAAACTCACTAAAAACTCATTGTGAGAACGTAGCTTTATACCCTAAGAAACCCGCTTTGAGCTATGGTGGGGGCGTGTTCTTCTTTTCTTTGAGCGTTGCTGCTTGCTTATGATTGGTCAGCATCATACAGGAGAAATCTGCAGCATATTTAAGGATTTCTCACAAGCCTCATTTGGGTAAATGCAAGAAGGTAAATAAAATTACCAAAATCTCCACAACAAAAGTGTAGCTCTACCTACAGCGTATTCACACCCAGACTATAAGATTATGGCCGGTCTCTGGGTGGGTGTTTTTTTACACAGTAGTCAGAACCTACAACATTGTGGTGCTGTGCATTACATGGGCTATACTAAGGGAGCGCCTGTCAGCATAGAGCAAATACGTCCATATACCGACCAGCAGAAAGTGTAAGAGAAGAACTATAGAAGGATCGACCATAGTGGAGCATTCCGGACTGGTGCAACATAAGGAGCCAGAAGGCTTCCCCCCGGTATTCCATGCTATGTGCTCCTTATAGAGTGACATCTCTCCATAGACCCCTCTGTGAAGACCACCCCCTTATCCAGAGGATACATTCTCACTTCCACCATATATAATGCAGACTGGCCTTTTTTTTTTTTCAGAAAATCACCAATTTTGGGTCGTCAGCTGTAAAAGAAGAAATGCTTTACACCAGTGCTGGGAACCTATGGCAGCGTGCAGAGGGGGCAGGAAGAGCGGCTGACGGCCAATCAGAGGCCAGCATGACTTCGGCCGGCCAATCAGCGGCTGCCGGCCAATCAGAGGCCAGCATGACTTCGGCCGGCCAATTAGAGGCCAGCATCTGCTGGCCAATCAACGGGGCATATGATGTTGGCTGGCAGCGTGTACTGCAGTGCGCTCGGGCCTGGCTAGTACGTGCGCTGCAATACACTTCAGCTAGATGTGCCGACTACAGGAGAGGACGCTGCGCGGGAGAAGAAGGAAGGTGAGGAGGAGGGTTTATTATGTGTTTTTTTTTTTTTTTTAATATGTGATGCACAGTGACTGGGGGGGGGGGGGGAGAGGGAGCATATATACCAGGATTGAGGGGAGGGCCAGCATATATACCAGGATTGAGGGGAGGGCCAGCATATATACCAGGATTGAGGGGAGGACCAGCATATATACCAGGATTGAGGGGAGGGCCAGCATATACACCAGGATTGAGGGGAAGGCCACCATATATACCAGGATTGAGGGGAGGGCCAGCATATATACCAGGATTGAGGGGAAGGCCAGCATATATACCAGGATTGAGGGGAGGGCCACCATATATACCAGGATTGAAGGGAGGGCCAGCATATATACCAGGATTGAGGGGAGGGCCAGCATATATACCAGGATTGAGGGGAGGGCCAGCATATATACCAAGATTGAGGGGAGGGCCAGCAAATATACCAGGATTGAAGGGAGGGCCAGCATATATACTAGGATTGAGGGGAGGGCCAGCATATATACCAGGATTGAGGGGAAGGCCAGCATATATACCAGGATTGAGGGGAGGGCCACCATATATACCAGGATTGAAGGGAGGGCCAGCATATATACCAGGATTGAGGGGAGGGCCAGCATATATACCAAGATTGAGGGGAGGGCCAGCATATATGCCAGGATTGAGGGGAGGGCCAGCATATATACCAGGATTGAGGGGAGGGCCAGCATATATACCAGGATTGAGGGGAAGGCCACTATATATACCAGGATTGAGGGGAGGGCCAGCATATATACCAGGATTGAGGGGAGGGCCAGCATATATACCAGGATTGAGGGAAGGGCCAGCATATATACCAGGATTGAGGGGAGGGCCAGCATATATACCAGGATTGAGGGGAGGGCCAGCATATATACCAGGATTGAGGGGAGGGCCAGCATATATACCAGGATTGAGGGGAGGGCCAGCATATTTACCAGGATTGAGGGGAGGGCCAGCATATATACCAGGATTGAGGAGAGGGCCAGCATATATACCAGGATTGAGGAGAGGGCCAGCATATATACCAGGATTGAGGAGAGGGCCAGCATATATACCAGGATTGAGGGGAGGGCCAGCATATATACCAGGATTGAGGGGAGGGCCAGCATATATACCAGGATTGAGGACAGGGCCAGCATATATACCAGGATTGAGGGGAGGGCCAGCATATATACCAGGATTGAGGGGAGGGCCAGCATATATACCAGGATTGAGGGGATGGCCAGCATATATACCAGGATTGAGGAGAGGGCCAGCATATATACCAGGATTGAGGGGAGGGCCAGCATATATACCAGGATTGACGGGAGGACCAGCATATATACCAGGATTGAGGAGAGGGTTATTGTGTGTGGCCACCTTAACTTGTGTGTGCAAGTCACAGATGACCACAGGTATTTAGACTCTTTGCAGTGTATGAGCAGCACTGTAGAATTGGTGTCTGGATGCACCATTATGTATTTTACACTTTTTCAGAGAGTGAGAAATATTCTGTATGTAGTATGTGGTAATTGTCTGTATATCCTGTACTCCATGTGTGTATGTGTAAGTAGTAGCTGTGCATAATATAAATATATATGGTTTTATCTTTATTAAAGGCTATGGAGTCCCACATTTCTTCCATGGTATGCATCGCCTTCTCCAGGGAAAACTCCTAATAAGAAAACACAGAAACTTTTCACTAGTAGCAGATTCCTCTTTGTTCCGACAAAGATGGGGGAGCAGCACATATACAAGGATGGGGGAGCAGCATATATACAAGGATGGGGGAGCAGCATATATACAAGGATGGGGGAGCAGAATATATACAAGGATCGGGGAGCAACATATATACAAGGATTTGGGGGAGCACATACAAGGATGGGGGAGAAGCATATATACAAGGATGGGGAAGCAGGATATATACAAGGATGGGGGAGCAGCATATAAACAAGGATGGGGAGCAGGATATATACAAGGATGGGGGGTAGCACATACAAGGATGGGGGAGAAGCATATATACAAGGATGGGCAAACATATACCAGGATGGAAGGGGGAGCATATTTTTTCTATCTGCAGTCTCATGCCCCTGCTGCTGTTTGTGGCTGCTTTTGGTTCCCCTCGCCTGCTCTATGTATGAGTTGTTTTTCTAAACTAAAACCTCAGCATTCTGGTTAAATGACCGTGTTGGCACTATGGGATAAATCAGTGGGTTTTTGGTTGCAGTTTGGGCTATCGGTCTGTAAAAGGTTCGCCATCACCGACCTAGGATATTTTGGAGATATTGTCACTGCAGTATTCAGGTGTCACCATCTAGAGGTCGAAATGCAAATTACTACATGGATTCTTAAATTAAGAAATAGGGAGTCACATAGCAAGAGTGATTTGTATCATACTATCAAAAAATACTGCATCTTTTTGTAAAAGCATCTCATATACAGTACTGTGCAAAAGTTTTAGGCAGGTGTGGAAAATATGCCGCAGCGTAAAAAGCTTTAAAAATAGAAGTGATAATAGTTTATTTTTAAGAACAGTTATTAGGCTATGTTCACATGCTGCGTTTTTTCAACCCTTTGCATAACTAATAATCTTTATAATAATAATAATCTTTTTATTTATATAGCGCCAACATATTCTGCAGCTCTTTACAATTCAGACAATTTACAGACATTCTGGGCGCTGTCCCCATTAGGGCTCACAATCTACATTCCCTATCAGTATGTCTGATACAAATGGAAGCAAGGGGACCCTCTGGGTTCTGTTATAGGACGGAAAATAATACTCCAATATTTTCAGTGGGTTTTTCTGCTGCAATTACTGAACATGTGCACATACCCTTATGACGTTTCTTTATATTTTAGTGGTTAAAAAAAAATTCAGACCCTTAAATTGTTTGTTCCTCCATATTCTGAGACCTGCATCTTTTCGCTCATGGAGCTGAGTGAGGTCTTGGTTATTTTTCGCTGGGAGCTGATGCTTTTAACCCCTTCACCACCTTGGGTTTTTCCATTTTTGCGTTTTCGTTTTTTGCTCCCCTTCTTCCCAGAGCCATAACTTTTTTTTTCCTTCTTCATGTTTAACATATTGTCTGAATAATTTAATATTTCGATAGATCGGACTTTTTAGTCATGACTAGTGTTGAGCATTCCGATACTGAAATATCGGGTATCGGCCGATATTCGCGGTATCGGAATTCCGATACTTAATTCCGATACTTTTACAATATCGAATACCGGAATCGGAAGTTCCCATAATGCCTGAGCTCTGCAGTGTCTGTGAAGGATGACAAGTTGGATGGCAGCGCGATCCAGCCTGTCATCAGAATGCCATCCCAGCGGGGGAGAATTCTCCTGATTGTTTAAAAGCCGACGCGCGGTAAAAAGCCGCCGGCCTTTAAACAATCACACAGCCCCATACTGCTTCCCCGCAGCCTCCCACCCCGATCCTCCGCTCCCCTCGCCACCTCCCATCCCAATCGTAAATTAGGACCGGGCGGGGAGCGCAGCACCAAGGAGCGAAGGACCCGGGCGGGGAAGCCGGCAGTGAAAAGACTTCACCGCCGGCTTTCCCGTTCTGTGCTGCGCTTTCCCGCCGGTTATTTCAAATGAACAGCTGAGGTATCAGGTGATGCTGATCAGCTGTTCATTTGAAGTCGCCGCGGTGCCCTCAGAGGGTTCATGTGAGTTCATGCTTGACTGCATTGCATGAACTCACATGAACTTTCCCACGGCCGCACAGGTCAGCCTCACCTCCCAGACCATCAGACCGGTCATGATTAGTGTGTGTGCGATGTCTGCGTGTGTGTGCGGGGTGTCTGTGCGATGTTTGTGCGGGTGTGCGCGGTGTCTGTGCGTGCAGGCAGACATAGGCCGATGTGACACTACTACTCCCATCGGCCTATGTCTGTCCCTGGTCCACTCGTGCTAGCAGGATCAGCTCGATGGGAGCAGTAGTTCCCATCAGCCTGATCCTGCTATTTAAATTGCCCTACTGTGTCCCCAATAAATTTTAAATACATGTCATTGGTGGCCAGTGGTTACCTACAATAAATTAGTTCATACATTACCTGTCCCCGCCGATCGCCACCTAAAATAAAGTAAAAAATAAAAAACTACACCTATACTCACCTAGACACCTAATTCCCCGAAGCCATCGATCTCCTGTAATAAAATATAAAATAATAAACCACAACCTTATCCTTACCCCTCCGTAGTAGTCCACGAGTGTCCCACGAAGATCTCCAGTTTAGAGCAGCCACATAGAATGTGACCGCTCTGAACCGCCGCCGCCGCTAGAATGACGGGGCCGTAAGGGTTCACCGGAGTTCAGGCAGCGCTGCTCCGGTTAGCTCCTTTACGGCCCTGCTGTATCGTGAGAAATTCCCACGGTACAGCACTGCCGTAAAGGAGGTCTCCGGAGCAGCGCTGACTGAATGCACTCCGGTGACCTCAGTCAGGGGCTCCCACTGCCGGGAGCGGACGTGTTCGCGGCAGCGTGAGCTTACAGCAGCCATGCACAGCTGTCACCATCTCCAGATGTGACAGCTGTGCATGGGAGATCAGCGCAGGAACGTGGACAGGTAACTATTATTTTTAGTAAACTAAGAATTAAATAAAATGGTCTGTTTTATTTCAAATAAATTATTTTTTTCTGGGTGTAGTGTGTGTTTTCTTAACACTTTGTAGGTTAGTAATGGGGGTGTCTTATAGACGCCCATCATTACTAACCTGGGCTTCATGGCAGCTGGCGCTGACATGAACCCCAACCCTTTTACCCCCTGCCACCGCACCAGGGCAGCGTGGAAGAGCGAGGCTAAGTGCCAGAATTGGCGCATCATATGGATGCGCCATTTCTGGGGCGGCTGACGGCTGGTGTTTCTAGCCTGGGAGGGGGCCAATATTCATGGCACCCTTCCTGGGCTATTAATATCAGCCCCCAGCTGTCTGCCTAGCCTTTGCTAGCTATTAAAATAGGGGGAACCCCACGTCATTTTTTTGGGGGGGGTCCCCCATTTTAATAGCTAGTAAAGGCTAGGTATTCAGCTGGGGGCTGATATTAGTAGCCTGGGAAGCTCCGTGGGTTTTACCCCCTTCCCAGGCTTCAAACATCTGCCCCAGCCGTCTGCTTAACCTCCGCTAGAGACTAAAATTATGGGGGATCCCACGCCATTTTTTTTTTAAATAAATCCTTTATTTTAACACTAAATGACATTTGAGGAGTTAATAAAGATGCAGTCCCTAAATTATTATTTATTTTTTAATTAATTTTTCCTAAAACTTTTGACGTGGGCTTCGCCATATTTTTGTATGCCAGCCAGGTACAGCATCCAGCTTCTATGAACGCGCCATTTTCCGGGGCGGCTGCAGACTGCAATTTTCAGCGGGGGGGGCAGAAAGCTTGGGCCTCCCTGCGCTGCAGATTCCATCCCCCAGCTGCCTAGTTGTACCTGGCTGGACACAAAAATAGGGAAAAGCTCCACGTTTTTTTTTTTAAATTATTTCATGAAATTCATGGAATAATTAAGAAAAAAAGGGCTTCCCTATATTGTTGTGTCCAACCAGGTACAAATAGGCAGCTGGTGGTTGGGGGCAGCCCGTTCCTGCCTGCTGTACCTGGCTGGACACAAATATAGTGCAAAGCCCCACGTCAATTTTTTTTTAATTATTTCAGGAAATTCATGAAATAATTAAAAAAAATTTATGTGGGGCTTCACCCTATATTTGTGTCCAGCCAGGTACAGCAGGCAGGAACGGGCTGCCCCCAACCACCAGCTGCCTATTTGTACCTGGCCGGACACAACAATATAGGGAAGCCCTTTTTTTCTTAATTATTCCATGAATTTCATGAAATAATTTAAAAAAAAAATACGTGGGGCTTCGCCATATTTTTGTGTCCAGCCAGGTACAACTAGGCAGCTGGGGGCTGGAATCTGCAGCGCAGGGAGGCCTAAGCTTTCTGGGCCCCACCCGCTGCAAATTGCAGTCCGCAGCCGCACCGGAAAATGGCGCGTTCATAGAAGCGCCATCTTCTGGCGCTGTACCCAACTCATCCAGGGCCCTGGTGCGGTGGCTCACTGGGTAATAAAGGGGTTAAGGCCAGCTTGGCATTATCAGCTGGCCCTAAGCCCGAAATTCATGGGGTCACGCCAATATTAGACTTGACCGCCATGAATTTCTAGTAAAGTATTTAAAAAAAACACAAACACCCAGAAAAAAGTCCTTTAATTGAAATAAAGACACAATTCTTTATTGTTCTAAATTAAACCATACTTACCGTCACGCCCATTCCAGCTGAAGCCAACGATCTCCTGCAATAAAAGAAAAATAATAAAGCAACATCATCCTTACCTTTCCATGGTTCCCACGACAGCTTCAGCTCTGCTACATCGAGATGACAGGCTGGACCGCAGCAGAACGCTGCCATCCAGCCTGTCATCCCGCAGACACTGAGAAGCGCAGGGATGCTTGCGCTCCTCAGTGTCAGGCTGTGACGGCATAAAGATGAGCCGAGGTCATGTCCAATGAACTCAGCTCACCTCATGCACGTCACTGACACCGTGGGAAAATTCTCCTGCACTCAGCGCTTCAGCGTGAGAATTCTCCCACGCTGTCAGTGACATACATGAGGTGAGGTCATGTCCAATGAACTCAGCTCACCTCATGCACGTCACTGACAGCGTGGGAAAATTCTCCTGCACTCAGCGCTTCAGCGTGAGAATTCTCCCACGCTGTCAGTGACGTACATGAAGTGAGCTGAGTTCATTGGACATGACCTCGGCTCATCTGGATGCCGTCACAGCCAGACACTGAGGAGCGCAAGCATGCCTGCGCTTCTCAGTGTCTGCGGGATGACAGGCTGGATGGCAGCGTTCTGCTGCGGTCCAGCCTGTCATCTCGATGTAGCAGAGCTGAAGCTGTCGTGGGAGCCATGGAAAGGTAAGGATGATGTTGCTTTATTATTTTACTTTTATTGCAGGAGATCGTTGGCTTCAGCTGGAATGGGCGTGACTGTAAGTATGGTTTAATTTAGAACAATAAAGAATTGTGTGTTTATTTCAATTAAAGGACTTTTTTCTGGGTGTTTGTGTTTTTTTTAAATACTTTACTAGAAATTCATGGTGGTCATGTCTAATATTGGCGTGACCCCATGAATTTCGGGCTTAGGGCCAGCTGATAATGCCAAGCTGGCCTTAACCCCTTTATTACCCAGTGAGCCACCGCACCAGGGCCCTGGATGAGTTGGGTACAGCGCCAGAAGATGGCGCTTCTATGAACGCGCCATTTTCCGGGGCGGCTGCGGACTGCAATTTGCAGCGGGTGGGGCCCAGAAAGCTTGGGCCTCCCTGCGCTGCAGATTCCAGCCCCCAGCTGCCTAGTTGTACCTGGCTGGACACAAAAATATGGCGAAGCTCCACGTATTTTTTTTTTAAATTCATGAAATTCATGGAATAATTAAGAAAAAAAGGCCTTCCCTATATTGTTGTGTCCGGCCAGGTACAAATAGGCTGCTGGTGGTTGGGCGCAGCCCGTTCCTGCCTGCTGTACCTGACTGGACACAAATATAGGGCGAAGCCCCACATCAATTTTTTTTTAATTATTTCATGAATTTCCTGAAATAATTTTAAAAAAATTGACGTGGGGCTTCGCATTATATTTGTGTCCAGCCAGGTACAGAAGGCAGGAACGGGCTGCCCCCAACCACCAGCTGCCTATTTGTACCTGGTTGGACACAACAATATAGGGAAGCCCTTTTTTTCTTAATTATTTCATGAATTTCATGAAATAATTTAAAAAAAAAAATACGTGAAGCTTCTCCCTATTTTTGTGTCCAGCCAGGTAAAACTAGGCAGCTGGGGGATGGAATCTGCAGCGCAGGGAGGCCCAAGCTTTCTGCCCCCCCCCCCCCCCCCCCGCTGAAAATTGCAGTCCGCAGCCACCCCGGAAAATGGCGCGTTCATAGAAGCTGGATGCTGTACCTGGCTGGCATACAAAAATATGGCGAAGCCAACGTCAAAAGTTTTGGGAAAAATTAATTAAAAAATAAATAATAATTTAGGGATTGCATCTTTATTAACTCCTCAAATGTCATTTAGTGTTAAAATAAAGGATTTATTTTAAAAAAAATTGATGTAGGGCTTCGCCCTATATTTGTGTCCAGCCAGGTACAGAAGGCAGGAACGGGCTGCCCCCAACCACCAGCTGCCTATTTGTACCTGGTTGGACACAACAATATAGGGAAGCCCTTTTTTTCTTAATTATTCCATGAATTTCATGAAATAATTAAAAAAAAAAATGCGTGGGGCTTCGCCCTATTTTTGTGCCCAGCCAGATACAACTAGGCAGCTGGGGGCTGGAATCCGCAGCGCAGGGAGACCCAAGCTTTCTGGGCCCCCCCCGCTGCAAATTGCAGTCCGCAGCCGCCCCAGAAAATGGCTCGTTCATAGAAGCGCCATCTTCTGGCGCTGTACCCAACTCATCCAGGGCCCTGGTGCGGTGGCTCACTGGGTAATAAAGGGGTTAAGGCCAGCTTGGCATTATCAGCTGGCCCTAAGCCCGAAATTCATGGGGTCACGCCAATATTAGACATGACCACCATGAATTTCTAGTAAAGTATTTAAAAAAACACAAACACCCAGAAAAAAGTCCTTTAATTGAAATAAACACACAATTCTTTATTGTTCTAAATTAAACCATACTTACAGTCACGCCCATTCCAGCTGAAGCCAACGATCTCCTGCAATAAAAGAAAAATAATAAAGCAACCTCATCCTTACCTTTCCATGGTTCCCACGACAGCTTTAGCTCTGCTACATCGAGATGACAGGCTGGACCGCAGCAGAACGCTGCCATCCAGCCTGTCATCCCGCGGACACTGAGAAGCGCAGGCATGCTTGCGCTCCACAGTGTCTCTCTGTGAGGGCATCCAGATGAGCCGAGGTCATGTCCAATGAACTCAGCTCACCTCATGCACGTCACTGACAGCGTGGGAAAATTCTCCTGCACTCAGCGCTTCAGCGTGATAATTTTCCCACGCTGTCAGTGACGTGCATGAGGTGAGCCGAGTTCATTGGACATGACCTCGGCTCATCTTTATGCCGTCACAGCCAGACACTAAGGAGCGCAAGCATGCCTGCGCTTCTCAGTGTCTGCGGGATGACAGGCTGGTTGGCAGCGTTCTGCTGCGGTCCAGCCTGTCATCTCGATGTAGCAGAGCTGAAGCTGTAATGGGAACCATGGAAAGGTAAGGATGAGGTTGCTTTATTATTTTTCTTTTATTGCAGGAGATCGTTGGCTTCAGCTGGAATGGGCGTGACTGTAAGTATGGTTTAATTTAGAACAATAAAGAATTGTGTGTTTATTTTAATTAAAGGAATTTATTCTGGGTGTTTGTGTTTTTCTTTAACTTTGACTATGGGGTTAGTAATGGGGGTGTCTTATAGACGCCTCTCCATTACTAATCTGGGCTTGATGTCAGCTGGCATTATAAGCTGACATCAACCCCAGCCCTATTACCCCACTGCCACCGCTACAGGGCAGTGGGAAGAGCGAGGCTAAGTGCCAGAATTGGCGCATCCTATGGATGCGCCATTTCTGGGGCGGCTGACGGCTGGTGTTTCTAGCCTGGGAGGGGGCCAATATTCATGGCACCCTTCCTGGGCTATTAAAATCAGCCCCCAGCTGTCTGCCGAGCCTTTGCTAGCTATTAAATTAGGGGGGACCCCACGTTATTTTCTTGGGGGGGTTCCCCCATTTTAATAGCTAGTAAAGGCTAGGTATTCAGCTGGGGGCTGATATTAGTAGCCTGGGAAGCTCCGTGGGTATTACCACCTTCCCAGGCTTCAAACATCTGCCCCAGCCGTCTGCTTAACCTCCGCTAGAGACTAAAATTAAGGGGAACCCCACGAGAATTTTTTTTTAAATAAATCCTTTATTTTAACACTAAATGACAAGTACAGTAATCAACACTGTCACTGTACTTCATATATATGTGACTGACATGTTTCTATCTATCTAATCTATGTGTGATTCTCTATTCCTTCTATTCTAAATTGTCGGGTACCACTGCTGAATTGCCGGCCGGCTTTTTTAAAGAGACAGTGCATGAAAACACTAATATTTTTTTAAATAAATCCTTTACACTAAATGACAAGTACAGTAAGCAACACTGTCACTGTACTTCATATATATGTGACTGACATGGTTCTATCTATCTAATCTATGTGTGAAGCTCTATTCTTTCTGTTGTAAATTGTCGGGTACCGGTGAATGCCGCTGATGAATTGCCGGCTTTTCGCATAATACATTCTACATTATTCTTAGTTGTTTTACTTCATGTAGAATTAACCTACAAGGAAAGAAAGGGTTTATTTTCATTCCGATATTTGTGTCCCATTGACTTGCATTGGTTTCCGGTATCGGAATCGGCGATATCCGATACTTTTTGGGTATCGGCCGATCCAATCCGATACGATATTTCCTGATATCGGAAGGTATCGCTCAACACTAGTCATGACAATATCAATTTTTTTTTCCTTTTTTCCATTTTTGAATGGGGACAAAGGAGGTGCAGTTTTTTATACAGTTTTATTTTTTAAATGGAACCTATGATGTGAAAAAAACGCTATCAACCTGCAGATGTGGGGTTACTCTGAACTTGCTCGGCGCCCGCACTTTGAGCCCCGCTGCCAGGAGGAAGCTTTATTCCTCCCGGCATTGGTGTAACCGCACCCCCCGGCATTGATTGACAGCAGCTCAGCAGTACGACCGGACGACAGTCAGTGCTGGAGGCGCCACCCTCTATGTACAGAGCAGTGACTGAACCCGCGCCACCGCACCTATGACTGGAAGCTGACCGCTGCCAGGAGGAATACACATAATTTCCTCCCGGCAGCAGGGCTCTAAGTGCCAGGGCCAGACAGGTTCAGAACGCTATTAACCTGCAGATTAACCCTGTTTTTTCACGTGACAGGTTCCCATTTTTTTATTTCTACTTTTTTTGTACCACTAGGGGATCTCAACCTGCAATTGTTCGATTGCTTACACTATACTTACCGGCTGCCATGGTAATGTGGCGCCCCTGCAGGTCCAGTTGCCACAGAGGTACTGCATCTCACCCAGAGGTGTGGTACTCCACACTCAAGTAAGGACGGAGTACTACCCGGGACCCACACACCCACATCCAATATTCTTCACTACAGTAGGGAAGGGCGAGATTGATCCTAAGGGAGAGCAGTCCCTGGTCCCTAGCTGGAGGTGGAACTAGGTACAGGAGGTGGGTGGAGGAAGAAGTTCAGGGGAGCACAGACAGAAAGAGTATAAAAGACAAGGGAAACCATCTAGAAGCGGACAGTACAGTGAGGAGCTCAGTTGGGAGTGGGAGCTCAGGAGAGCAAGGAAGGAGAGAGAGGAGTCGGACCTAGTAAGAGAAGCCCAGGAGGAGAGTGAGAGAAGACGGGAGCAGCGAGAGAAAGGCTCCAGAGACAGAGGGGATCCCAGGGGCACGGTGAGCGCAGGAAGCCACCCGTGCGCCCGAATTCATGCTGACGTGGAGGGATCAGGCCGCAGAGGGGTACCGGCCCCAGACTAGTGGAGAACAACCAGGCTCAGCTAGCCAACCGGAGGCTGCAGCATTTGCAAGGTGTTGCAGCCAATATTCACAATTATATCGCTGAAAAGGTGGCCACATAGGGTACAGGAGATTGCAAGTTGCCCGACAAGGCCCGAGGCCACTGGCTTGGGACACTAATTGTGAGGCGCAGGGTAGGAGGGTGAGAACCAGCGCTGTGAGACGACCAGGAAAGGTACATTGAACGGGGTCCCATCCAAGTGCTCCTGAGGTACCTTAGAGTTTGCTGGATCACTATCCCGGAGGACACAGGGCGACATGGGAAGTTGCACACTGGTGACTGTAACCTGAGGAACTTAACAACTGTGAGTAAAACCTGAAGACTGCACCCCACTGTGTCCTTGAATAATTGCTGCGTCATCACCTGCATTACACCGCACCAACAACATCTACCTTCAAAATTAATCTTATTCTGCCCTGGGGCTAAGCTCTGCCTGTGGAGAGCTGAACCAACTCTGCTGTGTCACCTTCAGCTCCAGTGGATCTGCACCACAGCGGCGGCCCCATATAGCCGCATACCACAGGTGGCGTCACAAACATTATCTCTAAAAAACTTTATTCCCCTTTTACTTTTCCTTTAATTTGACCACCCGGGGCCACGGACCGGGTCACTGCCACCGTGACATCCCCAGCACCAACCGGCCCAGCTACCGAGTACCCCACAGCCCCAGGGGGCGCGTCAGTAACCCATCAGCTCCCTGCAATCGCCATTCAGTGATTGACAAAGGCATTTAGATGGATAAACCTCAGCGATCGGAGCGAGCTCCGGTTGCTGCAGTTACAGGCAGTTTTTGGCTGTGTAGCACAGCCGGCATCTGCTACATATGATGTGAGCTCTACTACTGAGTTGGTTTCATACAGGCCTTAGAGACCTGGGACAAAACTACATCATGGGTTAAAGGGAACCTGTCATGTAAAATAACACTATTAACCTGCAGATATGGGATATGGGGTAAATCTGCAAGTAATAGCATTGTGACACTGTGCGGTGCCTGCACTGAGAGCCCCGCTGCCAGGAGGAAATTAACTTTATGTCACCCAGCAGCCTCTCTCTGTCAGTCACAGGGGCGGCGCCTGCGCGGTTTCAATCACCGCTCTGTGTATAGTGAGCGGCAGCTGTAGAAAACCCAATATCCAAATGCCATTTTATGGGAATCTGAAGTTCTGTATTCTCATCCATTAGTCAGAATGAAAACGACCACCAAACAGCGTCTCCTGCCCTGGAGGACCCAACACTTCCATGATTTCCAGGTACAGCCCAGTGATTACAGAGAATCATGTGTAATACTTCATTTCTCCTTTGGAGGTGCTGTAGGGAAATTCAGCACCTGCTGCCGGGTACTCGCTTACTGCAGAAGGGATCAGTTTGGTCTTTATCCGCAGCACATTGGGGTTTCACCTCTGACCCATATGGAGAAACCTTACATGAGACCGTACGACCCCATCAAGACTCAGGGGCGAAACCCACATTCACTACATGGACGACCGATGGAATAAAGACAAGAACAACGATGTAGGGGGTAAACGAAAGATTTTATTTATAGATGGGGTTATTATATGTTATAGTATCATGTATATGTGTAAATTATTCTTCTATCAGAATAATCCTATTTATGGGCCGCGTTGATCCAGAGGAAGGCGAAAACCCCCTGTTAGGAATAAGCCAATTGTCCTCATATCAGGGGGAAAAATTCCTTCCTGACCCCAAATATGGCGATCAGAATAAATCCCAGGATCAAGGGCTGAGACCGAAAATAAATTAATTTCTAAAAAATGTATTAGACTATTTATCTTTTCCTTATTTAAGTTCAGAGCTACGGTATATATTATACATTATCTGAAAATCTGCCTATACTTTAAAATATTTTTATGTATTTATAATAAGCCATTAATCTGGGAATTACTTATATAACTGTCAGTTTATATCTATTTAAGGCCGTGTTGATCCAGAAGAAGGTGAAAAATTCCTTCCTGATCCCAAATATGACGATCGGGATGAATCCCAGGATCAAGGGCTCATAGCTAATGTGTGATACATAAGTGTACATTTTTTATTTAAATATTTAATTATTTTCAATTTTTGGACTAATTTATTTTTATATTTATATTAAATAATTTTTCTTAAACCAAAAAATAAATTATTTTTTTAGATATTTTTTCATTATAAATATAAGAACCTACTTATTTCTTCTATTTTATTAAACCTATCTATGGGCCGTGTTGATCCAGAGGAAGGCGAAAACCCCACGTGAGAAATGGGCCAATTATTCTCATGACGGGGGAAAAATTCCTTCCTGACCCCAAATATGGCGATCAGATTAAATCCCAGGATCAAAGGCTCGTACCTCCCTGTGTGTAGTGGAAGTGAGATTTTTAAAATATATATTTACATTTTTTAATTTAGACTATGTTTTTGGTTTGTGTAAAATAAACTATTTTTGAATTTTATTTTTTTAAACTTATTTTTTTGCACTACTTATGTGTGAATCTACTTATTGATATATTACTAAACCTATTTAAGGCCGTGTAGATCCAGAGGAAGGCAAAAAACCCCTATGAGGAATGGGCCAATTATCCTCATATTAGGGGGGAAAATTCCTTCCTGACCCCAAATATGGCAATCAAATTAAATCCCAGGATCAAAAGCCGAAATCTCTATCTACGTCCTATGTGTCTATGTGTGTGTGCCTATACCTGTAGTGTAGTGTAGGGTCTACACCTATCATGTACTGTGGATGTGACGGATGATGGGTGCAGTACTTACCCGGCCTGCGCTGAGGTAAGTTCAGGGATAATGGCCTATATTATACTATTGTTCCTGAACTCACCAGATGGAAACTTAGCACAGGCCGCTCCTGGGGCGCAGAAGACCTTCGGGCTGGAGGGATCTCAGATGCCAGCCATGGATTGGAGGAGGCCAAGTCAAGGGCCTGGTGTTAGAACCTTGCTCTTAGGTTTTTTCCTTTGCTGGTCACATGACCTTGTTGGCCTATTTAATCCTGCTCCGCCCTTCTGGCTTTGCTGGACTTCATTGTATAACTACTTTCTAGCTAGCCTGTGCTCTGGATCTACTCTGTTAGTTTGCTTGGTCTACGGACCTCTGTGTTCTTTATATTTTGTTTGTTCTTCTGTCTGCTACTATTTCTGTTAGGAAGTGTCCCATTTTCCTCCCAGTCCTTAGTACTTGTAGGGATTCCTTCCCCACATCTATAGGTCTCCGTACAGACTAGCTTAGGACTTTAGCAGGTCTGATCGCAGGATCAGGTCCCCTGTTACATCGTAGGGATCAAGCTGAGTTCTATCGTAGGGACAGATCTCCTCTCTTTCCTTAGCTCTGGTAGCAGAACATAACACCTGGTGCAGCGACACGATGGCAGTGGTCCGACATGAAGGTGTTAATGAGAGACATGATGTTCTAGGGCAGCCGAGGTGACAAACAGCAGCAGAGATGTGAGGTACGGGTCAGGAGGCAAGAAGTTCTGGGCAGTTGGCACGGGTTCATCCTGCAAGACATAAGGAGGAAGACATTTCAATAACTTCTATCTTCAGGATCTTCTGTTATCTTAGAGGAATGGTCATTATAATGAACCATTCCCCTATGTAACATCAGATATAATGTACACATCTAATGATCGGTGTCCTGTGTGTACAGCGGTCACTCACCAGATGGTCGTGGATTCTTTCACAGCCCAGATATTCTCATCCACCTAAGAATGACAGAGACATAGTCATTGACAGAAACAGTGGGAGAAGACAAAGATGGTCATAATGGCCACAAGGTGAGAAGAACATTTGATGGGATTTATCCTCACAGAGGATGATCTTACCGGGCCCAGCTTGATGACACATAATTGAATCCGGCCACGGGGTTAAAGGCTTTCTTATCCTCCGGCCACTGCAGATGATGGTTCTCCAGAACTGGCCTGAATGGTATAAATGGCGGCTTTGCTCTCCTTTTCTCTAGATCCTCCCAGCCGATGTTGGTAAAGAATGGATGCTCTCTGATGTTACCGCACACATCCAAGCGCTTCTCAGGATTTTTGCACAGCAGCTTCTTGATAAGATCTTTCAAGTCAGCATCAAGCCAAGATGGAATTTCAGGCTCTCCTCTGGTTATCGCTGTGTAAGCCATTTTGCTGACGGAGCCAGTGTAAAATGGGGAGCGTCCTGTTGCCATCTTGGACACCACAATCCCCAGGCTCCACCAATCCACTGCTGTGCCATATCCTTTTTTGAGAAGCACCTCAGGGGCCATGAAGTGGAAAGTGCCCGTCACTCCAGAGATGTTATTGGAGGAGGTGACCCCATCTTGGGCGAGCCCCAGGTCAACTACACGGATGTGGCCATCGGCATCCAACATGATGTTTACTGGCTTAATATCTCTGCAATGAAATAAGAAAACATAATAAGAAATCTGCCCCATGATGCAGGAGATGGAAAATGGGTCACTGCAAGATCAGGTGGACTAGGCAGACTGGAGCCCAGGAAAGTTGGGGGCAATTTTTTGAGCATGTAGAGGGGACAGAGAGAAGGAGGAAAGTTGTGCTTACCGGTGGACGATGTTGTGTCCGTGGAGGAACTGGAGACCACATACAATCTCTGCTGTGTAGAATCTGATGGAGAGAACAGAGTGTAGTATCAATGTCATCACTGATACCTCCTTCCCTCATGGGCTACATGACCTGCCAGTCCTCTCCCAGCTACATTTCCACCTCTGCTTTTATTTTCACCCCTCTGCTTTCTTTTTGGTATATCTTCCTCATACTCACCTTACGCTGTCGATGTTCAGGCAGCCGCACATGTCAATCAAAGCCTCGAGGCTGCCGCCGGACAGATACTCCGTGATGAAATACGCCAGCTTCCGAGACTGCTGTGCGGTATAGAGGTGACATAAGAATGGGCAGTCTCGGGCCGCCAGGAGTATCCGCCGCTCTCTCATAAGGATGTTTTCCTTCACCTTCTTTTTCTTGATCATTTTTACAGCCATAAAGATGTTTCGGCTGGGGACTGATGTCAGGACCACCTGAAGAAAGAAATAGGGAATGCTTAGAAAATGTGTATGGGAGGTGAACAGCTGGTTTATCACTGCACAAGAAACGGGTGGGCTGAGTGGTGTGTGAGTCTGATGGTAATGGGGCGCCCCTGAGGGTTCTGTCGCCACAGGGGTACTGCATCTCTTTAATGAGGTGTGGAATCTCCTCTCCGAGGTAAGGATGGAGCACCTGTCAGGACCCCACCTCTGCATTCAACACTACACCTCTCCCACCTGTAGGGTTCTTATATGCACCAGGGTGCTGCCCCAGCCAGGATAAGAGGAGATGGGGAGAACCAAAGATAGGGGGAACCTAGTAGTGGGTGAGGATGGAGGACACACCAGGAGGTTACACTTGCTAATACATATTTAATAAACGGCCATCTTAGGTTCAAGGTCTTTTGATTGAGATCTTCATCGCTGAACTTGGCTTTCTGCTAGAACCTGCAGCTGTTGAAGATACACGGTCCTCGTACTCTGGCCTTGAGGCGAGGAGCGGGTTAGAGTTAACGGCTAAGAAGATAAAAGTATATATCAGTGGCGCTCTTGGGAATGAAACCGAGAGTTCTGCAGCGAATTTAAACAAAACCACAGTTGTCCAAAAAATGAAAATTAAATAAATATAAAATTCGCGCTGAGCTGTCGGAGAAGAAGGAGGGAGAGAGATTAAATTATTAATAAAATGAATTTATTATAAATAGGTTAAAAGGTCTAAATAGCAATTCCAAAAAAAAAAATAATAAAATATAATAATATGAATGTGCCCTCAAAGGTGGGTAGATAAAAGTCCAATTGATAGTAGCCAGTCAGGGTATCAGAGGGACCATAGGTTTAACAATGATACCTAGAAGGGAAAGAGAGGGGAGGTGTATCAGTAGGGCATGTTTTGGTTCTTATTGTAGAGGTTGATGAAGAGAGATAGTTACCTTCCTTGTATAAGAATATTCTTATGTTGCGTATTCTCACCGGGGGTGATATCCAAGTGGCTAGAATATATAGGTGCCTATTTGTGCAAGAGATTTATAAAGAAATATTAGTTAAAAAGTCTTACAATCGTGCTTTTTTATGGTTTTAAAATCGTACTCTTTATGATTTTTTCGTCCAAATTTAACAAATTTCAGGCGTTTGTAGGTATCAAACAATTTATGAGGAAATTGGCTATAAAGAAACACTTTTTGAAAAAACAGCCTCCGTTACTGAACTATCATATTTCAAATTCTCCCTCCACATCTTACATCCATACTGACCTCAAGAATAAATCCAATTTTAATCCATTGAATGAATACTCTGAGTCCTTCCAAAGCTTCCAAAGGAATGTCACTAATGACATTCGCCTTGTCAGTGACAAGAAATGCCGTAAGTTTAAGGACAACTTAACTCTACTGGAAAGAAAAGCTATTAAACAACTCCAAACCAATCAGGCCATTGTTATTCGTCCTGCTGACAAGGGGGGGGGGGATAGTTATTCTGGACCAAGATCAATACCAACATGAAGCCCACAGACTATTATGTGATTCCCGTACATATAAATTAGTCAAAGAAGACCCTACCCCATTATACAAGAAAGAGATGAAAACCCTTACTACAAAGGGACTACACCTTGGGTTTATTAACAGACAAGAATTTGACTATATCAATATCCCCCACCCAAGAATGGCTGTCTTTTATTATCTTCCAAAAATCCACAAATCCCTCATAAATCCCCCTGGCAGACCTATCATCTCCGGGATTCAATGTCTTACATCCAATCTCTCTAGATTCATTGATCTCCATCTGCAGCATCTGGTCCCTCAACTCCCAGCCTTTATTAAAGATAGTAAGCACATTTTAACCATGCTTAATAAGATTACCTGGAAAGACAACTATATCCTAGGAACTCTTGACATATCATCACTATATACAGTAATACAACCTAAAAAAGGCTGTGAAGCTGCTACTTACTTTCTCAACAAATTGAGCAATACCCCTCCAGAACAAATCACATTCATTACAGAATGTATGGAATTCATTTTGTCCCACAATTATTTTCAATATGGGACGAACTACTATACCCAGGAATGGGGTACTGCCATGGGGACCAGATTCGCGCCCAGTTATGCCAATTTATATGTAGGCAGATGGGAAGATCTTTACATTTACCCAGGTGGGGCTCTACACGCAAATCTGGTCCTCTGGCAACGTTTTATTGATGATATTCTTTTTATCTGGTCCGGAGACCAGAAGTCACTTGATGAATTTCTATTGGAAATTAATGTTAATGAATTTTTCCTCGAATTTTCCTCTAACGTCAGTAAACAACAAGTGAATTTTCTAGACATTGACATCTATATTGAACGAAATCATCTTTTTACACGTACTTACTCCAAACCCACTGATGTGAATGGCTATATACCCTTAGACAGTTGTCATCTACCGAATTGGCTATTAAACATCCCAAGAAGCCAATATATGAGAATCTATAGGAACTGCTCAAGGGAAACTGATTTTGAGGTGGAAGCGCAAATACTTACTAAAAAAAATTTCTGGACAAAGGTTACAAAAAGGACTTTTTGTTAGCTACCCATAAAACTATCTCAGAATCACAACGTGAAAATCTACTAACTGATAAAGCCAAACATGATGGAATGAATCAGGACAATAGGAATCAAGAAACCTTGGCAGACATCCCCATCATTACCCAATTCAATGCTAATACAAAGATTTAAAAAAAAATTGTCCGAAAACACTGGAACATCCTGAAGGAGGACAAAATCATTGGGGATTTAATACCCCCACATCCTAAATTTGTCTTTAAAAGAGCTAACAATCTAGGGAACATAATTGCTCCAACAGTAAAAAATCCAATGATAAATAACTACCATAATATGGAAGGCCCCCACCCAAATAATCACACAGGCTTCTATCCATGTCATAAATGTTCTGTTTGCAAACGCCTATCATTGAAAAAACAAAAAACTATTAAAAATCATAACATTGAATTTCCAATTAATGATTTTATTACATGCTGCACAAAGGGAGTGATTTATGGGTTAAAGTGCCCATGTGACAAGCTATACATTGGTCGCACCAAACGCCCTCTGTATGTAAGGATCAATGAGCACCTTAGAAATATTAAAAATAAATTTGTAGGTCACCCTCTCTCCAGACACTACACTATGAAACATGGGGGGAGGATTATTGGTACCCAAGTGACCGGTATTCAAACTGTCCCCAAACACTGGCGACAAGGGGACTACATTAAGTGTATGTCAAGAATTGAGAGTCAGTGGATTTTTAATATGGACACTCTGAGACCTAAGGGTCTCAACAGCGAGATTGAATTATTTGCGTTCAATAATTGAAGGACCTCCTACCTGGAATGAAGGACTTCCCACAATGGCCGCCTACAAAGTATATAAACAGCAGGTACACCTTTGAGAGCCATCCCTGAGGAAGGAAACCGTTCGTTTCCGAAACGCGTCGGAATTGGAATTGGCTCTCTCAGCGCTCCGTAGCCTGAGGAATCACATGACCATCACGTGTCAGTGACGTCACGCAAGGTCCTACTTGCCTTGCCGGCTCCACCTGAATCTGCGCGCCAACGAGGTTACATTGACGGAAGCACATAGCCACCGGCCGGGGCTCTGCTTCCTCCTGCCGCTCTACTTAACCACCCACGAGGTAAACCAGATACCATCCATATACTAAAGGACAACAGCAGTACCCGCAATGCACCTTTAAGCTTGCACTCCTACCGCCCCTTGCAATCATCTATACCGAAGATGAGGTAAGATTCTCATTGCCATAGACTTTCATAGGACTAATATTGACGTCCGCTAGAGGTACTGACCACTTTTGATAGTACTATACACTCTACCTAATAGTGCACTTACTGGACACATATTAACGTTGGGTACAATATAAACCACACGTTGGACACTAGTATCGGGTCCTCCTCCCGCTACTACCATCTATTGGGGAGACCTATACAGTGACGCATGTATTTTGAGTTAGTTACCATTTTCTATTTCTTTCTAGGGTAACTAGGGTAACTAGTGCTCTGCTCTACCTCCCACAAGATTTTTTATTCATAATCAACATCATAGGATTATACACAGAACTGCGATACCAGGTATCCTGCGTGTTTTTAAAAAAATCATTTTAAAAAAATCATTTTAAAAAATCATAAAGAGTACGATTTTAAAACCATAAAAAGCATGATTGTAAGCCTTTTTAACTAATATTTCTTTATAAATCTCTTGCACAAATAGGCACCTATATATTCTAGCCACTTGGATATCACCCCCGGTGAGAATACGCAACATAAGAATATTCTTATACAAGGAAGGTAACTATCTCTCTTCATCAACCTCTACAATAAGAACCAAAACATGCCCTACTGATACACCTCCCCTCTCTCTCCCTTCTAGGTATCATTGTTAAACCTATGGTCCCTCTGATACCCTGACTGGCTACTATCAATTGGACTTTTATCTACCCACCTTTGAGGGCACATTCATATTATTATATTTTATTTATTTATTTTTTTTTGGAATTGCTATTTAGACCTTTTAACCTATTTATAATAAATTCATTTTATTAATAATTTAATCTCTCTCCCTCCTTCTTCTCCGACAGCTCAGCGCAAATTTTATATTTATTTAGAGTTAACGGCTGTCTCTACCCGGTCAAGGTCCCTACCTAAGAAGGCCTGGAGGGGAGCGGAGGAGTAAAGCTCCACAGGCAAAAGGATCCCAGGGAATTCGGACGGAGCGGTTTACGCCACCTGTACTCTTCATTCTGGCCTAGTCAGAGGGACTCCTGCTGCAAGAGGGGACCGGCACCCGTTATCTGACTTTGTTACTTCACGTCCTAGTCAGAAAAGCTCCGGAGGCTTGGTGGATCCCACCAGGTAACAGACGGAGCGGAGTCGCCACCCGTACCCTTGTTCTGTGAGTAACCAGAGGGAGACCCAGCCTTACTACACGCACCACACACGAACAGGAGAGGACCTAGTGGAAGTTTCTAGGAACACTCTGGTGCTGGGGTTCCTGATTGATGCACCCGAACTACCCGGAGAGTGCCGAACCCCCTTTCCTGGTGGCCGCAGCGCGCCGTGAGGAGCAAGGAGAAGCCTTGCAGCTGACCATTGACAACGTGAGTAAAGCTTGGAAGACTGCATCCATTGCCTCCAGTCCTTTATTCTAGCGCGACACCACACCACAACATACAACCCACTACTACTCTCCTGATCCCTCTTCGCTGCCCTGAGGCCCTGCTCCGCCTGTGGGGAGTAGTACCATCTGCTGCTGCCACGACATCCTGCCTCAGAGGACTGCTGCAGCGCTGTTGGCAATCACCAGACACCACAGGTGGCGTAGTCGAGTACCTTTCCATCATCCCTCCTAGCCCGTATTTTTATGTGACAACCCTGGGCACGGAGCGGGCCTAGGTCACAACTGCAACCACCCTACACGGAGGCCCGGCTCCGAGTACCCCAACTCCCAGGGTGGGCTAGCGAGCAAGTCCCCGTGAGGGGAGGCGTCACAGTAACCTGGACCTTATAGCTGAGCAAAGCTAATCTATCGGCATAATGCATTATCTGCTCCATGAATGCTCTATGGAGAGGTCTTAAAGGGTATTCCATTATCACCATATGGGAACAAATAGGACAAACACTGGATGGCAATTTGAGCTGGTTGGAGTCAGTATTGGTCTTATATCAATGTGCAACTGATTTAAAGTTTACTGAAACATAGAGGGCAATGTATATATTGTATCCTGATAGGAGCATATATGTGTGGCGCCCCATAGGTACTGCATCTCACCCAGAGGTGTGGTATCCCACTCTCAGGTAAGGATGGAGTACTGCCCGGGACCCACACACTTGCATCCATTAGACTCCACTTCAGAGGGAAGGGCGAGATTGCTCCTAAGGGAGAGCACAGTCCCTGGTCTCTAGCTGGAGGGTGGAACCATGTAGTGGGTGTGGGTGGAAGAAGTAGTTTAGGGGAGCACTTCAGTAGGTGTATAAAAAGGGGAGCCATCTTGAGAGAGTGTGGTCAGTCTGAGAGAGAGATAGTTGGGAGCAGGAGCTCTGGAGGAACTCTGCTCAGGAGGAGAGGAGGAAGGAGCGGGTCTAGTCTGGGAGGCCCAGGAGAACAGACTGAGAGAGAGGATGGGAGCAGAGGGAAGGCTCCAAGAGGAACAGGGGGGATCCCAGGGGCACGGGAAGTGCAGATGCCACCCGTGTGCGCGAATTTACCAGGAAGTGGAGGGATCAGGCCGCAGAGGGGACCGGCCCCTAACTAGTGGAGAACTACAAATCTCAGCTAGAAACCAGAGGCTGCTGTACTTGCAAGGTGCAGCTGCCAACCACCACAATTACATCGCCAAAAAGGTGGTCACAGAAGGTCCAGGGGACTGCAGGTCGCCCGACAAGATCCGAGGCTACCGGCTTGGGGCACTGATTGTGAGGCGCAGGGCAGGAGGGTGAGAGCCAGTGCAGGAAGACGACCAAGGAAGGCACATAGAACGGGGTCCCGTTTAAGTACTCCGTTTAAGTACTCCTGAAAAAGGAAGGCACATAGAACGGGGTCCCGTTTTAGTACTTCGTTTAAGTACTCCTGAAAGAGGGATTGCTGAACCCCTTCCTTGGTGAACGCAGGGCGACGTGGGTGGTTATAAGCTGGCAGTTGTAACCAGGAGCAGCGTGATAACTGAGTAAAATCTGAAGACTGCACCCCACTGTGTCCTTGAATAACCATCACCAGCCCTGCACTACACAGCACCAGCAACATCTACCTCATAAAATCACTATATCCTGCCCTGGAGCATAGCTCTACCTGTGGAGAGCTGAACCAACTCTGCTGCATCACCATTAGCTCCAAGGGATCTGCACCGCAGCGGCGGCTCCATATAGCCGCATACCACAGGTTGCGCCATGAACATTAAACTATAAAAACTATAATCCCCTTTTATTGACCGGCCTGGGTCACGGACCGGGTCACTGCCACTGTGACATCCCCTGCACCGACCGGCCCGGCACCGTGCACCCCACGGCCCAGGGGGCGCGTCATATGGACCAGGGCATGGACGGAAATAAACCTTGTCCCCCCAACTCCCCACAGATGTGATCCCAGAGATCAGCTCTTCAATGAATCAGAATACCCATTTATAGAATAGATGAGCTAATATGTGAAATAATCATGAGCTCAGGGGAGCGTCTGGATGTTTTTTCAGTCATCCCATAGAAGAGCACTTCAATGAATATATATCTACAGAACAGGGCCAACCCAAGGTTTCCATGAGCACCGGGTGAAAAAGTCTAAGTGGGCCCCTTTAACACATACCACCATTCATGATGCACAGATACGGTAGAGAAATATAGGTATAGTACAATGCCAAAGATTTCACTTACATGAGTGATATCTATTGTAAATTCTACAATAACTCAGAAACCGGCGAATCCTCGCAACGCACAGTGCAGACCGGACAGTATAGAAATCCATACAGTATTATACGCACCACATAGTCCTTCATACAGTACTATGGAACCAACATAGTCCTCCATACAGTATTATGGGCACCACATAGTCCTCCATACAGTATTATAGGCACCACATAGTCCTCCACACAGTATAATGGCCCCACATAGTCCTCCATACAGTATTATGGGCACCACATTGTCCTCCATACAGAATAATGGGCCCCACGTAGTCCTCCATACAGTATTATAAGCACCACATAGTCCTCCATACAGTATAATGGCCTCACATAGTCCTCCATACAGTATTATGGGCACCACATTGTCCTCCATACAGAATAATGGGCCCCACATAGTCCTCCATACAGTATTATAGGCACCACATAGTCCTCCATACAGTATTATGGGCACCACATAGTCCTCCATACAGAATGATGGGCCCCATATAATGCTCCATACAGAATAATGGGTACCATATATTGCTCCATACAGTATGGGCCCAATATAATACTCCATATAGAATGGGCACCATGTAATGCTCCATACATAATGGGCCCCATATTTTGCTCCATACATAAAAAAAATCAAATACTCACCTCTCCTCGCTGGCCGCTGCTCTGCTTCGGACTCCTCAGTGTTAGCGTCTTCTGGCTCTGAGCACTTCTCAGTACAGAGGGTGCTTCTGTAGTGACGTCATCGCTCCCTCTGTCCTATGACAATGTGGCTCCCCTGAGGGTTCGACTGCCACAGGGATACTGCACTTCTTTAATGGAGTGTAGTGTTCCTCCTCTGAGGTAAGAACAGTGTGATGGTCAGGACCCCACCTCCACATCCAACACCACACTTCTCCCACCAGAGGGGGCTAGAATGCACTAGGTGCTTCCCTCTTGGGTACTCGAGAGACTGGGGAACCAAGAGATAGGGGAACCATTTAGTGGGTGAGGGTGGAGGACTCACATTTTAGTGACAATAATTCATATTTAATACACAGCCATCTTGGTCATTGGTCGTCGTCTTTTGGCAGTCTGTCCTTTGCAATGGTTCTTTGACTGTCCTCTACTGTGATCTCCCACCCTGAGCGTGGATCCTGTGTGGACCTGCAGCTGATGGAGACACAGCTCCCGTACCTTGGCCTTGGGTCGAGGGGCAGGTTGCAGATAATGTATGTCTCAACCCGGTCAAGGACCATGACCAAGAAGGCCCGGAGCTTAAGAGTGTAGCTCCACCGCAAATGGATCCCAGGGAGGATGCAGACGGAGCGGTGTACGCCACCTGTCCTCGCTATGCTGATCTATTCAGAGGGATTCCGGCTGCAAGAGGGGTACCGACACCCGACCTTGCTACTCCACGTCCTGGTCGGGAAAGCCCGGTAGGCCCGGAGGATCCCACCGGGTAATGGAAGGAGCGAAGCTGCCACCCGTACCCTGTTTCTGAGAGGAGTTCAGAGGGAGACCTGGCTTATCTACACACGCAGACAGGAATGGACCCAGTCTGAAGTCTAGGAACACTCTGGTGTGGGGTCCTGATTAAACACTTGTATTACTCGGAGGTGGTTGGACCCTCGTTCCTGGTGACCGCAGAACTCCGCGAGGAGCAGGGAGAAGCATTGCAGCTGTACTCTTCAATGTGAGTAAAAACCCTGGAAGTTAACCCCTATGGCCTCCGGACTCTTTATTCGGCACTACTCCGCACTACACGGCACAAGAACTCCTAGACTACTACCCCCTCCATCCTGTCTCTCTGCCCTGAGGCCCTGCTCCGCCTGTGGGGAGTAGTAACAACGACGGCTGCCGTAACATCCCGCCTCAGAGGACTGCAGCAGCGCTGGTGGCCTTCACCAGGTGCCACAGGTGGCGTAGTGGAGATCAGCCACCCAACCTGGATAAGCCCATACCATCCCTTTTTAATGTGACGGCCCTGAGCACGGAGCGGGTCCGGGCCACGGCTGCACCCCATCTACAACATAGGACCCGGCTCCGAGTCCCCCATCTCCCAGGGTAGGGCTTTCGTGAGGCGTCACAACATCACAGAGTCAGAAGACGCCGAAGACAGCGGAGCTGTGGTGGAACAGGGAGAGGTAAGTATTGCAAGTACCGGTGCCCTGAGCAAGCGGGGGGGCCCCTCTCACGGGCTTTGGCACCAAACTCCGCTTACTCACAGGCAGGAGTGGGCTGGGCCTGGGGGAAGAGGGGCAAATGCCCCCTGGGCCAGTTCCCCAGCAGAGGCTTTGAGCCGTCGGCTGCCAAGAAGACAGCAGCCAGCACTTTAATTGTATATAAGTGCTGGTCCGGCCATCCCTGTATTGCCGGCTGTGTGACCCTATCTCTTGAACTCAGTAGCACGCCGGCCTGCTGGGTCTTCACCGGAGAGAGGTCAGCAGGGGCCAGGGCAGGAGGTCAGGGCTGGATCCTGAGTGTCTTGTGTCAGCATGCTCTGAGGTCTCATGAGTTATTACTGCAGCTTCATCAGGTCGCGCTGTCTGTAGCCAGATCTGCAGGAAAGTCCCAGAGCCACTGCAGACTGTATACATACTCCAACACTGACTGCTCCTGAGCCTGGATCCAGGACATCATACATTATATATACTGCTATACATGATAATATGTGATGTTCTGTAGCCAGGTCCAGGTGTAATCAGTAAGGGTGTATTCACACTGCGTTCTGGCGCTCGTTCATTGGTCCCGCTGGGGCCTACTTCCGAATCCCCAGCAAAACGGTATATAATATATATACAGCTGTCATATACTATCCTGTATATACCATCAGATGTCTGTACACATAGTATAATATACAGCAGTCACATACTATCCTGTATATACCATCAGATGTCTGTACACATAGTATAATATGTAGCAGTCACATACTATCCTGTATATACCATCAGATGTCTGTACACATAGTATAATATACAGCAGTCACATACTATCCTGTATATACCATCAGATGTCTGTACACATGGTATAATATACAGCAGTCACATACTATCTTGTATATACCTTCAGATGTCTGTACACATAGTATAATATACAGCAGTCACATATTATCCTGTATATACCATCAGATGTCTGTACACATAGTATAATATACAGCAGTCACATACTATCCTGTATATACCATCAGATGTCTGTACACATGGTATAATATACAGCAGTCACATACTATCCTGTATATACCATCAGATGTCTGTACACATAGTATAATATACAGCAGTCACATACTATCCTGTATATACCATCAGATGTCTGTACACATAGTATAATATACAGCAGTCACATATTATCCTGTATATACCATCAGATGTCTGTACACATAGTATAATATACAGCAGTCACATACTATCCTGTATATACCATCTG
Organism: Phyllobates terribilis; assembly: GCF_046119375.1. Lineage (NCBI taxonomy): Eukaryota > Metazoa > Chordata > Amphibia > Anura > Dendrobatidae > Phyllobates > Phyllobates terribilis. Next base: position 4,534,472 of record NW_027362894.1, read on the forward strand.
ATGTCTGTACACATAGTATAAAAACAACAGTCACATATTATCCTGTATATACCATCAGATGTCTGTACACATAGTATAATATACAGCAGTCACATACTATCCTGTATATACCATCAGATGTCTGTACACATAGTATAATATACAGCAGTCAGTCACATACTATCCTGTATATACCATCAGATGTCTGTACACATAGTATAATACACAGCAGTCACATACTATCCTGTATATACCATCAGATGTCTGTACACATAGTATAATATACAGCAGTCACATACTATCCTGTATATACCATCAGATGTCTGTACACATAGTATAATATACAGCAGTCACATATTATCCTGTATATACCATCAGATGTCTGTACACATAGTATAATATACAGCAGTTACATACTATCCTGTATATACCATCAGATGTCTGTTCACATAGTATAATATACAGCAGTCACATATTATCCTGTATATACCATCAGATGTCTGTACACATAGTATAATATACAGCAGTCACATACTATCCTGTATATACCATCAGATGTCTGTGCACATAGTATAATATACAGCAGTCACATACTATCCTGTGTATACCATCAGATGTCTGTACACATAGTATAATATACAGCAGTTACATACTATCCTGTATATACCATCAGATGTCTGTACACATAGTATAATATACAGCAGTCACATACTATCCTGTATATACCATCAGATGTCTGTACACATAGTATAATATACAGTAGTCAGTCACATACTATCCTGTATATACCATCAGATGTCTGTACACATAGTATAATATACAGCAGTCACATACTATCCTGTATATACCATCTGATGTCTGTACACATAGTATAATATACAGCAGTCACATATTATCCTGTATATACCATCTGATGTCTGTACACATAGTATAATATACAGCAGTCACATACTATCCTGTATATACCATCTGATGTCTGTACACATAGTATAATATACAGCTGTCACATACTATCCTGTATATACCATCAGATGTCTGTACACATAGTATAATATACAGCAGTCACATACTATCCTGTATATACCATCAGATGTCTGTACACATAGTATAATATACAGCCGTCACATATTATCCTGTATATACCATCAGATGTCTGTACACATAGTATAATATACAGCAGTCACATACTATCCTGTATATACCATCAGATGTCTGTACACATAGTATAATATACAGCCGTCACATACTATCCTGTATATACCATCAGATGTCTGTACACATAGTATAATATACAGCAGTCACATACTATCCTGTATATACCATCAGATGTCTGTACACATAGTATGATATACAGCAGTCACATACTATCCTGTATATACCATCAGATGTCTGTACACATAGTATAATATACAGCAGTCACATATTATCCTGTATATACCATCAGATGTCTGTACACATAGTATAATATACAGCAGTCACATACTATCCTGTACATACCATCAGATGTCTGTACACATAGTATAATATACAGCAGTCACATATTATCCTGTATATACCATCAGATGTCTGTACACATAGTATAATATACAGCAGTCACATACTATCCTGTATATACCATCAGATGTCTGTACACATAGTATAATATACTGCAGTCACATATTATCCTGTATATACCATCTGATGTCTGTACACATAGTATAATATACAGCAGTCACATATTATCCTGTATATACCATCTGATGTCTGTACACATAGTATAATATACTGCAGTCACATATTATCCTGTATATACCATCTGATGTCTGTACACATAGTATAATATACAGCAGTCACATATTATCCTGTATAGGTGGACGGTTTTGTCTATTTTACAATAGAGGCAAGAATATATTAATCCTTTCCTCATAGATTGTAAGCTTGCGAGCAGGGTCCTCTCTTCTCCTGGTATCTGTTGATTTATGTGATCATCGTTATTCTGTAATGTCTTTTATTTTCTGAACAAGTCCCCTCTAAAATGTAAAGTGCTGCGGAATATGTTGGTGCTATAAAATTAAAATATATTATTATTATATTATTAATCAATTCTGAAGACATGATGCAATTTACCGCATACTTTTGTTTCTAACACTCTTTTCAGAGCTCATCTTCCTGTAGTCCCTCTGTCACTGCAGATTGCTGAATCGTGATAGAGCGCTGTGCACACACTGTCACGATTCCTTCGTATTTCCAGCGTAGTGATTGCAAGTATGAGTTTGCATAGTTATGGTCGCATGCCGATTAGTCTCAGACACCTCTCTGAGCAGCTCACTGATAGAAGTGGATGAGAATCTAGTCGGCATTTGACCACAACTATCCCATCATTACTCCGGCTTTATGTTTTTAAAGTCTTGTACCTTCTGCTCCCTTTATGAAATAGCCATAGGTAAATGCAAAAAAGATGGGCCGCTGCTCATGAGCCGCTGCTGTGTGCTTGCCCCCTAGGCCAAAATTTGCCATCCAGCCCCAAAGGTCCCACAATGTGCCAGTGTCCTGACGGTGAGTGTGCTCCCCCGCTTCCTCAGGGCCCTGGCGCTTTCCCGGGTGTGCCGGCTGGTGATGCCGACCCTGCTGCAGAAGACAACGGATGGAGATAACATGGCAAGTATAGGTGATAAAGAAAAATATATAAAAACTTACTTGGCCAAAACTGCCCCTACCCAAGATATCATGGATGGTAAAATTGCTGATGTTAAGCCTGGGGTAGGGGCTGGATGTTCCGGGGTCCCTGCTGCATCCAGGTGTTGGCTGTTCATCCTCCAGTCCATTGCCTTTGGCCTCTCTCCTCTTCTTTGTGATATTCTTGAATCCAGAAGTATCACTGTCCTCTTCTCTCTTCCTCTTGTCTTCTCTCTGCTTCTCGCTTTCTCTGTGTCCAGTAGACGCCATTTGCAGTAATATCTTCCAGTCTGTAGACTTCCGTCCGATCTCTTCAGCCGACAGTTGAAAGTAAACGGCAGTTGGTCGTGTGCAGGCAGCGGCTCATGGCCCGCTCTGCCCGATACACTGATGTGGGCATCATGGGTGACAGTTTAGGGTCCAGAGGAACGGCACAGAACTTCATGGCGGCTTCTAGTGCTGTTTTTTTTTATTTCATAATACATTCTTTTTATTCACATTATACAGACAGATAATAATAAGTCAAAAATACATTAAAAAACCTAACATACTATAAAATACCAGCTCTTCCCATTACCAATGTAATTCTAGGGTTTCCATATATTTAAAAAAATCATTACTTTTATCTTTCATGTTATAATACTATTTCTCATATATCATGGTTACTAGGGATGATATTTTTAAAATATTTAGAAACCCATGTATCATTTCCATTACACTTCACAAATACTTGGCACTTTGTGTTGTTGTATCACATAAAATCCCAATAAAATACATTTAAGTTTGTGGATGTAACATGGAAAAATATGGAAAAGTTCACAGGGTATGAATACTTTATCAAAGCCATTTTCTGCAATTTAATAATTGTTTTCATTCCATATTTCCTCTGTTACATTGAGTCTTTTCTACTTATTGAGTATTTTTTACTATCCTTGTATGTCTCCTGGGAACCCCTGCTCTTATTTGGAGTATGGGGGGGGTTGTCCTTTCCGTCCATGACTTGGGACATGGATTGGTCATTTTGCACACGTTGATGTGTTTTTTAGATTTTTGTGATCTGTGGATTTGTTCTGCTTTTCTCTTGATAGCGTTGACAATAAAGATATCCTATTATATATTTGGATGTCCGATCCTTTGTTTTTCTTGTTGACAATATTGTAACTGTGCATTTTTGGCTGCCACTCTGGTCTTTATTTAGGTTGCACCCTCCCAAGAACCAACAAAAATACAACCAATTAACTTAAAGTGAATGTGTCACTGGGTTTTTGCTGCCCCATCTGAGAGCAGCATGATGTAGGGGCTGAGACCCTGATTCCAGTGATATATCACTTAATGGGCTGCTTGCTGCAGTTTTTATGAAATCACAGTTTTCCCTGCAGCAGATCTAGCTGATCTAAAAATGCAGAGCTCTGTATAACCCTGCCCATATCACTGATTGGCACATTTATGTGTACACTGTGCATAGGCAGAAAGCTGCCAATCAGTGGTGGGGGGGCGAGGTTATATAGAGCTCATGAATATGGAGGACTACCTGGCAGCAGGATTAGTAGTCGTCTAGTAATAATTTCCTGTTGAAAAAACAGTGATTTTATCAAAACTATGGCAAGCAGCCCAATAAGTGACACATCACTGCAATCAGAGTCTCTACATTATGCTGCTCTCAGATTCAGTAACAAAAACCTGGTGACAGATTCCCTTTAACCTATTAATAAAAAAAGACTAGACAAGGTTAGTTTGGATAAAGAATAGGTTACTTAAAACATAAATTAATAAGTCAATAAATATTAAAAACCATGGAATAAATTAATCAGTCAGTAATCAAATAAATAATCAACTGTGACTATCAAAAATGGACCTAGTCCTCCCAGCCTTAGCCAACTGATAGGCATCGCAACAAAAAGCGGGTGGGTGGCCAACGCTGGTGACTTGCTGTGCATGGACTACCCCGGACTTTGGTGAAACTGGGCCTTTTATGCAGAAATATTCCCGCGCTAGCATTAGTTCTCCCATCAGGATAAAGATGCATCTTCCTGCGCAAACAACAGAATCTTCTAGAACTTGCTGGTAGAGGATCACAGCTGAGACAACAGTGACTCTGAAATGATAAGTACCATTGCCGAAAAGAGTAGGAGGAGAAAGAAGAACGGAAAGGGAGCACAAATACAGCCAAAGTATAGCCAAAATTCTTACCTACAGAACAAATATTCTACTGGGCCTGTAAAACTATGTGTTCCCCCCGCTAACCTCTCTGGGGGCCCTGCCTTGACATTAGTGTCTTACCAGACATTGCTCCTTATCTGAATAATCTGTTCACACTATGTTTTTGCCTATTTGACACTACAGACAAAGGACCACCTATTACCAGGTCCTAGAGGGTCCTGTCCCAACTTCTACTACCTCATCTGAAAGAATCCACTTAATGAGTTGGATTTATACTACTTAAGAAGTTGTCTACTACTTTTACATTGATGCCGTATCCTACAAAACTAGTGGACAACCCCTTTAAATATAAGGACTTCTATATGTGCCTTTTTAATGGACATTAACCCCTTTATGACATAGGGCATATTAGTACGTATCTGTGCCCTGGGACTTATGGACCAGATACGTATTAATACGCCCTGGAGAATTCGCCCGTACACAGGCTGTGCGGGCGCGATCGCCCCCGGGTGACAGCTGATTGTCACAGCTGACACCCGGGGCTATGTGCAGGGAGCGGTCCCGGTCCAGCTCTGAGGTGGCTACGATAGAGGAGAGCATGGCTTCTCTATCCTCATCTCAGTTGCCTCTGGAACCATGTCTTACCCTGCTTCAACATCTGACCTAGTGAATAATATTGGCCTCACTATGTGTACACCTGATATGCCCAAACCAATCCATCACAGCTGTGCCAGGTGCTGTCTAATCCTAGTGTACATGGTATGAGCTGATCAGTCTACTGATTGGCTGCAGCAGTCACATGTGGTACGGTCATGACGCAGTGGCATACTGCTAACAGCAGATAAACGTATGGCTGCTATGAGGCCCATGAATCTGAGGGATCTTGGGTAATCATACTGTTTGTGGACCATCGTACTATTTGGAGGGCTAGGTGGGGGCCATCATACTATTTGGAGGGCTATGTGGGGACCATCATACTATTTGGAGGGCTATGTGGGGACCATCATACTATTTGGAGGGCTATATGGGGGCCGACATACTATTTGGAGGGCTATGTGGGGGCGGTCATACTATCTGGTTGGCTATGTGGGGGCAGTCATACTATTTGAAGGCCATCATGCTATTTGGAATGCTATGTAGAGGCCATCATACAATTTGGAGGACCATCCGTCTCATTTCAGTGACTTTTTGATTATCAATCTACATCATGTGTTGGATTATATATATCTTACTCTAATGGTCTCTTTATTACTAATCTATATCATGTGTTGGATCGGTCCTAGAGTACTTTGTCTTTTTGCCCACCACTAATGTATCTGCGCCATTATGGTTTATATGTAAGTCATTTTTTTAACTTTGGATAATAATAAACTTTGTATTTTTAATATTACTATGTTCTTGTACGTCATTCTCTTTATATGAATCATTATTTGAGACGTTGAACAGACTCTGTTTTTCTGATATGTGACCTATATTGTCAAATTACTTTGCCTCATAAAGACTACAAGGTAGACAGACACGGGGGAAAGTAGCTTAGCTTTAGCCGACTTCGTAGAGATAACGCCAGGCGTCCTCCTACCACCACAGAGGAAGTTAGCAGTGTGAGAGCTGCAAGCATTCACAAGGAAACGTGACTATCACCGGCCCCTCCCTGCTGCAAAGTGAAACTATTTAAACACCCAGGCCAGGGTGTCAATTAGCTGGTGGGAGGTAGCCGATGGGTCTTAGAGGGAAACAGCTAAGAAAGTGTCTGTATTGCCAAACGAAGAGATCTTCTGCAACCAACTGCAGGGCAACTGTCTGTTACATTTGACATACCCATGACACTAGCGCCACCTATTGTAAGTATTAATTTCAAAAGTCAATATCGATTCTTTAAAGGGTATTGTCACATGACTTAGGATAAAAAGGCCAAACCTGAAACTCCATTTTCAGGACACGTGTTTAAGGATGTTTTGTCCCTCATCAGTGCAAGACAGGAGAGAACTTGCTTGTATGGGTGAGTGACCTCTGACAGGGGATCCAAGGGATACATTTTCTCTTTGTGGAGAAGTTACCTACTTTGCTAAGTTAGCTACTTGGCAACCCCTTTTGAATTCCTATGTTTACCCTCAGTTAAAATAACAAAACTTATACTTACCACCGGCGCCGTTCCTACGGTGTCCCTTCCAGTGCTCCCTGCGATCCCTTTGGCCAATCAGCGGTGGCTTCACTTTCCTCTGCTATGGATAGAATTGACATCCAGGGGAAGTGAAAGAGCAGCAGCAACTCTCACTTACTCCGAATGTCTTGATTTGTATGAAGGAGGGAAAAGTGAAGCAGTGCTGATTGGCTGCAGGGATTGCGTGATATAACAATGTCATACAAGCCCCGGGAGAGCCAGTGCCTACACCGCTGGAACAGCGGCGGCACTGGAAGTGAGTGTTATTATTTTACTGGGAGACACATAGGGATTGAGAAGAGGTTGTCCGAGTAGTGGACAACCCCTTTAAATTCCCAGTGGAGATCTGCATATGACTTATATTTTTTGCTTGCAGCAGTAAATCCCTTTAAGAAGATTATGATTTTACACTGTAAGTTTTCTAATAATTCAGAATGATTCCTAAAATATCTTATGTCCTAGGCGCTGGGTACTATCCATCTGCTGAGCCTTTGTGCTATGACCTAGGACAGTGCTGGCGAACCTATGGCACGCGTGCCAGAGAGGGCACGCAGAGCCCTCCCTAAAGGGCACGAGCGCCATTGCCTCAGCACTAGGACCGGGCCTGGCGGGTAATTACTTGGAGCCCCCCGACTTCAGCTAGATGTGCGTTCTCTGACACACATCTAGCTGAAGTGTATTGCAGTGCACGAACTTGCCAAACCCGTGCGCGGCCATACACTCTGCCAGCAGGCGGCGTCAGCGTACAAGCGACTGGGCGCATGGCAGTGACGTCATGCGCCCCGTCTATAGGACGCTGAAATCAGCTGCCGGCTACAGGAGAGGACGCGGCGTGGGAGAGGAAGGAAGGTGAGTAGGAGAGTTTATTATGTTTGTCTGTTTTTACTACGCGATGAGCAGCTGCGCAAATACAAGGATGGGGGAGCATATTCATGGGTGGGCATGTACCAGGATGAAGGATGGGAGACGACAACATATCTACAAGGATGGGGGGCAGCATATACACAAGGATGGGGGGGCAGCATATATACAAGGATGGGGGAGAAACATATATACAAGGATGGGGGAGCAGCATATCTACAAGGATGGGGGGCAGCATATATACAAGGATGGGGGAGCAACATATCTACAAGGATGGGGGAGCAACATATATACAAGGATGGGGGAGCAACATATATACAAGGATGGGGGAGCAACGTATATACAAGGATAGGGGAGCAGCATATATACAAGGATAGGGGAGCAGCATATATACAAGGATGGGGGAGCAGCATATATACAAGGATGGGGGAGCAGCGTATATACAAGGATGGGGGAGCAGCATATATACAAGGATGGGGGAGCAGCATATCTACAAGGATGGGGGGCAGCATATCTACAAGGATGGGGGAGCAACATATATACAAGGATGAGGGAGCAGCATATATACAAGGATGGGGGAGCAACATATATACAAGGATGGGGGAGCAGCATATATACAAGGATGGGGGAGCAGCATATATACAAGGATGGGGAAGCAGGATATATACAAGGATGGGGGAGCAGCATATATACAAGGATGGGGGAGCAGCATATATACAAGGATGGGGGGGCAGCATATATACAAGGATGGGGGAGAAACATATATACAAGGATGGGGGAGCAGCATATCTACAAGGATGGGGGGCAGCATATATACAAGGATGGGGGAGCAACATATCTACAAGGATGGGGGAGCAACATATATACAAGGATGGGGGAGCAACATATATACAAGGATGGGGGAGCAACGTATATACAAGGATAGGGGAGCAGCATATATACAAGGATAGGGGAGCAGCATATATACAAGGATTGGGGAGCAGCATATATACAAGGATGGGGGAGCAGCATATATACAAGGATGGGGGAGCAGCGTATATACAAGGATGGGGGAGCAGCATATATACAAGGATGGGGGAGCAGCATATCTACAAGGATGGGGGGCAGCATATCTACAAGGATGGGGGAGCAACATATATACAAGGATGAGGGAGCAGCATATATACAAGGATGGGGGAGCAACATATATACAAGGATGGGGGAGCAGCATATATACAAGGATGGGGGAGCAGCATATATACAAGGATGGGGGAGCAAGATATATACAAGGATGGGGGAGCAGCATATATACAAGGATGGGGGAGAAACATATCTACAAGGATGGGGGAGCAACATATCTACAAGGATGGGGAAGCAGGATATATACAAGGATGGGGGAGCAGCATATATACAAGGATGGGGGAGCAGCATATATACAAGGATGGGGGAGCAGCATATCTACAAGGATGGGGGAGAAATGAGATGGAGGGAGGGAGATGAAAAGGAAGAGAGGGGGGAGGAAACAAAAAATGGAAAAATACATATAAATACATGAGGACACATACAACAAAACAGATAATAACAATGACACCATGATAAATAAACCGATATACTGTTGCAAGTCGCTCCTCCATAAATGGTTGTTCATTTTTTTCTTTTTTGATTTATTTAAGGATTTTTTTTGGAATTTTTTCCTAATGTTCGGATATCAGATGCTTCAGAACTCTCCTAAACAACGATCGATTGAATATTTGTATACGTTATGGAGGAGCGACTTGCAACAGTATATCGGTTTATTTATCATGGCGTCGTTGTTATTATCTGTTTTGTTGTATGAGTCCTCATGTATTTATATGTATTTTTCCATTTTTTGTTTCCTCCCCCCTCTCTTCCTTTTCATCTCCCTCTCATGTCTGTATACTCATTTCTTATCCCTCGTATATGTGGCCGGATCTATTCACATTCCCCTTTATTCTTGTACTGCATGACAGTCTTTATTAGTACGGAGCGGTACTTCTTTAGAGTGCTGTATGGGGAACCGTCCTCGGAGTCGTACTGTGCACGTGTGCGGGGGATTCACTCCCCCTGCTCTCGCGTCGCCCATCTCTATGGCGCCGATGCGCTTCCCGGATGTAGTCTTTTGACACTTCCGGGTCACGCCGACGTCATGATGGGCGGTGCGGGACCTCGGGGGGCGTTGACTCTCCCAGTGTACGCGCCGCTCGTACCTCTCCGCTGACGGTCATCCTGAACTGTCACATGACCACACATGTGATATATTGAAGGGGCGGAGTTATACATTTAAAAAGGTCCTTGTACCCTTGTTATCTACGCCTCTTGATAAAGCACCCGCGAAACGCGCGTCGAGGCAGCCTCTCTTGACAGACACTGGCCCTCGCTTGTCTCTAGTCACGTGTGATACCTTGGGGTGAGTTTACTTTTACCATGTACTTGATATTTATTGGAATAATGATGCAACTGTGCAGGACTATGGTATATGTACTCCCCATATAATAAGTGTCACACTCTTTGAGGCAGCCCTTTTCTGGTAGATATTGGCCCTCATCTGTCCCTAGCTAGGTGTGATACTTTGGGCTGAGTTACCCCTATTATGCATTTGATACACACTGCAGCAATAGAAACATTGTGCAGGATTATGGTATTTGTGCCCTCTATACATTAAGTGTCACATTATTATTTTTTATTTTGCTCTATCTCACGACTTATTATTTTTGCTTCTTGGATCTGTTTGTCAGCACCTTACTGTCTTATTTATATATGGACTTTAAATATGAAATTATAATAAACTTTTGTATGCCATTATACTTGTGTTTCTCCTGGTTTATTATTTTAATCCAATGTATATGGGGACTGAATCTTTACTTTAAAGCTTTGTTTTTCTATTTTCTCACATAGACACTAATACAAATGGCGCCTGACCCAATACTTTAATGACATTTTTATCATATTGTGCATTTTCGCTTTAGCTTTTTCTTCCTGTCCAAAGACGAAATGCTAGAAATTCTCTCTGAGACTAAAGATCCTCTGCGGTTCCAACCACATCTAAAGAAGGGCTTTGAAGGCATCGCAAAGCTGGAGTTCCTTCCTAACCTGGACATCAAAGCCATGTACAGCACCGAGGGGGAACGTGTAGAGCTCATCCAGACCATCTCCACCTCCGAGGCTCGGGGGGCCGTGGAGAAGTGGCTCATCCAAGGGGAAGATGTCATGTTAAGGAGCATGCATGATGTTATTGCTCGGTCACGAATGGTACGGATCTACCTACAGACCAAAAGCATTAATTGGAACTAATCTAGTACTTTTATATTTGTATAAGATTATTTGGCAGCAGTGAATGATTTGTGGATGATGTATCTCATTGCTATAGAGCCAGGTAGCAGATCTTCTACCTGCAATCGGTAGAAATGAATTTGCTAGATAATACTAGTAAGGTTGTCCCTCTCTTAAATGCTTCTGTCAACGTAATTTAACTTTGTTTTTAAAAAGGCATACCCTGAGACTGCAAGAAAAGACTGGGTGAGGGAATGGCCGGGACAGGTCGTGCTCTGTGTGTCTCAGATGTTCTGGACAAGTGAAGTGCATGAAGCTATCGGCAGTGGCCCAGAGGTACGGCATAAGCTCCTTTACTGATCAAGGTTGCTTCACTATAAACAGTCATGGCCGGAAGTGTTGGCACCCTTGAAGTTGTTCCAGAAAATGAAGTATTTTTCCATGAAATTATTGCAATTGCATGTGTATTTTTGGTTATACACATGTTTATTTCCTTTGTGTGTATTGGAACAACACAAAAAAAAACAGAGATAAAAAAGGCAAATTGGATATAATTTCACACAAAACCCCAAAAATGGGCCGGACAAAATTGTTGGCATCTTTCCAAAATTGTGGGTAAACAATTTTGTTTCAAGCATGTGATGCTCTTTCAAACTCACCTGTGGCAAGTAAAAGGTGTGGGCAATATGAAAACCACACCTGAAACCCGATACAAAGGGGAAAAGTTGACTCAATCTTTGTGTTGTTACATGCCACACTAAGCAGGGAGAACAGAAAGAGGAGAAGAGAACTGTCTGAGGACTTGAGAACCAAAATTGTTGACCAATATCTTCTTTTTGTGTTGTTCCAATACACACAAATGAAATAAACATGTGAACAACAAGATGTGTAATTGTAATAATTTTCTGGGAGAAATACATATATACATTCATAGACAGACTTCATGAGTTCTCCTGCTAATAGACTGTCATACCTAGGGACGCAGCTTATAGGAGTTTCCAGGGGCGGATATACCACTGGTGCAACAGAGGTAAGGGGACCCACATTCACATCAAAAGATGCAAGTAGCTTCTTTCACAGTACGTTGTTAGACTGCGAAGAGCCCATGTACTGTTCTTGCCCAGGGGTCTTCTCCTGGGGGTTGCAGTTGTACAGCGGCTCAATATCTTGAAGGTACCCAAAAGGCTCCATAGTATTGTTGGGATTTTGCATTGATTCATGCATCTTGTCTAGAGATGAGCAACTAAATTTGCAGGACCTTGGTCTAAGAGAGCAGGTTAGTAGTCTGTGGCTGTTGGATGGGAGCCTTGCTAACCGCCTCTTACATGCCGGCATCCCTGGCTCCTCTTTTGATTAGCCGGCCAGGCGTGATGTCATTTGTGCCTCACATCACAGCTATGACATCGACATCAAAAGAGGAGCCGGAGATGCCGGTTCATGGAGCTCCAGTCCTGCGGCCGTGGAATACTGACCCGACTGTTGGACCAGAGTCCTGCAAATCCATTCGCTCATCTCTACTCTCGTCATATCTACCAATAAGGGAAGACATTGTATGGGATTTCCCATAATACCAGCATAAAATGAATCCATCTGCATTGAGTTTTCCATGCTGTTTGTGGCAGGGTTTTATAGAGGTACATCTGGGTATTTGGAGCTCTGGGTTCAATCCAGATCTCCAACTTCTATAAAGATATGTTGTAAAATTGTTGTGTACATTATAAAGTGCCTGCATATTGTGGAGTTCTCAATCTAGTCTGCAGCTTATAATCTGTATAGATTTCAGCGCCCTTGCAATATGTATGTTCTATGAATGTTTCTGCAGATGATTTTGTGGCACCCCAGGGGTCTGGTTTCCACAGTAACGGCAATGTTATGTCTGAGAGCAGGTGGGAGGTCTCTTGGTCAGGAATCCTATGCATGCCACACCTCCTGCCCAGTCCTGGGAGGGGAAGAACTTCCCCTATAAAAACCTGGGGCTGAGGCAGGGTGAGTGAGTAGAGAAGAAGTAGAGACAGAGAAGCAGATATAGGAAAAGAACATCAGGAGCTCTGTGGGAACAGTACTACAAGGAGTCAGGGGCTGGCAGCTGCAGAGCTCGCCCTGACTGAGAAGTTATCACCGGACCCGGAGTCCGAGGCTGTGGGGACTAACTCTTATCCAACAGCAGAAACCAACCGGCAGGGGATTGCAGGTCCTCTGGCCCAGAAACCCGAAGGCACGCGTGGGACCAGCACCGCCGTCGTGGAGCGGAAGCTACTAGAAAGCCCCGAGTCACCGGCCATATGGGTGAGCACCACACGGTACACTCAGGGACGTGGTCTACTTATACCCGCTTCTAGCAAGGTAGCCAGAAGAGTATCGTTAGTTTGGGAGGCCTACAACTCCGCCTGGCCAAGGGAGATCCCATCTGCTCAAGGACTGACCAGGACCCAATCGCTAGCCAGTACTCCGGGAGGGTCTATCTTTGTCACCAGTAAAGACCCTGAACTACACCGTACCGTCTCCGAGTGGTTCCTGCTACCCCCATCATCCACGTCGGCTGCCCTGAGGCCATACCCCTCCCGTTGGGGGTTATAGTATCACGCTGCACAATCCTACCACCGGCCTCAGCGGTCTGCCCTGCAGCAGCAGCTCCTTAGCTGTACTCAACGGGTGGCGTAGTCGTCCAACATCTACCGCTAATACAGCGCCACTTAGTCTGACTCCCTGGGCACGGACCGGGTCACCGCCACGAGACTACAACCCTCAACAGATCCGGCTCCGGGTAAGCTCCCGCGTGCGCAACGCTGCGCGACACAGGCCCAGGGGCGCGTCAACTTTTGGCGTAGTCGGGAGGATTTTGTGCCGGCAACCACCGGGTACTGCGTGCCTGAAAAAGACTGTTCAAACTTACCTGTGGTGAAGATTCCCGCCATCCGGCGCCATCTTCCGCTTTCTTCCCGCCATCGGTGGAGTTTTCCCGCCATCCGGCGCCATCTTCGGCCTTCTTCCCGCCATCCGTGGAGTTTTCCCGCCATTGGACGTCATCTTGAGGACGCCGCGTGGGAAGAAGAGGGGCGTGGACTCCGAAAGCGCGCGAGAACTGAAGCCCCGCCTCACGTCCGGACGCTGCGTAAGGTCCTGGAAGGAGCCCAGCAGACGCCGACGTCACAGGAGCGCGACGGAAGGTCCTCAACCCTGACGATCCACTGTGGAGCCGCGGCCTACGGAAGAGGATCATCGCAAGGTAGGCCACGGTCCACTAGGGGGGAGAAGGATGTCGGATACGGAGGAGAGCTTCACCGCTCCAACCCCCGCCAGAGCCACCGCTGTTGCGGTCATGCCTTTCACCATGCCCTATATCCCGGGGGCAGCCTGGCTACCCCAGTACTCAGGGGAGTCACATACCCTGCAGGACTTTAGAGAAAAGCTGGATAGCCTCTTCCAGGTGTACCCCCTCACAGAAGAGCAAAAAGTGAGCATCCTGGTGGCCCAATTAACCGGGGCAGCCCAAAGGGAGGTAAAGTCCTGGCCACCTGGGGGGAGGACTGTCGCAGGGATACTAACCCGGCTGAGGGACACCTTTGATACCCGCACCTTAGCCGAGATCAAGCTTAGATTCTACGGGTGCAAACAGCGGGCACATGAGAGTATAAGGGACTATGCCCTGAACCTACAAGAGGCCCTGAGAGCCGTTAAACAGACCGACCCTGACGGCGTGGGAGACGAGGACAGGCTGTTGACTGAACAATTTATAGAGGGTTTATATTGCAATGCCCACCGAACCCAGTTGCGGGCAATGGCCTTACAGGACCCTCATCTGGGATTTGCACAGTTCAAGGACAGAGCCATCCGGGTGCTCCGAGAACCGGCACCGGGTGGCGTTGTGACCCACAGGCGCCCTGCTATCACTTACCACCAGGAGGCGGCGCCCTTGTCGGCAGGGCCTGTGGGGGCTGATGCGCAGGCTTTGAACAATGACCCGGCTCCAGACCTGCACCATCAGGTCCAAGAGCTAGCTAAAAGCGTTGCTGCGCTAACCCGAACTGTGCAGTCTTTACAGGTTTCCACTCCAGGGAAGATCCAGCTGGCATCCGGACCGGAGGACATCCCGTGGCTTCGACCAAGGAGGACCCCACCGGCCAGAGGAAGACCCAGCGACCGATACAACGAGGACGGACGACCCATCTGCCGCCGCTGCAATCAACCCGGACATATGGCAAGGTACTGTCCTTTAAACTGACACAACCTGGGGTAGAGGGCCAACCCCCAGGAAAAAGATCACCAGGCCCATCGAACTGGCGCGACAAATATGTGGGAGGATGTCCAGTGTTGCCTGTGGTACTGGATGGCATCCCTATGAGTGCCCTACTGGACACCGGGTCACAGGTCACCACCATCCCGTACGTGCTCTTCAAGCAGTACTGGAATGACTCGGATATAACCCGCTACCCTGACGACGACTTGAGTATTATCGCCAGCAATGGTCAACCTGTGCCGCAGATCGGATTTAAAGAGATGACCATCAAAATCGGTAGAGTCGAACTGGCAGCACAGGGACTGATCATTGTAGACATTGACAAACACGAGAGTCACCCAAAGATAACTCTAGGAACTAATGTAATTGAAAATTGTCTTGCAGAGGTGATTTTCCTTTTACAGCAGGTTGCCAAGAACGCCAGCTCCGGCCAGCAGCGAGTGCTCCAGAAAGAGATCCGGGCACTGATGCGACGGCAACAGCTAGAACTCTCCGGTGGTGAGATTGGTAGCGTAAGAATGTGTGACCCTTTCCCTATTGCCATGCCCCCAAAAAGTGAAATGATGATTTGGTGCCGGGCAGCTATTGGTCCGAGAGGTAGAGATTACCAGGCAATGGTAGAACCAGTTTACTCAGACCGTAGGCCCACCATTTTGACAGCACGGGGGGTGGTTAATGTACGCCATGGGAGGGTGCCCGTTCGCCTAATAAATATCGGGAAGAGGGAAGTATACCTACCCCGGTATGCCACGCTAGCCAAATTATATACCATCAACCAAAACTCTATACAGTCTGTGGAACCCTTGCCTCCATCTCACCCGGAGGAAGGTAACGGCTCTAAGAAAGTAATGGAGGATTGGTGTCAGCAACTACACTTGGGAACTGACTCCACTCCCTCCCACCAGAAACAGGGAGTCTACCGGGTGGTTCAAGAGTATGAGAGAGTGTTTAGTAAACACCCGTTAGACTTCGGGCGAGTCAAGGGGTAGAACACCACATCCTCACGGGAGATCATCCTCCCATAAAAGAGAGGTATCGACCCGTACCCCCTGCACATTACCAACACGCCAAGGGGATGCTTAGAGACATGAAGGAGGCTGGGGTAATCCGGGATAGCTGTAGCCCCTGGGCAGCCCCACTAGTTTTAGTCAAAAAGAAAGACAACACTATGAGGATGTGTGTAGATTACCGGAAAATCAACCGTATCACACACAAGGATGCGTACCCTTTACCAAGGATAGAGGAGTCTTTGGCTGCTTTAAGATCTGCTAACTTCTTCTCTACCTTGGATCTCACTAGCGGGTACTGGCAGGTTCCTGTAGCAGAAGCGGACCGGGAGAAGACCGCATTCACCACCCCGATGGGACTTAGCGAGTTTACCTGCATGCCGTTTGGACTTTGTAACGCACCAGGAACCTTCCAACGATTAATGGAGTGCTGTCTGGGACACAGAAACTTCGAGACGGTCCTGTTGTACCTGGACGATGTCATCGTATATTCCAAGACTTATGAGGACGACCTGAAACATCTGGCGGAAGTGTTCGAAGCCCTGGCAAGTTACGGCCTGAAGGTGAAACCCTCTAAGTGTCACCTCCTGAAGCCAAAGGTGCAGTACCTGGGACACGTGGTGAGCGCTGACGGAGTGGCTCCCGACCCTGATAAGATCACCGCAATTAAGGAATGCCCAAGTCCCTCCAGTGTAAAGGAAGTGCGGCAGTTCCTCGGGTTGGTAGGCTATTACCGCAGATTCATCCCCGGTTTCACCAAAAAGGCAGCTCCTATGCAGGACCTCCTGATAGGCCAGTCCCGGAAGGCCAAGAGCCAGAAGCCGCCCTTCAGATGGCAGAAGTTAGAAGAAGAGTCCTTCCGCCAGCTGAAGATGGCCCTCACGGGGGATGAAATCCTGGTGTACCCTGATTACAGCCAGCCCTTTATCCTCTACACCGACGCAAGTAACATCGGGCTAGGAGCTGTGCTGTCCCAGATCCAGCAGGGGAAAGAACGAGTAATCGCTTACGCCAGCCGAAAACTGCGACCCACCGAGAGAAACCCTGAGAATTACAGCTCATTTAAGCTAGAGTTCCTGGCAGTGGTGTGGGCAGTCACCGAACGCTTTAAGCACTACCTCGCTTCTTCCCGGTTCATCGTGTACACGGATAACAACCCGTTGACACACCTGGACACAGCAAGACTCGGTGCCCTAGAGCAGAGATGGATGGCCCGTCTGTCCAGATACGAGTTCACAATCAAATACCGGGCAGGACGCTCCAATACCAACGCGGACGCCCTGTCCAGGATGCCAAATCTACCGGACGTAGGAGAAGATTCAGAGGGACTGGAAGAAGTCGAACTCCCCGCGGTCCACCGTCATGGGACTATCCAGTATTCCCACCGGGTAAGGAGTAAGCAAGCCGCTACGTTTAATCCCTTGCCTCATTACAACTGGGCGGAAACGCAAGACAGTGACCCTGCCGTCCGGCTGGTAAAGGAGATGCTGACTCGGCCAGAGGCTCGCCTTGACCCAGACGCTCCGGAGGAAGCCAAGCAACTGTGGGCTGAGAAGAGTCGACTGTTCCTTTATAAGGGGAAGTTGTGCCGCCGAATGGTTAACTCCCGGACGCATGAACTAATCTGGCAAGTAGTGGTGCCACGAAGAGACGCAGCCATGGTGATGGAGGCATACCACGACGGGGCTGGACACTTCGGATGGAAGAAGCTGGAGTTCCTGCTGCGCGGGCGGTTCCACTGGGTAGGCATGAGGGGAACCATCGAGAGGTGGTGCAGAGACTGTGGCCCGTGCAACCTAAGAAGGAAGGACCGTGCCAGCCAGAAGACTCCCCTGCAGTCCATCGTCACCTGGCAGCCGTTGGAACTGGTAGCCTTGGATCATGTAAAACTGACCCCAAGCAGAAGTGGCTACGTCTACGCGCTAACCATCGTGGATCATTACTCCCGGTTCTTGGTTGTCGTCCCCGTCAAGGACTTAACGGCTCAAACAGCAGCTAGAGCCTTCCAGCAGCACTTCTGCCGTCCACATGGGTACCCGGACCAAGTGCTGACGGACCAGGGACCTGCCTTTGAAGCGGAGGTCTTCCAGGAATTCTGCAATCTGTATGGCTGCCGGAAGATAAGGACGACACCCTATCATCCGCAAACTAATGGACTTCGTGAGAAAATGAACCAGGTGGTAATGGATCTTCTGAAAACGTTGCCCCTGGAAGAACGCAGTCTGTGGCCTGAGAAGCTGCCCGATCTAGTGGACCTATACAACCACATCCCGGTAGGTTCCACCAACTGTACCCCGGCTTACCTAATGAGGGCGAGACCTGGTAAGTTACCTGTTGACCTGGAAATGGGAGTCCTGACACCCGAGGACACTTCACCAGAAGCAGACTGGGACACAGAGAGGCAGCAGCAGTACCAGAAAGTACAGGAGAGTGTGGAGCAAAGTCTCTGTCAAGCTAGGGAAAGACAAGAGAAAACTTACAACCAGTATGCTCCCGCTGTTCCCCTGGTACCCGGAGAGCAGGTCTTGAAGAGGAAAAGACGGCTCCACAAGTTGGACGACCAGTGGGAGAAGGACCCATACACCGTACTGCCCTCAAGCCACGAGAACCCGAAGGTCTGTACCATCAGTAAAGACGGAGGGGAGACCATAGCCATTGTATCCCGGGATCACCTGAAAAAGTGTCCTGAACAGCTACGGAACCCTGAAGAGGAACAAGAAGACCATCGACCCGTAGAGGAAAGGGAAGATATGGTTAGTACTGTGCTCGGAGACTTCCCTCGGTCTTGGACTCAAGTCAATGGTGCAGTTGTGGTACCCGTACTCACCTTCCTCCAACCATCATCCCAAGCACCTACGGAGCAACAGGTAGAGCTGGAAGAACAGCCGCTCCAGGAGGCAGAAGACCCCACACCAGCAGACCAGGAGGATCAACCCTCTGCTTATAGTGAGCCTGCCATACCTCTAGTGAGCCAAAGGGCCCGTGGACAGCTGCCCAGTTTACCCTTGACAGCTCCTACACCCTGTAGTTCAGGGCCAGACAGTCAGCTCCGTAGGTCCACTAGGGCCACTAGAGGCCAGTTACCCGCACGTTGGAGGATTTGAAGTGTATAAATTGTTTTATTTGTGGTTACTTGTTTATTGTTGCTTGTGTATAATTATGTGTTTCTAGTTATTTTTAGGAGTCCTTGGTGGATTTACCGGGAATCCTTTGTGTATAGTTGGAGCGTAACCCAGGACGGACTAAAGACTGTTAAGGACTCGTGGCAGGACAGACCCCTACCTGGTTACGTCTCCTTGTTTTGGTGAAATGGACACCTTGCTTTTCTTCAAAGACTGCACCCGGTTACGGACACGCCGTGACCATCTTTATGTGTTTTTCTTATTGTATTATTATTGTTATACCTTGTTATGTTTTTCTAGAAATATGTTTAGTCCCGGAGTACTAAATTTCACTAGGGGGGAATGTGGCACCCCAGGGGTCTGGTTTCCACAGTAACGGCAATGTTATGTCTGAGAGCAGGTGGGAGGTCTCTTGGTCAGTAATCCTATGCATGCCACACCTCCTGCCCAGTCCTGGGAGGGGAAGAACTTCCCCTATAAAAACTTGGGGCTGAGGCAGGGTGAGTGAGTAGAGAAGAAGTAGAGACAGAGAAACAGATATAGGAAAAGAACATCAGGAGCTCTGTGGGAACAGTACTACAAGGAGTCAGGGGCTGGCAGCTGCAGAGCTCGCCCTGACTGAGAAGTTATCACCGGACCCGGAGTCCGAGGCTGTGGGGACTAACACTTATCCAGCAGCAGAAACCGACCGGCAGGGGATTGCAGGTCCTCTGGCCCAGAAACCCGAAGGCACGGTCACACGCGTGGGACCAGCACCGCCGTCGTGGAGCAGAAGCTTCTAGAAGGCCCCGAGTCACCGGCCATACGGGTGAGCACCACACGGTACACTCAGGGACGTGGGCTACTTATACCCGCTTCTAGCAAGGTAGCCAGAAGAGTCTCGTTAGTTTGGGAGGCCTACAACTCCGCCTGGCCAAGGGAGATCCCATCTGCTCAAGGACTGACCAGGCCCCAATCGCTAGCCAGTACTCCGGGAGGGTCTATCTTTGTCACCAGTAAAGACCCTGAACTACACCGTACCGTCTCCGAGTGGTTCCTGCTACCCCCATCATCCACGTCGGCTGCCCTGAGGCCATACCCCTCCCGTTGGGGGTTATACTATCACGCTGCACAATCCTACCACCGGCCTCAGCGGTCTGACCTGCAGCAGCAGCTCCTTAGCTGTACTCAACGGGTGGCGTAGTCGTCCAACATCTACCGCTAATACAGCGCCACTTAGTCTGACTCCCTGGGCACGGACCGGGTCACCGCCACAAGACTACAACCCTCAACAGATCCGGCTCCGGGTAAGCTCCCGCGTGCGCAACGCTGCGCGACACAGGCCCAGGGGCGCGTCAATTTCACCGTTACATCCTTCTTGTAGGGCCTGAAAAACTCCTATGATAATCTGCAGCTCCAGCTAAATGATATTGTGGAGCTTGTGCGAGGAGGCAAATTGTTCCAGCAGCCTCGCACCACATTGGGGGCTCTCGTCACCATAGAGGGGCACGCTCGTGACGTGGTCATGGAAATGATCCAAACAGGTTTGCGCAAACATCATGGCTGGCACCAAACTTTCCAATACCATGTTCTATTTATTATACACTACATGGAGAAAGGTATTGTGCCCCCTCCACATTACACCTACAGGGGCTTTTATGGCCCCCTATTCTAAATCCATATACAGGATGTTAATATGGAGTCCGTCCCTCTACAGATATCACAGCTCAATATGCAGAGCACCTTCATACATTTCACCCCATTCCTATGTTCTTTCCATATCTATGTTATATTCCCCCCTCTTTTCTTTGAGTTTTCATAGGACACAATTGATCTTGTCACAGTAAAGCAATCTTGGGGTGTACTTACAATGACGTCTATGGGGCAGTAGTCATTTCTGCATATTGAGATGGTGGTCCCTATATAGGAATGTTTTGGCATCTGTATGTGTCGGCGTCCCCTGTATATGACTCATTGCCACAATTGATATTCTTTATAGTCAGTGTTTTGGATGGCCTAGGTGCGGTTTGTAATATTTTCTATCAATGGTGTGTGTGCCCTCCTCTGTGCAGTGTCCTTCCATAACCATGGATGTACTAATAAAGGGTTTTTATGTCAATTCCTTTAATGCCCTTTTGTTCGGTTTCTTTGTAGGTATTATGTAATTCTCTGAATGGTCAGCCATTCTAAGCCTGAGCAGACATATGGCAATGTAATTGATGTGTGACTGACATTGTTCTTCCCTATGTTGCGGTGACATATTTATGCTGCCATTGTGCAGTATTTTTTCTAATAAATCATCCTAAAGGTGTTTAGTGGGGTTGAGGTTGAGAACGTGTGTGAAACAGTTCTGCTCTTCTATTCCCTTAGGGTTGGAAGCTACAATTGTTTAAAATGTCTTGTGCTGACGCATTAAGATATCTTTTCACTGGAACTAAGGGGCCTAGACCAACCCCTAAAAACAAGGCCATACCTCCACCAGCAAACTGTACAGCGGGCACAATGCAGTTAATAGGGTAACGTTCTCCTGGCATTCACCAAATCCAGACTCGTCCATCAGATGCCAGATAGAGAAGTGTGATCCGTCACTGCACAGAACAGGTCTCCTCCAGAGTCCTGTGGTGGCGGCTTCACACCACTCCATCTGACGCTCGGCATCGTGCTTGGTGATGTAAGGCTGCATGCAGCTGCTCGGCCATAAAGCTCCTGGCGGGGACGCAGTGTTTGTGGTGATGTTGTTACCAATGGAGTCAGGAGAGCGTTCTGCCCTCTGCTCCTCAGCACTCAGTGACCCCGCTCTGTAATGTTCCGGGGTCTCCTGAGTTGCTGCAGTTCCTTCTACTCCTTAATAATATCACTCACATGTGATGGGGGAAGATTTAGGAGGGAAGAAATGTAATATCCAGACTTGTTACCCCGGTGGCTCCTATTACAGGACCGCGCTGGTATCAGAGAGCTCTGCACCACCAGCCGTTCTGTCATATGTTAGTAACAGCACACAGCATGGGAGGGCGGATGTTATACACCGGGGGGCGTGGGAATTGATGTTATACACTGGTGGGGGCGAGAGTCTTAATGTTATACAAGGCCGAGGGGCCAGATGTTATACCCTAGGGGTACGAGGGGCTAGATGTTATACATGTCCGAGGGCTGCATGTTATACACTGAGGGGCGAGGGGACGGATATTATACACCAGGGGCGAGGGGACGGATATTATACACCAGGGGCGAGGGGATTGATGTTATACACTGGTGGGGGGCGAGAGTCTTAATGTTATACAACAAGGCCGAGGGGCCAGATGTTATACACTGAGGGGCGAGGGGACGGATATTATACACCGGGGCGAGGGGACGGATATTATACACCAGGGGCGAGGGGACGGATATTATACACCGGGGCGAGGGGACGGATAATATACACCAGGGGCGAGGGGATGGATATTATACATCAGGGGCGAGGGGATTGATGTTATACACTGGTGGGGGGCGAGAGTCTTAATGTTATACAACAAGGCCGAGGGGCCAGATGTTATACACTGGGGGTACAAGGGGCTAGATGTTATACAAGTCCGAGGGCTGGATGTTATACACTGAGGGGCGAGGGGACGGATATTATACACCAGGGGCGAGGGGACGGATATTATACACCGGGGTGAGGGGACGGATATTATACACCAGGGGCGAGGGGACGGATATTATACACCAGGGGCGAGGGGACGGATATTATACACCGGGGCGAGGGGACGGATATTATACACCAGGGGCGAGGGGACGGATATTATACACCGTGGGCGAGGGGATGGTTGTTATACACTGGGAGCGAGGGGACGGATATTATACACCGGGGGGGCGAGAGGCCGGATGTTATACACCAGGGGGAGGGAGCGAGGGTACAGATGTTATACACCGGGGCTGGGGGGCCGGATGTTATACCCTGGGGGTCGGATGTTATGCAAAGGAGGGCTTGGGGTTGGATGTTATACAGTGGGGTTGAGGGGATGGATTTTATACACTGGCGGGGGGGCGAGGGGACGGATGTTATACTAAACTAGGGGCGAGGGGCGGATGTTATACATCGGGGGAGGCGAGAGGCCGGATTTTATAAACTGGGGGCTGAGAGTCCGGATGTTATACACCGTGGGCAATGGGACTAAATGAAAAAAGCAGAATTCGGTGACTAGGCGTTTTGTCCTATAATGTATGTGCATTTGCCTTCTCTTTAGAAACTCTCCCTTGTGATTCTGCAGTGTCTTAGAGGTTGACTATCTTTTCCTACATTGCTCAGGAGTTTCTCATGAAACAGACTTCCAGTGGCTTGCCCAACTCCGCTATTACTGGGAGAATGAGAATGCGAGAGTGCGAATCATCAACTGCAATGTGAAGTCCACCTATGAGTACCTGGGCGACTCCCCACGCCTGGTCATCACTCCGCTCACTGACAGATGCTAGCGGACTCTGCTATGATGTGATGGGTTATGCTCAGAAATCTTTTTGACTTTTGTATGATGCATGAAACTTATTAGAAAGTTTATTGATATTTCATACCAGTTCTTTCATGTTTCATTGGTAGATCGGTGCTTTTTATCTAAATCTTGGTGGAGCTCCAGAAGGTCCGGCCGGCACAGGAAAAACTGAGACCACCAAAGATTTGGCCAAGGCGCTGGCCGTGCAGTGTGTGGTCTTTAACTGCTCTGATGGTTTGGACTACATAGCAATGTGAAAGGTACATACAATGTTAAGCTGCTCCATTGCAGATAATAAACTGACTCCAACCGATGTTCTGCTGACACCTTTTGATTATATAATACAGACCAAAAGTTTGGACACACCTTCTCATTTAAAGATTTTTCCGTATTTTAATGACTAAGAAAATTGTACATTCGCACTGAAGGCATCAAAACTATGAATTAACACATGTGGAATTATATACTTAACAAAAAAGTGTTAAACAACAGAAAATATGTCTTATATTCTTGGTTCTTAAAAGTCGCAGGTTAACAGCAGCTCAGATTAGAGACCAGGTCAATGCCACACAGAGTTCTATCAGCAGACACATCTCTACAACAACTGTTAAGAGGAGACTTTGTGCAGCAGGCCTTCATGGTAAAATAGCTGCTAGGAAACCACTGCTAAGGACAGGCAACAAGCAGAAGAGACTTGTTTGGGCTAAAGAACACAAGGAATGGACATTAGAGCAGTGGAAATCTGTGCTTTGGTCTGATGAGTCCAAATTTGAGATCTTTGGTTCCAGCCACCGTGTCTTTGTGCGACGCAGAAAAGGTGAACGGATGGACTCTACATGCCTGGTTCCCACCGTGAAGCATGGAGGTGTGATGGTGTAGGGGTGCTTTGCTGGTGACACTGTTTGGGATTTATTCAAAATTGAAGGCATACTGAACCAGCATGGCTACCACAGCATCTTGCAGCGGCATGCTATTCCATCCAGTTTGCATTTAATTGGACCATCATTTATTTTTCAAAAGGACAATGACCCCAACACACCTCCAGGCTGTGTAAGGGCTATTTGACCAAGAAGGAGAGTGATGGGGTGCTACGCCAGATGACCTGGCCTCCACAGTCACCAGACCTGAACCCAATCGAGATGGTTTGGGGTGAGCTGGACCGCAGAGTGAAGGCAAAAGGGCCAACAAGTGCTAAGCATCTCTGGGAACTCCTTCAAGATTGTTGGAAGACCATTTCAGGTGACTACCTCTTGAAGATCATCAAGAGAATGCCAAGAGTGTGCAAAGCGGTCATCAAAGCGAAAGGTGGCTACTTTGAAGAACCTAGAATATAAGGCATATTTTCAGTTGTTTCACACTTTTTTGTTAAGTATATATTTTTTCACATAGTTAATTCATAGTTTTGATGCCTTCAGTGTGAATGTGCAATTTTCATAGTCATGAAAATACAGAAAATCTTTAAATGAGAAGGTGTGTCCAAACTTTTGGTCTGTACTGTATATACTTTTTTTTAGTTTTTCAAAGGGCTGGCATCATCGGGAGCATGGGCGTGTTTTGATGAGTTTAACCGTATTGAGCTGGAGGTGTTGTCCGTGGTGGCCCAACAGATTCTCCGCATCCAGAGAGCCATCCAGACGAAGATGGACATGTTCAACTTCGAAGGAACAGAACTGAAGCTTAACCCAAATTGCTTCGTAGCCATTACCATGAATCCTGGCTACGCCGGACGTTCTGAGCTGCCGGATAACCTCAAGGTAAAGAGTCCCAGTGCTTTGCATCGGGTCCTTCCACAACATTTCTATAGGATTCAGCTCAGGACTATGACTCGGCCATTCCAAAACTTTATGTTTATTCAACCATTCTTTTGTAGAACGACTTGTGTCTTTGGGCCATTGTCTTGCTGCATGACCCACGTTTTCTTGAGATTCAGTACATGAACTGATATCCTGATATTTTCCTTTAGCATTTGCTGATAGATTTTAGAATTCATTGTTCCATCAATGATGGCAGCCGTCCTTGGCCAAGTGCAGCAAAACAGGCCCAAAGCATGTTACGATTACCATCTTTGTGTTTCATAGATGATAGGAGGTTCTTATGCTGTAATGCAGTATTTTCTTTCTGCAAACATATAGCTTTTCACTTAAAATCTCTATCTTGGCCTCATCCTTCCACAAAGCATTATTCCAGTTACCTATTGATGTGCCCAGGTGAGTTTTAGCAGTGACATTTTAAATCGCATTGCCGTTCTCATTGCAATCCTGCCATGCTCGCCATTGTTGTTCATTGTCCTTCTGATGGTGGACTCATGAACAATTACATTAGCTAATGTGAGGAGAGGCCTTTAGTTGCTTAGAGGTTACCTTGAGTTCCTTTGTGACCTCACAGACTGATGTAGCTTTAACCACTTCGCTCCAGAGCCTGTTTTTGCCTTCGTGACCGGGCCAATTTTTTCAATTCTGACCACTGTCACTTTATGAGGTAATTACTCTGGAACGCTTCAACGGATTCCCCTGATTCTGAGACTGTTTTTTCGTGACATATTGTACTTCATGATAGTGGTAAAATTTCTTCGATATCACTTGCGTTTATTTGTGAAAAAATCGGAAATTTGGTGAAAATTTTGAAAATTTTGCAATTTTCAAACTTTGAATTTTCATGCCCTTAAATCAGAGAGATATGTCACACAAAATAGTTAATAAATAACATTTCCCACATGTCTACTTTACATCAGCACAATTTTGGAACGAAAATTTTTTTTTGTTAGGGAGCTATAAGGGTTAAAATTTGACCAGCGATTTCTCATTTTTCCAGCAAAATTTACAAAAACATTTTTTTAGGGACCACATCATATTTGAAGTCACTTTGAGGGGTCTTTATGACAGAAAATACCCAAAAGTGACACCATTCTAAAAACTGCACCCCTCAAGTTGCTCAAGACCACATTGAAGAACTTTATTAACCCTTCAGGTGCTTCACAGGAATTTTTGGAATGTGGAAGAAAAAAATTAACATTTAACTTTTTTCACAAAAATGTTACTTTAGACCCAATTTTTTTTATTTTCGCAGGGGTAACAGGAAAAAATGAACCCCAACATTTTTTGTGCAATTTCTCTTGAGCGCGTTGATACCCCACCAGTTTGTAAACTAGACCCCTCAGGGAACTTATCTAGATGTGTGGTGAGCACCTTGAACCCCCAGGTGCTTCACAGAAGTATGGAACATTGAGCCGTAAATATAAAATTTTCACATTTTTGCAACAAAAATGTTTTTCAGCCTCCAATTTTGCATTTTCATAAGGGTAACAGGAGAAATTGCTCCATGCAATTGTTTGTGCAATTCCTCCTGAGCACGCTGATACCCCATATGTGGGGGAAAACCACTGTTTGGGCGCACGGCAGGGCTCGGAAGGGAAGGCGTGCCATTTGACTTTTTGAATGTAAAATTTGCTTGAATAATTAACAGACACCATGTTGCTTTTGGAGAGCCCCTAATGCGCCTAAACAGTGGAAACCCCCCACAAGTGACCCCATTTTTGAAACTAGACCCCTTAGGGAACTTATCTAGATGTGTGGTGAGCACCTTGCACCCCCAGGTGCTTCACAGAAGTTTATAATATTGAGCCGTAAAAATAAAATTTTCACATTTTTCCCACAAAAAATGTTTTTCATCCCCTAATTTTGCATTATCATAAGGGTAACAGGAGAAATTGCACCATTAAATTTGCTGTGCAATTTCTCCTGAGTATGTCGATACCCCATATGTGGGGGAAAACCACTATTTGGGTACACTGCAGGGTTCGGAAGGGAAGGAGCACCATTTGACTTTTTGAATGTAAAATTTGTTTGAATAATTAGCGGACACCATGTTGCATTTGGAGAGCTCCTGATGTGCCTAAACAGTGGAAACCCCCCACAAGTGATACCATTATGTAAACTAGACCCCTTAGGGAACTTATCTAGATGTGTGGTGAGCACATTGGGAGACATAATAAACAAATCAGTAGCAGGTGAAGAATTGGTTTTATTTTTTACGCCATTCCTCGTGCGGTATAAGTGATGAGATTACTTTATTCTTTGGGTCGGTGCGATTACAGAGATACCAGATTTATATCGGGTTTTTATGATTGACAGCTGTCACTCACTAAAAGACGCTTTTTTTTTGCAAAATCTAGTTTTTGCATCGCCATATTTTGAGAGCTATAATTTTTCCATATTTCGGCTGACAGAGTCATGTGACGGCTTGTTTTTTGCGGGACGAGTTGACATTTTTATTGTTACCATTTTTGGGTACGTGACATTTTTTGATCGCTTTCTATTCCATTTTTTGGGAGGTAAAATTAACAAAAACCAACAATTCATTGTTTTTTGAGTTTTTTTTTATGCCGTTCTGCGTGTGGTAAAAGTGATAAGGCAGCATTATTCTTCGGGTCAGTACGTTTACAGCGATACTACACGTACTGTATATTTTTTTTATGTTTTGGCGCTTTTACACAATAAAACAATTTTATAGAAAAAATATTTTTTTTGCATCACTTTATTCTGAGCGCTATAACATTTTTATTTTTCGGCTAATGGAGCTGTATGGCGGCTTTTTTTTTGTGGAACAAGATGACGTTTTCAGCGGTACCATTTTTATTTCCATTTTGCTTTTTGATCGCATTTTTTTCCACTTTTTGTTTGGCGATATGAGGAAAAAGCATAGTTTTTTGCTCCGTTTTTTATTTATTTTTAATTACGGTGTGCACAGAAGGAGTTAATTAGTGTGACAGTTTTATAGCTCGGGTTGTTTCGGACACGGCGATACCAAATATGTGTACTTTTTTTGTTTTTGCATAAATATACGGATTTATCGGTTTAATATTTTCTTTATTTATTTTTATTTATTTTGTGAATTTTTTTTAACAATTTCAAAACATTTTTTTTACTTTTTTTTTACATTTTTACTTAGTCCCTGTATGGGACATTAATTTTTATATTTCTGATCACTGATCTCATGTAATGTAATAGACATATATTACATTACATGAGATCTTTGCTGACTGTTTCACAGTCAGAGTCTCCTGCCAGGCTTCTGCTGCAGGCTGAGCCAGGCAGGACACCATATATGGCAGATCTGGAGGCGGTCATGTGACCTCCAGCTGCCATAGCAACGTCAGGTCCTGGAAGTATCAGGGGTCTTCGGAGAGGTAAGTATACGACTCCCTCTCCTCCTGCTGTCTTCTATATGCCGCGATCACTATAGATCGCGGCATATAGAAGACAGCAAAGGGTTAACATCACTGGGACCTGATCCAATCAGGTCCCGATGATGTTCCCTGTCAGAGCTATCGCTCTGCACCGCTCCCCCAGAACTTGCAGGACCCTCGGGGTCCTGAGCGCTGCGGGACCACTCACCGTTTTTAAACGTCGGCGCTGCACAGAGCCCAGGCAGCGCCGACGTTTATCTACAGTGGGCCGTCGCGAAGCGGTTAAGTCAAACTTATGCAGTAATACAGAAATTTTTGAGGGGTTCACAAACTTTCAAGTAAATACTAGGTTTACAAAAGAAACATAAGATTTCATCAAAGGGATTATTCTCCCCCAAACCTCTATGAGATTGTACAATTCCAATGTATAATCACAACACCTGATGCCCTCATTTCTGCAAGCTCCTTAATATTGATGTCCCATTCTCCTATTTTCCAAAATGGACACAGTAGAGGTGTGGAGAGAGATTTGGAAAGTGTTAAAGGAGTATTCCCATCTCCAAGATTCTATCCCAAATATGTAATAGGTGTAATAATAATATTAATAGCAAATACCTCCAATTGGAAATGTAGTATAGTTCTTCTGATTAGCTATGTTGCTTAACCCATGTGCAGGGCATAGCAGTAGCTTAGGTATCCATGGTTACGACCACTAGCAAGTAACTAACTGTTACTATGAGTGGTCGTAACCATGGATACCTAAGCTACTGCAATGTCCTGCACATGGGGGTAAGAAACATAGCTAATCAGAAGAACTATACTACATTTCTAATTGGAGATATTTGCAAACATTAATATTATTATACCTATTACATATTGGGACAGGATCTTGGAGATGGGAATACCCCTTTAACCACACTTTGACTGACTTTCCTCTGATGTGGAATAGACACATCACTTTTAGGTCTGGGGTGGAGGATAGTGTAAATGGACATAATGGGTTCCCCGGCTCTATGCCTGGTTTACAGTAATTTAGTTTCATTTGTTGACTGACCCATCTGGTTTGCGCATTTCAGGTTCTTTTCCGGACTGTAGCAATGATGGCCCCCAACTATGCTCTGATTGTGGAGATCTGCCTTTATTCTTATGGTTTTCTGCACGCTAAACCTCTAAACATTTACAAACTCCCCGTCAGCCAGCAAAAACGAGTTCACTGACAGTATCTCACTTAACTCATTCTGCAGCCGGCAATTAACAGTGCAACACAGAGGCCACATGTATTCCCTATGGAAAAACAATTCTGCAGCATATTTTAGTGCAACTCAGCAGCGTTCCATTCCTCCTTTATCATTCCTGGAAATGTAGGAATTAATTGAAATCTGTCAATAACGAGTACCCTACACAGTCTGACAATGTCACCACTGTTTGGGCACAGTCAGATTGTATAGGGTTGTCCCCTATATAGATTATATATATGACGCGCCCCCTGGGCCATGTTCAGGGGATACCCGGAGCCGGATCTGGATAGGGGTAGTAGTCCTTGTGGCGGTGACCCGGTCCGTGCCCAGGGTGTCAAACTAGGAGGCAGTATATTAGCAGTAGATGTAGGACGACTACGCCACCCGTTGAATGCAGCTATGGAGCTGCCGCTGCAGGGCAGACCGCTGAGGCCGGTGGAAGGATGGTGCAGCGTGGATGGTATAACCCCCAACGGGAGGGGTATGGCCTCAGGGCAGCCGACGTGGATGATGGGGGTAGCAGGAACCACTCAGAGACGATGCGGTGTAGTTCAGGGTCTTTACTGGTGACAAAGATAGACCCTCCCGGAGTACTTGCTAGCGATCGGGGCCTGGTCAGTCCTTGAGCAGATGGGATTTCCCCTGGCCAGGCGGAGTTGTAGGCCTTCCCAACTAACTGTACTCTTCTGGCTACCTTGCTAGAGGCGGGTAAAAGTAGCCCACGTCCCTGAGTGTACCGTGTGGTGCTCACCCGTATGGCCGGTGACTCGGGGCCTTCTAATGGCTTCCGCTCCACGACGGCGGTGCTGGTCCCACGCGTGTGACCATGCCTTCGGGTTTCTGGGCCAGAGGACCTGCAATCCCCTGCCGGTCGGTTTCTGCTGCTGGGTAAAGATTAGTCCCCACAGCCTCGGACTCCGGGTCCGGTGATAACTTCTCAGTCAGGGCGAGCTCTGCAGCTGCCAGCCCCTGACTCCTTGTAGCACTGCTCCCACAGAGCTCCTGTTGTTTCTTCCTATGGCTGCTTCTCTTCTCTCTACTCTAGTCTCTAACCCTGCCTCAGCCCCAGGTTTATATAGGGGAAGTTCTTCCCCTCCCAGGACTGGGCAGGAGGTGTGGCATGCATAGGATTCCTGACCAAGAGACCTCCCACCTGCTCTCAGACATAATATTGCTATTATTGTGGAGACCAGACCCCTGGGGTGCCACATTCCCCCCTAGTGAAATTTAGTACTCCGGGACTAAACATATTTTTGTATACATAACAGGGTATAACAACAACAATAAAATACATTAAATGGTCACGGCGTGTCCGCAACCGGGTGCAGTCTTTGAAGAAAACAAAGGTGTCCATTTCACCAAAACAGGGAGACGTAACCAGGTAGGGGTCTGTCCTGCCCCGAGTCCTTAACAGTCTTTAGTCCGTCCTGGGTTACGCTCCAACTATACACAAAGGATTCCCGGTAAATCCACCAAAGACTCCTATAAATAACTAGAAACACAAAATTATACACAAGCAACAATAAACAGGTAAACATTAATAAAACAGCTTAAACACTTAGATCCTCCACCATACGGGCAACTGGCCTCTAGTGACCCTAGTGGACCTACGGAGCTGGCTGACTGGTCCTGAGCTACAGGGTATAGGAGCTGTCAAGGGTAAACTGGGCAGCCGTCTACGGACTCTTTGGGTCACTAGGGGTATGGCAGGCTCACTATAAGCAGAGGGTTGATCCTCCTGATCTGCTTGTGTGGAGTCTTCTGCCTCCTGGACCGGCTGTTCTTCCAGCTCTACCGGTTGCTCCGTAAGTACTTGGGATGCTGGTTGGAAGAACGTGAGGACGGGTACCACAACTGCACCATTGACTTGAGTCCAGGACCGAGGGAAGTCTCCGAGCACAGTACTAACCATATCTTCCCTTTCCTCTACGGGTCGAGGGTCTTCTTGTTCCTCTTCAGGGTTCCGTAGCTGTTCGGGACACTTCTTCAGGTGATCCCGGGATACAATGGCTGTGGTTTCCCCTCCGTCTTTGCTGATGGTACAGACCT
This sequence comes from Phyllobates terribilis, assembly GCF_046119375.1. Lineage (NCBI taxonomy): Eukaryota > Metazoa > Chordata > Amphibia > Anura > Dendrobatidae > Phyllobates > Phyllobates terribilis. The sequence continues at coordinate 4,566,838 of NW_027362894.1, forward strand.
TCGGGTTGTCGTGGCTTGAGGGCAGTACGGTGTATGGGTCCTTCTCTCACTGGTCGTCCAACTTGTGGAGCCGTCTTTTCCTCTTCAAGACCTACTCTCCGGGCACCAGGGGAACAGCGGGAGCATACTGGTTGTAAGTTTTCTCTTGTCTTTCCCTAGCTTGACAGAGACTACGCTCCACGCTCTCCTGTACTTTCCGGTACTGCTGCTGCCTCTCTGTATCCCAGTCTGCTTCTGGTGAAGTGTCCTCGGGTGTCAGGACTCCCATCTCCAGGTCAACAGGTAGCTTACCAGGTCTTGCCCTCATCAGGTAAGCCGGGGTACAGTTGGTGGAACCTACCGGGATGTGGTTGTATAGGTCCACTAGGTCGGGCAGCCTCTCGGGCCACAGACTGCGTTCTTCCAGGGGCAATGTTTTCAGAAGATCTATCACCACCTGGTTCATTTTCTCACAAAGTCCATTAGTTTGCGGATGATAGGGTGTCGTCCTTATCTTCCGGCAGCCATACAGAGTGCAGAATTCTTGGAAGACCTCCGCTTCAAAGGCAGGTCCCTGATCCGTCAACACTTGGTCCGGGTACCCGTGTGGACGGCAGAAATGCTGCTGGAAGGCTCTAGCTGCTGTTCGAGCTGTTAAGTCCTTGACGGGGACGACAACCAAGAACCGGGAGTAGTGATCCACGATGGTTAGCGCGTAGACGTAGCCACTTCTTCTTGGGGTCAGTTTTACATGATCCAAGGCTACCAGTTCCAACGGCTGCCGGGTGACGATGGACTGCAGGGGAGTCTTCTGGCTGGCACGGTCCTTCCTTCTTAGGTTGCACGGGCCACAGTCTCTGCACCACCTCTCGATGGTTCCCCTCATGCCTACCCAATGGAACCGCCCGCGCAGCAGGAACTCCAGCTTCTTCCATCCGAAGTGCCCAGCTCCGTCGTGGTATGCCTCCATCACCATAGCTGCGTCTCTTCTTGGCACCACTACTTGCCAGATTAGTTCATGCGTCCGGGAGTTAACCATTCTGCGGCACAACTTCCCCTTGTAAAGGAACAGTCGACTCTTCTCAGCCCACAGTTGCTTGGCTTCCTCCGGAGCGTCTGGGTCAAGGCGTGCATCTGGCCGAGTCAGCATCTCCTTTACCAGTCGGACGGCAGGGTCACTGTCTTGCGTCTCCGCCCAGTTGTAATGAGGTAAAGGGTTGAACGTAGCGGATTTACTCCTTACACGGTGGGAATACTGGATAGTCCCATGACGGTGGAATGCGGGGAGTTCAACTTCTTCCAGTCCCTCTGAATCTTCCCCTACGTCCGGTAGATTTGGCATCCTGGACAGGGCGTCCGCGTTGGTATTGGAGCGTCCTGCCCGGTACCTGATTGTGAACTCATAGTTGGACAAGCGGGCCATCCATCTTTGCTCTAGGGCACCGAGTCTTGCAGTGTCCAGGTGTGTCAACGGGTTGTTATCCGTGTACACGGTGAACCGGGAAGAAGCGAGGTAGTGCTTAAAGCGTTCGGTGACTGCCCACACCACTGCCAGGAACTCTAGCTTAAATGAGCTGTAATTTTCAGGGTTTCTTTCGGTGGGTCGCAGTTTTCGGCTGGCGTAAGCAATTACCCGTTCTTTCCCCTGCTGGATCTGGGACAGTACGGCTCCTAGCCCGATGTTACTGGCGTCGGTGTAGATGATAAAGGGCTGGCTATAATCAGGGTATGCCAGGATTTCATCCCCAGTGAGGGCCATCTTCAGCTGGCGGAAGGACTCTTCTTCTAGCTTCTCCCATCTGAAGGGTGGCTTCTGGTTCTTGGCCTTCCTGGACTGGCCTATCAGGAGGTCCTGCATAGGAGCTGCCTTTTTGGTGAAACCGGGAATAAACCTTCGGTAGTAGCCTACCAACCCGAGGAACTGCCTCACTTCCTTTACGCTGGAGGGGCTTGGCCATTCCTTAATTGCGGTGATCTTATCAGGGTCGGGAGCCACTCCGTCAGCACTCACCACGTGTCCCAGGTACTGCACCTTTGGCTTCAGGAGGTGACATTTAGAGGGTTTCACCTTCAGGCCGTATCTTGCCAGGGCTTCGAACACTTCCGCCAGGTGTTTCAGGTGGTCCTCATAAGTCTTGGAATATACGATGACATCGTCCAGGTACAACAGGACCGTCTCGAAGTTTCTGTGTACCAGACAGCACTTCATTAATCGTTGGAAGGTTCCTGGTGCATTGCAGAGTCCGAACTGCATACAAGTAAACTCGCTGAGTCCCATCGGGGTGGTGAATGCGGTTTTCTCCCGGTCCGCCTCTGCTACAGGAACCTGCCAGTACCCGCTAGTGAGATCCAAGGTAGAGAAGAAGTTAGCAGATCTTAAAGCAGCCAAAGACTCCTCTATCCTTGGTAAGGGGTACGCATCCTTGTGTGTGATACGGTTGATTTTCCGGTAATCTACACACATCCTCATGGTGTTGTCTTTCTTTTTGACTAAGACTAGTGGGGCTGCCCAGGGGCTACAGCTATCCCTGATTACCCCAGCCTCCTTCATGTCTCTAAGCATCCCCTTGGCGTGTTGGTAGTGTGCAGGGGGTTCGGGTCGATACCTCTCTTTTATGGGAGGATGGTCTCCCGTGGGGATGTGGTGTTCTACCCCCTTGACTCGCCCGAAGTCTAACGGGTGTTTACTAAACACTCTCTCGTACTCTTGAACCACCCGGTAGACTCCCTGTTTCTGGTGGGAGGGAGTGGAGTCAGTACCCAAATGTAGTTGCTGACACCAATCCTCCATTATTTTCTTAGAGCCGTTACCTTCCTCCGGGTGAGATGGAGGCAAGGGTTCCACAGACTCTATAGAGTTTTGGTTGATGGTATATAATTTGGCTAGCGTGGCATACCGGGGCAGGTATACTTCCCTTTTCCCGATATTTATTATGCGAACGGGCACCCTCCCATGGCGTACATCAACTACCCCCCGGGCTGTGAAAATGGTGGGCCTACTGTCTGAATAGACTGGTTCTACCATTGCCTGGTAATCTCTACCTCTCAGACCAATAGCTGCCCGGCACCAAATCATCATTTCACTTTTCGGGGGCATAGCAATAGGGAAAGGGTCACACATTCTTACGCTACCAATCTCACCGCCGGAGAGTTCCACCTGTTGCCGTCGCATCAGTGCCCGGATCTCTTTCTGGAGCACTCGCTGCTGGCCGGAGCTGGCGTTCTTGGCAACCTGCTGTAAAATGAAAATCACCTCTGCAAGACAATTTTCAATCACATTAGTTCCTAAAGTTATCTTTGGGTGACTCTCGCGCTTGTCAATGTCTACAATGATCAGTCCCTGTGCTGCCAGTTCGACTCTACCGATTTTAATGGTCATCTCTTTAAATCCGATCTGCGGCACGGGTTGACCATTGCTGGCGATGATACTCAAGTCGTCGTCAGGGTAGCGGGTTATATCCGAGTCATTCCAGTACTGCTTGAAGAGCACGTACGGGATGGTGGTGACCTGTGACCCGGTGTCCAGTAGGGCACTCATAGGAATGCCATCCAGTACCACAGGCAAGACTGGACGTCCTCCTACATATTTGTCGCGCCAGTTCGATGGGCCTGGTGATCTTTTTCCTGGGGGTTGGCCCTCTACCCCAGGTTGTGCCAGTTTAAAGGACAGCACCTTGCCATATGTCGGGGTTGATTGCAGCGGCGGCAGATGCGTTGTCTGTCCTCGTTGTACCGGTCGCTGGGTCTTCCTCTGGCCGGTGGGGTCCTCTTTGGTCGACGCCACGGGATGTCCTCCGGTCCGGATGCCAGCTGGATCTTCCCTGGAGTGGAAACCTGTAAAGACTGCACAGTTCGGGTTAGCGCAGCAACGCTTTTAGCTAGCTCTTGGACCTGATGGTGCAGGTCTGGAGCCGGGTCATTGTTCAAAGCCTGCGCATCAGCTCCCACTGGCCCTGCCGACAAGGGTGTCGCCTCCTGGTGGTAAGCGGTAGCAGGGCGCCTGTGGGCCACAACGCCACCCGGTGCCGGTTCTCGGAGCACCCGGATGGCTCTGTCCTTGAACTGTGCAAAGTCCAGATGAGGATCCTGTAAGGCTATGGCCCGCAACTGGGTTCGGTGGACATTGCAATATAGTCCCTCTATAAATTGTTCGGTCAACAGCCTGTCCTCGTTTCCCACGCTGTCAGGGTCGGTCTGCTTAATGGCTCTCAGGGCCTCTTGTAGGTTGAGTGCATAGTCCCTTATACTCTCATGTGCTCGCTGCTTGCACCCATAGAATCTAAGCTTAATCTCGGCTGAGGTGCGGGTATCAAAGGTGTCCCTCAGCCGGGTTAGTATCCCTGCGACAGTCCTCCTCCCAGGTGGCCAGGACTTTACCTCCCTTTGGGCTGCCCCGGTTAGTTGGGCCACCAGGATGCTCACTTTTTGCTCTTCTGTGAGGGGGTACACCTGGAAGAGGCTATCCAGCTTCTCTCTAAAGTCATTCAGGGTATGTGACTCCCCTGAGTATTCGGGTAGCCAGGCTGCTCCCGGGATATAGGGCATGGTGAAAGGCATGACTGCAGCAGCGCTGGCGCTGGCGGGGGTTGAGGCAGTGAAGCTCTCCTCCGTATCCGACATCTTCCTCCCCCCTAGTGGACCGTGGCCTACCTTGCGATGATCCTCTTCCGTAGGTCGCGGTTCCGCAGTGGATCGTCAGGGTTGAGGACCTTCCGTCGCGCGCCTGTGACGTCAGCGTCTGCTGGGCTCCTTCCAGGACCTTACGCGACGTCCGGATGTGAGGCGGGGCTTCAGTTCTCGCGCGCTTTCGGAGTCCACGCCCCTCTTCTTCCCGCGCGGCGTCTTCAAGATGGCGTCCAACGGCGGGAAAACTCCACGGATGGCGGGAAGAAGGCTGAAGATGGCGCCGGATGGCGGGAAAACTTCACGGATGGCGGGAAGAAGGCTGAAAATGGCGCCGGATGGCGGGAATCTTCACCGATGGCGGGAAGAAGGCTGAAGATGGCGCCGGATGGCGGGAATCTTTACCACAGGTAAGTTTTAAAAGTCTCTTTTTCAGGCACGCAGTACCCGGTGGTTGCGGGCACGAAATCCTGCCGACTACGCCAAAAGTTGACGCGCCCCCTGGGCCATGTTCAGGGGATACCCGGAGCCGGATCTGGATAGGGGTAGTAGTCCTTGTGGCGGTGACCCGGTCCGTGCCCAGGGTGTCAAACTAGGAGGCAGTATATTAGCAGTAGATGTAGGACGACTACGCCACCCGTTGAATGCAGCTATGGAGCTGCCGCTGCAGGGCAGACCGCTGAGGCCGGTGGAAGGATGGTGCAGCGTGGATGGTATAACCCCCAACGGGAGGGGTATGGCCTCAGGGCAGCCGACATGGATGATGGGGGTAGCAGGAACCACTCAGAGACGATGCGGTGTAGTTCAGGGTCTTTACTGGTGACAAAGATAGACCCTCCCGGAGTACTTGCTAGCGATCGGGGCCTGGTCAGTCCTTGAGCAGATGGGATTTCCCCTGGCCAGGCGGAGTTGTAGGCCTTCCCAACTAACTGTACTCTTCTGGCTACCTTGCTAGAGGCGGGTAAAAGTAGCCCACGTCCCTGAGTGTACCGTGTGGTGCTCACCCGTATGGCCGGTGACTCGGGGCCTTCTAATGGCTTCCGCTCAACGATGGCGGTGCTGGTCCCACGCGTGTGACCGTGCCTTCAGGTTTCTGGGCCAGAGGACCTGCAATCCCCTGCCGGTCGTTTTCTGCTGCTGGGTAAAGATTAGTCCCCACAGCCTCGGACTCCGGGTCCGGTGATAACTTCTCAGTCAGGGCGAGCTCTGCAGCTGCCAGCCCCTGACTCCTTGTAGCACTGCTCCCACAGAGCTCCTGTTGTTTCTTCCTATGGCTGCTTCTCTTCTCTCTACTCTAGTCTCTAACCCTGCCTCAGCCCCAGGTTTATATAGGGGAAGTTCTTCCCCTCCCAGGACTGGGCAGGAGGTGTGGCATGCATAGGATTCCTGACCAAGAGACCTCCCACCTGCTCTCAGACATAATATTGCTATTATTGTGGAGACCAGACCCCTGGGGTGCCACATATACATTATATATCATTTACACATACATTTCCAGGAGGTATAACAGAGGGACGATACAATGTAGCGTTTTAGGAAAAGAGGTTTCATACTTATTTTTTGGAGAATACTATTCTTTACTAATACAGACATACCACAAGAACTGACTGCTCCTTTGTAATGGGGTTCTTCACTTTTAATATTGTTTCATGTCATATTGTATATGAATTATTTTATCATTTAATCCTTTTTCATTCTATTTAGCTCTTGCGGTCAATTAAGGATGTAAACGAACCCAAATTTTTGTCTCATGATATTCCTCTGTTCAATAGGATTACCAGCGACCTGTTCCCTGGCATTCAACTTCCGGAAGCCGACTATAAGGTATTAAAATATAATAGTGTCTTAAAGGGGTTTTCCAAGACTTAAAGAGGACTTGTCCCTCGCCATAAATATGTAAATGCCGCTGTTCTCCTGACTCCGGCATTGTTTTTCTTTTCTTCCTGCTCCTCTCCGTTCCTGACATCTGTCACTCTCCTCTAGCCCTTTAAGCCAACTGGGCAAGGCCTTCCTGAAGACTCCCACAGAGAGGACTTGATGACCACGCCCACTTGGCTATTAAAAATTATGAACTAGATTTCTATAAAGCGGCTATATCTCAGGAATGGAGAGACGCAGGAGCAAAAGAAAAACAACACCGAATTCAGGAGAACAGCGGCATTTACACCAGGTAATAAAATTGCATATTAATGGCAAGTGATAGGTCCTATATAGCGGGCCAGCTATCATTAGGATGACAGTTATCTTTCCCGGCTCCCCCATATTCAGGAATGCTCATTCCTGTTTTCTCTAAGACAGAGTCGCTGCCAGAATCTTATGTCAGCTGCTAATTTCAGGGTCAGAAAGTAAGGATTGGGTGATTAAATTCCAACCGCCCGATTTTTATGTCCCCCAACATAATCTGTCATGAGGCCCCCATACACAGTAGAGGGTAGACCAATCCCATTGAAATCACCCGATCCTGGTCCACTGCTTTGGAATTGTGTTACATGACCTTGTCACTCATCGTCCGGTCCCATTAGTGCAACCTGGGCAGCTGCACAGGGGCACCAGAGGTAAGGGGGCTCACGTATACCTCCAATGCAGGATGATCTGATGTAGAAAAAAAATGGTTAAAACATCTGAGAGTGATTTATCGCTAGTTTAGTTGTAGGTTATGGAGACATTTTTTTTTAGATGAATGAATCGATTCGCAGGAGACTGATCCAATGGCCAGGTGTCATGGGTGCGTCAGATGTGACAGACAGTCGCCCTGCAGTTGGTTGCAGGAGATCCCTTCGTTTGGCATTACGGACATCTTCTTAGCGGTCTCACTGTAGGACCCAGCGGCTACCTCCCTCCTGTTCTAATTGACAATCAGGCCTGGGTGTTTAAATATTTCCAGGTTGCTACACAGAGGTGCCATTGATATTCACATGACCCCTTGTGAAGGCTTGGAGCAAGTGCAGTTCTTACTTCCTCTCTGGTGCTAAGAGGATGTGTGTGCCATCTCTCTGAAGTCGACTCAAGCTAAGCTACTTCCCCTGTGTCTGTCTCCCCTTGCTGTCTTTAGTTGTCAGTGGGGATCGACTAGTGCTCACCCCCCTTCCCTATCCAGGGTCAAGCGCTAAGGAAATACAGGGATAGGTTCCTGTGCGGCAATTGGTGAGGAACCAATATAGAGTCGGTAGGGGAGACAGGGTGATTGCAGATCAGCCTAGGAGGTCTCCATTTCCCCCTTTCCCTAGTATCTGGGCTCCCTTCCCCTCATCCCTTTGTGTCGCACTTTGTCTTTCCTACACTGTGCGTGACATCAGGTCAGTGGTGGGCACTAAATGAGACCCCTGAGAGCCACCTTATTTCTTCCTGCCCCCCGTCTCTTCTTCAGATTAGCCGGCCTGGCATGACGTTATGGTTGCAGCATGATGTACACCAGGCCATATAATCAGAAGAGGAGCCGGGGATGCCGGCAGCTAAGAGGCGGCTCTCATGGGTCCTGTCCAGCGGCCACAGAATACTGATCTGGTTCCTGAAAATGTATTCTCCCACCTCTAATTGGATCCACTGTAAACAGACTGATGAAATATTTTACCTTCCTTTTGCTCAGGATTTACTGGAATGCGCACAGGAGAGCTGTGCTGGACACAACATCCAGCCCGAGAAGGTCTTCCTGGAGGAAATGATCCAGACGTATGAGATGATGATTGTCAGAAACGGGTAAGCTGTAACTACAGAAGTCCATGGGACGGGGGATTTATTCTTCGCTGTTTCCATTTTATACAATGGACCATGCTGCATTTTGTTTATCCCGTACAGTTTTATGTTGGTTGGAGAGCCGTTCTCTGGAAAAACGAAGGTCCTCCACGTCCTCGCTGATACGCTGTCTCTTATGAATGAGCGAGGGTGCGAAGAAGAAAAAGTGATTTACCGGACAGTGAACCCTAAAGCCATCACCATGGGGCAGCTGTTCGGGCAGTTTGATCCAGTGTCACATGAGGTTTGTCTATGATTGGAATTATTGTTTACTAGATGGTGGCCCGATTCTAACGCATTGTGTATTCTAGAATATGACAAAATCCGACAAACAAGCAAAATGAACAAAAAGCATTGAATTCAATTCTTTCTGATTTTAGAAACTGCATTAAAGAAGGGGTGCACCGGTCCTGGAGATACTGCAATACCAGGTCAATGCGTGGAGTGGACAGAGCAAGCTCTTTTTCCATCTCCCTGTTCTAAAAATCCATTTAATATATGGTCCCCAGATAGGGGACGTATCAGATATTAAACTGATAAGAACAGATTTTTTTTTTATACCATTCAGTAAAATTTTTCAAGCAACAATCAATAGTATAAAAACTCATACTACGTTGCCCAGTCTTACATCATAATGGTACTTTCTTTATTTCATATTTATAACTTTATACTGAAACAGTTGTAAGACCTTTTGAATGGACAAAAACTATAAAAACATACCATTGTCATAAAAAATGACAGATCACAACACTTAAACAAGGACTTACTGGTACTTTACCAGTGACCTCCATTTTTTGACTTTCCAAAAACCTTCTGAATCAGAGCCACCACCGCCACGGCTATCCCATAAATAAACTATGTATAACCTTGACAAAACCATCCTAACACAATTATTAACTGAGATTATTTTCCTTTTAAATAAACACAAATTCCTAACGTCCCACAGACTTTCTATTACACATGCCATTATCAACCACAACAATCTCTCTTTCACCCGGCTACTTGCACCCATCCCAAACATTACCACTCTCCAATTTATAAAATTCACGCCCGCTAGTTCCTTGCATAAACCACCCACTCCCTTCCAAACACTCTGAGCATAATCACAATTCCAAACCAAATGCATAACAGTTTCACTCGCCCCACATCCATCCCTCGGACATACCTCTGTTCTAATCAGATCCCTCCTCTTCTGTACCTCTCTCACAGGCAAAATCTCATGCAAACTCATCCATACGATATCACGCTGCCTATTCGATATTCCTTTTATACTCAGGTTCCTCCATACACACAACGCTTCACTCGATCTCAAGCCCCTAATGTTACATTCAAACTCTCTAACTCGCATCCTTCTCCTTACATTCCTTATCACTTTGAAATCACCCATAGGAACATCCAACAAATCATGCTTGACAACAAATTTTTCAACAAACTCATACCACACTGGACATTTAAACGAAACAGGCACTCTTGCATCCCTTCTCATCCATTTCAACCCAAACAACATCCATCCAGCCATATATTTAATCATATAAGCCGTCTTGTTATCCCTACCTAACAGAACAACCACTGTTTTAATAAAATTTAAACCAAGACAAATTTCAAAATTTGGGAAATCCATTCCCCCATGTTCACGTAACTTACACAAATATTCCCTTTTAAGTTTTTCCATCTTACTTTCCCAATAAAACGTAAAAATTAGCTTCTCAATCCGCCTAAAACCCCTATAAGGGGCTGGAAAAACCACTGACACAAAAAGTAACATAGGAAGAATCACTGACTTAATAATAAGGACTTTGCCTGACAATGTCAAGTCCCGCAACCTCCAAAAATTTAACTTCTGTTCAATCCTCTTACCGCATTCATCCCATCTCTCATTCCCTTTCAGATCTTTGTTAAACCACACCCCCAAAACCTTAATAGCACCTTCTTCACATATCACACCATGCATCCTAACACTCGAATCCCCGAAACACTTAAAGCTACACTTCCCCCAATTCACCCTAAAACCAGATGCACCACAAAAGAAATCTAAAAGCAACCTTGCTCGATTCATAGCAGCCATATTATCACTCACCACAACAACATCGTCCATATACCCCATTACCTTTACAGTCTTTCCACCACTCCCTGGGATCAGAAGACCATTCATCACTTTCTCTTTCCGAATCATGCACAACAGGGGCTCAATCACACTTATAAACAGGACAGGGGACAACGGACACCCCTGCCTGACCCCTGATTTTATGCACACCTTCTCACTCAAACATCCATTCACTAACACTTCACTCACCACACCATCATACAAACACCTTATGGCATTCACAAAAACACTAGGAAAACCCATCCTAACTAACACCTCAAACATAAACGCATGCGACACTCTATCAAAAGCTTTCTCAAAATCCACACAAAAAACCATACATTTCCCCTTCCTAAACATACAATCTCCAATTACGTCCCTCAACAACAAGAGGTTATCAGTCATACACCTACCTGGCACCGCGCACACTTGATCATCACCAACCACACTTCCAATCACCCCACGCATACGGTTAGCCAGAATTTTGCTAAAGACTTTATAATCTGCATTGAGTAATGTAATCGGCCTCCAATTACGCAAATTCTTTTTCTCACCCTTCTTATATAGTAAAACAACTACTCCTTCTTTCATGGAATTACAAAGTACACCATTCATCCACATATATTGACATACCTCCACAAAATCAACACCAATCACATCCCATGCTTTTACATAAAACTCCACAGGCAACCCATCTTTCCCAGGTGTTTTATTCTTTTTCGCACCATCCACCGCCTTTTTAACCTCATCAAAAACAATATCTTCACTCAAACACTCACGTTCCCCTGATTCAAGCTGACTCTCCAACATACCTAACACATGCTTTTTCAAACCCCCATCCACCCATTTAGACTCAAATAAACTACTATAGAAACTATGTACCTCATCCAACACTTCCCTTCCAACCACAGTCATACCATTATCATTTACAACCTCATCCAACTCATCTTTTTTACTGCACATTTTTTTAAAAAAGTACCTCATACACTTCTCATCCATATCCAAATGCTCAACTCTCGTCCTAAAAATAATTTCCTTCCCACGCTTTTCCAAAACACGCTTCATCTCATCTCTCGCTCCTCTGAGTTGATCACTAACATCAATTCCTTTCATACTCATTTTATGTAACCACTCAATCCTCATATTTAAATCTTTAAATCTGCCTCTTTCAATTGCTGCTTTTTTATAACCCCACCTCCTAAAAAAAATCTTAATTTCCACTTTCACCCAATCCCACCATACAGTCACATCCACAAAATTATTTTTCCTAGACCTCCACCATTCATACTTACTTTCGAAGTCTCTCATAACCCTAACATCCTCTAACAACCTAACATTTAGCTTCCATACCCCAACACCATGCACCATTTTTTTATCACCTTCAAACATACCCCACAAACATTCATGGTCTGTGAAAGAAAAAACATGCTGTTTAAAAAATTTACACACCAAACCTCTATTTGTATACAGCATGCGGTCAATCCTGGACACTATTCCTCCCCTATCAGCTCTATATGTGGCCGGTGGTGGCTTACTCAAAAATTCCGCTGCATCTAAAAAAGAAAAATCAGATGTAATTTGATTAAGGACCTTACCCGTGACATCAATTTCCCCTTCAGAAACACAATTGAAATCACCAACTAATAATATTGGAATCCTTCCAGGCAAAAATAAACGTATTTTCTCTAATAGTGCTAACCTATCCCCTTTGTTAATTGGACAATACACGTTAACAATTTTCACCCTCCACCCTCTCCCCTTAACCACTGCCATTATACAACGACCTGGCTCCACCACCATATAATTTTCAAAACTTAAATCCCTATTCCCCAACAAAATCCCCACACCATCATTTTTGTTTGTCATTGAACCTGACCAAATGCTATACCCATATACCCAGTCCTTTTCAGGAGGTGACTCTTCAATTCCGCACTCTTGCAGATAGTAAATATTTGCTCCAAGATTTTTTAGTTCTTCCAGTATAGCCAATCTTCTAGGCTTAGATTTTATAAGCCTTACATTTATTGACAGTACACTACAGCCCACGTTGGAGCCCATTTTTTAACCATATTCGGTAAAAAAGAACATACCCCCCACCGAAGAGTCAACCTTTCTCGTCTTGAAACTCGATTCCTGATGTTAAGCAGAGAATGCTGGCCCCCTCCTCCAAAAAAGACCTCCTAGGAGAGGCACTGTAGCTCTCGGGATAGCTCCTATCACTTAAGGGGCTGATGCTCCCAATACTGGCAGGTGAAAAATCTGGCCGGAACTTCTTTGCAGAAGACACATCAGAATCCTCATCAGGGGGCCTCACCACAACCCCGGTGAAGTCACCCTGGCCACCACCACCTTCATGAATTGCCTCTGAGCTTTCCAAAGCCAACACCGGCGTTGTGGAGAGTGAACCGCTCACTTCTCCCTCACCACTCACATCAAGCAGAATTGACATATCTGCAGGCTCTATCTCAACAGCGCTTCCACCAGCAGGATCGGGTGCTTGCTCCATCTCTTCCATGAAGTCCCTTACTGCCTCGATCGCCTCACCAATAGTGGCGGCAGTAGTAGGACGTGGGGACACGGCCTCTGCATATGACCTGGAACGATGGGGACAGTCCTTGAAAGCGTGTCCCTCCTCGCCACATGCATTACAAACCATGGAGTTAGTACACTCCATTGCCAGATGACCCTCTTTATTGCATTTCCCACAAAACTTCTGCACCGTGCAGTCCTCTTGGTAGTGTCCAAAGGATTTACACTTCCTGCAAAAACGCGGAGCACCAGGAAAATACATATACCCTCTATCCCTCCCGATGGCAAAACTGAGGGGAGGGTAGTGGATACCCCCAGGTCCCTGGGGGTCCTCCTGGAACCGTACAAAAAATTTGTGTTTGCCAGTCCACAAGCCCACCTCATTCCTCACCATGTGTGAGTAGGACACATAGCTGCAATGACGGTTCAGGAATCTAGTAATGTCCTCCACATCCACAAGGGGGTTGTGCATAAACACAATAACTGGCACTTCCCCCTTAGTATACAATACCGTGAATGTAAGCCCATCAAGAGCCGGATGATCCAAGGCTTGCTGATCCTTTAGAGTCTTGAAAAGATTCTGGCAAGCTGCCATACGATCAAGGACTAAAACGTACCGGCCATTCTTTGGGAACTCCTGTAGGCAAATGATGTCTCCACGACCAACATTCAAAATCTTGAAGATGACGACTTCCACCAAGAACCGCAGGTTAAAGAAATTCCTCCTCGACTCCTCAATATCAATGCGAAAAGCATTTTTGACCCGAATATCATCGGTCCCGGCATAGCGAATCTTGACGCCCATTATCACCTCTCGTTTCCTCTGGACCCCCCCCAATAGCAGCAGGCAGCTTAAGCCACCTAAGTGGCGATGCTGCAAGGCCGAGGGGGAGACACTATAGGATCCTTCTGATCAGATACAAGATCTAAGCCAAAAGGCCGAGAAGCGATAACCAGAATTGGTTTCGGACTACGGTGCCACCCAAGGATCCTGAAAAGTCCATTTGTGGAGATGGCCACCTGGACTCCCGTTAAGAAGACATGCTGTCAACCTCTAGATCCCTCACATGCCTGCACTTTTCAGCTTGCTGCTGCTGCAATCCACGCGTTTTAGATCTGCATAACTCCACCTCTTTTAGCACAGCACCCTCACCCCCGGCTGTTCCCACCCGCCTCAACACCGTTGGAAGGGAGGAGAACCAATTAAGGCGGGGGGGGGTGGAACGAGCAGCTGTCTACACTTAGCAGGAGGGTTGCTGATTACTTACCTTTCCTGCTGCTGCTGCTGGCTGTCCAGCAGCAGACTGAAGGTGGCTGCTGCTGTGCGCAGGTATATAAAGGCTCAGAGCCTATTATGACATGCGCAGCCAGCGTTCCATTGCCACATTCCATCTACTGCAGGCGGGATACCTGGATGGCTGAATGTCACTGAGAAGCTCACAGAGACCGCCATAAGCAACAGTTTAAAAGAATGCCACAGACTAATCAACCAAACTTTTTGGGTTGGTTTCTCTTTTATAGTCTGCAGGCATTAAATGAAAGAAGTCAGTGTTCCAGCAGAGGGAGACAACGTTTCACAAAAGGCATTGTAGCAAACCAAAAAAGAAATTTTAAGCGCAGCAGAGTAACCAGCTCACATACCTGTTAGCTCAGGTGAGTTTAAAAGGCTGCTGTTGATAACAAGGGCATTTGCTAAATAGATGGTGTGTGTGCAACAATATACTGAAAGGTCAATTATATTGTGCAGCTTATCTCACCACCTGTAGTTATTTAGGTGAAAGCTCCAAAATGCTTGCCTAATATGTCTGTTTATCCAAAAGGAAGTAAAGAGGGAGAGCTAGATAGATAGCATTGCATTACATTACATGGCAATGCAATGCACAGTTGCTGAAGTTGAACCAAAATGAGCTTGTCATCTGGCTTCTGCAACTTTTAACATGAAAAATCCAATGAGGAGAAGAAAAGCAAAGCCAAAGAGTCCATCCCAAAATCCGACAAACAAGCAAAATGAACAAAAAACATTGAATTCAATTCTTTCTGATTTTAGAAACTGCATTAAAGAAGGGGTGCACCGGTCCTGGAGATACTGCAATACCAGGTCAATGCGTGGAGTGGACAGAGCAAGCTCTTTTTCCATCTCCCTGTTCTAAAAATCCATTTAATATATGGTCCCCAGATAGGGGACGTATCAGATATTAAACTGATAAGAACAGATTTTTTTAATTTGGCTATCCCCTCACAGGGATAAAACCAGTTTTATTTAAAAATTACACAGATGTACAGAAATAAAAGCAACATTTTACATCATTACAAATTTTTATACATTGTCTCGAAACATACGAGACTTAAAAACATAAATTATTCAAATAGGATAGAAATTTGCATATATTCAAATTAATAAAATGTTACAAAAATTCAAAATGTGTTCCATACATTGACATCCCATTTTAGGGAGATATTTGGATTATTTTTTTTATCTAATAAAAAATATACATACATTTCACTTAAACAAAAACTAAAAACATCATTTAAAGACAATTCATCATGATTAAAAATTAAAATATTTCGGGCTTTCCAGAGAGCTATTTTGGCGCAATTTATTGTCTTCCATGCCATAATTTTTTGGTCTTCTGTTGGGCATTCCATAAGTCCATAAAGTATTGTGGCGTAGTTAAAGTCTTTGAGGTCTGCCACTTTTTCCATCAGAGGGAGCAATTTTCTCCAGAACGCTTTTGCAAAAGGACAAGTCCATAGTAGATGTTTCACTGATTCCTCCTCTTGACATCCGCTTCTTGGGCAAATGGCAGACCTCACGAGTCCTCTTCTATGTTGGAATGCCCGGCACGGAAGACATTGGTGTGCGCAGCTCCAAGCCAAATCTTTCTGTATATTAAAAAGATATTTTGCATTAATGACTTTCCATATATTCAATATTTGTTCATCATCATAGCGCTCAATGTTACATAACTCTTCATTTTTACAAAGACTTTTAATTAATTTCTTACTATTTTGTAGATCTCCCGCTTCTTTACCCCCTAAATTAAAATGAATCACTATTTTTTCTAAAATTAAATAATGCGTTGGCAGTTTAAAAGCATATGGAGATGATAAAACCGTTTCAAACCACCCAAACTTTCTCATAAAAAAACCAGTGTTATAACGCATAAAAAAGGACCAATAGTGATTTTTAAAAAGGGCATTAAAACAGAAGCAAAAAAATTTAATTAAAAGGAACCTACTAAAATCTGGAAAGTCTTTCTCACCTTTGAGCTTTGGTTTTGTTACAATTTCTCTTTTTAATTTCTCCATCTTAGAACTCCAGAAAAAAGTAAAACATGCTTTAGTGATCTTTTTTAAAATATTTACAGGGGGAGGGAAAACCAAACTCAAATACAATAAAAGAGGCAAAATGACCATTTTTATAATTAATACTTTACCCTCCATCGTTAATTTTCTCATATTCCACATACATATTTTCGTATTCACTTTCTGAGCTACCGCCTCCCAGTTATTTAGACCATTATTGGATTCACAGAAAGAAATACCTAAAATATTAATAGAGTCAGTTATTGGAATAAAAACATAGTGTAAAATCATCTCCCCAATATTTAAAATACTACTCTTATTAAAATTAACCTTAAAACCAGAAGCTGTACAAAAGGATTGGATCTGTTTGAGTGAGTTTTGTAGTGATGGTGCATCTCGGCAAAGGACCGCCACATCGTCCATGTAACCCACCACTTTTGCTTCTGTTCCTTTGCTTCCAGGTAGAGGGATACCACATATTTGTCTATCTCTACGGATTGCACATAAAAGTGGCTCAAGAGCACAAATAAAAAGTAGTGGGGACAGGGGGCACCCCTGTTTTACCCCTGATTTTAAAAAAACATCTTGTGTCTTGAAACCATTTACTAAAATCTTACTTGTGCAGTCCTTATAAAACGCTTTAAGAGATAATAAAAACCTTTCTGGTATGCCCATTTTTTCTAAAACCTTAAAAAGATAAAAATGAGAAATCTGATCAAAAGCTTTTTCGAAGTCAATTGATAAAATTGCCATCTTCCCTTTTCTGTTTTTAATGTCTTCAATACAGTCTTTAACAAGGTTTAGATTGTCCCAGATACTGCGCTCAGGCACACCACATACTTGGTTTGAGTGGATTATTTTTCCTATAATTTTTTTAAGGCGGTTTGCACAAATTTTTGCCATTATTTTATAGTCACAGTTTAGTAGGGTTATAGGTCTCCAGTTTTTTAAGTCTGTCTTATCACCTTTCTTATATAATAATGAGACCTCCCCTTTTTTCCAGGATTTTAATAAAACCTTATCATTAAAAACTTCAGTAAAAACATAAAACAGATCCTCTTTTAAAATATCATAAAATTTTACATAAAACTCTATAGGAATACCGTCTGATCCAGGGACTTTTCCAATTTTAAAACTTTTTATGGTTTGTAAAATTTCTTCTTCTGTTATGTTTTGTGATAAAAACTCTTGGGAGGCGGTATCTAAAACAGATGTTATTTCTTCTAGAGAATTTTGCATTATATTTTCATCTATTCTTTTATCATTAAAAAGATTAAAATAGTAACCATGTACCTTTTCCAAAATTTTTCCCATATTTTTCTCTCCATCTATATCTTCAATTACTGTTTTTTTCTCTCTAATTTTTTTAAAAAAATATCTAGAACATTTTTCGTCTTCCTCCACGTGTTTTATTCTGGAGCGGAAAATGAGCTCTTTCCCTTTTTGTTCTAGTGATTTTGTTATTTCTTCTTTCAGTATTTTAATATCTTTTTCTACTTCTAGACCATTTTCTCTAAGTTTATATAAGGTCTGTAACCGGGTATTTAAATTATTATATAATTCTAGCTTTTCTTTTGCTTTATATATGCTTTTCTTAATAAAAAAATCTTTTATTTTTTTTTTCATTTTATCCCACCAGGCACTTATAGGGACATTTACATCTTTCTTCCTCCTGCAGTTTTTATAAAATTCAATAAAATCCGATAAAATCTTAGAATCATTTAAAAGGGATACATTCATTTTCCAAGTTTTTTTCCCACATTTTTTATTAGCATTAATTTTTACACTAAAAGATAAAAATTTATGATCTGAGAAGATATTATCGTGGGTTTCACATTTATCAGGTAAAATTTGTTCTGAACCGAATATAAAATCTATTCTTGAACTGCAATTTAAATTGCTCCAGGTAAAGCCGGCTTCTACTGAACTAGTCTTGTTGCATTCTTTATAAATATCAACAAGTCTAAAATCACTTAAAATATTACTTAACATACCGGTAGTTTTGTCATAGTTTCTACTTACGGCTGTAGAGCGCCGACTTTCACCCTTTAAAATACAATTAAAATCACCTGCGAAGATAAAAGGTTCAGAGGTATTAATAAATAATGGTAAAATCTCTAACATGTCAGCTCTTTCATTTTTATCTGGGGACCCATAAAAATTTAAAAATTGCCATTTTACACCATTAATAAAAGCTTTAACTAATAACATACGACCTGGTAAAATCTCTTGGATAAAATCAATTTGAACGTTTCCCTTAAAAAGTATAGCTATCCCTGCTGATCCGGTAACATTTGACCCGGACCACACTGATGGGCCACATTTCCAATCCTCTTTGTATTTTTTGTAGGATACTGTGTGCGGGATATTGCATTCCTGTAAAAAGAAGACGGAAGCCGTAAGACAAGTTAAAAAATTAAATAATGTTACTCTTCTGGTTTTTGATTTTAGACCCCTCACATTGAGGGAAATGCCCTTAAGTTCTGCCATTGGAGGAAAGTAAAAAAATTATATAAAACAGAAATACGGAACTTACTTCCTATCCGCTGAACCGGCCAGACCACTTACGCTCGAGCTACTTCCCTCGTCCGAATTTATCGTAAGTAAGGACTCCATGGAGGAGGAACTTGACTCACCAAGACAATGACCCAACGCTACATGTGAGTAGCTTGGGAGACAACTAAGAGGAACAGCACCCTGGGTCTCCATGGGCTGGCCATTCAGATCCTTATCAGGTGGGTCCCCAGGTGGCTCCCCTGCACCCAGGGGAGGCCGACACACAGGGGAAGGTTGGGTACAAGGCAATGTACCCGAGCTCACGGAGCTGGCAAGGCCCGGCTCCCCACCGGGGTCAGCAGGGTCCGGGACTTTTGGGGGACCAACGTCCACCTCCCCACCAGGAGATGTGTCCATCTGATCCCCATCAGCCGCTCCATTCGAACCATCTTTCTTCCCTCTTTTCTTTTTATGGGGACCCACCGTAGTCCAGTTAGCCTCAGACTCAGGCCCAGGAAACCCAGTTTTTGCCTCGGGCTCGGTGTCAACCTTCTGCCGGTCTCTTTTGGTTTTACCGATCATGCCCTTTTGTTCCTTTTCTGCCTTTCTTTTAGCCTCCCTGTTGTCTTGGTGCCAACTTTTCCTCACTGCTTGGGAGTTACCCTTCATTACCTCTGAGCTTTCCTCATCACTCGAATTGCCCTCTTTGCTCGCTGAGGCTCCAGGTTGTTGTTCCTCCTCCTGAGGGGTGGTCTGACCTGTTGGTTCATTTTCGGATGTCCTGGCCTTTTCCTTCCGTCTCTGTTCGGCCTCCCAGAACCTATGTGGGCATGAAAAATAAAAATGACCAGGTTTTTGGCAGAAATTACATTTTTTATCATGAGGACATTCTTTGGTGTCATGTTCTGTACTAGCACAGTTTCTACAGGTTGCCTCACAGTCATCCTTAAAATGGCCATATTTTCCACAGTTTCTACAAAAGGGTGGCATACCAGAAAAAAAGAAGTCTCCATTTGAGGAACCTATTTTAAAACGTGCAGGAGGGAGTTTCACACCGCCTGGGAAATTAGGGTCTCTTTCACATGTTACTAGAAATTTCCATTTGGACGTCCATATGTGAAACTCATTAAGTACTTTCCCTATACATTTTACACTTTTAAAGTACATTGAAAGAAAACATGTTAGTTCCACTGAAGTAACGAAAGGAGAAAATACTTTAAGGATTACCATTTTTACCTCATCCAGGACGTGCTCGATAACTTGTATTCCTTTTAGAATAGGATTGTTTTTTGCCTTTCTGGCTCTTACCAGGACATCCTGAAAAATGCCTTCCCCGGTGAAGGTGATGTCATAATCGCCACGCCTCGGATAATCCTGGATAGAGAGAATCTCGTTCTTCTGCACATGAAAGAGCCCTTCAAGCACGTCCTGGACTACGTACCACAATTTCCTTTCATCACTTCCGCCCTCTGTGAAATGAATACGGATAGTGTTTTTAAGCCTCGCATAGTGAGGCACGAGGTTGGGGTCAACCTCCATGGTAACGCAACAAGAAAAAGCAAATCGCAAACCGCTTGCAATCTGCGCCTTTCAGAGTTCTGTAAACAGAAACACCTGAGAGGCTGGGGGGGATCGCAACCCGTTACCCTGGGACTAAGCCCTCTCCCAATAGCAGCAGGCAGGGGAGCCCACCGAAGTGGGTCACCCTGCAAGGCCGAGGAGAGGGGTACCCGAGTACCTTCTGAACCACAGTCGCCTGTACAAGACACTTGACCGCAGCCAAAAGGCCGAGAAGCGATAACCAGAATTGGTTTCAAACTACGGAGCCACCCAAGGATCCTGAAAAGTCCATTTGTGGAGATGAGCTCCTGGACTCCCGTTAAGAAGACATGTTGTCAACCTCTAGATCCCTTACATGCCTGCACTTTTCGGCTTGCTGCTGCTGCAATCCACGCGTTTTAGATCTGCATAACTCCACCTCTTTAAACACAGCACCTTCACCCCCTGCTGTTCCCACCCGCCTCAACACCGTTGGAAGGGAGGAGAACCAATTAAGGCGGGGGGTGGGGTGGAACGAGCAGCTGTCTACCCTTAGCAGGAGGGCTCCTGATTACATACCTCTCCTGCTGCTGCTGCTGCTGGCTGTCCAGCAGCAGACTGAAGGTGGCTGCTGCTGTGCACAGGTATATAAAGGCTCAGAGCCTATTATGACACGCGCAGCCAGCGTTCCATTGCCACATTCCATCTACTGCAGGCAGGATACCTGGCTGGCTGAATGTCGCTGAGAAGCTCACAGAGACCGCCATAAGCAACAGTTTAACAGAATGCCACAGACTAATCAACCAAACTTTTTGGGTTGGGTTCTCTTTTATAGTCTGCAGGCATTAAATGAAAGAAGTCAGTGTTCCAGCAGAAGGAGACAACGTTTCAGAAAAGGCATTGTAGCAAACCAAAAAAGAAATTTTAAGCGCAGCAGAGTAACCAGCGCACATACCTGTTAGCTCAGGTGAGTTTAAAAGGCTGCTGTTGATAACAAGGGCATTTGCTAAATAGATGGTGTGTGTGCAACAATATACTGAAAGGTCAATTATATTGTGCAGCTTATCTCACCACCTGTAGTTATTTAGGTGAAAGCTCCAAAATGCTTGCCTAATATGTCTGTTTATCCAAAAGGAAGTAAAAAGGGAGAGCTAGAAAGATAGCATTGCATCACATTACATGGCAATGCAATGCACAGTTGCTGAAGTTGAACCAAAATGAGCTTGTAATCTGGCTTCTGCAACTTTGAACATGAAAAATCCAATGAGGAGAAGAAAAGCAAAGACAAAGAGTCCATCCCAAAATCCGACAAACAAGCAAAATGAACAAAAAACATTGAATTCAATTCTTTCTGATTTTAGAAACTGCATTAAAGAAGGGGTGCACCGGTCCTGGAGATACTGCAATACCAGGTCAATGCGTGGAGTGGACAGAGCAAGCTCTTTTTCCATCTCCCTGTTCTAAAAATCCATTTAATATATGGTCCCCAGATAGGGGACGTATCAGATATTAAACTGATAAGAACAGATACTACACTTGATCTTAGCCAAAAGGCCGAGAAGCGATAACCAGAATTGGTTTCAAACTACGGAGCCACCCAAGGATCCTGAAAAGTCCATTTGTGGAGATGAGCTCCTGGACTCCCGTTAAGAAGACATGTTGTCAACCTCTAGATCCCTTACATGCCTGCACTTTTCGGCTTGCTGCTGCTGCAATCCACGCGTTTTAGATCTGCATAACTCCACCTCTTTAAACACAGCACCTTCACCCCCTGCTGTTCCCACCCGCCTCAACACAGTTGGAAGGGAGGAGAACCAATTAAGGCGGGGGGTGGGGTGGAACGAGCAGCTGTCTACCCTTAGCAGGAGGGCTCCTGATTACATACCTCTCCTGCTGCTGCTGCTGCTGGCTGTCCAGCAGCAGACTGAAGGTGGCTGCTGCTGTGCACAGGTATATAAAGGCTCAGAGCCTATTATGACACGCGCAGCCAGCGTTCCATTGCCACATTCCATCTACTGCAGGCAGGATACCTGGCTGGCTGAATGTCGCTGAGAAGCTCACAGAGACCGCCATAAGCAACAGTTTAACAGAATGCCACAGACTAATCAACCAAACTTTTTGGGTTGGGTTCTCTTTTATAGTCTGCAGGCATTAAATGAAAGAAGTCAGTGTTCCAGCAGAAGGAGACAACGTTTCAGAAAAGGCATTGTAGCAAACCAAAAAAGAAATTTTAAGCGCAGCAGAGTAACCAGCGCACATACCTGTTAGCTCAGGTGAGTTTAAAAGGCTGCTGTTGATAACAAGGGCATTTGCTAAATAGATGGTGTGTGTGCAACAATATACTGAAAGGTCAATTATATTGTGCAGCTTATCTCACCACCTGTAGTTATTTAGGTGAAAGCTCCAAAATGCTTGCCTAATATGTCTGTTTATCCAAAAGGAAGTAAAAAGGGAGAGCTAGAAAGATAGCATTGCATCACATTACATGGCAATGCAATGCACAGTTGCTGAAGTTGAACCAAAATGAGCTTGTAATCTGGCTTCTGCAACTTTGAACATGAAAAATCCAATGAGGAGAAGAAAAGCAAAGCCAAAGAGTCCATCCCAAAATCCGACAAACAAGCAAAATGAACAAAAAACATTGAATTCAATTCTTTCTGATTTTAGAAACTGCATTAAAGAAGGGGTGCACCGGTCCTGGAGATACTGCAATACCAGGTCAATGCGTGGAGTGGACAGAGCAAGCTCTTTTTCCATCTCCCTGTTCTAAAAATCCATTTAATATATGGTCCCCAGATAGGGGACGTATCAGATATTAAACTGATAAGAACAGATACTACACTTGATCTTAGCCAAAAGGCCGAGAAGCGATAACCAGAATTGGTTTCAAACTACGGAGCCACCCAAGGATCCTGAAAAGTCCATTTGTGGAGATGAGCTCCTGGACTCCCGTTAAGAAGACATGTTGTCAACCTCTAGATCCCTTACATGCCTGCACTTTTCGGCTTGCTGCTGCTGCAATCCACGCGTTTTAGATCTGCATAACTCCACCTCTTTAAACACAGCACCTTCACCCCCTGCTGTTCCCACCCGCCTCAACACCGTTGGAAGGGAGGAGAACCAATTAAGGCGGGGGGTGGGGTGGAACGAGCAGCTGTCTACCCTTAGCAGGAGGGCTCCTGATTACATACCTCTCCTGCTGCTGCTGCTGCTGGCTGTCCAGCAGCAGACTGAAGGTGGCTGCTGCTGTGCACAGGTATATAAAGGCTCAGAGCCTATTATGACACGCGCAGCCAGCGTTCCATTGCCACATTCCATCTACTGCAGGCAGGATACCTGGCTGGCTGAATGTCGCTGAGAAGCTCACAGAGACCGCCATAAGCAACAGTTTAACAGAATGCCACAGACTAATCAACCAAACTTTTTGGGTTGGGTTCTCTTTTATAGTCTGCAGGCATTAAATGAAAGAAGTCAGTGTTCCAGCAGAAGGAGACAACGTTTCAGAAAAGGCATTGTAGCAAACCAAAAAAGAAATTTTAAGCGCAGCAGAGTAACCAGCGCACATACCTGTTAGCTCAGGTGAGTTTAAAAGGCTGCTGTTGATAACAAGGGCATTTGCTAAATAGATGGTGTGTGTGCAACAATATACTGAAAGGTCAATTATATTGTGCAGCTTATCTCACCACCTGTAGTTATTTAGGTGAAAGCTCCAAAATGCTTGCCTAATATGTCTGTTTATCCAAAAGGAAGTAAAAAGGGAGAGCTAGAAAGATAGCATTGCATCACATTACATGGCAATGCAATGCACAGTTGCTGAAGTTGAACCAAAATGAGCTTGTAATCTGGCTTCTGCAACTTTGAACATGAAAAATCCAATGAGGAGAAGAAAAGCAAAGCCAAAGAGTCCATCCCAAAATCCGACAAACAAGCAAAATGAACAAAAAACATTGAATTCAATTCTTTCTGATTTTAGAAACTGCATTAAAGAAGGGGTGCACCGGTCCTGGAGATACTGCAATACCAGGTCAATGCGTGGAGTGGACAGAGCAAGCTCTTTTTCTATCTCCCTGTTCTAAAAATCCATTTAATATATGGTCCCCAGATAGGGGACGTATCAGATATTAAACTGATAAGAACAGATACTACACTTGATCTTAGCCAAAAGGCCGAGAAGCGATAACCAGAATTGGTTTCAAACTACGGAGCCACCCAAGGATCCTGAAAAGTCCATTTGTGGAGATGAGCTCCTGGACTCCCGTTAAGAAGACATGTTGTCAACCTCTAGATCCCTTACATGCCTGCACTTTTCGGCTTGCTGCTGCTGCAATCCACGCGTTTTAGATCTGCATAACTCCACCTCTTTAAACACAGCACCTTCACCCCCTGCTGTTCCCACCCGCCTCAACACCGTTGGAAGGGAGGAGAACCAATTAAGGCGGGGGGTGGGGTGGAACGAGCAGCTGTCTACCCTTAGCAGGAGGGCTCCTGATTACATACCTCTCCTGCTGCTGCTGCTGCTGGCTGTCCAGCAGCAGACTGAAGGTGGCTGCTGCTGTGCACAGGTATATAAAGGCTCAGAGCCTATTATGACACGCGCAGCCAGCGTTCCATTGCCACATTCCATCTACTGCAGGCAGGATACCTGGCTGGCTGAATGTCGCTGAGAAGCTCACAGAGACCGCCATAAGCAACAGTTTAACAGAATGCCACAGACTAATCAACCAAACTTTTTGGGTTGGGTTCTCTTTTATAGTCTGCAGGCATTAAATGAAAGAAGTCAGTGTTCCAGCAGAGGGAGACAACGTTTCAGAAAAGGCATTGTAGCAAACCAAAAAAGAAATTTTAAGCGCAGCAGAGTAACCAGCGCACATACCTGTTAGCTCAGGTGAGTTTAAAAGGCTGCTGTTGATAACAAGGGCATTTGCTAAATAGATGGTGTGTGTGCAACAATATACTGAAAGGTCAATTATATTGTGCAGCTTATCTCACCACCTGTAGTTATTTAGGTGAAAGCTCCAAAATGCTTGCCTAATATGTCTGTTTATCCAAAAGGAAGTAAAAAGGGAGAGCTAGAAAGATAGCATTGCATCACATTACATGGCAATGCAATGCACAGTTGCTGAAGTTGAACCAAAATGAGCTTGTAATCTGGCTTCTGCAACTTTGAACATGAAAAATCCAATGAGGAGAAGAAAAGCAAAGCCAAAGAGTCCATCCCAAAATCCGACAAACAAGCAAAATGAACAAAAAACATTGAATTCAATTCTTTCTGATTTTAGAAACTGCATTAAAGAAGGGGTGCACCGGTCCTGGAGATACTGCAATACCAGGTCAATGCGTGGAGTGGACAGAGCAAGCTCTTTTTCCATCTCCCTGTTCTAAAAATCCATTTAATATATGGTCCCCAGATAGGGGACGTATCAGATATTAAACTGATAAGAACAGATACTACACTTGATCTTAGCCAAAAGGCCGAGAAGCGATAACCAGAATTGGTTTCAAACTACGGAGCCACCCAAGGATCCTGAAAAGTCCATTTGTGGAGATGAGCTCCTGGACTCCCGTTAAGAAGACATGTTGTCAACCTCTAGATCCCTTACATGCCTGCACTTTTCGGCTTGCTGCTGCTGCAATCCACGCGTTTTAGATCTGCATAACTCCACCTCTTTAAACACAGCACCTTCACCCCCTGCTGTTCCCACCCGCCTCAACACCGTTGGAAGGGAGGAGAACCAATTAAGGCGGGGGGTGGGGTGGAACGAGCAGCTGTCTACCCTTAGCAGGAGGGCTCCTGATTACATACCTCTCCTGCTGCTGCTGCTGCTGGCTGTCCAGCAGCAGACTGAAGGTGGCTGCTGCTGTGCACAGGTATATAAAGGCTCAGAGCCTATTATGACACGCGCAGCCAGCGTTCCATTGCCACATTCCATCTACTGCAGGCAGGATACCTGGCTGGCTGAATGTCGCTGAGAAGCTCACAGAGACCGCCATAAGCAATAGTTTAACAGAATGCCACAGACTAATCAACCAAACTTTTTGGGTTGGGTTCTCTTTTATAGTCTGCAGGCATTAAATGAAAGAAGTCAGTGTTCCAGCAGAAGGAGACAACGTTTAAGAAAAGGCATTGTAGCAAACCAAAAAAGAAATTTTAAGCGCAGCAGAGTAACCAGCGCACATACCTGTTAGCTCAGGTGAGTTTAAAAGGCTGCTGTTGATAACAAGGGCATTTGCTAAATAGATGGTGTGTGTGCAACAATATACTGAAAGGTCAATTATATTGTGCAGCTTATCTCACCACCTGTAGTTATTTAGGTGAAAGCTCCAAAATGCTTGCCTAATATGTCTGTTTATCCAAAAGGAAGTAAAAAGGGAGAGCTAGAAAGATAGCATTGCATCACATTACATGGCAATGCAATGCACAGTTGCTGAAGTTGAACCAAAATGAGCTTGTAATCTGGCTTCTGCAACTTTGAACATGAAAAATCCAATGAGGAGAAGAAAAGCAAAGCCAAAGAGTCCATCCCAAAATCCGACAAACAAGCAAAATGAACAAAAAACATTGAATTCAATTCTTTCTGATTTTAGAAACTGCATTAAAGAAGGGGTGCACCGGTCCTGGAGATACTGCAATACCAGGTCAATGCGTGGAGTGGACAGAGCAAGCTCTTTTTCCATCTCCCCGTTCTAAAAATCCATTTAATATATGGTCCCCAGATAGGGGACGTATCAGATATTAAACTGATAAGAACAGATACTACACTTGATCTTAGCCAAAAGGCCGAGAAGCGATAACCAGAATTGGTTTCAAACTACGGAGCCACCCAAGGATCCTGAAAAGTCCATTTGTGGAGATGAGCTCCTGGACTCCCGTTAAGAAGACATGTTGTCAACCTCTAGATCCCTTACATGCCTGCACTTTTCGGCTTGCTGCTGCTGCAATCCACGCGTTTTAGATCTGCATAACTCCACCTCTTTAAACACAGCACCTTCACCCCCTGCTGTTCCCACCCGCCTCAACACCGTTGGAAGGGAGGAGAACCAATTAAGGCGGGGGGTGGGGTGGAACGAGCAGCTGTCTACCCTTAGCAGGAGGGCTCCTGATTACATACCTCTCCTGCTGCTGCTGCTGCTGGCTGTCCAGCAGCAGACTGAAGGTGGCTGCTGCTGTGCACAGGTATATAAAGGCTCAGAGCCTATTATGACACACGCAGCCAGCGTTCCATTGCCACATTCCATCTACTGCAGGCAGGATACCTGGCTGGCTGAATGTCGCTGAGAAGCTCACAGAGACCGCCATAAGCAACAGTTTAACAGAATGCCACAGACTAATCAACCAAACTTTTTGGGTTGGGTTCTCTTTTATAGTCTGCAGGCATTAAATGAAAGAAGTCAGTGTTCCAGCAGAAGGAGACAACGTTTCAGAAAAGGCATTGTAGCAAACCAAAAAAGAAATTTTAAGCGCAGCAGAGTAACCAGCGCACATACCTGTTAGCTCAGGTGAGTTTAAAAGGCTGCTGTTGATAACAAGGGCATTTGCTAAATAGATGGTGTGTGTGCAACAATATACTGAAAGGTCAATTATATTGTGCAGCTTATCTCACCACCTGTAGTTATTTAGGTGAAAGCTCCAAAATGCTTGCCTAATATGTCTGTTTATCCAAAAGGAAGTAAAAAGGGAGAGCTAGAAAGATAGCATTGCATCACATTACATGGCAATGCAATGCACAGTTGCTGAAGTTGAACCAAAATGAGCTTGTAATCTGGCTTCTGCAACTTTGAACATGAAAAATCCAATGAGGAGAAGAAAAGCAAAGCCAAAGAGTCCATCCCAAAATCCGACAAACAAGCAAAATGAACAAAAAACATTGAATTCAATTCTTTCTGATTTTAGAAACTGCATTAAAGAAGGGGTGCACCGGTCCTGGAGATACTGCAATACCAGGTCAATGCGTGGAGTGGACAGAGCAAGCTCTTTTTCCATCTCCCTGTTCTAAAAATCCATTTAATATATGGTCCCCAGATAGGGGACGTATCAGATATTAAACTGATAAGAACAGATACTACACTTGATCTTAGCCAAAAGGCCGAGAAGCGATAACCAGAATTGGTTTCAAACTACGGAGCCACCCAAGGATCCTGAAAAGTCCATTTGTGGAGATGAGCTCCTGGACTCCCGTTAAGAAGACATGTTGTCAACCTCTAGATCCCTTACATGCCTGCACTTTTCGGCTTGCTGCTGCTGCAATCCACGCGTTTTAGATCTGCATAACTCCACCTCTTTAAACACAGCACCTTCACCCCCTGCTGTTCCCACCCGCCTCAACACCGTTGGAAGGGAGGAGAACCAATTAAGGCGGGGGGTGGGGTGGAACGAGCAGCTGTCTACCCTTAGCAGGAGGGCTCCTGATTACATACCTCTCCTGCTGCTGCTGCTGCTGGCTGTCCAGCAGCAGACTGAAGGTGGCTGCTGCTGTGCACAGGTATATAAAGGCTCAGAGCCTATTATGACACGCGCAGCCAGCGTTCCATTGCCACATTCCATCTACTGCAGGCAGGATACCTGGCTGGCTGAATGTCGCTGAGAAGCTCACAGAGACCGCCATAAGCAACAGTTTAACAGAATGCCACAGACTAATCAACCAAACTTTTTGGGTTGGGTTCTCTTTTATAGTCTGCAGGCATTAAATGAAAGAAGTCAGTGTTCCAGCAGAGGGAGACAACGTTTCAGAAAAGGCATTGTAGCAAACCAAAAAAGAAATTTTAAGCGCAGCAGAGTAACCAGCGCACATACCTGTTAGCTCAGGTGAGTTTAAAAGGCTGCTGTTGATAACAAGGGCATTTGCTAAATAGATGGTGTGTGTGCAACAATATACTGAAAGGTCAATTATATTGTGCAGCTTATCTCACCACCTGTAGTTATTTAGGTGAAAGCTCCAAAATGCTTGCCTAATATGTCTGTTTATCCAAAAGGAAGTAAAAAGGGAGAGCTAGAAAGATAGCATTGCATCACATTACATGGCAATGCAATGCACAGTTGCTGAAGTTGAACCAAAATGAGCTTGTAATCTGGCTTCTGCAACTTTGAACATGAAAAATCCAATGAGGAGAAGAAAAGCAAAGCCAAAGAGTCCATCCCAAAATCCGACAAACAAGCAAAATGAACAAAAAACATTGAATTCAATTCTTTCTGATTTTAGAAACTGCATTAAAGAAGGGGTGCACCGGTCCTGGAGATACTGCAATACCAGGTCAATGCGTGGAGTGG
Organism: Phyllobates terribilis; assembly: GCF_046119375.1. Lineage (NCBI taxonomy): Eukaryota > Metazoa > Chordata > Amphibia > Anura > Dendrobatidae > Phyllobates > Phyllobates terribilis. The sequence continues at coordinate 4,596,390 of NW_027362894.1, forward strand.
ACAGAGCAAGCTCTTTTTCCATCTCCCTGTTCTAAAAATCCATTTAATATATGGTCCCCAGATAGGGGACGTATCAGATATTAAACTGATAAGAATAGATAAGGTTTCAACATAAATTTATTCAGATATAAAAAAGTACAAAAACACATTATTCTTATTTACAGCGTTAATAGAGCTCTTTCCACAGATATTATTAGTACAAAATAGTATTCCACATGTAAAAACACCATCTTCTATTCGCTTCGTGTTTACCCACATCTTTGACATCTTTCAAATAATAAATATACATTTCGCTAAAAACCATTCTAATACAATCATTGATGGAAATACAGTCACGTTTGAACAACAAAATATTCCTCACTTTCCACATAGCACTTTTTGCACAATTTATTATACACCAGCATATTTTGGTTTGATGTAAAGTTGGGCAATTAAAAAGTCCGTATAAAACATATTCGTGACAAAAGTCTTTCAGACCACAAACCCATTTCAAAAGCACCCCCAGTCTCCGCCAAAGTTCTTGCGCATAAAAACAGTTCCAAAACAGATGTAAAACCGTCTCATCACTTCCACACGAGTCTCTAGGACATTTTGCCCGCGCCGCCAGGCCTCTCCTGTGCTGAAAGTCTCTAGTTGGGAGGCACTGGTGGACGGACATCCAGGCAAGGTCTTTATGAATATTTGCGAGAAACTTTCCAAACACATTCCTCCAGACTCGCTTGGATCTGCTCCAGGAAAAGTTGATTACTTCAGATACTCTTTCTTCCCTTCTCAGATGAGTTATCAATTTCCTTCGGTCTTGAAGAATATCAGTATCCAAGTCTCTTAATTTATAATTTCTACATACTTTCTCTAAGATGATAAGATGCTTTGGGGGACATAATAAAACAGGCGAAGATAAGGATGGCCGTAGCCATCTCTTAAAAACATAACCACAAGTATATTTTAAAAACAGACTAAAAACACTGTTAGAATTAAGAAGCTTAAAACAGAAACAGAAGAAATTTATATACAAAAACATGCTCAAATCCGGGACATCCTTTCCACCATTTTGATGCCTTTTATACATTTCTGTGCGTTTTACTTTTTCCATCTTCGAGCCCCAAATAAATATAAACATGCAGCGAGTCAGCTTTTTGAGCATTAAGTCGGAGGGAGGGTACACAATTGCAACATATAACATCATTGGCAATAATACAGACTTAATAATTAGAACTTTCCCTTCGATTGACAAACTACGCAAATTCCAAAAGGATAGTTTCTTCACCATTTTCTCCTGGACCTCCCCCCAACTCACAACCCCGTCATTTTCTTTATTAAAAGTAATGCCCAAAATTTTAACTTTATCACACTTCATTTTGACTGCTGGTAGGTCCACTGTATCCCAGGAACCAATTGTCAAACACTCAGTTTTATTAAAATTCAACTTAAAACCTGAAGCCTGACTAAAAAAACTGGTACACCTCACCACCCTCCGGAGGGAAGCAGGATCCGTGCAGATGGCAGTAACATCGTCCATATACCCGAAGACTTTAATTTGGGCCCCCCCTCCACCCGGAACAGGGACCCCACGGATCACTTTATCTTTCCTAATTTGGCATAATAAAGGCTCCATAGCACAAATAAACAGGATCGGGGACAAAGGGCAGCCCTGCTTCACTCCGGATTCCAGCGGTATTTCACCTGTTAAGAAGCCATTAACAGAGATTTGACAATATGAATCTTTATACAAAATCTTAATTAGAGACATGATAAAATCCGGGATCGCCATCTTCTTTAAAACACTAAAAAGATACTTGTGCGATACCCTGTCGAACGCCTTCTCAAAGTCCAGCGCCAACAGGGCTAAATTCTGACCACGATCCCTAGTATACCATATTGCATCTCTTATGACATTTAACACCTCCGCAATACTCCTTCCCGGTACACCACAAACTTGTTCTGGTTGTATCAACTTATCAATTATCATTTTAAGCCGGCATGCAATAAATTTGGCTAATACTTTATAATCCATGTTGAGGAGGGTGATAGGCCTCCAATTTGCAAGGTCCTCACGAGCCCCTTTCTTTTTAAAGATCAAGGACACTATTCCCCTCCTCCATCCCTTGGGCAACCGTTTACACTTAAAAACCTCCTTAAAAAGTGCTAAAAGATCATCCTTTAAAATATCCCAGAAAGTCAGATAAAATTCGACGGGGAGACCGTCTGCTCCCGGAGCTTTGCCCTTTGAAAAACTTTTAAAAATGTTAAAAAGTTCCTCTAAGCTAAAATCCCGTATTAAAAACTCCTGATCTGACTGATTCAACTTAAAATCTAGGACATTAAGAGCATCTTGTAAAAAGGAATCATCCACACTTTTCTCACTAAAAAGGAGTCGGTAAAAATCAAAAGCCACGTTCTTCATGCCCTGTATAGTGGATTCTTCACCTAAACAAGTAATCGCATCTTTCCTCTCCATTGCTTTTTTAAAAAAGAAGCGTGTACATTTTTCATCTTCTTCTAACTGCTTTACCTTTGAATTAAAAATAACCTCTCTCCCCTTCTGCTCCAAAAGTGTATGTATTTCTGCTTTTAGGCTGACAATGTCTTCCTCCACCTCCAACCCAATCTCTTTAAATTTATAAAGTGTCTGCAGCCTAGTATTTAGATTTGAGAAAAATTGTTTTTTCTGTCTTGATTTCTTCCTCCCTGCCGTGATAAAAAAAAGCCTAATTTTATTTTTAATCTTTTCCCACCAAGACAACATTTTTATATAAGGAGGCCTATGTTGTCTCCATTCCTGGTAGGCTGTACAAAAATCCGACCTTATCTGAGGATCCTCCAGCAGATGTGTCCCCAAACGCCACAGTCCTTTGTTTATTCTCTGCTCTCCTTGGTATTCTAACTGTAATTTTAACATTTTGTGATCGGAAAATAAATTAGACATTAGATCAAACATCACCGGCTTAAAATCCACAGATAAAAACATAAAATCGATCCTAGAGGCCACTCCCCGACCGGACCATGTAAATCCAGGGTCCGTCGGTGAAAGAGACCTCCAGGCATCGCATAGCTTAAAATCAGTTTGAAAATTTTTTAGCAGAAAACATGACTTATCCAACTTACGGAGAGGGTCCCCTCCTACTCGTTGTTCGCCGACACTAAGGCAGTTGAAATCCCCACCTATCAGGAGGGGAGAAGACCCAACACAAAATACAGGCAAAATTTCAAACAATTGGATGCGCTCTTGCTTGTCGGGAGGAGCATACACATTAATTATGCGAAAACTAAAATTATTAATATGCAAATGTACTAACATTGCCCTGCCTGGTGTAATCTCTGTAACAGAGGAAAACACGATGTTATTACCACGACAGAGCAAACCCACTCCAGCAGACCTATTCACATTTGAGCCGGACCACACTGACGGTCCCGACTTCCAATCCTTTTTAAGCTCGTCATAATTAATTGAGTGTTGTAGTCCACATTCCTGCAATAAACACACATCAAAGTCTAAAGTCTCTAAATATTGAAAAAGAGCAGCCCTGCGAACAGGGCTCTTTAAAGATCTCACATTCAGTGAGAGGCATTTTATGGACGGCATTAAAGTCAAGGTGGGAGGGAGTCATCCAGAATCATCTTGACCTGTTCAGGACTATGATCCAACAGTGCCTCCAAGATCCCTGACTCCGGGGAAAAGGAAATGTTCATTGGATCCGAGGCAGTGACCGGGTATCCAGCTCCTGCTCCCTGCAGCCACAAATCACCGACACCCAAGGAAACATCCGGTGAATCCGGACAGACATCCGCACGCATCTTTTTCCCGCTGGGTTCAGGTAGGTCACTAGTGCAATCTTCTCCCACTACTGCCTCATGGTCTCTCTTCTCGAGGTCGTCACCTAGGGAAAAACACACTGCGTCCTGCTGGCTCGACACTTGAATAGCATCTGGGGCCTTCGCAGCAGGGCCCACCAGTGCCAACATACTGGGGGCACCCTGCTCCAGCACACCAGAAACACACACATCTTCAGGGGCCATCGACACAGAGACACCCTCCCGAACAGAAGAGCATCCCTGCTCCGGTCCCTGGACGGACCGCCCATAGTCCCCTTTTTGCGGGGGCTTCTTCTTTGCCACCTCCACTACAGAGGGGCCAGTAGAGCTTAGCTCAGTCCTGTCAAGGGGATCCTCCCCGACGGACACTGAGGGGCGAGCTAGAGATTGTCTTCGCCGGGGACCCCCAGTTGCCTCTGCATATGTCCGTACCTTGGTTCTCTGGGGGCAACTCCGGAATACATGTCCATCCTCCCCGCACAGATTACACTGTTTCTTGTGAGGACAGTCTTTCGTCAAGTGTCCATACTGGCTGCAATTATTACAACGGGCAGCCCTCCTCTCCTGGCAAGCGTCTTGGGTATGCCCCATTGTGCCACAATTCCTACAATACAAGGGCATACCTTGATAGAAGAGGTATCCTCGGCTCTTCCCGATTGTGAAGGTGGAGGGAGGGTGCTGTGTTCCTCCGACTCCCGTTGGATCCTTCTTTAATCGTGCCAGGAACCTCCGCTTCCCACACCAAAAATTAACTGCATTTTTAATTTTTCCTAAAAAGGACACGTCATCGCAATAGCGACGCAAGAAAGTCAAAATATCCAGCACTTCCACAAAAGGGTTAGGGAAGTGAACCACAATCTGGACTTCTTCATAAACAAATAATAAGGAAAAAATCAAACCTTCCATTTCGTCCATGTGGCTATTTTCGTTCACTTTCTGGACCAGTTGTTGGCAGCACCCTTGACTCCTAAAAGTGATGGTGTAGGTACCTTTCGATTCGTTGTCCTGGAAGCAGAAGATGTCCTCTCTACTAAATCCCAGAAGTCCAAGAAGGATGATGTTGCAAACATACTGGATGTTTTTCTCACAGCGAAACTTCTCCAAAACGTCAATTCGCACTGTATTTCTCATCCGGGGTTCACCCGATGCATATGACAGCACAGCCGGCATCTCTTCCAAAAAAAGTACGCCAACTACGGAAAGAAAAAAAAGGCATATGCCTTTTTAGGGGATCACTTCCCGTTGCTCCCGGACTAAGCCTCTCTCCCTATAGCAGCAGGGGGGTGAAGTCCCTCCGAAGAGGAACGATCCCCCCAGGCCGAGAGAGAGGGTACCGGAAGCACCCAGATAGACAACAACCAAACAGACAAGCTGTAAGATCGAAGCCAAAAGGCCGAGAAGCGATAACCAGAATTGGTTTCAAACTACGGAGCCACCCAAGGATCCTGAAAAGTCCATTTGTGGAGATGAGCTCCTGGACTCCCGTTAAGAAGACATGTTGTCAACCTCTAGATCCCTTACATGCCTGCACTTTTCGGCTTGCTGCTGCTGCAATCCACGCGTTTTAGATCTGCATAACTCCACCTCTTTAAACACAGCACCTTCACCCCCTGCTGTTCCCACCCGCCTCAACACCGTTGGAAGGGAGGAGAACCAATTAAGGCGGGGGGTGGGGTGGAACGAGCAGCTGTCTACCCTTAGCAGGAGGGCTCCTGATTACATACCTCTCCTGCTGCTGCTGCTGCTGGCTGTCCAGCAGCAGACTGAAGGTGGCTGCTGCTGTGCACAGGTATATAAAGGCTCAGAGCCTATTATGACACGCGCAGCCAGCGTTCCATTGCCACATTCCATCTACTGCAGGCAGGATACCTGGCTGGCTGAATGTCGCTGAGAAGCTCACAGAGACCGCCATAAGCAACAGTTTAACAGAGTGCCACAGACTAATCAACCAAACTTTTTGGGTTGGGTTCTCTTTTATAGTCTGCAGGCATTAAATGAAAGAAGTCAGTGTTCCAGCAGAAGGAGACAACGTTTAAGAAAAGGCATTGTAGCAAACCAAAAAAGAAATTTTAAGCGCAGCAGAGTAACCAGCGCACATACCTGTTAGCTCAGGTGAGTTTAAAAGGCTGCTGTTGATAACAAGGGCATTTGCTAAATAGATGGTGTGTGTGCAACAATATACTGAAAGGTCAATTATATTGTGCAGCTTATCTCACCACCTGTAGTTATTTAGGTGAAAGCTCCAAAATGCTTGCCTAATATGTCTGTTTATCCAAAAGGAAGTAAAAAGGGAGAGCTAGAAAGATAGCATTGCATCACATTACATGGCAATGCAATGCACAGTTGCTGAAGTTGAACCAAAATGAGCTTGTAATCTGGCTTCTGCAACTTTGAACATGAAAAATCCAATGAGGAGAAGAAAAGCAAAGCCAAAGAGTCCATCCCAAAATCCGACAAACAAGCAAAATGAACAAAAAACATTGAATTCAATTCTTTCTGATTTTAGAAACTGCATTAAAGAAGGGGTGCACCGGTCCTGGAGATACTGCAATACCAGGTCAATGCGTGGAGTGGACAGAGCAAGCTCTTTTTCCATCTCCCTGTTCTAAAAATCCATTTAATATATGGTCCCCAGATAGGGGACGTATCAGATATTAAACTGATAAGAACAGATACTACACTTGATCTTAGCCAAAAGGCCGAGAAGCGATAACCAGAATTGGTTTCAAACTACGGAGCCACCCAAGGATCCTGAAAAGTCCATTTGTGGAGATGAGCTCCTGGACTCCCGTTAAGAAGACATGTTGTCAACCTCTAGATCCCTTACATGCCTGCACTTTTCGGCTTGCTGCTGCTGCAATCCACGCGTTTTAGATCTGCATAACTCCACCTCTTTAAACACAGCACCTTCACCCCCTGCTGTTCCCACCCGCCTCAACACCGTTGGAAGGGAGGAGAACCAATTAAGGCGGGGGGTGGGGTGGAACGAGCAGCTGTCTACCCTTAGCAGGAGGGCTCCTGATTACATACCTCTCCTGCTGCTGCTGCTGCTGGCTGTCCAGCAGCAGACTGAAGGTGGCTGCTGCTGTGCACAGGTATATAAAGGCTCAGAGCCTATTATGACACGCGCAGCCAGCGTTCCATTGCCACATTCCATCTACTGCAGGCAGGATACCTGGCTGGCTGAATGTCGCTGAGAAGCTCACAGAGACCGCCATAAGCAACAGTTTAACAGAATGCCACAGACTAATCAACCAAACTTTTTGGGTTGGGTTCTCTTTTATAGTCTGCAGGCATTAAATGAAAGAAGTCAGTGTTCCAGCAGAAGGAGACAACGTTTAAGAAAAGGCATTGTAGCAAACCAAAAAAGAAATTTTAAGCGCAGCAGAGTAACCAGCGCACATACCTGTTAGCTCAGGTGAGTTTAAAAGGCTGCTGTTGATAACAAGGGCATTTGCTAAATAGATGGTGTGTGTGCAACAATATACTGAAAGGTCAATTATATTGTGCAGCTTATCTCACCACCTGTAGTTATTTAGGTGAAAGCTCCAAAATGCTTGCCTAATATGTCTGTTTATCCAAAAGGAAGTAAAAAGGGAGAGCTAGAAAGATAGCATTGCATCACATTACATGGCAATGCAATGCACAGTTGCTGAAGTTGAACCAAAATGAGCTTGTAATCTGGCTTCTGCAACTTTGAACATGAAAAATCCAATGAGGAGAAGAAAAGCAAAGCCAAAGAGTCCATCCCAAAATCTGACAAACAAGCAAAATGAACAAAAAACATTGAATTCAATTCTTTCTGATTTTAGAAACTGCATTAAAGAAGGGGTGCACCGGTCCTGGAGATACTGCAATACCAGGTCAATGCGTGGAGTGGACAGAGCAAGCTCTTTTTCCATCTCCCTGTTCTAAAAATCCATTTAATATATGGTCCCCAGATAGGGGACGTATCAGATATTAAACTGATAAGAACAGATACTACACTTGATCTTAGCCAAAAGGCCGAGAAGCGATAACCAGAATTGGTTTCAAACTACGGAGCCACCCAAGGATCCTGAAAAGTCCATTTGTGGAGATGAGCTCCTGGACTCCCGTTAAGAAGACATGTTGTCAACCTCTAGATCCCTTACATGCCTGCACTTTTCGGCTTGCTGCTGCTGCAATCCACGCGTTTTAGATCTGCATAACTCCACCTCTTTAAACACAGCACCTTCACCCCCTGCTGTTCCCACCCGCCTCAACACCGTTGGAAGGGAGGAGAACCAATTAAGGCGGGGGGTGGGGTGGAACGAGCAGCTGTCTACCCTTAGCAGGAGGGCTCCTGATTACATACCTCTCCTGCTGCTGCTGCTGCTGGCTGTCCAGCAGCAGACTGAAGGTGGCTGCTGCTGTGCACAGGTATATAAAGGCTCAGAGCCTATTATGACACGCGCAGCCAGCGTTCCATTGCCACATTCCATCTGCTGCAGGCAGGATACCTGGCTGGCTGAATGTCGCTGAGAAGCTCACAGAGACCGCCATAAGCAACAGTTTAACAGAATGCCACAGACTAATCAACCAAACTTTTTGGGTTGGGTTCTCTTTTATAGTCTGCAGGCATTAAATGAAAGAAGTCAGTGTTCCAGCAGAAGGAGACAACGTTTCAGAAAAGGCATTGTAGCAAACCAAAAAAGAAATTTTAAGCGCAGCAGAGTAACCAGCGCACATACCTGTTAGCTCAGGTGAGTTTAAAAGGCTGCTGTTGATAACAAGGGCATTTGCTAAATAGATGGTGTGTGTGCAACAATATACTGAAAGGTCAATTATATTGTGCAGCTTATCTCACCACCTGTAGTTATTTAGGTGAAAGCTCCAAAATGCTTGCCTAATATGTCTGTTTATCCAAAAGGAAGTAAAAAGGGAGAGCTAGAAAGATAGCATTGCATCACATTACATGGCAATGCAATGCACAGTTGCTGAAGTTGAACCAAAATGAGCTTGTAATCTGGCTTCTGCAACTTTGAACATGAAAAATCCAATGAGGAGAAGAAAAGCAAAGCCAAAGAGTCCATCCCAAAATCCGACAAACAAGCAAAATGAACAAAAAACATTGAATTCAATTCTTTCTGATTTTAGAAACTGCATTAAAGAAGGGGTGCACCGGTCCTGGAGATACTGCAATACCAGGTCAATGCGTGGAGTGGACAGAGCAAGCTCTTTTTCCATCTCCCTGTTCTAAAAATCCATTTAATATATGGTCCCCAGATAGGGGACGTATCAGATATTAAACTGATAAGAACAGATACTACACTTGATCTTAGCCAAAAGGCCGAGAAGCGATAACCAGAATTGGTTTCAAACTACGGAGCCACCCAAGGATCCTGAAAAGTCCATTTGTGGAGATGAGCTCCTGGACTCCCGTTAAGAAGACATGTTGTCAACCTCTAGATCCCTTACATGCCTGCACTTTTCGGCTTGCTGCTGCTGCAATCCACGCGTTTTAGATCTGCATAACTCCACCTCTTTAAACACAGCACCTTCACCCCCTGCTGTTCCCACCCGCCTCAACACCGTTGGAAGGGAGGAGAACCAATTAAGGCGGGGGGTGGGGTGGAACGAGCAGCTGTCTACCCTTAGCAGGAGGGCTCCTGATTACATACCTCTCCTGCTGCTGCTGCTGCTGGCTGTCCAGCAGCAGACTGAAGGTGGCTGCTGCTGTGCACAGGTATATAAAGGCTCAGAGCCTATTATGACACGCGCAGCCAGCGTTCCATTGCCACATTCCATCTACTGCAGGCAGGATACCTGGCTGGCTGAATGTCGCTGAGAAGCTCACAGAGACCGCCATAAGCAACAGTTTAACAGAATGAAACAGACTAATCAACCAAACTTTTTGGGTTGGGTTCTCTTTTATAGTCTGCAGGCATTAAATGAAAGAAGTCAGTGTTCCAGCAGAAGGAGACAACGTTTCAGAAAAGGCATTGTAGCAAACCAAAAAAGAAATTTTAAGCGCAGCAGAGTAACCAGCGCACATACCTGTTAGCTCAGGTGAGTTTAAAAGGCTGCTGTTGATAACAAGGGCATTTGCTAAATAGATGGTGTGTGTGCAACAATATACTGAAAGGTCAATTATATTGTGCAGCTTATCTCACCACCTGTAGTTATTTAGGTGAAAGCTCCAAAATGCTTGCCTAATATGTCTGTTTATCCAAAAGGAAGTAAAAAGGGAGAGCTAGAAAGATAGCATTGCATCACATTACATGGCAATGCAATGCACAGTTGCTGAAGTTGAACCAAAATGAGCTTGTAATCTGGCTTCTGCAACTTTGAACATGAAAAATCCAATGAGGAGAAGAAAAGCAAAGCCAAAGAGTCCATCCCAAAATCCGACAAACAAGCAAAATGAACAAAAAACATTGAATTCAATTCTTTCTGATTTTAGAAACTGCATTAAAGAAGGGGTGCACCGGTCCTGGAGATACTGCAATACCAGGTCAATGCGTGGAGTGGACAGAGCAAGCTCTTTTTCCATCTCCCTGTTCTAAAAATCCATTTAATATATGGTCCCCAGATAGGGGACGTATCAGATATTAAACTGATAAGAACAGATACTACACTTGATCTTAGCCAAAAGGCCGAGAAGCGATAACCAGAATTGGTTTCAAACTACGGAGCCACCCAAGGATCCTGAAAAGTCCATTTGTGGAGATGAGCTCCTGGACTCCCGTTAAGAAGACATGTTGTCAACCTCTAGATCCCTTACATGCCTGCACTTTTCGGCTTGCTGCTGCTGCAATCCACGCGTTTTAGATCTGCATAACTCCACCTCTTTAAACACAGCACCTTCACCCCCTGCTGTTCCCACCCGCCTCAACACCGTTGGAAGGGAGGAGAACCAATTAAGGCGGGGGGTGGGGTGGAACGAGCAGCTGTCTACCCTTAGCAGGAGGGCTCCTGATTACATACCTCTCCTGCTGCTGCTGCTGCTGGCTGTCCAGCAGCAGACTGAAGGTGGCTGCTGCTGTGCACAGGTATATAAAGGCTCAGAGCCTATTATGACACGCGCAGCCAGCGTTCCATTGCCACATTCCATCTACTGCAGGCAGGATACCTGGCTGGCTGAATGTCGCTGAGAAGCTCACAGAGACCGCCATAAGCAACAGTTTAACAGAATGCCACAGACTAATCAACCAAACTTTTTGGGTTGGGTTCTCTTTTATAGTCTGCAGGCATTAAATGAAAGAAGTCAGTGTTCCAGCAGAAGGAGACAACGTTTCAGAAAAGGCATTGTAGCAAACCAAAAATGAAATTTTAAGCGCAGCAGAGTAACCAGCGCACATACCTGTTAGCTCAGGTGAGTTTAAAAGGCTGCTGTTGATAACAAGGGCATTTGCTAAATAGATGGTGTGTGTGCAACAATATACTGAAAGGTCAATTATATTGTGCAGCTTATCTCACCACCTGTAGTTATTTAGGTGAAAGCTCCAAAATGCTTGCCTAATATGTCTGTTTATCCAAAAGGAAGTAAAAAGGGAGAGCTAGAAAGATAGCATTGCATCACATTACATGGCAATGCAATGCACAGTTGCTGAAGTTGAACCAAAATGAGCTTGTAATCTGGCTTCTGCAACTTTGAACATGAAAAATCCAATGAGGAGAAGAAAAGCAAAGCCAAAGAGTCCATCCCAAAATCCGACAAACAAGCAAAATGAACAAAAAACATTGAATTCAATTCTTTCTGATTTTAGAAACTGCATTAAAGAAGGGGTGCACCGGTCCTGGAGATACTGCAATACCAGGTCAATGCGTGGAGTGGACAGAGCAAGCTCTTTTTCCATCTCCCTGTTCTAAAAATCCATTTAATATATGGTCCCCAGATAGGGGACGTATCAGATATTAAACTGATAAGAACAGATACTACACTTGATCTTAGCCAAAAGGCCGAGAAGCGATAACCAGAATTGGTTTCAAACTACGGAGCCACCCAAGGATCCTGAAAAGTCCATTTGTGGAGATGAGCTCCTGGACTCCCGTTAAGAAGACATGTTGTCAACCTCTAGATCCCTTACATGCCTGCACTTTTCGGCTTGCTGCTGCTGCAATCCACGCGTTTTAGATCTGCATAACTCCACCTCTTTAAACACAGCACCTTCACCCCCTGCTGTTCCCACCCGCCTCAACACCGTTGGAAGGGAGGAGAACCAATTAAGGCGGGGGGTGGGGTGGAACGAGCAGCTGTCTACCCTTAGCAGGAGGGCTCCTGATTACATACCTCTCCTGCTGCTGCTGCTGCTGGCTGTCCAGCAGCAGACTGAAGGTGGCTGCTGCTGTGCACAGGTATATAAAGGCTCAGAGCCTATTATGACACGCGCAGCCAGCGTTCCATTGCCACATTCCATCTACTGCAGGCAGGATACCTGGCTGGCTGAATGTCGCTGAGAAGCTCACAGAGACCGCCATAAGCAACAGTTTAACAGAATGCCACAGACTAATCAACCAAACTTTTTGGGTTGGGTTCTCTTTTATAGTCTGCAGGCATTAAATGAAAGAAGTCAGTGTTCCAGCAGAAGGAGACAACGTTTCAGAAAAGGCATTGTAGCAAACCAAAAAAGAAATTTTAAGCGCAGCAGAGTAACCAGCGCACATACCTGTTAGCTCAGGTGAGTTTAAAAGGCTGCTGTTGATAACAAGGGCATTTGCTAAATAGATGGTGTGTGTGCAACAATATACTGAAAGGTCAATTATATTGTGCAGCTTATCTCACCACCTGTAGTTATTTAGGTGAAAGCTCCAAAATGCTTGCCTAATATGTCTGTTTATCCAAAAGGAAGTAAAAAGGGAGAGCTAGAAAGATAGCATTGCATCACATTACATGGCAATGCAATGCACAGTTGCTGAAGTTGAACCAAAATGAGCTTGTAATCTGGCTTCTGCAACTTTGAACATGAAAAATCCAATGAGGAGAAGAAAAGCAAAGCCAAAGAGTCCATCCCAAAATCCGACAAACAAGCAAAATGAACAAAAAACATTGAATTCAATTCTTTCTGATTTTAGAAACTGCATTAAAGAAGGGGTGCACCGGTCCTGGAGATACTGCAATACCAGGTCAATGCGTGGAGTGGACAGAGCAAGCTCTTTTTCCATCTCCCTGTTCTAAAAATCCATTTAATATATGGTCCCCAGATAGGGGACGTATCAGATATTAAACTGATAAGAACAGATACTACACTTGATCTTAGCCAAAAGGCCGAGAAGCGATAACCAGAATTGGTTTCAAACTACGGAGCCACCCAAGGATCCTGAAAAGTCCATTTGTGGAGATGAGCTCCTGGACTCCCGTTAAGAAGACATGTTGTCAACCTCTAGATCCCTTACATGCCTGCACTTTTCGGCTTGCTGCTGCTGCAATCCACGCGTTTTAGATCTGCATAACTCCACCTCTTTAAACACAGCACCTTCACCCCCTGCTGTTCCCACCCGCCTCAACACCGTTGGAAGGGAGGAGAACCAATTAAGGCGGGGGGTGGGGTGGAACGAGCAGCTGTCTACCCTTAGCAGGAGGGCTCCTGATTACATACCTCTCCTGCTGCTGCTGCTGCTGGCTGTCCAGCAGCAGACTGAAGGTGGCTGCTGCTGTGCACAGGTATATAAAGGCTCAGAGCCTATTATGACACGCGCAGCCAGCGTTCCATTGCCACATTCCATCTACTGCAGGCAGGATACCTGGCTGGCTGAATGTCGCTGAGAAGCTCACAGAGACCGCCATAAGCAACAGTTTAACAGAATGCCACAGACTAATCAACCAAACTTTTTGGGTTGGGTTCTCTTTTATAGTCTGCAGGCATTAAATGAAAGAAGTCAGTGTTCCAGCAGAAGGAGACAACGTTTCAGAAAAGGCATTGTAGCAAACCAAAAAAGAAATTTTAAGCGCAGCAGAGTAACCAGCGCACATACCTGTTAGCTCAGGTGAGTTTAAAAGGCTGCTGTTGATAACAAGGGCATTTGCTAAATAGATGGTGTGTGTGCAACAATATACTGAAAGGTCAATTATATTGTGCAGCTTATCTCACCACCTGTAGTTATTTAGGTGAAAGCTCCAAAATGCTTGCCTAATATGTCTGTTTATCCAAAAGGAAGTAAAAAGGGAGAGCTAGAAAGATAGCATTGCATCACATTACATGGCAATGCAATGCACAGTTGCTGAAGTTGAACCAAAATGAGCTTGTAATCTGGCTTCTGCAACTTTGAACATGAAAAATCCAATGAGGAGAAGAAAAGCAAAGCCAAAGAGTCCATCCCAAAATCCGACAAACAAGCAAAATGAACAAAAAACATTGAATTCAATTCTTTCTGATTTTAGAAACTGCATTAAAGAAGGGGTGCACCGGTCCTGGAGATACTGCAATACCAGGTCAATGCGTGGAGTGGACAGAGCAAGCTCTTTTTCCATCTCCCTGTTCTAAAAATCCATTTAATATATGGTCCCCAGATAGGGGACGTATCAGATATTAAACTGATAAGAACAGATACTACACTTGATCTTAGCCAAAAGGCCGAGAAGCGATAACCAGAATTGGTTTCAAACTACGGAGCCACCCAAGGATCCTGAAAAGTCCATTTGTGGAGATGAGCTCCTGGACTCCCGTTAAGAAGACATGTTGTCAACCTCTAGATCCCTTACATGCCTGCACTTTTCGGCTTGCTGCTGCTGCAATCCACGCGTTTTAGATCTGCATAACTCCACCTCTTTAAACACAGCACCTTCACCCCCTGCTGTTCCCACCCGCCTCAACACCGTTGGAAGGGAGGAGAACCAATTAAGGCGGGGGGTGGGGTGGAACGAGCAGCTGTCTACCCTTAGCAGGAGGGCTCCTGATTACATACCTCTCCTGCTGCTGCTGCTGCTGGCTGTCCAGCAGCAGACTGAAGGTGGCTGCTGCTGTGCACAGGTATATAAAGGCTCAGAGCCTATTATGACACGCGCAGCCAGCGTTCCATTGCCACATTCCATCTACTGCAGGCAGGATACCTGGCTGGCTGAATGTCGCTGAGAAGCTCACAGAGACCGCCATAAGCAACAGTTTAACAGAATGCCACAGACTAATCAACCAAACTTTTTGGGTTGGGTTCTCTTTTATAGTCTGCAGGCATTAAATGAAAGAAGTCAGTGTTCCAGCAGAAGGAGACAACGTTTCAGAAAAGGCATTGTAGCAAACCAAAAAAGAAATTTTAAGCGCAGCAGAGTAACCAGCGCACATACCTGTTAGCTCAGGTGAGTTTAAAAGGCTGCTGTTGATAACAAGGGCATTTGCTAAATAGATGGTGTGTGTGCAACAATATACTGAAAGGTCAATTATATTGTGCAGCTTATCTCACCACCTGTAGTTATTTAGGTGAAAGCTCCAAAATGCTTGCCTAATATGTCTGTTTATCCAAAAGGAAGTAAAAAGGGAGAGCTAGAAAGATAGCATTGCATCACATTACATGGCAATGCAATGCACAGTTGCTGAAGTTGAACCAAAATGAGCTTGTAATCTGGCTTCTGCAACTTTGAACATGAAAAATCCAATGAGGAGAAGAAAAGCAAAGCCAAAGAGTCCATCCCAAAATCCGACAAACAAGCAAAATGAACAAAAAACATTGAATTCAATTCTTTCTGATTTTAGAAACTGCATTAAAGAAGGGGTGCACCGGTCCTGGAGATACTGCAATACCAGGTCAATGCGTGGAGTGGACAGAGCAAGCTCTTTTTCCATCTCCCTGTTCTAAAAATCCATTTAATATATGGTCCCCAGATAGGGGACGTATCAGATATTAAACTGATAAGAACAGATACTACACTTGATCTTAGCCAAAAGGCCGAGAAGCGATAACCAGAATTGGTTTCAAACTACGGAGCCACCCAAGGATCCTGAAAAGTCCATTTGTGGAGATGAGCTCCTGGACTCCCGTTAAGAAGACATGTTGTCAACCTCTAGATCCCTTACATGCCTGCACTTTTCGGCTTGCTGCTGCTGCAATCCACGCGTTTTAGATCTGCATAACTCCACCTCTTTAAACACAGCACCTTCACCCCCTGCTGTTCCCACCCGCCTCAACACCGTTGGAAGGGAGGAGAACCAATTAAGGCGGGGGGTGGGGTGGAACGAGCAGCTGTCTACCCTTAGCAGGAGGGCTCCTGATTACATACCTCTCCTGCTGCTGCTGCTGGCTGTCCAGCAGCAGACTGAAGGTGGCTGCTGCTGTGCACAGGTATATAAAGGTTCAGAGCCTATTATGACACGCGCAGCCAGCGTTCCATTGCCACATTCCATCTACTGCAGGCAGGATACCTGGCTGGCTGAATGTCGCTGAGAAGCTCACAGAGACCGCCATAAGCAACAGTTTAACAGAATGCCACAGACTAATCAACCAAACTTTTTGGGTTGGGTTCTCTTTTATAGTCTGCAGGCATTAAATGAAAGAAGTCAGTGTTCCAGCAGAAGGAGACAACGTTTCAGAAAAGGCATTGTAGCAAACCAAAAAAGAAATTTTAAGCGCAGCAGAGTAACCAGCGCACATACCTGTTAGCTCAGGTGAGTTTAAAAGGCTGCTGTTGATAACAAGGGCATTTGCTAAATAGATGGTGTGTGTGCAACAATATACTGAAAGGTCAATTATATTGTGCAGCTTATCTCACCACCTGTAGTTATTTAGGTGAAAGCTCCAAAATGCTTGCCTAATATGTCTGTTTATCCAAAAGGAAGTAAAAAGGGAGAGCTAGAAAGATAGCATTGCATCACATTACATGGCAATGCAATGCACAGTTGCTGAAGTTGAACCAAAATGAGCTTGTAATCTGGCTTCTGCAACTTTGAACATGAAAAATCCAATGAGGAGAAGAAAAGCAAAGCCAAAGAGTCCACCCCAAAATCCGACAAACAAGCAAAATGAACAAAAAACATTGAATTCAATTCTTTCTGATTTTAGAAACTGCATTAAAGAAGGGGTGCACCGGTCCTGGAGATACTGCAATACCAGGTCAATGCGTGGAGTGGACAGAGCAAGCTCTTTTTCCATCTCCCTGTTCTAAAAATCCATTTAATATATGGTCCCCAGATAGGGGACGTATCAGATATTAAACTGATAAGAACAGATACTACACTTGATCTTAGCCAAAAGGCCGAGAAGCGATAACCAGAATTGGTTTCAAACTACGGAGCCACCCAAGGATCCTGAAAAGTCCATTTGTGGAGATGAGCTCCTGGACTCCCGTTAAGAAGACATGTTGTCAACCTCTAGATCCCTTACATGCCTGCACTTTTCGGCTTGCTGCTGCTGCAATCCACGCGTTTTAGATCTGCATAACTCCACCTCTTTAAACACAGCACCTTCACCCCCTGCTGTTCCCACCCGCCTCAACACCGTTGGAAGGGAGGAGAACCAATTAAGGCGGGGGGTGGGGTGGAACGAGCAGCTGTCTACCCTTAGCAGGAGGGCTCCTGATTACATACCTCTCCTGCTGCTGCTGCTGCTGGCTGTCCAGCAGCAGACTGAAGGTGGCTGCTGCTGTGCACAGGTATATAAAGGCTCAGAGCCTATTATGACACGCGCAGCCAGCGTTCCATTGCCACATTCCATCTACTGCAGGCAGGATACCTGGCTGGCTGAATGTCGCTGAGAAGCTCACAGAGACCGCCATAAGCAACAGTTTAACAGAATGCCACAGACTAATCAACCAAACTTTTTGGGTTGGGTTCTCTTTTATAGTCTGCAGGCATTAAATGAAAGAAGTCAGTGTTCCAGCAGAAGGAGACAACGTTTCAGAAAAGGCATTGTAGCAAACCAAAAAAGAAATTTTAAGCGCAGCAGAGTAACCAGCGCACATACCTGTTAGCTCAGGTGAGTTTAAAAGGCTGCTGTTGATAACAAGGGCATTTGCTAAATAGATGGTGTGTGTGCAACAATATACTGAAAGGTCAATTATATTGTGCAGCTTATCTCACCACCTGTAGTTATTTAGGTGAAAGCTCCAAAATGCTTGCCTAATATGTCTGTTTATCCAAAAGGAAGTAAAAAGGGAGAGCTAGAAAGATAGCATTGCATCACATTACATGGCAATGCAATGCACAGTTGCTGAAGTTGAACCAAAATGAGCTTGTAATCTGGCTTCTGCAACTTTGAACATGAAAAATCCAATGAGGAGAAGAAAAGCAAAGCCAAAGAGTCCATCCCAAAATCCGACAAACAAGCAAAATGAACAAAAAACATTGAATTCAATTCTTTCTGATTTTAGAAACTGCATTAAAGAAGGGGTGCACCGGTCCTGGAGATACTGCAATACCAGGTCAATGCGTGGAGTGGACAGAGCAAGCTCTTTTTCCATCTCCCTGTTCTAAAAATCCATTTAATATATGGTCCCCAGATAGGGGACGTATCAGATATTAAACTGATAAGAACAGATACTACACTTGATCTTAGCCAAAAGGCCGAGAAGCGATAACCAGAATTGGTTTCAAACTACGGAGCCACCCAAGGATCCTGAAAAGTCCATTTGTGGAGATGAGCTCCTGGACTCCCGTTAAGAAGACATGTTGTCAACCTCTAGATCCCTTACATGCCTGCACTTTTCGGCTTGCTGCTGCTGCAATCCACGCGTTTTAGATCTGCATAACTCCACCTCTTTAAACACAGCACCTTCACCCCCTGCTGTTCCCACCCGCCTCAACACCGTTGGAAGGGAGGAGAACCAATTAAGGCGGGGGGTGGGGTGGAACGAGCAGCTGTCTACCCTTAGCAGGAGGGCTCCTGATTACATACCTCTCCTGCTGCTGCTGCTGGCTGTCCAGCAGCAGACTGAAGGTGGCTGCTGCTGTGCACAGGTATATAAAGGCTCAGAGCCTATTATGACACGCGCAGCCAGCGTTCCATTGCCACATTCCATCTACTGCAGGCAGGATACCTGGCTGGCTGAATGTCGCTGAGAAGCTCACAGAGACCGCCATAAGCAACAGTTTAACAGAATGCCACAGACTAATCAACCAAACTTTTTGGGTTGGGTTCTCTTTTATAGTCTGCAGGCATTAAATGAAAGAAGTCAGTGTTCCAGCAGAAGGAGACAACGTTTCAGAAAAGGCATTGTAGCAAACCAAAAAAGAAATTTTAAGCGCAGCAGAGTAACCAGCGCACATACCTGTTAGCTCAGGTGAGTTTAAAAGGCTGCTGTTGATAACAAGGGCATTTGCTAAATAGATGGTGTGTGTGCAACAATATACTGAAAGGTCAATTATATTGTGCAGCTTATCTCACCACCTGTAGTTATTTAGGTGAAAGCTCCAAAATGCTTGCCTAATATGTCTGTTTATCCAAAAGGAAGTAAAAAGGGAGAGCTAGAAAGATAGCATTGCATCACATTACATGGCAATGCAATGCACAGTTGCTGAAGTTGAACCAAAATGAGCTTGTAATCTGGCTTCTGCAACTTTGAACATGAAAAATCCAATGAGGAGAAGAAAAGCAAAGCCAAAGAGTCCATCCCAAAATCCGACAAACAAGCAAAATGAACAAAAAACATTGAATTCAATTCTTTCTGATTTTAGAAACTGCATTAAAGAAGGGGTGCACCGGTCCTGGAGATACTGCAATACCAGGTCAATGCGTGGAGTGGACAGAGCAAGCTCTTTTTCCATCTCCCTGTTCTAAAAATCCATTTAATATATGGTCCCCAGATAGGGGACGTATCAGATATTAAACTGATAAGAACAGATACTACACTTGATCTTAGCCAAAAGGCCGAGAAGCGATAACCAGAATTGGTTTCAAACTACGGAGCCACCCAAGGATCCTGAAAAGTCCATTTGTGGAGATGAGCTCCTGGACTCCCGTTAAGAAGACATGTTGTCAACCTCTAGATCCCTTACATGCCTGCACTTTTCGGCTTGCTGCTGCTGCAATCCACGCGTTTTAGATCTGCATAACTCCACCTCTTTAAACACAGCACCTTCACCCCCTGCTGTTCCCACCCGCCTCAACACCGTTGGAAGGGAGGAGAACCAATTAAGGCGGGGGGTGGGGTGGAACAAGCAGCTGTCTACCCTTAGCAGGAGGGCTCCTGATTACATACCTCTCCTGCTGCTGCTGCTGCTGGCTGTCCAGCAGCAGACTGAAGGTGGCTGCTGCTGTGCACAGGTATATAAAGGCTCAGAGCCTATTATGACACGCGCAGCCAGCGTTCCATTGCCACATTCCATCTACTGCAGGCAGGATACCTGGCTGGCTGAATGTCGCTGAGAAGCTCACAGAGACCGCCATAAGCAACAGTTTAACAGAATGCCACAGACTAATCAACCAAACTTTTTGGGTTGGGTTCTCTTTTATAGTCTGCAGGCATTAAATGAAAGAAGTCAGTGTTCCAGCAGAAGGAGACAACGTTTCAGAAAAGGCATTGTAGCAAACCAAAAAAGAAATTTTAAGCGCAGCAGAGTAACCAGCGCACATACCTGTTAGCTCAGGTGAGTTTAAAAGGCTGCTGTTGATAACAAGGGCATTTGCTAAATAGATGGTGTGTGTGCAACAATATACTGAAAGGTCAATTATATTGTGCAGCTTATCTCACCACCTGTAGTTATTTAGGTGAAAGCTCCAAAATGCTTGCCTAATATGTCTGTTTATCCAAAAGGAAGTAAAAAGGGAGAGCTAGAAAGATAGCATTGCATCACATTACATGGCAATGCAATGCACAGTTGCTGAAGTTGAACCAAAATGAGCTTGTAATCTGGCTTCTGCAACTTTGAACATGAAAAATCCAATGAGGAGAAGAAAAGCAAAGCCAAAGAGTCCATCCCAAAATCCGACAAACAAGCAAAATGAACAAAAAACATTGAATTCAATTCTTTCTGATTTTAGAAACTGCATTAAAGAAGGGGTGCACCGGTCCTGGAGATACTGCAATACCAGGTCAATGCGTGGAGTGGACAGAGCAAGCTCTTTTTCCATCTCCCTGTTCTAAAAATCCATTTAATATATGGTCCCCAGATAGGGGACGTATCAGATATTAAACTGATAAGAACAGATACTACACTTGATCTTAGCCAAAAGGCCGAGAAGCGATAACCAGAATTGGTTTCAAACTACGGAGCCACCCAAGGATCCTGAAAAGTCCATTTGTGGAGATGAGCTCCTGGACTCCCGTTAAGAAGACATGTTGTCAACCTCTAGATCCCTTACATGCCTGCACTTTTCGGCTTGCTGCTGCTGCAATCCACGCGTTTTAGATCTGCATAACTCCACCTCTTTAAACACAGCACCTTCACCCCCTGCTGTTCCCACCCGCCTCAACACCGTTGGAAGGGAGGAGAACCAATTAAGGCGGGGGGTGGGGTGGAACGAGCAGCTGTCTACCCTTAGCAGGAGGGCTCCTGATTACATACCTCTCCTGCTGCTGCTGCTGCTGGCTGTCCAGCAGCAGACTGAAGGTGGCTGCTGCTGTGCACAGGTATATAAAGGCTCAGAGCCTATTATGACACGCGCAGCCAGCGTTCCATTGCCACATTCCATCTACTGCAGGCAGGATACCTGGCTGGCTGAATGTCGCTGAGAAGCTCACAGAGACCGCCATAAGCAACAGTTTAACAGAATGCCACAGACTAATCAACCAAACTTTTTGGGTTGGGTTCTCTTTTATAGTCTGCAGGCATTAAATGAAAGAAGTCAGTGTTCCAGCAGAAGGAGACAACGTTTCAGAAAAGGCATTGTAGCAAACCAAAAAAGAAATTTTAAGCGCAGCAGAGTAACCAGCGCACATACCTGTTAGCTCAGGTGAGTTTAAAAGGCTGCTGTTGATAACAAGGGCATTTGCTAAATAGATGGTGTGTGTGCAACAATATACTGAAAGGTCAATTATATTGTGCAGCTTATCTCACCACCTGTAGTTATTTAGGTGAAAGCTCCAAAATGCTTGCCTAATATGTCTGTTTATCCAAAAGGAAGTAAAAAGGGAGAGCTAGAAAGATAGCATTGCATCACATTACATGGCAATGCAATGCACAGTTGCTGAAGTTGAACCAAAATGAGCTTGTAATCTGGCTTCTGCAACTTTGAACATGAAAAATCCAATGAGGAGAAGAAAAGCAAAGCCAAAGAGTCCATCCCAAAATCCGACAAACAAGCAAAATGAACAAAAAACATTGAATTCAATTCTTTCTGATTTTAGAAACTGCATTAAAGAAGGGGTGCACCGGTCCTGGAGATACTGCAATACCAGGTCAATGCGTGGAGTGGACAGAGCAAGCTCTTTTTCCATCTCCCTGTTCTAAAAATCCATTTAATATATGGTCCCCAGATAGGGGACGTATCAGATATTAAACTGATAAGAACAGATACTACACTTGATCTTAGCCAAAAGGCCGAGAAGCGATAACCAGAATTGGTTTCAAACTACGGAGCCACCCAAGGATCCTGAAAAGTCCATTTGTGGAGATGAGCTCCTGGACTCCCGTTAAGAAGACATGTTGTCAACCTCTAGATCCCTTACATGCCTGCACTTTTCGGCTTGCTGCTGCTGCAATCCACGCGTTTTAGATCTGCATAACTCCACCTCTTTAAACACAGCACCTTCACCCCCTGCTGTTCCCACCCGCCTCAACACCGTTGGAAGGGAGGAGAACCAATTAAGGCGGGGGGTGGGGTGGAACGAGCAGCTGTCTACCCTTAGCAGGAGGGCTCCTGATTACATACCTCTCCTGCTGCTGCTGCTGCTGGCTGTCCAGCAGCAGACTGAAGGTGGCTGCTGCTGTGCACAGGTATATAAAGGCTCAGAGCCTATTATGACACGCGCAGCCAGCGTTCCATTGCCACATTCCATCTACTGCAGGCAGGATACCTGGCTGGCTGAATGTCGCTGAGAAGCTCACAGAGACCGCCATAAGCAACAGTTTAACAGAATGCCACAGACTAATCAACCAAACTTTTTGGGTTGGGTTCTCTTTTATAGTCTGCAGGCATTAAATGAAAGAAGTCAGTGTTCCAGCAGAAGGAGACAACGTTTCAGAAAAGGCATTGTAGCAAACCAAAAAAGAAATTTTAAGCGCAGCAGAGTAACCAGCGCACATACCTGTTAGCTCAGGTGAGTTTAAAAGGCTGCTGTTGATAACAAGGGCATTTGCTAAATAGATGGTGTGTGTGCAACAATATACTGAAAGGTCAATTATATTGTGCAGCTTATCTCACCACCTGTAGTTATTTAGGTGAAAGCTCCAAAATGCTTGCCTAATATGTCTGTTTATCCAAAAGGAAGTAAAAAGGGAGAGCTAGAAAGATAGCATTGCATCACATTACATGGCAATGCAATGCACAGTTGCTGAAGTTGAACCAAAATGAGCTTGTAATCTGGCTTCTGCAACTTTGAACATGAAAAATCCAATGAGGAGAAGAAAAGCAAAGCCAAAGAGTCCATCCCAAAATCCGACAAACAAGCAAAATGAACAAAAAACATTGAATTCAATTCTTTCTGATTTTAGAAACTGCATTAAAGAAGGGGTGCACCGGTCCTGGAGATACTGCAATACCAGGTCAATGCGT
Source organism: Phyllobates terribilis (assembly GCF_046119375.1). Classification (NCBI taxonomy): domain Eukaryota; kingdom Metazoa; phylum Chordata; class Amphibia; order Anura; family Dendrobatidae; genus Phyllobates; species Phyllobates terribilis. Next base: position 4,619,742 of record NW_027362894.1, read on the forward strand.
GGAGTGGACAGAGCAAGCTCTTTTTCCATCTCCCTGTTCTAAAAATCCATTTAATATATGGTCCCCAGATAGGGGACGTATCAGATATTAAACTGATAAGAACAGATACTACACTTGATCTTAGCCAAAAGACCGAGAAGCGATAACCAGAATTGGTTTCAAACTACGGAGCCACCCAAGGATCCTGAAAAGTCCATTTGTGGAGATGAGCTCCTGGACTCCCGTTAAGAAGACATGTTGTCAACCTCTAGATCCCTTACATGCCTGCACTTTTCGGCTTGCTGCTGCTGCAATCCACGCGTTTTAGATCTGCATAACTCCACCTCTTTAAACACAGCACCTTCACCCCCTGCTGTTCCCACCCGCCTCAACACCGTTGGAAGGGAGGAGAACCAATTAAGGCGGGGGGTGGGGTGGAACGAGCAGCTGTCTACCCTTAGCAGGAGGGCTCCTGATTACATACCTCTCCTGCTGCTGCTGGCTGTCCAGCAGCAGACTGAAGGTGGCTGCTGCTGTGCACAGGTATATAAAGGCTCAGAGCCTATTATGACACGCGCAGCCAGCGTTCCATTGCCACATTCCATCTACTGCAGGCAGGATACCTGGCTGGCTGAATGTCGCTGAGAAGCTCACAGAGACCGCCATAAGCAACAGTTTAACAGAATGCCACAGACTAATCAACCAAACTTTTTGGGTTGGGTTCTCTTTTATAGTCTGCAGGCATTAAATGAAAGAAGTCAGTGTTCCAGCAGAAGGAGACAACGTTTCAGAAAAGGCATTGTAGCAAACCAAAAAAGAAATTTTAAGCGCAGCAGAGTAACCAGCGCACATACCTGTTAGCTCAGGTGAGTTTAAAAGGCTGCTGTTGATAACAAGGGCATTTGCTAAATAGATGGTGTGTGTGCAACAATATACTGAAAGGTCAATTATATTGTGCAGCTTATCTCACCACCTGTAGTTATTTAGGTGAAAGCTCCAAAATGCTTGCCTAATATGTCTGTTTATCCAAAAGGAAGTAAAAAGGGAGAGCTAGAAAGATAGCATTGCATCACATTACATGGCAATGCAATGCACAGTTGCTGAAGTTGAACCAAAATGAGCTTGTAATCTGGCTTCTGCAACTTTGAACATGAAAAATCCAATGAGGAGAAGAAAAGCAAAGCCAAAGAGTCCATCCCAAAATCCGACAAACAAGCAAAATGAACAAAAAACATTGAATTCAATTCTTTCTGATTTTAGAAACTGCATTAAAGAAGGGGTGCACCGGTCCTGGAGATACTGCAATACCAGGTCAATGCGTGGAGTGGACAGAGCAAGCTCTTTTTCCATCTCCCTGTTCTAAAAATCCATTTAATATATGGTCCCCAGATAGGGGACGTATCAGATATTAAACTGATAAGAACAGATACTACACTTGATCTTAGCCAAAAGGCCGAGAAGCGATAACCAGAATTGGTTTCAAACTACGGAGCCACCCAAGGATCCTGAAAAGTCCATTTGTGGAGATGAGCTCCTGGACTCCCGTTAAGAAGACATGTTGTCAACCTCTAGATCCCTTACATGCCTGCACTTTTCGGCTTGCTGCTGCTGCAATCCACGCGTTTTAGATCTGCATAACTCCACCTCTTTAAACACAGCACCTTCACCCCCTGCTGTTCCCACCCGCCTCAACACCGTTGGAAGGGAGGAGAACCAATTAAGGCGGGGGGTGGGGTGGAACGAGCAGCTGTCTACCCTTAGCAGGAGGGCTCCTGATTACATACCTCTCCTGCTGCTGCTGGCTGTCCAGCAGCAGACTGAAGGTGCCTGCTGCTGTGCACAGGTATATAAAGGCTCAGAGCCTATTATGACACGCGCAGCCAGCGTTCCATTGCCACATTCCATCTACTGCAGGCAGGATACCTGGCTGGCTGAATGTCGCTGAGAAGCTCACAGAGACCGCCATAAGCAACAGTTTAACAGAATGCCACAGACTAATCAACCAAACTTTTTGGGTTGGGTTCTCTTTTATAGTCTGCAGGCATTAAATGAAAGAAGTCAGTGTTCCAGCAGAAGGAGACAACGTTTCAGAAAAGGCATTGTAGCAAACCAAAAAAGAAATTTTAAGCGCAGCAGAGTAACCAGCGCACATACCTGTTAGCTCAGGTGAGTTTAAAAGGCTGCTGTTGATAACAAGGGCATTTGCTAAATAGATGGTGTGTGTGCAACAATATACTGAAAGGTCAATTATATTGTGCAGCTTATCTCACCACCTGTAGTTATTTAGGTGAAAGCTCCAAAATGCTTGCCTAATATGTCTGTTTATCCAAAAGGAAGTAAAAAGGGAGAGCTAGAAAGATAGCATTGCATCACATTACATGGCAATGCAATGCACAGTTGCTGAAGTTGAACCAAAATGAGCTTGTAATCTGGCTTCTGCAACTTTGAACATGAAAAATCCAATGAGGAGAAGAAAAGCAAAGCCAAAGAGTCCATCCCAAAATCCGACAAACAAGCAAAATGAACAAAAAACATTGAATTCAATTCTTTCTGATTTTAGAAACTGCATTAAAGAAGGGGTGCACCGGTCCTGGAGATACTGCAATACCAGGTCAATGCGTGGAGTGGACAGAGCAAGCTCTTTTTCCATCTCCCTGTTCTAAAAATCCATTTAATATATGGTCCCCAGATAGGGGACGTATCAGATATTAAACTGATAAGAACAGATACTACACTTGATCTTAGCCAAAAGGCCGAGAAGCGATAACCAGAATTGGTTTCAAACTACGGAGCCACCCAAGGATCCTGAAAAGTCCATTTGTGGAGATGAGCTCCTGGACTCCCGTTAAGAAGACATGTTGTCAACCTCTAGATCCCTTACATGCCTGCACTTTTCGGCTTGCTGCTGCTGCAATCCACGCGTTTTAGATCTGCATAACTCCACCTCTTTAAACACAGCACCTTCACCCCCTGCTGTTCCCACCCGCCTCAACACCGTTGGAAGGGAGGAGAACCAATTAAGGCGGGGGGTGGGGTGGAACGAGCAGCTGTCTACCCTTAGCAGGAGGGCTCCTGATTACATACCTCTCCTGCTGCTGCTGCTGCTGGCTGTCCAGCAGCAGACTGAAGGTGGCTGCTGCTGTGCACAGGTATATAAAGGCTCAGAGCCTATTATGACACGCGCAGCCAGCGTTCCATTGCCACATTCCATCTACTGCAGGCAGGATACCTGACTGGCTGAATGTCGCTGAGAAGCTCACAGAGACCGCCATAAGCAACAGTTTAACAGAATGCCACAGACTAATCAACCAAACTTTTTGGGTTGGGTTCTCTTTTATAGTCTGCAGGCATTAAATGAAAGAAGTCAGTGTTCCAGCAGAAGGAGACAACGTTTCAGAAAAGGCATTGTAGCAAACCAAAAAAGAAATTTTAAGCGCAGCAGAGTAACCAGCGCACATACCTGTTAGCTCAGGTGAGTTTAAAAGGCTGCTGTTGATAACAAGGGCATTTGCTAAATAGATGGTGTGTGTGCAACAATATACTGAAAGGTCAATTATATTGTGCAGCTTATCTCACCACCTGTAGTTATTTAGGTGAAAGCTCCAAAATGCTTGCCTAATATGTCTGTTTATCCAAAAGGAAGTAAAAAGGGAGAGCTAGAAAGATAGCATTGCATCACATTACATGGCAATGCAATGCACAGTTGCTGAAGTTGAACCAAAATGAGCTTGTAATCTGGCTTCTGCAACTTTGAACATGAAAAATCCAATGAGGAGAAGAAAAGCAAAGCCAAAGAGTCCATCCCAAAATCCGACAAACAAGCAAAATGAACAAAAAACATTGAATTCAATTCTTTCTGATTTTAGAAACTGCATTAAAGAAGGGGTGCACCGGTCCTGGAGATACTGCAATACCAGGTCAATGCGTGGAGTGGACAGAGCAAGCTCTTTTTCCATCTCCCTGTTCTAAAAATCCATTTAATATATGGTCCCCAGATAGGGGACGTATCAGATATTAAACTGATAAGAACAGATTTTTTTAATTGAATGCGTCAGAAGACGCGACATAAATTAAATTCCATTTGCATGGATAACCAAAAAAATGTCGCCTACGCCTTCATCATCCGAATTCAACTTTTTGTTTTTTTTAAGAAAATTTAATGATAATTAATAAATAAAACATAACATAACATATCCTTACATCAACAACAAAAAACTTCCAACAAAAACATCAACTCAACATTTTTCTTCTTCCACGTTTCTTCTTCCTCCATGACATGTCCAACAATTTCCAGTCAAAACCTTGCAGCAAAATCTTTTCATCTTCTTCAGCTTCAGCACTGGTATCAACACAATCCTGCATTACTTTCTCTTTTCCCTTATCATCCACCTTCCTTTTTTCCTTAACGTCTTTACTTCTAGGTACTCTCTCCAGTCTGCAAAACATAGAGTCCCCAACTCCTGAGAATTCCTGCTTCTCTCCCACAAACTCCTTCTTATTTTCAACTACTTGTATATCTTTGTCTTCTTTCTCTTTACAATCTTCAAACGATTCTTCAAATATCTTTTTCCCTTTCTCCTCTTTTTTCCCACCTTCCTCATAACAAAATCCAGGTTTCCCATTATCAATTCTTCTTTTACCATTTTCCACATAACTGAATCCACATTTACCATTTATAACAATCCTTCCTAAACTTAGTTCATTTTGTCCATTTTCCCAAACTAGGAAACTTCTCTTCCCATTCCAGACTCCCACTTTATTTAAGTAGTCCTTCTGGAATTTTACCAAAATACTCCATGGCTTCAAAAACTCCATCACTTCCTCCATCTCTACAAAGGGGTCATCCATACAGATAACCACCTTTTTCGGCCTTCCAGCAAAAAGAGCATTAACTCCAATTTCTTTTCCTTCCCAATTCTTGAGAAGACAAATACACTTTTCTTCAGACTTCAGTGTTACGTCAAATACCTTTTTAAACTTGATTTCTTGCATACAAAAAATGTCCTCTTCAATGATCGTCCCATACTTGAACAGAATATCCAAGATCTGATTCTCCTCCAACGAAAAATCCTCTAACTCCGTCTTCACATAGAACCGTAAACAGTTCCTCTTCCTCGTCAACTCCATCTTCTTCCTCCAAAAGAACTGCCCCCCACAGCTATGTGTGGTGACACGATGATCGCCTCTCGTTGCCCAGGGACTAATCCGACTCCCCAATAGCAGCAGGAGGGTGAAGCCCTGCCGTTAGACAAAGCGATCCCCCCAGGCCAAGGAGCCGGGTACCCTGGGCACCTCCTAGCCAAGGCCAAGGCAGCAACTGGTAGATCACTGCACCTGATCTTAGCCAAAAGGCCGAGAAGCGATAACCAGAATTGGTTTCAAACTACGGAGCCACCCAAGGATCCTGAAAAGTCCATTTGTGGAGATGAGCTCCTGGACTCCCATTAAGAAGACATATTGTCAACCTCTAGATCCCTTACATGCCTGCACTTTTCGGCTTGCTGCTGCTGCAATCCACGCGTTTTAGATCTGCATAACTCCACCTCTTTAAACACAGCACCTTCACCCCCTGCTGTTCCCACCCGCCTCAACACCGTTGGAAGGGAGGAGAACCAATTAAGGCGGGGGGTGGGGTGGAACGAGCAGCTGTCTACCCTTAGCAGGAGGGCTCCTGATTACATACCTCTCCTGCTGCTGCTGCTGCTGGCTGTCCAGCAGCAGACTGAAGGTGGCTGCTGCTGTGCACAGGTATATAAAGGCTCAGAGCCTATTATGACACGCGCAGCCAGCGTTCCATTGCCACATTCCATCTACTGCAGGCAGGATACCTGGCTGGCTGAATGTCGCTGAGAAGCTCACAGAGACCGCCATAAGCAACAGTTTAACAGAATGCCACAGACTAATCAACCAAACTTTTTGGGTTGGGTTCTCTTTTATAGTCTGCAGGCATTAAATGAAAGAAGTCAGTGTTCCAGCAGAAGGAGACAACGTTTCAGAAAAGGCATTGTAGCAAACCAAAAAAGAAATTTTAAGCGCAGCAGAGTAACCAGCGCACATACCTGTTAGCTCAGGTGAGTTTAAAAGGCTGCTGTTGATAATAAGGGCATTTGCTAAATAGATGGTGTGTGTGCAACAATATACTGAAAGGTCAATTATATTGTGCAGCTTATCTCACCACCTGTAGTTATTTAGGTGAAAGCTCCAAAATGCTTGCCTAATATGTCTGTTTATCCAAAAGGAAGTAAAAAGGGAGAGCTAGAAAGATAGCATTGCATCACATTACATGGCAATGCAATGCACAGTTGCTGAAGTTGAACCAAAATGAGCTTGTAATCTGGCTTCTGCAACTTTGAACATGAAAAATCCAATGAGGAGAAGAAAAGCAAAGCCAAAGAGTCCATCCCAAAATCCGACAAACAAGCAAAATGAACAAAAAACATTGAATTCAATTCTTTCTGATTTTAGAAACTGCATTAAAGAAGGGGTGCACCGGTCCTGGAGATACTGCAATACCAGGTCAATGCGTGGAGTGGACAGAGCAAGCTCTTTTTCCATCTCCCTGTTCTAAAAATCCATTTAATATATGGTCCCCAGATAGGGGACGTATCAGATATTAAACTGATAAGAACAGATACTACACTTGATCTTAGCCAAAAGGCCGAGAAGCGATAACCAGAATTGGTTTCAAACTACGGAGCCACCCAAGGATCCTGAAAAGTCCATTTGTGGAGATGAGCTCCTGGACTCCCGTTAAGAAGACATGTTGTCAACCTCTAGATCCCTTACATGCCTGCACTTTTCGGCTTGCTGCTGCTGCAATCCACGCGTTTTAGATCTGCATAACTCCACCTCTTTAAACACAGCACCTTCACCCCCTGCTGTTCCCACCCGCCTCAACACCGTTGGAAGGGAGGAGAACCAATTAAGGCGGGGGGTGGGGTGGAACGAGCAGCTGTCTACCCTTAGCAGGAGGGCTCCTGATTACATACCTCTCCTGCTGCTGCTGCTGCTGGCTGTCCAGCAGCAGACTGAAGGTGGCTGCTGCTGTGCACAGGTATATAAAGGCTCAGAGCCTATTATGACACGCGCAGCCAGCGTTCCATTGCCACATTCCATCTACTGCAGGCAGGATACCTGGCTGGCTGAATGTCGCTGAGAAGCTCACAGAGACCGCCATAAGCAACAGTTTAACAGAATGCCACAGACTAATCAACCAAACTTTTTGGGTTGGGTTCTCTTTTATAGTCTGCAGGCATTAAATGAAAGAAGTCAGTGTTCCAGCAGAAGGAGACAACGTTTCAGAAAAGGCATTGTAGCAAACCAAAAAAGAAATTTTAAGCGCAGCAGAGTAACCAGCGCACATACCTGTTAGCTCAGGTGAGTTTAAAAGGCTGCTGTTGATAACAAGGGCATTTGCTAAATAGATGGTGTGTGTGCAACAATATACTGAAAGGTCAATTATATTGTGCAGCTTATCTCACCACCTGTAGTTATTTAGGTGAAAGCTCCAAAATGCTTGCCTAATATGTCTGTTTATCCAAAAGGAAGTAAAAAGGGAGAGCTAGAAAGATAGCATTGCATCACATTACATGGCAATGCAATGCACAGTTGCTGAAGTTGAACCAAAATGAGCTTGTAATCTGGCTTCTGCAACTTTGAACATGAAAAATCCAATGAGGAGAAGAAAAGCAAAGCCAAAGAGTCCATCCCAAAATCCGACAAACAAGCAAAATGAACAAAAAACATTGAATTCAATTCTTTCTGATTTTAGAAACTGCATTAAAGAAGGGGTGCACCGGTCCTGGAGATACTGCAATACCAGGTCAATGCGTGGAGTGGACAGAGCAAGCTCTTTTTCCATCTCCCTGTTCTAAAAATCCATTTAATATATGGTCCCCAGATAGGGGACGTATCAGATATTAAACTGATAAGAACAGATTTTTTTTTTTTTTTTTTTTTTTTTCTCCTCAGACGAGGAAATTCCACAGTCTATGGAAACCAGACAAAGGAAAATTCCATCAAAACAGCTGCGTCAAATCCAATACGCAATTTGCTGTCCCCATCATCATCGGAAATATTTATTTCATATTTCAAAACAACAATAACAAAAATCAAGAGGTACTAACAATATATCTCCACTTTTTAACTTTCCATATTCCCTCCGCATCCACTTCCCCTCTCCTCTTTTTGTCCCATAGGAAACACACATACATCTTCCCCAAAATCACCTTCACACTATCCTTTACAGCAATTTCCTTCCTTTTAAACACATACACATTCCTCACATCCCATAACACTTCCTTTATACATGCAAGCATCAACCACAAGACTCTTTCCTTCGTCCCATCACATATTCCCAAACCAAACATAAACAACTCAAAAGACAACAAATTCACACCACACAATTCTTTACACAAAGGCCCCATTCTCCCAATCACATCTCTAGCATACTGGCAATTCCAAAAAACATGCAACACACTTTCCCTTCCACCACAGCCATTTCTTGGACACATTTCACTCCTCACCAAACCTCTATTCCTCTGAAATTCTCTCACAGGTAATACTCCATGTAAAGACTGCCACACAACTTCACTCTGTTTGTTGGTCATACCACTCATCCGCACTTTCTTCCAAACCTTCTGCACATCACCACCCCTAACCATATTTATTCCACATTCTACCTCTCTACATTCAATCATCCTATACACAGCCTTCTTATTCTCCAGCAATCTCACATCTGCATCACACAGTTCATACCTCACCAAAAACTTATAAACCCACACATACCATACAGGCACCTCAAAAGCAATCGGACATCGCAAATCCCTTTCTTGCCACTTTAAACGAAACAAATACGCTCCAAATAAATACCTACACATAGATGAAAACTTTCCATCCGCCCTAATCACTTTCAAAACAAACACAACGATATTCACACCAAAAAACACGTCCAAATTCGGAAAACCCAAACCACCTTTTTCCACTCTTTTAACCAAAATTTCTCTCCTAGCTCTCTCCATTTTCGAGTTCCACAAAAAAACAAATAAAATTCTATTCAAGCTTCTCATACACATATATCCTGGTGGAAATACTACCGCAATATATAAAAATATTGGCAACACCACACTCTTAACAATTAAAATCTTCCCAAAAAAGGATAAACTCCTCAATTTCCAAAAATTCAACTTCTGCTCAACTTTTCCTTTCGCATCATCCCAACTTTCTTTCCCATCCAAACTCTCTGAAAATTTCACACCCAAAACTTTAATAGGTCCATTCACTACATTCACACCTACATCCCTACTTAAACTTCCGCCTCCAAAACCCTTACACTCACTCTTTTCCCAATTCACTTTAAACGCAGATGCACCACAAAAAATAGACACTAACAACTTCACCCGCCTCACCGAACATTCAGAATCACATAATACACACACGTCATCCATATAACCACTCACCTTCCATTCTTTTCCTCCACCTCCCGGCACTTGCACACCACGAATTACCTTATCTTTCCTCAGCATACACAACAATGGCTCAATTGCACAAATAAATGCTACAGGGGACAAAGGACACCCCTGTCGCACACCCGAAAACACATTCACTTTCCTACCCACATACCCATTCATTAAAACACAGCTATAAACACCCGCATACAAACTTCTCACTCGCCCAACAAAATCAGCCGGAAAACCCATTTTTAACAACACTCTGAACAAAAAACCATGCGACAACCTATCATAAGCCTTTTCAAAATCCAAACTTAACAAAAATACACTCTTCTTACGACCCATGCAATCCCATAGACAATCTCTTAACATACACACACACTCATGAATCCGCCTCCCAGGTACCGCACAACACTGCTCATCCCCAATCACACTCTCTATCACATCACGCATCCTATTAGCCATAAGTTTTGCATAGATTTTATAATCACAATTAAGTAACGTTATTGGCCTCCAATTCCTCAGACTTTTCAAATCCCCTTTCTTAGGAATTAACACAACCAAACCTGCACGCATACTCTCAGTCACCTCCATGTTTCCCCACATATACTTACATACATCCACAAAGTCCTTTCCAATCACACCCCACATCACACGATAAAATTCTACTGGGAGGCCATCCTCCCCCGGCGTCTTATTCAAAGCCATACTACACATAACCTTCCATACCTCATCACCAGTCACCTCACCCATCACTCTCTCTCTTTCTGCTTCACTCAACTTACTCTCTAACACACTCAAAACATCATTCTCCAAACATTCATCCCTCTGTTTCACTGCATACAGATCCTCATAAAACTTAGCCACCTCTTCACACATATCCTCTCCACTCACCTCACTTCCATCTGCTCCATACACCACGCTCATACTCTGTTTCTTTCCAAAAACTTTTTTAAAGAAAAACCGAGAACATTTCTCATCCTGCTCCATCTTATCAATCTTTGCCCTAAACACTATGCTTCTCCCTCTCTCCAACAAAAACTCACTAATCTCCTTTTTTACCTCTAAAATATCCTCCTCCACCTCAACTCCTCCTTCCCTTAACTTATACAAAACGCTCAACCGCGCGTTCAGTTTAACAAAACTCTCTCTTTTAATTGCTGCATACTTGTATCCTAAATTTTTAAAGAACATTTTTGTTTGTTTCTTCACCCAGTCCCACCACTCACAAACATTCCCAAACTCATTTTTATGCTTACACCATTCTTCATACCGCCTTTCATACTCCTTTCTCACATCTTCATTCTCTAACAGTTTAACATTTAACTTCCACAATCCTCTCCCAAACACTCCATCAACTTTTATATCCAACTCACACAACATACACACATGATCTGAAAAAAGAACGTTTTCCTGCCTATAATTAACAGAAACCATATTTTTAGAAATAAAACAATAATCCAATCTGGATTGTACCCTACCACTCTCAGAAAAGAAAGTGTTCAACAAAGGATTCATGTTACACACGCGCTGCATATCACACAACCCAAAATCATTCACTAACTCCAATAATGCTTTCCCAGACACATCCACATTCACTCTCCCCACATCACAGTTCATATCACCCACAATTACCACAGGTATTCTTCCTGGAACAAAAAGCTTAATTTTTTCAAATAAATTTTTGCGCTCATTTTTTTCAACTGGCGCATAAACATTAATAACACAAAACTTTACATTCTTGTATACAAAATTAGCAAGGATACATCTCCCCACCTCAATAACCAAATAATCACTCAAAACAACCTCCCTTCCTTTAACCAAAATACCCACACCATCATTCTTATTACATGCACTCCCCGACCACACAGACGCTCCATAAGACCATTCATCCCCTTTCACACCATCCACTACCCCACATTCTTGTAAACAAAAAATAGATGCATTTTGCATAGCTAAAAACTCAAAAATAGCAGCTCTTCTTACTTTACTTTTAAACACTCTTACGTTTTGGGACACTATGGTAAATCCCATAATACTTCTACTCCTTCACCAATTACACAAAGAAATAGCCTTTGGCCTAAACCAAAGCTCACAAGAGGACAAAAAGAAAAAACATTTACAATATTATATGGTGACACTATCCAGCACCACCACTATCCTCCTCCGCCATCAGAACAGAACAGCTGGTTTCCGACCCGCTGGCTTCACCAGCCACACTCCTCATTCTGGCAGTTCTGATCTTCCTCTGAGGCTCACTAAAATCTGCATCATCACTGCCCCCACCATCCTCCCTACGACTCTTCTTTGCACCCCTATCATCCTCCGAAGAAAAATCTTCAATGTTTTCAGGACCCGAAGGGTGTTCAGGACTGTCGGGTTCCGAGATTTGCACTTCACATCCTGTTGCGTCCATTGCCTCTCCAAAAGTCATCATCTCAGGCAGCTCTGCTTCCACCACTTTCCTAGATATTCTCGCAGACACTGCCTTTTTCTCCACCTTTGCCACTTCCCTCCAGAACTCCTTTTCTTCCCTCCGCTTCTTCCTCATTTCTTCAGCAGAAGAAGAACATGGTCTCAGGGACACCTCCTCTGGCGCCGTAGAGGGAGAGGCTCTACCAGTTTCCCGCCTCCTTCCCTCTCTCTCCTCCCTCTCCAATCTTTCCAGCACTTTCAGTGCGCTTGCCATCTGCCTCCTCTCCAGCTCCTCCTCCTTCTGTTCTTTATCAGAACGTCTAGGTGCACTCATAGGACAGTCCTTATACATGTGATCACTACTCCCACAGACATCACAGGACTTGGCCTCTGGACACTGGTTGGCCATATGCCCCTCCTTTCTGCAATTTCGGCAACACTGCCCTTTAAGGCATGTTACCATGGTATGTCCGAAAGAAAAGCATCTACGGCAAAACATGGGCTGGCCTGGGTAAAAGAGGAAACCTCTATGGCCTGCAACGGAAAAATTTGATGGAGGGTGTCTAAAGCCCCCCACACTGTCAGGATCCCTTTTCAATTTCACACGGAATTTATACTGACAGTTAAAGATTCCTAGACAATTGACTTGCTTCACTCCCTTCCGCACATATTCACAGTAGCGAGAGAGGAAGCACTCCAGCAGCTCAGGGTCTGTAAAAGGGTTATAGACAGTCACAGTCACCTCCTTTTCTTGCAGACCAAACAAAGGTTCCCATCTAACTCCTTCCAAGCAGGGGTCACTAGAGTGACCACGGAGCCATTCAAAGACATTAAGGCAAACATCCTGGTCCATAAAGGTAACGTCATAATTACCTTGACGTGAAAATTCGTTGACACTGAAGATCTCAGAACGTCTTGCTCCAGCTTTGCCTTCAACGATGTCTTGGACAATGAAAACCACGTTGTTCTTGTTCTGGTCAGATGGATCCACGGACAAACGGATGGTGTTCTTCACAAAAGACATCTTGGATTCTGTCGGTATGGAATACCACAGGAAAAAGCAGAAAATCCTCCACAAAAGGGTCCGGATTCCTCCAGGAGACTCGCACCAATCAAGGTACAGTCATACGATCGCAGCCAAAAGGCCGAGAAGCGATAACCAGAATTGGTTTCAAACTACGGAGCCACCCAAGGATCCTGAAAAGTCCATTTGTGGAGATGAGCTCCTGGACTCCCGTTAAGAAGACATGTTGTCAACCTCTAGATCCCTTACATGCCTGCACTTTTCGGCTTGCTGCTGCTGCAATCCACGCGTTTTAGATCTGCATAACTCCACCTCTTTAAACACAGCACCTTCACCCCCTGCTGTTCCCACCCGCCTCAACACCGTTGGAAGGGAGGAGAACCAATTAAGGCGGGGGGTGGGGTGGAACGAGCAGCTGTCTACCCTTAGCAGGAGGGCTCCTGATTACATACCTCTCCTGCTGCTGCTGCTGCTGGCTGTCCAGCAGCAGACTGAAGGTGGCTGCTGCTGTGCACAGGTATATAAAGGCTCAGAGCCTATTATGACACGCGCAGCCAGCGTTCCATTGCCACATTCCATCTACTGCAGGCAGGATACCTGGCTGGCTGAATGTCGCTGAGAAGCTCACAGAGACCGCCATAAGCAACAGTTTAACAGAATGCCACAGACTAATCAACCAAACTTTTTGGGTTGGGTTCTCTTTTATAGTCTGCAGGCATTAAATGAAAGAAGTCAGTGTTCCAGCAGAAGGAGACAACGTTTCAGAAAAGGCATTGTAGCAAACCAAAAAAGAAATTTTAAGCGCAGCAGAGTAACTAGCGCACATACCTGTTAGCTCAGGTGAGTTTAAAAGGCTGCTGTTGATAACAAGGGCATTTGCTAAATAGATGGTGTGTGTGCAACAATATACTGAAAGGTCAATTATATTGTGCAGCTTATCTCACCACCTGTAGTTATTTAGGTGAAAGCTCCAAAATGCTTGCCTAATATGTCTGTTTATCCAAAAGGAAGTAAAAAGGGAGAGCTAGAAAGATAGCATTGCATCACATTACATGGCAATGCAATGCACAGTTGCTGAAGTTGAACCAAAATGAGCTTGTAATCTGGCTTCTGCAACTTTGAACATGAAAAATCCAATGAGGAGAAGAAAAGCAAAGCCAAAGAGTCCATCCCAAAATCCGACAAACAAGCAAAATGAACAAAAAACATTGAATTCAATTCTTTCTGATTTTAGAAACTGCATTAAAGAAGGGGTGCACCGGTCCTGGAGATACTGCAATACCAGGTCAATGCGTGGAGTGGACAGAGCAAGCTCTTTTTCCATCTCCCTGTTCTAAAAATCCATTTAATATATGGTCCCCAGATAGGGGACGTATCAGATATTAAACTGATAAGAACAGATACTACACTTGATCTTAGCCAAAAGGCCGAGAAGCGATAACCAGAATTGGTTTCAAACTACGGAGCCACCCAAGGATCCTGAAAAGTCCATTTGTGGAGATGAGCTCCTGGACTCTCGTTAAGAAGACATGTTGTCAACCTCTAGATCTCTTACATGCCTGCACTTTTCGGCTTGCTGCTGCTGCAATCCACGCGTTTTAGATCTGCATAACTCCACCTCTTTAAACACAGCACCTTCACCCCCTGCTGTTCCCACCCGCCTCAACACCGTTGGAAGGGAGGAGAACCAATTAAGGCGGGGGGTGGGGTGGAACGAGCAGCTGTCTACCCTTAGCAGGAGGGCTCCTGATTACATACCTCTCCTGCTGCTGCTGCTGCTGGCTGTCCAGCAGCAGACTGAAGGTGGCTGCTGCTGTGCACAGGTATATAAAGGCTCAGAGCCTATTATGACACGCGCAGCCAGCGTTCCATTGCCACATTCCATCTACTGCAGGCAGGATACCTGGCTGGCTGAATGTCGCTGAGAAGCTCACAGAGACCGCCATAAGCAACAGTTTAACAGAATGCCACAGACTAATCAACCAAACTTTTTGGGTTGGGTTCTCTTTTATAGTCTGCAGGCATTAAATGAAAGAAGTCAGTGTTCCAGCAGAAGGAGACAACGTTTCAGAAAAGGCATTGTAGCAAACCAAAAAAGAAATTTTAAGCGCAGCAGAGTAACCAGCGCACATACCTGTTAGCTCAGGTGAGTTTAAAAGGCTGCTGTTGATAACAAGGGCATTTGCTAAATAGATGGTGTGTGTGCAACAATATACTGAAAGGTCAATTATATTGTGCAGCTTATCTCACCACCTGTAGTTATTTAGGTGAAAGCTCCAAAATGCTTGCCTAATATGTCTGTTTATCCAAAAGGAAGTAAAAAGGGAGAGCTAGAAAGATAGCATTGCATCACATTACATGGCAATGCAATGCACAGTTGCTGAAGTTGAACCAAAATGAGCTTGTAATCTGGCTTCTGCAACTTTGAACATGAAAAATCCAATGAGGAGAAGAAAAGCAAAGCCAAAGAGTCCATCCCAAAATCCGACAAACAAGCAAAATGAACAAAAAACATTGAATTCAATTCTTTCTGATTTTAGAAACTGCATTAAAGAAGGGGTGCACCGGTCCTGGAGATACTGCAATACCAGGTCAATGCGTGGAGTGGACAGAGCAAGCTCTTTTTCCATCTCCCTGTTCTAAAAATCCATTTAATATATGGTCCCCAGATAGGGGACGTATCAGATATTAAACTGATAAGAACAGATACTACACTTGATCTTAGCCAAAAGGCCGAGAAGCGATAACCAGAATTGGTTTCAAACTACGGAGCCACCCAAGGATCCTGAAAAGTCCATTTGTGGAGATGAGCTCCTGGACTCCCGTTAAGAAGACATGTTGTCAACCTCTAGATCCCTTACATGCCTGCACTTTTCGGCTTGCTGCTGCTGCAATCCACGCGTTTTAGATCTGCATAACTCCACCTCTTTAAACACAGCACCTTCACCCCCTGCTGTTCCCACCCGCCTCAACACCGTTGGAAGGGAGGAGAACCAATTAAGGCGGGGGGTGGGGTGGAACGAGCAGCTGTCTACCCTTAGCAGGAGGGCTCCTGATTACATACCTCTCCTGCTGCTGCTGCTGCTGGCTGTCCAGCAGCAGACTGAAGGTGGCTGCTGCTGTGCACAGGTATATAAAGGCTCAGAGCCTATTATGACACGCGCAGCCAGCGTTCCATTGCCACATTCCATCTACTGCAGGCAGGATACCTGGCTGGCTGAATGTCGCTGAGAAGCTCACAGAGACCGCCATAAGCAACAGTTTAACAGAATGCCACAGAATAATCAACCAAACTTTTTGGGTTGGGTTCTCTTTTATAGTCTGCAGGCATTAAATGAAAGAAGTCAGTGTTCCAGCAGAAGGAGACAACGTTTCAGAAAAGGCATTGTAGCAAACCAAAAAAGAAATTTTAAGCGCAGCAGAGTAACCAGCGCACATACCTGTTAGCTCAGGTGAGTTTAAAAGGCTGCTGTTGATAACAAGGGCATTTGCTAAATAGATGGTGTGTGTGCAACAATATACTGAAAGGTCAATTATATTGTGCAGCTTATCTCACCACCTGTAGTTATTTAGGTGAAAGCTCCAAAATGCTTGCCTAATATGTCTGTTTATCCAAAAGGAAGTAAAAAGGGAGAGCTAGAAAGATAGCATTGCATCACATTACATGGCAATGCAATGCACAGTTGCTGAAGTTGAACCAAAATGAGCTTGTAATCTGGCTTCTGCAACTTTGAACATGAAAAATCCAATGAGGAGAAGAAAAGCAAAGCCAAAGAGTCCATCCCAAAATCCGACAAACAAGCAAAATGAACAAAAAACATTGAATTCAATTCTTTCTGATTTTAGAAACTGCATTAAAGAAGGGGTGCACCGGTCCTGGAGATACTGCAATACCAGGTCAATGCGTGGAGTGGACAGAGCAAGCTCTTTTTCCATCTCCCTGTTCTAAAAATCCATTTAATATATGGTCCCCAGATAGGGGACGTATCAGATATTAAACTGATAAGAACAGATTTTTTTTTTTTTTTTTTTTTTTCCAAATCAGATAGGCCGGAGCATAAGCTCAATCAAATCGACTTACAAAAGCCTTTCATTGACACTTAGCCTTTCATCACACTTGGTATATAATCAAAAATAAAACCAAACCTTATCATCAGGTACATTATACACTACTAATTAAACTTTACCAAAAACCTCCACTTTTTAAACTTCCAGATCCCTTCAGCATCTATAATACTTCCACGTTCCTGATCCCAGAGGTATATTACATACATACGTGACAGAATCAATCTCAAACATTCATTAACTGACATTTTCTTCCTTTTAAAAACTAACAAATTCCTCGCATCCCACAAACTTTCAATTACACACACCACCAACAACCATAAAATCCTATCCTTAATTCTACTACATGCACCCATCCCAAACATAGCAAGTTTCCAATTTACATACTTTACACCCACCAATTCCTTGCAAAGTCCCCCTATACCCTTCCATACATCATATGCAAAATCACAATCCCATACCATATGTCTAACATGCTCTCTCAAACCACATCCATCCCTCGGGCATACCTCAGATTTAACTAAATCCCTCTTCTTTTGCACATCTCTAACAGGCAAAATGTCATGCAATATCATCCAAGCGATATCTCTCTGTCTGTTAGTCAAACCATCTATACTTAATTTTCTCCACATCTCGGTTACTTCCTCCCCTCTCAACCCATTGATATTACATACCACCTCACGCTCACGCACCATCCTAATGACTTTCTTCTTTTGCCTAAAATCACTCATGTTAACGGACAACAAATCATACTTCCTTACAAATTTCTCAACACAACCATACCATACAGGACACTTAAAAGCAACAGGCACTCTAGCATCCCTTTTGACCCACTTTAAGCCATAAAGCATCCATCCAGCCGAATACTTCATCATATAAGCACACTTATTACTTTTCCCTAGAACCACCACCACCATTTTCACGTAACTAATCCCTAAAAAGAAATCAATATTTGGAAAATCCAAACCACCATTTACACATAACTTATAGACATATTCCCGTTTCAATTTCTCCATGCGACTTCCCCAAAGAAAATTAAAGATGAATTTCTCAGTTTTCCTAATTTTCTTAAAAGCAGCAGGATATACATTCGCAACAAACAACAAAATAGGCAAAATAACCGCCTTAATAATCAGAACTTTCCCAGTCAGAGTTAATTCTCTCATTCGCCAAAAATTCAACTTGCGCACCACTCTCACCCCACAATGTTCCCAACTCTCATTTCCTTTCAAATCATCATTAAACTTAATCCCAAGCACCTTTATTGCACCATCCTCACACCTCACACCATCCATCCGTACATTCCTCTCACCAAAACATTTAAAGGAACTCTTAGTCCAATTGACCTTAAAAGCTGAGACACTACAAAACAAACTTAATATCAACCTTGCCCTACTCATCGCAGCCATATTCCCACTCACAATCACTACATCATCCATGTAACCTAGAATTCTCACATCCTTTCCATTACTCCCAGGAATCATCACACCTCTCATAACCTTATCCTTCCTAACCATACACATCAACACTTCAATCACACTAATAAACAAAAAAGGGGACATAGGGCACCCCTGACGCACTCCTGATTTAATTCTCACTTTCTCACTCAACCACCCATTCACCAAAAATTCACTTGAAACATTACAATACAAACTCCTAACACAGTTTACAAAATTCCTGGAATAACCCATCTTAGACAAAACCTTAAACATAAAGCTATGTGACACACGGTCAAAAGCTTTTTCAAAATCAACCGAAAACAACAAACATTTCTGCTTACGACTCATACAATCCCCAATCACATCACGCAACAACACCAAATTTTCAGTCATACTTCTCCCAGGCACTGCACACACTTGATCTTCATCCACCACACCGCCAATCACTTCCCGCATCCGGCTAGCCAACAATTTACTAAACACCTTATAGTCTGCATTCAAAAGGGTGATTGGCCTCCAATTCCCCAAATCCTTTTTATCACCTTTCTTATGAACCAAAACCACCACCCCATCTCTCATAGATTCACTCAACATATTCTCCGTGAACATATACTGGCACACCTCCAATAAGTCATTTCCCATCGTGTCCCATTCCTTAACATATAACTCCACGGGCAGTCCATCCTTCCCAGGTGTTTTATTCTTACTCGCAGACATCACCACTTTTTTAACTTCATCCAACACAATTACATCATCCAATATTTCACGTTCATCCTCACCCAAACAACCTTCTAAACACCCCAAAGCATCAGTCAACATCCTATCATCAACCCATTTTTCCCCATACAACTCCTTATAAAACAACACCACCTCCTGCATCACATCCTTCCCACTCACACACACCCCATCGCCATTCACCACCTCATCCATATCTACTTTCTTCCCAAAAACTTTTTTGAAAAAAAACCTTGTGCATTTCTCATTTTTCTCCAAATGTTCAATCTTAGAACGGTAAATAATTTCTTTCCCTTTACCCTCAATATATTTCTTAATCTCTTCTTTCACTTGACACATCAAAACATCCACATCCACTCCAATCATCCTTAACTTCCTCAGCCACTCCAGTCTAGAGCTTAAATCATTAAATTTTGCTCTATTCATTGCTGCTTTCCTCCTGCCCCTTTTTCTAAAGAAAAAAACAATCTCACTCTTCATCCAGTCCCACCACTCAAGCACATTCCTGTAATCACTTTTTTTATCCCTCCACCTAACATACATTCGCCTAAAATCACGCATGATCCTATTATCTTCCAGCAAACGCACATTAAGTTTCCACACGCCACCACCATATACAAAGGAAATCTTACCTTCTAGACGTGCCCTCAAACACACATGGTCAGAGAAGGGAACATCTTCCTGCTGGAAATTCCTACAAATAACATTTTGTGAAGAAAAGAAGATACGGTCTATTCTAGACTCTATGCCTCCCCTGTCGGCCTTATAGGTCGCAGGAGGTGGATTACCTAAAAAAACTTCCGCAGCATCCTGTAAGGAAAAATCCGCCACAAGACTCTTGAGTCTTTTACCTGTAACATCCATCTTATCCCCCTCCGTCACACAATTGAAATCTCCAACAAAAATTATTGGCATTTTGCCAGATAAAAAAAAACATAATTTCTCAAAAATTTCCAGCCTCTCCCCTTTATCTATTGGTGCATACATATTTACCACCCTAACCCTCCACCCCCTACAATTTAACTCACATATTACACACCTCCCCGCCTCCACCACCATGTAACTTTCTATCTTAACACTATAACCCTTCACCAAAACACCTACCCCACAATTTTTATTACATACAGAACCAGACCACACACTTTGACCTAAAGGCCATGCATTTTCACTTAAGGGATCGGAGATCGCACACTCCTGCACACAGTATACGTCCGCATCCAAGTTGCTCAAGTAGTCCAAAATTGCCACTCTTCTCGACTCAGATTTAATCAGCCGAACATTTAGCGACAAGATGCTGAGAGCAACTTGGGCACCCATCTATTAATTTGATGTGGCAGGTCACGACAACATGCCCACCTGTACATCATCCTAACCCTTCTGGGGGTAGGACGCTGGACGTGCAGATATCGTAGTTTGTGCCTTCCCCCAAAAAAGACACATCTTGGGGATCGGATGCAGTAGGGTACACCCGGGCTGGACTCACACTGCAGTCACTTAAAGGGGAAAAGGATGGTTCAGTTTTCTTCTTTTTCTTCACTGAAGCGCCTCCATCTTCATCTGAACTATAATCCCGCCGCTGGGGGTCAAAGTCCCCCTGACATCCCTCCTCCTCAAGGTCAGAAACGACATCGCTCCAGGCCACATGCGGTGTTCTGGTCAGATCAGACTCCTCTTCCCCCTGCAATGTAACCATCATGTCTGGAATTTCAGCCTCCAGATCCTCCACCGGGGCCACTTCCATGCCTATGCGATCATCAGTTATCGTCTCAGACTCACTGACATCTGAAGCCACAGACGCGGCCCTCTGCACCGGTGGCTCAGGTGCCAGCTCCATATTTCCTCTTACATTCACACGAACCAGTTCTGGAAAAGCAACCCGAGCCTCCTCCTCATCCAGGAAAGCCAGAGTAGATATCGGAGCAGTCGGAGTTGGAGCAGTCGGAGTTGTAGCTGTGGGTGCAGGAGATTCATTTCTTCTCCTTCCCCTTCCCGCTGCCCCCGCATATGAACCAGGATGGAATATACAGTCTCTGAAGGCATGCCCCTTCTCTCCGCAGAGGTTACAGACTATTTCATTTTTGCAATTATTGGAAGAATGACCCACCTCATTGCACTTCCTGCAAATAATCTGTCTGATGTCGCATGCTTCCTGAGTATGGCCATACCTCCTACAATGACGACAAAACCTGGGCGCATTGGGGAAGAACAGGTAACCCCGCTCACTCCCAATGGAAAAATTTGATGGAGGATAATGTATACCCCCTGGTTCATCAGGACTTTCCCGGAACTTGACCATGAAACGATATTTACCGGTCCATAGTTCCTCCTCATTCATGACTTTTACTGCCACCTTGGTAATATAGCAGTGCCTATTTAGAAAGGCATAAATCAAAGCCAAGTCCACATGTGGGTTGTACATGAAAACAGTCAGAGGTACCTCTTTGGAGCAATACAAGATGACAAAAGTCAGCCCATCCAAATATTGATTGTCCAGATTCTTTTTCAAACAATCATAGAAATTGTTGCAAACAGCCATAGAAGTAAATACAAGATTATACTTGCTTTTGAATTGCTGGAGGCACAAGATTTCTTCCTTCTTCACTTCAAGGAGTCCAAACAAAATCTCCTTCACCACGAAGCTGAGGGTAAAGATTCCTTCTTTGCCTTCTTCCACATCAATCTGGATTCCAAACTTCACTCGAGCCTCACCGGGCCCAGCGTATCGAATGCGTCCCATTATCGCTAGTCGTGTCTACTGGCCAACTCCTTATAGCAGCAAGTGGCTTAAGCCATAAAATGGCGATGCCACAGGGCCAAGAGTTAACGCACAGACAGCCAAATGACTAGACCCATTACAGATCTGAGCCAAAAGGCCGAGAAGCGATAACCAGAATTGGTTTCAAACTACGGAGCCACCCAAGGATCCTGAAAAGTCCATTTGTGGAGATGAGCTCCTGGACTCCCGTTAAGAAGACATGTTGTCAACCTCTAGATCCCTTACATGCCTGCACTTTTCGGCTTGCTGCTGCTGCAATCCACGCGTTTTAGATCTGCATAACTCCACCTCTTTAAACACAGCACCTTCACCCCCTGCTGTTCCCACCCGCCTCAACACCGTTGGAAGGGAGGAGAACCAATTAAGGCGGGGGGTGGGGTGGAACGAGCAGCTGTCTACCCTTAGCAGGAGGGCTCCTGATTACATACCTCTCCTGCTGCTGCTGCTGCTGGCTGTCCAGCAGCAGACTGAAGGTGGCTGCTGCTGTGCACAGGTATATAAAGGCTCAGAGCCTATTATGACACGCGCAGCCAGCGTTCCATTGCCACATTCCATCTACTGCAGGCAGGATACCTGGCTGGCTGAATGTCGCTGAGAAGCTCACAGAGACCGCCATAAGCAACAGTTTAACAGAATGCCACAGACTAATCAACCAAACTTTTTGGGTTGGGTTCTCTTTTATAGTCTGCAGGCATTAAATGAAAGAAGTCAGTGTTCCAGCAGAAGGAGACAACGTTTCAGAAAAGGCATTGTAGCAAACCAAAAAAGAAATTTTAAGCGCAGCAGAGTAACCAGCGCACATACCTGTTAGCTCAGGTGAGTTTAAAAGGCTGCTGTTGATAACAAGGGCATTTGCTAAATAGATGGTGTGTGTGCAACAATATACTGAAAGGTCAATTATATTGTGCAGCTTATCTCACCACCTGTAGTTATTTAGGTGAAAGCTCCAAAATGCTTGCCTAATATGTCTGTTTATCCAAAAGGAAGTAAAAAGGGAGAGCTAGAAAGATAGCATTGCATCACATTACATGGCAATGCAATGCACAGTTGCTGAAGTTGAACCAAAATGAGCTTGTAATCTGGCTTCTGCAACTTTGAACATGAAAAATCCAATGAGGAGAAGAAAAGCAAAGCCAAAGAGTCCATCCCAAAATCCGACAAACAAGCAAAATGAACAAAAAACATTGAATTCAATTCTTTCTGATTTTAGAAACTGCATTAAAGAAGGGGTGCACCGGTCCTGGAGATACTGCAATACCAGGTCAATGCGTGGAGTGGACAGAGCAAGCTCTTTTTCCATCTCCCTGTTCTAAAAATCCATTTAATATATGGTCCCCAGATAGGGGACGTATCAGATATTAAACTGATAAGAACAGATACTACACTTGATCTTAGCCAAAAGGCCGAGAAGCGATAACCAGAATTGGTTTCAAACTACGGAGCCACCCAAGGATCCTGAAAAGTCCATTTGTGGAGATGAGCTCCTGGACTCCCGTTAAGAAGACATGTTGTCAACCTCTAGATCCCTTACATGCCTGCACTTTTCGGCTTGCTGCTGCTGCAATCCACGCGTTTTAGATCTGCATAACTCCACCTCTTTAAACACAGCACCTTCACCCCCTGCTGTTCCCACCCGCCTCAACACCGTTGGAAGGGAGGAGAACCAATTAAGGCGGGGGGTGGGGTGGAACGAGCAGCTGTCTACCCTTAGCAGGAGGGCTCCTGATTACATACCTCTCCTGCTGCTGCTGCTGCTGCTGGCTGTCCAGCAGCAGACTGAAGGTGGCTGCTGCTGTGCACAGGTATATAAAGGCTCAGAGCCTATTATGACACGCGCAGCCAGCGTTCCATTGCCACATTCCATCTACTGCAGGCAGGATACCTGGCTGGCTGAATGTCGCTGAGAAGCTCACAGAGACCGCCATAAGCAACAGTTTAACAGAATGCCACAGACTAATCAACCAAACTTTTTGGGTTGGGTTCTCTTTTATAGTCTGCAGGCATTAAATGAAAGAAGTCAGTGTTCCAGCAGAAGGAGACAACGTTTCAGAAAAGGCATTGTAGCAAACCAAAAAAGAAATTTTAAGCGCAGCAGAGTAACCAGCGCACATACCTGTTAGCTCAGGTGAGTTTAAAAGGCTGCTGTTGATAACAAGGGCATTTGCTAAATAGATGGTGTGTGTGCAACAATATACTGAAAGGTCAATTATATTGTGCAGCTTATCTCACCACCTGTAGTTATTTAGGTGAAAGCTCCAAAATGCTTGCCTAATATGTCTGTTTATCCAAAAGGAAGTAAAAAGGGAGAGCTAGAAAGATAGCATTGCATCACATTACATGGCAATGCAATGCACAGTTGCTGAAGTTGAACCAAAATGAGCTTGTAATCTGGCTTCTGCAACTTTGAACATGAAAAATCCAATGAGGAGAAGAAAAGCAAAGCCAAAGAGTCCATCCCAAAATCCGACAAACAAGCAAAATGAACAAAAAACATTGAATTCAATTCTTTCTGATTTTAGAAACTGCATTAAAGAAGGGGTGCACCGGTCCTGGAGATACTGCAATACCAGGTCAATGCGTGGAGTGGACAGAGCAAGCTCTTTTTCCATCTCCCTGTTCTAAAAATCCATTTAATATATGGTCCCCAGATAGGGGACGTATCAGATATTAAACTGATAAGAACAGATACTACACTTGATCTTAGCCAAAAGGCCGAGAAGCGATAACCAGAATTGGTTTCAAACTACGGAGCCACCCAAGGATCCTGAAAAGTCCATTTGTGGAGATGAGCTCCTGGACTCCCGTTAAGAAGACATGTTGTCAACCTCTAGATCCCTTACATGCCTGCACTTTTCGGCTTGCTGCTGCTGCAATCCACGCGTTTTAGATCTGCATAACTCCACCTCTTTAAACACAGCACCTTCACCCCCTGCTGTTCCCACCCGCCTCAACACCGTTGGAAGGGAGGAGAACCAATTAAGGCGGGGGGTGGGGTGGAACGAGCAGCTGTCTACCCTTAGCAGGAGGGCTCCTGATTACATACCTCTCCTGCTGCTGCTGCTGCTGGCTGTCCAGCAGCAGACTGAAGGTGGCTGCTGCTGTGCACAGGTATATAAAGGCTCAGAGCCTATTATGACACGCGCAGCCAGCGTTCCATTGCCACATTCCATCTACTGCAGGCAGGATACCTGGCTGGCTGAATGTCGCTGAGAAGCTCACAGAGACCGCCATAAGCAACAGTTTAACAGAATGCCACAGACTAATCAACCAAACTTTTTGGGTTGGGTTCTCTTTTATAGTCTGCAGGCATTAAATGAAAGAAGTCAGTGTTCCAGCAGAAGGAGACAACGTTTCAGAAAAGGCATTGTAGCAAACCAAAAAAGAAATTTTAAGCGCAGCAGAGTAACCAGCGCACATACCTGTTAGCTCAGGTGAGTTTAAAAGGCTGCTGTTGATAACAAGGGCATTTGCTAAATAGATGGTGTGTGTGCAACAATATACTGAAAGGTCAATTATATTGTGCAGCTTATCTCACCACCTGTAGTTATTTAGGTGAAAGCTCCAAAATGCTTGCCTAATATGTCTGTTTATCCAAAAGGAAGTAAAAAGGGAGAGCTAGAAAGATAGCATTGCATCACATTACATGGCAATGCAATGCACAGTTGCTGAAGTTGAACCAAAATGAGCTTGTAATCTGGCTTCTGCAACTTTGAACATGAAAAATCCAATGAGGAGAAGAAAAGCAAAGCTAAAGAGTCCATCCCAAAATCCGACAAACAAGCAAAATGAACAAAAAACATTGAATTCAATTCTTTCTGATTTTAGAAACTGCATTAAAGAAGGGGTGCACCGGTCCTGGAGATACTGCAATACCAGGTCAATGCGTGGAGTGGACAGAGCAAGCTCTTTTTCCATCTCCCTGTTCTAAAAATCCATTTAATATATGGTCCCCAGATAGGGGACGTATCAGATATTAAACTGATAAGAACAGATACTACACTTGATCTTAGCCAAAAGGCCGAGAAGCGATAACCAGAATTGGTTTCAAACTAAGGAGCCACCCAAGGATCCTGAAAAGTCCATTTGTGGAGATGAGCTCCTGGACTCCCGTTAAGAAGACATGTTGTCAACCTCTAGATCCCTTACATGCCTGCACTTTTCGGCTTGCTGCTGCTGCAATCCACGCGTTTTAGATCTGCATAACTCCACCTCTTTAAACACAGCACCTTCACCCCCTGCTGTTCCCACCCGCCTCAACACCGTTGGAAGGGAGGAGAACCAATTAAGACGGGGGGTGGGGTGGAACGAGCAGCTGTATACCCTTAGCAGGAGGGCTCCTGATTACATACCTCTCCTGCTGCTGCTGGCTGTCCAGCAGCAGACTGAAGGTGGCTGCTGCTGTGCACAGGTATATAAAGGCTCAGAGCCTATTATGACACGCGCAGCCAGCGTTCCATTGCCACATTCCATCTACTGCAGGCAGGATACCTGGCTGGCTGAATGTCGCTGAGAAGCTCACAGAGACCGCCATAAGCAACAGTTTAACAGAATGCCACAGACTAATCAACCAAACTTTTTGGGTTGGGTTCTCTTTTATAGTCTGCAGGCATTAAATGAAAGAAGTCAGTGTTCCAGCAGAAGGAGACAACGTTTCAGAAAAGGCATTGTAGCAAACCAAAAAAGAAATTTTAAGCGCAGCAGAGTAACCAGCGCACATACCTGTTAGCTCAGGTGAGTTTAAAAGGCTGCTGTTGATAACAAGGGCATTTGCTAAATAGATGGTGTGTGTGCAACAATATACTGAAAGGTCAATTATATTGTGCAGCTTATCTCACCACCTGTAGTTATTTAGGTGAAAGCTCCAAAATGCTTGCCTAATATGTCTGTTTATCCAAAAGGAAGTAAAAAGGGAGAGCTAGAAAGATAGCATTGCATCACATTACATGGCAATGCAATGCACAGTTGCTGAAGTTGAACCAAAATGAGCTTGTAATCTGGCTTCTGCAACTTTGAACATGAAAAATCCAATGAGGAGAAGAAAAGCAAAGCTAAAGAGTCCATCCCAAAATCCGACAAACAAGCAAAATGAACAAAAAACATTGAATTCAATTCTTTCTGATTTTAGAAACTGCATTAAAGAAGGGGTGCACCGGTCCTGGAGATACTGCAATACCAGGTCAATGCGTGGAGTGGACAGAGCAAGCTCTTTTTCCATCTCCCTGTTCTAAAAATCCATTTAATATATGGTCCCCAGATAGGGGACGTATCAGATATTAAACTGATAAGAACAGATACTACACTTGATCTTAGCCAAAAGGCCGAGAAGCGATAACCAGAATTGGTTTCAAACTAAGGAGCCACCCAAGGATCCTGAAAAGTCCATTTGTGGAGATGAGCTCCTGGACTCCCGTTAAGAAGACATGTTGTCAACCTCTAGATCCCTTACATGCCTGCACTTTTCGGCTTGCTGCTGCTGCAATCCACGCGTTTTAGATCTGCATAACTCCACCTCTTTAAACACAGCACCTTCACCCCCTGCTGTTCCCACCCGCCTCAACACCGTTGGAAGGGAGGAGAACCAATTAAGACGGGGGGTGGGGTGGAACGAGCAGCTGTCTACCCTTAGCAGGAGGGCTCCTGATTACATACCTCTCCTGCTGCTGCTGCTGCTGGCTGTCCAGCAGCAGACTGAAGGTGGCTGCTGCTGTGCACAGGTATATAAAGGCTCAGAGCCTATTATGACACGCGCAGCCAGCGTTCCATTGCCACATTCCATCTACTGCAGGCAGGATACCTGGCTGGCTGAATGTCGCTGAGAAGCTCACAGAGACCGCCATAAGCAACAGTTTAACAGAATGCCACAGACTAATCAACCAAACTTTTTGGGTTGGGTTCTCTTTTATAGTCTGCAGGCATTAAATGAAAGAAGTCAGTGTTCCAGCAGAAGGAGACAACGTTTCAGAAAAGGCATTGTAGCAAACCAAAAAAGAAATTTTAAGCGCAGCAGAGTAACCAGCGCACATACCTGTTAGCTCAGGTGAGTTTAAAAGGCTGCTGTTGATAACAAGGGCATTTGCTAAATAGATGGTGTGTGTGCAACAATATACTGAAAGGTCAATTATATTGTGCAGCTTATCTCACCACCTGTAGTTATTTAGGTGAAAGCTCCAAAATGCTTGCCTAATATGTCTGTTTATCCAAAAGGAAGTAAAAAGGGAGAGCTAGAAAGATAGCATTGCATCACATTACATGGCAATGCAATGCACAGTTGCTGAAGTTGAACCAAAATGAGCTTGTAATCTGGCTTCTGCAACTTTGAACATGAAAAATCCAATGAGGAGAAGAAAAGCAAAGCCAAAGAGTCCATCCCAAAATCCGACAAACAAGCAAAATGAACAAAAAACATTGAATTCAATTCTTTCTGATTTTAGAAACTGCATTAAAGAAGGGGTGCACCGGTCCTGGAGATACTGCAATACCAGGTCAATGCGTGGAGTGGACAGAGCAAGCTCTTTTTCCATCTCCCTGTTCTAAAAATCCATTTAATATATGGTCCCCAGATAGGGGACGTATCAGATATTAAACTGATAAGAACAGATACTACACTTGATCTTAGCCAAAAGGCCGAGAAGCGATAACCAGAATTGGTTTCAAACTACGGAGCCACCCAAGGATCCTGAAAAGTCCATTTGTGGAGATGAGCTCCTGGACTCCCGTTAAGAAGACATGTTGTCAACCTCTAGATCCCTTACATGCCTGCACTTTTCGGCTTGCTGCTGCTGCAATCCACGCGTTTTAGATCTGCATAACTCCACCTCTTTAAACACAGCACCTTCACCCCCTGCTGTTCCCACCCGCCTCAACACCGTTGGAAGGGAGGAGAACCAATTAAGGCGGGGGGTGGGGTGGAACGAGCAGCTGTCTACCCTTAGCAGGAGGGCTCCTGATTACATACCTCTCCTGCTGCTGCTGCTGCTGGCTGTCCAGCAGCAGACTGAAGGTGGCTGCTGCTGTGCACAGGTATATAAAGGCTCAGAGCCTATTATGACACGCGCAGCCAGCGTTCCATTGCCACATTCCATCTACTGCAGGCAGGATACCTGGCTGGCTGAATGTCGCTGAGAAGCTCACAGAGACCGCCATAAGCAACAGTTTAACAGAATGCCACAGACTAATCAACCAAACTTTTTGGGTTGGGTTCTCTTTTATAGTCTGCAGGCATTAAATGAAAGAAGTCAGTGTTCCAGCAGAAGGAGACAACGTTTCAGAAAAGGCATTGTAGCAAACCAAAAAAGAAATTTTAAGCGCAGCAGAGTAACCAGCGCACATACCTGTTAGCTCAGGTGAGTTTAAAAGGCTGCTGTTGATAACAAGGGCATTTGCTAAATAGATGGTGTGTGTGCAACAATATACTGAAAGGTCAATTATATTGTGCAGCTTATCTCACCACCTGTAGTTATTTAGGTGAAAGCTCCAAAATGCTTGCCTAATATGTCTGTTTATCCAAAAGGAAGTAAAAAGGGAGAGCTAGAAAGATAGCATTGCATCACATTACATGGCAATGCAATGCACAGTTGCTGAAGTTGAACCAAAATGAGCTTGTAATCTGGCTTCTGCAACTTTGAACATGAAAAATCCAATGAGGAGAAGAAAAGCAAAGCCAAAGAGTCCATCCCAAAATCCGACAAACAAGCAAAATGAACAAAAAACATTGAATTCAATTCTTTCTGATTTTAGAAACTGCATTAAAGAAGGGGTGCACCGGTCCTGGAGATACTGCAATACCAGGTCAATGCGTGGAGTGGACAGAGCAAGCTCTTTTTCCATCTCCCTGTTCTAAAAATCCATTTAATATATGGTCCCCAGATAGGGGACGTATCAGATATTAAACTGATAAGAACAGATACTACACTTGATCTTAGCCAAAAGGCCGAGAAGCGATAACCAGAATTGGTTTCAAACTACGGAGCCACCCAAGGATCCTGAAAAGTCCATTTGTGGAGATGAGCTCCTGGACTCCCGTTAAGAAGACATGTTGTCAACCTCTAGATCCCTTACATGCCTGCACTTTTCGGCTTGCTGCTGCTGCAATCCACGCGTTTTAGATCTGCATAACTCCACCTCTTTAAACACAGCACCTTCACCCCCTGCTGTTCCCACCCGCCTCAACACCGTTGGAAGGGAGGAGAACCAATTAAGGCGGGGGGTGGGGTGGAACGAGCAGCTGTCTACCCTTAGCAGGAGGGCTCCTGATTACATACCTCTCCTGCTGCTGCTGCTGCTGGCTGTCCAGCAGCAGACTGAAGGTGGCTGCTGCTGTGCACAGGTATATAAAGGCTCAGAGCCTATTATGACACGCGCAGCCAGCGTTCCATTGCCACATTCCATCTACTGCAGGCAGGATACCTGGCTGGCTGAATGTCGCTGAGAAGCTCACAGAGACCGCCATAAGCAACAGTTTAACAGAATGCCACAGACTAATCAACCAAACTTTTTGGGTTGGGTTCTCTTTTATAGTCTGCAGGCATTAAATGAAAGAAGTCAGTGTTCCAGCAGAAGGAGACAACGTTTCAGAAAAGGCATTGTAGCAAACCAAAAAAGAAATTTTAAGCGCAGCAGAGTAACCAGCGCACATACCTGTTAGCTCAGGTGAGTTTAAAAGGCTGCTGTTGATAACAAGGGCATTTGCTAAATAGATGGTGTGTGTGCAACAATATACTGAAAGGTCAATTATATTGTGCAGCTTATCTCACCACCTGTAGTTATTTAGGTGAAAGCTCCAAAATGCTTGCCTAATATGTCTGTTTATCCAAAAGGAAGTAAAAAGGGAGAGCTAGAAAGATAGCATTGCATCACATTACATGGCAATGCAATGCACAGTTGCTGAAGTTGAACCAAAATGAGCTTGTAATCTGGCTTCTGCAACTTTGAACATGAAAAATCCAATGAGGAGAAGAAAAGCAAAGCCAAAGAGTCCATCCCAAAATCCGACAAACAAGCAAAATGAACAAAAAACATTGAATTCAATTCTTTCTGATTTTAGAAACTGCATTAAAGAAGGGGTGCACCGGTCCTGGAGATACTGCAATACCAGGTCAATGCGTGGAGTGGACAGAGCAAGCTCTTTTTCCATCTCCCTGTTCTAAAAATCCATTTAATATATGGTCCCCAGATAGGGGACGTATCAGATATTAAACTGATAAGAACAGATTTTTTTTTTTTTTTTGAAAGCCCGAATTCGTGTACAAAACCCGAGTGCGCTTAAAAAAGTGACAAGTGCCACAAAAAAAGTGCACTAGGATGCTGGTCTTCTTGAAACCCTCTCCAAAAGGAGAAGGGTCCCCCAAACCATTCCCCGTCCCTCCGAGCCAAAAGGCCACAGCGAGGAACAGGGACAAAAAGCCACCTCCAGCCGAAGCCAGAGGCGACCCAATCTTACCCCCAGCACCTGCCCGAGTTCTCACCCGAGCAAGGCACTGGGAGCCAAAGACTGTGCTCCCCTCCCGGAAGAGGGGAGCCAACAACGCTCTCCTCCCGAAAGAGGAGAGCCAGGGGGGTTCAGGGGGGAGCGGAACCTGATGGCCACACACTCCCCCCCAGACCTGCCAAGAGAGGAACCCGTAAGGGAACCGCATCCCGACAAAATCCTAGTAGGACGTGACACACGTGAATAAGTGGACACACAGTGACAAAGAAATTAAATAAATAGTGAAGGTTTCACAGTATAATACTGCCCGGACCTTCGACCGGGAATTGAAAAATTCCCCATCCTAAGGCCAGAAGGCCCGGAATAAGGGTGTGTGCGAAGAAAGAAAATTTGAAGTGCTTGTGCAAATGTGCCATAAACTCAAGTGGGGTTCCCAATCCCAGTGAGTTAAGGCACCCCAGGGTCACCACTCCTGGGGCACTTCACACTTCGGGCTTTCGATCTTCCCCGGCCCAATGGCGTCGATCCTGGGGGGCCATGCTTTCCACCAGATGACTATATTAGCCACCTGGCGTACTAACAAGCGCCTAAACCCCAGTGTGCATAATGTATCAATCTACTAGGGCGGCCAACATCCAAAACCGCCTTTTCGAAAGATACTACACTTGATCTTAGCCAAAAGGCCGAGAAGCGATAACCAGAATTGGTTTCAAACTACGGAGCCACCCAAGGATCCTGAAAAGTCCATTTGTGGAGATGAGCTCCTGGACTCCCGTTAAGAAGACATGTTGTCAACCTCTAGATCCCTTACATGCCTGCACTTTTCGGCTTGCTGCTGCTGCAATCCACGCGTTTTAGATCTGCATAACTCCACCTCTTTAAACACAGCACCTTCACCCCCTGCTGTTCCCACCCGCCTCAACACCGTTGGAAGGGAGGAGAACCAATTAAGGCGGGGGGTGGGGTGGAACGAGCAGCTGTCTACCCTTAGCAGGAAGGCTCCTGATTACATACCTCTCCTGCTGCTGCTGCTGCTGGCTGTCCAGCAGCAGACTGAAGGTGGCTGCTGCTGTGCACAGGTATATAAAGGCTCAGAGCCTATTATGACACGCGCAGCCAGCGTTCCATTGCCACATTCCATCTACTGCAGGCAGGATACCTGGCTGGCTGAATGTCGCTGAGAAGCTCACAGAGACCGCCATAAGCAACAGTTTAACAGAATGCCACAGACTAATCAACCAAACTTTTTGGGTTGGGTTCTCTTTTATAGTCTGCAGGCATTAAATGAAAGAAGTCAGTGTTCCAGCAGAAGGAGACAACGTTTCAGAAAAGGCATTGTAGCAAACCAAAAAAGACATTTTAAGTGCAGCAGAGTAACCAGCGCACATACCTGTTAGCTCAGGTGAGTTTAAAAGGCTGCTGTTGATAACAAGGGCATTTGCTAAATAGATGGTGTGTGTGCAACAATATACTGAAAGGTCAATTATATTGTGCAGCTTATCTCACCACCTGTAGTTATTTAGGTGAAAGCTCCAAAATGCTTGCCTAATATGTCTGTTTATCCAAAAGGAAGTAAAAAGGGAGAGCTAGAAAGATAGCATTGCATCACATTACATGGCAATGCAATGCACAGTTGCTGAAGTTGAACCAAAATGAGCTTGTAATCTGGCTTCTGCAACTTTGAACATGAAAAATCCAATGAGGAGAAGAAAAGCAAAGCCAAAGAGTCCATCCCAAAATTCGACAAACAAGCAAAATGAACAAAAAACATTGAATTCAATTCTTTCTGATTTTAGAAACTGCATTAAAGAAGGGGTGCACCGGTCCTGGAGATACTGCAATACCAGGTCAATGCGTGGAGTGGACAGAGCAAGCTCTTTTTCCATCTCCCTGTTCTAAAAATCCATTTAATATATGGTCCCCAGATAGGGGACGTATCAGATATTAAACTGATAAGAACAGATACTACACTTGATCTTAGCCAAAAGGCCGAGAAGCGATAACCAGAATTGGTTTCAAACTACGGAGCCACCCAAGGATCCTGAAAAGTCCATTTGTGGAGATGAGCTCCTGGACTCCCGTTAAGAAGACATGTTGTCAACCTCTAGATCCCTTACATGCCTGCACTTTTCGGCTTGCTGCTGCTGCAATCCACGCGTTTTAGATCTGCATAACTCCACCTCTTTAAACACAGCACCTTCACCCCCTGCTGTTCCCACCCGCCTCAACACCGTTGGAAGGGAGGAGAACCAATTAAGGCGGGGGGTGGGGTGGAACGAGCAGCTGTCTACCCTTAGCAGGAGGGCTCCTGATTACATACCTCTCCTGCTGCTGCTGCTGCTGGCTGTCCAGCAGCAGACTGAAGGTGGCTGCTGCTGTGCACAGGTATATAAAGGCTCAGAGCCTATTATGACACGCGCAGCCAGCGTTCCATTGCCACATTCCATCTACTGCAGGCAGGATACCTGGCTGGCTGAATGTCGCTGAGAAGCTCACAGAGACCGCCATAAGCAACAGTTTAACAGAATGCCACAGACTAATCAACCAAACTTTTTGGGTTGGGTTCTCTTTTATAGTCTGCAGGCATTAAATGAAAGAAGTCAGTGTTCCAGCAGAAGGAGACAACGTTTCAGAAAAGGCATTGTAGCAAACCAAAAAAGAAATTTTAAGCGCAGCAGAGTAACCAGCGCACATACCTGTTAGCTCAGGTGAGTTTAAAAGGCTGCTGTTGATAACAAGGGCATTTGCTAAATAGATGGTGTGTGTGCAACAATATACTGAAAGGTCAATTATATTGTGCAGCTTATCTCACCACCTGTAGTTATTTAGGTGAAAGCTCCAAAATGCTTGCCTAATATGTCTGTTTATCCAAAAGGAAGTAAAAAGGGAGAGCTAGAAAGATAGCATTGCATCACATTACATGGCAATGCAATGCACAGTTGCTGAAGTTGAACCAAAATGAGCTTGTAATCTGGCTTCTGCAACTTTGAACATGAAAAATCCAATGAGGAGAAGAAAAGCAAAGCCAAAGAGTCCATCCCAAAATCCGACAAACAAGCAAAATGAACAAAAAACATTGAATTCAATTCTTTCTGATTTTAGAAACTGCATTAAAGAAGGGGTGCACCGGTCCTGGAGATACTGCAATACCAGGTCAATGCGTGGAGTGGACAGAGCAAGCTCTTTTTCCATCTCCCTGTTCTAAAAATCCATTTAATATATGGTCCCCAGATAGGGGACGTATCAGATATTAAACTGATAAGAACAGATACTACACTTGATCTTAGCCAAAAGGCCGAGAAGCGATAACCAGAATTGGTTTCAAACTACGGAGCCACCCAAGGATCCTGAAAAGTCCATTTGTGGAGATGAGCTCCTGGACTCCCGTTAAGAAGACATGTTGTCAACCTCTAGATCCCTTACATGCCTGCACTTTTCGGCTTGCTGCTGCTGCAATCCACGCGTTTTAGATCTGCATAACTCCACCTCTTTAAACACAGCACCTTCACCCCCTGCTGTTCCCACCCGCCTCAACACCGTTGGAAGGGAGGAGAACCAATTAAGGCGGGGGGTGGGGTGGAACGAGCAGCTGTCTACCCTTAGCAGGAGGGCTCCTGATTACATACCTCTCCTGCTGCTGCTGCTGCTGGCTGTCCAGCAGCAGACTGAAGGTGGCTGCTGCTGTGCACAGGTATATAAAGGCTCAGAGCCTATTATGACACGCGCAGCCAGCGTTCCATTGCCACATTCCATCTACTGCAGGCAGGATACCTGGCTGGCTGAATGTCGCTGAGAAGCTCACAGAGACCGCCATAAGCAACAGTTTAACAGAATGCCACAGACTAATCAACCAAACTTTTTGGGTTGGGTTCTCTTTTATAGTCTGCAGGCATTAAATGAAAGAAGTCAGTGTTCCAGCAGAAGGAGACAACGTTTCAGAAAAGGCATTGTAGCAAACCAAAAAAGAAATTTTAAGCGCAGCAGAGTAACCAGCGCACATACCTGTTAGCTCAGGTGAGTTTAAAAGGCTGCTGTTGATAACAAGGGCATTTGCTAAATAGATGGTGTGTGTGCAACAATATACTGAAAGGTCAATTATATTGTGCAGCTTATCTCACCACCTGTAGTTATTTAGGTGAAAGCTCCAAAATGCTTGCCTAATATGTCTGTTTATCCAAAAGGAAGTAAAAAGGGAGAGCTAGAAAGATAGCATTGCATCACATTACATGGCAATGCAATGCACAGTTGCTGAAGTTGAACCAAAATGAGCTTGTAATCTGGCTTCTGCAACTTTGAACATGAAAAATCCAATGAGGAGAAGAAAAGCAAAGCCAAAGAGTCCATCCCAAAATCCGACAAACAAGCAAAATGAACAAAAAACATTGAATTCAATTCTTTCTGATTTTAGAAACTGCATTAAAGAAGGGGTGCACCGGTCCTGGAGATACTGCAATACCAGGTCAATGCGTGGAGTGGACAGAGCAAGCTCTTTTTCCATCTCCCTGTTCTAAAAATCCATTTAATATATGGTCCCCAGATAGGGGACGTATCAGATATTAAACTGATAAGAACAGATACTACACTTGATCTTAGCCAAAAGGCCGAGAAGCGATAACCAGAATTGGTTTCAAACTACGGAGCCACCCAAGGATCCTGAAAAGTCCATTTGTGGAGATGAGCTCCTGGACTCCCGTTAAGAAGACATGTTGTCAACCTCTAGATCCCTTACATGCCTGCACTTTTCGGCTTGCTGCTGCTGCAATCCACGCGTTTTAGATCTGCATAACTCCACCTCTTTAAACACAGCACCTTCACCCCCTGCTGTTCCCACCCGCCTCAACACCGTTGGAAGGGAGGAGAACCAATTAAGGCGGGGGGTGGGGTGGAACGAGCAGCTGTCTACCCTTAGCAGGAAGGCTCCTGATTACATACCTCTCCTGCTGCTGCTGCTGCTGGCTGTCCAGCAGCAGACTGAAGGTGGCTGCTGCTGTGCACAGGTATATAAAGGCTCAGAGCCTATTATGACACGCGCAGCCAGCGTTCCATTGCCACATTCCATCTACTGCAGGCAGGATACCTGGCTGGCTGAATGTCGCTGAGAAGCTCACAGAGACCGCCATAAGCAACAGTTTAACAGAATGCCACAGACTAATCAACCAAACTTTTTGGGTTGGGTTCTCTTTTATAGTCTGCAGGCATTAAATGAAAGAAGTCAGTGTTCCAGCAGAAGGAGACAACGTTTCAGAAAAGGCATTGTAGCAAACCAAAAAAGAAATTTTAAGCGCAGCAGAGTAACCAGCGCACATACCTGTTAGCTCAGGTGAGTTTAAAAGGCTGCTGTTGATAACAAGGGCATTTGCTAAATAGATGGTGTGTGTGCAACAATATACTGAAAGGTCAATTATATTGTGCAGCATATCTCACCACCTGTAGTTATTTAGGTGAAAGCTCCAAAATGCTTGCCTAATATGTCTGTTTATCCAAAAGGAAGTAAAAAGGGAGAGCTAGAAAGATAGCATTGCATCACATTACATGGCAATGCAATGCACAGTTGCTGAAGTTGAACCAAAATGAGCTTGTAATCTGGCTTCTGCAACTTTGAACATGAAAAATCCAATGAGGAGAAGAAAAGCAAAGCCAAAGAGTCCATCCCAAAATCCGACAAACAAGCAAAATGAACAAAAAACATTGAATTCAATTCTTTCTGATTTTAGAAACTGCATTAAAGAAGGGGTGCACCGGTCCTGGAGATACTGCAATACCAGGTCAATGCGTGGAGTGGACAGAGCAAGCTCTTTTTCCATCTCCCTGTTCTAAAAATCCATTTAATATATGGTCCCCAGATAGGGGACGTATCAGATATTAAACTGATAAGAACAGATACTACACTTGATCTTAGCCAAAAGGCCGAGAAGCGATAACCAGAATTGGTTTCAAACTACGGAGCCACCCAAGGATCCTGAAAAGTCCATTTGTGGAGATGAGCTCCTGGACTCCCGTTAAGAAGACATGTTGTCAACCTCTAGATCCCTTACATGCCTGCACTTTTCGGCTTGCTGCTGCTGCAATCCACGCGTTTTAGATCTGCATAACTCCACCTCTTTAAACACAGCACCTTCACCCCCTGCTGTTCCCACCCGCCTCAACACCGTTGGAAGGGAGGAGAACCAATTAAGGCGGGGGGTGGGGTGGAACGAGCAGCTGTCTACCCTTAGCAGGAGGGCTCCTGATTACATACCTCTCCTGCTGCTGCTGCTGCTGGCTGTCCAGCAGCAGACTGAAGGTGGCTGCTGCTGTGCACAGGTATATAAAGGCTCAGAGCCTATTATGACACGCGCAGCCAGCGTTCCATTGCCACATTCCATCTACTGCAGGCAGGACACCTGGCTGGCTGAATGTCGCTGAGAAGCTCACAGAGACCGCCATAAGCAACAGTTTAACAGAATGCCACAGACTAATCAACCAAACTTTTTGGGTTGGGTTCTCTTTTATAGTCTGCAGGCATTAAATGAAAGAAGTCAGTGTTCCAGCAGAAGGAGACAACGTTTCAGAAAAGGCATTGTAGCAAACCAAAAAAGAAATTTTAAGCGCAGCAGAGTAACCAGCGCACATACCTGTTAGCTCAGGTGAGTTTAAAAGGCTGCTGTTGATAACAAGGGCATTTGCTAAATAGATGGTGTGTGTGCAACAATATACTGAAAGGTCAATTATATTGTGCAGCTTATCTCACCACCTGTAGTTATTTAGGTGAAAGCTCCAAAATGCTTGCCTAATATGTCTGTTTATCCAAAAGGAAGTAAAAAGGGAGAGCTAGAAAGATAGCATTGCATCACATTACATGGCAATGCAATGCACAGTTGCTGAAGTTGAACCAAAATGAGCTTGTAATCTGGCTTCTGCAACTTTGAACATGAAAAATCCAATGAGGAGAAGAAAAGCAAAGCCAAAGAGTCCATCCCAAAATCCGACAAACAAGCAAAATGAACAAAAAACATTGAATTCAATTCTTTCTGATTTTAGAAACTGCATTAAAGAAGGGGTGCACCGGTCCTGGAGATACTGCAATACCAGGTCAATGCGTGGAGTGGACAGAGCAAGCTCTTTTTCCATCTCCCTGTTCTAAAAATCCATTTAATATATGGTCCCCAGATAGGGGACGTATCAGATATTAAACTGATAAGAACAGATACTACACTTGATCTTAGCCAAAAGGCCGAGAAGCGATAACCAGAATTGGTTTCAAACTACGGAGCCACCCAAGGATCCTGAAAAGTCCATTTGTGGAGATGAGCTCCTGGACTGCCGTTAAGAAGACATGTTGTCAACCTCTAGATCCCTTACATGCCTGCACTTTTCGGCTTGCTGCTGCTGCAATCCACGCGTTTTAGATCTGCATAACTCCACCTCTTTAAACACAGCACCTTCACCCCCTGCTGTTCCCACCCGCCTCAACACCGTTGGAAGGGAGGAGAACCAATTAAGGCGGGGGGTGGGGTGGAACGAGCAGCTGTCTACCCTTAGCAGGAGGGCTCCTGATTACATACCTCTCCTGCTGCTGCTGCTGCTGGCTGTCCAGCAGCAGACTGAAGGTGGCTGCTGCTGTGCACAGGTATATAAAGGCTCAGAGCCTATTATGACACGCGCAGCCAGCGTTCCATTGCCACATTCCATCTACTGCAGGCAGGATACCTGGCTGGCTGAATGTCGCTGAGAAGCTCACAGAGACCGCCATAAGCAACAGTTTAACAGAATGCCACAGACTAATCAACCAAACTTTTTGGGTTGGGTTCTCTTTTATAGTCTGCAGGCATTAAATGAAAGAAGTCAGTGTTCCAGCAGAAGGAGACAACGTTTCAGAAAAGGCATTGTAGCAAACCAAAAAAGAAATTTTAAGCGCAGCAGAGTAACCAGCGCACATACCTGTTAGCTCAGGTGAGTTTAACCCCTTAATAACATCTGACGTACTAATACGCGTCTGTGCCCTGGGACTTAAGAGCCAGACCCGTATTAGTACGTCATCGCGATCGCGCCCGCACACAGGCTGTGCGGGCGCGATCGCCGCCGGGTGTCAGCTGATTGTCACAGCTGACACCCGGTACTATGTGCAGGGAGCGGTCACGCACCGCTCCCAGCACATTAACCCCCGCGATGCTGCGATCGAAGTCGATCGAAGTCGATCGCGGCATTGCGGGGGCAAGGGGAGGTGATCGGTGATACTCACCTCCTCTTCCGGCTACCAGCGCAGTCTGCAAAGGCTTCCCGGGTGTTGCCATGACGACCCGATGTCGTCATGACAACATCCGGGTCACCAGAGAGCAGGAAGATTGCTTGGACATGCGCAGTGCATCTCCAAGCAATCTTCACACTGTGCATTTCTGACAGCTTGCATGGCATAGGGATGGTGCTCCATTCCTGTGCCATGCAGGCGATCAGAAAAAAAAAAGTGAAAGTCCCAGAGTGGGACAAAGTAATAAAGTGTATAAACTGTGTGAAAGTGGAAAAAAAAAAAAAAAAAATGTGCAAAAATATTATAAAAAAATAAAAAAATTAATACACCAAAAATAAAAATATAATGTACCCATCAATAAATATGATTATAAAAAAAATAAAAAAAAAACAATAAAAGTACACATATTTGGTATCGCCGCGTCCGGAATAACCTGACTTATAAAACTGTCCCACTAGTTAACCCCTTCAGTGAACACGGTAAAAAAAAAAAAAAAAAAACCAAGCAAAAAACAATGCTTTATCACCATACCGCCAAACAAAAAGTGGAATAACACGCGATCAAAAAGACGCATATAAATAAAAATGATACCACTGAAAACGTCATCTCGTCCCGCAAAAAACAAGCCGCCATATAGCTCCATCAGCCGAAAAATAAAAAAGTTATAGCTCTCAGAATAAAGCGATACTAAAAAATATTTTTTTCTATAAAATAGCTTTTATTGTGTATAAGCGCCAAAACATAGAAAAATGATACAAATGTGGTACCGCTGTAAACGTACTGACCCGAAGAGTAAAGCTGCCTCATCAATTTTACCACACGCTGAACAGAATAAAAAAAAAAAAAAAAACAATTCCTGAATTGTTGGTTTTTGTTTATTCTGCCTCCCAAAAATCGGAATAGAAAGCGATCAAAAAATGTCACGTGCCTGAAAATGGCACCAATAACAACGTCAAGTCATCCTGCAAAAAACGAGCCGTCACATGACTGTCTGCCAAAATCTGGAAAAATTATAGCTCTCAAAATATGGCGATGCAAAAACTAGATTTTACAAAAAATGCGTCTTTTAGTGTGTGACAGCTGTCAGTCATAAAAACCCCATATGATTCTGGCATTGCTGTAATCACACCGACCCGAAGAATAAAGTCGTCTAATCACTTATACCGCACAAGGAACGGCGTCAAAAATAAACTCTTGAGTTAGGATTGGGCTAGGGTTAGGGCTGGGTTTGGGGCTAGGGCTGTGCTGGGGCTAGGGTTGTGCTGGGGCTAGGGTTGTGCTGGGGCTAGGGTTGTGCTGGGGCTAGGGTTGTGCTAGGGTTAGGGCTGGGGTTGGGATTTTTTTCAAAAGTAAGAAAAAAAGATGACGATATGGCGACTAGTGTTGAGAGCAAGTGCTCGCTACTTGAGTTTGCATCGGGTGCTCTGGTATGCATTTAGTATCGTGGGTATTTGAGTGACATGCTCGAGTCTCTGCCCCATATGCTTCGCGGCCAAAAAACTTTATGGGGATTGCCTGCCATGCACGAGCGATCCCCGCATGTTTTTTTTTGGGTGTCTAATAACCGTGAAACATGCGGAGCAGGGACTCGAGCATGTCACTCGAGCACACGCTGTACATGGTGCATACCTGAGTACCCGATGCAAACTCAAGTAGCGAGCACTTGCGCTCAAGAATAATGAAAACTTATTCAATATGATGACCTAATGTAAACAAATAATGTGCCGTACCTCTGGGTTCAAAATGTTCACTATACACCTTAATAAAATCTTTGAGGGGTATAGTTTCCAAAATGGGGACACTTGTGGGGGAGCTCCACTGTTTAGGCACATCACGGGCTCTCCAAACGCGACATGGTGTCCGCTAACAAATTGAATGGAAAATCGGCTCAAATTGTTAGCGGACGCCATGTTGCGTTTGGAGAGCCCCTGTGTGTCCAAACATTGGAGCTCCCCCACAAGTGACCCCATTTTGGAAACTAGACCCCCCAAGGCACCTATCTAGATGCATAGTGAGCACTTAGAACCCCCATGTGCTTCACAAATTGATTCGTAAAAATGAAAAAGTGAAAATAAAACACTTTTTCATTTTTATGAATCAATTTGTGAAGCACCTGGGGTTCCAAGTGCTCACTATGAATCTAGATAGGTGCCTTGGGGGGTCTAGTTTCCAAAATGGGGTCACTTGTGGGGGAGCTCCAATGTTTGGGCACACAGGGACTCTCTAAATGCAACATGGTATCCGCTAACAAATTGAATGGAAAATCGGCTCAAATTGTTAGCGGACACCACATTGCGTTTGGAGAGCCCCTCTGTGCCCAAACTTTGGAGCTCCCCCACAAGTGACCCCATTTTGGAAACTAGACCCCCCAAGGCACCTTTCTAGATGCATAGTGAGCACTTGGAACCCCCAGTTGCTTCACAAATTGATTCGTAAAAATGAAAAAGTGAAAAAAAAAACACTTTTTCATTTTTATGAATCAATTTGTGAAGCACCTGGGGTTCCAAGTGCTCACTATGAATCTAGATAGGTGCCTTGGGGGGTCTAGTTTCCAAAATGGGGTCACTTGTGGGGGAGCTCCAATGTTTGGGCACACAGGGACTCTCTAAATGCAACATGGTATCCGCTAACAAATTGAATGGAAAATCGGCTCAAATTGTTAGCGCACACCACATTGCGTTTGGAGAGCCCCTCTGTGCCCAAACTTTGGAGCTCCCCCACAAGTGACCCCATTTTGGAAACTAGACCCCCCAAGGCACCTTTCTAGATGCATAGTGAGCACTTGGAACCCCCAGGTGCTTCACAAATTGATTCGTAAAAATGAAAAAGTGAAAAAAAAAACACTTTTTCATTTTTATGAATCAATTTGTGAAGAACCTGGGGTTCCAAGTGCTCACTATGAATCTAGATAGGTGCCTTGGGGGGTCTAGTTTCCAAAATGGGGTCACTTGTGGGGGAGCTCCAATGTTTGGGCACACAGGGACTCTCCAAATGCAACATGATACCCGCTAACAAATTGTCAGCTCAAATTGTTAGCGGATATCATGTTGCATTTGGAGAGTCCCTGTGTGCCCAAACATTGGAGCTCCTCCACAAGTGACCCCATTTTGGAAACTAGACCCCCCAAGGCACCTATCTAGATGCATAGTGAGCACTTGGAACCCCTAGGTGCTTCACAAATTAATTCGTAAAAATGAAAAAGTGTTTTTTTTTTCACTTTTTCATTATTACGAATCAATTTGTGAAGCACCTGGGGGTTCCAAGTGCTCACTATGCATCTAGAAAGGTGCCTTGGGGGGTCTAGTTTCCAAAATGGGGTCACTTGTGGGGGAGCTCCAAAGTTTGGGCACAGAGGGGCTCTCCAAACGCAATGTGGCGTCCGCTAACAATTTGAGCCGATTTTCCATTCAATTTGTTAGCGGATACCATGTTGCATTTAGAGAGTCCCTGTGTGCCCAAACATTGGAGCTCCCCCACAAGTGACCCCATTTTGGAAACTAGACCCCCCAAGGCACCTATCTAGATGCATAGTGAGCACTTGGAACCCCTAGGTGCTTCACAAATTGATTCGTAAAAATGAAAAAGTGTTTTTTTTTTTCACTTTTTAATTATTACGAATCAATTTGTGAAGCACCTGGGGGTTCCAAGTGCTCACTATGCATCTAGAAAGGTGCCTTGGGGGGTCTAGTTTCCAAAATGGGGTCACTTGTGGGGGAGCTCCAAAGTTTGGGCACAGAGAAGCTCTCCAAACACAATGTGGTGTCCGCTAACAATTTGAGCCGATTTTCCATTCAATTTGTTAGCGGATACCATGTTGCATTTAGAGAGTCCCTGTGTGCCCAAACATTGGAGCTCTCCCACAAGTGACCCCATTTTGGAAACTAGACCCCCCAAGGCACCTATCTAGATGCATAGTGAGCAGTTGGAACCCCCAGGTGCTTCACAAATTGATTCATAAAAATGAAAAAGTGTTTTTTTTTTCACTTTTTCATTGTTACGAATCAATTTGTGAAGCACCTGGGGGTTCCAAGTGCTCACTATGCATCTAGATAGGTGCCTTGGGGGGTCTAGTTTCCAAAATGGGGTCACTTGTGGGGGAGCTCCAATGTTTGGGCACACAGCAGCTCTCCAAACGCAACATGGTGTCGCTAACAATTTGAGCCAATTTTGCGTTAAATTTGTTAGCGGACACCATGTTGCATTTAGAGAGCGGCTGTGTGCCCAAATATTGGAGCTCCCCCACAAG
The DNA here is from genome assembly GCF_046119375.1 of Phyllobates terribilis. Lineage (NCBI taxonomy): Eukaryota > Metazoa > Chordata > Amphibia > Anura > Dendrobatidae > Phyllobates > Phyllobates terribilis. The sequence continues at coordinate 4,663,524 of NW_027362894.1, forward strand.
TGACCCCATTTTGGAAACTAGACCACCCAAGGCACCTATCTAGATGCATAGTGAGCACTTGGAACCCTCAGGTGCTTCACAAATTGATTCATACAAATGAAAAAGTGTTTTTTTTTTCACTTTTTCATTGTTACGAATCAATTTGTGAAGCACCTGGGGGTTCCAAGTGCTCACTATGCATCTAGATAGGTGCCTTGGGGGGTCTAGTTTCCAAAATGGAGTCACTTGTGGGGGAGCTCCAATGTTTGGGCACACAGGGACTCTCTAAATGCAACATGGTGTCCTCTAACAAATTTAACGGAAAATCGGCTCAAATTGTTAGCGACACCATGTTGCGTTTGGAGAGCCGCTGTGTGCCCAAACATTGGAGCTCCCCCACAAGTGACCCCATTTTGGAAACTAGACCCCCCAAGGCACCTATCTAGATGCATTGTGAACACTTGGAACACTCAGGTGCTTCACAAATTGATTCATAAAAATGAAAAAGTGTTTTTTTTTTCACTTTTTCATTGTTACGAATCAATTTGTGAAGCACCTGGGGGTTCCAAGTGCTCACTATGCATCTAGAAAGGTGCCTTGGTGGGTCTAGTTTCCAAAATGGGGTCACTTGTGGGGGAGCTCCAAAGTTTGGGCACACATGGGCTCTCCAAACACAACATGGCGTCCGCTAATTATTCAAGCAAATTTTACAATCAAAAAGTCAAATAGCGCTCCTTCCCTTCCGAGCCCTGCCGTGCGCCCAAACAGTATTTTTTCCCCAAATATTGGGTATCTGCGTGCCCAGGGGAAATTGCACAACAAATTTTGGGGTCCATTTTTTCTTGTTACCCCTGTGAAAATAAAAAAAATTGGGTCTAAATTAACATTTTTGTGAAAAAAGTTAAATGTTCATTTTTTTCTTCCACATTCAAAAAATTCCTGTGAAGCACCTGAAGGGTTAATAAAGTTCTTGAATGTGGTTTTGAGCACCTTGAGGGGTGCAGTTTTTAGAATGGTGTCACTTTTGGGTATTTTCTGTCATAAAGACCTCTCAAAGTGACTTCAAATGTGATGTGGTCCCTAAAAAAATGGTTTTGTAAATTTTGTTGGAAAAATGAGAAATCGCTGGTCAACTTTTAACCCTTATAGCTCCCTAACAAAAAAAAATTTTGGTTCCAAAATTGTGCTGATGTAAAGTAGACATGTGGGAAATGTTATTTATTAACTCTTTTGTGTGACATATCGCTCTGATTTCAGGGCTTAAAAATTCAAATTTTGAAAATTGCAAAATTTTCAAAATTTTCGCCAAATTTCCGTTTTTTTCACAAATAAACGCAAGTGATATCGAAGAAATTTTTCCACAATCATGAAGTACAATATGTCACGAAAAAACAATCTCAGAATCAGGGGGATCCGTTGAAGCGTTCGAGAGTAATTACCTCATAAAGTGACAGTGGTCAGAATTGTAAAAATTGGCCCGGTCATTAACGTGCAAACCACCCGCGGGGCTTAAGGGGTTAAAAGGCTGCTGTTGATAACAAGGGCATTTGCTAAATAGATGGTGTGTGTGCAACAATATACTGAAAGGTCAATTATATTGTGCAGCTTATCTCACCACCTGTAGTTATTTAGGTGAAAGCTCCAAAATGCTTGCCTAATATGTCTGTTTATCCAAAAGGAAGTAAAAAGGGAGAGCTAGAAAGATAGCATTGCATCATATTACATGGCAATGCAATGTACAGTTGCTGAAGCTGAACCAAAATGAGCTTGTAATCTGGCTTCTGCAACTTTGAACATGAAAAATCCAATGAGGAGAAGAAAAGCAAAGCCAAAGAGTCCATCCCAAAATCCGACAAACAAGCAAAATGAACAAAAAACATTGAATTCAATTCTTTCTGATTTTAGAAACTGCATTAAAGAAGGGGTGCACCGGTCCTGGAGATACTGCAATACCAGGTCAATGCGTGGAGTGGACAGAGCAAGCTCTTTTTCCATCTCCCTGTTCTAAAAATCCATTTAATATATGGTCCCCAGATAGGGGACGTATCAGATATTAAACTGATAAGAACAGATACTACACTTGATCTTAGCCAAAAGGCCGAGAAGCGATAACCAGAATTGGTTTCAAACTACGGAGCCACCCAAGGATCCTGAAAAGTCCATTTGTGGAGATGAGCTCCTGGACTCCCGTTAAGAAGACATGTTGTCAACCTCTAGATCCCTTACATGCCTGCACTTTTCGGCTTGCTGCTGCTGCAATCCACGCGTTTTAGATCTGCATAACTCCACCTCTTTAAACACAGCACCTTCACCCCCTGCTGTTCCCACCCGCCTCAACACCGTTGGAAGGGAGGAGAACCAATTAAGGCGGGGGGTGGGGTGGAACGAGCAGCTGTCTACCCTTAGCAGGAGGGCTCCTGATTACATACCTCTCCTGCTGCTGCTGCTGCTGGCTGTCCAGCAGCAGACTGAAGGTGGCTGCTGCTGTGCACAGGTATATAAAGGCTCAGAGCCTATTATGACACGCGCAGCCAGCGTTCCATTGCCACATTCCATCTACTGCAGGCAGGATACCTGGCTGGCTGAATGTCGCTGAGAAGCTCACAGAGACCGCCATAAGCAACAGTTTAACAGAATGCCACAGACTAATCAACCAAACTTTTTGGGTTGGGTTCTCTTTTATAGTCTGCAGGCATTAAATGAAAGAAGTCAGTGTTCCAGCAGAAGGAGACAACGTTTCAGAAAAGGCATTGTAGCAAACCAAAAAAGAAATTTTAAGCGCAGCAGAGTAACCAGCGCACATACCTGTTAGCTCAGGTGAGTTTAAAAGGCTGCTGTTGATAACAAGGGCATTTGCTAAATAGATGGTGTGTGTGCAACAATATACTGAAAGGTCAATTATATTGTGCAGCTTATCTCACCACCTGTAGTTATTTAGGTGAAAGCTCCAAAATGCTTGCCTAATATGTCTGTTTATCCAAAAGGAAGTAAAAAGGGAGAGCTAGAAAGATAGCATTGCATCACATTACATGGCAATGCAATGCACAGTTGCTGAAGTTGAACCAAAATGAGCTTGTAATCTGGCTTCTGCAACTTTGAACATGAAAAATCCAATGAGGAGAAGAAAAGCAAAGCCAAAGAGTCCATCCCAAAATCCGACAAACAAGCAAAATGAACAAAAAACATTGAATTCAATTCTTTCTGATTTTAGAAACTGCATTAAAGAAGGGGTGCACCGGTCCTGGAGATACTGCAATACCAGGTCAATGCGTGGAGTGGACAGAGCAAGCTCTTTTTCCATCTCCCTGTTCTAAAAATCCATTTAATATATGGTCCCCAGATAGGGGACGTATCAGATATTTAACTGATAAGAACAGATTTTTTTATCGAAAGCCCGAATTCGTGTACAAAACCCGAGTGCGCTTAAAAAAGTGACAAGTGCCACAAAAAAAGTGCACTAGGATGCTGGTCTTCTTGAAACCCTCTCCAAAAGGAGAAGGGTCCCCCAAACCATTCCCCGTCCCTCCGAGCCAAAAGGCCACAGCGAGGAACAGGGACAAAAAGCCACCTCCAGCCGAAGCCAGAGGCGACCCAATCTTACCCCCAGCACCTGCCCGAGTTCTCACCCGAGCAAGGCACTGGGAGCCAAAGACTGTGCTCCCCTCCCGGAAGAGGGGAGCCAACAACGCTCTCCTCCCGAAAGAGGAGAGCCAGGGGGGTTCAGGGGGGAGCGGAACCTGATGGCCACACACTCCCCCCCTAGACCTGCCAAGAGAGGAACCCGTAAGGGAACCGCATCCCGACAAAATCCTAGTAGGACGTGACACACGTGAATAAGTGGACACACAGTGACAAAGAAATTAAATAAATAGTGAAGGTTTCACAGTATAATACTGCCCGGACCTTCGACCGGGAATTGAAAAATTCCCCATCCTAAGGCCAGAAGGCCCGGAATAAGGGTGTGTGCGAAGAAAGAAAATTTGAAGTGCTTGTGCAAATGTGCCATAAACTCAAGTGGGGTTCCCAATCCCAGTGAGTTAAGGCACCCCAGGGTCACCACTCCTGGGGCACTTCACACTTCGGGCTTTCGATCTTCCCCGGCCCAACGGCGTCGATCCTGGGGGGCCATGCTTTCCACCAGATGACTATATTAGCCACCTGGCGTACTAACAAGCGCCTAAACCCCAGTGTGCATAATGTATCAATCTACTAGGGCGGCCAACATCCAAAACCGCCTTTTCGAAAGATACTACACTTGATCTTAGCCAAAAGGCCGAGAAGCGATAACCAGAATTGGTTTCAAACTACGGAGCCACCCAAGGATCCTGAAAAGTCCATTTGTGGAGATGAGCTCCTGGACTCCCGTTAAGAAGACATGTTGTCAACCTCTAGATCCCTTACATGCCTGCACTTTTCGGCTTGCTGCTGCTGCAATCCACGCGTTTTAGATCTGCATAACTCCACCTCTTTAAACACAGCACCTTCACCCCCTGCTGTTCCCACCCGCCTCAACACCGTTGGAAGGGAGGAGAACCAATTAAGGCGGGGGGTGGGGTGGAACGAGCAGCTGTCTACCCTTAGCAGGAGGGCTCCTGATTACATACCTCTCCTGCTGCTGCTGCTGCTGGCTGTCCAGCAGCAGACTGAAGGTGGCTGCTGCTGTGCACAGGTATATAAAGGCTCAGAGCCTATTATGACACGCGCAGCCAGCGTTCCATTGCCACATTCCATCTACTGCAGGCAGGATACCTGGCTGGCTGAATGTCGCTGAGAAGCTCACAGAGACCGCCATAAGCAACAGTTTAACAGAATGCCACAGACTAATCAACCAAACTTTTTGGGTTGGGTTCTCTTTTATAGTCTGCAGGCATTAAATGAAAGAAGTCAGTGTTCCAGCAGAAGGAGACAACGTTTCAGAAAAGGCATTGTAGCAAACCAAAAAAGAAATTTTAAGCGCAGCAGAGTAACCAGCGCACATACCTGTTAGCTCAGGTGAGTTTAAAAGGCTGCTGTTGATAACAAGGGCATTTGCTAAATAGATGGTGTGTGTGCAACAATATACTGAAAGGTCAATTATATTGTGCAGCTTATCTCACCACCTGTAGTTATTTAGGTGAAAGCTCCAAAATGCTTGCCTAATATGTCTGTTTATCCAAAAGGAAGTAAAAAGGGAGAGCTAGAAAGATAGCATTGCATCACATTACATGGCAATGCAATGCACAGTTGCTGAAGTTGAACCAAAATGAGCTTGTAATCTGGCTTCTGCAACTTTGAACATGAAAAATCCAATGAGGAGAAGAAAAGCAAAGCCAAAGAGTCCATCCCAAAATCCGACAAACAAGCAAAATGAACAAAAAACATTGAATTCAATTCTTTCTGATTTTAGAAACTGCATTAAAGAAGGGGTGCACCGGTCCTGGAGATACTGCAATACCAGGTCAATGCGTGGAGTGGACAGAGCAAGCTCTTTTTCCATCTCCCTGTTCTAAAAATCCATTTAATATATGGTCCCCAGATAGGGGACGTATCAGATATTAAACTGATAAGAACAGATACTACACTTGATCTTAGCCAAAAGGCCGAGAAGCGATAACCAGAATTGGTTTCAAACTACGGAGCCACCCAAGGATCCTGAAAAGTCCATTTGTGGAGATGAGCTCCTGGACTCCCGTTAAGAAGACATGTTGTCAACCTCTAGATCCCTTACATGCCTGCACTTTTCGGCTTGCTGCTGCTGCAATCCACGCGTTTTAGATCTGCATAACTCCACCTCTTTAAACAGAGCACCTTCACCCCCTGCTGTTCCCACCCGCTTCAACACCGTTGGAAGGGAGGAGAACCAATTAAGGCGGGGGGTGGGGTGGAACGAGCAGCTGTCTACCCTTAGCAGGAGGGCTCCTGATTACATACCTCTCCTGCTGCTGCTGCTGCTGCTGGCTGTCCAGCAGCAGACTGAAGGTGGCTGCTGCTGTGCACAGGTATATAAAGGCTCAGAGCCTATTATGACACGCGCAGCCAGCGTTCCATTGCCACATTCCATCTACTGCAGGCAGGATACCTGGCTGGCTGAATGTCGCTGAGAAGCTCACAGAGACCGCCATAAGCAACAGTTTAACAGAATGCCACAGACTAATCAACCAAACTTTTTGGGTTGGGTTCTCTTTTATAGTCTGCAGGCATTAAATGAAAGAAGTCAGTGTTCCAGCAGAAGGAGACAACGTTTCAGAAAAGGCATTGTAGCAAACCAAAAAAGAAATTTTAAGCGCAGCAGAGTAACCAGCGCACATACCTGTTAGCTCAGGTGAGTTTAAAAGGCTGCTGTTGATAACAAGGGCATTTGCTAAATAGATGGTGTGTGTGCAACAATATACTGAAAGGTCAATTATATTGTGCAGCTTATCTCACCACCTGTAGTTATTTAGGTGAAAGCTCCAAAATGCTTGCCTAATATGTCTGTTTATCCAAAAGGAAGTAAAAAGGGAGAGCTAGAAAGATAGCATTGCATCACATTACATGGCAATGCAATGCACAGTTGCTGAAGTTGAACCAAAATGAGCTTGTAATCTGGCTTCTGCAACTTTGAACATGAAAAATCCAATGAGGAGAAGAAAAGCAAAGCCAAAGAGTCCATCCCAAAATCCGACAAACAAGCAAAATGAACAAAAAACATTGAATTCAATTCTTTCTGATTTTAGAAACTGCATTAAAGAAGGGGTGCACCGGTCCTGGAGATACTGCAATACCAGGTCAATGCGTGGAGTGGACAGAGCAAGCTCTTTTTCCATCTCCCTGTTCTAAAAATCCATTTAATATATGGTCCCCAGATAGGGGACGTATCAGATATTAAACTGATAAGAACAGATACTACACTTGATCTTAGCCAAAAGGCCGAGAAGCGATAACCAGAATTGGTTTCAAACTACGGAGCCACCCAAGGATCCTGAAAAGTCCATTTGTGGAGATGAGCTCCTGGACTCCCGTTAAGAAGACATGTTGTCAACCTCTAGATCCCTTACATGCCTGCACTTTTCGGCTTGCTGCTGCTGCAATCCACGCGTTTTAGATCTGCATAACTCCACCTCTTTAAACACAGCACCTTCACCCCCTGCTGTTCCCACCCGCCTCAACACAGTTGGAAGGGAGGAGAACCAATTAAGGCGGGGGGTGGGGTGGAACGAGCAGCTGTCTACCCTTAGCAGGAGGGCTCCTGATTACATACCTCTCCTGCTGCTGCTGCTGCTGGCTGTCCAGCAGCAGACTGAAGGTGGCTGCTGCTGTGCACAGGTATATAAAGGCTCAGAGCCTATTATGACACGCGCAGCCAGCGTTCCATTGCCACATTCCATCTACTGCAGGCAGGATACCTGGCTGGCTGAATGTCGCTGAGAAGCTCACAGAGACCGCCATAAGCAACAGTTTAACAGAATGCCACAGACTAATCAACCAAACTTTTTGGGTTGGGTTCTCTTTTATAGTCTGCAGGCATTAAATGAAAGAAGTCAGTGTTCCAGCAGAAGGAGACAACGTTTCAGAAAAGGCATTGTAGCAAACCAAAAAAGAAATTTTAAGCGCAGCAGAGTAACCAGCGCACATACCTGTTAGCTCAGGTGAGTTTAAAAGGCTGCTGTTGATAACAAGGGCATTTGCTAAATAGATGGTGTGTGTGCAACAATATACTGAAAGGTCAATTATATTGTGCAGCTTATCTCACCACCTGTAGTTATTTAGGTGAAAGCTCCAAAATGCTTGCCTAATATGTCTGTTTATCCAAAAGGAAGTAAAAAGGGAGAGCTAGAAAGATAGCATTGCATCACATTACATGGCAATGCAATGCACAGTTGCTGAAGTTGAACCAAAATGAGCTTGTAATCTGGCTTCTGCAACTTTGAACATGAAAAATCCAATGAGGAGAAGAAAAGCAAAGCCAAAGAGTCCATCCCAAAATCCAACAAACAAGCAAAATGAACAAAAAACATTGAATTCAATTCTTTCTGATTTTAGAAACTGCATTAAAGAAGGGGTGCACCGGTCCTGGAGATACTGCAATACCAGGTCAATGCGTGGAGTGGACAGAGCAAGCTCTTTTTCCATCTCCCTGTTCTAAAAATCCATTTAATATATGGTCCCCAGATAGGGGACGTATCAGATATTAAACTGATAAGAACAGATACTACACTTGATCTTAGCCAAAAGGCCGAGAAGCGATAACCAGAATTGGTTTCAAACTACGGAGCCACCCAAGGATCCTGAAAAGTCCATTTGTGGAGATGAGCTCCTGGACTCCCGTTAAGAAGACATGTTGTCAACCTCTAGATCCCTTACATGCCTGCACTTTTCGGCTTGCTGCTGCTGCAATCCACGCGTTTTAGATCTGCATAACTCCACCTCTTTAAACACAGCACCTTCACCCCCTGCTGTTCCCACCCGCCTCAACACCGTTGGAAGGGAGGAGAACCAATTAAGGCGGGGGGTGGGGTGGAACGAGCAGCTGTCTACCCTTAGCAGGAGGGCTCCTGATTACATACCTCTCCTGCTGCTGCTGCTGCTGGCTGTCCAGCAGCAGACTGAAGGTGGCTGCTGCTGTGCACAGGTATATAAAGGCTCAGAGCCTATTATGACACGCGCAGCCAGCGTTCCATTGCCACATTCCATCTACTGCAGGCAGGATACCTGGCTGGCTGAATGTCGCTGAGAAGCTCACAGAGACCGCCATAAGCAACAGTTTAACAGAATGCCACAGACTAATCAACCAAACTTTTTGGGTTGGGTTCTCTTTTATAGTCTGCAGGCATTAAATGAAAGAAGTCAGTGTTCCAGCAGAAGGAGACAACGTTTCAGAAAAGGCATTGTAGCAAACCAAAAAAGAAATTTTAAGCGCAGCAGAGTAACCAGCGCACATACCTGTTAGCTCAGGTGAGTTTAAAAGGCTGCTGTTGATAACAAGGGCATTTGCTAAATAGATGGTGTGTGTGCAACAATATACTGAAAGGTCAATTATATTGTGCAGCTTATCTCACCACCTGTAGTTATTTAGGTGAAAGCTCCAAAATGCTTGCCTAATATGTCTGTTTATCCAAAAGGAAGTAAAAAGGGAGAGCTAGAAAGATAGCATTGCATCACATTACATGGCAATGCAATGCACAGTTGCTGAAGTTGAACCAAAATGAGCTTGTAATCTGGCTTCTGCAACTTTGAACATGAAAAATCCAATGAGGAGAAGAAAAGCAAAGCCAAAGAGTCCATCCCAAAATCCGACAAACAAGCAAAATGAACAAAAAACATTGAATTCAATTCTTTCTGATTTTAGAAACTGCATTAAAGAAGGGGTGCACCGGTCCTGTAGATACTGCAATACCAGGTCAATGCGTGGAGTGGACAGAGCAAGCTCTTTTTCCATCTCCCTGTTCTAAAAATCCATTTAATATATGGTCCCCAGATAGGGGACGTATCAGATATTAAACTGATAAGAACAGATACTACACTTGATCTTAGCCAAAAGGCCGAGAAGCGATAACCAGAATTGGTTTCAAACTACGGAGCCACCCAAGGATCCTGAAAAGTCCATTTGTGGAGATGAGCTCCTGGACTCCCGTTAAGAAGACATGTTGTCAACCTCTAGATCCCTTACATGCCTGCACTTTTCGGCTTGCTGCTGCTGCAATCCACGCGTTTTAGATCTGCATAACTCCACCTCTTTAAACACAGCACCTTCACCCCCTGCTGTTCCCACCCGCCTCAACACCGTTGGAAGGGAGGAGAACCAATTAAGGCGGGGGGTGGGGTGGAACGAGCAGCTGTCTACCCTTAGCAGGAGGGCTCCTGATTACATACCTCTCCTGCTGCTGCTGCTGCTGGCTGTCCAGCAGCAGACTGAAGGTGGCTGCAGCTGTGCACAGGTATATAAAAGCTCAGAGCCTATTATGACACGCGCAGCCAGCGTTCCATTGCCACATTCCATCTACTGCAGGCAGGATACCTGGCTGGCTGAATGTCGCTGAGAAGCTCACAGAGACCGCCATAAGCAACAGTTTAACAGAATGCCACAGACTAATCAACCAAACTTTTTGGGTTGGGTTCTCTTTTATAGTCTGCAGGCATTAAATGAAAGAAGTCAGTGTTCCAGCAGAAGGAGACAACGTTTCAGAAAAGGCATTGTAGCAAACCAAAAAAGAAATTTTAAGCGCAGCAGAGTAACCAGCGCACATACCTGTTAGCTCAGGTGAGTTTAAAAGGCTGCTGTTGATAACAAGGGCATTTGCTAAATAGATGGTGTGTGTGCAACAATATACTGAAAGGTCAATTATATTGTGCAGCTTATCTCACCACCTGTAGTTATTTAGGTGAAAGCTCCAAAATGCTTGCCTAATATGTCTGTTTATCCAAAAGGAAGTAAAAAGGGAGAGCTAGAAAGATAGCATTGCATCACATTACATGGCAATGCAATGCACAGTTGCTGAAGTTGAACCAAAATGAGCTTGTAATCTGGCTTCTGCAACTTTGAACATGAAAAATCCAATGAGGAGAAGAAAAGCAAAGCCAAAGAGTCCATCCCAAAATCCGACAAACAAGCAAAATGAACAAAAAACATTGAATTCAATTCTTTCTGATTTTAGAAACTGCATTAAAGAAGGGGTGCACCGGTCCTGGAGATACTGCAATACCAGGTCAATGCGTGGAGTGGACAGAGCAAGCTCTTTTTCCATCTCCCTGTTCTAAAAATCCATTTAATATATGGTCCCCAGATAGGGGACGTATCAGATATTAAACTGATAAGAACAGATTTTTTTTTTTTTTTTTTTTTCTCCTCAGACGAGGAAATTCCACAGTCTATGGAAACCAGACAAAGGAAAATTCCATCAAAACAGCTGCGTCAAATCCAATACGCAATTTGCTGTCCCCATCATCATCGGAAATATTTATTTCATATTTCAAAACAACAATAACAAAAATCAAGAGGTACTAACAATATATCTCCACTTTTTAACTTTCCATATTCCCTCTGCATCCACTTCCCCTCTCCTCTTTTTGTCCCATAGGAAACACACATACATCTTCCCCAAAATCACCTTCACACTATCCTTTACAGCAATTTCCTTCCTTTTAAACACATACACATTCCTCACATCCCATAACACTTCCTTTATACATGCAAGCATCAACCACAAGACTCTTTCCTTCGTCCCATCACATATTCCCAAACCAAACATAAACAACTCAAAAGACAACAAATTCACACCACACAATTCTTTACACAAAGGCCCCATTCTCCCAATCACATCTCTAGCATACTGGCAATTCCAAAAAACATGCAACACACTTTCCCTTCCACCACAGCCATTTCTTGGACACATTTCACTCCTCACCAAACCTCTATTCCTCTGAAACTCTCTCACAGGTAATACTCCATGTAAAGACTGCCACACAACTTCACTCTGTTTGTTGGTCATACCACTCATCCGCACTTTCTTCCAAACCTTCTGCACATCACCACCCCTAACCATATTTATTCCACATTCTACCTCTCTACATTCAATCATCCTATACACAGCCTTCTTATTCTCCAGCAATCTCACATCTGCATCACACAGTTCATACCTCACCAAAAACTTATAAACTCACACATACCATACAGGCACCTCAAAAGCAATCGGACATCGCAAATCCCTTTCTTGCCACTTTAAACGAAACAAATACGCTCCAAATAAATACCTACACATAGATGAAAACTTTCCATCCGCCCTAATCACTTTCAAAACAAACACAACGATATTCACACCAAAAAACACGTCCAAATTCGGAAAACCCAAACCACCTTTTTCCACTCTTTTAACCAAAATTTCTCTCCTAGCTCTCTCCATTTTCGAGTTCCACAAAAAAACAAATAAAATTCTATTCAAGCTTCTCATACACATATATCCTGGTGGAAATACTACCGCAATATATAAAAATATTGGCAACACCACACTCTTAACAATTAAAATCTTCCCAAAAAAGAATAAACTCCTCAATTTCCAAAAATTCAACTTCTGCTCAACTTTTCCTTTCGCATCATCCCAACTTTCTTTCCCATCCAAACTCTCTGAAAACTTCACACCCAAAACTTTAATAGGTCCATTCACTACATTCACACCTACATCCCTACTTAAACTTCCGCCTCCAAAACCCTTACACTCACTCTTTTCCCAATTCACTTTAAACGCAGATGCACCACAAAAAATAGACACTAACAACTTCACCCGCCTCACCGAACATTCAGAATCACATAATACACACACGTCATCCATATAACCACTCACCTTCCATTCTTTTCCTCCACCTCCCGGCACTTGCACACCACGAATTACCTTATCTTTCCTCAGCATACACAACAATGGCTCAATTGCACAAATAAATGCTACAGGGGACAAAGGACACCCCTGTCGCACACCCGAAAACACATTCACTTTCCTACCCACATACCCATTCATTAAAACACAGCTATAAACACCCGCATACAAACTTCTCACTCGCCCAACAAAATCAGCCGGAAAACCCATTTTTAACAACACTCTGAACAAAAAACCATGCGACAACCTATCATAAGCCTTTTCAAAATCCAAACTTAACAAAAATACACTCTTCTTACGACCCATGCAATCCCATAGACAATCTCTTAACATACACACACACTCATGAATCCGCCTCCCAGGTACCGCACAACACTGCTCATCCCCAATCACACTCTCTATCACATCACGCATCCTATTAGCCATAAGTTTTGCATAGATTTTATAATCACAATTAAGTAACGTTATTGGCCTCCAATTCCTCAGACTTTTCAAATCCCCTTTCTTAGGAATTAACACAACCAAACCTGCACGCATACTCTCAGTCACCTCCATGTTTCCCCACATATACTTACATACATCCACAAAGTCCTTACCAATCACACCCCACATCACACGATAAAATTCTACTGGGAGGCCATCCTCCCCCGGCGTCTTATTCAAAGCCATACTACACATAACCTTCCATACCTCATCACCAGTCACCTCACCCATCACTCTCTCTCTTTCTGCTTCACTCAACTTACTCTCTAACACACTCAAAACATCATTCTCCAAACATTCATCCCTCTGTTTCACTGCATACAGATCCTCATAAAACTTAGCCACCTCTTCACACATATCCTCTCCACTCACCTCACTTCCATCTGCTCCATACACCACGCTCATACTCTGTTTCTTTCCAAAAACTTTTTTAAAGAAAAACCGAGAACATTTCTCATCCTGCTCCATCTTATCAATCTTTGCCCTAAACACTATGCTTCTCCCTCTCTCCAACAAAAACTCACTAATCTCCTTTTTTACCTCTAAAATATCCTCCTCCACCTCAACTCCTCCTTCCCTTAACTTATACAAAACGCTCAACCACGCGTTCAGTTTAACAAAACTCTCTCTTTTAATTGCTGCATACTTGTATCCTAAATTTTTAAAGAACATTTTTGTTTGTTTCTTCACCCAGTCCCACCACTCACAAACATTCCCAAACTCATTTTTATGCTTACACCATTCTTCATACCGCCTTTCATACTCCTTTCTCACATCTTCATTCTCTAACAGTTTAACATTTAACTTCCACAATCCTCTCCCAAACACTCCATCAACTTTTATATCCAACTCACACAACATACACACATGATCTGAAAAAAGAACGTTTTCCTGCCTATAATTAACAGAAACCATATTTTTAGAAATAAAACAATAATCCAATCTGGATTGTACCCTACCACTCTCAGAAAAGAAAGTGTTCAACAAAGGATTCATGTTACACACGCGCTGCATATCACACAACCCAAAATCATTCACTAACTCCAATAATGCTTTCCCAGACACATCCACATTCACTCTCCCCACATCACAGTTCATATCACCCACAATTACCACAGGTATTCTTCCTGGAACAAAAAGCTTAATTTTTTCAAATAAATTTTTGCGCTCATTTTTTTCAACTGGCGCATAAACATTAATAACACAAAACTTTACATTCTTGTATACAAAATTAGCAAGGATACATCTCCCCACCTCAATAACCAAATAATCACTCAAAACAACCTCCCTTCCTTTAACCAAAATACCCACACCATCATTCTTATTACATGCACTCCCCGACCACACAGACGCTCCATAAGACCATTCATCCCCTTTCACACCATCCACTACCCCACATTCTTGTAAACAAAAAATAGATGCATTTTGCATAGCTAAAAACTCAAAAATAGCAGCTCTTCTTACTTTACTTTTAAACACTCTTACGTTTTGGAACACTATGGTAAATCCCATAATACTTCTACTCCTTCACCAATTACACAAAGAAATAGCCTTTGGCCTAAACCAAAGCTCACAAGAGGACAAAAAGAAAAAACATTTACAATATTATATGGTGACACTATCCAGCACCACCACTATCCTCCTCCGCCATCAGAACAGAACAGCTGGTTTCCGACCCGCTGGCTTCACCAGCCACACTCCTCATTCTGGCAGTTCTGATCTTCCTCTGAGGCTCACTAAAATCTGCATCATCACTGCCCCCACCATCCTCCCTACGACTCTTCTTTGCACCCCTATCATCCTCCGAAGAAAAATCTTCAATGTTTTCAGGACCCGAAGGGTGTTCAGGACTGTCGGGTTCCGAGATTTGCACTTCACATCCTGTTGCGTCCATTGCCTCTCCAAAAGTCATCATCTCAGGCAGCTCTGCTTCCACCACTTTCCTAGATATTCTCGCAGACACTGCCTTTTTCTCCACCTTTGCCACTTCCCTCCAGAACTCCTTTTCTTCCCTCCGCTTCTTCCTCATTTCTTCAGCAGAAGAAGAACATGGTCTCAGGGACACCTCCTCTGGCGCCGTAGAGGGAGAGGCTCTACCAGTTTCCCGCCTCCTTCCCTCTCTCTCCTCCCTCTCCAATCTTTCCAGCACTTTCAGTGCGCTTGCCATCTGCCTCCTCTCCAGCTCCTCCTCCTTCTGTTCTTTATCAGAACGTCTAGGTGCACTCATAGGACAGTCCTTATACATGTGATCACTACTCCCACAGACATCACAGGACTTGGCCTCTGGACACTGGTTGGCCATATGCCCCTCCTTTCTGCAATTTCGGCAACAATGCCCTTTAAGGCATGTTACCATGGTATGTCCGAAAGAAAAGCATCTACGGCAAAACATGGGCTGGCCTGGGTAAAAGAGGAAACCTCTATGGCCTGCAACGGAAAAATTTGATGGAGGGTGTCTAAAGCCCCCCACACTGTCAGGATCCCTTTTCAATTTCACACGGAATTTATACTGACAGTTAAAGATTCCTAGACAATTGACTTGCTTCACTCCCTTCCGCACATATTCACAGTAGCGAGAGAGGAAGCACTCCAGCAGCTCAGGGTCTGTAAAAGGGTTATAGACAGTCACAGTCACCTCCTTTTCTTGCAGACCAAACAAAGGTTCCCATCTAACTCCTTCCAAGCAGGGGTCACTAGAGTGACCACGGAGCCATTCAAAGACATTAAGGCAAACATCCTGGTCCATAAAGGTAACGTCATAATTACCTTGACGTGAAAATTCGTTGACACTGAAGATCTCAGAACGTCTTGCTCCAGCTTTGCCTTCAACGATGTCTTGGACAATGAAAACCACGTTGTTCTTGTTCTGGTCAGATGGATCCACGGACAAACGGATGGTGTTCTTCACAAAAGACATCTTGGATTCTGTCGGTATGGAATACCACAGGAAAAAGCAGAAAATCCTCCACAAAAGGGTCCGGATTCCTCCAGGAGACTCGCACCAATCAAGGTACAGTCATACGATCGCAGCCAAAAGGCCGAGAAGCGATAACCAGAATTGGTTTCAAACTACGGAGCCACCCAAGGATCCTGAAAAGTCCATTTGTGGAGATGAGCTCCTGGACTCCCGTTAAGAAGACATGTTGTCAACCTCTAGATCCCTTACATGCCTGCACTTTTCGGCTTGCTGCTGCTGCAATCCACGCGTTTTAGATCTGCATAACTCCACCTCTTTAAACACAGCACCTTCACCCCCTGCTGTTCCCACCCGCCTCAACACCGTTGGAAGGGAGGAGAACCAATTAAGGCGGGGGGTGGGGTGGAACGAGCAGCTGTCTACCCTTAGCAGGAGGGCTCCTGATTACATACCTCTCCTGCTGCTGCTGCTGCTGGCTGTCCAGCAGCAGACTGAAGGTGGCTGCTGCTGTGCACAGGTATATAAAGGCTCAGAGCCTATTATGACACGCGCAGCCAGCGTTCCATTGCCACATTCCATCTACTGCAGGCAGGATACCTGGCTGGCTGAATGTCGCTGAGAAGCTCACAGAGACCGCCATAAGCAACAGTTTAACAGAATGCCACAGACTAATCAACCAAACTTTTTGGGTTGGGTTCTCTTTTATAGTCTGCAGGCATTAAATGAAAGAAGTCAGTGTTCCAGCAGAAGGAGACAACGTTTCAGAAAAGGCATTGTAGCAAACCAAAAAAGAAATTTTAAGCGCAGCAGAGTAACCAGCGCACATACCTGTTAGCTCAGGTGAGTTTAAAAGGCTGCTGTTGATAACAAGGGCATTTGCTAAATAGATGGTGTGTGTGCAACAATATACTGAAAGGTCAATTATATTGTGCAGCTTATCTCACCACCTGTAGTTATTTAGGTGAAAGCTCCAAAATGCTTGCCTAATATGTCTGTTTATCCAAAAGGAAGTAAAAAGGGAGAGCTAGAAAGATAGCATTGCATCACATTACATGGCAATGCAATGCACAGTTGCTGAAGTTGAACCAAAATGAGCTTGTAATCTGGCTTCTGCAACTTTGAACATGAAAAATCCAATGAGGAGAAGAAAAGCAAAGCCAAAGAGTCCATCCCAAAATCCGACAAACAAGCAAAATGAACAAAAAACATTGAATTCAATTCTTTCTGATTTTAGAAACTGCATTAAAGAAGGGGTGCACCGGTCCTGGAGATACTGCAATACCAGGTCAATGCGTGGAGTGGACAGAGCAAGCTCTTTTTCCATCTCCCTGTTCTAAAAATCCATTTAATATATGGTCCCCAGATAGGGGACGTATCAGATATTAAACTGATAAGAACAGATTTTTTGATTGAATATATCTTTTATTAGCACAAAAAATAAGTTAACAGACAGTGTACAGTGCCGCAGCCCAGTACACCCAGAATTCTACATCATATTTACACAGCATGAGGATACGACGCACTAACTAGACACATCACACCCCTATGCTACACAAAACACTCAATCTGAAAGAAAAAGCATGTCAATCAATACAGTACGACGAACCGTGATAAGGGATGGGGATTGGGAAAAAGGGGATGGGGAGGGGAAAATCACAGGCCCGAAGCTTTATTGAAAGACAAGACACATAAGGGGAGAGGGGGAGGAGGGGTTTAGTCCTCATCCTCGTCCTCCGGACCGTCCTCGATGGAATAGTCTCTGAGCAGGCTGTGGATCAGCCTGCGGCAGTCCTGGATGGACATCCTCTCCCTCCTCAAGATGAGCCGGTTCCTGGCGACCCAAACGGCATCCTTGAAGCAGTTCATAAGGCGCCAAGCCTCCTGGATGGCTCCGACGGTATGAACCCCAGGGAAGAGTCCATAAAGCACAGAATGGTGCGATAGGCTCGCCCTGGGGACAGAGTTCCTCAGGTCGTCCTCAAGGGCAGTCAACAGGCGCTGTGCAAATCAGATACTACACTTGATCTTAGCCAAAAGGCCGAGAAGCGATAACCAGAATTGGTTTCAAACTACGGAGCCACCCAAGGATCCTGAAAAGTCCATTTGTGGAGATGAGCTCCTGGACTCCCGTTAAGAAGACATGTTGTCAACCTCTAGATCCCTTACATGCCTGCACTTTTCGGCTTGCTGCTGCTGCAATCCACGCATTTTAGATCTGCATAACTCCACCTCTTTAAACACAGCACCTTCACCCCCTGCTGTTCCCACCCGCCTCAACACCGTTGGAAGGGAGGAGAACCAATTAAGGCGGGGGGTGGGGTGGAACGAGCAGCTGTCTACCCTTAGCAGGAGGGCTCCTGATTACATACCTCTCCTGCTGCTGCTGCTGCTGGCTGTCCAGCAGCAGACTGAAGGTGGCTGCTGCTGTGCACAGGTATATAAAGGCTCAGAGCCTATTATGACACGCGCAGCCAGCGTTCCATTGCCACATTCCATCTACTGCAGGCAGGATACCTGGCTGGCTGAATGTCGCTGAGAAGCTCACAGAGACCGCCATAAGCAACAGTTTAACAGAATGCCACAGACTAATCAACCAAACTTTTTGGGTTGGGTTCTCTTTTATAGTCTGCAGGCATTAAATGAAAGAAGTCAGTGTTCCAGCAGAAGGAGACAACGTTTCAGAAAAGGCATTGTAGCAAACCAAAAAAGAAATTTTAAGCGCAGCAGAGTAACCAGCGCACATACCTGTTAGCTCAGGTGAGTTTAAAAGGCTGCTGTTGATAACAAGGGCATTTGCTAAATAGATGGTGTGTGTGCAACAATATACTGAAAGGTCAATTATATTGTGCAGCTTATCTCACCACCTGTAGTTATTTAGGTGAAAGCTCCAAAATGCTTGCCTAATATGTCTGTTTATCCAAAAGGAAGTAAAAAGGGAGAGCTAGAAAGATAGCATTGCATCACATTACATGGCAATGCAATGCACAGTTGCTGAAGTTGAACCAAAATGAGCTTGTAATCTGGCTTCTGCAACTTTGAACATGAAAAATCCAATGAGGAGAAGAAAAGCAAAGCCAAAGAGTCCATCCCAAAATCCGACAAACAAGCAAAATGAACAAAAAACATTGAATTCAATTCTTTCTGATTTTAGAAACTGCATTAAAGAAGGGGTGCACCGGTCCTGGAGATACTGCAATACCAGGTCAATGCGTGGAGTGGACAGAGCAAGCTCTTTTTCCATCTCCCTGTTCTAAAAATCCATTTAATATATGGTCCCCAGATAGGGGACGTATCAGATATTAAACTGATAAGAACAGATTTTTTGATTGAATATATCTTTTATTAGCACAAAAAATAAGTTAACAGACAGTGTACAGTGCCGCAGCCCAGTACACCCAGAATTCTACATCATATTTACATAGCATGAGGATACGACGCACTAACTAGACACATCACACCCCTATGCTACACAAAACACTCAATCTGAAAGAAAAAGCATGTCAATCAATACAGTACGACGAACCGTGATAAGGGATGGGGATTGGGAAAAAGGGGATGGGGAGGGGAAAATAACAGGCCCGAAGCTTTATTGAAAGACAAGACACATAAGGGGAGAGGGGGAGGAGGGGTTTAGTCCTCATCCTCGTCCTCCGGACCGTCCTCGATGGAATAGTCTCTGAGCAGGCTGTGGATCAGCCTGCGGCAGTCCTGGATGGACATCCTCTCCCTCCTCAAGATGAGCCGGTTCCTGGCGACCCAAACGGCATCCTTGAAGCAGTTCATAAGGCGCCAAGCCTCCTGGATGGCTCCGACGGTATGAACCCCAGGGAAGAGTCCATAAAGCACAGAATGGTGCGATAGGCTCGCCCTGGGGACAGAGTTCCTCAGGTCGTCCTCAAGGGCAGTCAACAGGCGCTGTGCAAATCAGATACTACACTTGATCTTAGCCAAAAGGCCGAGAAGCGATAACCAGAATTGGTTTCAAACTACGGAGCCACCCAAGGATCCTGAAAAGTCCATTTGTGGAGATGAGCTCCTGGACTCCCGTTAAGAAGACATGTTGTCAACCTCTAGATCCCTTACATGCCTGCACTTTTCGGCTTGCTGCTGCTGCAATCCACGCATTTTAGATCTGCATAACTCCACCTCTTTAAACACAGCACCTTCACCCCCTGCTGTTCCCACCCGCCTCAACACCGTTGGAAGGGAGGAGAACCAATTAAGGCGGGGGGTGGGGTGGAACGAGCAGCTGTCTACCCTTAGCAGGAGGGCTCCTGATTACATACCTCTCCTGCTGCTGCTGCTGCTGGCTGTCCAGCAGCAGACTGAAGGTGGCTGCTGCTGTGCACAGGTATATAAAGGCTCAGAGCCTATTATGACACGCGCAGCCAGCGTTCCATTGCCACATTCCATCTACTGCAGGCAGGATACCTGGCTGGCTGAATGTCGCTGAGAAGCTCACAGAGACCGCCATAAGCAACAGTTTAACAGAATGCCACAGACTAATCAACCAAACTTTTTGGGTTGGGTTCTCTTTTATAGTCTGCAGGCATTAAATGAAAGAAGTCAGTGTTCCAGCAGAAGGAGACAACGTTTCAGAAAAGGCATTGTAGCAAACCAAAAAAGAAATTTTAAGCGCAGCAGAGTAACCAGCGCACATACCTGTTAGCTCAGGTGAGTTTAAAAGGCTGCTGTTGATAACAAGGGCATTTGCTAAATAGATGGTGTGTGTGCAACAATATACTGAAAGGTCAATTATATTGTGCAGCTTATCTCACCACCTGTAGTTATTTAGGTGAAAGCTCCAAAATGCTTGCCTAATATGTCTGTTTATCCAAAAGGAAGTAAAAAGGGAGAGCTAGAAAGATAGCATTGCATCACATTACATGGCAATGCAATGCACAGTTGCTGAAGTTGAACCAAAATGAGCTTGTAATCTGGCTTCTGCAACTTTGAACATGAAAAATCCAATGAGGAGAAGAAAAGCAAAGCCAAAGAGTCCATCCCAAAATCCGACAAACAAGCAAAATGAACAAAAAACATTGAATTCAATTCTTTCTGATTTTAGAAACTGCATTAAAGAAGGGGTGCACCGGTCCTGGAGATACTGCAATACCAGGTCAATGCGTGGAGTGGACAGAGCAAGCTCTTTTTCCATCTCCCTGTTCTAAAAATCCATTTAATATATGGTCCCCAGATAGGGGACGTATCAGATATTAAACTGATAAGAACAGATACTACACTTGATCTTAGCCAAAAGGCCGAGAAGCGATAACCAGAATTGGTTTCAAACTACGGAGCCACCCAAGGATCCTGAAAAGTCCATTTGTGGAGATGAGCTCCTGGACTCCCGTTAAGAAGACATGTTGTCAACCTCTAGATCCCTTACATGCCTGCACTTTTCGGCTTGCTGCTGCTGCAATCCACGCGTTTTAGATCTGCATAACTCCACCTCTTTAAACACAGCACCTTCACCCCCTGCTGTTCCCACCCGCCTCAACACCGTTGGAAGGGAGGAGAACCAATTAAGGCGGGGGGTGGGGTGGAACGAGCAGCTGTCTACCCTTAGCAGGAGGGCTCCTGATTACATACCTCTCCTGCTGCTGCTGCTGCTGGCTGTCCAGCAGCAGACTGAAGGTGGCTGCTGCTGTGCACAGGTATATAAAGGCTCAGAGCCTATTATGACACGCGCAGCCAGCGTTCCATTGCCACATTCCATCTACTGCAGGCAGGATACCTGGCTGGCTGAATGTCGCTGAGAAGCTCACAGAGACCGCCATAAGCAACAGTTTAACAGAATGCCACAGACTAATCAACCAAACTTTTTGGGTTGGGTTCTCTTTTATAGTCTGCAGGCATTAAATGAAAGAAGTCAGTGTTCCAGCAGAAGGAGACAACGTTTCAGAAAAGGCATTGTAGCAAACCAAAAAAGAAATTTTAAGCGCAGCAGAGTAACCAGCGCACATACCTGTTAGCTCAGGTGAGTTTAAAAGGCTGCTGTTGATAACAAGGGCATTTGCTAAATAGATGGTGTGTGTGCAACAATATACTGAAAGGTCAATTATATTGTGCAGCTTATCTCACCACCTGTAGTTATTTAGGTGAAAGCTCCAAAATGCTTGCCTAATATGTCTGTTTATCCAAAAGGAAGTAAAAAGGGAGAGCTAGAAAGATAGCATTGCATCACATTACATGGCAATGCAATGCACAGTTGCTGAAGTTGAACCAAAATGAGCTTGTAATCTGGCTTCTGCAACTTTGAACATGAAAAATCCAATGAGGAGAAGAAAAGCAAAGCCAAAGAGTCCATCCCAAAATCCGACAAACAAGCAAAATGAACAAAAAACATTGAATTCAATTCTTTCTGATTTTAGAAACTGCATTAAAGAAGGGGTGCACCGGTCCTGGAGATACTGCAATACCAGGTCAATGCGTGGAGTGGACAGAGCAAGCTCTTTTTCCATCTCCCTGTTCTAAAAATCCATTTAATATATGGTCCCAGATAGGGGACGTATCAGATATTAAACTGATAAGAACAGATACTACACTTGATCTTAGCCAAAAGGCCGAGAAGCGATAACCAGAATTGGTTTCAAACTACGGAGCCACCCAAGGATCCTGAAAAGTCCATTTGTGGAGATGAGCTCCTGGACTCCCGTTAAGAAGACATGTTGTCAACCTCTAGATCCCTTACATGCCTGCACTTTTCGGCTTGCTGCTGCTGCAATCCACGCGTTTTAGATCTGCATAACTCCACCTCTTTAAACACAGCACCTTCACCCCCTGCTGTTCCCACCCGCCTCAACACCGTTGGAAGGGAGGAGAACCAATTAAGGCGGGGGGTGGGGTGGAACGAGCAGCTGTCTACCCTTAGCAGGAGGGCTCCTGATTACATACCTCTCCTGCTGCTGCTGCTGCTGGCTGTCCAGCAGCAGACTGAAGGTGGCTGCTGCTGTGCACAGGTATATAAAGGCTCAGAGCCTATTATGACACGCGCAGCCAGCGTTCCATTGCCACATTCCATCTACTGCAGGCAGGATACCTGGCTGGCTGAATGTCGCTGAGAAGCTCACAGAGACCGCCATAAGCAACAGTTTAACAGAATGCCACAGACTAATCAACCAAACTTTTTGGGTTGGGTTCTCTTTTATAGTCTGCAGGCATTAAATGAAAGAAGTCAGTGTTCCAGCAGAAGGAGACAACGTTTCAGAAAAGGCATTGTAGCAAACCAAAAAAGAAATTTTAAGCGCAGCAGAGTAACCAGCGCACATACCTGTTAGCTCAGGTGAGTTTAAAAGGCTGCTGTTGATAACAAGGGCATTTGCTAAATAGATGGTGTGTGTGCAACAATATACTGAAAGGTCAATTATATTGTGCAGCTTATCTCACCACCTGTAGTTATTTAGGTGAAAGCTCCAAAATGCTTGCCTAATATGTCTGTTTATCCAAAAGGAAGTAAAAAGGGAGAGCTAGAAAGATAGCATTGCATCACATTACATGGCAATGCAATGCACAGTTGCTGAAGTTGAACCAAAATGAGCTTGTAATCTGGCTTCTGCAACTTTGAACATGAAAAATCCAATGAGGAGAAGAAAAGCAAAGCCAAAGAGTCCATCCCAAAATCCGACAAACAAGCAAAATGAACAAAAAACATTGAATTCAATTCTTTCTGATTTTAGAAACTGCATTAAAGAAGGGGTGCACCGGTCCTGGAGATACTGCAATACCAGGTCAATGCGTGGAGTGGACAGAGCAAGCTCTTTTTCCATCTCCCTGTTCTAAAAATCCATTTACTATATGGTCCCCAGATAGGGGACGTATCAGATATTAAACTGATAAGAACAGATACTACACTTGATCTTAGCCAAAAGGCCGAGAAGCGATAACCAGAATTGGTTTCAAACTACGGAGCCACCCAAGGATCCTGAAAAGTCCATTTGTGGAGATGAGCTCCTGGACTCCCGTTAAGAAGACATGTTGTCAACCTCTAGATCCCTTACATGTCTGCACTTTTCGGCTTGCTGCTGCTGCAATCCACGCGTTTTAGATCTGCATAACTCCACCTCTTTAAACACAGCACCTTCACCCCCTGCTGTTCCCACCCGCCTCAACACCGTTGGAAGGGAGGAGAACCAATTAAGGCGGGGGGTGGGGTGGAACGAGCAGCTGTCTACCATTAGCAGGAGGGCTCCTGATTACATACCTCTCCTGCTGCTGCTGCTGCTGGCTGTCCAGCAGCAGACTGAAGGTGGCTGCTGCTGTGCACAGGTATATAAAGGCTCAGAGCCTATTATGACACGCGCAGCCAGCGTTCCATTGCCACATTCCATCTACTGCAGGCAGGATACCTGGCTGGCTGAATGTCGCTGAGAAGCTCACAGAGACCGCCATAAGCAACAGTTTAACAGAATGCCACAGACTAATCAACCAAACTTTTTGGGTTGGGTTCTCTTTTATAGTCTGCAGGCATTAAATGAAAGAAGTCAGTGTTCCAGCAGAAGGAGACAACGTTTCAGAAAAGGCATTGTAGCAAACCAAAAAAGAAATTTTAAGCGCAGCAGAGTAACCAGCGCACATACCTGTTAGCTCAGGTGAGTTTAAAAGGCTGCTGTTGATAACAAGGGCATTTGCTAAATAGATGGTATGTGTGCAACAATATACTGAAAGGTCAATTATATTGTGCAGCTTATCTCACCACCTGTAGTTATTTAGGTGAAAGCTCCAAAATGCTTGCCTAATATGTCTGTTTATCCAAAAGGAAGTAAAAAGGGAGAGCTAGAAAGATAGCATTGCATCACATTACATGGCAATGCAATGCACAGTTGCTGAAGTTGAACCAAAATGAGCTTGTAATCTGGCTTCTGCAACTTTGAACATGAAAAATCCAATGAGGAGAAGAAAAGCAAAGCCAAAGAGTCCATCCCAAAATCCGACAAACAAGCAAAATGAACAAAAAACATTGAATTCAATTCTTTCTGATTTTAGAAACTGCATTAAAGAAGGGGTGCACCGGTCCTGGAGATACTGCAATACCAGGTCAATGCGTGGAGTGGACAGAGCAAGCTCTTTTTCCATCTCCCTGTTCTAAAAATCCATTTACTATATGGTCCCCAGATAGGGGACGTATCATATATTAAACTGATAAGAACAGATACTACACTTGATCTTAGCCAAAAGGCCGAGAAGCGATAACCAGAATTGGTTTCAAACTACGGAGCCACCCAAGGATCCTGAAAAGTCCATTTGTGGAGATGAGCTCCTGGACTCCCGTTAAGAAGACATGTTGTCAACCTCTAGATCCCTTACATGCCTGCACTTTTCGGCTTGCTGCTGCTGCAATCCACGCGTTTTAGATCTGCATAACTCCACCTCTTTAAACACAGCACCTTCACCCCCTGCTGTTCCCACCCGCCTCAACACCGTTGGAAGGGAGGAGAACCAATTAAGGCGGGGGGTGGGGTGGAACGAGCAGCTGTCTACCCTTAGCAGGAGGGCTCCTGATTACATACCTCTCCTGCTGCTGCTGCTGCTGGCTGTCCAGCAGCAGACTGAAGGTGGCTGCTGCTGTGCACAGGTATATAAAGGCTCAGAGCCTATTATGACACGCGCAGCCAGCGTTCCATTGCCACATTCCATCTACTGCAGGCAGGATACCTGGCTGGCTGAATGTCGCTGAGAAGCTCACAGAGACCGCCATAAGCAACAGTTTAACAGAATGCCACAGACTAATCAACCAAACTTTTTGGGTTGGGTTCTCTTTTATAGTCTGCAGGCATTAAATGAAAGAAGTCAGTGTTCCAGCAGAAGGAGACAACGTTTCAGAAAAGGCATTGTAGCAAACCAAAAAAGAAATTTTAAGCGCAGCAGAGTAACCAGCGCACATACCTGTTAGTTCAGGTGAGTTTAAAAGGCTGCTGTTGATAACAAGGGCATTTGCTAAATAGATGGTGTGTGTGCAACAATATACTGAAAGGTCAATTATATTGTGCAGCTTATCTCACCACCTGTAGTTATTTAGGTGAAAGCTCCAAAATGCTTGCCTAATATGTCTGTTTATCCAAAAGGAAGTAAAAAGGGAGAGCTAGAAAGATAGCATTGCATCACATTACATGGCAATGCAATGCACAGTTGCTGAAGTTGAACCAAAATGAGCTTGTAATCTGGCTTCTGCAACTTTGAACATGAAAAATCCAATGAGGAGAAGAAAAGCAAAGCCAAAGAGTCCATCCCAAAATCCGACAAACAAGCAAAATGAACAAAAAACATTGAATTCAATTCTTTCTGATTTTAGAAACTGCATTAAAGAAGGGGTGCACCGGTCCTGGAGATACTGCAATACCAGGTCAATGCGTGGAGTGGACAGAGCAAGCTCTTTTTCCATCTCCCTGTTCTAAAAATCCATTTACTATATGGTCCCCAGATAGGGGACGTATCATATATTAAACTGATAAGAACAGATACTACACTTGATCTTAGCCAAAAGGCCGAGAAGCGATAACCAGAATTGGTTTCAAACTACGGAGCCACCCAAGGATCCTGAAAAGTCCATTTGTGGAGATGAGCTCCTGGACTCCCGTTAAGAAGACATGTTGTCAACCTCTAGATCCCTTACATGCCTGCACTTTTCGGCTTGCTGCTGCTGCAATCCACGCGTTTTAGATCTGCATAACTCCACCTCTTTAAACACAGCACCTTCACCCCCTGCTGTTCCCACCCGCCTCAACACCGTTGGAAGGGAGGAGAACCAATTAAGGCGGGGGGTGGGGTGGAACGAGCAGCTGTCTACCCTTAGCAGGAGGGCTCCTGATTACATACCTCTCCTGCTGCTGCTGCTGCTGGCTGTCCAGCAGCAGACTGAAGGTGGCTGCTGCTGTGCACAGGTATATAAAGGCTCAGAGCCTATTATGACACGCGCAGCCAGCGTTCCATTGCCACATTCCATCTACTGCAGGCAGGATACCTGGCTGGCTGAATGTCGCTGAGAAGCTCACAGAGACCGCCATAAGCAACAGTTTAACAGAATGCCACAGACTAATCAACCAAACTTTTTGGGTTGGGTTCTCTTTTATAGTCTGCAGGCATTAAATGAAAGAAGTCAGTGTTCCAGCAGAAGGAGACAACGTTTCAGAAAAGGCATTGTAGCAAACCAAAAAAGAAATTTTAAGCGCAGCAGAGTAACCAGCGCACATACCTGTTAGTTCAGGTGAGTTTAAAAGGCTGCTGTTGATAACAAGGGCATTTGCTAAATAGATGGTGTGTGTGCAACAATATACTGAAAGGTCAATTATATTGTGCAGCTTATCTCACCACCTGTAGTTATTTAGGTGAAAGCTCCAAAATGCTTGCCTAATATGTCTGTTTATCCAAAAGGAAGTAAAAAGGGAGAGCTAGAAAGATAGCATTGCATCACATTACATGGCAATGCAATGCACAGTTGCTGAAGTTGAACCAAAATGAGCTTGTAATCTGGCTTCTGCAACTTTGAACATGAAAAATCCAATGAGGAGAAGAAAAGCAAAGCCAAAGAGTCCATCCCAAAATCCGACAAACAAGCAAAATGAACAAAAAACATTGAATTCAATTCTTTCTGATTTTAGAAACTGCATTAAAGAAGGGGTGCACCGGTCCTGGAGATACTGCAATACCAGGTCAATGCGTGGAGTGGACAGAGCAAGCTCTTTTTCCATCTCCCTGTTCTAAAAATCCATTTACTATATGGTCCCCAGATAGGGGACGTATCATATATTAAACTGATAAGAACAGATACTACACTTGATCTTAGCCAAAAGGCCGAGAAGCGATAACCAGAATTGGTTTCAAACTACGGAGCCACCCAAGGATCCTGAAAAGTCCATTTGTGGAGATGAGCTCCTGGACTCCCGTTAAGAAGACATGTTGTCAACCTCTAGATCCCTTACATGCCTGCACTTTTCGGCTTGCTGCTGCTGCAATCCACGCGTTTTAGATCTGCATAACTCCACCTCTTTAAACACAGCACCTTCACCCCCTGCTGTTCCCACCCGCCTCAACACCGTTGGAAGGGAGGAGAACCAATTAAGGCGGGGGGTGGGGTGGAACGAGCAGCTGTCTACCCTTAGCAGGAGGGCTCCTGATTACATACCTCTCCTGCTGCTGCTGCTGCTGGCTGTCCAGCAGCAGACTGAAGGTGGCTGCTGCTGTGCACAGGTATATAAAGGCTCAGAGCCTATTATGACACGCGCAGCCAGCGTTCCATTGCCACATTCCATCTACTGCAGGCAGGATACCTGGCTGGCTGAATGTCGCTGAGAAGCTCACAGAGACCGCCATAAGCAACAGTTTAACAGAATGCCACAGACTAATCAACCAAACTTTTTGGGTTGGGTTCTCTTTTATAGTCTGCAGGCATTAAATGAAAGAAGTCAGTGTTCCAGCAGAAGGAGACAACGTTTCAGAAAAGGCATTGTAGCAAACCAAAAAAGAAATTTTAAGCGCAGCAGAGTAACCAGCGCACATACCTGTTAGTTCAGGTGAGTTTAAAAGGCTGCTGTTGATAACAAGGGCATTTGCTAAATAGATGGTGTGTGTGCAACAATATACTGAAAGGTCAATTATATTGTGCAGCTTATCTCACCACCTGTAGTTATTTAGGTGAAAGCTCCAAAATGCTTGCCTAATATGTCTGTTTATCCAAAAGGAAGTAAAAAGGGAGAGCTAGAAAGATAGCATTGCATCACATTACATGGCAATGCAATGCACAGTTGCTGAAGTTGAACCAAAATGAGCTTGTAATCTGGCTTCTGCAACTTTGAACATGAAAAATCCAATGAGGAGAAGAAAAGCAAAGCCAAAGAGTCCATCCCAAAATCCGACAAACAAGCAAAATGAACAAAAAACATTGAATTCAATTCTTTCTGATTTTAGAAACTGCATTAAAGAAGGGGTGCACCGGTCCTGGAGATACTGCAATACCAGGTCAATGCGTGGAGTGGACAGAGCAAGCTCTTTTTCCATCTCCCTGTTCTAAAAATCCATTTACTATATGGTCCCCAGATAGGGGACGTATCATATATTAAACTGATAAGAACAGATACTACACTTGATCTTAGCCAAAAGGCCGAGAAGCGATAACCAGAATTGGTTTCAAACTACGGAGCCACCCAAGGATCCTGAAAAGTCCATTTGTGGAGATGAGCTCCTGGACTCCCGTTAAGAAGACATGTTGTCAACCTCTAGATCCCTTACATGCCTGCACTTTTCGGCTTGCTGCTGCTGCAATCCACGCGTTTTAGATCTGCATAACTCCACCTCTTTAAACACAGCACCTTCACCCCCTGCTGTTCCCACCCGCCTCAACACCGTTGGAAGGGAGGAGAACCAATTAAGGCGGGGGGTGGGGTGGAACGAGCAGCTGTCTACCCTTAGCAGGAGGGCTCCTGATTACATACCTCTCCTGCTGCTGCTGCTGCTGGCTGTCCAGCAGCAGACTGAAGGTGGCTGCTGCTGTGCACAGGTATATAAAGGCTCAGAGCCTATTATGACACGCGCAGCCAGCGTTCCATTGCCACATTCCATCTACTGCAGGCAGGATACCTGGCTGGCTGAATGTCGCTGAGAAGCTCACAGAGACCGCCATAAGCAACAGTTTAACAGAATGCCACAGACTAATCAACCAAACTTTTTGGGTTGGGTTCTCTTTTATAGTCTGCAGGCATTAAATGAAAGAAGTCAGTGTTCCAGCAGAAGGAGACAACGTTTCAGAAAAGGCATTGTAGCAAACCAAAAAAGAAATTTTAAGCGCAGCAGAGTAACCAGCGCACATACCTGTTAGTTCAGGTGAGTTTAAAAGGCTGCTGTTGATAACAAGGGCATTTGCTAAATAGATGGTGTGTGTGCAACAATATACTGAAAGGTCAATTATATTGTGCAGCTTATCTCACCACCTGTAGTTATTTAGGTGAAAGCTCCAAAATGCTTGCCTAATATGTCTGTTTATCCAAAAGGAAGTAAAAAGGGAGAGCTAGAAAGATAGCATTGCATCACATTACATGGCAATGCAATGCACAGTTGCTGAAGTTGAACCAAAATGAGCTTGTAATCTGGCTTCTGCAACTTTGAACATGAAAAATCCAATGAGGAGAAGAAAAGCAAAGCCAAAGAGTCCATCCCAAAATCCGACAAACAAGCAAAATGAACAAAAAACATTGAATTCAATTCTTTCTGATTTTAGAAACTGCATTAAAGAAGGGGTGCACCGGTCCTGGAGATACTGCAATACCAGGTCAATGCGTGGAGTGGACAGAGCAAGCTCTTTTTCCATCTCCCTGTTCTAAAAATCCATTTACTATATGGTCCCCAGATAGGGGACGTATCATATATTAAACTGATAAGAACAGATACTACACTTGATCTTAGCCAAAAGGCCGAGAAGCGATAACCAGAATTGGTTTCAAACTACGGAGCCACCCAAGGATCCTGAAAAGTCCATTTGTGGAGATGAGCTCCTGGACTCCCGTTAAGAAGACATGTTGTCAACCTCTAGATCCCTTACATGCCTGCACTTTTCGGCTTGCTGCTGCTGCAATCCACGCGTTTTAGATCTGCATAACTCCACCTCTTTAAACACAGCACCTTCACCCCCTGCTGTTCCCACCCGCCTCAACACCGTTGGAAGGGAGGAGAACCAATTAAGGCGGGGGGTGGGGTGGAACGAGCAGCTGTCTACCCTTAGCAGGAGGGCTCCTGATTACATACCTCTCCTGCTGCTGCTGCTGCTGGCTGTCCAGCAGCAGACTGAAGGTGGCTGCTGCTGTGCACAGGTATATAAAGGCTCAGAGCCTATTATGACACGCGCAGCCAGCGTTCCATTGCCACATTCCATCTACTGCAGGCAGGATACCTGGCTGGCTGAATGTCGCTGAGAAGCTCACAGAGACCGCCATAAGCAACAGTTTAACAGAATGCCACAGACTAATCAACCAAACTTTTTGGGTTGGGTTCTCTTTTATAGTCTGCAGGCATTAAATGAAAGAAGTCAGTGTTCCAGCAGAAGGAGACAACGTTTCAGAAAAGGCATTGTAGCAAACCAAAAAAGAAATTTTAAGCGCAGCAGAGTAACCAGCGCACATACCTGTTAGTTCAGGTGAGTTTAAAAGGCTGCTGTTGATAACAAGGGCATTTGCTAAATAGATGGTGTGTGTGCAACAATATACTGAAAGGTCAATTATATTGTGCAGCTTATCTCACCACCTGTAGTTATTTAGGTGAAAGCTCCAAAATGCTTGCCTAATATGTCTGTTTATCCAAAAGGAAGTAAAAAGGGAGAGCTAGAAAGATAGCATTGCATCACATTACATGGCAATGCAATGCACAGTTGCTGAAGTTGAACCAAAATGAGCTTGTAATCTGGCTTCTGCAACTTTGAACATGAAAAATCCAATGAGGAGAAGAAAAGCAAAGCCAAAGAGTCCATCCCAAAATCCGACAAACAAGCAAAATGAACAAAAAACATTGAATTCAATTCTTTCTGATTTTAGAAACTGCATTAAAGAAGGGGTGCACCGGTCCTGGAGATACTGCAATACCAGGTCAATGCGTGGAGTGGACAGAGCAAGCTCTTTTTCCATCTCCCTGTTCTAAAAATCCATTTAATATATGGTCCCCAGATAGGGGACGTATCAGATATTAAACTGATAAGAACAGATACTACACTTGATCTTAGCCAAAAGGCCGAGAAGCGATAACCAGAATTGGTTTCAAACTACGGAGCCACCCAAGGATCCTGAAAAGTCCATTTGTGGAGATGAGCTCCTGGACTCCCGTTAAGAAGACATGTTGTCAACCTCTAGATCCCTTACATGCCTGCACTTTTCGGCTTGCTGCTGCTGCAATCCACGCGTTTTAGATCTGCATAACTCCACCTCTTTAAACACAGCACCTTCACCCCCTGCTGTTCCCACCCGCCTCAACACCGTTGGAAGGGAGGAGAACCAATTAAGGCGGGGGGTGGGGTGGAACGAGCAGCTGTCTACCCTTAGCAGGAGGGCTCCTGATTACATACCTCTCCTGCTGCTGCTGCTGCTGGCTGTCCAGCAGCAGACTGAAGGTGGCTGCTGCTGTGCACAGGTATATAAAGGCTCAGAGCCTATTATGACACGCGCAGCCAGCGTTCCATTGCCACATTCCATCTACTGCAGGCAGGATACCTGGCTGGCTGAATGTCGCTGAGAAGCTCACAGAGACCGCCATAAGCAACAGTTTAACAGAATGCCACAGACTAATCAACCAAACTTTTTGGGTTGGGTTCTCTTTTATAGTCTGCAGGCATTAAATGAAAGAAGTCAGTGTTCCAGCAGAAGGAGACAACGTTTCAGAAAAGGCATTGTAGCAAACCAAAAAAGAAATTTTAAGCGCAGCAGAGTAACCAGCGCACATACCTGTTAGCTCAGGTGAGTTTAAAAGGCTGCTGTTGATAACAAGGGCATTTGCTAAATAGATGGTGTGTGTGCAACAATATACTGAAAGGTCAATTATATTGTGCAGCTTATCTCACCACCTGTAGTTATTTAGGTGAAAGCTCCAAAATGCTTGCCTAATATGTCTGTTTATCCAAAAGGAAGTAAAAAGGGAGAGCTAGAAAGATAGCATTGCATCACATTACATGGCAATGCAATGCACAGTTGCTGAAGTTGAACCAAAATGAGCTTGTAATCTGGCTTCTGCAACTTTGAACATGAAAAATCCAATGAGGAGAAGAAAAGCAAAGCCAAAGAGTCCATCCCAAAATCCGACAAACAAGCAAAATGAACAAAAAACATTGAATTCAATTCTTTCTGATTTTAGAAACTGCATTAAAGAAGGGGTGCACCGGTCCTGGAGATACTGCAATACCAGGTCAATGCGTGGAGTGGACAGAGCAAGCTCTTTTTCCATCTCCCTGTTCTAAAAATCCATTTAATATATGGTCCCCAGATAGGGGACGTATCAGATATTAAACTGATAAGAACAGATACTACACTTGATCTTAGCCAAAAGGCCGAGAAGCGATAACCAGAATTGGTTTCAAACTACGGAGCCACCCAAGGATCCTGAAAAGTCCATTTGTGGAGATGAGCTCCTGGACTCCCGTTAAGAAGACATGTTGTCAACCTCTAGATCCCTTACATGCCTGCACTTTTCGGCTTGCTGCTGCTGCAATCCACGCGTTTTAGATCTGCATAACTCCACCTCTTTAAACACAGCACCTTCACCCCCTGCTGTTCCCACCCGCCTCAACACCGTTGGAAGGGAGGAGAACCAATTAAGGCGGGGGGTGGGGTGGAACGAGCAGCTGTCTACCCTTAGCAGGAGGGCTCCTGATTACATACCTCTCCTGCTGCTGCTGCTGGCTGTCCATCAGCAGACTGAAGGTGGCTGCTGCTGTGCACAGGTATATAAAGGCTCAGAGCCTATTATGACACGCGCAGCCAGCGTTCCATTGCCACATTCCATCTACTGCAGGCAGGATACCTGGCTGGCTGAATGTCGCTGAGAAGCTCACAGAGACCGCCATAAGCAACAGTTTAACAGAATGCCACAGACTAATCAACCAAACTTTTTGGGTTGGGTTCTCTTTTATAGTCTGCAGGCATTAAATGAAAGAAGTCAGTGTTCCAGCAGAAGGAGACAACGTTTCAGAAAAGGCATTGTAGCAAACCAAAAAAGAAATTTTAAGCGCAGCAGAGTAACCAGCGCACATACCTGTTAGCTCAGGTGAGTTTAAAAGGCTGCTGTTGATAACAAGGGCATTTGCTAAATAGATGGTGTGTGTGCAACAATATACTGAAAGGTCAATTATATTGTGCAGCTTATCTCACCACCTGTAGTTATTTAGGTGAAAGCTCCAAAATGCTTGCCTAATATGTCTGTTTATCCAAAAGGAAGTAAAAAGGGAGAGCTAGAAAGATAGCATTGCATCACATTACATGGCAATGCAATGCACAGTTGCTGAAGTTGAACCAAAATGAGCTTGTAATCTGGCTTCTGCAACTTTGAACATGAAAAATCCAATGAGGAGAAGAAAAGCAAAGCCAAAGAGTCCATCCCAAAATCCGATAAACAAGCAAAATGAACAAAAAACATTGAATTCAATTCTTTCTGATTTTAGAAACTGCATTAAAGAAGGGGTGCACCGGTCCTGGAGATACTGCAATACCAGGTCAATGCGTGGAGTGGACAGAGCAAGCTCTTTTTCCATCTCCCTGTTCTAAAAATCCATTTAATATATGGTCCCCAGATAGGGGACGTATCAGATATTAAACTGATAAGAACAGATACTACACTTGATCTTAGCCAAAAGGCCGAGAAGCGATAACCAGAATTGGTTTCAAACTACGGAGCCACCCAAGGATCCTGAAAAGTCCATTTGTGGAGATGAGCTCCTGGACTCCCGTTAAGAAGACATGTTGTCAACCTCTAGATCCCTTACATGCCTGCACTTTTCGGCTTGCTGCTGCTGCAATCCACGCGTTTTAGATCTGCATAACTCCACCTCTTTAAACACAGCACCTTCACCCCCTGCTGTTCCCACCCGCCTCAACACCGTTGGAAGGGAGGAGAACCAATTAAGGCGGGGGGTGGGGTGGAACGAGCAGCTGTCTACCCTTAGCAGGAGGGCTCCTGATTACATACCTCTCCTGCTGCTGCTGCTGCTGGCGGTCCAGCAGCAGACTGAAGGTGGCTGCTGCTGTGCACAGGTATATAAAGGCTCAGAGCCTATTATGACACGCGCAGCCAGCGTTCCATTGCCACATTCCATCTACTGCAGGCAGGATACCTGGCTGGCTGAATGTCGCTGAGAAGCTCACAGAGACCGCCATAAGCAACAGTTTAACAGAATGCCACAGACTAATCAACCAAACTTTTTGGGTTGGGTTCTCTTTTATAGTCTGCAGGCATTAAATGAAAGAAGTCAGTGTTCCAGCAGAAGGAGACAACGTTTCAGAAAAGGCATTGTAGCAAACCAAAAAAGAAATTTTAAGCGCAGCAGAGTAACCAGCGCACATACCTGTTAGCTCAGGTGAGTTTAAAAGGCTGCTGTTGATAACAAGGGCATTTGCTAAATAGATGGTGTGTGTGCAACAATATACTGAAAGGTCAATTATATTGTGCAGCTTATCTCACCACCTGTAGTTATTTAGGTGAAAGCTCCAAAATGCTTGCCTAATATGTCTGTTTATCCAAAAGGAAGTAAAAAGGGAGAGCTAGAAAGATAGCATTGCATCACATTACATGGCAATGCAATGCACAGTTGCTGAAGTTGAACCAAAATGAGCTTGTAATCTGGCTTCTGCAACTTTGAACATGAAAAATCCAATGAGGAGAAGAAAAGCAAAGCCAAAGAGTCCATCCCAAAATCCGACAAACAAGCAAAATGAACAAAAAACATTGAATTCAATTCTTTCTGATTTTAGAAACTGCATTAAAGAAGGGGTGCACCGGTCCTGGAGATACTGCAATACCAGGTCAATGCGTGGAGTGGACAGAGCAAGCTCTTTTTCCATCTCCCTGTTCTAAAAATCCATTTAATATATGGTCCCCAGATAGGGGACGTATCAGATATTAAACTGATAAGAACAGATACTACACTTGATCTTAGCCAAAAGGCCGAGAAGCGATAACCAGAATTGGTTTCAAACTACGGAGCCACCCAAGGATCCTGAAAAGTCCATTTGTGGAGATGAGCTCCTGGACTCCCGTTAAGAAGACATGTTGTCAACCTCTAGATCCCTTACATGCCTGCACTTTTCGGCTTGCTGCTGCTGCAATCCACGCGTTTTAGATCTGCATAACTCCACCTCTTTAAACACAGCACCTTCACCCCCTGCTGTTCCCACCCGCCTCAACACCGTTGGAAGGGAGGAGAACCAATTAAGGCGGGGGGTGGGGTGGAACGAGCAGCTGTCTACCCTTAGCAGGAGGGCTCCTGATTACATACCTCTCCTGCTGCTGCTGCTGCTGGCTGTCCAGCAGCAGACTGAAGGTGGCTGCTGCTGTGCACAGGTATATAAAGGCTCAGAGCCTATTATGACACGCGCAGCCAGCGTTCCATTGCCACATTCCATCTACTGCAGGCAGGATACCTGGCTGGCTGAATGTCGCTGAGAAGCTCACAGAGACCGCCATAAGCAACAGTTTAACAGAATGCCACAGACTAATCAACCAAACTTTTTGGGTTGGGTTCTCTTTTATAGTCTGCAGGCATTAAATGAAAGAAGTCAGTGTTCCAGCAGAAGGAGACAACGTTTCAGAAAAGGCATTGTAGCAAACCAAAAAAGAAATTTTAAGCGCAGCAGAGTAACCAGCGCACATACCTGTTAGCTCAGGTGAGTTTAAAAGGCTGCTGTTGATAACAAGGGCATTTGCTAAATAGATGGTGTGTGTGCAACAATATACTGAAAGGTCAATTATATTGTGCAGCTTATCTCACCACCTGTAGTTATTTAGGTGAAAGCTCCAAAATGCTTGCCTAATATGTCTGTTTATCCAAAAGGAAGTAAAAAGGGAGAGCTAGAAAGATAGCATTGCATCACATTACATGGCAATGCAATGCACAGTTGCTGAAGTTGAACCAAAATGAGCTTGTAATCTGGCTTCTGCAACTTTGAACATGAAAAATCCAATGAGGAGAAGAAAAGCAAAGCCAAAGAGTCCATCCCAAAATCCGACAAACAAGCAAAATGAACAAAAAACATTGAATTCAATTCTTTCTGATTTTAGAAACTGCATTAAAGAAGGGGTGCACCGGTCCTGGAGATACTGCAATACCAGGTCAATGCGTGGAGTGGACAGAGCAAGCTCTTTTTCCATCTCCCTGTTCTAAAAATCCATTTAATATATGGTCCCCAGATAGGGGACGTATCAGATATTAAACTGATAAGAACAGATACTACACTTGATCTTAGCCAAAAGGCCGAGAAGCGATAACCAGAATTGGTTTCAAACTACGGAGCCACCCAAGGATCCTGAAAAGTCCATTTGTGGAGATGAGCTCCTGGACTCCCGTTAAGAAGACATGTTGTCAACCTCTAGATCCCTTACATGCCTGCACTTTTCGGCTTGCTGCTGCTGCAATCCACGCGTTTTAGATCTGCATAACTCCACCTCTTTAAACACAGCACCTTCACCCCCTGCTGTTCCCACCCGCCTCAACACCGTTGGAAGGGAGGAGAACCAATTAAGGCGGGGGGTGGGGTGGAACGAGCAGCTGTCTACCCTTAGCAGGAGGGCTCCTGATTACATACCTCTCCTGCTGCTGCTGCTGCTGGCTGTCCAGCAGCAGACTGAAGGTGGCTGCTGCTGTGCACAGGTATATAAAGGCTCAGAGCCTATTATGACACGCGCAGCCAGCGTTCCATTGCCACATTCCATCTACTGCAGGCAGGATACCTGGCTGGCTGAATGTCGCTGAGAAGCTCACAGAGACCGCCATAAGCAACAGTTTAACAGAATGCCACAGACTAATCAACCAAACTTTTTGGGTTGGGTTCTCTTTTATAGTCTGCAGGCATTAAATGAAAGAAGTCAGTGTTCCAGCAGAAGGAGACAACGTTTCAGAAAAGGCATTGTAGCAAACTAAAAAAGAAATTTTAAGTGCAGCAGAGTAACCAGCGCACATACCTGTTAGCTCAGGTGAGTTTAAAAGGCTGCTGTTGATAACAAGGGCATTTGCTAAATAGATGGTGTGTGTGCAACAATATACTGAAAGGTCAATTATATTGTGCAGCTTATCTCACCACCTGTAGTTATTTAGGTGAAAGCTCCAAAATGCTTGCCTAATATGTCTGTTTATCCAAAAGGAAGTAAAAAGGGAGAGCTAGAAAGATAGCATTGCATCACATTACATGGCAATGCAATGCACAGTTGCTGAAGTTGAACCAAAATGAGCTTGTAATCTGGCTTCTGCAACTTTGAACATGAAAAATCCAATGAGGAGAAGAAAAGCAAAGCCAAAGAGTCCATCCCAAAATCCGACAAACAAGCAAAATGAACAAAAAACATTGAATTCAATTCTTTCTGATTTTAGAAACTGCATTAAAGAAGGGGTGCACCGGTCCTGGAGATACTGCAATACCAGGTCAATGCGTGGAGTGGACAGAGCAAGCTCTTTTTCCATCTCCCTGTTCTAAAAATCCATTTAATATATGGTCCCCAGATAGGGGACGTATCAGATATTAAACTGATAAGAACAGATTTTTTTTTTTTTTTTATCGAAAGCCCGAATTCGTGTACAAAACCCGAGTGCGCTTAAAAAAGTGACAAGTGCCACAAAAAAAGTGCACTAGGATGCTGGTCTTCTTGAAACCCTCTCCAAAAGGAGAAGGGTCCCCCAAACCATTCCCCGTCCCTCCGAGCCAGAAGGCCACAGCGAGGAACAGGGACAAATAGCCACCTCCAGCCGGAGCCAGAGGCGACCCAATCTTACCCCCAGCACCTGCCCGAGTTCTCACCCGAGCAAGGCACTGGGAGCCAAAGACTGTGCTCCCCTCCCGGAAGAGGGGAGCCAACAACGCTCTCCTCCCGAAAGAGGAGAGCCAAGGGGGTTCAGGGGGGAGCGGAACCTGATGGCCACACACTCCCCCCCTAGACCTGCCAAGAGAGGAACCCGTAAGGGAACCGCATCCCGACAAAATCCTAGTAGGACGTAACACACGTGAATAAGTGGACACACAGTGACAAAGAAATTTAAATAAATAGTGAAGGTTTCACAGTATAATACTGCCCGGACCTTCGACCGGGAATTGAAAAATTCCCCATCCTAAGGCCAGAAGGCCCGGAATAAGGGTGTGTGTGAAGAAAGAAATTTGGAAGTGCTAGTGCAAATGTGCCATAAACTCAAGTGGGGTTCCCAATCCCAGTGAGTTAAGGCACCCCAGGGTCACCACTCCTGGGGCACTTCACACTTCGGGCTTTCGATCTTCCCCGGCCCAATGGCGTCGATCCTGGGGGGCCATGCTTTCCACCAGATGACTATATTAGCCACCTGGCGTACTAACAAGCGCCTAAACCCCAGTGTGCATAATGTATCAATCTACTAGGGCGGCCAACATCCAAAACCGCCTTTTCGAAAGATACTACACTTGATCTTAGCCAAAAGGCCGAGAAGCGATAACCAGAATTGGTTTCAAACTACGGAGCCACCCAAGGATCCTGAAAAGTCCATTTGTGGAGATGAGCTCCTGGACTCCCGTTAAGAAGACATGTTGTCAACCTCTAGATCCCTTACATGCCTGCACTTTTCGGCTTGCTGCTGCTGCAATCCACGCGTTTTAGATCTGCATAACTCCACCTCTTTAAACACAGCACCTTCACCCCCTGCTGTTCCCACCCGCCTCAACACCGTTGGAAGGGAGGAGAACCAATTAAGGCGGGGGGTGGGGTGGAACGAGCAGCTGTCTACCCTTAGCAGGAGGGCTCCTGATTACATACCTCTCCTGCTGCTGCTGCTGCTGGCTGTCCAGCAGCAGACTGAAGGTGGCTGCTGCTGTGCACAGGTATATAAAGGCTCAGAGCCTATTATGACACGCGCAGCCAGCGTTCCATTGCCACATTCCATCTACTGCAGGCAGGATACCTGGCTGGCTGAATGTCGCTGAGAAGCTCACAGAGACCGCCATAAGCAACAGTTTAACAGAATGCCACAGACTAATCAACCAAACTTTTTGGGTTGGGTTCTCTTTTATAGTCTGCAGGCATTAAATGAAAGAAGTCAGTGTTCCAGCAGAAGGAGACAACGTTTCAGAAAAGGCATTGTAGCAAACCAAAAAAGAAATTTTAAGCGCAGCAGAGTAACCAGCGCACATACCTGTTAGCTCAGGTGAGTTTAAAAGGCTGCTGTTGATAACAAGGGCATTTGCTAAATAGATGGTGTGTGTGCAACAATATACTGAAAGGTCAATTATATTGTGCAGCTTATCTCACCACCTGTAGTTATTTAGGTGAAAGCTCCAAAATGCTTGCCTAATATGTCTGTTTATCCAAAAGGAAGTAAAAAGGGAGAGCTAGAAAGATAGCATTGCATCACATTACATGGCAATGCAATGCACAGTTGCTGAAGTTGAACCAAAATGAGCTTGTAATCTGGCTTCTGCAACTTTGAACATGAAAAATCCAATGAGGAGAAGAAAAGCAAAGCCAAAGAGTCCATCCCAAAATCCGACAAACAAGCAAAATGAACAAAAAACATTGAATTCAATTCTTTCTGATTTTAGAAACTGCATTAAAGAAGGGGTGCACCGGTCCTGGAGATACTGCAATACCAGGTCAATGCGTGGAGTGGACAGAGCAAGCTCTTTTTCCATCTCCCTGTTCTAAAAATCCATTTAATATATGGTCCCCAGATAGGGGACGTATCTGATATTAAACTGATAAGAACAGATACTACACTTGATCTTAGCCAAAAGGCCGAGAAGCGATAACCAGAATTGGTTTCAAACTACGGAGCCACCCAAGGATCCTGAAAAGTCCATTTGTGGAGATGAGCTCCTGGACTCCCGTTAAGAAGACATGTTGTCAACCTCTAGATCCCTTACATGCCTGCACTTTTCGGCTTGCTGCTGCTGCAATCCACGCGTTTTAGATCTGCATAACTCCACCTCTTTAAACACAGCACCTTCACCCCCTGCTGTTCCCACCCACCTCAACACCGTTGGAAGGGAGGAGAACCAATTAAGGC
This sequence comes from Phyllobates terribilis, assembly GCF_046119375.1. NCBI lineage: Eukaryota > Metazoa > Chordata > Amphibia > Anura > Dendrobatidae > Phyllobates > Phyllobates terribilis. The sequence goes on from NW_027362894.1 coordinate 4,703,920, forward strand.
GGGGGGTGGGGTGGAACGAGCAGCTGTCTACCCTTAGCAGGAGGGCTCCTGATTACATACCTCTCCTGCTGCTGCTGCTGCTGGCTGTCCAGCAGCAGACTGAAGGTGGCTGCTGCTGTGCACAGGTATATAAAGGCTCAGAGCCTATTATGACACGCGCAGCCAGCGTTCCATTGCCACATTCCATCTACTGCAGGCAGGATACCTGGCTGGCTGAATGTCGCTGAGAAGCTCACAGAGACCGCCATAAGCAACAGTTTAACAGAATGCCACAGACTAATCAACCAAACTTTTTGGGTTGGGTTCTCTTTTATAGTCTGCAGGCATTAAATGAAAGAAGTCAGTGTTCCAGCAGAAGGAGACAACGTTTCAGAAAAGGCATTATAGCAAACCAAAAAAGAAATTTTAAGCGCAGCAGAGTAACCAGCGCACATACCTGTTAGCTCAGGTGAGTTTAAAAGGCTGCTGTTGATAACAAGGGCATTTGCTAAATAGATGGTGTGTGTGCAACAATATACTGAAAGGTCAATTATATTGTGCAGCTTATCTCACCACCTGTAGTTATTTAGGTGAAAGCTCCAAAATGCTTGCCTAATATGTCTGTTTATCCAAAAGGAAGTAAAAAGGGAGAGCTAGAAAGATAGCATTGCATCACATTACATGGCAATGCAATGCACAGTTGCTGAAGTTGAACCAAAATGAGCTTGTAATCTGGCTTCTGCAACTTTGAACATGAAAAATCCAATGAGGAGAAGAAAAGCAAAGCCAAAGAGTCCATCCCAAAATCCGACAAACAAGCAAAATGAACAAAAAACATTGAATTCAATTCTTTCTGATTTTAGAAACTGCATTAAAGAAGGGGTGCACCGGTCCTGGAGATACTGCAATACCAGGTCAATGCGTGGAGTGGACAGAGCAAGCTCTTTTTCCATCTCCCTGTTCTAAAAATCCATTTAATATATGGTCCCCAGATAGGGGACGTATCAGATATTAAACTGATAAGAACAGATACTACACTTGATCTTAGCCAAAAGGCCGAGAAGCGATAACCAGAATTGGTTTCAAACTACGGAGCCACCCAAGGATCCTGAAAAGTCCATTTGTGGAGATGAGCTCCTGGACTCCCGTTAAGAAGACATGTTGTCAACCTCTAGATCCCTTACATGCCTGCACTTTTCGGCTTGCTGCTGCTGCAATCCACGCGTTTTAGATCTGCATAACTCCACCTCTTTAAACACTGCACCTTCACCCCCTGCTGTTCCCACCCGCCTCAACACCGTTGGAAGGGAGGAGAACCAATTAAGGCGGGGGGTGGGGTGGAACGAGCAGCTGTCTACCCTTACCAGGAGGGCTCCTGATTACATACCTCTCCTGCTGCTGCTGCTGCTGGCTGTCCAGCAGCAGACTGAAGGTGGCTGCTGCTGTGCACAGGTATATAAAGGCTCAGAGCCTATTATGACACGCGCAGCCAGCGTTCCATTGCCACATTCCATCTACTGCAGGCAGGATACCTGGCTGGCTGAATGTCGCTGAGAAGCTCACAGAGACCGCCATAAGCAACAGTTTAACAGAATGCCACAGACTAATCAACCAAACTTTTTGGGTTGGGTTCTCTTTTATAGTCTGCAGGCATTAAATGAAAGAAGTCAGTGTTCCAGCAGAAGGAGACAACGTTTCAGAAAAGGCATTGTAGCAAACCAAAAAAGAAATTTTAAGCGCAGCAGAGTAACCAGCGCACATACCTGTTAGCTCAGGTGAGTTTAAAAGGCTGCTGTTGATAACAAGGGCATTTGCTAAATAGATGGTGTGTGTGCAACAATATACTGAAAGGTCAATTATATTGTGCAGCTTATCTCACCACCTGTAGTTATTTAGGTGAAAGCTCCAAAATGCTTGCCTAATATGTCTGTTTATCCAAAAGGAAGTAAAAAGGGAGAGCTAGAAAGATAGCATTGCATCACATTACATGGCAATGCAATGCACAGTTGCTGAAGTTGAACCAAAATGAGCTTGTAATCTGGCTTCTGCAACTTTGAACATGAAAAATCCAATGAGGAGAAGAAAAGCAAAGCCAAAGAGTCCATCCCAAAATCCGACAAACAAGCAAAATGAACAAAAAACATTGAATTCAATTCTTTCTGATTTTAGAAACTGCATTAAAGAAGGGGTGCACCGGTCCTGGAGATACTGCAATACCAGGTCAATGCGTGGAGTGGACAGAGCAATCTCTTTTTCCATCTCCCTGTTCTAAAAATCCATTTAATATATGGTCCCCAGATAGGGGACGTATCAGATATTAAACTGATAAGAACAGATACTACACTTGATCGCAGCCAAAAGGCCGAGAAGCGATAACCAGAATTGGTTTCAAACTACGGAGCCACCCAAGGATCCTGAAAAGTCCATTTGTGGAGATGAGCTCCTGGACTCCCGTTAAGAAGACATGTTGTCAACCTCTAGATCCCTTACATGCCTGCACTTTTCGGCTTGCTGCTGCTGCAATCCACGCGTTTTAGATCTGCATAACTCCACCTCTTTAAACACAGCACCTTCACCCCCTGCTGTTCCCACCCGCCTCAACACCGTTGGAAGGGAGGAGAACCAATTAAGGCGGGGGGTGGGGTGGAACGAGCAGCTGTCTACCCTTAGCAGGAGGGCTCCTGATTACATACCTCTCCTGCTGCTGCTGCTGCTGGCTGTCCAGCAGCAGACTGAAGGTGGCTGCTGCTGTGCACAGGTATATAAAGGCTCAGAGCCTATTATGACACGCGCAGCCAGCGTTCCATTGCCACATTCCATCTACTGCAGGCAGGATACCTGGCTGGCTGAATGTCGCTGAGAAGCTCACAGAGACCGCCATAAGCAACAGTTTAACAGAATGCCACAGACTAATCAACCAAACTTTTTGGGTTGGGTTCTCTTTTATAGTCTGCAGGCATTAAATGAAAGAAGTCAGTGTTCCAGCAGAAGGAGACAACGTTTCAGAAAAGGCATTGTAGCAAACCAAAAAAGAAATTTTAAGCGCAGCAGAGTAACCAGCGCACATACCTGTTAGCTCAGGTGAGTTTAAAAGGCTGCTGTTGAAAACAAGGGCATTTGCTAAATAGATGGTGTGTGTGCAACAATATACTGAAAGGTCAATTATATTGTGCAGCTTATCTCACCACCTGTAGTTATTTAGGTGAAAGCTCCAAAATGCTTGCCTAATATGTCTGTTTATCCAAAAGGAAGTAAAAAGGGAGAGCTAGAAAGATAGCATTGCATCACATTACATGGCAATGCAATGCACAGTTGCTGAAGTTGAACCAAAATGAGCTTGTAATCTGGCTTCTGCAACTTTGAACATGAAAAATCCAATGAGGAGAAGAAAAGCAAAGCCAAAGAGTCCATCCCAAAATCCGACAAACAAGCAAAATGAACAAAAAACATTGAATTCAATTCTTTCTGATTTTAGAAACTGCATTAAAGAAGGGGTGCATCGGTCCTGGAGATACTGCAATACCAGGTCAATGCGTGGAGTGGACAGAGCAAGCTCTTTTTCCATCTCCCTGTTCTAAAAATCCATTTAATATATGGTCCCCAGATAGGGGACGTATCAGATATTAAACTGATAAGAACAGATTTTTTTTTTTTTTCCTCAGATTAAGACCCACATTAATTTATGCATCATAGCGCATATTCACATAACGGGTTCTCAAATCATCATTCGGAAAAACAAAAACAAAATCCCAAAAAACACAACCCTGCAATTAACTGTTACTTACTGTAAGAAGTCCAATGTGAAAAGTTCCAGAGTGCTTCTGCTGCTGTCTCACCATACTTCTTTTTATCCAATAAATAGGCATAAAACAGTCTAGCAAGAAAAATCTTTCTGCATTCCATGGGGGAAAAAACAATCTTTTTAAAAATCACCAAATTCCGAACGTCCCATAAACCTCTTTATATATGACAAAAATAATCCAGCTTGCCCGCTTCCTTTGCGAGTACTTAAAATCTTGACCTATTAAAATCCTTTCAAAATCGAAACAATGAAAACCAACTAAAGCAACAAACATACGTGACAACAAGGTAAAAACTTTTTTAGCAAAAAAACAGTCCCAAAAAATATGCTGTATTGTTTCCACCTTATTGCAACCTTCCCTAGGACATAGTTCTTGAACCTTTATCCCCCGGTCATTCAAAAAAGCCCTTGTTGGCAAGCATCCATGCAACGCCATCCAGGTTACATCCTTCTGTCTGTTGCTGATTCCACACATGAAAAAAAGCTTCCACACCTGTCCAGACTGTGCATTATTACAAAACGGCACATCACATAACATCTCCTTCTTCTTAATACCTGAGACAATCAGTTTTTTGTCCGGTCTAACCATGGAGCTTATCCCATTTTGATCATAGAAGGACCTAAGCACCACATAAAAAAACGGTATCACAAACGAAACTGGTTTTCTTAAATCCTTCTCACACCAGCTCCATTTCTGGAAAAGCCATCCTGCTAAATATTTGCACATGTCCGCAGTCCTGTTATTGCACTGGGATAATTTATAAATGTTCAAAAAATAATGCATTCTTAAAAATAAGTCAATGTTAGGAAAATCACAACCCCCATTTTCCACAGAACACATAACCATTCCTCTTCTTAGTTTCTCCATTTTGGATCCCCAAAAAAACACAAACAGTTTCCTTGTCACTCTCTTTGTCCAAAGCACAGCAGGTGGGAAAATCAAAGCAGTGTACAGCAGAAGCGGGAGAATCACAGACTTGATTACCAGCACTTTCCCTCTCAGCGACAGGTTCCTTAGTTTCCAAAAGTTCAACTTCTGATCCATTTTGTCTTCTAGAATCTTCAGGCTGCTTTTCCCTTTCAGTTCCTTCTCAAAGATGACACCAAGAACCTCAATTTCCTCCCTACTCTCCACTCCTGCCACGTTAACCTCAACCTGCCTCCCAAAGTTACAAAGCTGGCACTTTCCCAAATTCACCGCCATACCAGCCACACAACAAAAAATCCTTACGTGCAAATTCACTCTATTGAGATCCGCCTGTGAACCACAAGTAAAAACAATATCATCCATATAACTTAAAGACTTGACTGGACCCCCGGATCCCCCAGGAATAAAAACACCAGCCACACACTTGTCAACTTGCACACTTTTTAAAAGGGCCTCCACCACACAGATAAAAAGAATTGGTGACAGGGGACAACCCTGCCTAACTCCCGATAAAATATTAAAACTGGAACTCACATGCCCATTAACTAAAATCTGGCTACTGACCCCACAATAAAAACTCTTAATGACCATCAATAATTTATCCGGAACACCAAGGTGACTTAAAGCAGAGAACAAAAATCTATGTGATATTTTATCAAAGGCTTTCTCCAGGTCCACCGACTGTAACAAAAGAGCATTCTTATTCAAATTAGCCTGATAAATTAAGTCTCTTAGAAGCAGCAAATTATCTGAAATTTTCCTACCAGGCACTGCACATGCCTGATACTCCCCCACCATATCACCTATCACATCTGCCAGTCTACCAGCCACAATTTTAGAAATAATTTTGTAATCACTGTTTAACAATGTTATGGGCCTCCAATTTTTAATATCCCTCATGTCCCCTTTCTTATGAATCAGCGTAACAATCCCCCTACGCATAGAAACCGATAAAATCCCATGAGTAAAACCATATTGCACCACCCGGGAAAACTCCACACCTATAATATCCCAAAATCTAACATAAAATTCAGCAGGAAGACCATCACAGCCTGGCGTCTTGCCTTTCGCCAAGCCATCCACTGCCCGTCTAATTTCATCTTTCCCAACCTCCTCACTTAAAAACCCAATTTTCTCCTCAGGAATATTATTAGTTAATACTTTGCAATAATCATTAATTTCCGCATCACTGGCTCTACTATCGTTAGAGAAGAGTGTTTCATAAAAGGAAAGAATACTGCCAATCATCTCATCCCCAGATACCTCCCCTGCAGGAGAAAAAACAGACTTAAAAACCCCTTTAGGTTTAAAACATTTTTTAAAAAAGTATCTCGAACATTGCTCATTTTCCTCCATGTGCTTTATTTTTGCCTTAAACATAATAGTCTTCCCTTTTTCAATAAGTATCTTCTTCAGTTCGTCCTTCAAATCTGCAATCTCTTTATCCACCTCCATCCCCGCTCTCTTAAACTTATGGAGTACTTCCAATTTTGAAATAACAGCAGCATCATGATCCCTTTTGGCTTTCGCTCTCCTAAAACACACCCCTTTAAAATAACATGCAAATTTCTCCTTAGCCCAGTCCCACCACTCTAGCAAATCTTTAAAAAGGTGCTGTTCAGACACACAAGACAAAAACACTTTATTAAAACCAACCTTAACACTCTCCTCTTCCAGCAGGCTTACGTTCAGCTTCCAGAGTCCCTTTCCAAAAGCCAGGGACTCAGCTATACACAGATCTACCACTATCATCTTGTGGTCAGAAAAAGTCGTCATCACGTGGTTGCACTTGGCCACCTTAATCCCTTCAGACATAAAAACATAGTCAATTCGGGAAACACTACGTCCACTGTCTGATATGTATGTGAACTTATCACTTGGCCCAACCATCAGACCAGCATCCGTGTAGCGTAAATCCTGCACAATCTGATTTAAAATATTAGACGTAACATCAGTCCTACCTTCCGTAGAGCTCTTACGATCTTTTGCGGATCTGACACAATTAAAATCTCCAGCCACTATAGTGAAGTCTCTGCCTGGTAAAAACAACTTTAGAGACTCCAAAAACCCAACTCTTGCTTGTTTATCAGCAGGGGCATAAACATTAAAAACCCGTACCCGCTGACCTAAAAAATCCACTAATAAAAACAAACATCTCCCAGGTATGATTACTTTAAACTCTAAAACCTTTAGACTGGAATTACACAGTAAAATGCCCACCCCTTCATTCCTGTTTTCTGAGCATGGGGACCAAAAAGATTGCCCCTTATTCCACTCACTCTCATGCGGGGCAGATTTAATTACACATTCCTGCAGACAGACAATATCTGCATTCACACTCTCAATGTACTCCAGTATCCCTGCTCTCCTGCAAGCAGAACCAATCCCTCGTACATTCAGAGAAGCAACACACAACGCCATCATAACAACAGGAAAAAATCTCCACCATACCCGATCCATCATGAACCAGGAGAAAACCCACTCCTGCCACCCACTTTTCTACGTATATCAGGCGACTCAGAACTCGAGTCCCTGTTAGAATAACCTGGTCTTAGGGAGACTGGATCTTCCTGCCCCCCAGACCAACACCCCTCCACCTTACTTCTTTTAATCACGGAGGCATAACTCTCCTCCTTGCCATCATCTTCCTCCTCATTTTCACTCCAATCACTGTTAACCCTATCACGCTGCTGAGGGGTTATAGTTCCATCCGAATCAGAATCCTCCTCCTCCAAAACCTCCATTTCCTCACCCCCATCTCTTCCCAAAACAGGATTCACTGACTCCGCCATATTAGACAAATCCATCCCATCACCCGGGCCATGCACATCAGCTACTTTGTTTATTACTTCCAGCCCCTCCCTCAAACCAACTTTCTTCTGGCTCCGCCCCTTTTCCTCCATCTTGGGCACCGCATGGTCTCTTCCCCTACCACCATCTTGTTTTTGGCTTTCCCCCTCTGAGTCTGAGCCTTCGCCCTCCTCCCCACTTTCCTGCCGAGTCTTCTTCTGCCTCTCTTCAGCGTCCACCTGTGACCTAGGAATCTGAGCCCACAATCTACATTTCCTTGCAAGGTGATCTGCATGTCCACACAAATCACACACCTTATTCATTGGGCAACCACTTGCAACATGCCCAGATTTCCCACAACCTCTACAAACATCACCTTGCACTGGACAATCTTTCTGAACATGTCCAAACTCATGACACTTCCTACAATATTCCATCTGTCCATTATAAAAACAAAATCCCCTTTCTCCTCCGATAGAAAACTGTGCAGGAATGCTCTTGGCACCCCCAATAGCTCTATCATCCGGTCTCAGTTTTACAACATATCTCCTCTTGCCATTTAGATAATTGTATTTGTTCTTCATTCTTCCCAAAAATTTAACCTCACTACAATACCGAGCTAAAAAATTGGAAACAGTCTCATCCGGAACTTTAGGGTTATACATGTGCACAACCACATACTTATATGTCTGCTGGAACAGAGGTTCCAGTGCAATAAACTCTAGGCATTTCAATTCCTTTTCTTCCTTCATTCGTACCAACTCCATGTAGACTCTCTGGCAAATACTCAAAGAAACAAAAGTGATATCATAAATTCCTTGTTTCTGAAAATCCTGCAGTGCCAATACATCCGTTACCTTCAAGCCATTAATGTTCTTCAAGACATCAACGCAAACTTGGTCCAAACCGATTTCTCCTTCATGACCTGCAGCCACCTTCAGACGGACCGAGTCCTCTAATCCACGTGTTTTCTCCACCATTTTTACAGCAGATAAACACAATCGCCGCTCAATCGCACACTAGGGCCCCACAAGGGGGAACCCCAGTCACAACTGCCCTCCAAACAACACCAGCAGCAGAAAACCACCACTGATCTTGCCAAAAGGCCGAGAAGCGATAACCAGAATTGGTTTCAAACTACGGAGCCACCCAAGGATCCTGAAAAGTCCATTTGTGGAGATGAGCTCCTGGACTCCCGTTAAGAAGACATGTTGTCATCCTCTAGATCCCTTACATGCCTGCACTTTTCGGCTTGCTGCTGCTGCAATCCACGCGTTTTAGATCTGCATAACTCCACCTCTTTAAACACAGCACCTTCACCCCCTGCTGTTCCCACCCGCCTCAACACCGTTGGAAGGGAGGAGAACCAATTAAGGCGGGGGGTGGGGTGGAACGAGCAGCTGTCTACCCTTAGCAGGAGGGCTCCTGATTACATACCTCTCCTGCTGCTGCTGCTGCTGGCTGTCCAGCAGCAGACTGAAGGTGGCTGCTGCTGTGCACAGGTATATAAAGGCTCAGAGCCTATTATGACACGCGCAGCCAGCGTTCCATTGCCACATTCCATCTACTGCAGGCAGGATACCTGGCTGGCTGAATGTCGCTGAGAAGCTCACAGAGACCGCCATAAGCAACAGTTTAACAGAATGCCACAGACTAATCAACCAAACTTTTTGGGTTGGGTTCTCTTTTATAGTCTGCAGGCATTAAATGAAAGAAGTCAGTGTTCCAGCAGAAGGAGACAACGTTTCAGAAAAGGCATTGTAGCAAACCAAAAAAGAAATTTTAAGCGCAGCAGAGTAACCAGCGCACATACCTGTTAGCTCAGGTGAGTTTAAAAGGCTGCTGTTGATAACAAGGGCATTTGCTAAATAGATGGTGTGTGTGCAACAATATACTGAAAGGTCAATTATATTGTGCAGCTTATCTCACCACCTGTAGTTATTTAGGTGAAAGCTCCAAAATGCTTGCCTAATATGTCTGTTTATCCAAAAGGAAGTAAAAAGGGAGAGCTAGAAAGATAGCATTGCATCACATTACATGGCAATGCAATGCACAGTTGCTGAAGTTGAACCAAAATGAGCTTGTAATCTGGCTTCTGCAACTTTGAACATGAAAAATCCAATGAGGAGAAGAAAAGCAAAGCCAAAGAGTCCATCCCAAAATCCGACAAACAAGCAAAATGAACAAAAAACATTGAATTCAATTCTTTCTGATTTTAGAAACTGCATTAAAGAAGGGGTGCACCGGTCCTGGAGATACTGCAATACCAGGTCAATGCGTGGAGTGGACAGAGCAAGCTCTTTTTCCATCTCCCTGTTCTAAAAATCCATTTAATATATGGTCCCCAGATAGGGGACGTATCAGATATTAAACTGATAAGAACAGATACTACACTTGATCTTAGCCAAAAGGCCGAGAAGCGATAACCAAAATTGGTTTCAAACTACGGAGCCACCCAAGGATCCTGAAAAGTCCATTTGTGGAGATGAGCTCCTGGACTCCCGTTAAGAAGACATGTTGTCAACCTCTAGATCCCTTACATGCCTGCACTTTTCGGCTTGCTGCTGCTGCAATCCACGCGTTTTAGATCTGCATAACTCCACCTCTTTAAACACAGCACCTTCACCCCCTGCTGTTCCCACCCGCCTCAACACCGTTGGAAGGGAGGAGAACCAATTAAGGCGGGGGGTGGGGTGGAACGAGCAACTGTCTACCCTTAGCAGGAGGGCTCCTGATTACATACCTCTCCTGCTGCTGCTGCTGCTGGCTGTCCAGCAGCAGACTGAAGGTGGCTGCTGCTGTGCACAGGTATATAAAGGCTCAGAGCCTATTATGACACGCGCAGCCAGCGTTCCATTGCCACATTCCATCTACTGCAGGCAGGATACCTGGCTGGCTGAATGTCGCTGAGAAGCTCACAGAGACCGCCATAAGCAACAGTTTAACAGAATGCCACAGACTAATCAACCAAACTTTTTGGGTTGGGTTCTCTTTTATAGTCTGCAGGCATTAAATGAAAGAAGTCAGTGTTCCAGCAGAAGGAGACAACGTTTCAGAAAAGGCATTGTAGCAAACCAAAAAAGAAATTTTAAGCGCAGCAGAGTAACCAGCGCACATACCTGTTAGCTCTGGTGAGTTTAAAAGGCTGCTGTTGATAACAAGGGCATTTGCTAAATAGATGGTGTGTGTGCAACAATATACTGAAAGGTCAATTATATTGTGCAGCTTATCTCACCACCTGTAGTTATTTAGGTGAAAGCTCCAAAATGCTTGCCTAATATGTCTGTTTATCCAAAAGGAAGTAAAAAGGGAGAGCTAGAAAGATAGCATTGCATCACATTACATGGCAATGCAATGCACAGTTGCTGAAGTTGAACCAAAATGAGCTTGTAATCTGGCTTCTGCAACTTTGAACATGAAAAATCCAATGAGGAGAAGAAAAGCAAAGCCAAAGAGTCCATCCCAAAATCCGACAAACAAGCAAAATGAACAAAAAACATTGAATTCAATTCTTTCTGATTTTAGAAACTGCATTAAAGAAGGGGTGCACCGGTCCTGGAGATACTGCAATACCAGGTCAATGCGTGGAGTGGACAGAGCAAGCTCTTTTTCCATCTCCCTGTTCTAAAAATCCATTTAATATATGGTCCCCAGATAGGGGACGTATCAGATATTAAACTGATAAGAACAGATACTACACTTGATCTTAGCCAAAAGGCCGAGAAGCGATAACCAAAATTGGTTTCAAACTACGGAGCCACCCAAGGATCCTGAAAAGTCCATTTGTGGAGATGAGCTCCTGGACTCCCGTTAAGAAGACATGTTGTCAACCTCTAGATCCCTTACATGCCTGCACTTTTCGGCTTGCTGCTGCTGCAATCCACGCGTTTTAGATCTGCATAACTCCACCTCTTTAAACACAGCACCTTCACCCCCTGCTGTTCCCACCCGCCTCAACACCGTTGGAAGGGAGGAGAACCAATTAAGGCGGGGGGTGGGGTGGAACGAGCAACTGTCTACCCTTAGCAGGAGGGCTCCTGATTACATACCTCTCCTGCTGCTGCTGCTGCTGGCTGTCCAGCAGCAGACTGAAGGTGGCTGCTGCTGTGCACAGGTATATAAAGGCTCAGAGCCTATTATGACACGCGCAGCCAGCGTTCCATTGCCACATTCCATCTACTGCAGGCAGGATACCTGGCTGGCTGAATGTCGCTGAGAAGCTCACAGAGACCGCCATAAGCAACAGTTTAACAGAATGCCACAGACTAATCAACCAAACTTTTTGGGTTGGGTTCTCTTTTATAGTCTGCAGGCATTAAATGAAAGAAGTCAGTGTTCCAGCAGAAGGAGACAACGTTTCAGAAAAGGCATTGTAGCAAACCAAAAAAGAAATTTTAAGCGCAGCAGAGTAACCAGCGCACATACCTGTTAGCTCTGGTGAGTTTAAAAGGCTGCTGTTGATAACAAGGGCATTTGCTAAATAGATGGTGTGTGTGCAACAATATACTGAAAGGTCAATTATATTGTGCAGCTTATCTCACCACCTGTAGTTATTTAGGTGAAAGCTCCAAAATGCTTGCCTAATATGTCTGTTTATCCAAAAGGAAGTAAAAAGGGAGAGCTAGAAAGATAGCATTGCATCACATTACATGGCAATGCAATGCACAGTTGCTGAAGTTGAACCAAAATGAGCTTGTAATCTGGCTTCTGCAACTTTGAACATGAAAAATCCAATGAGGAGAAGAAAAGCAAAGCCAAAGAGTCCATCCCAAAATCCGACAAACAAGCAAAATGAACAAAAAACATTGAATTCAATTGTTTCTGATTTTAGAAACTGCATTAAAGAAGGGGTGCACCGGTCCTGGAGATACTGCAATACCAGGTCAATGCGTGGAGTGGACAGAGCAAGCTCTTTTTCCATCTCCCTGTTCTAAAAATCCATTTAATATATGGTCCCCAGATAGGGGACGTATCAGATATTAAACTGATAAGAACAGATTTTTTTTTAATTTGGCTATCCCCTGCAGAGGGATAAAACCGTTTATTAAAACTTTAACAAGTTACAAGCATAATTAGACAAATACCAAACGTTAAAAGACAAATGAAATTTACAAAACAAAAAAATACAAAGATTTTAAATAATTAGGTTCCATTGGTCAACAAGCCATTTTTTGGAAATATGTACATTCTTCTTTTTGTCAATTAAATAATAAGTATACATTTCACATAAACATAAACTTAAAACATCATTCACTGATAAAACATCTTGTTTAAAAATAGCAATGTTGCGCGCTTTCCAGAGAGATGACTTGGCGCAGTTCACTGTCTTCCAAGCCATTGTGTACTGGTCCATTGTGGGGCATTCCATAAGTCCGTATAGCACAGTTTTATATGTAAAGTCCTTGAGGTCTGCCACCCTTTCCAGTAAGGGGAGCAGTCTTCTCCAGAAATCCTTTGCAAAATTACATGTCCATAATAGATGTTCCACCGTTTCCTCGTCTTGGCATCCGGCTCTTGGGCAGATGGCAGACCTCACAAATCCTCTTCTGTATTGGAATGCCCGGCAAGGAAGACAGCGGTGCATGCAACTCCAAGCCAGATCTCTCTGTTCATTAAAAAGATAAAAAACGTTAATCATTTTCCAGATAGACATAGATTTGTCATCATCATATCTGTCAACATTACATATTTCCTCACTTTTACGTATTTCTTTAATTAGCTTCTTACTATTTCTTAATTCCTCTATTTTCTTAGTCCCTAAATTAAAATCGGACACTATTTTCCTTAAAATCTCATAATACGTCGACAAATTAAAAGCATGGGGCACAGATATATTAACTTCATACCATCCAAACTTTCTCATAAAAAATCCTGTATTAAAACGCATAAAAAAGGACCAATAGTGATTCTTAAAAAGGGCATTAAAACAGTAAACGAACAGATGGATTAAAAGAAACCTATTAAAATCTGGAAAATCTTTACCACCTTTTACTTTTGATTTCATCACGATTTCTCTTTTCAGCTTTTCCATTTTTGAGTTCCAAAAGAAGGTAAAACAGGTTTTGGTTATCTTTTTTAAAACATTAACAGGCGGGGGGAAAACCATGCTAAGATACAATAAAAGAGATAAAATCACCATCTTTAAAACCAATACTTTACCCTCCATTGTAAGTCTCCTCATGTTCCACATACATATTTTCGTATTTACTTTCTGTGTAATTGTTTCCCAACTATTATAACCATCATTATTTTCAGTGAATGATATACCTAAAATGGAAATGGATTCGGAGACATTAATTGGTACATCACGTAAAATCATCCCCCCAACACTTAAAATGTTACACTTATTAAAATTGATTTTAAAACCAGAAGCTAGGCAAAAGGATTGCACTTGATGGAGAGTGGCCGTAAGTGATGGTGCATCTGTACACAAGACCGCCACGTCATCCATGTAGCCTACAACCTTGGCCTCCAAACCACCGCTTCCAGGCAGAGGGACACCGCATATCTGTTTATTTTGGCGTATTGCACATAACATTGGTTCCAGTGCACAGATAAACAGTAGGGGGGACAGAGGGCATCCCTGTTTCACCCCTGACCGTAAAAATACCTCTTGTGTCTTAAAACCATTCACTAAAATCTTACTTGTACAATCCTTGTAAAATGCTTTAAGCGATAGTAAAAACCCTTCTGGTATGCCCATTTTCTCTAAAACTTTAAAAAGATAAAAGTGTGAGACACGGTCAAATGCTTTTTCAAAATCAATAGATAAAATCGCCATTTTCCCCTTTCTGTCTTTCACATCCTCAATACAGTCTTTCACTAAATTCAGATTGTCCCATATACTGCGCCCCGACACCCCACACACTTGATTAGAATGAATAACTTTGCTGATGACTTCTTTTAGACGATTTGCACAAATTTTAGCCATTATTTTATAGTCACAATTTAAAAGTGTTATTGGTCTCCAGTTTTCTAATTTTGATTTATCACCTTTTTTGTATAGGAGGGAGACTTCACCTTTCTTCCAGGAATTTAATAAAACCTTATTATTAAAAACCTCAGTAAACAAATAAAACAAATCATCTTTTAAAATATCATAAAAACATACATAAAATTCTATTGGGATGCCATCAGGACCAGGGACCTTTCCAGTTTTAAAACTTTTAATAGTTTTTAACACTTCTTGTTCCGTTAAAACTTGGGATAAAAACTCTTGGGATGCGGGATCTAAAACAGCTGTTAGTCCTTGCAGCGAATCATCCATTAATTTATTATCTATATTTTTTCCATTAAAAAGATTAGAAAAAAAAACCTCAACTTTACCCAGCATATTTTTTATATTATTCTCACCATCTATATGGTCAATTATCACTTTTTCTTTTTTATTTTTCCTAAAAAAATATCTGGAACACTTTTCATTTTCTTCTATATGTTGTACTCTAGAACGAAAAATTATCTCTTTTCCTTTTTGTTCTAGCCATTTTGAAATCTCTTCTTTTAAGTTTGAAATATCAAGTTGTACATCTATCCCATTGTCTCTGAGCTTAAATAATGTTTGTAGGCGGGTATTTAAAATTCTATATTCTTCATATTTTTCTTTGGCTCTACATATACTCTTTTTAATAAAAAAGTCTTTTATTTTTACTTTCATTCTATCCCACCATACACTCATAGTCTCATTTGTTTTTTTCCCTTTTCTACATTTCCTATAAAACTCAATAAAATCTGATAAAATCTGCGGGTCGGTTAAAAGGGATACGTTCATTTTCCAGCTTTTCTTACCACATTTTTTGTTGTCATTTACTTTTATGGTAAAGGATAAAAGTTTATGGTCTGAAAATATATTAGTTAAAACTTCACATTTGGCAGGTATTGTTTTATCTGAACCAAAAATAAAATCAATCCTAGAGCTACAATTAGCATTGCTCCAAGTGAAACCGGCATCCTCTGGGCTGTCACTATGACACTCTTTATATATGTCTATCAATTTAGCATCTTTGACTATATCATGTAGCATACCTGAGGTTTTATCGTAGTTCCTGCTTACAGAGCTGGAGCGCCGGTTTTCACCTTTTAAAACACAATTAAAATCCCCTGCTAAGATAAAAGGTTCAGAGTTATTAATAAATAATGGTAAAAGATCAAGCATTTCGGCTCTTTCATTTTTCTCTGGGGATCCATAAAAATTTAAAAACTGCCATCTAATACCATCAATAAAAGCTTTCACTAATAAAATACGACCTGGTAAAATTTCCTGAATAAAATCAATTAAAACGTTCCCTTTAAAAAGTATGGCTACACCCGCTGATCCTGCAGCATTCGATCCGGACCAGACAGATGGCCCACACTTCCACTCATCTTTATATTTTTGATATGACATTTCATGTGGGATATTACATTCTTGCAGAAAAAATACAGATGCAGTAAAACACGTAAAAAAATTAAAAAGAGCAGTTCTTCTCGTGTTAGATTTTATGCCTCTCACGTTGAGGGAAATACCTTTGAGTTCAGCCATCATTAGAAAATGTAGAAATTTTACTTAGGTAACTAAGAGCAACGGATTTACCTGTCCGATGAACCTGATCAGACCACTGGGCTTGCGCCTCCCTCCTCATCTGATAGTATCGTCACGAGAGTCTCCGTGGAGGAGGAAAGATTACCACATTTATATAAACCCGACGCTACACTGGCATAGCTCGGAGGGCTGGCTGGCAGAACCCGCTGGGTCTCCATTGGCTGGCCATGCAGTTCCTCATCAGGTGGGTCCCCGAGGGGTTCCGCCGCCCCTGTTTGACCTGTAGAAGGTCGTCCTATAGGAGGAGGTTGCGCACAAGGCAGAGCCTCTGACTCTTCAGAGTCAGCAAGATCCCGGTCCCCACCTGTAGCAGCGGAGACCGAAACCCCTGAGGGTCCAGCGTCCACGTCCCCTTCTGGAGAAGTGTCCATCTGTTCACCTCCTGCTGCCTCCTCCGAACCACCCTTTTTCTTTTTCTTAGGACCCACCTTTATCCACTCAGCGCCCTCAGCACTAGGAGACCCAGACTGGGCATGGGCTTCTGTGTCGGCCTTTTGCCGGTCCCTTTTGACCTTACCAGTAGTGCCCTTCTGCTCCTTCTCAGCCCTCCTTTTGGACTCCCGCAGGTCCTGCAGCCAGGTTTTGGGATTTGGTATTTTACCTGTCATAGACTCTGGAGACACTTCACTATTTGGTACGCCCTTATTGTCTCCAGAGGCTCCAGGTTGTTGTTCCTCCTCCTGAGGGGTGGTCTGATCTTTTGGTCCTTGGTCGGACGTCTTGGACTTCCCCTTTTGCTCATCTTCCCGAAATCTGTGAGGGCAAGAAAAATAAAAGTGACCTGGAGTCTGGCAAAAACTGCATTTCTTTTCCTTAGGGCATTCTTTTGTCTCATGTTCTTCACTAGCACAATTTCTACATGATACATGACAGTTTTCTTTTGAATGACCATAGCGCCCACAATTTCTGCAATATACTGGCATCCCAGAAAAGAAGAAATCCCCATTTGTTTGCCCAATTTTGAAACGGGCAGGGGGGAGCCGTATACCACCTGGTGTATTTGGATCTCTTGTACACTTCACAAGGAATTTCCACTTAGATGTCCATATGTTATATTCGTTTAATATCTTCCCAATACATTTAACACTTTTAAAATAAATTGCTAGAAATGACATTACTTCTGGAGCAGAAACAAAGGGCGAAAATATTTTTACAATAACCAGTCTTACCTCATCCAGGACGTGCTCAACAATTTGTATCCCTTTCAAAACAGGACTATTTTCAACTTTTTTTAACTTTTCTAGTACATCTCTAAAAATACCTTCTCCGGTGAATGTGATGTCATAGTCACCTCTTCTGGGATAATCCTGGATGGAGAGAATTTCATTCCTTTGTACGCCAAGAAGGTTCCTGAGCACGTCCTGGAATACATACCCTAATTTCCTCATATCCGAGCCACCCGCCGTGAAGTGAACTCGGATAGAGTTTTTTAGCCTCGCATAAAGAGGCACGAGGTTAGGGTCAACCTCCATGGAAAAACGCAACAAGGTTGCAAATTGCAGCCGCTTGCAATCTGCGCTCCCAGTGTTCTTGCAGCGAAAAACACCTGGAAGCTGGGGGATCGCAACTCGTTACCCTGGGACTAAGCCCTCTCCCTAATAGCAGCAAGCAGGTTAAGTCCACCAAAGTGGACGATCCTGTCAGGCCAAGGAGAGGGGTACCCGAGTGCCCTTCAACTACAATCTCCTGCAATAAAGCACTTGATCGTAGCCAGAAGGCCGAGAAGCGATAACCAGAATTGGTTTCAAACTACGGAGCCACCCAAGGATCCTAAAAAGTACATTTGTGGAGATGAGCTCCTGGACTCCCGTTAAGAAGACATGTTGTCAACCTCTAGATCCCTTACATGCCTGCACTTTTCGGCTTGCTGCTGCTGCAATCCACGCGTTTTAGATCTGCATAACTCCACCTCTTTAAACACAGCACCTTCACCCCCTGCTGTTCCCACCCGCCTCAACACCGTTGGAAGGGAGGAGAACCAATTAAGGCGGGGGGTGGGGTGGAACGAGCAGCTGTCTACCCTTAGCAGGAGGGCTCCTGATTACATACCTCTCCTGCTGCTGCTGCTGCTGGCTGTCCAGCAGCAGACTGAAGGTGGCTGCTGCTGTGCACAGGTATATAAAGGCTCAGAGCCTATTATGACACGCGCAGCCAGCGTTCCATTGCCACATTCCATCTACTGCAGGCAGGATACCTGGCTGGCTGAATGTCGCTGAGAAGCTCACAGAGACCGCCATAAGCAACAGTTTAACAGAATGCCACAGACTAATCAACCAAACTTTTTGGGTTGGGTTCTCTTTTATAGTCTGCAGGCATTAAATGAAAGAAGTCAGTGTTCCAGCAGAAGGAGACAACGTTTCAGAAAAGGCATTGTAGCAAACCAAAAAAGAAATTTTAAGCGCAGCAGAGTAACCAGCGCACATACCTGTTAGCTCAGGTGAGTTTAAAAGGCTGCTGTTGATAACAAGGGCATTTGCTAAATAGATGGTGTGTGTGCAACAATATACTGAAAGGTCAATTATATTGTGCAGCTTATCTCACCACCTGTAGTTATTTAGGTGAAAGCTCCAAAATGCTTGCCTAATATGTCTGTTTATCCAAAAGGAAGTAAAAAGGGAGAGCTAGAAAGATAGCATTGCATCACATTACATGGCAATGCAATGCACAGTTGCTGAAGTTGAACCAAAATGAGCTTGTAATCTGGCTTCTGCAACTTTGAACATGAAAAATCCAATGAGGAGAAGAAAAGCAGAGCCAAAGAGTCCATCCCAAAATCCGACAAACAAGCAAAATGAACAAAAAACATTGAATTCAATTCTTTCTGATTTTAGAAACTGCATTAAAGAAGGGGTGCACCGGTCCTGGAGATACTGCAATACCAGGTCAATGCGTGGAGTGGACAGAGCAAGCTCTTTTTCCATCTCCCTGTTCTAAAAATCCATTTAATATATGGTCCCCAGATAGGGGACGTATCAGATATTAAACTGATAAGAACAGATTTTTTGATTGAATATATCTTTTATTAGCACAAAAAATAAGTTAACAGACAGTGTACAGTGCCGCAGCCCAGTACTCACAGAATTCTACATCATATTTACATAGCATGAGGATACGACGCACTAACTAGACACATCACACCCCTATGCTACACAAAACATACTACACTTGATCTTAGCCAAAAGGCCGAGAAGCGATAACCAGAATTGGTTTCAAACTACGGAGCCACCCAAGGATCCTAAAAAGTCCATTTGTGGAGATGAGCTCCTGGACTCCCGTTAAGAAGACATGTTGTCAACCTCTAGATCCCTTACATGCCTGCACTTTTCGGCTTGCTGCTGCTGCAATCCACGCGTTTTAGATCTGCATAACTCCACCTCTTTAAACACAGCACCTTCACCCCCTGCTGTTCCCACCCGCCTCAACACCGTTGGAAGGGAGGAGAACCAATTAAGGCGGGGGGTGGGGTGGAACGAGCAGCTGTCTACCCTTAGCAGGAGGGCTCCTGATTACATACGTCTCCTGCTGCTGCTGCTGCTGGCTGTCCAGCAGCAGACTGAAGGTGGCTGCTGCTGTGCACAGGTATATAAAGGCTCAGAGCCTATTATGACACGCGCAGCCAGCGTTCCATTGCCACATTCCATCTACTGCAGGCAGGATACCTGGCTGGCTGAATGTCGCTGAGAAGCTCACAGAGACCGCCATAAGCAACAGTTTAACAGAATGCCACAGACTAATCAACCAAACTTTTTGGGTTGGGTTCTCTTTTATAGTCTGCAGGCATTAAATGAAAGAAGTCAGTGTTCCAGCAGAAGGAGACAACGTTTCAGAAAAGGCATTGTAGCAAACCAAAAAAGAAATTTTAAGCGCAGCAGAGTAACCAGCGCACATACCTGTTAGCTCAGGTGAGTTTAAAAGGCTGCTGTTGATAACAAGGGCATTTGCTAAATAGATGGTGTGTGTGCAACAATATACTGAAAGGTCAATTATATTGTGCAGCTTATCTCACCACCTGTAGTTATTTAGGTGAAAGCTCCAAAATGCT
This sequence comes from Phyllobates terribilis, assembly GCF_046119375.1. Classification (NCBI taxonomy): domain Eukaryota; kingdom Metazoa; phylum Chordata; class Amphibia; order Anura; family Dendrobatidae; genus Phyllobates; species Phyllobates terribilis. Next base: position 4,724,039 of record NW_027362894.1, read on the forward strand.
TGCCTAATATGTCTGTTTATCCAAAAGGAAGTAAAAAGGGAGAGCTAGAAAGATAGCATTGCATCACATTACATGGCAATGCAATGCACAGTTGCTGAAGTTGAACCAAAATGAGCTTGTAATCTGGCTTCTGCAACTTTGAACATGAAAAATCCAATGAGGAGAAGAAAAGCAGAGCCAAAGAGTCCATCCCAAAATCCGACAAACAAGCAAAATGAACAAAAAACATTGAATTCAATTCTTTCTGATTTTAGAAACTGCATTAAAGAAGGGGTGCACCGGTCCTGGAGATACTGCAATACCAGGTCAATGCGTGGAGTGGACAGAGCAAGCTCTTTTTCCATCTCCCTGTTCTAAAAATCCATTTAATATATGGTCCCCAGATAGGGGATGTAGCACCCTGAGGATTCGGCTGCTACAGGGGTATTGCACCTCAACCCAGAGGTGTGATATTCCACTCCCGGATAAGGATGGAGTGTGGATCTGAGCTCGGTAGGCTGCATGCACTACATACATCCCATTTCCGAGGAACAGGCCGACGGTACTCCCACTTAGAAATGTGCAGGTACGACCGAGTCTGTTCCTGGCTGGAGTGGGAGGGGGGTGGTACATCCCATGTAGTGTAGGGGCAGAATAGGGGGTGCAGTCTGGGTAGTGATAGGAGCTCATTGGGTGCTGGTCACCTGAGCTCACACATAGAGGGATATATAAGGTGGGCACCAACTAGGATCAGGGTCAGATGCAGAGAACAAGTCAGTTGGAGACAGCAAGACAGCTGCAGAGGAGCAGACAGCAAGTAGAGAGAGGAAGTCAGCCTGCAGCAAGGGAGAAGAGAGACCCTGAGTGAGAGAGGAGCAGAGAAGGAGTACCCAGAGGGGAAAACAGAGAGGACCCAAGAACCCAAATAAAAGCACCGGGTGAGGAGTCGGCACAGGGTACCGGAACCCAAGCTGGTGGGGGTAAAAACACTCCCCAGCCAGAGACCGGAGACCGTGGGCAGCGTTTGTCACGGTCACCCATCACATCCACCCTGAAGGCACACCACATGAAGGGTCAGGGAACCCAAGGCCAAGGGTGTCCCAACAGAAGGCCCGAGGGAGCTGGACCTAGGTGGATCACTGGTGGGGACGGCCAGAGAACGGGACAGAAGGAGAGCTCAGGGCCACGCTCCGGACTTGTTTGGGGGTTGGCTGGATCCAGGACCTGGTGGACGCAGCACGGCTCGGGTGGTCACTAGCAGCTGGAGTGACCCGTACAACATCTGCAGTAAGTAAACACCCTTAACTGCACAACCCGACTCTGTCTTCATTGCCGTCTGCACTGCACCACCACAACCCCCATCCTCTGCACCTGTCCTCCCTGAGGCTATACCCCTCCCGTTGGGGGTTATCCCACCAAGCTGCGCACTCACCATCAGCCTCAGCGGACCCTGCTGCAGCGGCGGCCACAGTGACCGCATCACAACGGGTGGCGTAGTCGACACAAAAGAACTCTTAATAACATCTGTAGGACTGCCACCTAACACTGAGTTTGACGCCCTGGGCACGGGCCGGGTCACAGCCGCTCGGAGACTACAACCCCCCATCTGATCCGGTGCCGGGTATTCCCCTCAAAAAGGAATATGTCCCAGGGGGCGCGTCAGGGACGTATCAGATATTAAACTGATAAGAACAGATACTACACTTGATCTTAGCCAAAAGGCCGAGAAGCGATAACCAGAATTGGTTTCAAACTACGGAGCCACCCAAGGATCCTAAAAAGTCCATTTGTGGAGATGAGCTCCTGGACTCCCGTTAAGAAGACATGTTGTCAACCTCTAGATCCCTTACATGCCTGCACTTTTCGGCTTGCTGCTGCTGCAATCCACGCGTTTTAGATCTGCATAACTCCACCTCTTTAAACACAGCACCTTCACCCCCTGCTGTTCCCACCCGCCTCAACACCGTTGGAAGGGAGGAGAACCAATTAAGGCGGGGGGTGGGGTGGAACGAGCAGCTGTCTACCCTTAGCAGGAGGGCTCCTGATTACATACCTCTCCTGCTGCTGCTGCTGCTGGCTGTCCAGCAGCAGACTGAAGGTGGCTGCTGCTGTGCACAGGTATATAAAGGCTCAGAGCCTATTATGACACGCGCAGCCAGCGTTCCATTGCCACATTCCATCTACTGCAGGCAGGATACCTGGCTGGCTGAATGTCGCTGAGAAGCTCACAGAGACCGCCATAAGCAACAGTTTAACAGAATGCCACAGACTAATCAACCAAACTTTTTGGGTTGGGTTCTCTTTTATAGTCTGCAGGCATTAAATGAAAGAAGTCAGTGTTCCAGCAGAAGGAGACAACGTTTCAGAAAAGGCATTGTAGCAAACCAAAAAAGAAATTTTAAGCGCAGCAGAGTAACCAGCGCACATACCTGTTAGCTCAGGTGAGTTTAAAAGGCTGCTGTTGATAACAAGGGCATTTGCTAAATAGATGGTGTGTGTGCAACAATATACTGAAAGGTCAATTATATTGTGCAGCTTATCTCACCACCTGTAGTTATTTAGGTGAAAGCTCCAAAATGCTTGCCTAATATGTCTGTTTATCCAAAAGGAAGTAAAAAGGGAGAGCTAGAAAGATAGCATTGCATCACATTACATGGCAATGCAATGCACAGTTGCTGAAGTTGAACCAAAATGAGCTTGTAATCTGGCTTCTGCAACTTTGAACATGAAAAATCCAATGAGGAGAAGAAAAGCAGAGCCAAAGAGTCCATCCCAAAATCCGACAAACAAGCAAAATGAACAAAAAACATTGAATTCAATTCTTTCTGATTTTAGAAACTGCATTAAAGAAGGGGTGCACCGGTCCTGGAGATACTGCAATACCAGGTCAATGCGTGGAGTGGACAGAGCAAGCTCTTTTTCCATCTCCCTGTTCTAAAAATCCATTTAATATATGGTCCCCAGATAGGGGACGTATCAGATATTAAACTGATAAGAACAGATACTACACTTAATCTTAGCCAAAGGGCCGAGAAGCGATAACCAGAATTGGTTTCAAACTACGGAGCCACCCAAGGATCCTAAAAAGTCCATTTGTGGAGATGAGCTCCTGGACTCCCGTTAAGAAGACATGTTGTCAACCTCTAGATCCCTTACATGCCTGCACTTTTCGGCTTGCTGCTGCTGCAATCCACGCGTTTTAGATCTGCATAACTCCACCTCTTTAAACACAGCACCTTCACCCCCTGCTGTTCCCACCCGCCTCAACACCGTTGGAAGGGAGGAGAACCAATTAAGGCGGGGGGTGGGGTGGAACGAGCAGCTGTCTACCCTTAGCAGGAGGGCTCCTGATTACATACCTCTCCTGCTGCTGCTGCTGCTGGCTGTCCAGCAGCAGACTGAAGGTGGCTGCTGCTGTGCACAGGTATATAAAGGCTCAGAGCCTATTATGACACGCGCAGCCAGCGTTCCATTGCCACATTCCATCTACTGCAGGCAGGATACCTGGCTGGCTGAATGTCGCTGAGAAGCTCACAGAGACCGCCATAAGCAACAGTTTAACAGAATGCCACAGACTAATCAACCAAACTTTTTGGGTTGGGTTCTCTTTTATAGTCTGCAGGCATTAAATGAAAGAAGTCAGTGTTCCAGCAGAAGGAGACAACGTTTCAGAAAAGGCATTGTAGCAAACCAAAAAAGAAATTTTAAGCGCAGCAGAGTAACCAGCGCACATACCTGTTAGCTCAGGTGAGTTTAAAAGGCTGCTGTTGATAACAAGGGCATTTGCTAAATAGATGGTGTGTGTGCAACAATATACTGAAAGGTCAATTATATTGTGCAGCTTATCTCACCACCTGTAGTTATTTAGGTGAAAGCTCCAAAATGCTTGCCTAATATGTCTGTTTATCCAAAAGGAAGTAAAAAGGGAGAGCTAGAAAGATAGCATTGCATCACATTACATGGCAATGCAATGCACAGTTGCTGAAGTTGAACCAAAATGAGCTTGTAATCTGGCTTCTGCAACTTTGAACATGAAAAATCCAATGAGGAGAAGAAAAGCAGAGCCAAAGAGTCCATCCCAAAATCCGACAAACAAGCAAAATGAACAAAAAACATTGAATTCAATTCTTTCTGATTTTAGAAACTGCATTAAAGAAGGGGTGCACCGGTCCTGGAGATACTGCAATACCAGGTCAATGCGTGGAGTGGACAGAGCAAGCTCTTTTTCCATCTCCCTGTTCTAAAAATCCATTTAATATATGGTCCCCAGATAGGGGACGTATCAGATATTAAACTGATAAGAACAGATACTACACTTGATCTTAGCCAAAAGGCCGAGAAGCGATAACCAGAATTGGTTTCAAACTACGGAGCCACCCAAGGATCCTAAAAAGTCCATTTGTGGAGATGAGCTCCTGGACTCCCGTTAAGAAGACATGTTGTCAACCTCTAGATCCCTTACATGCCTGCACTTTTCGGCTTGCTGCTGCTGCAATCCACGCGTTTTAGATCTGCATAACTCCACCTCTTTAAACACAGCACCTTCACCCCCTGCTGTTCCCACCCGCCTCAACACCGTTGGAAGGGAGGAGAACCAATTCAGGCGGGGGGTGGGATGGAACGAGCAGCTGTCTACCCTTAGCAGGAGGGCTCCTGATTACATACCTCTCCTGCTGCTGCTGCTGCTGGCTGTCCAGCAGCAGACTGAAGGTGGCTGCTGCTGTGCACAGGTATATAAAGGCTCAGAGCCTATTATGACACGCGCAGCCAGCGTTCCATTGCCACATTCCATCTACTGCAGGCAGGATACCTGGCTGGCTGAATGTCGCTGAGAAGCTCACAGAGACCGCCATAAGCAACAGTTTAACAGAATGCCACAGACTAAGCAACCAAACTTTTTGGGTTGGGTTCTCTTTTATAGTCTGCAGGCATTAAATGAAAGAAGTCAGTGTTCCAGCAGAAGGAGACAACGTTTCAGAAAAGGCATTGTAGCAAACCAAAAAAGAAATTTTAAGCGCAGCAGAGTAACCAGCGCACATACCTGTTAGCTCAGGTGAGTTTAAAAGGCTGCTGTTGATAACAAGGGCATTTGCTAAATAGATGGTGTGTGTGCAACAATATACTGAAAGGTCAATTATATTGTGCAGCTTATCTCACCACCTGTAGTTATTTAGGTGAAAGCTCCAAAATGCTTGCCTAATATGTCTGTTTATCCAAAAGGAAGTAAAAAGGGAGAGCTAGAAAGATAGCATTGCATCACATTACATGGCAATGCAATGCACAGTTGCTGAAGTTGAACCAAAATGAGCTTGTAATCTGGCTTCTGCAACTTTGAACATGAAAAATCCAATGAGGAGAAGAAAAGCAGAGCCAAAGAGTCCATCCCAAAATCCGACAAACAAGCAAAATGAACAAAAAACATTGAATTCAATTCTTTCTGATTTTAGAAACTGCATTAAAGAAGGGGTGCACCGGTCCTGGAGATACTGCAATACCAGGTCAATGCGTGGAGTGGACAGAGCAAGCTCTTTTTCCATCTCCCTGTTCTAAAAATCCATTTAATATATGGTCCCCAGATAGGGGACGTATCAGATATTAAACTGATAAGAACAGATACTACACTTGATCTTAGCCAAAAGGCCGAGAAGCGATAACCAGAATTGGTTTCAAACTACGGAGCCACCCAAGGATCCTAAAAAGTCCATTTGTGGAGATGAGCTCCTGGACTCCCGTTAAGAAGACATGTTGTCAACCTCTAGATCCCTTACATGCCTGCACTTTTCGGCTTGCTGCTGCTGCAATCCACGCGTTTTAGATCTGCATAACTCCACCTCTTTAAACACAGCACCTTCACCCCCTGCTGTTCCCACCCGCCTCAACACCGTTGGAAGGGAGGAGAACCAATTCAGGCGGGGGGTGGGGTGGAACGAGCAGCTGTCTACCCTTAGCAGGAGGGCTCCTGATTACATACCTCTCCTGCTGCTGCTGCTGCTGGCTGTCCAGCAGCAGACTGAAGGTGGCTGCTGCTGTGCACAGGTATATAAAGGCTCAGAGCCTATTATGACACGCGCAGCCAGCGTTCCATTGCCACATTCCATCTACTGCAGGCAGGATACCTGGCTGGCTGAATGTCGCTGAGAAGCTCACAGAGACCGCCATAAGCAACAGTTTAACAGAATGCCACAGACTAATCAACCAAACTTTTTGGGTTGGGTTCTCTTTTATAGTCTGCAGGCATTAAATGAAAGAAGTCAGTGTTCCAGCAGAAGGAGACAACGTTTCAGAAAAGGCATTGTAGCAAACCAAAAAAGAAATTTTAAGCGCAGCAGAGTAACCAGCGCACATACCTGTTAGCTCAGGTGAGTTTAAAAGGCTGCTGTTGATAACAAGGGCATTTGCTAAATAGATGGTGTGTGTGCAACAATATACTGAAAGGTCAATTATATTGTGCAGCTTATCTCACCACCTGTAGTTATTTAGGTGAAAGCTCCAAAATGCTTGCCTAATATGTCTGTTTATCCAAAAGGAAGTAAAAAGGGAGAGCTAGAAAGATAGCATTGCATCACATTACATGCAATGCAATGCACAGTTGCTGAAGTTGAACCAAAATGAGCTTGTAATCTGGCTTCTGCAACTTTGAACATGAAAAATCCAATGAGGAGAAGAAAAGCAGAGCCAAAGAGTCCATCCCAAAATCCGACAAACAAGCAAAATGAACAAAAAACATTGAATTCAATTCTTTCTGATTTTAGAAACTGCATTAAAGAAGGGGTGCACCGGTCCTGGAGATACTGCAATACCAGGTCAATGCGTGGAGTGGACAGAGCAAGCTCTTTTTCCATCTCCCTGTTCTAAAAATCCATTTAATATATGGTCCCCAGATAGGGGACGTATCAGATATTAAACTGATAAGAACAGATACTACACTTGATCTTAGCCAAAAGGCCGAGAAGCGATAACCAGAATTGGTTTCAAACTACGGAGCCACCCAAGGATCCTAAAAAGTCCATTTGTGGAGATGAGCTCCTGGACTCCCGTTAAGAAGACATGTTGTCAACCTCTAGATCCCTTACATGCCTGCACTTTTCGGCTTGCTGCTGCTGCAATCCACGCGTTTTAGATCTGCATAACTCCACCTCTTTAAACACAGCACCTTCACCCCCTGCTGTTCCCACCCGCCTCAACACCGTTGGAAGGGAGGAGAACCAATTAAGGCGGGGGGTGGGGTGGAACGAGCAGCTGTCTACCCGTAGCAGGAGGGCTCCTGATTACATACCTCTCCTGCTGCTGCTGCTGCTGGCTGTCCAGCAGCAGACTGAAGGTGGCTGCTGCTGTGCACAGGTATATAAAGGCTCAGAGCCTATTATGACACGCGCAGCCAGCGTTCCATTGCCACATTCCATCTACTGCAGGCAGGATACCTGGCTGGCTGAATGTCGCTGAGAAGCTCACAGAGACCGCCATAAGCAACAGTTTAACAGAATGCCACAGACTAATCAACCAAACTTTTTGGGTTGGGTTCTCTTTTATAGTCTGCAGGCATTAAATGAAAGAAGTCAGTGTTCCAGCAGAAGGAGACAACGTTTCAGAAAAGGCATTGTAGCAAACCAAAAAAGAAATTTTAAGCGCAGCAGAGTAACCAGCGCACATACCTGTTAGCTCAGGTGAGTTTAAAAGGCTGCTGTTGATAACAAGGGCATTTGCTAAATAGATGGTGTGTGTGCAACAATATACTGAAAGGTCAATTATATTGTGCAGCTTATCTCACCACCTGTAGTTATTTAGGTGAAAGCTCCAAAATGCTTGCCTAATATGTCTGTTTATCCAAAAGGAAGTAAAAAGGGAGAGCTAGAAAGATAGCATTGCATCACATTACATGGCAATGCAATGCACAGTTGCTGAAGTTGAACCAAAATGAGCTTGTAATCTGGCTTCTGCAACTTTGAACATGAAAAATCCAATGAGGAGAAGAAAAGCAGAGCCAAAGAGTCCATCCCAAAATCCGACAAACAAGCAAAATGAACAAAAAACATTGAATTCAATTCTTTCTGATTTTAGAAACTGCATTAAAGAAGGGGTGCACCGGTCCTGGAGATACTGCAATACCAGGTCAATGCGTGGAGTGGACAGAGCAAGCTCTTTTTCCATCTCCCTGTTCTAAAAATCCATTTAATATATGGTCCCCAGATAGGGGACGTATCAGATATTAAACTGATAAGAACAGATACTACACTTGATCTTAGCCAAAAGGCCGAGAAGCGATAACCAGAATTGGTTTCAAACTACGGAGCCACCCAAGGATCCTAAAAAGTCCATTTGTGGAGATGAGCTCCTGGACTCCCGTTAAGAAGACATGTTGTCAACCTCTAGATCCCTTACATGCCTGCACTTTTCGGCTTGCTGCTGCTGCAATCCACGCGTTTTAGATCTGCATAACTCCACCTCTTTAAACACAGCACCTTCACCCCCTGCTGTTCCCACCCGCCTCAACACCGTTGGAAGGGAGGAGAACCAATTAAGGCGGGGGGTGGGGTGGAACGAGCAGCTGTCTACCCTTAGCAGGAGGGCTCCTGATTACATACCTCTCCTGCTGCTGCTGCTGCTGGCTGTCCAGCAGCAGACTGAAGGTGGCTGCTGCTGTGCACAGGTATATAAAGGCTCAGAGCCTATTATGACACGCGCAGCCAGCGTTCCATTGCCACATTCCATCTACTGCAGGCAGGATACCTGGCTGGCTGAATGTCGCTGAGAAGCTCACAGAGACCGCCATAAGCAACAGTTTAACAGAATGCCACAGACTAATCAACCAAACTTTTTGGGTTGGGTTCTCTTTTATAGTCTGCAGGCATTAAATGAAAGAAGTCAGTGTTCCAGCAGAAGGAGACAACGTTTCAGAAAAGGCATTGTAGCAAACCAAAAAAGAAATTTTAAGCGCAGCAGAGTAACCAGCGCACATACCTGTTAGCTCAGGTGAGTTTAAAAGGCTGCTGTTGATAACAAGGGCATTTGCTAAATAGATGGTGTGTGTGCAACAATATACTGAAAGGTCAATTATATTGTGCAGCTTATCTCACCACCTGTAGTTATTTAGGTGAAAGCTCCAAAATGCTTGCCTAATATGTCTGTTTATCCAAAAGGAAGTAAAAAGGGAGAGCTAGAAAGATAGCATTGCATCACATTACATGGCAATGCAATGCACAGTTGCTGAAGTTGAACCAAAATGAGCTTGTAATCTGGCTTCTGCAACTTTGAACATGAAAAATCCAATGAGGAGAAGAAAAGCAGAGCCAAAGAGTCCATCCCAAAATCCGACAAACAAGCAAAATGAACAAAAAACATTGAATTCAATTCTTTCTGATTTTAGAAACTGTATTAAAGAAGGGGTGCACCGGTCCTGGAGATACTGCAATACCAGGTCAATGCGTGGAGTGGACAGAGCAAGCTCTTTTTCCATCTCCCTGTTCTAAAAATCCATTTAATATATGGTCCCCAGATAGGGGACGTATCAGATATTAAACTGATAAGAACAGATTTTTTTTTTTTTTTTTCGAAAGCCCGAATTCGTGTACGAAACCCGAGTGCGCTTAAAAAAGTGACAAGTGCCACAAAAAAAGTGCACTAGGATGCTGGTCTTCTTGAAACCCTCTCCAAAAGGAGAAGGGTCCCCCAAACCATTCCCCGTCCCTCCGAGCCAGAAGGCCACAGCGAGGAACAGGGACAAATAGCCACCTCCAGCCGAAACCAGAGGCGCCCCAATCTTACCCCCAATACCTGCCCGAGTTCTCACCCGAGCAGGGCACTGGGAGCCAAAAGACTGAGCTCCCCTCCCGGAAGAGGGGAGCCAACATCGCTCTCCTCCCGAAAGAGGAGAGCCAGGGGGGTTCAGGGGGGAGCGGAACCTGATGGCCACACACTCCCCCCCTAGACATGCCAAGAGAGGAACCCGTTAGGGAACCGCATCCCGACAAAATCCTAGTAAGGACGTGGACACACGTGAATAAGTGGACACACAGTGACAAAAAAATTAAATAAATAGTGAAGGTTTCACAGTATAATACTGCCCGGACCTTCGACCAGGAATTGAAAAATTCCCCATCCTAAGGCCAGAAGGCCCGGAATAAGGGTGTGTGCAAAGAAAGAAAATTTGAAGTGCTTGTGCAAATGTGCCATAAACTCAAGTGGGGTTCCCAATCCCAGTGAGTTAAGGCACCCCAGGGTCACCACTCCTGGGGCACTTCACACTTCGGGCTTTCGATCTTCCCCGGCCCAATGGCGTCGATCCTGGGGGGCCATGCTTTCCACCAGATGACTATATTAGCCACCTGGCGTACTAACAAGCGCCTAAACCCCAGTGTGCATAATGTATCAATCTACTAGGGCGGCCAACATCCAAAACCGCCTTTTCGAAAGATACTACACTTGATCTTAGCCAAAAGGCCGAGAAGCGATAACCAGAATTGGTTTCAAACTACGGAGCCACCCAAGGATCCTAAAAAGTCCATTTGTGGAGATGAGCTCCTGGACTCCCGTTAAGAAGACATGTTGTCAACCTCTAGATCCCTTACATGCCTGCACTTTTCGGCTTGCTGCTGCTGCAATCCACGCGTTTTAGATCTGCATAACTCCACCTCTTTAAACACAGCACCTTCACCCCCTGCTGTTCCCACCCGCCTCAACACCGTTGGAAGGGAGGAGAACCAATTAAGGCGGGGGGTGGGGTGGAACGAGCAGCTGTCTACCCTTAGCAGGAGGGCTCCTGATTACATACCTCTCCTGCTGCTGCTGCTGCTGGCTGTCCAGCAGCAGACTGAAGGTGGCTGCTGCTGTGCACAGGTATATAAAGGCTCAGAGCCTATTATGACACGCGCAGCCAGCGTTCCATTGCCACATTCCATCTACTGCAGGCAGGATACCTGGCTGGCTGAATGTCGCTGAGAAGCTCACAGAGACCGCCATAAGCAACAGTTTAACAGAATGCCACAGACTAATCAACCAAACTTTTTGGGTTGGGTTCTCTTTTATAGTCTGCAGGCATTAAATGAAAGAAGTCAGTGTTCCAGCAGAAGGAGACAACGTTTCAGAAAAGGCATTGTAGCAAACCAAAAAAGAAATTTTAAGCGCAGCAGAGTAACCAGCGCACATACCTGTTAGCTCAGGTGAGTTTAAAAGGCTGCTGTTGATAACAAGGGCATTTGCTAAATAGATGGTGTGTGTGCAACAATATACTGAAAGGTCAATTATATTGTGCAGCTTATCTCACCACCTGTAGTTATTTAGGTGAAAGCTCCAAAATGCTTGCCTAATATGTCTGTTTATCCAAAAGGAAGTAAAAAGGGAGAGCTAGAAAGATAGCATTGCATCACATTACATGGCAATGCAATGCACAGTTGCTGAAGTTGAACCAAAATGAGCTTGTAATCTGGCTTCTGCAACTTTGAACATGAAAAATCCAATGAGGAGAAGAAAAGCAGAGCCAAAGAGTCCATCCCAAAATCCGACAAACAAGCAAAATGAACAAAAAACATTGAATTCAATTCTTTCTGATTTTAGAAACTGCATTAAAGAAGGGGTGCACCGGTCCTGGAGATACTGCAATACCAGGTCAATGCGTGGAGTGGACAGAGCAAGCTCTTTTTCCATCTCCCTGTTCTAAAAATCCATTTAATATATGGTCCCCAGATAGGGGACGTATCAGATATTAAACTGATAAGAACAGATACTACACTTGATCTTAGCCAAAAGGCCGAGAAGCGATAACCAGAATTGGTTTCAAACTACGGAGCCACCCAAGGATCCTAAAAAGTCCATTTGTGGAGATGAGCTCCTGGACTCCCGTTAAGAAGACATGTTGTCAACCTCTAGATCCCTTACATGCCTGCACTTTTCGGCTTGCTGCTGCTGCAATCCACGCGTTTTAGATCTGCATAACTCCACCTCTTTAAACACAGCACCTTCACCCCCTGCTGTTCCCACCCGCCTCAACACCGTTGGAAGGGAGGAGAACCAATTAAGGCGGGGGGTGGGGTGGAACGAGCAGCTGTCTACCCTTAGCAGGAGGGCTCCTGATTACATACCTCTCCTGCTGCTGCTGCTGCTGGCTGTCCAGCAGCAGACTGAAGGTGGCTGCTGCTGTGCACAGGTATATAAAGGCTCAGAGCCTATTATGACACGCGCAGCCAGCGTTCCATTGCCACATTCCATCTACTGCAGGCAGGATACCTGGCTGGCTGAATGTCGCTGAGAAGCTCACAGAGACCGCCATAAGCAACAGTTTAACAGAATGCCACAGACTAATCAACCAAACTTTTTGGGTTGGGTTCTCTTTTATAGTCTGCAGGCATTAAATGAAAGAAGTCAGTGTTCCAGCAGAAGGAGACAACGTTTCAGAAAAGGCATTGTAGCAAACCAAAAAAGAAATTTTAAGCGCAGCAGAGTAACCAGCGCACATACCTGTTAGCTCAGGTGAGTTTAAAAGGCTGCTGTTGATAACAAGGGCATTTGCTAAATAGATGGTGTGTGTGCAACAATATACTGAAAGGTCAATTATATTGTGCAGCTTATCTCACCACCTGTAGTTATTTAGGTGAAAGCTCCAAAATGCTTGCCTAATATGTCTGTTTATCCAAAAGGAAGTAAAAAGGGAGAGCTAGAAAGATAGCATTGCATCACATTACATGGCAATGCAATGCACAGTTGCTGAAGTTGAACCAAAATGAGCTTGTAATCTGGCTTCTGCAACTTTGAACATGAAAAATCCAATGAGGAGAAGAAAAGCAGAGCCAAAGAGTCCATCCCAAAATCCGACAAACAAGCAAAATGAACAAAAAACATTGAATTCAATTCTTTCTGATTTTAGAAACTGCATTAAAGAAGGGGTGCACCGGTCCTGGAGATACTGCAATACCAGGTCAATGCGTGGAGTGGACAGAGCAAGCTCTTTTTCCATCTCCCTGTTCTAAAAATCCATTTAATATATGGTCCCCAGATAGGGGACGTATCAGATATTAAACTGATAAGAACAGATACTACACTTGATCTTAGCCAAAAGGCCGAGAAGCGATAACCAGAATTGGTTTCAAACTACGGAGCCACCCAAGGATCCTAAAAAGTCCATTTGTGGAGATGAGCTCCTGGACTCCCGTTAAGAAGACATGTTGTCAACCTCTAGATCCCTTACATGCCTGCACTTTTCGGCTTGCTGCTGCTGCAATCCACGCGTTTTAGATCTGCATAACTCCACCTCTTTAAACACAGCACCTTCACCCCCTGCTGTTCCCACCCGCCTCAACACCGTTGGAAGGGAGGAGAACCAATTAAGGCGGGGGGTGGGGTGGAACGAGCAGCTGTCTACCCTTAGCAGGAGGGCTCCTGATTACATACCTCTCCTGCTGCTGCTGCTGCTGGCTGTCCAGCAGCAGACTGAAGGTGGCTGCTGCTGTGCACAGGTATATAAAGGCTCAGAGCCTATTATGACACGCGCAGCCAGCGTTCCATTGCCACATTCCATCTACTGCAGGCAGGATACCTGGCTGGCTGAATGTCGCTGAGAAGCTCACAGAGACCGCCATAAGCAACAGTTTAACAGAATGCCACAGACTAATCAACCAAACTTTTTGGGTTGGGTTCTCTTTTATAGTCTGCAGGCATTAAATGAAAGAAGTCAGTGTTCCAGCAGAAGGAGACAACGTTTCAGAAAAGGCATTGTAGCAAACCAAAAAAGAAATTTTAAGCGCAGCAGAGTAACCAGCGCACATACCTGTTAGCTCAGGTGAGTTTAAAAGGCTGCTGTTGATAACAAGGGCATTTGCTAAATAGATGGTGTGTGTGCAACAATATACTGAAAGGTCAATTATATTGTGCAGCTTATCTCACCACCTGTAGTTATTTAGGTGAAAGCTCCAAAATGCTTGCCTAATATGTCTGTTTATCCAAAAGGAAGTAAAAAGGGAGAGCTAGAAAGATAGCATTGCATCACATTACATGGCAATGCAATGCACAGTTGCTGAAGTTGAACCAAAATGAGCTTGTAATCTGGCTTCTGCAACTTTGAACATGAAAAATCCAATGAGGAGAAGAAAAGCAGAGCCAAAGAGTCCATCCCAAAATCCGACAAACAAGCAAAATGAACAAAAAACATTGAATTCAATTCTTTCTGATTTTAGAAACTGCATTAAAGAAGGGGTGCACCGGTCCTGGAGATACTGCAATACCAGGTCAATGCGTGGAGTGGACAGAGCAAGCTCTTTTTCCATCTCCCTGTTCTAAAAATCCATTTAATATATGGTCCCCAGATAGGGGACGTATCAGATATTAAACTGATAAGAACAGATACTACACTTGATCTTAGCCAAAAGGCCGAGAAGCGATAACCAGAATTGGTTTCAAACTACGGAGCCACCCAAGGATCCTAAAAAGTCCATTTGTGGAGATGAGCTCCTGGACTCCCGTTAAGAAGACATGTTGTCAACCTCTAGATCCCTTACATGCCTGCACTTTTCGGCTTGCTGCTGCTGCAATCCACGCGTTTTAGATCTGCATAACTCCACCTCTTTAAACACAGCACCTTCACCCCCTGCTGTTCCCACCCGCCTCAACACCGTTGGAAGGGAGGAGAACCAATTAAGGCGGGGGGTGGGGTGGAACGAGCAGCTGTCTACCCTTAGCAGGAGGGCTCCTGATTACATACCTCTCCTGCTGCTGCTGCTGCTGGCTGTCCAGCAGCAGACTGAAGGTGGCTGCTGCTGTGCACAGGTATATAAAGGCTCAGAGCCTATTATGACACGCGCAGCCAGCGTTCCATTGCCACATTCCATCTACTGCAGGCAGGATACCTGGCTGGCTGAATGTCGCTGAGAAGCTCACAGAGACCGCCATAAGCAACAGTTTAACAGAATGCCACAGACTAATCAACCAAACTTTTTGGGTTGGGTTCTCTTTTATAGTCTGCAGGCATTAAATGAAAGAAGTCAGTGTTCCAGCAGAAGGAGACAACGTTTCAGAAAAGGCATTGTAGCAAACCAAAAAAGAAATTTTAAGCGCAGCAGAGTAACCAGCGCACATACCTGTTAGCTCAGGTGAGTTTAAAAGGCTGCTGTTGATAACAAGGGCATTTGCTAAATAGATGGTGTGTGTGCAACAATATACTGAAAGGTCAATTATATTGTGCAGCTTATCTCACCACCTGTAGTTATTTAGGTGAAAGCTCCAAAATGCTTGCCTAATATGTCTGTTTATCCAAAAGGAAGTAAAAAGGGAGAGCTAGAAAGATAGCATTGCATCACATTACATGGCAATGCAATGCACAGTTGCTGAAGTTGAACCAAAATGAGCTTGTAATCTGGCTTCTGCAACTTTGAACATGAAAAATCCAATGAGGAGAAGAAAAGCAGAGCCAAAGAGTCCATCCCAAAATCCGACAAACAAGCAAAATGAGCAAAAAACATTGAATTCAATTCTTTCTGATTTTAGAAACTGCATTAAAGAAGGGGTGCACCGGTCCTGGAGATACTGCAATACCAGGTCAATGCGTGGAGTGGACAGAGCAAGCTCTTTTTCCATCTCCCTGTTCTAAAAATCCATTTAATATATGGTCCCCAGATAGGGGACGTATCAGATATTAAACTGATAAGAACAGATACTACACTTGATCTTAGCCAAAAGGCCGAGAAGCGATAACCAGAATTGGTTTCAAACTACGGAGCCACCCAAGGATCCTAAAAAGTCCATTTGTGGAGATGAGCTCCTGGACTCCCGTTAAGAAGACATGTTGTCAACCTCTAGATCCCTTACATGCCTGCACTTTTCGGCTTGCTGCTGCTGCAATCCACGCGTTTTAGATCTGCATAACTCCACCTCTTTAAACACAGCACCTTCACCCCCTGCTGTTCCCACCCGCCTCAACACCGTTGGAAGGGAGGAGAACCAATTAAGGCGGGGGGTGGGGTGGAACGAGCAGCTGTCTACCCTTAGCAGGAGGGCTCCTGATTACATACCTCTCCTGCTGCTGCTGCTGCTGGCTGTCCAGCAGCAGACTGAAGGTGGCTGCTGCTGTGCACAGGTATATAAAGGCTCAGAGCCTATTATGACATGCGCAGCCAGCGTTCCATTGCCACATTCTATCTACTGCAGGCAGGATACCTGGCTGGCTGAATGTCGCTGAGAAGCTCACAGAGACCGCCATAAGCAACAGTTTAACAGAATGCCACAGACTAATCAACCAAACTTTTTGGGTTGGGTTCTCTTTTATAGTCTGCAGGCATTAAATGAAAGAAGTCAGTGTTCCAGCAGAAGGAGACAACGTTTCAGAAAAGGCATTGTAGCAAACCAAAAAAGAAATTTTAAGCGCAGCAGAGTAACCAGCGCACATACCTGTTAGCTCAGGTGAGTTTAAAAGGCTGCTGTTGATAACAAGGGCATTTGCTAAATAGATGGTGTGTGTGCAACAATATACTGAAAGGTCAATTATATTGTGCAGCTTATCTCACCACCTGTAGTTATTTAGGTGAAAGCTCCAAAATGCTTGCCTAATATGTCTGTTTATCCAAAAGGAAGTAAAAAGGGAGAGCTAGAAAGATAGCATTGCATCACATTACATGGCAATGCAATGCACAGTTGCTGAAGTTGAACCAAAATGAGCTTGTAATCTGGCTTCTGCAACTTTGAACATGAAAAATCCAATGAGGAGAAGAAAAGCAGAGCCAAAGAGTCCATCCCAAAATCCGACAAACAAGCAAAATGAACAAAAAACATTGAATTCAATTCTTTCTGATTTTAGAAACTGCATTAAAGAAGGGGTGCACCGGTCCTGGAGATACTGCAATACCAGGTCAATGCGTGGAGTGGACAGAGCAAGCTCTTTTTCCATCTCCCTGTTCTAAAAATCCATTTAATATATGGTCCCCAGATAGGGGACGTATCAGATATTAAACTGATAAGAACAGATACTACACTTGATCTTAGCCAAAAGGCCGAGAAGCGATAACCAGAATTGGTTTCAAACTACGGAGCCACCCAAGGATCCTAAAAAGTTCATTTGTGGAGATGAGCTCCTGGACTCCCGTTAAGAAGACATGTTGTCAACCTCTAGATCCCTTACATGCCTGCACTTTTCGGCTTGCTGCTGCTGCAATCCACGCGTTTTAGATCTGCATAACTCCACCTCTTTAAACACAGCACCTTCACCCCCTGCTGTTCCCACCCGCCTCAACACCGTTGGAAGGGAGGAGAACCAATTAAGGCGGGGGGTGGGGTGGAACGAGCAGCTGTCTACCCTTAGCAGGAGGGCTCCTGATTACATACCTCTCCTGCTGCTGCTGCTGCTGGCTGTCCAGCAGCAGACTGAAGGTGGCTGCTGCTGTGCACAGGTATATAAAGGCTCAGAGCCTATTATGACACGCGCAGCCAGCGTTCCATTGCCACATTCCATCTACTGCAGGCAGGATACCTGGCTGGCTGAATGTCGCTGAGAAGCTCACAGAGACCGCCATAAGCAACAGTTTAACAGAATGCCACAGACTAATCAACCAAACTTTTTGGGTTGGGTTCTCTTTTATAGTCTGCAGGCATTAAATGAAAGAAGTCAGTGTTCCAGCAGAAGGAGACAACGTTTCAGAAAAGGCATTGTAGCAAACCAAAAAAGAAATTTTAAGCGCAGCAGAGTAACCAGCGCACATACCTGTTAGCTCAGGTGAGTTTAAAAGGCTGCTGTTGATAACAAGGGCATTTGCTAAATAGATGGTGTGTGTGCAACAATATACTGAAAGGTCAATTATATTGTGCAGCTTATCTCACCACCTGTAGTTATTTAGGTGAAAGCTCCAAAATGCTTGCCTAATATGTCTGTTTATCCAAAAGGAAGTAAAAAGGGAGAGCTAGAAAGATAGCATTGCATCACATTACATGGCAATGCAATGCACAGTTGCTGAAGTTGAACCAAAATGAGCTTGTAATCTGGCTTCTGCAACTTTGAACATGAAAAATCCAATGAGGAGAAGAAAAGCAGAGCCAAAGAGTCCATCCCAAAATCCGACAAACAAGCAAAATGAACAAAAAACATTGAATTCAATTCTTTCTGATTTTAGAAACTGCATTAAAGAAGGGGTGCACCGGTCCTGGAGATACTGCAATACCAGGTCAATGCGTGGAGTGGACAGAGCAAGCTCTTTTTCCATCTCCCTGTTCTAAAAATCCATTTAATATATGGTCCCCAGATAGGGGACGTATCAGATATTAAACTGATAAGAACAGATACTACACTTGATCTTAGCCAAAAGGCCGAGAAGCGATAACCAGAATTGGTTTCAAACTACGGAGCCACCCAAGGATCCTAAAAAGTCCATTTGTGGAGATGAGCTCCTGGACTCCCGTTAAGAAGACATGTTGTCAACCTCTAGATCCCTTACATGCCTGCACTTTTCGGCTTGCTGCTGCTGCAATCCACGCGTTTTAGATCTGCATAACTCCACCTCTTTAAACACAGCACCTTCACCCCCTGCTGTTCCCACCCGCCTCAACACCGTTGGAAGGGAGGAGAACCAATTAAGGCGGGGGGTGGGGTGGAACGAGCAGCTGTCTACCCTTAGCAGGAGGGCTCCTGATTACATACCTCTCCTGCTGCTGCTGCTGCTGGCTGTCCAGCAGCAGACTGAAGGTGGCTGCTGCTGTGCACAGGTATATAAAGGCTCAGAGCCTATTATGACACGCGCAGCCAGCGTTCCATTGCCACATTCCATCTACTGCAGGCAGGATACCTGGCTGGCTGAATGTCGCTGAGAAGGTCACAGAGACCGCCATAAGCAACAGTTTAACAGAATGCCACAGACTAATCAACCAAACTTTTTGGGTTGGGTTCTCTTTTATAGTCTGCAGGCATTAAATGAAAGAAGTCAGTGTTCCAGCAGAAGGAGACAACGTTTCAGAAAAGGCATTGTAGCAAACCAAAAAAGAAATTTTAAGCGCAGCAGAGTAACCAGCGCACATACCTGTTAGCTCAGGTGAGTTTAAAAGGCTGCTGTTGATAACAAGGGCATTTGCTAAATAGATGGTGTGTGTGCAACAATATACTGAAAGGTCAATTATATTGTGCAGCTTATCTCACCACCTGTAGTTATTTAGGTGAAAGCTCCAAAATGCTTGCCTAATATGTCTGTTTATCCAAAAGGAAGTAAAAAGGGAGAGCTAGAAAGATAGCATTGCATCACATTACATGGCAATGCAATGCACAGTTGCTGAAGTTGAACCAAAATGAGCTTGTAATCTGGCTTCTGCAACTTTGAACATGAAAAATCCAATGAGGAGAAGAAAAGCAGAGCCAAAGAGTCCATCCCAAAATCCGACAAACAAGCAAAATGAACAAAAAACATTGAATTCAATTCTTTCTGATTTTAGAAACTGCATTAAAGAAGGGGTGCACCGGTCCTGGAGATACTGCAATACCAGGTCAATGCGTGGAGTGGACAGAGCAAGCTCTTTTTCCATCTCCCTGTTCTAAAAATCCATTTAATATATGGTCCCCAGATAGGGGACGTATCAGATATTAAACTGATAAGAACAGATACTACACTTGATCTTAGCCAAAAGGCCGAGAAGCGATAACCAGAATTGGTTTCAAACTACGGAGCCACCCAAGGATCCTAAAAAGTCCATTTGTGGAGATGAGCTCCTGGACTCCCGTTAAGAAGACATGTTGTCAACCTCTAGATCCCTTACATGCCTGCACTTTTCGGCTTGCTGCTGCTGCAATCCACGCGTTTTAGATCTGCATAACTCCACCTCTTTAAACACAGCACCTTCACCCCCTGCTGTTCCCACCCGCCTCAACACCGTTGGAAGGGAGGAGAACCAATTAAAGCGGAGGGTGGGGTGGAACGAGCAGCTGTCTACCCTTAGCAGGAGGGCTCCTGATTACATACCTCTCCTGCTGCTGCTGCTGCTGGCTGTCCAGCAGCAGACTGAAGGTGGCTGCTGCTGTGCACAGGTATATAAAGGCTCAGAGCCTATTATGACACGCGCAGCCAGCGTTCCATTGCCACATTCCATCTACTGCAGGCAGGATACCTGGCTGGCTGAATGTCGCTGAGAAGCTCACAGAGACCGCCATAAGCAACAGTTTAACAGAATGCCACAGACTAATCAACCAAACTTTTTGGGTTGGGTTCTCTTTTATAGTCTGCAGGCATTAAATGAAAGAAGTCAGTGTTCCAGCAGAAGGAGACAACGTTTCTGAAAAGGCATTGTAGCAAACCAAAAAAGAAATTTTAAGCGCAGCAGAGTAACCAGCGCACATACCTGTTAGCTCAGGTGAGTTTAAAAGGCTGCTGTTGATAACAAGGGCATTTGCTAAATAGATGGTGTGTGTGCAACAATATACTGAAAGGTCAATTATATTGTGCAGCTTATCTCACCACCTGTAGTTATTTAGGTGAAAGCTCCAAAATGCTTGCCTAATATGTCTGTTTATCCAAAAGGAAGTAAAAAGGGAGAGCTAGAAAGATAGCATTGCATCACATTACATGGCAATGCAATGCACAGTTGCTGAAGTTGAACCAAAATGAGCTTGTAATCTGGCTTCTGCAACTTTGAACATGAAAAATCCAATGAGGAGAAGAAAAGCAGAGCCAAAGAGTCCATCCCAAAATCCGACAAACAAGCAAAATGAACAAAAAACATTGAATTCAATTCTTTCTGATTTTAGAAACTGCATTAAAGAAGGGGTGCACCGGTCCTGGAGATACTGCAATACCAGGTCAATGCGTGGAGTGGACAGAGCAAGCTCTTTTTCCATCTCCCTGTTCTAAAAATCCATTTAATATATGGTCCCCAGATAGGGGACGTATCAGATATTAAACTGATAAGAACAGATACTACACTTGATCTTAGCCAAAAGGCCGAGAAGCGATAACCAGAATTGGTTTCAAACTACGGAGCCACCCAAGGATCCTAAAAAGTCCATTTGTGGAGATGAGCTCCTGGACTCCCGTTAAGAAGACATGTTGTCAACCTCTAGATCCCTTACATGCCTGCACTTTTCGGCTTGCTGCTGCTGCAATCCACGCGTTTTAGATCTGCATAACTCCACCTCTTTAAACACAGCACCTTCACCCCCTGCTGTTCCCACCCGCCTCAACACCGTTGGAAGGGAGGAGAACCAATTAAGGCGGGGGGTGGGGTGGAACGAGCAGCTGTCTACCCTTAGCAGGAGGGCTCCTGATTACATACCTCTCCTGCTGCTGCTGCTGCTGGCTGTCCAGCAGCAGACTGAAGGTGGCTGCTGCTGTGCACAGGTATATAAAGGCTCAGAGCCTATTATGACACGCGCAGCCAGCGTTCCATTGCCACATTCCATCTACTGCAGGCAGGATACCTGGCTGGCTGAATGTCGCTGAGAAGCTCACAGAGACCGCCATAAGCAACAGTTTAACAGAATGCCACAGACTAATCAACCAAACTTTTTGGGTTGGGTTCTCTTTTATAGTCTGCAGGCATTAAATGAAAGAAGTCAGTGTTCCAGCAGAAGGAGACAACGTTTCAGAAAAGGCATTGTAGCAAACCAAAAAAGAAATTTTAAGCGCAGCAGAGTAACCAGCGCACATACCTGTTAGCTCAGGTGAGTTTAAAAGGCTGCTGTTGATAACAAGGGCATTTGCTAAATAGATGGTGTGTGTGCAACAATATACTGAAAGGTCAATTATATTGTGCAGCTTATCTCACCACCTGTAGTTATTTAGGTGAAAGCTCCAAAATGCTTGCCTAATATGTCTGTTTATCCAAAAGGAAGTAAAAAGGGAGAGCTAGAAAGATAGCATTGCATCACATTACATGGCAATGCAATGCACAGTTGCTGAAGTTGAACCAAAATGAGCTTGTAATCTGGCTTCTGCAACTTTGAACATGAAAAATCCAATGAGGAGAAGAAAAGCAGAGCCAAAGAGTCCATCCCAAAATCCGACAAACAAGCAAAATGAACAAAAAACATTGAATTCAATTCTTTCTGATTTTAGAAACTGTATTAAAGAAGGGGTGCACCGGTCCTGGAGATACTGCAATACCAGGTCAATGCGTGGAGTGGACAGAGCAAGCTCTTTTTCCATCTCCCTGTTCTAAAAATCCATTTAATATATGGTCCCCAGATAGGGGACGTATCAGATATTAAACTGATAAGAACAGATACTACACTTGATCTTAGCCAAAAGGCCGAGAAGCGATAACCAGAATTGGTTTCAAACTACGGAGCCACCCAAGGATCCTAAAAAGTCCATTTGTGGAGATGAGCTCCTGGACTCCCGTTAAGAAGACATGTTGTCAACCTCTAGATCCCTTACATGCCTGCACTTTTCGGCTTGCTGCTGCTGCAATCCACGCGTTTTAGATCTGCATAACTCCACCTCTTTAAACACAGCACCTTCACCCCCTGCTGTTCCCACCCGCCTCAACACCGTTGGAAGGGAGGAGAACCAATTAAGGCGGGGGGTGGGGTGGAACGAGCAGCTGTCTACCCTTAGCAGGAGGGCTCCTGATTACATACCTCTCCTGCTGCTGCTGCTGCTGGCTGTCCAGCAGCAGACTGAAGGTGGCTGCTGCTGTGCACAGGTATATAAAGGCTCAGAGCCTATTATGACACGCGCAGCCAGCGTTCCATTGCCACATTCCATCTACTGCAGGCAGGATACCTGGCTGGCTGAATGTCGCTGAGAAGCTCACAGAGACCGCCATAAGCAACAGTTTAACAGAATGCCACAGACTAATCAACCAAACTTTTTGGGTTGGGTTCTCTTTTATAGTCTGCAGGCATTAAATGAAAGAAGTCAGTGTTCCAGCAGAAGGAGACAACGTTTCAGAAAAGGCATTGTAGCAAACCAAAAAAGAAATTTTAAGCGCAGCAGAGTAACCAGCGCACATACCTGTTAGCTCAGGTGAGTTTAAAAGGCTGCTGTTGATAACAAGGGCATTTGCTAAATAGATGGTGTGTGTGCAACAATATACTGAAAGGTCAATTATATTGTGCAGCTTATCTCACCACCTGTAGTTATTTAGGTGAAAGCTCCAAAATGCTTGCCTAATATGTCTGTTTATCCAAAAGGAAGTAAAAAGGGAGAGCTAGAAAGATAGCATTGCATCACATTACATGGCAATGCAATGCACAGTTGCTGAAGTTGAACCAAAATGAGCTTGTAATCTGGCTTCTGCAACTTTGAACATGAAAAATCCAATGAGGAGAAGAAAAGCAGAGCCAAAGAGTCCATCCCAAAATCCGACAAACAAGCAAAATGAACAAAAAACATTGAATTCAATTCTTTCTGATTTTAGAAACTGCATTAAAGAAGGGGTGCACCGGTCCTGGAGATACTGCAATACCAGGTCAATGCGTGGAGTGGACAGAGCAAGCTCTTTTTCCATCTCCCTGTTCTAAAAATCCATTTAATATATGGTCCCCAGATAGGGGACGTATCAGATATTAAACTGATAAGAACAGATACTACACTTGATCTTAGCCAAAAGGCCGAGAAGCGATAACCAGAATTGGTTTCAAACTACGGAGCCACCCAAGGATCCTAAAAAGTCCATTTGTGGAGATGAGCTCCTGGACTCCCGTTAAGAAGACATGTTGTCAACCTCTAGATCCCTTACATGCCTGCACTTTTCGGCTTGCTGCTGCTGCAATCCACGCGTTTTAGATCTGCATAACTCCACCTCTTTAAACACAGCACCTTCACCCCCTGCTGTTCCCACCCGCCTCAACACCGTTGGAAGGGAGGAGAACCAATTAAGGCGGGGGGTGGGGTGGAACGAGCAGCTGTCTACCCTTAGCAGGAGGGCTCCTGATTACATACCTCTCCTGCTGCTGCTGCTGGCTGTCCAGCAGCAGACTGAAGGTGGCTGCTGCTGTGCACAGGTATATAAAGGCTCAGAGCCTATTATGACACGCGCAGCCAGCGTTCCATTGCCACATTCCATCTACTGCAGGCAGGATACCTGGCTGGCTGAATGTCGCTGAGAAGCTCACAGAGACCGCCATAAGCAACAGTTTAACAGAATGCCACAGACTAATCAACCAAACTTTTTGGGTTGGGTTCTCTTTTATAGTCTGCAGGCATTAAATGAAAGAAGTCAGTGTTCCAGCAGAAGGAGACAACGTTTCAGAAAAGGCATTGTAGCAAACCAAAAAAGAAATTTTAAGCGCAGCAGAGTAACCAGCGCACATACCTGTTAGCTCAGGTGAGTTTAAAAGGCTGCTGTTGATAACAAGGGCATTTGCTAAATAGATGGTGTGTGTGCAACAATATACTGAAAGGTCAATTATATTGTGCAGCTTATCTCACCACCTGTAGTTATTTAGGTGAAAGCTCCAAAATGCTTGCCTAATATGTCTGTTTATCCAAAAGGAAGTAAAAAGGGAGAGCTAGAAAGATAGCATTGCATCACATTACATGGCAATGCAATGCACAGTTGCTGAAGTTGAACCAAAATGAGCTTGTAATCTGGCTTCTGCAACTTTGAACATGAAAAATCCAATGAGGAGAAGAAAAGCAGAGCCAAAGAGTCCATCCCAAAATCCGACAAACAAGCAAAATGAACAAAAAACATTGAATTCAATTCTTTCTGATTTTAGAAACTGCATTAAAGAAGGGGTGCACCGGTCCTGGAGATACTGCAATACCAGGTCAATGCGTGGAGTGGACAGAGCAAGCTCTTTTTCCATCTCCCTGTTCTAAAAATCCATTTAATATATGGTCCCCAGATAGGGGACGTATCAGATATTAAACTGATAAGAACAGATACTACACTTGATCTTAGCCAAAAGGCCGAGAAGCGATAACCAGAATTGGTTTCAAACTACGGAGCCACCCAAGGATCCTAAAAAGTCCATTTGTGGAGATGAGCTCCTGGACTCCCGTTAAGAAGACATGTTGTCAACCTCTAGATCCCTTACATGCCTGCACTTTTCGGCTTGCTGCTGCTGCAATCCACGCGTTTTAGATCTGCATAACTCCACCTCTTTAAACACAGCACCTTCACCCCCTGCTGTTCCCACCCGCCTCAACACCGTTGGAAGGGAGGAGAACCAATTAAGGCGGGGGGTGGGGTGGAACGAGCAGCTGTCTACCCTTAGCAGGAGGGCTCCTGATTACATACCTCTCCTGCTGCTGCTGCTGCTGGCTGTCCAGCAGCAGACTGAAGGTGGCTGCTGCTGTGCACAGGTATATAAAGGCTCAGAGCCTATTATGACACGCGCAGCCAGCGTTCCATTGCCACATTCCATCTACTGCAGGCAGGATACCTGGCTGGCTGAATGTCGCTGAGAAGCTCACAGAGACCGCCATAAGCAACAGTTTAACAGAATGCCACAGACTAATCAACCAAACTTTTTGGGTTGGGTTCTCTTTTATAGTCTGCAGGCATTAAATGAAAGAAGTCAGTGTTCCAGCAGAAGGAGACAACGTTTCAGAAAAGGCATTGTAGCAAACCAAAAAAGAAATTTTAAGCGCAGCAGAGTAACCAGCGCACATACCTGTTAGCTCAGGTGAGTTTAAAAAGCTGCTGTTGATAACAAGGGCATTTGCTAAATAGATGGTGTGTGTGCAACAATATACTGAAAGGTCAATTATATTGTGCAGCTTATCTCACCACCTGTAGTTATTTAGGTGAAAGCTCCAAAATGCTTGCCTAATATGTCTGTTTATCCAAAAGGAAGTAAAAAGGGAGAGCTAGAAAGATAGCATTGCATCACATTACATGGCAATGCAATGCACAGTTGCTGAAGTTGAACCAAAATGAGCTTGTAATCTGGCTTCTGCAACTTTGAACATGAAAAATCCAATGAGGAGAAGAAAAGCAGAGCCAAAGAGTCCATCCCAAAATCCGACAAACAAGCAAAATGAACAAAAAACATTGAATTCAATTCTTTCTGATTTTAGAAACTGCATTAAAGAAGGGGTGCACCGGTCCTGGAGATACTGCAATACTAGGTCAATGCGTGGAGTGGACAGAGCAAGCTCTTTTTCCATCTCCCTGTTCTAAAAATCCATTTAATATATGGTCCCCAGATAGGGGACGTATCAGATATTAAACTGATAAGAACAGATACTACACTTGATCTTAGCCAAAAGGCCGAGAAGCGATAACCAGAATTGGTTTCAAACTACGGAGCCACCCAAGGATCCTAAAAAGTCCATTTGTGGAGATGAGCTCCTGGACTCCCGTTAAGAAGACATGTTGTCAACCTCTAGATCCCTTACATGCCTGCACTTTTCGGCTTGCTGCTGCTGCAATCCACGCGTTTTAGATCTGCATAACTCCACCTCTTTAAACACAGCACCTTCACCCCCTGCTGTTCCCACCCGCCTCAACACCGTTGGAAGGGAGGAGAACCAATTAAGGCGGGGGGTGGGGTGGAACGAGCAGCTGTCTACCCTTAGCAGGAGGGCTCCTGATTACATACCTCTCCTGCTGCTGCTGCTGCTGGCTGTCCAGCAGCAGACTGAAGGTGGCTGCTGCTGTGCACAGGTATATAAAGGCTCAGAGCCTATTATGACACGCGCAGCCAGCGTTCCATTGCCACATTCCATCTACTGCAGGCAGGATACCTGGCTGGCTGAATGTCGCTGAGAAGCTCACAGAGACCGCCATAAGCAACAGTTTAACAGAATGCCACAGACTAATCAACCAAACTTTTGGGGTTGGGTTCTCTTTTATAGTCTGCAGGCATTAAATGAAAGAAGTCAGTGTTCCAGCAGAAGGAGACAACGTTTCA
Organism: Phyllobates terribilis; assembly: GCF_046119375.1. Taxonomy (NCBI): domain Eukaryota; kingdom Metazoa; phylum Chordata; class Amphibia; order Anura; family Dendrobatidae; genus Phyllobates; species Phyllobates terribilis. Next base: position 4,750,767 of record NW_027362894.1, read on the forward strand.
GAAAAGGCATTGTAGCAAACCAGAAAAGAAATTTTAAGCGCAGCAGAGTAACCAGCGCACATACCTGTTAGCTCAGGTGAGTTTAAAAGGCTGCTGTTGATAACAAGGGCATTTGCTAAATAGATGGTGTGTGTGCAACAATATACTGAAAGGTCAATTATATTGTGCAGCTTATCTCACCACCTGTAGTTATTTAGGTGAAAGCTCCAAAATGCTTGCCTAATATGTCTGTTTATCCAAAAGGAAGTAAAAAGGGAGAGCTAGAAAGATAGCATTGCATCACATTACATGGCAATGCAATGCACAGTTGCTGAAGTTGAACCAAAATGAGCTTGTAATCTGGCTTCTGCAACTTTGAACATGAAAAATCCAATGAGGAGAAGAAAAGCAGAGCCAAAGAGTCCATCCCAAAATCCGACAAACAAGCAAAATGAACAAAAAACATTGAATTCAATTCTTTCTGATTTTAGAAACTGCATTAAAGAAGGGGTGCACCGGTCCTGGAGATACTGCAATACCAGGTCAATGCGTGGAGTGGACAGAGCAAGCTCTTTTTCCATCTCCCTGTTCTAAAAATCCATTTAATATATGGTCCCCAGATAGGGGACGTATCAGATATTAAACTGATAAGAACAGATACTACACTTGATCTTAGCCAAAAGGCCGAGAAGCGATAACCAGAATTGGTTTCAAACTACGGAGCCACCCAAGGATCCTAAAAAGTCCATTTGTGGAGATGAGCTCCTGGACTCCCGTTAAGAAGACATGTTGTCAACCTCTAGATCCCTTACATGCCTGCACTTTTCGGCTTGCTGCTGCTGCAATCCACGCGTTTTAGATCTGCATAACTCCACCTCTTTAAACACAGCACCTTCACCCCCTGCTGTTCCCACCCGCCTCAACACCGTTGGAAGGGAGGAGAACCAATTAAGGCGGGGGGTGGGGTGGAACGAGCAGCTGTCTACCCTTAGCAGGAGGGCTCCTGATTACATACCTCTCCTGCTGCTGCTGCTGCTGGCTGTCCAGCAGCAGACTGAAGGTGGCTGCTGCTGTGCACAGGTATATAAAGGCTCAGAGCCTATTATGACACGCGCAGCCAGCGTTCCATTGCCACATTCCATCTACTGCAGGCAGGATACCTGGCTGGCTGAATGTCGCTGAGAAGCTCACAGAGACCGCCATAAGCAACAGTTTAACAGAATGCCACAGACTAATCAACCAAACTTTTTGGGTTGGGTTCTCTTTTATAGTCTGCAGGCATTAAATGAAAGAAGTCAGTGTTCCAGCAGAAGGAGACAACGTTTCAGAAAAGGCATTGTAGCAAACCAAAAAAGAAATTTTAAGCGCAGCAGAGTAACCAGCGCACATACCTGTTAGCTCAGGTGAGTTTAAAAGGCTGCTGTTGATAACAAGGGCATTTGCTAAATAGATGGTGTGTGTGCAACAATATACTGAAAGGTCAATTATATTGTGCAGCTTATCTCACCACCTGTAGTTATTTAGGTGAAAGCTCCAAAATGCTTGCCTAATATGTCTGTTTATCCAAAAGGAAGTAAAAAGGGAGAGCTAGAAAGATAGCATTGCATCACATTACATGGCAATGCAATGCACAGTTGCTGAAGTTGAACCAAAATGAGCTTGTAATCTGGCTTCTGCAACTTTGAACATGAAAAATCCAATGAGGAGAAGAAAAGCAGAGCCAAAGAGTCCATCCCAAAATCCGACAAACAAGCAAAATGAACAAAAAACATTGAATTCAATTCTTTCTGATTTTAGAAACTGCATTAAAGAAGGGGTGCACCGGTCCTGGAGATACTGCAATACCAGGTCAATGCGTGGAGTGGACAGAGCAAGCTCTTTTTCCATCTCCCTGTTCTAAAAATCCATTTAATATATGGTCCCCAGATAGGGGACGTATCAGATATTAAACTGATAAGAACAGATACTACACTTGATCTTAGCCAAAAGGCCGAGAAGCGATAACCAGAATTGGTTTCAAACTACGGAGCCACCCAAGGATCCTAAAAAGTCCATTTGTGGAGATGAGCTCCTGGACTCCCGTTAAGAAGACATGTTGTCAACCTCTAGATCCCTTACATGCCTGCACTTTTCGGCTTGCTGCTGCTGCAATCCACGCGTTTTAGATCTGCATAACTCCACCTCTTTAAACACAGCACCTTCACCCCCTGCTGTTCCCACCCGCCTCAACACCGTTGGAAGGGAGGAGAACCAATTAAGGCGGGGGGTGGGGTGGAACGAGCAGCTGTCTACCCTTAGCAGGAGGGCTCCTGATTACATACCTCTCCTGCTGCTGCTGCTGCTGGCTGTCCAGCAGCAGACTGAAGGTGGCTGCTGCTGTGCACAGGTATATAAAGGCTCAGAGCCTATTATGACACGCGCAGCCAGCGTTCCATTGCCACATTCCATCTACTGCAGGCAGGATACCTGGCTGGCTGAATGTCGCTGAGAAGCTCACAGAGACCGCCATAAGCAACAGTTTAACAGAATGCCACAGACTAATCAACCAAACTTTTTGGGTTGGGTTCTCTTTTATAGTCTGCAGGCATTAAATGAAAGAAGTCAGTGTTCCAGCAGAAGGAGACAACGTTTCAGAAAAGGCATTGTAGCAAACCAAAAAAGAAATTTTAAGCGCAGCAGAGTAACCAGCGCACATACCTGTTAGCTCAGGTGAGTTTAAAAGGCTGCTGTTGATAACAAGGGCATTTGCTAAATAGATGGTGTGTGTGCAACAATATACTGAAAGGTCAATTATATTGTGCAGCTTATCTCACCACCTGTAGTTATTTAGGTGAAAGCTCCAAAATGCTTGCCTAATATGTCTGTTTATCCAAAAGGAAGTAAAAAGGGAGAGCTAGAAAGATAGCATTTCATCACATTACATGGCAATGCAATGCACAGTTGCTGAAGTTGAACCAAAATGAGCTTGTAATCTGGCTTCTGCAACTTTGAACATGAAAAATCCAATGAGGAGAAGAAAAGCAGAGCCAAAGAGTCCATCCCAAAATCCGACAAACAAGCAAAATGAACAAAAAACATTGAATTCAATTCTTTCTGATTTTAGAAACTGCATTAAAGAAGGGGTGCACCGGTCCTGGAGATACTGCAATACCAGGTCAATGCGTGGAGTGGACAGAGCAAGCTCTTTTTCCATCTCCCTGTTCTAAAAATCCATTTAATATATGGTCCCCAGATAGGGGACGTATCAGATATTAAACTGATAAGAACAGATACTACACTTGATCTTAGCCAAAAGGCCGAGAAGCGATAACCAGAATTGGTTTCAAACTACGGAGCCACCCAAGGATCCTAAAAAGTCCATTTGTGGAGATGAGCTCCTGGACTCCCGTTAAGAAGACATGTTGTCAACCTCTAGATCCCTTACATGCCTGCACTTTTCGGCTTGCTGCTGCTGCAATCCACGCGTTTTAGATCTGCATAACTCCACCTCTTTAAACACAGCACCTTCACCCCCTGCTGTTCCCACCCGCCTCAACACCGTTGGAAGGGAGGAGAACCAATTAAGGCGGGGGGTGGGGTGGAACGAGCAGCTGTCTACCCTTAGCAGGAGGGCTCCTGATTACATACCTCTCCTGCTGCTGCTGCTGCTGGCTGTCCAGCAGCAGACTGAAGGTGGCTGCTGCTGTGCACAGGTATATAAAGGCTCAGAGCCTATTATGACACGCGCAGCCAGCGTTCCATTGCCACATTCCATCTACTGCAGGCAGGATACCTGGCTGGCTGAATGTCGCTGAGAAGCTCACAGAGACCGCCATAAGCAACAGTTTAACAGAATGCCACAGACTAATCAACCAAACTTTTTGGGTTGGGTTCTCTTTTATAGTCTGCAGGCATTAAATGAAAGAAGTCAGTGTTCCAGCAGAAGGAGACAACGTTTCAGAAAAGGCATTGTAGCAAACCAAAAAAGAAATTTTAAGCGCAGCAGAGTAACCAGCGCACATACCTGTTAGCTCAGGTGAGTTTAAAAGGCTGCTGTTGATAACAAGGGCATTTGCTAAATAGATGGTGTGTGTGCAACAATATACTGAAAGGTCAATTATATTGTGCAGCTTATCTCACCACCTGTAGTTATTTAGGTGAAAGCTCCAAAATGCTTGCCTAATATGTCTGTTTATCCAAAAGGAAGTAAAAAGGGAGAGCTAGAAAGATAGCATTGCATCACATTACATGGCAATGCAATGCACAGTTGCTGAAGTTGAACCAAAATGAGCTTGTAATCTGGCTTCTGCAACTTTGAACATGAAAAATCCAATGAGGAGAAGAAAAGCAGAGCCAAAGAGTCCATCCCAAAATCCGACAAACAAGCAAAATGAACAAAAAACATTGAATTCAATTCTTTCTGATTTTAGAAACTGCATTAAAGAAGGGGTGCACCGGTCCTGGAGATACTGCAATACCAGGTCAATGCGTGGAGTGGACAGAGCAAGCTCTTTTTCCATCTCCCTGTTCTAAAAATCCATTTAATATATGGTCCCCAGATAGGGGACGTATCAGATATTAAACTGATAAGAACAGATACTACACTTGATCTTAGCCAAAAGGCCGAGAAGCGATAACCAGAATTGGTTTCAAACTACGGAGCCACCCAAGGATCCTAAAAAGTCCATTTGTGGAGATGAGCTCCTGGACTCCCGTTAAGAAGACATGTTGTCAACCTCTAGATCCCTTACATGCCTGCACTTTTCGGCTTGCTGCTGCTGCAATCCACGCGTTTTAGATCTGCATAACTCCACCTCTTTAAACACAGCACCTTCACCCCCTGCTGTTCCCACCCGCCTCAACACCGTTGGAAGGGAGGAGAACCAATTAAGGCGGGGGGTGGGGTGGAACGAGCAGCTGTCTACCCTTAGCAGGAGGGCTCCTGATTACATACCTCTCCTGCTGCTGCTGCTGCTGGCTGTCCAGCAGCAGACTGAAGGTGGCTGCTGCTGTGCACAGGTATATAAAGGCTCAGAGCCTATTATGACACGCGCAGCCAGCGTTCCATTGCCACATTCCATCTACTGCAGGCAGGATACCTGGCTGGCTGAATGTCGCTGAGAAGCTCACAGAGACCGCCATAAGCAACAGTTTAACAGAATGCCACAGACTAATCAACCAAACTTTTTGGGTTGGGTTCTCTTTTATAGTCTGCAGGCATTAAATGAAAGAAGTCAGTGTTCCAGCAGAAGGAGACAACGTTTCAGAAAAGGCATTGTAGCAAACCAAAAAAGAAATTTTAAGCGCAGCAGAGTAACCAGCGCACATACCTGTTAGCTCAGGTGAGTTTAAAAGGCTGCTGTTGATAACAAGGGCATTTGCTAAATAGATGGTGTGTGTGCAACAATATACTGAAAGGTCAATTATATTGTGCAGCTTATCTCACCACCTGTAGTTATTTAGGTGAAAGCTCCAAAATGCTTGCCTAATATGTCTGTTTATCCAAAAGGAAGTAAAAAGGGAGAGCTAGAAAGATAGCATTGCATCACATTACATGGCAATGCAATGCACAGTTGCTGAAGTTGAACCAAAATGAGCTTGTAATCTGGCTTCTGCAACTTTGAACATGAAAAATCCAATGAGGAGAAGAAAAGCAGAGCCAAAGAGTCCATCCCAAAATCCGACAAACAAGCAAAATGAACAAAAAACATTGAATTCAATTCTTTCTGATTTTAGAAACTGCATTAAAGAAGGGGTGCACCGGTCCTGGAGATACTGCAATACCAGGTCAATGCGTGGAGTGGACAGAGCAAGCTCTTTTTCCATCTCCCTGTTCTAAAAATCCATTTAATATATGGTCCCCAGATAGGGGACGTATCAGATATTAAACTGATAAGAACAGATACTACACTTGATCTTAGCCAAAAGGCCGAGAAGCGATAACCAGAATTGGTTTCAAACTACGGAGCCACCCAAGGATCCTAAAAAGTCCATTTGTGGAGATGAGCTCCTGGACTCCCGTTAAGAAGACATGTTGTCAACCTCTAGATCCCTTACATGCCTGCACTTTTCGGCTTGCTGCTGCTGCAATCCACGCGTTTTAGATCTGCATAACTCCACCTCTTTAAACACAGCACCTTCACCCCCTGCTGTTCCCACCCGCCTCAACACCGTTGGAAGGGAGGAGAACCAATTAAGGCGGGGGGTGGGGTGGAACGAGCAGCTGTCTACCCTTAGCAGGAGGGCTCCTGATTACATACCTCTCCTGCTGCTGCTGCTGCTGGCTGTCCAGCAGCAGACTGAAGGTGGCTGCTGCTGTGCACAGGTATATAAAGGCTCAGAGCCTATTATGACACGCGCAGCCAGCGTTCCATTGCCACATTCCATCTACTGCAGGCAGGATACCTGGCTGGCTGAATGTCGCTGAGAAGCTCACAGAGACCGCCATAAGCAACAGTTTAACAGAATGCCACAGACTAATCAACCAAACTTTTTGGGATGGGTTCTCTTTTATAGTCTGCAGGCATTAAATGAAAGAAGTCAGTGTTCCAGCAGAAGGAGACAACGTTTCAGAAAAGGCATTGTAGCAAACCAAAAAAGAAATTTTAAGCGCAGCAGAGTAACCAGCGCACATACCTGTTAGCTCAGGTGAGTTTAAAAGGCTGCTGTTGATAACAAGGGCATTTGCTAAATAGATGGTGTGTGTGCAACAATATACTGAAAGGTCAATTATATTGTGCAGCTTATCTCACCACCTGTAGTTATTTAGGTGAAAGCTCCAAAATGCTTGCCTAATATGTCTGTTTATCCAAAAGGAAGTAAAAAGGGAGAGCTAGAAAGATAGCATTTCATCACATTACATGGCAATGCAATGCACAGTTGCTGAAGTTGAACCAAAATGAGCTTGTAATCTGGCTTCTGCAACTTTGAACATGAAAAATCCAATGAGGAGAAGAAAAGCAGAGCCAAAGAGTCCATCCCAAAATCCGACAAACAAGCAAAATGAACAAAAAACATTGAATTCAATTCTTTCTGATTTTAGAAACTGCATTAAAGAAGGGGTGCACCGGTCCTGGAGATACTGCAATACCAGGTCAATGCGTGGAGTGGACAGAGCAAGCTCTTTTTCCATCTCCCTGTTCTAAAAATCCATTTAATATATGGTCCCCAGATAGGGGACGTATCAGATATTAAACTGATAAGAACAGATACTACACTTGATCTTAGCCAAAAGGCCGAGAAGCGATAACCAGAATTGGTTTCAAACTACGGAGCCACCCAAGGATCCTAAAAAGTCCATTTGTGGAGATGAGCTCCTGGACTCCCGTTAAGAAGACATGTTGTCAACCTCTAGATCCCTTACATGCCTGCACTTTTCGGCTTGCTGCTGCTGCAATCCACGCGTTTTAGATCTGCATAACTCCACCTCTTTAAACACAGCACCTTCACCCCCTGCTGTTCCCACCCGCCTCAACACCGTTGGAAGGGAGGAGAACCAATTAAGGCGGGGGGTGGGGTGGAACGAGCAGCTGTCTACCCTTAGCAGGAGGGCTCCTGATTACATACCTCTCCTGCTGCTGCTGCTGCTGGCTGTCCAGCAGCAGACTGAAGGTGGCTGCTGCTGTGCACAGGTATATAAAGGCTCAGAGCCTATTATGACACGCGCAGCCAGCGTTCCATTGCCACATTCCATCTACTGCAGGCAGGATACCTGGCTGGCTGAATGTCGCTGAGAAGCTCACAGAGACCGCCATAAGCAACAGTTTAACAGAATGCCACAGACTAATCAACCAAACTTTTTGGGTTGGGTTCTCTTTTATAGTCTGCAGGCATTAAATGAAAGAAGTCAGTGTTCCAGCAGAAGGAGACAACGTTTCAGAAAAGGCATTGTAGCAAACCAAAAAAGAAATTTTAAGCGCAGCAGAGTAACCAGCGCACATACCTGTTAGCTCAGGTGAGTTTAAAAGGCTGCTGTTGATAACAAGGGCATTTGCTAAATAGATGGTGTGTGTGCAACAATATACTGAAAGGTCAATTATATTGTGCAGCTTATCTCACCACCTGTAGTTATTTAGGTGAAAGCTCCAAAATGCTTGCCTAATATGTCTGTTTATCCAAAAGGAAGTAAAAAGGGAGAGCTAGAAAGATAGCATTGCATCACATTACATGGCAATGCAATGCACAGTTGCTGAAGTTGAACCAAAATGAGCTTGTAATCTGGCTTCTGCAACTTTGAACATGAAAAATCCAATGAGGAGAAGAAAAGCAGAGCCAAAGAGTCCATCCCAAAATCCGACAAACAAGCAAAATGAACAAAAAACATTGAATTCAATTCTTTCTGATTTTAGAAACTGCATTAAAGAAGGGGTGCACCGGTCCTGGAGATACTGCAATACCAGGTCAATGCGTGGAGTGGACAGAGCAAGCTCTTTTTCCATCTCCCTGTTCTAAAAATCCATTTAATATATGGTCCCCAGATAGGGGACGTATCAGATATTAAACTGATAAGAACAGATACTACACTTGATCTTAGCCAAAAGGCCGAGAAGCGATAACCAGAATTGGTTTCAAACTACGGAGCCACCCAAGGATCCTAAAAAGTCCATTTGTGGAGATGAGCTCCTGGACTCCCGTTAAGAAGACATGTTGTCAACCTCTAGATCCCTTACATGCCTGCACTTTTCGGCTTGCTGCTGCTGCAATCCACGCGTTTTAGATCTGCATAACTCCACCTCTTTAAACACAGCACCTTCACCCCCTGCTGTTCCCACCCGCCTCAACACCGTTGGAAGGGAGGAGAACCAATTAAGGCGGGGGGTGGGGTGGAACGAGCAGCTGTCTACCCTTAGCAGGAGGGCTCCTGATTACATACCTCTCCTGCTGCTGCTGCTGCTGGCTGTCCAGCAGCAGACTGAAGGTGGCTGCTGCTGTGCACAGGTATATAAAGGCTCAGAGCCTATTATGACACGCGCAGCCAGCGTTCCATTGCCACATTCCATCTACTGCAGGCAGGATACCTGGCTGGCTGAATGTCGCTGAGAAGCTCACAGAGACCGCCATAAGCAACAGTTTAACAGAATGCCACAGACTAATCAACCAAACTTTTTGGGTTGGGTTCTCTTTTATAGTCTGCAGGCATTAAATGAAAGAAGTCAGTGTTCCAGCAGAAGGAGACAACGTTTCAGAAAAGGCATTGTAGCAAACCAAAAAAGAAATTTTAAGCGCAGCAGAGTAACCAGCGCACATACCTGTTAGCTCAGGTGAGTTTAAAAGGCTGCTGTTGATAACAAGGGCATTTGCTAAATAGATGGTGTGTGTGCAACAATATACTGAAAGGTCAATTATATTGTGCAGCTTATCTCACCACCTGTAGTTATTTAGGTGAAAGCTCCAAAATGCTTGCCTAATATGTCTGTTTATCCAAAAGGAAGTAAAAAGGGAGAGCTAGAAAGATAGCATTTCATCACATTACATGGCAATGCAATGCACAGTTGCTGAAGTTGAACCAAAATGAGCTTGTAATCTGGCTTCTGCAACTTTGAACATGAAAAATCCAATGAGGAGAAGAAAAGCAGAGCCAAAGAGTCCATCCCAAAATCCGACAAACAAGCAAAATGAACAAAAAACATTGAATTCAATTCTTTCTGATTTTAGAAACTGCATTAAAGAAGGGGTGCACCGGTCCTGGAGATACTGCAATACCAGGTCAATGCGTGGAGTGGACAGAGCAAGCTCTTTTTCCATCTCCCTGTTCTAAAAATCCATTTAATATATGGTCCCCAGATAGGGGACGTATCAGATATTAAACTGATAAGAACAGATACTACACTTGATCTTAGCCAAAAGGCCGAGAAGCGATAACCAGAATTGGTTTCAAACTACGGAGCCACCCAAGGATCCTAAAAAGTCCATTTGTGGAGATGAGCTCCTGGACTCCCGTTAAGAAGACATGTTGTCAACCTCTAGATCCCTTACATGCCTGCACTTTTCGGCTTGCTGCTGCTGCAATCCACGCGTTTTAGATCTGCATAACTCCACCTCTTTAAACACAGCACCTTCACCCCCTGCTGTTCCCACCCGCCTCAACACCGTTGGAAGGGAGGAGAACCAATTAAGGCGGGGGGTGGGGTGGAACGAGCAGCTGTCTACCCTTAGCAGGAGGGCTCCTGATTACATACCTCTCCTGCTGCTGCTGCTGCTGGCTGTCCAGCAGCAGACTGAAGGTGGCTGCTGCTGTGCACAGGTATATAAAGGCTCAGAGCCTATTATGACACGCGCAGCCAGCGTTCCATTGCCACATTCCATCTACTGCAGGCAGGATACCTGGCTGGCTGAATGTCGCTGAGAAGCTCACAGAGACCGCCATAAGCAACAGTTTAACAGAATGCCACAGACTAGTCAACCAAACTTTTTGGGTTGGGCTCTCTTTTATAGTCTGCAGGCATTAAATGAAAGAAGTCAGTGTTCCAGCAGAAGGAGACAACGTTTCAGAAAAGGCATTGTAGCAAACCAAAAAAGAAATTTTAAGCGCAGCAGAGTAACCAGCGCACATACCTGTTAGCTCAGGTGAGTTTAAAAGGCTGCTGTTGATAACAAGGGCATTTGCTAAATAGATGGTGTGTGTGCAACAATATACTGAAAGGTCAATTATATTGTGCAGCTTATCTCACCACCTGTAGTTATTTAGGTGAAAGCTCCAAAATGCTTGCCTAATATGTCTGTTTATCCAAAAGGAAGTAAAAAGGGAGAGCTAGAAAGATAGCATTGCATCACATTACATGGCAATGCAATGCACAGTTGCTGAAGTTGAACCAAAATGAGCTTGTAATCTGGCTTCTGCAACTTTGAACATGAAAAATCCAATGAGGAGAAGAAAAGCAGAGCCAAAGAGTCCATCCCAAAATCCGACAAACAAGCAAAATGAACAAAAAACATTGAATTCAATTCTTTCTGATTTTAGAAACTGCATTAAAGAAGGGGTGCACCGGTCCTGGAGATACTGCAATACCAGGTCAATGCGTGGAGTGGACAGAGCAAGCTCTTTTTCCATCTCCCTGTTCTAAAAATCCATTTAATATATGGTCCCCAGATAGGGGACGTATCAGATATTAAACTGATAAGAACAGATTTTTTTCTTTTTCATTTTGTTCTTTTATTTCAGTTGTTATTTCTCTTCTAATATTTCTCTTGCCTTATAATCTGTTCATGCTACAAGGTTCCACAGATGAAAATTCCATAGACTCTTGGCTCTTTTTTTCCCAATTCTCTTCAGATCTAACAGGTAATAAATATATATTTCACTTAGTGCTAATTTTATGCATTCACTTTCACTTATAAAATCTCTTTTAAAAAGCAATATGTTTCGGACTTTCCATAGCGCATTCTTTATTCCATTTATCATTATCCAGATGACTCTTTCTTTTTCTTTTGATTGACATGTAAAATTTCCATATAAAACTACTTCGTGATTTAAAAACTTAAGACCAGTAACAAACTTTAAGAGACTTCCAACTTCTTTCCAGACATTTTGGGCATAAAAACAGTTCCAAAAGGTGTGTAAAACTGTTTCCTCTCTAACACAGCCTGTTCTAGGGCATCTTGCAGTATTGCACAATCCCCTTCTGTGTTGAAAAAATCTAACAGGAACACATTCTTGCACTATTGCCCATGCCAAGTCTTTATATTCATTTGTTAGATAAGGTGCATAAGTCATTCTCCAAATTCTTCCACTTTTAGTGTATGTAAAGTTTGCCACTGCTGTCATCGTTTCTTTTCTCTTTGTCTCTAGAGCCAGTCTTCTTGAATTTGACAGCATCTCCACATCTATTTCAGGTAAGTTATAAAGTCTAATTGTTTTTTCTAGTAAGACATATTGTTTTGGCAGTGTAATTAGGACAGGAGAATTTTGGGGCAATGTTATCCACTTTCTTTTCCTAAAGATATCTCCAGCTGCATATCTTAAGTAGAAAGACCAATGACTTCTTAGATTGGTCATTTTGAAGCAAAAACTAAAGAACTTTAGGTACAAAAATTTTTTGATATTTGGGATATTCTTTCCACCATATTTATGCTGCTTGTACATTGTCTCTCTTCGAACCTTCTCCATTTTTGATCCCCACAGAAAAAGAAAAATTTGTCTCTGGAGAAACTTTACTGTGTTCTCATTCGGAGGGTACACCATACTTAAAAACAACATTATCGGCAACAACAAAGACTTAATGATCAAGTTTTTACCTTCCATTGATAATTTTCTGAGTTTCCATAAACTTATCTTCTTTTGCATTTTCTCCTTCACCAACTGCCAACTTTCTTCTCCATCATTCTTCTTTGTAAACACAACACCTAAAATTTTGATCTTATCACTTCTTATTTTAAGTTGAGGAATCTGCGCATCTGACCAATCACCGAATCCAAGACATTCGCTCTTCTCCAAGTTCAGTTTGAAGGCAGATGCTAAACAGAAAAAATCAGTAGTTCTTACTGCTCTTCTCAGCGATTGTTCTGAGTCGCACAGGATCGTGATGTCATCCATGTACCCCAGTGACTTAGTACTTAGTCCATTTCCACCTGGTATGGGTACACCTTTCACCATCTTATCTTTCCTCAACATTGCCAGTAGAGGCTCGATTGCGCAGATAAAAAGCAGAGGCGAGAGTGGGCATCCTTGTTTGACGCCCGACTTTAGAAAAACTTCTGAAGATAAAAAACCATTAATTAAAATCCTGCTAAAACTTCCATCATATAAAAGTGCAATGTGCTTAATAAAAACATCCGGGAATTTCATTTTCTTTAACACAGAATACAGGTACTTATGAGAGACTCTGTCGTACGCTTTCTGGAAATCAAGGGACAGAAGAGCTAGCTTTTGCTTCCTCTCTTGCTGATACCATATTGCGTCCCGTATAATATTCAAGTTTTCTGCAATTGTACGACCAGGCACACCACATACCTGATCAGGATGCACGACCTTCTCTATCACCTTCTTCATTCTGTTCACCATGATTTTTGCCATAATTTTATAATCTACGTTGAGTAACGTGATTGGTCTCCAGTTCTCTAGATTAGTCTTATCTCCTTTTTTAAAAAGCAGGGTGACCACACCACTTCTCCAAGATTCAGGCAATTTGTCACATAAAAAGACAGCTTTAAAAATCTCAAACAGGTCGTCTTTTAAAATCTCCCAAAAAGTAAGATAAAATTCAATTTGTAGTCCGTCAGTACCCGGTGTTTTTCCTCTAGAAAAGCTTTTGATTGCACTTAGCAGTTCTTCTTCACAGATATCTTCAATCAACAACTCTTGATCTTGCTTTTCAAGGTGATTCTGCAATGAATTAAGAGCATCAGGTAAAAAATCAGCGTCAATTTTCTTTTCGCTAAAAAGATTTTGATAAAAAGTTTGCGCTTTGTCCAACAGTCCATCTTTAGTTGTTTCACCATCAAGTTCTTTAATTAATTCTTTGCGTTCTAAAGATTTTTTGAAAAAGAACCTGGAACATGTTTCATTTTTTTCCATATGTTCTACCTTGGCGTTGAAAATTATTTCTTTGCCTTTCTGTTCAATTGCTTTTTTAATGTCTTCTTTGACTTGTAAAATAACATCCTCCATATCTATCCCTGCATTTCTGAGTTTGTAACCTGTTTGCAGTTTTGTATTCAGGTCTTTAAACCATTTCTGATTCTGTCTGGCCTTCCTTTTGCCAGCTAAGAGAAAAAAATGTCTAATTTGAAACTTCACATACTCCCACCATTCTAGAATTCTTTTGTAATAACGTTTTTTCCCCTGTAGTTTTTTATAAAATTTCAAAAATTCCTCTTTTATACTTTCATCTTCCAGCAGCAGAGTGTTCAACTTCCAGACACCTCGCCCTTTCTCTAGACTGGGCAATTCCAAGTGAGTAATTAACGTTTTGTGGTCAGAAAAGATGTTACCTGTTAGATCCACTTTATTCACTTTAAAACTCTGTGATGTCAGAACAAAGTCAATTCTTGATTTTAGAAGATTTTTCTCCCAAGTGTATCCTGGTTCAGAGGTATTCTTTACTCTCCAGACATCATTCAGGCAAGTATCGTCGATTATATTTTTTAACTGCATCTCAGTTTTGTCTTTCCTTCTAGTACCTGATGTCCTATTTTCATCAGACCGGATACAATTGAAGTCACCGCCAACCACAGTTGGTGTAGGACCAGGTATAAAGAGTTTGATGATATCTAATAAACTGGATCTTTCCTCTTTAATCGGAGATGCATAAACATTAATCAGCTTGAACTCGGATCCACAGTAACTCACATTAACAACTAGTGCACGTCCAGGTTCAACTTCAGTGAACGAGGTAACCTTAAAGTCTTTGTTTTTAAACAGGACGCCAACACCAGTAGCACGCGATCCATTTTCACCGGACCAGATGGAAGGTCCGTTCGCCCAATCTTCCCTTAGTTTGTTATAGTTAGGGTCATGGTCAATGCCGCATTCTTGAAGTAAAAAAATATCAGCATCTAAAGTCATCAGGTAAGAAAATAAAGCAGCTCTCTTGACAGAGCCCTTTAAACTCCTCACATTTAGTGAGGCAATTTTGAGTGTAGCCATAAATCATTTAAACAGAACTTGAGTCCGTATCTGACATGAATCCGACCGGGGTAGAGGGACCTGCAGAAACGTCCGTGTCTGAGAATTCCTCGATGTTCACCGGATCAGATGGGTTTACAGGTTTAGGAACTGAGATGATCGGTTTAGGTGAGTAATTAGGGAGGACTATTTTCAAACGCCCAGCAGGTCTTTTGCTGGCGCTCTCTCCCTTAAACAAACTCGACTTCTCCTTTTTCCTTTTCCTCAAAACCTCCACGTCAATGTCAATCTCCTCCTCCTCCTCCTCACCACCAGCCTCCTTAGAAGACTCCTCTCCCATCTCCACTTCAGACTCAGCTGGATTCTCCTCCACCACATGACCATCTGGACTCTCCGACCAATCCTTGAGAACAATGCTATCCCCAGGCGGGTCCCCAGCAGTGTCCTTGGGCGGATCCCCAGAAGGGTTCCCGGGAGGGTCCTTGGATTTGTCTGTTTGTTCTTTAGGATTGGACCGCTTCGGAGGGGCTCCCCCCCGAGCTGCATCTGCATAGCTGAAGGTCTTTTTTCTCAACGGACAATCCCGAAAAGAGTGCCCAGGGATACGGCAGATATTACAGATCATCTGATTTGGGCAGTTCAGAGTGACATGTCCTTTTTGATAGCACTTCTTGCAAAGAGCGTTCTCCTCCTTGCAGCTCTCAAAGGAATGCCCAAAGTCCATACATTTTCTGCAGAAGATAGGCATCCCTGGATAGAAGAGTCTTCCTCTCTCTCTGCCAATCAGGAAGCTCTGAGGCGGATGATTGAGTCCACCAATTCCCAAACCTTCTCTCAGCTTCACGATGAACTTGTATTTTCCGGTCCACAACCTCTCAGAGTTCATGATTTTGTGAGAGAAGTGGACCTCAGAGCAATAGTTATGCAGAAACGCAGCCACATCCTTTTCAGAGACATGCGGATTGCTCATATGAACCACCACAGACTTCTCTTCTGCCAGGCAGAGGGTCACAAAACACAGTCCTTTAAGATCTTCCTCCTGAAGTCTCAGCTTGATCTGATGGTAAAAATTCTGAGATGCCACTTCAGAGGTCAGGGTAAGCACAAAGCGTCCAGGAGCATCTTGAAGTGCCAGAATGTTCTCCCTTTTCACCTGCAGGATCTCAAGCAGGACTTTCCTCACGAAGAAAGACAGGGAGAACTTGTCACGGGCTCGCTCTTCAACTTCAATCTTGAAAGAGTTCTTGATCTTCAAGTCGCCAGCTCCAGCAGAACGGAGAGTAGCCGATGTCGCCATCGCCATATTCAGGTAAGTCGATCGCCTTCTTGGTTCTCTTCAGCACGCACACCCCCTATAGCAGCAGGAGGCTTAAGACAGTAGAACTGCCGATGCCTCAAGGCCGAGGATGCGATAGGCTTTGGAGTCTTCCAGCAACAACACTTGGTCGTAGCCAAAAGGCCGAGAAGCGATAACCAGAATTGGTTTCAAACTACGGAGCCACCCAAGGATCCTAAAAAGTCCATTTGTGGAGATGAGCTCCTGGACTCCCGTTAAGAAGACATGTTGTCAACCTCTAGATCCCTTACATGCCTGCACTTTTCGGCTTGCTGCTGCTGCAATCCACGCGTTTTAGATCTGCATAACTCCACCTCTTTAAACACAGCACCTTCACCCCCTGCTGTTCCCACCCGCCTCAACACCGTTGGAAGGGAGGAGAACCAATTAAGGCGGGGGGTGGGGTGGAACGAGCAGCTGTCTACCCTTAGCAGGAGGGCTCCTGATTACATACCTCTCCTGCTGCTGCTGCTGCTGGCTGTCCAGCAGCAGACTGAAGGTGGCTGCTGCTGTGCACAGGTATATAAAGGCTCAGAGCCTATTATGACACGCGCAGCCAGCGTTCCATTGCCACATTCCATCTACTGCAGGCAGGATACCTGGCTGGCTGAATGTCGCTGAGAAGCTCACAGAGACCGCCATAAGCAACAGTTTAACAGAATGCCACAGACTAATCAACCAAACTTTTTGGGTTGGGTTCTCTTTTATAGTCTGCAGGCATTAAATGAAAGAAGTCAGTGTTCCAGCAGAAGGAGACAACGTTTCAGAAAAGGCATTGTAGCAAACCAAAAAAGAAATTTTAAGCGCAGCAGAGTAACCAGCGCACATACCTGTTAGCTCAGGTGAGTTTAAAAGGCTGCTGTTGATAACAAGGGCATTTGCTAAATAGATGGTGTGTGTGCAACAATATACTGAAAGGTCAATTATATTGTGCAGCTTATCTCACCACCTGTAGTTATTTAGGTGAAAGCTCCAAAATGCTTGCCTAATATGTCTGTTTATCCAAAAGGAAGTAAAAAGGGAGAGCTAGAAAGATAGCATTGCATCACATTACATGGCAATGCAATGCACAGTTGCTGAAGTTGAACCAAAATGAGCTTGTAATCTGGCTTCTGCAACTTTGAACATGAAAAATCCAATGAGGAGAAGAAAAGCAGAGCCAAAGAGTCCATCCCAAAATCCGACAAACAAGCAAAATGAACAAAAAACATTGAATTCAATTCTTTCTGATTTTAGAAACTGCATTAAAGAAGGGGTGCACCGGTCCTGGAGATACTGCAATACCAGGTCAATGCGTGGAGTGGACAGAGCAAGCTCTTTTTCCATCTCCCTGTTCTAAAAATCCATTTAATATATGGTCCCCAGATAGGGGACGTATCAGATATTAAACTGATAAGAACAGATACTACACTTGATCTTAGCCAAAAGGCCGAGAAGCGATAACCAGAATTGGTTTCAAACTACGGAGCCACCCAAGGATCCTAAAAAGTCCATTTGTGGAGATGAGCTCCTGGACTCCCGTTAATAAGACATGTTGTCAACCTCTAGATCCCTTACATGCCTGCACTTTTCGGCTTGCTGCTGCTGCAATCCACGCGTTTTAGATCTGCATAACTCCACCTCTTTAAACACAGCACCTTCACCCCCTGCTGTTCCCACCCGCCTCAACACCGTTGGAAGGGAGGAGAACCAATTAAGGCGGGGGGTGGGGTGGAACGAGCAGCTGTCTACCCTTAGCAGGAGGGCTCCTGATTACATACCTCTCCTGCTGCTGCTGCTGCTGGCTGTCCAGCAGCAGACTGAAGGTGGCTGCTGCTGTGCACAGGTATATAAAGGCTCAGAGCCTATTATGACACGCGCAG
Source organism: Phyllobates terribilis (assembly GCF_046119375.1). NCBI lineage: Eukaryota > Metazoa > Chordata > Amphibia > Anura > Dendrobatidae > Phyllobates > Phyllobates terribilis. The sequence goes on from NW_027362894.1 coordinate 4,768,486, forward strand.
CCAGCGTTCCATTGCCACATTCCATCTACTGCAGGCAGGATACCTGGCTGGCTGAATGTCGCTGAGAAGCTCACAGAGACCGCCATAAGCAACAGTTTAACAGAATGCCACAGACTAATCAACCAAACTTTTTGGGTTGGGTTCTCTTTTATAGTCTGCAGGCATTAAATGAAAGAAGTCAGTGTTCCAGCAGAAGGAGACAACGTTTCAGAAAAGGCATTGTAGCAAACCAAAAAAGAAATTTTAAGCGCAGCAGAGTAACCAGCGCACATACCTGTTAGCTCAGGTGAGTTTAAAAGGCTGCTGTTGATAACAAGGGCATTTGCTAAATAGATGGTGTGTGTGCAACAATATACTGAAAGGTCAATTATATTGTGCAGCTTATCTCACCACCTGTAGTTATTTAGGTGAAAGCTCCAAAATGCTTGCCTAATATGTCTGTTTATCCAAAAGGAAGTAAAAAGGGAGAGCTAGAAAGATAGCATTGCATCACATTACATGGCAATGCAATGCACAGTTGCTGAAGTTGAACCAAAATGAGCTTGTAATCTGGCTTCTGCAACTTTGAACATGAAAAATCCAATGAGGAGAAGAAAAGCAGAGCCAAAGAGTCCATCCCAAAATCCGACAAACAAGCAAAATGAACAAAAAACATTGAATTCAATTCTTTCTGATTTTAGAAACTGCATTAAAGAAGGGGTGCACCGGTCCTGGAGATACTGCAATACCAGGTCAATGCGTGGAGTGGACAGAGCAAGCTCTTTTTCCATCTCCCTGTTCTAAAAATCCATTTAATATATGGTCCCCAGATAGGGGACGTATCAGATATTAAACTGATAAGAACAGATACTACACTTGATCTTAGCCAAAAGGCCGAGAAGCGATAACCAGAATTGGTTTCAAACTACGGAGCCACCCAAGGATCCTAAAAAGTCCATTTGTGGAGATGAGCTCCTGGACTCCTGTTAAGAAGACATGTTGTCAACCTCTAGATCCCTTACATGCCTGCACTTTTCGGCTTGCTGCTGCTGCAATCCACGCGTTTTAGATCTGCATAACTCCACCTCTTTAAACACAGCACCTTCACCCCCTGCTGTTCCCACCCGCCTCAACACCGTTGGAAGGGAGGAGAACCAATTAAGGCGGGGGGTGGGGTGGAACGAGCAGCTGTCTACCCTTAGCAGGAGGGCTCCTGATTACATACCTCTCCTGCTGCTGCTGCTGCTGGCTGTCCAGCAGCAGACTGAAGGTGGCTGCTGCTGTGCACAGGTATATAAAGGCTCAGAGCCTATTATGACACGCGCAGCCAGCGTTCCATTGCCACATTCCATCTACTGCAGGCAGGATACCTGGCTGGCTGAATGTCGCTGAGAAGCTCACAGAGACCGCCATAAGCAACAGTTTAACAGAATGCCACAGACTAATCAACCAAACTTTTTGGGTTGGGTTCTCTTTTATAGTCTGCAGGCATTAAATGAAAGAAGTCAGTGTTCCAGCAGAAGGAGACAACGTTTCAGAAAAGGCATTGTAGCAAACCAAAAAAGAAATTTTAAGCGCAGCAGAGTAACCAGCGCACATACCTGTTAGCTCAGGTGAGTTTAAAAGGCTGCTGTTGATAACAAGGGCATTTGCTAAATAGATGGTGTGTGTGCAACAATATACTGAAAGGTCAATTATATTGTGCAGCTTATCTCACCACCTGTAGTTATTTAGGTGAAAGCTCCAAAATGCTTGCCTAATATGTCTGTTTATCCAAAAGGAAGTAAAAAGGGAGAGCTAGAAAGATAGCATTGCATCACATTACATGGCAATTCAATGCACAGTTGCTGAAGTTGAACCAAAATGAGCTTGTAATCTGGCTTCTGCAACTTTGAACATGAAAAATCCAATGAGGAGAAGAAAAGCAGAGCCAAAGAGTCCATCCCAAAATCCGACAAACAAGCAAAATGAACAAAAAACATTGAATTCAATTCTTTCTGATTTTAGAAACTGCATTAAAGAAGGGGTGCACCGGTCCTGGAGATACTGCAATACCAGGTCAATGCGTGGAGTGGACAGAGCAAGCTCTTTTTCCATCTCCCTGTTCTAAAAATCCATTTAATATATGGTCCCCAGATAGGGGACGTATCAGATATTAAACTGATAAGAACAGATACTACACTTGATCTTAGCCAAAAGGCCGAGAAGCGATAACCAGAATTGGTTTCAAACTACGGAGCCACCCAAGGATCCTAAAAAGTCCATTTGTGGAGATGAGCTCCTGGACTCCCGTTAAGAAGACATGTTGTCAACCTCTAGATCCCTTACATGCCTGCACTTTTCGGCTTGCTGCTGCTGCAATCCACGCGTTTTAGATCTGCATAACTCCACCTCTTTAAACACAGCACCTTCACCCCCTGCTGTTCCCACCCGCCTCAACACCGTTGGAAGGGAGGAGAACCAATTAAGGCGGGGGGTGGGGTGGAACGAGCAGCTGTCTACCCTTAGCAGGAGGGCTCCTGATTACATACCTCTCCTGCTGCTGCTGCTGCTGGCTGTCCAGCAGCAGACTGAAGGTGGCTGCTGCTGTGCACAGGTATATAAAGGCTCAGAGCCTATTATGACACGCGCAGCCAGCGTTCCATTGCCACATTCCATCTACTGCAGGCAGGATACCTGGCTGGCTGAATGTCGCTGAGAAGCTCACAGAGACCGCCATAAGCAACAGTTTAACAGAATGCCACAGACTAATCAACCAAACTTTTTGGGTTGGGTTCTCTTTTATAGTCTGCAGGCATTAAATGAAAGAAGTCAGTGTTCCAGCAGAAGGAGACAACGTTTCAGAAAAGGCATTGTAGCAAACCAAAAAAGAAATTTTAAGCGCAGCAGAGTAACCAGCGCACATACCTGTTAGCTCAGGTGAGTTTAAAAGGCTGCTGTTGATAACAAGGGCATTTGCTAAATAGATGGTGTGTGTGCAACAATATACTGAAAGGTCAATTATATTGTGCAGCTTATCTCACCACCTGTAGTTATTTAGGTGAAAGCTCCAAAATGCTTGCCTAATATGTCTGTTTATCCAAAAGGAAGTAAAAAGGGAGAGCTAGAAAGATAGCATTGCATCACATTACATGGCAATGCAATGCACAGTTGCTGAAGTTGAACCAAAATGAGCTTGTAATCTGGCTTCTGCAACTTTGAACATGAAAAATCCAATGAGGAGAAGAAAAGCAGAGCCAAAGAGTCCATCCCAAAATCCGACAAACAAGCAAAATGAACAAAAAACATTGAATTCAATTCTTTCTGATTTTAGAAACTGCATTAAAGAAGGGGTGCACCGGTCCTGGAGATACTGCAATACCAGGTCAATGCGTGGAGTGGACAGAGCAAGCTCTTTTTCCATCTCCCTGTTCTAAAAATCCATTTAATATATGGTCCCCAGATAGGGGACGTATCAGATATTAAACTGATAAGAACAGATTTTTTTTTTTTTTTTTTTTTAACCAAATCAGATAGGCCGGAGCATAAGCTCAATCAAATCGACTTACAAAAGCCTTTCATTGACACTTAGCCTTTCATCACACTTGGTATATAATCAAAAATAAAACCAAACCTTATCATCAGGTACATTATACACTACTAATTAAACTTTACCAAAAACCTCCACTTTTTAAACTTCCAGATCCCTTCAGCATCTATAATACTTCCACGTTCCTGATCCCAGAGGTATATTACATACATACGTGACAGAATCAATCTCAAACATTCATTAACTGACATTTTCTTCCTTTTAAAAACTAACAAATTCCTCGCATCCCACAAACTTTCAATTACACACACCACCAACAACCATAAAATCCTATCCTTAATTCTACTACATGCACCCATCCCAAACATAGCAAGTTTCCAATTAACATACTTTACACCCACCAATTCCTTGCAAAGTCCCCCTATACCCTTCCATACATCATATGCAAAATCACAATCCCATACCATATGTCTAACATGCTCTCTCAAACCACATCCATCCCTCGGGCATACCTCAGATTTAACTAAATCCTTCTTCTTTTGCACATCTCTAACAGGCAAAATGTCATGCAATATCATCCAAGCGATATCTCTCTGTCTGTTAGTCACACCATCTATACTTAATTTTCTCCACATCTCGGTTACTTCCTCCCCTCTCAACCCATTGATATTACATACCACCTCACGCTCACGCACCATCCTAATGACTTTCTTCTTTTGCCTAAAATCACTCATGTTAACGGACAACAAATCATACTTCCTTACAAATTTCTCAACACAACCATACCATACAGGACACTTAAAAGCAACAGGCACTCTAGCATCCCTTTTGACCCACTTTAAGCCATAAAGCATCCATCCAGCCGAATACTTCATCATATAAGCACACTTATTACTTTTCCCTAGAACCACCACCACCATTTTCACGTAACTAATCCCTAAAAAGAAATCAATATTTGGAAAATCCAAACCACCATTTACACATAACTTATAGACATATTCCCGTTTCAATTCCTCCATGCGACTTCCCCAAAGAAAATTAAAGATGAATTTCTCAGTTTTCCTAATTTTCTTAAAAGCAGCAGGATATACATTCGCAACAAACAACAAAATAGGCAAAATAACCGCCTTAATAATCAGAACTTTCCCAGTCAGAGTTAGTTCTCTCATTCGCCAAAAATTCAACTTGCGCACCACTCTCACCCCACAATCTTCCCAACTCTCATTTCCTTTCAAATCATCATTAAACTTAATCCCAAGCACCTTTATTGCACCATCCTCACACCTCACACCATCCATCCATACATTCCTCTCACCAAAACATTTAAAGGAACTCTTAGTCCAATTGACCTTAAAAGCTGAGACACTACAAAACAAACTTAATATCAACCTTGCCCTACTCATCGCAGCCATATTCCCACTCACAATCACTACATCATCCATGTAACCTAGAATTCTCACATCTTTTCCATTACTCCTAGGAATCATCACACCTCTCATAACCTTATACTTCCTAACCATACACATCAACACTTCAATCACACTAATAAACAAAAAAGGGGACATAGGGCACCCCTGACGCACTCCTGATTTAATTCTCACTTTCTCACTCAACCACCCATTCACCAAAAATTCACTTGAAACATTACAATACAAACTCCTAACACAGTTTACAAAATTCCTGGAATAACCCATCTTAGACAAAACCTTAAACATAAAGCTATGTGACACACGGTCAAAAGCTTTTTCAAAATCAACCGAAAACAACAAACATTTCTGCTTACGACTCATACAATCCCCAATCACATCACGCAACAACACCAAATTTTCAGTCATACTTCTCCCAGGCACTGCACACACTTGATCTTCATCCACCACACCGCCAATCACTTCCCGCATCCGGCTAGCCAACAATTTACTAAACACCTTATAGTCTGCATTCAAAAGGGTGATTGGCCTCCAATTCCCCAAATCCTTTTTATCACCTTTCTTATGAACCAAAACCACCACCCCATCTCTCATAGATTCACTCAACATATTCTCCGTGAACATATACTGGCACACCTCCAATAAGTCATTTCCCATCGTGTCCCATTCCTTAACATATAACTCCACGGGCAGTCCATCCTTCCCAGGTGTTTTATTCTTACTCGCAGACATCACCACTTTTTTAACTTCATCCAACACAATTACATCATCCAATATTTCACGTTCATCCTCACCCAAACAACCTTCTAAACACCCCAAAGCATCAGTCAACATCCTATCATCAACCCATTTTTCCCCATACAACTCCTTATAAAACAACACCACCTCCTGCATCACATCCTTCCCACTCACACACACCCCATCACCATTCACCACCTCATCCATATCTACTTTCTTCCCAAAAACTTTTTTGAAAAAAAACCTTGTGCATTTCTCATTTTTCTCCAAATGTTCAATCTTAGAACGGTAAATAATTTCTTTCCCTTTACCCTCAATATATTTCTTAATCTCTTCTTTCACTTGACACATCAAAACATCCACATCCACTCCAATCATCCTTAACTTCCTCAGCCACTCCAGTCTAGAGCTTAAATCATTAAATTTTGCTCTATTCATTGCTGCTTTCCTCCTGCCCCTTTTTCTAAAGAAAAAACCAATCTCACTCTTCATCCAGTCCCACCACTCAAGCACATTCCTGAAATCACTTTTTTTATCCCTCCACCTAACATACATTCGCCTAAAATCACGCATGATCCTATTATCTTCCAGCAAACGCACATTAAGTTTCCACACGCCACCACCATATACAAAGGAAATCTTACCTTCTAGACGTGCCCTCAAACACACATGGTCAGAGAAGGGAACATCTTCCTGCTGGAAATTCCTACAAATAACATTTTGTGAAGAAAAGAAGATACGGTCTATTCTAGACTCTATGCCTCCCCTGTCGGCCTTATAGGTCGCAGGAGGTGGATTACCTAAAAAAACTTCCGCAGCATCCTGTAAGGAAAAATCCGCCACAAGACTCTTGAGTCTTTTACCTGTAACATCCATCTTATCCCCCTCCGTCACACAATTGAAATCTCCAACAAAAATTATTGGCATTTTGCCAGATAAAAAAAAACATAATTTCTCAAAAATTTCCAGCCTCTCCCCTTTATCTATTGGTGCATACATATTTACCACCCTAACCCTCCACCCCCTACAATTTAACTTACATATTACACACCTCCCCGCCTCCACCACCATGTAACTTTCTATCTTAACACTATAACCCTTCACCAAAACACCTACCCCACAATTTTTATTACATACAGAACCAGACCACACACTTTGACCTAAAGGCCATGCATTTTCACTTAAGGGATCGGAGATCCCACACTCCTGGACACAGTATACGTCCGCATCCAAGTTGCTCAAGTAGTCCAAAATTGCCACTCTTCTCGACTCAGATTTAATCAGCCTAACATTTAGCGACAAGATGCTGAGAGCAACTTGGGCACCCATCTATTAATTTGATGTGGCAGGTCACGACAACATGCCCACCTGTACATCATCCTAACCCTTCTGGGGGTAGGACGCTGGACGTGCAGATATCGTAGTTTGTGCCTTCCCCCAAAAAAGACACATCTTGGGGATCGGATGCAGTAGGGTACACCCGGGCTGGACTCACACTGCAGTCACTTAAAGGGGAAAAGGATGGTTCAGTTTTCTTCTTTTTCTTCACTGAAGCGCCTCCATCTTCATCTGAACTATAATCCCGCCGCTGGGGGTCAAAGTCCCCCTGACCTCCCTCCTCCTCAAGGTCAGAAACGACATCGCTCCAGGCCACATGCGGTGTTCTGGTCAGATCAGACTCCTCTTCCCCCTGCAATGTAACCATCATGTCTGGAATTTCAGCCTCCAGATCCTCCACCGGGGCCACTTCCATGCCTATACGATCATCAGTTATTGTCTCAGACTCACTGACATCTGAAGCCACAGACGCGGCCCTCTGCACCGGTGGCTCAGGTGCCAGCTCCATATTTCCTCTTACATTCACACGAACCAGTTCTGGAAAAGCAACCCGAGCCTCCTCCTCATCCAGGAAAGCCAGAGTAGATATCGGAGCAGTCGGAGTTGGAGCAGTCGGAGTTGTAGCTGTGGGTGCAGGAGATTCATTTCTTCTCCTTCCCCTTCCCGCTGCCCCTGCATATGAACCAGGATGGAATATACAGTCTCTGAAGGCATGCCCCTTCTCTCCGCAGAGATTACAGACTATTTCATTTTTGCAATTATTGGAAGAATGACCCACCTCATTGCACTTCCTGCAAATAATCTGTCTGATGTCGCATGCTTCCTGAGTATGGCCATACCTCCTACAATGACGACAAAACCTGGGCGCATTGGGGAAGAACAGGTAACCCCGCTCACTCCCAATGGAAAAATTTGATGGAGGATAATGTATACCCCCTGGTTCATCAGGACTTTCCCGGAACTTGACCATGAAACGATATTTACCGGTCCATAGTTCCTCCTCATTCATGACTTTTACTGCCACCTTGGTAATATAGCAGTGCCTATTTAGAAAGGCATAAATCAAAGCCAAGTCCACATGTGGGTTGTACATGAAAACAGTCAGAGGTACCTCTTTGGAGCAATACAAGATGACAAAAGTCAGCCCATCCAAATATTGATTGTCCAGATTCTTTTTCAAACAATCATAGAAATTGTTGCAAACAGCCATAGAAGTAAATACAAGATTATACTTGCTTTTGAATTGCTGGAGGCACAAGATTTCTTCCTTCTTCACTTCAAGGAGTCCAAACAAAATCTCCTTCACCACGAAGCTGAGGGTAAAGATTCCTTCTTTGCCTTCTTCCACATCAATCTGGATTCCAAACTTCACTCGAGCCTCACCGGGCCCAGCGTATCGAATGCGTCCCATTATCGCTAGTCGTGTCTACTGGCCAACTCCTTATAGCAGCAAGTGGCTTAAGCCATAAAATGGCGATGCCACAGGGCCAAGAGTTAACGCACAGACAGCCAAATGACTAGACCCATTACAGATCTGAGCCAAAAGGCCGAGAAGCGATAACCAGAATTGGTTTCAAACTACGGAGCCACCCAAGGATCCTAAAAAGTCCATTTGTGGAGATGAGCTCCTGGACTCCCGTTAAGAAGACATGTTGTCAACCTCTAGATCCCTTACATGCCTGCACTTTTCGGCTTGCTGCTGCTGCAATCCACGCGTTTTAGATCTGCATAACTCCACCTCTTTAAACACAGCACCTTCACCCCCTGCTGTTCCCACCCGCCTCAACACCGTTGGAAGGGAGGAGAACCAATTAAGGCGGGGGGTGGGGTGGAACGAGCAGCTGTCTACCCTTAGCAGGAGGGCTCCTGATTACATACCTCTCCTGCTGCTGCTGCTGCTGGCTGTCCAGCAGCAGACTGAAGGTGGCTGCTGCTGTGCACAGGTATATAAAGGCTCAGAGCCTATTATGACACGCGCAGCCAGCGTTCCATTGCCACATTCCATCTACTGCAGGCAGGATACCTGGCTGGCTGAATGTCGCTGAGAAGCTCACAGAGACCGCCATAAGCAACAGTTTAACAGAATGCCACAGACTAATCAACCAAACTTTTTGGGTTGGGTTCTCTTTTATAGTCTGCAGGCATTAAATGAAAGAAGTCAGTGTTCGAGCAGAAGGAGACAACGTTTCAGAAAAGGCATTGTAGCAAACCAAAAAAGAAATTTTAAGCGCAGCAGAGTAACCAGCGCACATACCTGTTAGCTCAGGTGAGTTTAAAAGGCTGCTGTTGATAACAAGGGCATTTGCTAAATAGATGGTGTGTGTGCAACAATATACTGAAAGGTCAATTATATTGTGCAGCTTATCTCACCACCTGTAGTTATTTAGGTGAAAGCTCCAAAATGCTTGCCTAATATGTCTGTTTATCCAAAAGGAAGTAAAAAGGGAGAGCTAGAAAGATAGCATTGCATCACATTACATGGCAATGCAATGCACAGTTGCTGAAGTTGAACCAAAATGAGCTTGTAATCTGGCTTGCCTAATATGTCTGTTTATCCAAAAGGAAGTAAAAAGGGAGAGCTAGAAAGATAGCATTGCATCACATTACATGGCAATGCAATGCACAGTTGCTGAAGTTGAACCAAAATGAGCTTGTAATCTGGCTTCTGCAACTTTGAACATGAAAAATCCAATGAGGAGAAGAAAAGCAAAGCCAAAGAGTCCATCCCAAAATCCGACAAACAAGCAAAATGAACAAAAAACATTGAATTCAATTCTTTCTGATTTTAGAAACTGCATTAAAGAAGGGGTGCACCGATCCTGGAGATACTGCAATACCAGGTCAATGCGTGGAGTGGACAGAGCAAGCTCTTTTTCCATCTCCCTGTTCTAAAAATCCATTTAATATATGGTCCCCAGATAGGGGACGTATCAGATATTAAACTGATAAGAACAGATACTACACTTGATCTTAGCCAAAAGGCCGAGAAGCGATAATCAGAATTGGTTTCAAACTACGGAGCCACCCAAGGATCCTAAAAAGTCCATTTGTGGAGATGAGCTCCTGGACTCCCGTTAAGAAGACATGTTGTCAACCTCTAGATCCCTTACATGCCTGCACTTTTCGGCTTGCTGCTGCTGCAATCCACGCGTTTTAGATCTGCATAACTCCACCTCTTTAAACACAGCACCTTCACCCCCTGCTGTTCCCACCCGCCTCAACACCGTTGGAAGGGAGGAGAACCAATTAAGGCGGGGGGTGGGGTGGAACGAGCAGCTGTCTACCCTTAGCAGGAGGGCTCCTGATTACATACCTCTCCTGCTGCTGCTGCTGGCTGTCCAGCAGCAGACTGAAGGTGGCTGCTGCTGTGCACAGGTATATAAAGGCTCAGAGCCTATTATGACACGCGCAGCCAGCGTTCCATTGCCACATTCCATCTACTGCAGGCAGGATACCTGGCTGGCTGAATGTCGCTGAGAAGCTCACAGAGACCGCCATAAGCAACAGTTTAACAGAATGCCACAGACTAATCAACCAAACTTTTTGGGTTGGGTTCTCTTTTATAGTCTGCAGGCATTAAATGAAAGAAGTCAGTGTTCCAGCAGAAGGAGACAACGTTTCAGAAAAGGCATTGTAGCAAACCAAAAAAGAAATTTTAAGCGCAGCAGAGTAACCAGCGCACATACCTGTTAGCTCAGGTGAGTTTAAAAGGCTGCTGTTGATAACAAGGGCATTTGCTAAATAGATGGTGTGTGTGCAACAATATACTGAAAGGTCAATTATATTGTGCAGCTTATCTCACCACCTGTAGTTATTTAGGTGAAAGCTCCAAAATGCTTGCCTAATATGTCTGTTTATCCAAAAGGAAGTAAAAAGGGAGAGCTAGAAAGATAGCATTGCATCACATTACATGGCAATGCAATGCACAGTTGCTGAAGTTGAACCAAAATGAGCTTGTAATCTGGCTTCTGCAACTTTGAACATGAAAAATCCAATGAGGAGAAGAAAAGCAAAGCCAAAGAGTCCATCCCAAAATCCGACAAACAAGCAAAATGAACAAAAAACATTGAATTCAATTCTTTCTGATTTTAGAAACTGCATTAAAGAAGGGGTGCACCGGTCCTGGAGATACTGCAATACCAGGTCAATGCGTGGAGTGGACAGAACAAGCTCTTTTTCCATCTCCCTGTTCTAAAAATCCATTTAATATATGGTCCCCAGATAGGGGACGTATCAGATATTAAACTGATAAGAACAGATACTACACTTGATCTTAGCCAAAAGGCCGAGAAGCGATAACCAGAATTGGTTTCAAACTACGGAGCCACCCAAGGATCCTGAAAAGTCCATTTGTGGAGATGAGCTCCTGGACTCCCGTTAAGAAGACATGTTGTCAACCTCTAGATCCCTTACATGCCTGCACTTTTCGGCTTGCTGCTGCTGCAATCCACGCGTTTTAGATCTGCATTATTCCACCTCTTTAAACACAGCACCTTCACCCCCTGCTGTTCCCACCCGCCTCAACACCGTTGGAAGGGAGGAGAACCAATTAAGGCGGGGGGTGGGGTGGAACGAGCAGCTGTCTACCCTTAGCAGGAGGGCTCCTGATTACATACCTCTCCTGCTGCTGCTGCTGCTGGCTGTCCAGCAGCAGACTGAAGGTGGCTGCTGCTGTGCACAGGTATATAAAGGCTCAGAGCCTATTATGACACGCGCAGCCAGCGTTCCATTGCCACATTCCATCTACTGCAGGCAGGATACCTGGCTGGCTGAATGTCGCTGAGAAGCTCACAGAGACCGCCATAAGCAACAGTTTAACAGAATGCCACAGACTAATCAACCAAACTTTTTGGGTTGGGTTCTCTTTTATAGTCTGCAGGCATTAAATGAAAGAAGTCAGTGTTCCAGCAGAAGGAGACAACGTTTCAGAAAAGGCATTGTAGCAAACCAAAAAAGAAATTTTAAGCGCAGCAGAGTAACCAGCGCACATACCTGTTAGCTCAGGTGAGTTTAAAAGGCTGCTGTTGATAACAAGGGCATTTGCTAAATAGATGGTGTGTGTGCAACAATATACTGAAAGGTCAATTATATTGTGCAGCTTATCTCACCACCTGTAGTTATTTAGGTGAAAGCTCCAAAATGCTTGCCTAATATGTCTGTTTATCCAAAAGGAAGTAAAAAGGGAGAGCTAGAAAGATAGCATTGCATCACATTACATGGCAATGCAATGCACAGTTGCTGAAGTTGAACCAAAATGAGCTTGTAATCTGGCTTCTGCAACTTTGAACATGAAAAATCCAATGAGGAGAAGAAAAGCAAAGCCAAAGAGTCCATCCCAAAATCCGACAAACAAGCAAAATGAACAAAAAACATTGAATTCAATTCTTTCTGATTTTAGAAACTGCATTAAAGAAGGGGTGCACCGATCCTGGAGATACTGCAATACCAGGTCAATGCGTGGAGTGGACAGAGCAAGCTCTTTTTCCATCTCCCTGTTCTAAAAATCCATTTAATATATGGTCCCCAGATAGGGGACGTATCAGATATTAAACTGATAAGAACAGATACTACACTTGATCTTAGCCAAAAGGCCGAGAAGCGATAATCAGAATTGGTTTCAAACTACGGAGCCACCCAAGGATCCTGAAAAGTCCATTTGTGGAGATGAGCTCCTGGACTCCCGTTAAGAAGACATGTTGTCAACCTCTAGATCCCTTACATGCCTGCACTTTTCGGCTTGCTGCTGCTGCAATCCACGCGTTTTAGATCTGCATAACTCCACCTCTTTAAACACAGCACCTTCACCCCCTGCTGTTCCCACCCGCCTCAACACCGTTGGAAGGGAGGAGAACCAATTAAGGCGGGGGGTGGGGTGGAACGAGCAGCTGTCTACCCTTAGCAGGAGGGCTCCTGATTACATACCTCTCCTGCTGCTGCTGCTGGCTGTCCAGCAGCAGACTGAAGGTGGCTGCTGCTGTGCACAGGTATATAAAGGCTCAGAGCCTATTATGACACGCGCAGCCAGCGTTCCATTGCCACATTCCATCTACTGCAGGCAGGATACCTGGCTGGCTGAATGTCGCTGAGAAGCTCACAGAGACCGCCATAAGCAACAGTTTAACAGAATGCCACAGACTAATCAACCAAACTTTTTGGGTTGGGTTCTCTTTTATAGTCTGCAGGCATTAAATGAAAGAAGTCAGTGTTCCAGCAGAAGGAGACAACGTTTCAGAAAAGGCATTGTAGCAAACCAAAAAAGAAATTTTAAGCGCAGCAGAGTAACCAGCGCACATACCTGTTAGCTCAGGTGAGTTTAAAAGGCTGCTGTTGATAACAAGGGCATTTGCTAAATAGATGGTGTGTGTGCAACAATATACTGAAAGGTCAATTATATTGTGCAGCTTATCTCACCACCTGTAGTTATTTAGGTGAAAGCTCCAAAATGCTTGCCTAATATGTCTGTTTATCCAAAAGGAAGTAAAAAGGGAGAGCTAGAAAGATAGCATTGCATCACATTACATGGCAATGCAATGCACAGTTGCTGAAGTTGAACCAAAATGAGCTTGTAATCTGGCTTCTGCAACTTTGAACATGAAAAATCCAATGAGGAGAAGAAAAGCAAAGCCAAAGAGTCCATCCCAAAATCCGACAAACAAGCAAAATGAACAAAAAACATTGAATTCAATTCTTTCTGATTTTAGAAACTGCATTAAAGAAGGGGTGCACCGGTCCTGGAGATACTGCAATACCAGGTCAATGCGTGGAGTGGACAGAGCAAGCTCTTTTTCCATCTCCCTGTTCTAAAAATCCATTTAATATATGGTCCCCAGATAGGGGACGTATCAGATATTAAACTGATAAGAACAGATACTACACTTGATCTTAGCCAAAAGGCCGAGAAGCGATAACCAGAATTGGTTTCAAACTACGGAACCACCCAAGGATCCTGAAAAGTCCATTTGTGGAGATGAGCTCCTGGACTCCCGTTAAGAAGACATGTTGTCAACCTCTAGATCCCTTACATGCCTGCACTTTTCGGCTTGCTGCTGCTGCAATCCACGCGTTTTAGATCTGCATAACTCCACCTCTTTAAACACAGCACCTTCACCCCCTGCTGTTCCCACCCGCCTCAACACCGTTGGAAGGGAGGAGAACCAATTAAGGCGGGGGGTGGGGTGGAACGAGCAGCTGTCTACCCTTAGCAGGAGTGCTCCTGATTACATACCTCTCCTGCTGCTGCTGCTGCTGGCTGTCCAGCAGCAGACTGAAGGTGGCTGCTGCTGTGCACAGGTATTTAAAGGCTCAGAGCCTATTATGACACGCGCAGCCAGCGTTCCATTGCCACATTCCATCTACTGCAGGCAGGATACCTGGCTGGCTGAATGTCGCTGAGAAGCTCACAGAGACCGCCATAAGCAACAGTTTAACAGAATGCCACAGACTAATCAACCAAACTTTTTGGGTTGGGTTCTCTTTTATAGTCTGCAGGCATTAAATGAAAGAAGTCAGTGTTCCAGCAGAAGGAGACAACGTTTCAGAAAAGGCATTGTAGCAAACCAAAAAAGAAATTTTAAGCGCAGCAGAGTAACCAGCGCACATACCTGTTAGCTCAGGTGAGTTTAAAAGGCTGCTGTTGATAACAAGGGCATTTGCTAAATAGATGGTGTGTGTGCAACAATATACTGAAAGGTCAATTATATTGTGCAGCTTATCTCACCACCTGTAGTTATTTAGGTGAAAGCTCCAAAATGCTTGCCTAATATGTCTGTTTATCCAAATGGAAGTAAAAAGGGAGAGCTAGAAAGATAGCATTGCATCACATTACATGGCAATGCAATGCACAGTTGCTGAAGTTGAACCAAAATGAGCTTGTAATCTGGCTTCTGCAACTTTGAACATGAAAAATCCAATGAGGAGAAGAAAAGCAAAGCCAAAGAGTCCATCCCAAAATCCGACAAACAAGCAAAATGAACAAAAAACATTGAATTCAATTCTTTCTGATTTTAGAAACTGCATTAAAGAAGGGGTGCACCGGTCCTGGAGATACTGCAATACCAGGTCAATGCGTGGAGTGGACAGAGCAAGCTCTTTTTCCATCTCCCTGTTCTAAAAATCCATTTAATATATGGTCCCCAGATAGGGGACGTATCAGATATTAAACTGATAAGAACAGATTTTTTTTTTTTTTTTCCACTCAGATTACAAGTCCCATATTTACCATTTCATGCTTTGCAATGATTTCCAAATGGTATTAGGTTGTTATCCATCATTGTGGGTCATATATCCATTTTCCAATCTTATTTTATATATATACGTTTATATTATCACAATACAGTTATTCCATATTCTTTACATCACAACATTACAATCTTTACCATTACGATTTAAGGCAACATTCCTCTCTTCAGGCCATATGCTGCCAAGGCATTCAAAAGCCTTCCATCCAGAAACCGACCATCCCAAGCTTCTTCTACCTCTTTAGCCAACGACTGAGGTATTCTGTAAGTTGAAAAAAAACGATGCATATCGCTATAAATGTTATTCCACACTTTGCGCCTTAGACTAGCCTGACTCCCCCCTTCACAACTCTTTAGCATTTTCAACACTTCTTGTCTCTCCTCCATCTCCCTCATATTTTTTTCTGAAACATCCTTTGCTTTACTAGAGTCCTTCCCAGATGACAAAACTCCTTCAATTTCTTCTCTGGCTTCACATGCGACATCCTCTCTTTCTTCTTCACTAGTTTCTTCACCCTCCTCCTCCTCTTCCATATTACTTACAGCACCTTCCTTTTCATCCTGACTGGAGGACTCACTTTCCTCCTGATCTTCTGACTCCCTATCCACCTCCACTTCTTCTTCCAAGCTAGTATTTTCAATCTCAACGTCTGTGATATCACTCTCAGTATCTTCTTCCATATGATCACCTTCTTTTCTTATATCTCTTATTTGTTCCTCCTTCTTTTGAGATATGTTCTCTTCCGTTTCATCATGGGGGGCAGCTTCAGACTCTTCTTCTTTTCCATCTTCCTTGTCAACTGACTTCTCCTCCCTTTTATTGACAGGACAGCAATCATATAAATGACCACTGCCACCACATAGATTACATTTCTTACTTTTTTCACAATTCTCTGCCTTATGTCCCACTTCTTCACACTTGGCACACCACTGTAATGTACAGGAATCCTTTTCATGGCCATACTGTTTACAACGCCTACAAAACTTCGGCATACCTGTAAAGAACATATCTCCATTAACTGTCCCGATTTTGAATCTACTTGGTGGGAGTACCACAACACCATCCGAACTTTCCTTGAACTTGACCAGGAACCTCCACCTCGTGGTCCAAAAACCATATCGGTTAAACATTTTGCCAGCAGAACTCACTTTCTCACAGTACCGGGATAAAAAGGTCATGATCTCTTCTTCCAATATGAAAGGACTATACATCCTTATTACTATTAGCCTTTCCTTCCTAGGAAAATGCGACACAAAAAAAACACCTTCAAGTATCGAATCTTCCTTCACTAGATCCATTCTCTTCCAAAAGTCAGAAAAGATATCTTCTGAACAAAAAATAACATCATATATCCCTCTCTTCGGGAACTCCAACATAGACAAAACTTGTTCCATTTGAACTTCCAATAGTCCAAACAAAATCTTCTCTACCAAAAAAAACAAGCCAGACTTCTTCTTCTCTGGATCCAAAAAAATAAACCGCACTGCATTCTTCAATCTTGCAAAAACTGGGACCTCTTCACAGGTCAGCATATTTGGGCTTCTCCCGTCCATATATTCACACCAAAGGTGGCAAAAATCCTCCTCGCCTACTTAAAAAAAGCAGGCAGGCTGATCGCCCCTCGTTGCCCCGGGACTAATCCGGCTCCCCAAAAGCAGCAAGGGGGTGAAGCCGCACTGCTACATGCAGCGATCCCCCGAGGCCAAGGAGCCGGGTACCCAAGGCACCTCTCAGCCAAGACCAAGGCAGCAACCGGTAGATCACTGCACTTGATCTTAGCCAAAAGGCCGAGAAGCGATAACCAGAATTGGTTTCAAACTACGGAGCCACCCAAGGATCCTGAAAAGTCCATTTGTGGAGATGAGCTCCTGGACTCCCGTTAAGAAGACATGTTGTCAACCTCTAGATCCCTTACATGCCTGCACTTTTCGGCTTGCTGCTGCTGCAATCCACGCGTTTTAGATCTGCATAACTCCACCTCTTTAAACACAGCACCTTCACCCCCTGCTGTTCCCACCCGCCTCAACACCGTTGGAAGGGAGGAGAACCAATTAAGGCGGGGGGTGGGGTGGAACGAGCAGCTGTCTACCCTTAGCAGGAGGGCTCCTGATTACATACCTCTCCTGCTGCTGCTGCTGCTGCTGGCTGTCCAGCAGCAGACTGAAGGTGGCTGCTGCTGTGCACAGCTATATAAAGGCTCAGAGCCTATTATGACACGCGCAGCCAGCGTTCCATTGCCACATTCCATCTACTGCAGGCAGGATACCTGGCTGGCTGAATGTCGCTGAGAAGCTCACAGAGACCGCCATAAGCAACAGTTTAACAGAATGCCACAGACTAATCAACCAAACTTTTTGGGTTGGGTTCTCTTTTATAGTCTGCGGCATTAAATGAAAGAAGTCAGTGTTCCAGCAGAAGGAGACAACGTTTCAGAAAAGGCATTGTAGCAAACCAAAAAAGAAATTTTAAGCGCAGCAGAGTAACCAGCGCACATACCTGTTAGCTCAGGTGAGTTTAAAAGGCTGCTGTTGATAACAAGGGCATTTGCTAAATAGATGGTGTGTGTGCAACAATATACTGAAAGGTCAATTATATTGTGCAGCTTATCTCACCACCTGTAGTTATTTAGGTGAAAGCTCCAAAATGCTTGCCTAATATGTCTGTTTATCCAAAAGGAAGTAAAAAGGGAGAGCTAGAAAGATAGCATTGCATCACATTACATGGCAATGCAATGCACAGTTGCTGAAGTTGAACCAAAATGAGCTTGTAATCTGGCTTCTGCAACTTTGAACATGAAAAATCCAATGAGGAGAAGAAAAGCAAAGCCAAAGAGTCCATCCCAAAATCCGACAAACAAGCAAAATGAACAAAAAACATTGAATTCAATTCTTTCTGATTTTAGAAACTGCATTAAAGAAGGGGTGCACCGGTCCTGGAGATGCTGCAATACCAGGTCAATGCGTGGAGTGGACAGAGCAAGCTCTTTTTCCATCTCCCTGTTCTAAAAATCCATTTAATATATGGTCCCCAGATAGGGGACGTATCAGATATTAAACTGATAAGAACAGATACTACACTTGATCTTAGCCAAAAGGCCGAGAAGCGATAACCAGAATTGGTTTCAAACTACGGAGCCACCCAAGGATCCTGAAAAGTCCATTTGTGGAGATGAGCTCCTGGACTCCCGTTAAGAAGACATGTTGTCAACCTCTAGATCCCTTACATGCCTGCACTTTTCGGCTTGCTGCTGCTGCAATCCACGCGTTTTAGATCTACATAACTCCACCTCTTTAAACACAGCACCTTCACCCCCTGCTGTTCCCACCCGCCTCAACACCGTTGGAAGGGAGGAGAACCAATTAAGGCGGGGGGTGGGGTGGAACGAGCAGCTGTCTACCCTTAGCAGGAGGGCTCCTGATTACATACCTCTCCTGCTGCTGCTGCTGCTGGCTGTCCAGCAGCAGACTGAAGGTGGCTGCTGCTGTGCACAGGTATATAAAGGCTCAGAGCCTATTATGACACGCGCAGCCAGCGTTCCATTGCCACATTCCATCTACTGCAGGCAGGATACCTGGCTGGCTGAATGTCGCTGAGAAGCTCACAGAGACCGCCATAAGCAACAGTTTAACAGAATGCCACAGACTAATCAACCAAACTTTTTGGGTTGGGTTCTCTTTTATAGTCTGCAGGCATTAAATGAAAGAAGTCAGTGTTCCAGCAGAAGGAGACAACGTTTCAGAAAAGGCTTTGTAGCAAACCAAAAAAGAAATTTTAAGCGCAGCAGAGTAACCAGCGCACATACCTGTTAGCTCAGGTGAGTTTAAAAGGCTGCTGTTGATAACAAGGGCATTTGCTAAATAGATGGTGTGTGTGCAACAATATACTGAAAGGTCAATTATATTGTGCAGCTTATCTCACCACCTGTAGTTATTTAGGTGAAAGCTCCAAAATGTTTGCCTAATATGTCTGCTTATCCAAAAGGAAGTAAAAAGGGAGAGCTAGAAAGATAGCATTGCATCACATTACATGGCAATGCAATGCACAGTTGCTGAAGTTGAACCAAAATGAGCTTGTAATCTGGCTTCTGCAACTTTGAACATGAAAAATCCAATGAGGAGAAGAAAAGCAAAGCCAAAGAGTCCATCCCAAAATCCGACAAACAAGCAAAATGAACAAAAAACATTGAATTCAATTCTTTCTGATTTTAGAAACTGCATTAAAGAAGGGGTGCACCGGTCCTGGAGATACTGCAATACCAGGTCAATGCGTGGAGTGGACAGAGCAAGCTCTTTTTCCATCTCCCTGTTCTAAAAATCCATTTAATATATGGTCCCCAGATAGGGGACGTATCAGATATTAAACTGATAAGAACAGATTTTTTTTTTTTTTTTTTTTTTCCACTCAGATTACAAGTCCCATATTTACCATTTCATGCTTTGCAATGATTTCCAAATGGTATTAGGTTGTTATCCATCATTGTGGGTCATATATCCATTTTCCAATCTTATTTTATATATATACGTTTATATTATCACAATACAGTTATTCCATATTCTTTACATCACAACATTACAATCTTTACCATTACGATTTAAGGCAACATTCCTCTCTTCAGGCCATATGCTGCCAAGGCATTCAAAAGCCTTCCATCCAGAAACCGACCATCCCAAGCTTCTTCTACCTCTTTAGCCAACGACTGAGGTATTCTGTAAGTTGAAAAAAAACGATGCATATCGCTATAAATGTTATTCCACACTTTGCGCCTTAGACTAGCCTGACTCCCCCCTTCACAACTCTTTAGCATTTTCAACACTTCTTGTCTCTCCTCCATCTCCCTCATATTTTTTTCTGAAACATCCTTTGCTTTACTAGAGTCCTTCCCAGATGACAAAACTCCTTCAATTTCTTCTCTGGCTTCACATGCGACATCCTCTCTTTCTTCTTCACTAGTTTCTTCACCCTCCTCCTCCTCTTCCATATTACTTACAGCACCTTCCTTTTCATCCTGACTGGAGGACTCACTTTCCTCCTGATCTTCTGACTCCCTATCCACCTCCACTTCTTCTTCCAAGCTAGTATTTTCAATCTCAACGTCTGTGATATCACTCTCAGTATCTTCTTCCATATGATCACCTTCTTTTCTTATATCTCTTATTTGTTCCTCCTTCTTTTGAGATATGTTCTCTTCCGTTTCATCATGGGGGGCAGCTTCAGACTCTTCTTCTTTTCCATCTTCCTTGTCAACTGACTTCTCCTCCCTTTTATTGACAGGACAGCAATCATATAAATGACCACTGCCACCACATAGATTACATTTCTTACTTTTTTCACAATTCTCTGCCTTATGTCCCACTTCTTCACACTTGGCACACCACTGTAATGTACAGGAATCCTTTTCATGGCCATACTGTTTACAACGCCTACAAAACTTCGGCATACCTGTAAAGAACATATCTCCATTAACTGTCCCGATTTTGAATCTACTTGGTGGGAGTACCACAACACCATCCGAACTTTCCTTGAACTTGACCAGGAACCTCCACCTCGTGGTCCAAAAACCATATCGGTTAAACATTTTGCCAGCAGAACTCACTTTCTCACAGTACCGGGATAAAAAGGTCATGATCTCTTCTTCCAATATGAAAGGACTATACATCCTTATTACTATTAGCCTTTCCTTCCTAGGAAAATGCGACACAAAAAAAACACCTTCAAGTATCGAATCTTCCTTCACTAGATCCATTCTCTTCCAAAAGTCAGAAAAGATATCTTCTGAACAAAAAATAACATCATATATCCCTCTCTTCGGGAACTCCAACATAGACAAAACTTGTTCCATTTGAACTTCCAATAGTCCAAACAAAATCTTCTCTACCAAAAAAAACAAGCCAGACTTCTTCTTCTCTGGATCCAAAAAAATAAACCGCACTGCATTCTTCAATCTTGCAAAAACTGGGACCTCTTCACAGGTCAGCATATTTGGGCTTCTCCCGTCCATATATTCACACCAAAGGTGGCAAAAATCCTCCTCGCCTACTTAAAAAAAGCAGGCAGGCTGATCGCCCCTCGTTGCCCCGGGACTAATCCGGCTCCCCAAAAGCAGCAAGGGGGTGAAGCCGCACTGCTACATGCAGCGATCCCCCGAGGCCAAGGAGCCGGGTACCCAAGGCACCTCTCAGCCAAGACCAAGGCAGCAACCGGTAGATCACTGCACTTGATCTTAGCCAAAAGGCCGAGAAGCGATAACCAGAATTGGTTTCAAACTACGGAGCCACCCAAGGATCCTGAAAAGTCCATTTGTGGAGATGAGCTCCTGGACTCCCGTTAAGAAGACATGTTGTCAACCTTTAGATCCCTTACATGCCTGCACTTTTCGGCTTGCTGCTGCTGCAATCCACGCGTTTTAGATCTGCATAACTCCACCTCTTTAAACACAGCACCTTCACCCCCTGCTGTTCCCACCCGCCTCAACACCGTTGGAAGGGAGGAGAACCAATTAAGGCGGGGGGTGGGGTGGAACGAGCAGCTGTCTACCCTTAGCAGGAGGGCTCCTGATTACATACCTCTCCTGCTGCTGCTGCTGCTGGCTGTCCAGCAGCAGACTGAAGGTGGCTGCTGCTGTGCACAGGTATATAAAGGCTCAGAGCCTATTATGACACGCGCAGCCAGCGTTCCATTGCCACATTCCATCTACTGCAGGCAGGATACCTGGCTGGCTGAATGTCGATGAGAAGCTCACAGAGACCGCCATAAGCAACAGTTTAACAGAATGCCACAGACTAATCAACCAAACTTTTTGGGTTGGGTTCTCTTTTATAGTCTGCAGGCATTAAATGAAAGAAGTCAGTGTTCCAGCAGAAGGAGACAACGTTTCAGAAAAGGCATTGTAGCAAACCAAAAAAGAAATTTTAAGCGCAGCAGAGTAACCAGCGCACATACCTGTTAGCTCAGGTGAGTTTAAAAGGCTGCTGTTGATAACAAGGGCATTTGCTAAATAGATGGTGTGTGTGCAACAATATACTGAAAGGTCAATTATATTGTGCAGCTTATCTCACCACCTGTAGTTATTTAGGTGAAAGCTCCAAAATGCTTGCCTAATATGTCTGTTTATCCAAAAGGAAGTAAAAAGGGAGAGCTAGAAAGATAGCATTGCATCACATTACATGGCAATGCAATGCACAGTTGCTGAAGTTGAACCAAAATGAGCTTGTAATCTGGCTTCTGCAACTTTGAACATGAAAAATCCAATGAGGAGAAGAAAAGCAAAGCCAAAGAGTCCATCCCAAAATCCGACAAACAAGCAAAATGAACAAAAAACATTGAATTCAATTCTTTCTGATTTTAGAAACTGCATTAAAGAAGGGGTGCACCGGTCCTGGAGATACTGCAATACCAGGTCAATGCGTGGAGTGGACAGAGCAAGCTCTTTTTCCATCTCCCTGTTCTAAAAATCCATTTAATATATGGTCCCCAGATAGGGGACGTATCAGATATTAAACTGATAAGAACAGATACTACACTTGATCTTAGCCAAAAGGCCGAGAAGCGATAACCAGAATTGGTTTCAAACTACGGAGCCACCCAAGGATCCTGAAAAGTCCATTTGTGGAGATGAGCTCCTGGACTCCCGTTAAGAAGACATGTTGTCAACCTCTAGATCCCTTACATGCCTGCACTTTTCGGCTTGCTGCTGCTGCAATCCACGCGTTTTAGATCTGCATAACTCCACCTCTTTAAACACAGCACCTTCACCCCCTGCTGTTCCCACCCGCCTCAACACCGTTGGAAGGGAGGAGAACCAATTAAGGCGGGGGGTGGGGTGGAACGAGCAGCTGTCTACCCTTAGCAGGAGGGCTCCTGATTACATACCTCTCCTGCTGCTGCTGCTGCTGGCTGTCCAGCAGCAGACTGAAGGTGGCTGCTGCTGTGCACAGGTATATAAAGGCTCAGAGCCTATTATGACACGCGCAGCCAGCGTTCCATTGCCACATTCCATCTACTGCAGGCAGGATACCTGGCTGGCTGAATGTCGCTGAGAAGCTCACAGAGACCGCCATAAGCAACAGTTTAACAGAATGCCACAGACTAATCAACCAAACTTTTTGGGTTGGGTTCTCTTTTATAGTCTGCAGGCATTAAATGAAAGAAGTCAGTGTTCCAGCAGAAGGAGACAACGTTTCAGAAAAGGCATTGTAGCAAACCAAAAAAGAAATTTTAAGCGCAGCAGAGTAACCAGCGCACATACCTGTTAGCTCAGGTGAGTTTAAAAGGCTGCTGTTGATAACAAGGGCATTTGCTAAATAGATGGTGTGTGTGCAACAATATACTGAAAGGTCAATTATATTGTGCAGCTTATCTCACCACCTGTAGTTATTTAGGTGAAAGCTCCAAAATGCTTGCCTAATATGTCTGTTTATCCAAAAGGAAGTAAAAAGGGAGAGCTAGAAAGATAGCATTGCATCACATTACATGGCAATGCAATGCACAGTTGCTGAAGTTGAACCAAAATGAGCTTGTAATCTGGCTTCTGCAACTTTGAACATGAAAAATCCAATGAGGAGAAGAAAAGCAAAGCCAAAGAGTCCATCCCAAAATCCGACAAACAAGCAAAATGAACAAAAAACATTGAATTCAATTCTTTCTGATTTTAGAAACTGCATTAAAGAAGGGGTGCACCGGTCCTGGAGATACTGCAATACCAGGTCAATGCGTGGAGTGGACAGAGCAAGCTCTTTTTCCATCTCCCTGTTCTAAAAATCCATTTAATATATGGTCCCCAGATAGGGGACGTATCAGATATTAAACTGATAAGAACAGATACTACACTTGATCTTAGCCAAAAGGCCGAGAAGCGATAACCAGAATTGGTTTCAAACTACGGAGCCACCCAAGGATCCTGAAAAGTCCATTTGTGGAGATGAGCTCCTGGACTCCCGTTAAGAAGACATGTTGTCAACCTCTAGATCCCTTACATGCCTGCACTTTTCGGCTTGCTGCTGCTGCAATCCACGCGTTTTAGATCTGCATAACTCCACCTCTTTAAACACAGCACCTTCACCCCCTGCTGTTCCCACCCGCCTCAACACCGTTGGAAGGGAGGAGAACCAATTAAGGCGGGGGGTGGGGTGGAACGAGCAGCTGTCTACCCTTAGCAGGAGGGCTCCTGATTACATACCTCTCCTGCTGCTGCTGCTGCTGGCTGTCCAGCAGCAGACTGAAGGTGGCTGCTGCTGTGCACAGGTATATAAAGGCTCAGAGCCTATTATGACACGCGCAGCCAGCGTTCCATTGCCACATTCCATCTACTGCAGGCAGGATACCTGGCTGGCTGAATGTCGCTGAGAAGCTCACAGAGACCGCCATAAGCAACAGTTTAACAGAATGCCACAGACTAATCAACCAAACTTTTTGGGTTGGGTTCTCTTTTATAGTCTGCAGGCATTAAATGAAAGAAGTCAGTGTTCCAGCAGAAGGAGACAACGTTTCAGAAAAGGCATTGTAGCAAACCAAAAAAGAAATTTTAAGCGCAGCAGAGTAACCAGCGCACATACCTGTTAGCTCAGGTGAGTTTAAAAGGCTGCTGTTGATAACAAGGGCATTTGCTAAATAGATGGTGTGTGTGCAACAATATACTGAAAGGTCAATTATATTGTGCAGCTTATCTCACCACCTGTAGTTATTTAGGTGAAAGCTCCAAAATGCTTGCCTAATATGTCTGTTTATCCAAAAGGAAGTAAAAAGGGAGAGCTAGAAAGATAGCATTGCATCACATTACATGGCAATGCAATGCACAGTTGCTGAAGTTGAACCAAAATGAGCTTGTAATCTGGCTTCTGCAACTTTGAACATGAAAAATCCAATGAGGAGAAGAAAAGCAAAGCCAAAGAGTCCATCCCAAAATCCGACAAACAAGCAAAATGAACAAAAAACATTGAATTCAATTCTTTCTGATTTTAGAAACTGCATTAAAGAAGGGGTGCACCGGTCCTGGAGATACTGCAATACCAGGTCAATGCGTGGAGTGGACAGAGCAAGCTCTTTTTCCATCTCCCTGTTCTAAAAATCCATTTAATATATGGTCCCCAGATAGGGGACGTATCAGATATTAAACTGATAAGAACAGATTTTTTTTTAATTTGGCTATCCCCTCACAGGGATAAAACCAGTTTTATTTAAAAATTACACAGATGTACAGAAATAAAAGCAACATTTTACATCATTACAAATTTGTATACATTGTCTCGAAACATACGAGACTTAAAAACATAAATTATTCAAATAGGATAAAAATTTGCATATATTCAAATTAATAAAATGTTACAAAAATTCAAAATGTGTTCCATACATTGACATCCCATTTTAGGGAGATATTTGGATTATTTTTTTTATCTAATAAAAAATATACATACATTTCACTTAAACAAAAACTAAAAACATCATTTAAAGACAATTCATCATGATTAAAAATTAAAATATTTCGGGCTTTCCAGAGAGCTATTTTGGCGCAATTTATTGTCTTCCATGCCATAATTTTTTGGTCTTCTGTTGGGCATTCCATAAGTCCATAAAGTATTGTGGCGTAGTTAAAGTCTTTGAGGTCTGCCACTTTTTCCATCAGAGGGAGCAATTTTCTCCAGAACGCTTTTGCAAAAGGACAAGTCCATAGTAGATGTTTCACTGATTCCTCCTCTTGACATCCGCTTCTTGGGCAAATGGCAGACCTCACGAGTCCTCTTCTATGTTGGAATGCCCGGCACGGAAGACATTGGTGTGCGCAGCTCCAAGCCAAATCTTTCTGTATATTAAAAAGATATTTTGCATTAATGACTTTCCATATATTCAATATTTGTTCATCATCATAGCGCTCAATGTTACATAACTCTTCATTTTTACAAAGACTTTTAATTAATTTCTTACTTATTTTGTAGATCTCCCGCTTCTTTACCCCCTAAATTAAAATGAATCACTATTTTTTCTAAAATTAAATAATGCGTTGGCAGTTTAAAAGCATATGGAGATGATAAAACCGTTTCAAACCACCCAAACTTTCTCGTAAAAAAAACAGTGTTATAACGCATAAAAAAGGACCAATAGTGATTTTTAAAAAGGGCATTAAAACAGAAGCAAAAAAATTTAATTAAAAGGAATCTACTAAAATCTGGAAAGTCTTTCCCACCTTTGAGCTTTGGTTTTGTTACAATTTCTCTTTTTAATTTCTCCATCTTAGAACTCCAGAAAAAAGTAAAACATGCTTTAGTGATCTTTTTTAAAATATTTACAGGGGGAGGGAAAACCAAACTCAAATACAATAAAAGAGGCAAAATGACCATTTTTATAATTAATACTTTACCCTCCATCGTTAATTTTCTCATATTCCACATACATATTTTCGTATTCACTTTCTGAGCTACCGCCTCCCAGTTATTTAGACCATTATTGGATTCACAGAAAGAAATACCTAAAATATTAATAGAGTCAGTTATTGGAATAAAAACATCGTGTAAAATCATCTCCCCAATATTTAAAATACTACTCTTATTAAAATTAACCTTAAAACCAGAAGCTGTACAAAAGGATTGGATCTGTTTGAGTGAGTTTTGTAGTGATGGTGCATCTCGGCAAAGGACCGCCACATCGTCCATGTAACCCACCACTTTTGCTTCTGTTCCTTTGCTTCCAGGTAGAGGGATACCACATATTTGTCTATCTCTACGGATTGCACATAAAAGTGGCTCAAGAGCACAAATAAAAAGTAGTGGGGACAGGGGGCACCCCTGTTTTACCCCTGATTTTAAAAAAACATCTTGTGTCTTAAAACCATTTACTAAAATCTTACTTGTGCAGTCCTTATAAAACGCTTTAAGAGATAATAAAAACCTTTCTGGTATGCCCATTTTTTCTAAAACCTTAAAAAGATAAAAATGAGAAATCTGATCAAAAGCTTTTTCGAAGTCAATTGATAAAATTGCCATCTTCCCTTTTCTGTTTTTAATGTCTTCAATACAGTCTTTAACAAGGTTTAGATTGTCCCAGATACTGCGCTCAGGCACACCACATACTTGGTTTGAGTGGATTATTTTTCCTATAATTTTTTTAAGGCGGTTTGCACAAATTTTTGCCATTATTTTATAGTCACAGTTTAGTAGGGTTATAGGTCTCCAGTTTTTTAAGTCTGTCTTATCACCTTTCTTATATAATAATGAGACCTCCCCTTTTTTCCAGGATTTTAATAAAACCTTATCATTAAAAACTTCAGTAAAAACATAAAACAGATCCTCTTTTAAAATATCATAAAATTTTACATAAAACTCTATAGGAATACCATCTGATCCAGGGACTTTTCCAATTTTAAAACTTTTTATGGTTTGTAAAATTTCTTCTTCTGTTATGTTTTGTGATAAAAACTCTTGGGAGGCGGTATCTAAAACAGATGTTATTTCTTCTAGAGAATTTTGCATTATATTTTTATCTATTCTTTTATCATTAAAAAGATTAAAATAGTAACCATGTACCTTTTCCAAAATTTTTCCCATATTTTTCTCTCCATCTATATCTTCAATTACTGTTTTTTTCTCTCTAATTTTTTTAAAAAAATATCTAGAACATTTTTCGTCTTCCTCCACGTGTTTTATTCTGGAGCGGAAAATGAGCTCTTTCCCTTTTTGTTCTAGTGATTTTGTTATTTCTTCTTTCAGTATTTTAATATCTTTTTCTACTTCTAGACCATTTTCTCTAAGTTTATATAAGGTCTGTAACCGGGTATTTAAATTATTATATAATTCTAGCTTTTCTTTTGCTTTATATATGCTTTTCTTAATAAAAAAATCTTTTATTTTTTTTTTCATTTTATCCCACCAGGCACTTATAGGGACATTTACATCTTTCTTCCTCCTGCAGTTTTTATAAAATTCAATAAAATCCGATAAAATCTTAGAATCATTTAAAAGGGATACATTCATTTTCCAAGTTTTTTTCCCACATTTTTTATTAGCATTAATTTTTACACTAAAAGATAAAAATTTATGATCTGAGAAGATATTATCGTGGGTTTCGCATTTATCAGGTAAAATTTGTTCTGAACCGAATATAAAATCTATTCTTGAACTGCAATTTAAATTGCTCCAGGTAAAGCCGGCCTCTACTGAAGTAGTCTTGTTGCATTCTTTATAAATATCAACAAGTCTAAAATCACTTAAAATATTACTTAACATACCAGAAGTTTTATCATAGTTTCTACTTACGGCTGTAGAGCGCCGACTTTCACCCTTTAAAATACAATTAAAATCACCTGCCAAGATAAAAGGTTCAGAGGTATTAATAAATAATGGTAAAATCTCTAACATGTCAGCTCTTTCATTTTTATCTGGGGACCCATAAAAATTTAAAAATTGCCATTTTACACCATTAATAAAAGCTTTAACTAATAACATACGACCTGGTAAAATCTCTTGGATAAAATCAATTTGAACGTTTCCCTTAAAAAGTATAGCTATCCCTGCTGATCCGGTAACATTTGACCCGGACCACACTGATGGGCCACATTTCCAATCCTCTTTGTATTTTTTGTAGGATACTGTGTGCGGGATATTGCATTCCTGTAAAAAGAAGACGGAAGCCGTAAGACAAGTTAAAAAATTAAATAATGTTACTCTTCTGGTTTTTGATTTTAGACCCCTCACATTGAGGGAAATGCCCTTAAGTTCTGCCATTGGAGGAAAGTAAAAAAATTATATAAAACAGAAATACGGAACTTACTTCCTATCCGCTGAACCGGCCAGACCACTTACGCTCGAGCTACTTCCCTCGTCCGAATTTATCGTAAGTAAGGACTCCATGGAGGAGGAACTTGACTCACCAAGACAATGACCCAACGCTACATGTGAGTAGCTTGGGAGACAACTAAGAGGAACAGCACCCTGGGTCTCCATGGGCTGGCCATTCAGATCCTTATCAGGTGGGTCCCCAGGTGGCTCCCCTGCACCCAGGGGAGGCCGACACACAGGGGAAGGTTGGGTACAAGGCAATGTACCCGAGCTCACGGAGCTGGCAAGGCCCGGCTCCCCACCGGGGTCAGCAGGGTCCGGGACTTTTGGGGGACCAACGTCCACCTCCCCACCAGGAGATGTGTCCATCTGATCCCCATCAGCCGCTCCATTCGAACCATCTTTCTTCCCTCTTTTCTTTTTATGGGGACCCACCGTAGTCCAGTTAGCCTCAGACTCAGGCCCAGGAAACCCAGTTTTTGCCTCGGGCTCGGTGTCAACCTTCTGCCGGTCTCTTTTGGTTTTACCGATCATGCCCTTTTGTTCCTTTTCTGCCTTTCTTTTAGCCTCCCTGTTGTCTTGGTGCCAACTTTTCCTCACTGCTTGGGAGTTACCCTTCATTACCTCTGAGCTTTCCTCATCACTCGAATTGCCCTCTTTGCTCGCTGAGGCTCCAGGTTGTTGTTCCTCCTCCTGAGGGGTGGTCTGACCTGTTGGTTCATTTTCGGATGTCCTGGCCTTTTCCTTCCGTCTCTGTTCGGCCTCCCAGAACCTATGTGGGCATGAAAAATAAAAATGACCAGGTTTTTGGCAGAAATTACATTTTTTATCATGAGGACATTCTTTGGTGTCATGTTCTGTAC
The DNA here is from genome assembly GCF_046119375.1 of Phyllobates terribilis. Classification (NCBI taxonomy): domain Eukaryota; kingdom Metazoa; phylum Chordata; class Amphibia; order Anura; family Dendrobatidae; genus Phyllobates; species Phyllobates terribilis. The sequence continues at coordinate 4,798,361 of NW_027362894.1, forward strand.
TAGCACAGTTTCTACAGGTTGCCTCACAGTCATCCTTAAAATGGCCATATTTTCCACAGTTTCTACAAAAGGGTGGCATACCAGAAAAAAAGAAGTCTCCATTTGAGGAACCTATTTTAAAACGTGCAGGAGGGAGTTTCACACCGCCTGGGAAATTAGGGTCTCTTTCACATGTTACTAGAAATTTCCATTTGGACGTCCATATGTGAAACTCATTAAGTACTTTCCCTATACATTTTACACTTTTAAAGTACATTGAAAGAAAACATGTTAGTTCCACTGAAGTAACGAAAGGAGAAAATACTTTAAGGATTACCATTTTTACCTCATCCAGGACGTGCTCGATAACTTGTATTCCTTTTAGAATAGGATTGTTTTTTGCCTTTCTGGCTCTTACCAGGACATCCTGAAAAATGCCTTCCCCGGTGAAGGTGATGTCATAATCGCCACGCCTCGGATAATCCTGGATAGAGAGAATCTCGTTCTTCTGCACATGAAAGAGCCCTTCAAGCACGTCCTGGACTACGTACCGCAATTTCCTTTCATCACTTCCGCCCTCTGTGAAATGAATACGGATAGTGTTTTTAAGCCTCGCATAGTGAGGCACGAGGTTGGGGTCAACCTCCATGGTAACGCAACAAGAAAAAGCAAATCGCAAACCGCTTGCAATCTGCGCCTTTCAGAGTTCTGTAAACAGAAACACCTGAGAGGCTGGGGGGGATCGCAATCCGTTACCCTGGGACTAAGCCCTCTCCCAATAGCAGCAGGCAGGGGAGCCCACCGAAGTGGGTCACCCTGCAAGGCCGAGGAGAGGGGTACCCGAGTACCTTCTGGACCACAGTCGCCTGTACAAGACACTTGACCGCAGCCAAAAGGCCGAGAAGCGATAACCAGAATTGGTTTCAAACTACGGAGCCACCCAAGGATCCTGAAAAGTCCATTTGTGGAGATGAGCTCCTGGACTCCCGTTAAGAAGACATGTTGTCAACCTCTAGATCCCTTACATGCCTGCACTTTTCGGCTTGCTGCTGCTGCAATCCACGCGTTTTAGATCTGCATAACTCCACCTCTTTAAACACAGCACCTTCACCCCCTGCTGTTCCCACCCGCCTCAACACCGTTGGAAGGGAGGAGAACCAATTAAGGCGGGGGGTGGGGTGGAACGAGCAGCTGTCTACCCTTAGCAGGAGGGCTCCTGATTACATACCTCTCCTGCTGCTGCTGCTGCTGGCTGTCCAGCAGCAGACTGAAGGTGGCTGCTGCTGTGCACAGGTATATAAAGGCTCAGAGCCTATTATGACACGCGCAGCCAGCGTTCCATTGCCACATTCCATCTACTGCAGGCAGGATACCTGGCTGGCTGAATGTCGCTGAGAAGCTCACAGAGACCGCCATAAGCAACAGTTTAACAGAATGCCACAGACTAATCAACCAAACTTTTTGGGTTGGGTTCTCTTTTATAGTCTGCAGGCATTAAATGAAAGAAGTCAGTGTTCCAGCAGAAGGAGACAACTTTTCAGAAAAGGCATTGTAGCAAACCAAAAAAGAAATTTTAAGCGCAGCAGAGTAACCAGCGCACATACCTGTTAGCTCAGGTGAGTTTAAAAGGCTGCTGTTGATAACAAGGGCATTTGCTAAATAGATGGTGTGTGTGCAACAATATACTGAAAGGTCAATTATATTGTGCAGCTTATCTCACCACCTGTAGTTATTTAGGTGAAAGCTCCAAAATGCTTGCCTAATATGTCTGTTTATCCAAAAGGAAGTAAAAAGGGAGAGCTAGAAAGATAGCATTGCATCACATTACATGGCAATGCAATGCACAGTTGCTGAAGTTGAACCAAAATGAGCTTGTAATCTGGCTTCTGCAACTTTGAACATGAAAAATCCAATGAGGAGAAGAAAAGCAAAGCCAAAGAGTCCATCCCAAAATCCGACAAACAAGCAAAATGAACAAAAAACATTGAATTCAATTCTTTCTGATTTTAGAAACTGCATTAAAGAAGGGGTGCACCGGTCCTGGAGATACTGCAATACCAGGTCAATGCGTGGAGTGGACAGAGCAAGCTCTTTTTCCATCTCCCTGTTCTAAAAATCCATTTAATATATGGTCCCCAGATAGGGGACGTATCAGATATTAAACTGATAAGAACAGATTTTTTTTTTTTAATTTGGCTATCCCCTCACAGGGATAAAACCAGTTTTATTTAAAAATTACACAGATGTACAGAAATAAAAGCAACATTTTACATCATTACAAATTTTTATACATTGTCTCGAAACATACGAGACTTAAAAACATAAATTATTCAAATAGGATAAAAATTTGCATATATTCAAATTAATAAAATGTTACAAAAATTCAAAATGTGTTCCATACATTGACATCCCATTTTAGGGAGATATTTGGATTATTTTTTTTATCTAATAAAAAATATACATACATTTCACTTAAACAAAAACTAAAAACATCATTTAAAGACAATTCATCATGATTAAAAATTAAAATATTTCTGGCTTTCCAGAGAGCTATTTTGGCGCAATTTATTGTCTTCCATGCCATAATTTTTTGGTCTTCTGTTGGGCATTCCATAAGTCCATAAAGTATTGTGGCGTAGTTAAAGTCTTTGAGGTCTGCCACTTTTTCCATCAGAGGGAGCAATTTTCTCCAGAACGCTTTTGCAAAAGGACAAGTCCATAGTAGATGTTTCACTGATTCCTCCTCTTGACATCCGCTTCTTGGGCAAATGGCAGACCTCACGAGTCCTCTTCTATGTTGGAATGCCCGGCACGGAAGACATTGGTGTGCGCAGCTCCAAGCCAAATCTTTCTGTATATTAAAAAGATATTTTGCATTAATGACTTTCCATATATTCAATATTTGTTCATCATCATAGCGCTCAATGTTACATAACTCTTCATTTTTACAAAGACTTTTAATTAATTTCTTACTATTTTGTAGATCTCCCGCTTCTTTACCCCCTAAATTAAAATGAATCACTATTTTTTCTAAAATTAAATAATGCGTTGGCAGTTTAAAAGCATATGGAGATGATAAAACCGTTTCAAACCACCCAAACTTTCTCATAAAAAAACCAGTGTTATAACGCATAAAAAAGGACCAATAGTGATTTTTAAAAAGGGCATTAAAACAGAAGCAAAAAAATTTAATTAAAAGGAACCTACTAAAATCTGGAAAGTCTTTCCCACCTTTGAGCTTTGGTTTTGTTACAATTTCTCTTTTTAATTTCTCCATCTTAGAACTCCAGAAAAAAGTAAAACATGCTTTAGTGATCTTTTTTAAAATATTTACAGGGGGAGGGAAAACCAAACTCAAATACAATAAAAGAGGCAAAATGACCATTTTTATAATTAATACTTTACCCTCCATCGTTAATTTTCTCATATTCCACATACATATTTTCGTATTCACTTTCTGAGCTACCGCCTCCCAGTTATTTAGACCATTATTGGATTCACAGAAAGAAATACCTAAAATATTAATAGAGTCAGTTATTGGAATAAAAACATCGTGTAAAATCATCTCCCCAATATTTAAAATACTACTCTTATTAAAATTAACCTTAAAACCAGAAGCTGTACAAAAGGATTGGATCTGTTTGAGTGAGTTTTGTAGTGATGGTGCATCTCGGCAAAGGACCGCCACATCGTCCATGTAACCCACCACTTTTGCTTCTGTTCCTTTGCTTCCAGGTAGAGGGATACCACATATTTGTCTATCTCTACGGATTGCACATAAAAGTGGCTCAAGAGCACAAATAAAAAGTAGTGGGGACAGGGGGCACCCCTGTTTTACCCCTGATTTTAAAAAAACATCTTGTGTCTTGAAACCATTTACTAAAATCTTACTTGTGCAGTCCTTATAAAACGCTTTAAGAGATAATAAAAACCTTTCTGGTATGCCCATTTTTTCTAAAACCTTAAAAAGATAAAAATGAGAAATCTGATCAAAAGCTTTTTCGAAGTCAATTGATAAAATTGCCATCTTCCCTTTTCTGTTTTTAATGTCTTCAATACAGTCTTTAACAAGGTTTAGATTGTCCCAGATACTGCGCTCAGGCACACCACATACTTGGTTTGAGTGGATTATTTTTCCTATAATTTTTTTAAGGCGGTTTGCACAAATTTTTGCCATTATTTTATAGTCACAGTTTAGTAGGGTTATAGGTCTCCAGTTTTTTAAGTCTGTCTTATCACCTTTCTTATATAATAATGAGACCTCCCCTTTTTTCCAGGATTGTAATAAAACCTTATCATTAAAAACTTCAGTAAAAACATAAAACAGATCCTCTTTTAAAATATCATAAAATTTTACATAAAACTCTATAGGAATACCGTCTGATCCAGGGCCTTTTCCAATTTTAAAACTTTTTATGGTTTGTAAAATTTCTTCTTCTGTTATGTTTTGTGATAAAAACTCTTGGGAGGCGGTATCTAAAACAGATGTTATTTCTTCTAGAGAATTTTGCATTATATTTTCATCTATTCTTTTATCATTAAAAAGATTAAAATAGTAACCATGTACCTTTTCCAAAATTTTTCCCATATTTTTCTCTTCATCTATATCTTCAATTACTGTTTTTTTCTCTCTAATTTTTTTAAAAAAATATCTAGAACATTTTTCGTCTTCCTCCACGTGTTTTATTCTGGAGCGGAAAATGAGCTCTTTCCCTTTTTGTTCTAGTGATTTTGTTATTTCTTCTTTCAGTATTTTAATATCTTTTTCTACTTCTAGACCATTTTCTCTAAGTTTATATAAGGTCTGTAACCGGGTATTTAAATTATTATATAATTCTAGCTTTTCTTTTGCTTTATATATGCTTTTCTTAATAAAAAAATCTTTTATTTTTTTTTTCATTTTATCCCACCAGGCACTTATAGGGACATTTACATCTTTCTTCCTCCTGCAGTTTTTATAAAATTCAATAAAATCCGATAAAATCTTAGAATCATTTAAAAGGGATACATTCATTTTCCAAGTTTTTTTCCCACATTTTTTATTAGCATTAATTTTTACACTAAAAGATAAAAATTTATGATCTGAGAAGATATTATCGTGGGTTTCACATTTATCAGGTAAAATTTGTTCTGAACCGAATATAAAATCTATTCTTGAACTGCAATTTAAATTGCTCCAGGTAAAGCCGGCTTCTACTGAACTAGTCTTGTTGCATTCTTTATAAATATCAACAAGTCTAAAATCACTTAAAATATTACTTAACATACCGGTAGTTTTGTCATAGTTTCTACTTACGGCTGTAGAGCGCCGACTTTCACCCTTTAAAATACAATTAAAATCACCTGCCAAGATAAAAGGTTCAGAGGTATTAATAAATAATGGTAAAATCTCTAACATGTCAGCTCTTTCATTTTTATCTGGGGACCCATAAAAATTTAAAAATTGCCATTTTACACCATTAATAAAAGCTTTAACTAATAACATACGACCTGGTAAAATCTCTTGGATAAAATCAATTTGAACGTTTCCCTTAAAAAGTATAGCTATCCCTGCTGATCCGGTAACATTTGACCAGGACCACACTGATGGGCCACATTTCCAATCCTCTTTGTATTTTTTGTAGGATACTGTGTGCGGGATATTGCATTCCTGTAAAAAGAAGACGGAAGCCGTAAGACAAGTTAAAAAATTAAATAATGTTACTCTTCTGGTATTTGATTTTAGACCCCTCACATTGAGGGAAATGCCCTTAAGTTCTGCCATTGGAGGAAAGTAAAAAAATTATATAAAACAGAAATACGGAACTTACTTCCTATCCGCTGAACCGGCCAGACCACTTACGCTCGAGCTACTTCCCTCGTCCGAATTTATCGTAAGTAAGGACTCCATGGAGGAGGAACTTGACTCACCAAGACAATGACCCAACGCTACATGTGAGTAGCTTGGGAGACAACTAAGAGGAACAGCACCCTGGGTCTCCATGGGCTGGCCATTCAGATCCTTATCAGGTGGGTCCCCAGGTGGCTCCCCTGCACCCAGGGGAGGCCGACACACAGGGGAAGGTTGGGTACAAGGCAATGTACCCGAGCTCACGGAGCTGGCAAGGCCCGGCTCCCCACCGGGGTCAGCAGGGTCCGGGACTTTTGGGGGACCAACGTCCACCTCCCCACCAGGAGATGTGTCCATCTGATCCCCATCAGCCGCTCCATTCGAACCATCTTTCTTCCCTCTTTTCTTTTTATGGGGACCCACCGTAGTCCAGTTAGCCTCAGACTCAGGCCCAGGAAACCCAGTTTTTGCCTCGGGCTCGGTGTTAACCTTCTGCCGGTCTCTTTTGGTTTTACCGATCATGCCCTTTTGTTCCTTTTCTGCCTTTCTTTTAGCCTCCCTGTTGTCTTGGTGCCAACTTTTCCTCACTGCTTGGGAGTTACCCTTCATTACCTCTGAGCTTTCCTCATCACTCGAATTGCCCTCTTTGCTCGCTGAGGCTCCAGGTTGTTGTTCCTCCTCCTGAGGGGTGGTCTGACCTGTTGGTTCATTTTCGGATGTCCTGGCCTTTTCCTTCCGTCTCTGTTCGGCCTCCCAGAACCTATGTGGGCATGAAAAATAAAAATGACCAGGTTTTTGGCAGAAATTACATTTTTTATCATGAGGACATTCTTTGGTGTCATGTTCTGTACTAGCACAGTTTCTACAGGTTGCCTCACAGTCATCCTTAAAATGGCCATATTTTCCACAGTTTCTACAAAAGGGTGGCATACCAGAAAAAAAGAAGTCTCCATTTGAGGAACCTATTTTAAAACGTGCAGGAGGGAGTTTCCCACCGCCTGGGAAATTAGGGTCTCTTTCACATGTTACTAGAAATTTCCATTTGGACGTCCATATGTAAAACTCATTAAGTACTTTCCCTATACATTTTACACTTTTAAAGTACATTGAAAGAAAACATGTTAGTTCCACGGAAGTAACGAAAGGAGAAAATACTTTAAGGATTACCATTTTTACCTCATCCAGGACGTGCTTGATAACTTGTATTCCTTTTAGAATAGGATTGTTTTTTGCCTTTCTGGCTCTTACCAGGACATCCTGAAAAATGCCTTCCCTGGTGAAGGTGATGTCATAATCGCCACGCCTCGGATAATCCTGGATAGAGAGAATCTCGTTCTTCTGCACATGAAAGAGCCCTTCAAGCACGTCCTGGACTACGTACCGCAATTTCCTTTCATCACTTCCGCCCTCTGTGAAATGAATACGGATAGTGTTTTTAAGCCTCGCATAGTGAGGCACGAGGTTGGGGTCAACCTCCATGGTAACGCAACAAGAAAAAGCAAATCGCAAACCGCTTGCAATCTGCGCCTTTCAGAGTTCTGTAAACAGAAACACCTGAGAGGCTGGGGGGGATCGCAACCCGTTACCCTGGGACTAAGCCCTCTCCCAATAGCAGCAGGCAGGGGAGCCCACCGAAGTGGGTCACCCTGCAAGGCCGAGGAGAGGGGTACCCGAGTACCTTCTGGACCACAGTCGCCTGTACAAGACACTTGACCGCAGCCAAAAGGCCGAGAAGCGATAACCAGAATTGGTTTCAAACTACGGAGCCACCCAAGGATCCTGAAAAGTCCATTTGTGGAGATGAGCTCCTGGACTCCCGTTAAGAAGACATGTTGTCAACCTCTAGATCCCTTACATGCCTGCACTTTTCGGCTTGCTGCTGCTGCAATCCACGCGTTTTAGATCTGCATAACTCCACCTCTTTAAACACAGCACCTTCACCCCCTGCTGTTCCCACCCGCCTCAACACCGTTGGAAGGGAGGAGAACCAATTAAGGCGGGGGGTGGGGTGGAACGAGCAGCTGTCTACCCTTAGCAGGAGGGCTCCTGATTACATACCTCTCCTGCTGCTGCTGCTGCTGGCTGTCCAGCAGCAGACTGAAGGTGGCTGCTGCTGTGCACAGGTATATAAAGGCTCAGAGCCTATTATGACACGCGCAGCCAGCGTTCCATTGCCACATTCCATCTACTGCAGGCAGGATACCTGGCTGGCTGAATGTCGCTGAGAAGCTCACAGAGACCGCCATAAGCAACAGTTTAACAGAATGCCACAGACTAATCAACCAAACTTTTTGGGTTGGGTTCTCTTTTATAGTCTGCAGGCATTAAATGAAAGAAGTCAGTGTTCCAGCAGAAGGAGACATCGTTTCAGAAAAGGCATTGTAGCAAACCAAAAAAGAAATTTTAAGCGCAGCAGAGTAACCAGCGCACATACCTGTTAGCTCAGGTGAGTTTAAAAGGCTGCTGTTGATAACAAGGGCATTTGCTAAATAGATGGTGTGTGTGCAACAATATACTGAAAGGTCAATTATATTGTGCAGCTTATCTCACCACCTGTAGTTATTTAGGTGAAAGCTCCAAAATGCTTGCCTAATATGTCTGTTTATCCAAAAGGAAGTAAAAAGGGAGAGCTAGAAAGATAGCATTGCATCACATTACATGGCAATGCAATGCACAGTTGCTGAAGTTGAACCAAAATGAGCTTGTAATCTGGCTTCTGCAACTTTGAACATGAAAAATCCAATGAGGAGAAGAAAAGCAAAGCCAAAGAGTCCATCCCAAAATCCGACAAACAAGCAAAATGAACAAAAAACATTGAATTCAATTCTTTCTGATTTTAGAAACTGCATTAAAGAAGGGGTGCACCGGTCCTGGAGATACTGCAATACCAGGTCAATGCGTGGAGTGGACAGAGCAAGCTCTTTTTCCATCTCCCTGTTCTAAAAATCCATTTAATATATGGTCCCCAGATAGGGGACGTATCAGATATTAAACTGATAAGAACAGATACTACACTTGATCTTAGCCAAAAGGCCGAGAAGCGATAACCAGAATTGGTTTCAAACTACGGAGCCACCCAAGGATCCTGAAAAGTCCATTTGTGGAGATGAGCTCCTGGACTCCCGTTAAGAAGACATGTTGTCAACCTCTAGATCCCTTACATGCCTGCACTTTTCGGCTTGCTGCTGCTGCAATCCACGCGTTTTAGATCTGCATAACTCCACCTCTTTAAACACAGCACCTTCACCCCCTGCTGTTCCCACCCGCCTCAACACCGTTGGAAGGGAGGAGAACCAATTAAGGCGGGGGGTGGGGTGGAACGAGCAGCTGTCTACCCTTAGCAGGAGGGCTCCTGATTACATACCTCTCCTGCTGCTGCTGCTGCTGCTGGCTGTCCAGCAGCAGACTGAAGGTGGCTGCTGCTGTGCACAGGTATATAAAGGCTCAGAGCCTATTATGACACGCGCAGCCAGCGTTCCATTGCCACATTCCATCTACTGCAGGCAGGATACCTGGCTGGCTGAATGTCGCTGAGAAGCTCACAGAGACCGCCATAAGCAACAGTTTAACAGAATGCCACAGACTAATCAACCAAACTTTTTGGGTTGGGTTCTCTTTTATAGTCTGCAGGCATTAAATGAAAGAAGTCAGTGTTCCAGCAGAAGGAGACATCGTTTCAGAAAAGGCATTGTAGCAAACCAAAAAAGAAATTTTAAGCGCAGCAGAGTAACCAGCGCACATACCTGTTAGCTCAGGTGAGTTTAAAAGGCTGCTGTTGATAACAAGGGCATTTGCTAAATAGATGGTGTGTGTGCAACAATATACTGAAAGGTCAATTATATTGTGCAGCTTATCTCACCACCTGTAGTTATTTAGGTGAAAGCTCCAAAATGCTTGCCTAATATGTCTGTTTATCCAAAAGGAAGTAAAAAGGGAGAGCTAGAAAGATAGCATTGCATCACATTACATGGCAATGCAATGCACAGTTGCTGAAGTTGAACCAAAATGAGCTTGTAATCTGGCTTCTGCAACTTTGAACATGAAAAATCCAATGAGGAGAAGAAAAGCAAAGCCAAAGAGTCCATCCCAAAATCCGACAAACAAGCAAAATGAACAAAAAACATTGAATTCAATTCTTTCTGATTTTAGAAACTGCATTAAAGAAGGGGTGCACCGGTCCTGGAGATACTGCAATACCAGGTCAATGCGTGGAGTGGACAGAGCAAGCTCTTTTTCCATCTCCCTGTTCTAAAAATCCATTTAATATATGGTCCCCAGATAGGGGACGTATCAGATATTAAACTGATAAGAACAGATACTACACTTGATCTTAGCCAAAAGGCCGAGAAGCGATAACCAGAATTGGTTTCAAACTACGGAGCCACCCAAGGATCCTGAAAAGTCCATTTGTGGAGATGAGCTCCTGGACTCCCGTTAAGAAGACATGTTGTCAACCTCTAGATCCCTTACATGCCTGCACTTTTCGGCTTGCTGCTGCTGCAATCCACGCGTTTTAGATCTGCATAACTCCACCTCTTTAAACACAGCACCTTCACCCCCTGCTGTTCCCACCCGCCTCAACACCGTTGGAAGGGAGGAGAACCAATTAAGGCGGGGGGTGGGGTGGAACGAGCAGCTGTCTACCCTTAGCAGGAGGGCTCCTGATTACATACCTCTCCTGCTGCTGCTGCTGCTGCTGGCTGTCCAGCAGCAGACTGAAGGTGGCTGCTGCTGTGCACAGGTATATAAAGGCTCAGAGCCTATTATGACACGCGCAGCCAGCGTTCCATTGCCACATTCCATCTACTGCAGGCAGGATACCTGGCTGGCTGAATGTCGCTGAGAAGCTCACAGAGACCGCCATAAGCAACAGTTTAACAGAATGCCACAGACTAATCAACCAAACTTTTTGGGTTGGGTTCTCTTTTATAGTCTGCAGGCATTAAATGAAAGAAGTCAGTGTTCCAGCAGAAGGAGACAACGTTTCAGAAAAGGCATTGTAGCAAACCAAAAAAGAAATTTTAAGCGCAGCAGAGTAACCAGCGCACATACCTCTTAGCTCAGGTGAGTTTAAAAGGCTGCTGTTGATAACAAGGGCATTTGCTAAATAGATGGTGTGTGTGCAACAATATACTGAAAGGTCAATTATATTGTGCAGCTTATCTCACCACCTGTAGTTATTTAGGTGAAAGCTCCAAAATGCTTGCCTAATATGTCTGTTTATCCAAAAGGAAGTAAAAAGGGAGAGCTAGAAAGATAGCATTGCATCACATTACATGGCAATGCAATGCACAGTTGCTGAAGTTGAACCAAAATGAGCTTGTAATCTGGCTTCTGCAACTTTGAACATGAAAAATCCAATGAGGAGAAGAAAAGCAAAGCCAAAGAGTCCATCCCAAAATCCGACAAACAAGCAAAATGAACAAAAAACATTGAATTCAATTCTTTCTGATTTTAGAAACTGCATTAAAGAAGGGGTGCACCGGTCCTGGAGATACTGCAATACCAGGTCAATGCGTGGAGTGGACAGAGCAAGCTCTTTTTCCATCTCCCTGTTCTAAAAATCCATTTAATATATGGTCCCCAGATAGGGGACGTATCAGATATTAAACTGATAAGAACAGATACTACACTTGATCTTAGCCAAAAGGCCGAGAAGCGATAACCAGAATTGGTTTCAAACTACGGAGCCACCCAAGGATCCTGAAAAGTCCATTTGTGGAGATGAGCTCCTGGACTCCCGTTAAGAAGACATGTTGTCAACCTCTAGATCCCTTACATGCCTGCACTTTTCGGCTTGCTGCTGCTGCAATCCACGCGTTTTAGATCTGCATAACTCCACCTCTTTAAACACAGCACCTTCACCCCCTGCTGTTCCCACCCGCCTCAACACCGTTGGAAGGGAGGAGAACCAATTAAGGCGGGGGGTGGGGTGGAACGAGCAGCTGTCTACCCTTAGCAGGAGGGCTCCTGATTACATACCTCTCCTGCTGCTGCTGCTGCTGGCTGTCCAGCAGCAGACTGAAGGTGGCTGCTGCTGTGCACAGGTATATAAAGGCTCAGAGCCTATTATGACACGCGCAGCCAGCGTTCCATTGCCACATTCCATCTACTGCAGGCAGGATACCTGGCTGGCTGAATGTCGCTGAGAAGCTCACAGAGACCGCCATAAGCAACAGTTTAACAGAATGCCACAGACTAATCAACCAAACTTTTTGGGTTGGGTTCTCTTTTATAGTCTGCAGGCATTAAATGAAAGAAGTCAGTGTTCCAGCAGAAGGAGACAACGTTTCAGAAAAGGCATTGTAGCAAACCAAAAAAGAAATTTTAAGCGCAGCAGAGTAACCAGCGCACATACCTGTTAGCTCAGGTGAGTTTAAAAGGCTGCTGTTGATAACAAGGGCATTTGCTAAATAGATGGTGTGTGTGCAACAATATACTGAAAGGTCAATTATATTGTGCAGCTTATCTCACCACCTGTAGTTATTTAGGTGAAAGCTCCAAAATGCTTGCCTAATATGTCTGTTTATCCAAAAGGAAGTAAAAAGGGAGAGCTAGAAAGATAGCATTGCATCACATTACATGGCAATGCAATGCACAGTTGCTGAAGTTAAACCAAAATGAGCTTGTAATCTGGCTTCTGCAACTTTGAACATGAAAAATCCAATGAGGAGAAGAAAAGCAAAGCCAAAGAGTCCATCCCAAAATCCGACAAACAAGCAAAATGAACAAAAAACATTGAATTCAATTCTTTCTGATTTTAGAAACTGCATTAAAGAAGGGGTGCACCGGTCCTGGAGATACTGCAATACCAGGTCAATGCGTGGAGTGGACAGAGCAAGCTCTTTTTCCATCTCCCTGTTCTAAAAATCCATTTAATATATGGTCCCCAGATAGGGGACGTATCAGATATTAAACTGATAAGAACAGATACTACACTTGATCTTAGCCAAAAGGCCGAGAAGCGATAACCAGAATTGGTTTCAAACTACGGAGCCACCCAAGGATCCTGAAAAGTCCATTTGTGGAGATGAGCTCCTGGACTCCCGTTAAGAAGACATGTTGTCAACCTCTAGATCCCTTACATGCCTGCACTTTTCGGCTTGCTGCTGCTGCAATCCACGCGTTTTAGATCTGCATAACTCCACCTCTTTAAACACAGCACCTTCACCCCCTGCTGTTCCCACCCGCCTCAACACCGTTGGAAGGGAGGAGAACCAATTAAGGCGGGGGGTGGGGTGGAACGAGCAGCTGTCTACCCTTAGCAGGAGGGCTCCTGATTACATACCTCTCCTGCTGCTGCTGCTGCTGGCTGTCCAGCAGCAGACTGAAGGTGGCTGCTGCTGTGCACAGGTATATAAAGGCTCAGAGCCTATTATGACACGCGCAGCCAGCGTTCCATTGCCACATTCCATCTACTGCAGGCAGGATACCTGGCTGGCTGAATGTCGCTGAGAAGCTCACAGAGACCGCCATAAGCAACAGTTTAACAGAATGCCACAGACTAATCAACCAAACTTTTTGGGTTGGGTTCTCTTTTATAGTCTGCAGGCATTAAATGAAAGAAGTCAGTGTTCCAGCAGAAGGAGACAACGTTTCAGAAAAGGCATTGTAGCAAACCAAAAAAGAAATTTTAAGCGCAGCAGAGTAACCAGCGCACATACCTGTTAGCTCAGGTGAGTTTAAAAGGCTGCTGTTGATAACAAGGGCATTTGCTAAATAGATGGTGTGTGTGCAACAATATACTGAAAGGTCAATTATATTGTGCAGCTTATCTCACCACCTGTAGTTATTTAGGTGAAAGCTCCAAAATGCTTGCCTAATATGTCTGTTTATCCAAAAGGAAGTAAAAAGGGAGAGCTAGAAAGATAGCATTGCATCACATTACATGGCAATGCAATGCACAGTTGCTGAAGTTGAACCAAAATGAGCTTGTAATCTGGCTTCTGCAACTTTGAACATGAAAAATCCAATGAGGAGAAGAAAAGCAAAGCCAAAGAGTCCATCCCAAAATCCGACAAACAAGCAAAATGAACAAAAAACATTGAATTCAATTCTTTCTGATTTTAGAAACTGCATTAAAGAAGGGGTGCACCGGTCCTGGAGATACTGCAATACCAGGTCAATGCGTGGAGTGGACAGAGCAAGCTCTTTTTCCATCTCCCTGTTCTAAAAATCCATTTAATATATGGTCCCCAGATAGGGGACGTATCAGATATTAAACTGATAAGAACAGATACTACACTTGATCTTAGCCAAAAGGCCGAGAAGCGATAACCAGAATTGGTTTCAAACTACGGAGCCACCCAAGGATCCTGAAAAGTCCATTTGTGGAGATGAGCTCCTGGACTCCCGTTAAGAAGACATGTTGTCAACCTCTAGATCCCTTACATGCCTGCACTTTTCGGCTTGCTGCTGCTGCAATCCACGCGTTTTAGATCTGCATAACTCCACCTCTTTAAACACAGCACCTTCACCCCCTGCTGTTCCCACCCGCCTCAACACCGTTGGAAGGGAGGAGAACCAATTAAGGTGGGGGGTGGGGTGGAACGAGCAGCTGTCTACCCTTAGCAGGAGGGCTCCTGATTACATACCTCTCCTGCTGCTGCTGCTGGCTGTCCAGCAGCAGACTGAAGGTGGCTGCTGCTGTGCACAGGTATATAAAGGCTCAGAGCCTATTATGACACGCGCAGCCAGCGTTCCATTGCCACATTCCATCTACTGCAGGCAGGATACCTGGCTGGCTGAATGTCGCTGAGAAGCTCACAGAGACCGCCATAAGCAACAGTTTAACAGAATGCCACAGACTAATCAACCAAACTTTTTGGGTTGGGTTCTCTTTTATAGTCTGCAGGCATTAAATGAAAGAAGTCAGTGTTCCAGCAGAAGGAGACAACGTTTCAGAAAAGGCATTGTAGCAAACCAAAAAAGAAATTTTAAGCGCAGCAGAGTAACCAGCGCACATACCTGTTAGCTCAGGTGAGTTTAAAAGGCTGCTGTTGATAACAAGGGCATTTGCTAAATAGATGGTGTGTGTGCAACAATATACTGAAAGGTCAATTATATTGTGCAGCTTATCTCACCACCTGTAGTTATTTAGGTGAAAGCTCCAAAATGCTTGCCTAATATGTCTGTTTATCCAAAAGGAAGTAAAAAGGGAGAGCTAGAAAGATAGCATTGCATCACATTACATGGCAATGCAATGCACAGTTGCTGAAGTTGAACCAAAATGAGCTTGTAATCTGGCTTCTGCAACTTTGAACATGAAAAATCCAATGAGGAGAAGAAAAGCAAAGCCAACGAGTCCATCCCAAAATCCGACAAACAAGTAAAATGAACAAAAAACATTGAATTCAATTCTTTCTGATTTTAGAAACTGCATTAAAGAAGGGGTGCACCGGTCCTGGAGATACTGCAATACCAGGTCAATGCGTGGAGTGGACAGAGCAAGCTCTTTTTCCATCTCCCTGTTCTAAAAATCCATTTAATATATGGTCCCCAGATAGGGGACGTATCAGATATTAAACTGATAAGAACAGATACTACACTTGATCTTAGCCAAAAGGCCGAGAAGCGATAACCAGAATTGGTTTCAAACTACGGAGCCACCCAAGGATCCTGAAAAGTCCATTTGTGGAGATGAGCTCCTGGACTCCCGTTAAGAAGACATGTTGTCAACCTCTAGATCCCTTACATGCCTGCACTTTTCGGCTTGCTGCTGCTGCAATCCACGCGTTTTAGATCTGCATAACTCCACCTCTTTAAACACAGCACCTTCACCCCCTGCTGTTCCCACCCGCCTCAACACCGTTGGAAGGGAGGAGAACCAATTAAGGCGGGGGGTGGGGTGGAACGAGCAGCTGTCTACCCTTAGCAGGAGGGCTCCTGATTACATACCTCTCCTGCTGCTGCTGCTGGCTGTCCAGCAGCAGACTGAAGGTGGCTGCTGCTGTGCACAGGTATATAAAGGCTCAGAGCCTATTATGACACGCGCAGCCAGCGTTCCATTGCCACATTCCATCTACTGCAGGCAGGATACCTGGCTGGCTGAATGTCGCTGAGAAGCTCACAGAGACCGCCATAAGCAACAGTTTAACAGAATGCCACAGACTAATCAACCAAACTTTTTGGGTTGGGTTCTCTTTTATAGTCTGCAGGCATTAAATGAAAGAAGTCAGTGTTCCAGCAGAAGGAGACAACGTTTCAGAAAAGGCATTGTAGCAAACCAAAAAAGAAATTTTAAGCGCAGCAGAGTAACCAGCGCACATACCTGTTAGCTCAGGTGAGTTTAAAAGGCTGCTGTTGATAACAAGGGCATTTGCTAAATAGATGGTGTGTGTGCAACAATATACTGAAAGGTCAATTATATTGTGCAGCTTATCTCACCACCTGTAGTTATTTAGGTGAAAGCTCCAAAATGCTTGCCTAATATGTCTGTTTATCCAAAAGGAAGTAAAAAGGGAGAGCTAGAAAGATAGCATTGCATCACATTACATGGCAATGCAATGCACAGTTGCTGAAGTTGAACCAAAATGAGCTTGTAATCTGGCTTCTGCAACTTTGAACATGAAAAATCCAATGAGGAGAAGAAAAGCAAAGCCAAAGAGTCCATCCCAAAATCCGACAAACAAGCAAAATGAACAAAAAACATTGAATTCAATTCTTTCTGATTTTAGAAACTGCATTAAAGAAGGGGTGCACCGGTCCTGGAGATACTGCAATACCAGGTCAATGCGTGGAGTGGACAGAGCAAGCTCTTTTTCCATCTCCCTGTTCTAAAAATCCATTTAATATATGGTCCCCAGATAGGGGACGTATCAGATATTAAACTGATAAGAACAGATACTACACTTGATCTTAGCCAAAAGGCCGAGAAGCGATAACCAGAATTGGTTTCAAACTACGGAGCCACCCAAGGATCCTGAAAAGTCCATTTGTGGAGATGAGCTCCTGGACTCCCGTTAAGAAGACATGTTGTCAACCTCTAGATCCCTTACATGCCTGCACTTTTCGGCTTGCTGCTGCTGCAATCCACGCGTTTTAGATCTGCATAACTCCACCTCTTTAAACACAGCACCTTCACCCCCTGCTGTTCCCACCCGCCTCAACACCGTTGGAAGGGAGGAGAACCAATTAAGGCGGGGGGTGGGGTGGAACGAGCAGCTGTCTACCCTTAGCAGGAGGGCTCCTGATTACATACCTCTCCTGCTGCTGCTGCTGCTGCTGGCTGTCCAGCAGCAGACTGAAGGTGGCTGCTGCTGTGCACAGGTATATAAAGGCTCAGAGCCTATTATGACACGCGCAGCCAGCGTTCCATTGCCACATTCCATCTACTGCAGGCAGGATACCTGGCTGGCTGAATGTCGCTGAGAAGCTCACAGAGACCGCCATAAGCAACAGTTTAACAGAATGCCACAGACTAATCAACCAAACTTTTTGGGTTGGGTTCTCTTTTATAGTCTGCAGGCATTAAATGAAAGAAGTCAGTGTTCCAGCAGAAGGAGACAACGTTTCAGAAAAGGCATTGTAGCAAACCAAAAAAGAAATTTTAAGCGCAGCAGAGTAACCAGCGCACATACCTGTTAGCTCAGGTGAGTTTAAAAGGCTGCTGTTGATAACAAGGGCATTTGCTAAATAGATGGTGTGTGTGCAACAATATACTGAAAGGTCAATTATATTGTGCAGCTTATCTCACCACCTGTAGTTATTTAGGTGAAAGCTCCAAAATGCTTGCCTAATATGTCTGTTTATCCAAAAGGAAGTAAAAAGGGAGAGCTAGAAAGATAGCATTGCATCACATTACATGGCAATGCAATGCACAGTTGCTGAAGTTGAACCAAAATGAGCTTGTAATCTGGCTTCTGCAACTTTGAACATGAAAAATCCAATGAGGAGAAGAAAAGCAAAGCCAAAGAGTCCATCCCAAAATCCGACAAACAAGCAAAATGAACAAAAAACATTGAATTCAATTCTTTCTGATTTTAGAAACTGCATTAAAGAAGGGGTGCACCGGTCCTGGAGATACTGCAATACCAGGTCAATGCGTGGAGTGGACAGAGCAAGCTCTTTTTCCATCTCCCTGTTCTAAAAATCCATTTAATATATGGTCCCCAGATAGGGGACGTATCAGATATTAAACTGATAAGAACAGATTTTGCGTTTATATTTAAAATATCGTAGTCTTTATCTTTTCTTCAGAGCTTTAAAATAACATCTTCCATAGGTGATAGTTCCATATACTCAGGGCTCTTTTCTTTCCAAGCTTCTTCATATCCATTAGGTAGTACATATAAATTTCACTTAATGCCAGTCTTATACAATCCTTGACTTCTATATAGTCTCTTTTAAACAACAATATGTTTCTGGTCTTCCATAGAGCACTTTTAACACAACTCAAAGTGCACCATAAAACTCTCTCTTTTTCTTTCGTCATGTTTGGTAAAATCCCATATAAAACCACTTCATGGCTTAAAAAATTAAGACCAGATAAAAATTTTAAAAGCTCACCACAGTCTTTCCACACTTGCTGTGCAAAATCACAATTCCAAATAAGGTGCATAGTAGTCTCATCATTATTGCACTGATGCCTCGGGCAGGTTTGTATAGTGCTAAGTCTTCTTTTATACTGGAAATCACGAGTCGGTAAACATTCCTGCACAATCATCCAAGCTAAGTCTTTATGTTGATTCATCAGGTAAGGTGCATTTGTTAAATTCCATATTTTAGTGACTCTGCTATATGAATAATGGCTTATGGGCGTCAAAGTTTCTTTCTTTTTTAATTGCTGCAGCAGCTTCCTTGCATTCTTCAATGTCTCCATCTCAAAAGAATCTAGGCCATATAATCTGATAACTTTCTCCAGGATGGCATATTGTTGTGGAGGGGATAACAACACTGGGCTTGTTAAAGAAATGGATATCCACTTTCGCCTCCTAAAAATGTGGCCAGCTGCATATCTTAAAAAATGTGCCCAAGGGCTTGAAGCAAACATATATTTAAAACAGAGGCTAAAAAACTTTGAGCATAAAAACAGTTTGACGTTGGGAACATCCTTACCACCAAGGTGGTGCATCTTGTACATTGTTTCTCTCTTCACCTTTTCGAACTTAGAGTTCCACACAAATTCAAACAGCATTCTCTGTAATCTTCTCGCTGTAAGGTCACTTGGGGGATAAACATAACTGAGATATAACATGACAGGAAGCAGAAGGGCCTTAATAATTAAAACTTTACCTTCGATTGTTAATTTTCTTAATTTCCAAAAGTCAATCTTCTTTTGTATTTTGTCCCTTACTCCATCCCAGCTCTTCATTCCATCATTCTGTCGATCAAAAATCACGCCCAGAATTTTAATCTTCTCTGACTGCATCGGGAGATCAGGGATGGACACATCCGCCCAATTGCCACGGACAAAACAATCACATTTCTCAATGTTTAACTTAAAACCTGAGGCTTCACAAAAAAAATTGGTCGTTCTTATAGCTCTCCTGAGAGCGGCAGGTGATGAACAAAAAATAGTAATATCATCCATGTAGCCCATTACCTTCACATCTCTTCCATGTCCTCCAGGGATAGGGACACCTTTAATCACTTTATCCTCTCGTAGCATAGATAAAAGAGGCTCTATTGCACATATAAATAGCACTGGGGACAAAGGGCAGCCTTGCTTCACACCTGAATGCAAAAACACTTCATTAGACAAAAATCCATTGATTAAAATTTTACTAAAAGAGTTCTTATATAAAAGTGCCACTTGCTTGATAAAAATTTCAGGGAAGCCCATTTTTCTTAAAACCAACCATAAAAAACAATGAGAGACACGATCAAAAGCCTTTTGAAAATCCAACGATAAAATTGCTAAGTCTTGCTTCCTGGATTGCTGGTACCATATGACATCGCGGATGGTATTGAGATGCTCCGCAACTCCTCTTCCTGGCACCCCACATACCTGGTCTTCATAAATAACTTTGGATAAAACTTTTTTAAAACGGTTCACTAAAATTTTGGACATCAACTTGTAATCAACATTCAACAGTGTGATTGGTCTCCAGTTTGCCAGATGGGATTTGGCTCCTTTTTTAAAAATCAGGGAGACCAGACCACTTCTCCAAGATATAGGCAGGATATCACACTTAAAAGCTTCTTTGATTACTAAAAACAAGTCGGGTTTTAAAAAATTCCAAAATTCACGATAAAATTCAACAGGCAAACCGTCAGAACCAGGGGTTTTCCCATAGGAAAAACTTTTGATAGCAGCATCTACTTCCGACAAGGTGACTTCAGTGCATAACAATTCTTGGTCTTCGCGGCTCAGACTATTTTTTAATGAATTAAGGGCATCTTCAGTAAAAGACTGGTCTATAGTTTTCTCATGAAAAAGCTGCTGATAAAACTGGTGAGCTTGGTTGAGCATACCTTCAGTTGTAGTTTCACCCTCTAATTCTGTTATCATTTCCTTAGCAGCAACTACTTTTTTAAAAAAAAATCTTGAGCACTTTTCATTTTTCTCCATCACTTCAATTTTTGAGTTATAAATTATTTCCTTACCCTTCGACTCTATACTCTTTTTAATTTCTTTTTTTGTTGCTTCAATTAAATCGTCCATTTCAAGTCCCACATCTCTTAGTTGATAACAGGTCTGCAATTTAGTAATAAGCCTTTTATGCCAAGCGGACTTTTCTCTTGCATTGGCTATGCTGACCTTGATAAAAAAACTTTTTATCTTCATCTTGCTGTATTCCCACCATTCTAGCAGAGTTAAAAATTTTTGTTGTTTTGTTCTTAAATAATTAAAAAACGCTTTAAAATCTGTTCTTACCTTAGGATCTTGTAACAATGTTGTATTTAGCCTCCAAACTCCTCTTGCCTTGACAAGCCCAGGTAATTCTAACTCTGATAACAACATCTTATGATCTGAAAAAATGTTTGGGATTAAGACAACAGATTTGACATTCACATATTGGGACATGAAAATAAAATCAATACGAGATTTAGAAGAAGAGTTCTCCCAAGTATAACCGGGATCATTACTACGGATCTCTTTCCAGGAGTCTCTAAGAAAAAAATCAGTTAACAAATCCTTTAGTTGTTTCTCTGTTTTGTCTTTTTTAGGAACGGTGGAACTCCCGCTTCTCCCTTCACCAGGCAAGACACAATTGAAATCCCCACAGAACATCAGAGGCGATGAACCAGGTAGGTAATATTGCACATCTTCAAACAACTGATGTCTCTCTTCCTTCAGCGGAGAAGCATAAATGTTCAAAAGTCTAAAGTCCACACCTTTAAAACTAATATTTAAGAAAAGAGCACGTCCAGAAGAAATGTCCACAAAAGAGTTGATTTTAAAGTCATGCGACCTAAACAGCACTCCAATGCCAGAGGAACGATTTTCATTATCTCCGGACCAGATAGAGGGCCCATGAGGCCAATCTTTTCTTAAATCTGCATAATTCATATCAAAGTCAATGTTACATTCTTGCAAACAAAAGACATCACAGTCCACTGTTGACAGGTAGGAAAACAAAGCAGCCCTTCTTGTAGAGCCCCTTATACTCCTCACATTGAGCGAGGCTACTTTAATTGATGAGGTCATGATAGGTTAGTTCAGGTCACACTACTGTCAGAATCAGACATAAAGCCCACCGATGTTAACGGGCTCTGCACTTCTGAGTCCGAAAAAGAAATGTTTATAGGGTCTGAAGGCCTTGGCTCCTCAGGAGGGGCAGCGGGAGCCATTGGCTTGTATTGCAGAAGACTTGGTTTTAATGGACACTTCTTGGAAGTCTCCCTGGCCACATTCTCATCAGACCTATCATCTGTTTTCCTTTTCCTACGAGTTTCCAGCTCCATTGCTTCTTCCTCCGAGCTAAATGTCCCGATTTCAGCAGAGGGACTCCCCTCCACCACCATATCACCCGGATCAGAATCAGCAGCCCAGTCCTTAGATGAAGCTTCCCTCCTCTCAGGACGGACAGGTTTCTCAGCTGGAGGTTTCTGCATAGACGTGGGCTTATGCGCAGCAGGAATAGGAGAACTGGCAGGTTTTCCCTGTGCAGCAGGCACTGAAGTGCTTGTGGACCCGCCTACAGGGGGTTGTGTTCGCACAGTAGATACAGGAGCACCGGTGGGACCCCCCTTAGCAGCAGGAGCAGGAGGGTTGGTTGGCTTCCTCTGTGCAGCAGGTGCAGACGTACCACCTGATGTACTAGCAGGCTTGGTCTGTGGAGCAGGTACTGGAGAGCTAGAAGACTGCCCCCGCGCTGTAGACGCACCCGCAGGAGCAGGAACAGCAGAGGGTTGCCTCTGCCCCCCGGGAGCAGATGGAGGCACACGGGCAGGTTGCTTTGCCAGCGTTTCAGCATAGGTTTCCGCCTTTTTCTTCAAAGGACACTCCCGGAAGGAGTGACCTGGGACCCGGCAGATGTTGCACACCATCTCATTGGTACAGTCCATTGTGGCATGTCCATGCTTGTAGCACTTCTTACAGATTGCCACCTCCTCCTTGCAGTTCTCATAAGTGTGACCGAAACACATGCATTTCCGGCAGAAGAGGGGCATGTCCGGGTAGAAGAGGCGCCCCCGCTCCCTACCGATCAGGAAACTTGACGGAGGATGACGCTGACCACCAATGCCATTTGGATCTTCACAAAATTTAACAAAAAATTTATGCTTTCCCGTCCAGAGGTTTTCCTCATTCATGACCTTGTGGGAATACCGCAGTTCTGGGAAATAGTTTTGAAGAAAGCAAATAATATTAACTAAGGGAACATGAGGGTTGCTCATCTGAACCACGAGCGGCTTCTCTCCACCGGAGTAAAGGATGACAAAGGTGAGTCCTTTAAGATCCTCATCTGAAAGGTGCAGGTGAATCTGGCGGAAGAGGTTCTGGCACGCATACTCCGACTCCAGAGTCAAAGTGAAGGAACCGGGGCGATCTTGAAGGGCCAGGATGTCTTCCCTCTTTACTCCTAGGATCTCCAGCAGCACTCTCCTCACGAAAAACTTCAAGGTCATCTTCTCCTTGGATGCATCGTCCACTTCGATCTTGAAAGAGTTCTTGATGCGAAGGTCACCAGCTCTGGCATAGCGCACTGCGGCCGCTACTGCTGATGCCATCTTCAAAAGGTAGATAGGGTCGATCGCCTTCTTGGTTTCTTTGCGTATCTGCCCCCTAAAGCAGCATGAGGCTTAAGACGGCTTTTACACCGCCGATGCCTCAAGGCCAAGGGCACGATTGGCTTAGAATCCTTCTGGCAAGATGTGGTATCTTAGCCAAAAGGCCGAGAAGCGATAACCAGAATTGGTTTCAAACTACGGAGCCACCCAAGGATCCTGAAAAGTCCATTTGTGGAGATGAGCTCCTGGACTCCCGTTAAGAAGACATGTTGTCAACCTCTAGATCCCTTACATGCCTGCACTTTTCGGCTTGCTGCTGCTGCAATCCACGCGTTTTAGATCTGCATAACTCCACCTCTTTAAACACAGCACCTTCACCCCCTGCTGTTCCCACCCGCCTCAACACCGTTGGAAGGGAGGAGAACCAATTAAGGCGGGGGGTGGGGTGGAACGAGCAGCTGTCTACCCTTAGCAGGAGGGCTCCTGATTACATACCTCTCCTGCTGCTGCTGCTGGCTGTCCAGCAGCAGACTGAAGGTGGCTGCTGCTGTGCACAGGTATATAAAGGCTCAGAGCCTATTATGACACGCGCAGCCAGCGTTCCATTGCCACATTCCATCTACTGCAGGCAGGATACCTGGGTGGCTGAATGTCGCTGAGAAGCTCACAGAGACCGCCATAAGCAACAGTTTAACAGAATGCCACAGACTAATCAACCAAACTTTTTGGGTTGGGTTCTCTTTTATAGTCTGCAGGCATTAAATGAAAGAAGTCAGTGTTCCAGCAGAAGGAGACAACGTTTCAGAAAAGGCATTGTAGCAAACCAAAAAAGAAATTTTAAGCGCAGCAGAGTAACCAGCGCACATACCTGTTAGCTCAGGTGAGTTTAAAAGGCTGCTGTTGATAACAAGGGCATTTGCTAAATAGATGGTGTGTGTGCAACAATATACTGAAAGGTCAATTATATTGTGCAGCTTATCTCACCACCTGTAGTTATTTAGGTGAAAGCTCCAAAATGCTTGCCTAATATGTCTGTTTATCCAAAAGGAAGTAAAAAGGGAGAGCTAGAAAGATAGCATTGCATCACATTACATGGCAATGCAATGCACAGTTGCTGAAGTTGAACCAAAATGAGCTTGTAATCTGGCTTCTGCAACTTTGAACATGAAAAATCCAATGAGGAGAAGAAAAGCAAAGCCAACGAGTCCATCCCAAAATCCGACAAACAAGTAAAATGAACAAAAAACATTGAATTCAATTCTTTCTGATTTTAGAAACTGCATTAAAGAAGGGGTGCACCGGTCCTGGAGATACTGCAATACCAGGTCAATGCGTGGAGTGGACAGAGCAAGCTCTTTTTCCATCTCCCTGTTCTAAAAATCCATTTAATATATGGTCCCCAGATAGGGGACGTATCAGATATTAAACTGATAAGAACAGATACTACACTTGATCTTAGCCAAAAGGCCGAGAAGCGATAACCAGAATTGGTTTCAAACTACGGAGCCACCCAAGGATCCTGAAAAGTCCATTTGTGGAGATGAGCTCCTGGACTCCCGTTAAGAAGACATGTTGTCAACCTCTAGATCCCTTACATGCCTGCACTTTTCGGCTTGCTGCTGCTGCAATCCACGCGTTTTAGATCTGCATAACTCCACCTCTTTAAACACAGCACCTTCACCCCCTGCTGTTCCCACCCGCCTCAACACCGTTGGAAGGGAGGAGAACCAATTAAGGCGGGGGGTGGGGTGGAACGAGCAGCTGTCTACCCTTAGCAGGAGGGCTCCTGATTACATACCTCTCCTGCTGCTGCTGCTGCTGGCTGTCCAGCAGCAGACTGAAGGTGGCTGCTGCTGTGCACAGGTATATAAAGGCTCAGAGCCTATTATGACACGCGCAGCCAGCGTTCCATTGCCACATTCCATCTACTGCAGGCAGGATACCTGGCTGGCTGAATGTCGCTGAGAAGCTCACAGAGACCGCCATAAGCAACAGTTTAACAGAATGCCACAGACTAATCAACCAAACTTTTTGGGTTGGGTTCTCTTTTATAGTCTGCAGGCATTAAATGAAAGAAGTCAGTGTTCCAGCAGAAGGAGACAACGTTTCAGAAAAGGCATTGTAGCAAACCAAAAAAGAAATTTTAAGCGCAGCAGAGTAACCAGCGCACATACCTGTTAGCTCAGGTGAGTTTAAAAGGCTGCTGTTGATAACAAGGGCATTTGCTAAATAGATGGTGTGTGTGCAACAATATACTGAAAGGTCAATTATATTGTGCAGCTTATCTCACCACCTGTAGTTATTTAGGTGAAAGCTCCAAAATGCTTGCCTAATATGTCTGTTTATCCAAAAGGAAGTAAAAAGGGAGAGCTAGAAAGATAGCATTGCATCACATTACATGGCAATGCAATGCACAGTTGCTGAAGTTGAACCAAAATGAGCTTGTAATCTGGCTTCTGCAACTTTGAACATGAAAAATCCAATGAGGAGAAGAAAAGCAAAGCCAAAGAGTCCATCCCAAAATCCGACAAACAAGCAAAATGAACAAAAAACATTGAATTCAATTCTTTCTGATTTTAGAAACTGCATTAAAGAAGGGGTGCACCGGTCCTGGAGATACTGCAATACCAGGTCAATGCGTGGAGTGGACAGAGCAAGCTCTTTTTCCATCTCCCTGTTCTAAAAATCCATTTAATATATGGTCCCCAGATAGGGGACGTATCAGATATTAAACTGATAAGAACAGATACTACACTTGATCTTAGCCAAAAGGCCGAGAAGCGATAACCAGAATTGGTTTCAAACTACGGAGCCACCCAAGGATCCTGAAAAGTCCATTTGTGGAGATGAGCTCCTGGACTCCCGTTAAGAAGACATGTTGTCAACCTCTAGATCCCTTACATGCCTGCACTTTTCGGCTTGCTGCTGCTGCAATCCACGCGTTTTAGATCTGCATAACTCCACCTCTTTAAACACAGCACCTTCACCCCCTGCTGTTCCCACCCGCCTCAACACCGTTGGAAGGGAGGAGAACCAATTAAGGCGGGGGGTGGGGTGGAACGAGCAGCTGTCTACCCTTAGCAGGAGGGCTCCTGATTACATACCTCTCCTGCTGCTGCTGCTGCTGGCTGTCCAGCAGCAGACTGAAGGTGGCTGCTGCTGTGCACAGGTATATAAAGGCTCAGAGCCTATTATGACACGCGCAGCCAGCGTTCCATTGCCACATTCCATCTACTGCAGGCAGGATACCTGGCTGGCTGAATGTCGCTGAGAAGCTCACAGAGACCGCCATAAGCAACAGTTTAACAGAATGCCACAGACTAATCAACCAAACTTTTTGGGTTGGGTTCTCTTTTATAGTCTGCAGGCATTAAATGAAAGAAGTCAGTGTTCCAGCAGAAGGAGACAACGTTTCAGAAAAGGCATTGTAGCAAACCAAAAAAGAAATTTTAAGCGCAGCAGAGTAACCAGCGCACACACCTGTTAGCTCAGGTGAGTTTAAAAGGCTGCTGTTGATAACAAGGGCATTTGCTAAATAGATGGTGTGTGTGCAACAATATACTGAAAGGTCAATTATATTGTGCAGCTTATCTCACCACCTGTAGTTATTTAGGTGAAAGCTCCAAAATGCTTGCCTAATATGTCTGTTTATCCAAAAGGAAGTAAAAAGGGAGAGCTAGAAAGATAGCATTGCATCGCATTACATGGCAATGCAATGCACAGTTGCTGAAGTTGAACCAAAATGAGCTTGTAATCTGGCTTCTGCAACTTTGAACATGAAAAATCCAATGAGGAGAAGAAAAGCAAAGCCAAAGAGTCCATCCCAAAATCCGACAAACAAGCAAAATGAACAAAAAACATTGAATTCAATTCTTTCTGATTTTAGAAACTGCATTAAAGAAGGGGTGCACCTGTCCTGGAGATACTGCAATACCAGGTCAATGCGTGGAGTGGACAGAGCAAGCTCTTTTTCCATCTCCCTGTTCTAAAAATCCATTTAATATATGGTCCCCAGATAGGGGACGTATCAGATATTAAACTGATAAGAACAGATACTACACTTGATCTTAGCCAAAAGGCCGAGAAGCGATAACCAGAATTGGTTTCAAACTACGGAGCCACCCAAGGATCCTGAAAAGTCCATTTGTGGAGATGAGCTCCTGGACTCCCGTTAAGAAGACATGTTGTCAACCTCTAGATCCCTTACATGCCTGCACTTTTCGGCTTGCTGCTGCTGCAATCCACGCGTTTTAGATCTGCATAACTCCACCTCTTTAAACACAGCACCTTCACCCCCTGCTGTTCCCACCCGCCTCAACACCGTTGGAAGGGAGGAGAACCAATTAAGGCGGGGGGTGGGGTGGAACGAGCAGCTGTCTACCCTTAGCAGGAGGGCTCCTGATTACATACCTCTCCTGCTGCTGCTGCTGCTGGCTGTCCAGCAGCAGACTGAAGGTGGCTGCTGCTGTGCACAGGTATATAAAGGCTCAGAGCCTATTATGACACGCGCAGCCAGCGTTCCATTGCCACATTCCATCTACTGCAGGCAGGATACCTGGCTGGCTGAATGTTGCTGAGAAGCTCACAGAGACCGCCATAAGCAACAGTTTAACAGAATGCCACAGACTAATCAACCAAACTTTTTGGGTTGGGTTCTCTTTTATAGTCTGCAGGCATTAAATGAAAGAAGTCAGTGTTCCAGCAGAAGGAGACAACGTTTCAGAAAAGGCATTGTAGCAAACCAAAAAAGAAATTTTAAGCGCAGCAGAGTAACCAGCGCACATACCTGTTAGCTCAGGTGAGTTTAAAAGGCTGCTGTTGATAACAAGGGCATTTGCTAAATAGATGGTGTGTGTGCAACAATATACTGAAAGGTCAATTATATTGTGCAGCTTATCTCACCACCTGTAGTTATTTAGGTGAAAGCTCCAAAATGCTTGCCTAATATGTCTGTTTATCCAAAAGGAAGTAAAAAGGGAGAGCTAGAAAGATAGCATTGCATCACATTACATGGCAATGCAATGCACAGTTGCTGAAGTTGAACCAAAATGAGCTTGTAATCTGGCTTCTGCAACTTTGAACATGAAAAATCCAATGAGGAGAAGAAAAGCAAAGCCAAAGAGTCCATCCCAAAATCCGACAAACAAGCAAAATGAACAAAAAACATTGAATTCAATTCTTTCTGATTTTAGAAACTGCATTAAAGAAGGGGTGCACCGGTCCTGGAGATACTGCAATACCAGGTCAATGCGTGGAGTGGACAGAGCAAGCTCTTTTTCCATCTCCCTGTTCTAAAAATCCATTTAATATATGGTCCCCAGATAGGGGACGTATCAGATATTAAACTGATAAGAACAGATACTACACTTGATCTTAGCCAAAAGGCCGAGAAGCGATAACCAGAATTGGTTTCAAACTACGGAGCCACCCAAGGATCCTGAAAAGTCCATTTGTGGAGATGAGCTCCTGGACTCCCGTTAAGAAGACATGTTGTCAACCTCTAGATCCCTTACATGCCTGCACTTTTCGGCTTGCTGCTGCTGCAATCCACGCGTTTTAGATCTGCATAACTCCACCTCTTTAAACACAGCACCTTCACCCCCTGCTGTTCCCACCCGCCTCAACACCGTTGGAAGGGAGGAGAACCAATTAAGGCGGGGGGTGGGGTGGAACGAGCAGCTGTCTACCCTTAGCAGGAGGGCTCCTGATTACATACCTCTCCTGCTGCTGCTGCTGGCTGTCCAGCAGCAGACTGAAGGTGGCTGCTGCTGTGCACAGGTATATAAAGGCTCAGAGCCTATTATGACACGCGCAGCCAGCGTTCCATTGCCACATTCCATCTACTGCAGGCAGGATACCTGGCTGGCTGAATGTCGCTGAGAAGCTCACAGAGACCGCCATAAGCAACAGTTTAACAGAATGCCACAGACTAATCAACCAAACTTTTTGGGTTGGGTTCTCTTTTATAGTCTGCAGGCATTAAATGAAAGAAGTCAGTGTTCCAGCAGAAGGAGACAACGTTTCAGAAAAGGCATTGTAGCAAACCAAAAAAGAAATTTTAAGCGCAGCAGAGTAACCAGCGCACATACCTGTTAGCTCAGGTGAGTTTAAAAGGCTGCTGTTGATAACAAGGGCATTTGCTAAATAGATGGTGTGTGTGCAACAATATACTGAAAGGTCAATTATATTGTGCAGCTTATCTCACCACCTGTAGTTATTTAGGTGAAAGCTCCAAAATGCTTGCCTAATATGTCTGTTTATCCAAAAGGAAGTAAAAAGGGAGAGCTAGAAAGATAGCATTGCATCACATTACATGGCAATGCAATGCACAGTTGCTGAAGTTGAACCAAAATGAGCTTGTAATCTGGCTTCTGCAACTTTGAACATGAAAAATCCAATGAGGAGAAGAAAAGCAAAGCCAAAGAGTCCATCCCAAAATCCGACAAACAAGCAAAATGAACAAAAAACATTGAATTCAATTCTTTCTGATTATAGAAACTGCATTAAAGAAGGGGTGCACCGGTCCTGGAGATACTGCAATACCAGGTCAATGCGTGGAGTGGACAGAGCAAGCTCTTTTTCCATCTCCCTGTTCTAAAAATCCATTTAATATATGGTCCCCAGATAGGGGACGTATCAGATATTAAACTGATAAGAACAGATACTACACTTGATCTTAGCCAAAAGGCCGAGAAGCGATAACCAGAATTGGTTTCAAACTACGGAGCCACCCAAGGATCCTGAAAAGTCCATTTGTGGAGATGAGCTCCTGGACTCCCGTTAAGAAGACATGTTGTCAACCTCTAGATCCCTTACATGCCTGCACTTTTCGGCTTGCTGCTGCTGCAATCCACGCGTTTTAGATCTGCATAACTCCACCTCTTTAAACACAGCACCTTCACCCCCTGCTGTTCCCACCCGCCTCAACACCGTTGGAAGGGAGGAGAACCAATTAAGGCGGGGGGTGGGGTGGAACACGCAGCTGTCTACCCTTAGCAGGAGGGCTCCTGATTACATACCTCTCCTGCTGCTGCTGCTGCTGGCTGTCCAGCAGCAGACTGAAGGTGGCTGCTGCTGTGCACAGGTATATAAAGGCTCAGAGCCTATTATGACACGCGCAGCCAGCGTTCCATTGCCACATTCCATCTACTGCAGGCAGGATACCTGGCTGGCTGAATGTCGCTGAGAAGCTCACAGAGACCGCCATAAGCAACAGTTTAACAGAATGCCACAGACTAATCAACCAAACTTTTTGGGTTGGGTTCTCTTTTATAGTCTGCAGGCATTAAATGAAAGAAGTCAGTGTTCCAGCAGAAGGAGACAACGTTTCAGAAAAGGCATTGTAGCAAACCAAAAAAGAAATTTTAAGCGCAGCAGAGTAACCAGCGCACATACCTGTTAGCTCAGGTGAGTTTAAAAGGCTGCTGTTGATAACAAGGGCATTTGCTAAATAGATGGTGTGTGTGCAACAATATACTGAAAGGTCAATTATATTGTGCAGTTTATCTCACCACCTGTAGTTATTTAGGTGAAAGCTCCAAAATGCTTGCCTAATATGTCTGTTTATCCAAAAGGAAGTAAAAAGGGAGAGCTAGAAAGATAGCATTGCATCACATTACATGGCAATGCAATGCACAGTTGCTGAAGTTGAACCAAAATGAGCTTGTAATCTGGCTTCTGCAACTTTGAACATGAAAAATCCAATGAGGAGAAGAAAAGCAAAGCCAAAGAGTCCATCCCAAAATCCGACAAACAAGCAAAATGAACAAAAAACATTGAATTCAATTCTTTCTGATTTTAGAAACTGCATTAAAGAAGGGGTGCACCGGTCCTGGAGATACTGCAATACCAGGTCAATGCGTGGAGTGGACAGAGCAAGCTCTTTTTCCATCTCCCTGTTCTAAAAATCCATTTAATATATGGTCCCCAGATAGGGGACGTATCAGATATTAAACTGATAAGAACAGATACTACACTTGATCTTAGCCAAAAGGCCGAGAAGCGATAACCAGAATTGGTTTCAAACTACGGAGCCACCCAAGGATCCTGAAAAGTCCATTTGTGGAGATGAGCTCCTGGACTCCCGTTAAGAAGACATGTTGTCAACCTCTAGATCCCTTACATGCCTGCACTTTTCGGCTTGCTGCTGCTGCAATCCACGCGTTTTAGATCTGCATAACTCCACCTCTTTAAACACAGCACCTTCACCCCCTGCTGTTCCCACCCGCCTCAACACCGTTGGAAGGGAGGAGAACCAATTAAGGCGGGGGGTGGGGTGGAACGAGCAGCTGTCTACCCTTAGCAGGAGGGCTCCTGATTACATACCTCTCCTGCTGCTGCTGCTGGCTGTCCAGCAGCAGACTGAAGGTGGCTGCTGCTGTGCACAGGTATATAAAGGCTCAGAGCCTATTATGACACGCGCAGCCAGCGTTCCATTGCCACATTCCATCTACTGCAGGCAGGATACCTGGCTGGCTGAATGTCGCTGAGAAGCTCACAGAGACCGCCATAAGCAACAGTTTAACAGAATGCCACAGACTAATCAACCAAACTTTTTGGGTTGGGTTCTCTTTTATAGTCTGCAGGCATTAAATGAAAGAAGTCAGTGTTCCAGCAGAAGGAGACAACGTTTCAGAAAAGGCATTGTAGCAAACCAAAAAAGAAATTTTAAGCGCAGCAGAGTAACCAGCGCACACACCTGTTAGCTCAGGTGAGTTTAAAAGGCTGCTGTTGATAACAAGGGCATTTGCTAAATAGATGGTGTGTGTGCAACAATATACTGAAAGGTCAATTATATTGTGCAGCTTATCTCATCACCTGTAGTTATTTAGGTGAAAGCTCCAAAATGCTTGCCTAATATGTCTGTTTATCCAAAAGGAAGTAAAAAGGGAGAGCTAGAAAGATAGCATTGCATCGCATTACATGGCAATGCAATGCACAGTTGCTGAAGTTGAACCAAAATGAGCTTGTAATCTGGCTTCTGCAACTTTGAACATGAAAAATCCAATGAGGAGAAGAAAAGCAAAGCCAAAGAGTCCATCCCAAAATCCGACAAACAAGCAAAATGAACAAAAAACATTGAATTCAATTCTTTCTGATTTTAGAAACTGCATTAAAGAAGGGGTGCACCTGTCCTGGAGATACTGCAATACCAGGTCAATGCGTGGAGTGGACAGAGCAAGCTCTTTTTCCATCTCCCTGTTCTAAAAATCCATTTAATATATGGTCCCCAGATAGGGGACGTATCAGATATTAAACTGATAAGAACAGATACTACACTTGATCTTAGCCAAAAGGCCGAGAAGCGATAACCAGAATTGGTTTCAAACTACGGAGCCACCCAAGGATCCTGAAAAGTCCATTTGTGGAGATGAGCTCCTGGACTCCCGTTAAGAAGACATGTTGTCAACCTCTAGATCCCTTACATGCCTGCACTTTTCGGCTTGCTGCTGCTGCAATCCACGCGTTTTAGATCTGCATAACTCCACCTCTTTAAACACAGCACCTTCACCCCCTGCTGTTCCCACCCGCCTCAACACCGTTGGAAGGGAGGAGAACCAATTAAGGCGGGGGGTGGGGTGGAACGAGCAGCTGTCTACCCTTAGCAGGAGGGCTCCTGATTACATACCTCTCCTGCTGCTGCTGCTGCTGGCTGTCCAGCAGCAGACTGAAGGTGGCTGCTGCTGTGCACAGGTATATAAAGGCTCAGAGCCTATTATGACACGCGCAGCCAGCGTTCCATTGCCACATTCCATCTACTGCAGGCAGGATACCTGGCTGGCTGAATGTTGCTGAGAAGCTCACAGAGACCGCCATAAGCAACAGTTTAACAGAATGCCACAGACTAATCAACCAAACTTTTTGGGTTGGGTTCTCTTTTATAGTCTGCAGGCATTAAATGAAAGAAGTCAGTGTTCCAGCAGAAGGAGACAACGTTTCAGAAAAGGCATTGTAGCAAACCAAAAAAGAAATTTTAAGCGCAGCAGAGTAACCAGCGCACATACCTGTTAGCTCAGGTGAGTTTAAAAGGCTGCTGTTGATAACAAGGGCATTTGCTAAATAGATGGTGTGTGTGCAACAATATACTGAAAGGTCAATTATATTGTGCAGCTTATCTCACCACCTGTAGTTATTTAGGTGAAAGCTCCAAAATGCTTGCCTAATATGTCTGTTTATCCAAAAGGAAGTAAAAAGGGAGAGCTAGAAAGATAGCATTGCATCACATTACATGGCAATGCAATGCACAGTTGCTGAAGTTGAACCAAAATGAGCTTGTAATCTGGCTTCTGCAACTTTGAACATGAAAAATCCAATGAGGAGAAGAAAAGCAAAGCCAAAGAGTCCATCCCAAAATCCGACAAACAAGCAAAATGAACAAAAAACATTGAATTCAATTCTTTCTGATTTTAGAAACTGCATTAAAGAAGGGGTGCACCGGTCCTGGAGATACTGCAATACCAGGTCAATGCGTGGAGTGGACAGAGCAAGCTCTTTTTCCATCTCCCTGTTCTAAAAATCCATTTAATATATGGTCCCCAGATAGGGGACGTATCAGATATTAAACTGATAAGAACAGATACTACACTTGATCTTAGCCAAAAGGCCGAGAAGCGATAACCAGAATTGGTTTCAAACTACGGAGCCACCCAAGGATCCTGAAAAGTCCATTTGTGGAGATGAGCTCCTGGACTCCCGTTAAGAAGACATGTTGTCAACCTCTAGATCCCTTACATGCCTGCACTTTTCGGCTTGCTGCTGCTGCAATCCACGCGTTTTAGATCTGCATAACTCCACCTCTTTAAACACAGCACCTTCACCCCCTGCTGTTCCCACCCGCCTCAACACCGTTGGAAGGGAGGAGAACCAATTAAGGCGGGGGGTGGGGTGGAACGAGCAGCTGTCTACCCTTAGCAGGAGGGCTCCTGATTACATACCTCTCCTGCTGCTGCTGCTGGCTGTCCAGCAGCAGACTGAAGGTGGCTGCTGCTGTGCACAGGTATATAAAGGCTCAGAGCCTATTATGACACGCGCAGCCAGCGTTCCATTGCCACATTCCATCTACTGCAGGCAGGATACCTGGCTGGCTGAATGTCGCTGAGAAGCTCACAGAGACCGCCATAAGCAACAGTTTAACAGAATGCCACAGACTAATCAACCAAACTTTTTGGGTTGGGTTCTCTTTTATAGTCTGCAGGCATTAAATGAAAGAAGTCAGTGTTCCAGCAGAAGGAGACAACGTTTCAGAAAAGGCATTGTAGCAAACCAAAAAAGAAATTTTAAGCGCAGCAGAGTAACCAGCGCACATACCTGTTAGCTCAGGTGAGTTTAAAAGGCTGCTGTTGATAACAAGGGCATTTGCTAAATAGATGGTGTGTGTGCAACAATATACTGAAAGGTCAATTATATTGTGCAGCTTATCTCACCACCTGTAGTTATTTAGGTGAAAGCTCCAAAATGCTTGCCTAATATGTCTGTTTATCCAAAAGGAAGTAAAAAGGGAGAGCTAGAAAGATAGCATTGCATCACATTACATGGCAATGCAATGCACAGTTGCTGAAGTTGAACCAAAATGAGCTTGTAATCTGGCTTCTGCAACTTTGAACATGAAAAATCCAATGAGGAGAAGAAAAGCAAAGCCAAAGAGTCCATCCCAAAATCCGACAAACAAGCAAAATGAACAAAAAACATTGAATTCAATTCTTTCTGATTATAGAAACTGCATTAAAGAAGGGGTGCACCGGTCCTGGAGATACTGCAATACCAGGTCAATGCGTGGAGTGGACAGAGCAAGCTCTTTTTCCATCTCCCTGTTCTAAAAATCCATTTAATATATGGTCCCCAGATAGGGGACGTATCAGATATTAAACTGATAAGAACAGATACTACACTTGATCTTAGCCAAAAGGCCGAGAAGCGATAACCAGAATTGGTTTCAAACTACGGAGCCACCCAAGGATCCTGAAAAGTCCATTTGTGGAGATGAGCTCCTGGACTCCCGTTAAGAAGACATGTTGTCAACCTCTAGATCCCTTACATGCCTGCACTTTTCGGCTTGCTGCTGCTGCAATCCACGCGTTTTAGATCTGCATAACTCCACCTCTTTAAACACAGCACCTTCACCCCCTGCTGTTCCCACCCGCCTCAACACCGTTGGAAGGGAGGAGAACCAATTAAGGCGGGGGGTGGGGTGGAACACGCAGCTGTCTACCCTTAGCAGGAGGGCTCCTGATTACATACCTCTCCTGCTGCTGCTGCTGCTGGCTGTCCAGCAGCAGACTGAAGGTGGCTGCTGCTGTGCACAGGTATATAAAGGCTCAGAGCCTATTATGACACGCGCAGCCAGCGTTCCATTGCCACATTCCATCTACTGCAGGCAGGATACCTGGCTGGCTGAATGTCGCTGAGAAGCTCACAGAGACCGCCATAAGCAACAGTTTAACAGAATGCCACAGACTAATCAACCAAACTTTTTGGGTTGGGTTCTCTTTTATAGTCTGCAGGCATTAAATGAAAGAAGTCAGTGTTCCAGCAGAAGGAGACAACGTTTCAGAAAAGGCATTGTAGCAAACCAAAAAAGAAATTTTAAGCGCAGCAGAGTAACCAGCGCACATACCTGTTAGCTCAGGTGAGTTTAAAAGGCTGCTGTTGATAACAAGGGCATTTGCTAAATAGATGGTGTGTGTGCAACAATATACTGAAAGGTCAATTATATTGTGCAGTTTATCTCACCACCTGTAGTTATTTAGGTGAAAGCTCCAAAATGCTTGCCTAATATGTCTGTTTATCCAAAAGGAAGTAAAAAGGGAGAGCTAGAAAGATAGCATTGCATCACATTACATGGCAATGCAATGCACAGTTGCTGAAGTTGAACCAAAATGAGCTTGTAATCTGGCTTCTGCAACTTTGAACATGAAAAATCCAATGAGGAGAAGAAAAGCAAAGCCAAAGAGTCCATCCCAAAATCCGACAAACAAGCAAAATGAACAAAAAACATTGAATTCAATTATTTCTGATTTTAGAAACTGCATTAAAGAAGGGGTGCACCGGTCCTGGAGATACTGCAATACCAGGTCAATGCGTGGAGTGGACAGAGCAAGCTCTTTTTCCATCTCCCTGTTCTAAAAATCCATTTAATATATGGTCCCCAGATAGGGGACGTATCAGATATTAAACTGATAAGAACAGATACTACACTTGATCTTAGCCAAAAGGCCGAGAAGCGATAACCAGAATTGGTTTCAAACTACGGAGCCACCCAAGGATCCTGAAAAGTCCATTTGTGGAGATGAGCTCCTGGACTCCCGTTAAGAAGACATGTTGTCAACCTCTAGATCCCTTACATGCCTGCACTTTTCGGCTTGCTGCTGCTGCAATCCACGCGTTTTAGATCTGCATAACTCCACCTCTTTAAACACAGCACCTTCACCCCCTGCTGTTCCCACCCGCCTCAACACCGTTGGAAGGGAGGAGAACCAATTAAGGCGGGGGGTGGGGTGGAACGAGCAGCTGTCTACCCTTAGCAGGAGGGCTCCTGATTACATACCTCTCCTGCTGCTGCTGCTGCTGGCTGTCCAGCAGCAGACTGAAGGTGGCTGCTGCTGTGCACAGGTATATAAAGGCTCAGAGCCTATTATGACACGCGCAGCCAGCGTTCCATTGCCACATTCCATCTACTGCAGGCAGGATACCTGGCTGGCTGAATGTCGCTGAGAAGCTCACAGAGACCGCCATAAGCAACAGTTTAACAGAATGCCACAGACTAATCAACCAAACTTTTTGGGTTGGGTTCTCTTTTATAGTCTGCAGGCATTAAATGAAAGAAGTCAGTGTTCCAGCAGAAGGAGACAACGTTTCAGAAAAGGCATTGTAGCAAACCAAAAAAGAAATTTTAAGCGCAGCAGAGTAACCAGCGCACATACCTGTTAGCTCAGGTGAGTTTAAAAGGCTGCTGTTGATAACAAGGGCATTTGCTAAATAGATGGTGTGTGTGCAACAATATACTGAAAGGTCAATTATATTGTGCAGCTTATCTCACCACCTGTAGTTATTTAGGTGAAAGCTCCAAAATGCTTGCCTAATATGTCTGTTTATCCAAAAGGAAGTAAAAAGGGAGAGCTAGAAAGATAGCATTGCATCACATTACATGGCAATGCAATGCACAGTTGCTGAAGTTGAACCAAAATGAGCTTGTAATCTGGCTTCTGCAACTTTGAACATGAAAAATCCAATGAGGAGAAGAAAAGCAAAGCCAAAGAGTCCATCCCAAAATCCGACAAACAAGCAAAATGAACAAAAAACATTGAATTCAATTCTTTCTGATTATAGAAACTGCATTAAAGAAGGGGTGCACCGGTCCTGGAGATACTGCAATACCAGGTCAATGCGTGGAGTGGACAGAGCAAGCTCTTTTTCCATCTCCCTGTTCTAAAAATCCATTTAATATATGGTCCCCAGATAGGGGACGTATCAGATATTAAACTGATAAGAACAGATACTACACTTGATCTTAGCCAAAAGGCCGAGAAGCGATAACCAGAATTGGTTTCAAACTACGGAGCCACCCAAGGATCCTGAAAAGTCCATTTGTGGAGATGAGCTCCTGGACTCCCGTTAAGAAGACATGTTGTCAACCTCTAGATCCCTTACATGCCTGCACTTTTCGGCTTGCTGCTGCTGCAATCCACGCGTTTTAGATCTGCATAACTCCACCTCTTTAAACACAGCACCTTCACCCCCTGCTGTTCCCACCCGCCTCAACACCGTTGGAAGGGAGGAGAACCAATTAAGGCGGGGGGTGGGGTGGAACACGCAGCTGTCTACCCTTAGCAGGAGGGCTCCTGATTACATACCTCTCCTGCTGCTGCTGCTGCTGGCTGTCCAGCAGCAGACTGAAGGTGGCTGCTGCTGTGCACAGGTATATAAAGGCTCAGAGCCTATTATGACACGCGCAGCCAGCGTTCCATTGCCACATTCCATCTACTGCAGGCAGGATACCTGGCT
This sequence comes from Phyllobates terribilis, assembly GCF_046119375.1. Taxonomy (NCBI): domain Eukaryota; kingdom Metazoa; phylum Chordata; class Amphibia; order Anura; family Dendrobatidae; genus Phyllobates; species Phyllobates terribilis. The sequence continues at coordinate 4,836,285 of NW_027362894.1, forward strand.
GGCTGAATGTCGCTGAGAAGCTCACAGAGACCGCCATAAGCAACAGTTTAACAGAATGCCACAGACTAATCAACCAAACTTTTTGGTTTGGGTTCTCTTTTATAGTCTGCAGGCATTAAATGAAAGAAGTCAGTGTTCCAGCAGAAGGAGACAACGTTTCAGAAAAGGCATTGTAGCAAACCAAAAAAGAAATTTTAAGCGCAGCAGAGTAACCAGCGCACATACCTGTTAGCTCAGGTGAGTTTAAAAGGCTGCTGTTGATAACAAGGGCATTTGCTAAATAGATGGTGTGTGTGCAACAATATACTGAAAGGTCAATTATATTGTGCAGCTTATCTCACCACCTGTAGTTATTTAGGTGAAAGCTCCAAAATGCTTGCCTAATATGTCTGTTTATCCAAAAGGAAGTAAAAAGGGAGAGCTAGAAAGATAGCATTGCATCACATTACATGGCAATGCAATGCACAGTTGCTGAAGTTGAACCAAAATGAGCTTGTAATCTGGCTTCTGCAACTTTGAACATGAAAAATCCAATGAGGAGAAGAAAAGCAAAGCCAAAGAGTCCATCCCAAAATCCGACAAACAAGCAAAATGAACAAAAAACATTGAATTCAATTCTTTCTGATTTTAGAAACTGCATTAAAGAAGGGGTGCACCGGTCCTGGAGATACTGCAATACCAGGTCAATGCGTGGAGTGGACAGAGCAAGCTCTTTTTCCATCTCCCTGTTCTAAAAATCCATTTAATATATGGTCCCCAGATAGGGGACGTATCAGATATTAAACTGATAAGAACAGATCAGGTTTCAACATAATTTATTAAGTGCGTAAAAGATGGTTTACAATCAAAAACAACAACACAAACAGTACATTATTAAAACACAGAATTCCACCCATAAAAACCCCATATACGATTAGCATCCCTCCTCCCAATACATTTGACATCCCTCAAGTAATAAATATACATCTGGCTAAAAGCAATTTTAAGACAATCCTTCACAGAAATAGCATCACGTTTAAAAAGTAAAATATTGCGTGCCTTCCAAAGGGCGTCTTTAAAACAGTTAATCATACACCAACATATACAATACTGTTGAGGGGTCGGACATTTAAAAAGGCCATATAAAACATATTCATGGTTAAAATCTCTTAAACCGCAAGTCCATTTTAAAAGAATCCCAACTTTGTGCCAAAGTTCCTGTGCAAATGGGCAATTCCACATAAGGTGCAAGGTGGTTTCGTCATTAACACATGAGTCTCTGGGGCATTTGGCTCTGGCCACCAGGCCTCTCCTGTGTTGAAATTCTCTGGTGGGGAGGCACTGGTGGACCACCATCCATGCGATGTCCTTATGTCCATTTGCTAAGAATTTCCTGAAGACATTCTTCCAAACTTGCTTCGATCTCTCTTCTGAGAAATTTACTATGGGGGTCACATCTTCATTCCTCCTCAGAAAAGATAAAAGCTTCTTGCGGTCTTTAAAAATGTCCATATTAAAATCACCAAGGCTATAAAATCGAACAGTCTTTTCTAAGATTGCTTGGTGTTTGGGGGGGCATAGTAAAACAGGGGAATTCAACGACAACTTAAACCATCTTTTAAAAATCATCCCACAAGTATATTTTAAAAAATAACTTAGCGCACTATTACCATTAAAATGTTTGAAACAAAAGCAGAAATAATTTAAATACAAATAAATATGTAAATCGGGGACATCCCTTCCGCCGTTCATTTTATTCTTCCTCATTATTTCTCGCCTTAATTTTTCCATTTTGGAGTTCCATAAAAACATAAAGATCATCCTAGTCATTTTTTTAATTAAAACATCAGAGGGGGGGTACACCATAGCTATATACAGTATGAGGGGTAACAACACTGATTTTATAATTAAAATTTTCCCCTCCATTGTTAGGGACCTCAAACCCCAAAATGATATTTTCTTTGACATTTTTTCTATGACATTCTCCCAGCTTTGAGTTCCCACATTCTCCTCGTTAAAAACAACTCCAAGAATTTTTACATTGTCTCGTTTTATAGTGAGCTGCGGGAGTTGGGCGGTGTCCCAGGATCCCAAAGTCAGACATTCAGATTTATTTAAATTAAGTTTAAACCCGGATGCCTGGGAAAAAAATTCAATGCGCAACACCGCCCTCCGGAGGGAAGCAGGGTCCACGCACACAACTGTCACGTCATCCATGTAGCCAAAGACTCTCACATCACTGCCACCTCCGCCTGGAACAGGAACCCCTCTAATCACTTTGTCTTTCCTTATTGCGCTCAGCAGGGGCTCCATGGCGCAGATGAACAGGATGGGCGACAAGGGGCATCCCTGCTTCACTCCGGACTCAAGGGGAACTCCATCTGTTAAAAAGCCATTAAGAGAAATTTGACTAAAACAATTTTTATATAAAATCTTAATACAATTTAAAAGCATATTAGGGATACCCATTCTTTTTAAAACTCTAAAAAGAAATCTATGAGAGACTCTATCGAAAGCTTTTTCAAAATCTAGGGCTAAAAGAGCTACATTTTGACCCCGGTCTCTGGAATACCAAATTACATCCCTTAATACGTTTAAAACCTCTGAAATACTTCTGCCTGGTACACTACAAACCTGCTCAGGCTGGATTAGTTTGGCAATGACACTCCTGAGCCGGTCTGCAACCACCTTAGCAAGTACCTTGTAATCAACATTTAGGAGAGTTATGGGTCTCCAATTCGCTAGAGTACTGCGGTCACCTTTTTTATATATCAAAGACACCACTCCTCTCCTCCACGAAAATGGCAACTGTTCACAAATAAAAACTTCTTTAAAAAGCATAAAAAGGTCCTCTTTTAAAATGTCCCAAAAAGTAAGGTAAAATTCTACAGGTAGTCCGTCACACCCAGGTGCTTTACCCTTAGAGAAACTTTTAAAAACATAAAATAATTCCTCTAAAACAATATCGCGTTCTAAAAACTCCTGGTCTGTAAAATTTAACTTAAAATCGAGATCATTAAGAGCATCAGATAAAAAGGACTCATCTATACACTTTTTACTAAAAAGATGCTTATAAAAGTTAAAAGTAGCATTCAACATTCCCTGCATAGATGTTTCACCCTCTAGATTTGTGATCACTTCTCTTTTATCCATGACTTTTTTGAAGAAGAAGCGAGAGCACTTCTCCCCCTCCTCCAAGTGCTGCACTCTAGAGTTAAAAATAATCTCTTTCCCCTTTGTGTCTATGCAGTTCTGAATTTTAGTTTTTAGGCTAGCAATATCATCTCCCACCTCCACCCCTAGCTCTTTGAATTTAAAAAGTGTTTGCAGTTTGGTGTTAAGATCACTAAAACATCTTTTTTTCTCTCTAGCTTTACGTCTCCCTGCTTTTATAAAAAACATTCTGACTTTTTTTTTCAAATTTTCCCACCAGGTTACCATAGGGGCATCAGAAGGTTTTTGTCGCCGCCAGGCTTGATAGGCTTTACCAAAGTCTTGTCGAATCAGAGGGTCCTCCAGCAGGTAAGTACTTAGACGCCAGAGGCCCCTGTTGACCCTCTGTTCATCCCGGTATTCTAGATGCACCTCCAAGCCCTTATGGTCAGAAAATATATTTGATGTTAAAACACATTTTACAGGGTTAAAATCATCTGATAGGAAAATAAAATCGATCCTGGAGGACACCCCTCTTCCGGACCACGTATAACCAGGGTCCGTCGGCAGGAGTGACCTCCACGCATCGCATAATTTAAAATCAGTTATAAAATCTTTCAATAGATGACATGACTTATCCAATTTGCGTAAAGGGTCACCCCCTGCTCGTTGTTCACTAGCACAAAGACAATTAAAATCACCCCCTACGACCAGGGGAGATGACCCAGTACAGTACAATGGCAATATCCCAAATAAATTAATTCTCTCTTGCTTATCAGGGGGAGCATAAATATTCATTACACGTAGGGTAAAACCATTAAATTTAAAATGCACTAAAACCACTCTGCCTGGTACTATTTCTGTGACAGCATTTATAGTAATATTTCTCCCACGACAGAGGAAGCCCACCCCCGCTGACTTGTTGTCATTGGAGCCAGACCAGATGGAGGGCCCCAGTCTCCAATCTGTCTTGATATCATTATAATTTAGTGCATGTTGTATCCCGCATTCCTGTAATAAACATATGTCAAAGTCAGTGGTTTCTAAATACTTGAATAGAGCAGCCCTACGAACTGGGCTCTTTAATGACCTCACATTCAGTGAGACAAGTCTTATTGTGGGCATTCATAGGTCAGGGTGGTGGATCTTCCATGAGGACACCTGACTCAAAGCCCTGTATATCAAATTGCTCCAGGACATCCGGGCTAGAAGACCCAAACGACTCGATATTCTGTGAGCCGGCGGTTGCCCCCTCGTAGGTCACGGTTCCCAGCCACATTCCAGGAGACGCTGGGGATTCGACATTCCGTCTCTTTTTCGGGGCAGACTCCACTAGGTCACTGGTGCAGTCCTCCTCTTCCTCCACCTCCTCCAGGGGGGGAGACTGGTCCATCAGGACAAGATCAGCAACACAGATTTCCTGATGTTCGCCACCTAGAAGCAAAGCCCCCTCATCTGGCTGGCTAATCGCCCTGGAAGATCCTGAGACCATCTCTGCGTGGTCCCCTGTAGCCAACCGCACAGGGGCACCACCCTCCAGCCCAACAGGATCGGTATCGGGAACCATCGATACGGAGGATACCCTCCCAGAAGGAGGACCCCCCCGCTCCGGTCCATGCGAGGTCCGCCCATCGTTAAGGGACTTCGATGCAGGTGCCGCCCCAGAGGGGCCTCCGGCTCCCTGCTCCATCCCAGCCTTCTCGCCCTTCGAACCGCCCTCCGACGCCGGCCTGCCAGTGAAGACCGGTGGGCGCATCGGCTCAGCTTCAGAAGATGCAGCTTCTGCGTAGGTCCTGGTCCTGGTCCTGTTGGGGCATCCTCGGAACATGTGCCCCGCCTCACCGCAGAGATTACATTTCCTCCCAGCGGGACAGTCCTTCATTAAATGTCCGTAACAGCTGCAATTATTGCAGCGGTCTACTTTCCTGCCCGTGCAGGACGTTTGGGTATGACCCATTTGTCCACAGTTCCTGCAACATACTGGCATTCCAGGATAAAATAAGTAGCCTCTGCTCTTACCGATTACGAAGGTTGAGGGAGGGTGTAGCATTCCTCCCACTCCACTAAGGTCCCTCTTTAGACGGGCCATATACCTTCTCTTGCCGCACCAGAAGCCTACCGCGTTCTTCACAGTACCCAGGTATCTCAGATCATCACAATAGCGGGTAAGGTAGGTCGAGATGTCTGCAGCTTCCACAAAGGGGTTCGGGAAATGCACCACGATGGGGATCTCGTCATAAGCATACAAGAGACAAAAGGTTAGTCCATCCAACTCATCTAAGTAGTTTTTCTCGTTTACCTTTTGTACGAGTTGCTGACAGCATCCCTGGCTCTTGAAGGTGATGGTGTATGTCCCCTTGTACTCGTTGTCCTGGAAGCAGAATATGTCTTCCCGCCGAAACTCCAGAACTCCAAGAAGAATCCTATGGCAGATGTAGTCCAAATTCTTCTCCATCCTCGATGCTGCTCCAACTTCAATCCTCACGGTGTTCCGCATCCGGGCATCACCCGATGAATATGTGAGCGTTGCCGGCATCCTTCACTCAGGAACGTACCGACTCTTCTCTCTGAAAGGCGCAAGCCTTCATGGGATCCCTTCCCGTTGCTCCCGGACTAATCCTTCCTCCCAATAGCAGCAGGGGGGTTAAGTCCCTCCGAAGAGGAACGATCCCCCCAGGCCGAGAGAAAGGGTACCAAGAGCACCTCACAGGCAAGACCACACAGGTAAACCTGATAGATCGTGCCAAAAGGCCGAGAAGCGATAACCAGAATTGGTTTCAAACTACGGAGCCACCCAAGGATCCTGAAAAGTCCATTTGTGGAGATGAGCTCCTGGACTCCCGTTAAGAAGACATGTTGTCAACCTCTAGATCCCTTACATGCCTGCACTTTTCGGCTTGCTGCTGCTGCAATCCACGCGTTTTAGATCTGCATAACTCCACCTCTTTAAACACAGCACCTTCACCCCCTGCTGTTCCCACCCGCCTCAACACCGTTGGAAGGGAGGAGAACCAATTAAGGCGGGGGGTGGGGTGGAACGAGCAGCTGTCTACCCTTAGCAGGAGGGCTCCTGATTACATACCTCTCCTGCTGCTGCTGCTGCTGGCTGTCCAGCAGCAGACTGAAGGTGGCTGCTGCTGTGCACAGGTATATAAAGGCTCAGAGCCTATTATGACACGCGCAGCCAGCGTTCCATTGCCACATTCCATCTACTGCAGGCAGGATACCTGGCTGGCTGAATGTCGCTGAGAAGCTCACAGAGACCGCCATAAGCAACAGTTTAACAGAATGCCACAGACTAATCAACCAAACTTTTTGGGTTGGGTTCTCTTTTATAGTCTGCAGGCATTAAATGAAAGAAGTCAGTGTTCCAGCAGAAGGAGACAACGTTTCAGAAAAGGCATTGTAGCAAACCAAAAAAGAAATTTTAAGCGCAGCAGAGTAACCAGCGCACATACCTGTTAGCTCAGGTGAGTTTAAAAGGCTGCTGTTGATAACAAGGGCATTTGCTAAATAGATGGTGTGTGTGCAACAATATACTGAAAGGTCAATTATATTGTGCAGCTTATCTCACCACCTGTAGTTATTTAGGTGAAAGCTCCAAAATGCTTGCCTAATATGTCTGTTTATCCAAAAGGAAGTAAAAAGGGAGAGCTAGAAAGATAGCATTGCATCACATTACATGGCAATGCAATGCACAGTTGCTGAAGTTGAACCAAAATGAGCTTGTAATCTGGCTTCTGCAACTTTGAACATGAAAAATCCAATGAGGAGAAGAAAAGCAAAGCCAAAGAGTCCATCCCAAAATCCGACAAACAAGCAAAATGAACAAAAAACATTGAATTCAATTCTTTCTGATTTTAGAAACTGCATTAAAGAAGGGGTGCACCGGTCCTGGAGATACTGCAATACCAGGTCAATGCGTGGAGTGGACAGAGCAAGCTCTTTTTCCATCTCCCTGTTCTAAAAATCCATTTAATATATGGTCCCCAGATAGGGGACGTATCAGATATTAAACTGATAAGAACAGATACTACACTTGATCTTAGCCAAAAGGCCGAGAAGCGATAACCAGAATTGGTTTCAAACTACGGAGCCACCCAAGGATCCTGAAAAGTCCATTTGTGGAGATGAGCTCCTGGACTCCCGTTAAGAAGACATGTTGTCAACCTCTAGATCCCTTACATGCCTGCACTTTTCGGCTTGCTGCTGCTGCAATCCACGCGTTTTAGATCTGCATAACTCCACCTCTTTAAACACAGCACCTTCACCCCCTGCTGTTCCCACCCGCCTCAACACCGTTGGAAGGGAGGAGAACCAATTAAGGCGGGGGGTGGGGTGGAACGAGCAGCTGTCTACCCTTAGCAGGAGGGCTCCTGATTACATACCTCTCCTGCTGCTGCTGCTGCTGGCTGTCCAGCAGCAGACTGAAGGTGGCTGCTGCTGTGCACAGGTATATAAAGGCTCAGAGCCTATTATGACACGCGCAGCCAGCGTTCCATTGCCACATTCCATCTACTGCAGGCAGGATACCTGGCTGGCTGAATGTCGCTGAGAAGCTCACAGAGACCGCCATAAGCAACAGTTTAACAGAATGCCACAGACTAATCAACCAAACTTTTTGGGTTGGGTTCTCTTTTATAGTCTGCAGGCATTAAATGAAAGAAGTCAGTGTTCCAGCAGAAGGAGACAACGTTTCAGAAAAGGCATTGTAGCAAACCAAAAAATAAATTTTAAGCGCAGCAGAGTAACCAGCGCACATACCTGTTAGCTCAGGTGAGTTTAAAAGGCTGCTGTTGATAACAAGGGCATTTGCTAAATAGATGGTGTGTGTGCAACAATATACTGAAAGGTCAATTATATTGTGCAGCTTATCTCACCACCTGTAGTTATTTAGGTGAAAGCTCCAAAATGCTTGCCTAATATGTCTGTTTATCCAAAAGGAAGTAAAAAGGGAGAGCTAGAAAGATAGCATTGCATCACATTACATGGCAATGCAATGCACAGTTGCTGAAGTTGAACCAAAATGAGCTTGTAATCTGGCTTCTGCAACTTTGAACATGAAAAATCCAATGAGGAGAAGAAAAGCAAAGCCAAAGAGTCCATCCCAAAATCCGACAAACAAGCAAAATGAACAAAAAACATTGAATTCAATTCTTTCTGATTTTAGAAACTGCATTAAAGAAGGGGTGCACCGGTCCTGGAGATACTGCAATACCAGGTCAATGCGTGGAGTGGACAGAGCAAGCTCTTTTTCCATCTCCCTGTTCTAAAAATCCATTTAATATATGGTCCCCAGATAGGGGACGTATCAGATATTAAACTGATAAGAACAGATTTTTTGATTGAATATATCTTTTATTAGCACTAAAAATAAGTTAACAGACAGTGTACAGTGCCGCAGCCCAGTACACCCAGAATTCTACATCATATTTACATAGCATGAGGATACGACGCACTAACTAGACACATCACACCCCTATGCTACACAAAACACTCAATCTGAAAGAAAAAGCATGTCAATCAATACAGTACGACGAACCGTGATAAGGGATGGGGATTGGGAAAAAGGGGATGGGGAGGGGAAAATCACAGGCCCGAAGCTTTATTGAAAGACAAGACACATAAGGGGAGAGGGGGAGGAGGGGTTTAGTCCTCATCCTCGTCCTCCGGACCGTCCTCGATGGAATAGTCTCTGAGCAGGCTGTGGATCAGCCTGCGGCAGTCCTGGATGGACATCCTCTCCCTCCTCAAGATGAGCCGGTTCCTGGCGACCCAAACGGCATCCTTGAAGCAGTTCATAAGGTGCCAAGCCTCCTGGATGGCTCCGACGGTATGAACCCCAGGGAAGAGTCCATAAAGCACAGAATGGTGCGATAGGCTCGCCCTGGGGACAGAGTTCCTCAGGTCGTCCTCAAGGGCAGTCAACAGGCGCTGTGCAAATCAGATACTACACTTGATCTTAGCCAAAAGGCCGAGAAGCGATAACCAGAATTGGTTTCAAACTACGGAGCCACCCAAGGATCCTGAAAAGTCCATTTGTGGAGATGAGCTCCTGGACTCCCGTTAAGAAGACATGTTGTCAACCTCTAGATCCCTTACATGCCTGCACTTTTCGGCTTGCTGCTGCTGCAATCCACGCGTTTTAGATCTGCATAACTCCACCTCTTTAAACACAGCACCTTCACCCCCTGCTGTTCCCACCCGCCTCAACACCGTTGGAAGGGAGGAGAACCAATTAAGGCGGGGGGTGGGGTGGAACGAGCAGCTGTCTACCCTTAGCAGGAGGGCTCCTGATTACATACCTCTCCTGCTGCTGCTGGCTGTCCAGCAGCAGACTGAAGGTGGCTGCTGCTGTGCACAGGTATATAAAGGCTCAGAGCCTATTATGACACGCGCAGCCAGCGTTCCATTGCCACATTCCATCTACTGCAGGCAGGATACCTGGCTGGCTGAATGTCGCTGAGAAGCTCACAGAGACCGCCATAAGCAACAGTTTAACAGAATGCCACAGACTAATCAACCAAACTTTTTGGGTTGGGTTCTCTTTTATAGTCTGCAGGCATTAAATGAAAGAAGTCAGTGTTCCAGCAGAAGGAGACAACGTTTCAGAAAAGGCATTGTAGCAAACCAAAAAAGAAATTTTAAGCGCAGCAGAGTAACCAGCGCACATACCTGTTAGCTCAGGTGAGTTTAAAAGGCTGCTGTTGATAACAAGGGCATTTGCTAAATAGATGGTGTGTGTGCAACAATATACTGAAAGGTCAATTATATTGTGCAGCTTATCTCACCACCTGTAGTTATTTAGGTGAAAGCTCCAAAATGCTTGCCTAATATGTCTGTTTATCCAAAAGGAAGTAAAAAGGGAGAGCTAGAAAGATAGCATTGCATCACATTACATGGCAATGCAATGCACAGTTGCTGAAGTTGAACCAAAATGAGCTTGTAATCTGGCTTCTGCAACTTTGAACATGAAAAATCCAATGAGGAGAAGAAAAGCAAAGCCAAAGAGTCCATCCCAAAATCCGACAAACAAGCAAAATGAACAAAAAACATTGAATTCAATTCTTTCTGATTTTAGAAACTGCATTAAAGAAGGGGTGCACCGGTCCTGGAGATACTGCAATACCAGGTCAATGCGTGGAGTGGACAGAGCAAGCTCTTTTTCCATCTCCCTGTTCTAAAAATCCATTTAATATATGGTCCCCAGATAGGGGACGTATCAGATATTAAACTGATAAGAACAGATACTACACTTGATCTTAGCCAACAGGCCGAGAAGCGATAACCAGAATTGGTTTCAAACTACGGAGCCACCCAAGGATCCTGAAAAGTCCATTTGTGGAGATGAGCTCCTGGACTCCCGTTAAGAAGACATGTTGTCAACCTCTAGATCCCTTACATGCCTGCACTTTTCGGCTTGCTGCTGCTGCAATCCACGCGTTTTAGATCTGCATAACTCCACCTCTTTAAACACAGCACCTTCACCCCCTGCTGTTCCCACCCGCCTCAACACCGTTGGAAGGGAGGAGAACCAATTAAGGCGGGGGGTGGGGTGGAACGAGCAGCTGTCTACCCTTAGCAGGAGGGCTCCTGATTACATACCTCTCCTGCTGCTGCTGCTGCTGGCTGTCCAGCAGCAGACTGAAGGTGGCTGCTGCTGTGCACAGGTATATAAAGGCTCAGAGCCTATTATGACACGCGCAGCCAGCGTTCCATTGCCACATTCCATCTACTGCAGGCAGGATACCTGGCTGGCTGAATGTCGCTGAGAAGCTCACAGAGACCGCCATAAGCAACAGTTTAACAGAATGACACAGACTAATCAACCAAACTTTTTGGGTTGGGTTCTCTTTTATAGTCTGCAGGCATTAAATGAAAGAAGTCAGTGTTCCAGCAGAAGGAGACAACGTTTCAGAAAAGGCATTGTAGCAAACCAAAAAAGAAATTTTAAGCGCAGCAGAGTAACCAGCGCACATACCTGTTAGCTCAGGTGAGTTTAAAAGGCTGCTGTTGATAACAAGGGCATTTGCTAAATAGATGGTGTGTGTGCAACAATATACTGAAAGGTCAATTATATTGTGCAGCTTATCTCACCACCTGTAGTTATTTAGGTGAAAGCTCCAAAATGCTTGCCTAATATGTCTGTTTATCCAAAAGGAAGTAAAAAGGGAGAGCTAGAAAGATAGCATTGCATCACATTACATGGCAATGCAATGCACAGTTGCTGAAGTTGAACCAAAATGAGCTTGTAATCTGGCTTCTGCAACTTTGAACATGAAAAATCCAATGAGGAGAAGAAAAGCAAAGCCAAAGAGTCCATCCCAAAATCCGACAAACAAGCAAAATGAACAAAAAACATTGAATTCAATTCTTTCTGATTTTAGAAACTGCATTAAAGAAGGGGTGCACCGGTCCTGGAGATACTGCAATACCAGGTCAATGCGTGGAGTGGACAGAGCAAGCTCTTTTTCCATCTCCCTGTTCTAAAAATCCATTTAATATATGGTCCCCAGATAGGGGACGTATCAGATATTAAACTGATAAGAACAGATACTACACTTGATCTTAGCCAAAAGGCCGAGAAGCGATAACCAGAATTGGTTTCAAACTACGGAGCCACCCAAGGATCCTGAAAAGTCCATTTGTGGAGATGAGCTCCTGGACTCCCGTTAAGAAGACATGTTGTCAACCTCTAGATCCCTTACATGCCTGCACTTTTCGGCTTGCTGCTGCTGCAATCCACGCGTTTTAGATCTGCATAACTCCACCTCTTTAAACACAGCACCTTCACCCCCTGCTGTTCCCACCCGCCTCAACACCGTTGGAAGGGAGGAGAACCAATTAAGGCGGGGGGTGGGGTGGAACGAGCAGCTGTCTACCCTTAGCAGGAGGGCTCCTGATTACATACCTCTCCTGCTGCTGCTGCTGCTGGCTGTCCAGCAGCAGACTGAAGGTGGCTGCTGCTGTGCACAGGTATATAAAGGCTCAGAGCCTATTATGACACGCGCAGCCAGCGTTCCATTGCCACATTCCATCTACTGCAGGCAGGATACCTGGCTGGCTGAATGTCGCTGAGAAGCTCACAGAGACCGCCATAAGCAACAGTTTAACAGAATGCCACAGACTAATCAACCAAACTTTTTGGGTTGGGTTCTCTTTTATAGTCTGCAGGCATTAAATGAAAGAAGTCAGTGTTCCAGCAGAAGGAGACAACGTTTCAGAAAAGGCATTGTAGCAAACCAAAAAAGAAATTTTAAGCGCAGCAGAGTAACCAGCGCACATACCTGTTAGCTCAGGTGAGTTTAAAAGGCTGCTGTTGATAACAAGGGCATTTGCTAAATAGATGGTGTGTGTGCAACAATATACTGAAAGGTCAATTATATTGTGCAGCTTATCTCACCACCTGTAGTTATTTAGGTGAAAGCTCCAAAATGCTTGCCTAATATGTCTGTTTATCCAAAAGGAAGTAAAAAGGGAGAGCTAGAAAGATAGCATTGCATCACATTACATGGCAATGCAATGCACAGTTGCTGAAGTTGAACCAAAATGAGCTTGTAATCTGGCTTCTGCAACTTTGAACATGAAAAATCCAATGAGGAGAAGAAAAGCAAAGCCAAAGAGTCCATCCCAAAATCCGACAAACAAGCAAAATGAACAAAAAACATTGAATTCAATTCTTTCTGATTTTAGAAACTGCATTAAAGAAGGGGTGCACCGGTCCTGGAGATACTGCAATACCAGGTCAATGCGTGGAGTGGACAGAGCAAGCTCTTTTTCCATCTCCCTGTTCTAAAAATCCATTTAATATATGGTCCCCAGATAGGGGACGTATCAGATATTAAACTGATAAGAACAGATACTACACTTGATCTTAGCCAACAGGCCGAGAAGCGATAACCAGAATTGGTTTCAAACTACGGAGCCACCCAAGGATCCTGAAAAGTCCATTTGTGGAGATGAGCTCCTGGACTCCCGTTAAGAAGACATGTTGTCAACCTCTAGATCCCTTACATGCCTGCACTTTTCGGCTTGCTGCTGCTGCAATCCACGCGTTTTAGATCTGCATAACTCCACCTCTTTAAACACAGCACCTTCACCCCCTGCTGTTCCCACCCGCCTCAACACCGTTGGAAGGGAGGAGAACCAATTAAGGCGGGGGGTGGGGTGGAACGAGCAGCTGTCTACCCTTAGCAGGAGGGCTCCTGATTACATACCTCTCCTGCTGCTGCTGCTGCTGGCTGTCCAGCAGCAGACTGAAGGTGGCTGCTGCTGTGCACAGGTATATAAAGGCTCAGAGCCTATTATGACACGCGCAGCCAGCGTTCCATTGCCACATTCCATCTACTGCAGGCAGGATACCTGGCTGGCTGAATGTCGCTGAGAAGCTCACAGAGACCGCCATAAGCAACAGTTTAACAGAATGCCACAGACTAATCAACCAAACTTTTTGGGTTGGGTTCTCTTTTATAGTCTGCAGGCATTAAATGAAAGAAGTCAGTGTTCCAGCAGAAGGAGACAACGTTTCAGAAAAGGCATTGTAGCAAACCAAAAAAGAAATTTTAAGCGCAGCAGAGTAACCAGCGCACATACCTGTTAGCTCAGGTGAGTTTAAAAGGCTGCTGTTGATAACAAGGGCATTTGCTAAATAGATGGTGTGTGTGCAACAATATACTGAAAGGTCAATTATATTGTGCAGCTTATCTCACCACCTGTAGTTATTTAGGTGAAAGCTCCAAAATGCTTGCCTAATATGTCTGTTAATCCAAAAGGAAGTAAAAAGGGAGAGCTAGAAAGATAGCATTGCATCACATTACATGGCAATGCAATGCACAGTTGCTGAAGTTGAACCAAAATGAGCTTGTAATCTGGCTTCTGCAACTTTGAACATGAAAAATCCAATGAGGAGAAGAAAAGCAAAGCCAAAGAGTCCATCCCAAAATCCGACAAACAAGCAAAATGAACAAAAAACATTGAATTCAATTCTTTCTGATTTTAGAAACTGCATTAAAGAAGGGGTGCACCGGTCCTGGAGATACTGCAATACCAGGTCAATGCGTGGAGTGGACAGAGCAAGCTCTTTTTCCATCTCCCTGTTCTAAAAATCCATTTAATATATGGTCCCCAGATAGGGGACGTATCAGATATTAAACTGATAAGAACAGATACTACACTTGATCTTAGCCAAAAGGCCGAGAAGCGATAACCAGAATTGGTTTCAAACTACGGAGCCACCCAAGGATCCTGAAAAGTCCATTTGTGGAGATGAGCTCCTGGACTCCCGTTAAGAAGACATGTTGTCAACCTCTAGATCCCTTACATGCCTGCACTTTTCGGCTTGCTGCTGCTGCAATCCACGCGTTTTAGATCTGCATAACTCCACCTCTTTAAACACAGCACCTTCACCCCCTGCTGTTCCCACCCGCCTCAACACCGTTGGAAGGGAGGAGAACCAATTAAGGCGGGGGGTGGGGTGGAACGAGCAGCTGTCTACCCTTAGCAGGAGGGCTCCTGATTACATACCTCTCCTGCTGCTGCTGCTGCTGGCTGTCCAGCAGCAGACTGAAGGTGGCTGCTGCTGTGCACAGGTATATAAAGGCTCAGAGCCTATTATGACACGCGCAGCCAGCGTTCCATTGCCACATTCCATCTACTGCAGGCAGGATACCTGGCTGGCTGAATGTCGCTGAGAAGCTCACAGAGACCGCCATAAGCAACAGTTTAACAGAATGCCACAGACTAATCAACCAAACTTTTTGGGTTGGGTTCTCTTTTATAGTCTGCAGGCATTAAATGAAAGAAGTCAGTGTTCCAGCAGAAGGAGACAACGTTTCAGAAAAGGCATTGTAGCAAACCAAAAAAGAAATTTTAAGCGCAGCAGAGTAACCAGCGCACATACCTGTTAGCTCAGGTGAGTTTAAAAGGCTGCTGTTGATAACAAGGGCATTTGCTAAATAGATGGTGTGTGTGCAACAATATACTGAAAGGTCAATTATATTGTGCAGCTTATCTCACCACCTGTAGTTATTTAGGTGAAAGCTCCAAAATGCTTGCCTAATATGTCTGTTTATCCAAAAGGAAGTAAAAAGGGAGAGCTAGAAAGATAGCATTGCATCACATTACATGGCAATGCAATGCACAGTTGCTGAAGTTGAACCAAAATGAGCTTGTAATCTGGCTTCTGCAACTTTGAACATGAAAAATCCAATGAGGAGAAGAAAAGCAAAGCCAAAGAGTCCATCCCAAAATCCGACAAACAAGCAAAATGAACAAAAAACATTGAATTCAATTCTTTCTGATTTTAGAAACTGCATTAAAGAAGGGGTGCACCGGTCCTGGAGATACTGCAATACCAGGTCAATGCGTGGAGTGGACAGAGCAAGCTCTTTTTCCATCTCCCTGTTCTAAAAATCCATTTAATATATGGTCCCCAGATAGGGGACGTATCAGATATTAAACTGATAAGAACAGATACTACACTTGATCTTAGCCAAAAGGCCGAGAAGCGATAACCAGAATTGGTTTCAAACTACGGAGCCACCCAAGGATCCTGAAAAGTCCATTTGTGGAGATGAGCTCCTGGACTCCCGTTAAGAAGACATGTTGTCAACCTCTAGATCCCTTACATGCCTGCACTTTTCGGCTTGCTGCTGCTGCAATCCACGCGTTTTAGATCTGCATAACTCCACCTCTTTAAACACAGCACCTTCACCCCCTGCTGTTCCCACCCGCCTCAACACCGTTGGAAGGGAGGAGAACCAATTAAGGCGGGGGGTGGGGTGGAACGAGCAGCTGTCTACCCTTAGCAGGAGGGCTCCTGATTACATACCTCTCCTGCTGCTGCTGCTGCTGGCTGTCCAGCAGCAGACTGAAGGTGGCTGCTGCTGTGCACAGGTATATAAAGGCTCAGAGCCTATTATGACACGCGCAGCCAGCGTTCCATTGCCACATTCCATCTACTGCAGGCAGGATACCTGGCTGGCTGAATGTCGCTGAGAAGCTCACAGAGACCGCCATAAGCAACAGTTTAACAGAATGCCACAGACTAATCAACCAAACTTTTTGGGTTGGGTTCTCTTTTATAGTCTGCAGGCATTAAATGAAAGAAGTCAGTGTTCCAGCAGAAGGAGACAACGTTTCAGAAAAGGCATTGTAGCAAACCAAAAAAGAAATTTTAAGCGCAGCAGAGTAACCAGCGCACATACCTGTTAGCTCAGGTGAGTTTAAAAGGCTGCTGTTGATAACAAGGGCATTTGCTAAATAGATGGTGTGTGTGCAACAATATACTGAAAGGTCAATTATATTGTGCAGCTTATCTCACCACCTGTAGTTATTTAGGTGAAAGCTCCAAAATGCTTGCCTAATATGTCTGTTTATCCAAAAGGAAGTAAAAAGGGAGAGCTAGAAAGATAGCATTGCATCACATTACATGGCAATGCAATGCACAGTTGCTGAAGTTGAACCAAAATGAGCTTGTAATCTGGCTTCTGCAACTTTGAACATGAAAAATCCAATGAGGAGAAGAAAAGCAAAGCCAAAGAGTCCATCCCAAAATCCGACAAACAAGCAAAATGAACAAAAAACATTGAATTCAATTCTTTCTGATTTTAGAAACTGCATTAAAGAAGGGGTGCACCGGTCCTGGAGATACTGCAATACCAGGTCAATGCGTGGAGTGGACAGAGCAAGCTCTTTTTCCATCTCCCTGTTCTAAAAATCCATTTAATATATGGTCCCCAGATAGGGGACGTATCAGATATTAAACTGATAAGAACAGATACTACACTTGATCTTAGCCAAAAGGCCGAGAAGCGATAACCAGAATTGGTTTCAAACTACGGAGCCACCCAAGGATCCTGAAAAGTCCATTTGTGGAGATGAGCTCCTGGACTCCCGTTAAGAAGACATGTTGTCAACCTCTAGATCCCTTACATGCCTGCACTTTTCGGCTTGCTGCTGCTGCAATCCACGCGTTTTAGATCTGCATAACTCCACCTCTTTAAACACAGCACCTTCACCCCCTGCTGTTCCCACCCGCCTCAACACCGTTGGAAGGGAGGAGAACCAATTAAGGCGGGGGGTGGGGTGGAACGAGCAGCTGTCTACCCTTAGCAGGAGGGCTCCTGATTACATACCTCTCCTGCTGCTGCTGCTGCTGGCTATCCAGCAGCAGACTGAAGGTGGCTGCTGCTGTGCACAGGTATATAAAGGCTCAGAGCCTATTATGACACGCGCAGCCAGCGTTCCATTGCCACATTCCATCTACTGCAGGCAGGATACCTGGCTGGCTGAATGTCGCTGAGAAGCTCACAGAGACCGCCATAAGCAACAGTTTAACAGAATGCCACAGACTAATCAACCAAACTTTTTGGGTTGGGTTCTCTTTTATAGTCTGCAGGCATTAAATGAAAGAAGTCAGTGTTCCAGCAGAAGGAGACAACGTTTCAGAAAAGGCATTGTAGCAAACCAAAAAAGAAATTTTAAGCGCAGCAGAGTAACCAGCGCACATACCTGTTAGCTCAGGTGAGTTTAAAAGGCTGCTGTTGATAACAAGGGCATTTGCTAAATAGATGGTGTGTGTGCAACAATATACTGAAAGGTCAATTATATTGTGCAGCTTATCTCACCACCTGTAGTTATTTAGGTGAAAGCTCCAAAATGCTTGCCTAATATGTCTGTTTATCCAAAAGGAAGTAAAAAGGGAGAGCTAGAAAGATAGCATTGCATCACATTACATGGCAATGCAATGCACAGTTGCTGAAGTTGAACCAAAATGAGCTTGTAATCTGGCTTCTGCAACTTTGAACATGAAAAATCCAATGAGGAGAAGAAAAGCAAAGCCAAAGAGTCCATCCCAAAATCCGACAAACAAGCAAAATGAACAAAAAACATTGAATTCAATTCTTTCTGATTTTAGAAACTGCATTAAAGAAGGGGTGCACCGGTCCTGGAGATACTGCAATACCAGGTCAATGCGTGGAGTGGACAGAGCAAGCTCTTTTTCCATCTCCCTGTTCTAAAAATCCATTTAATATATGGTCCCCAGATAGGGGACGTATCAGATATTAAACTGATAAGAACAGATACTACACTTGATCTTAGCCAAAAGGCCGAGAAGCGATAACCAGAATTGGTTTCAAACTACGGAGCCACCCAAGGATCCTGAAAAGTCCATTTGTGGAGATGAGCTCCTGGACTCCCGTTAAGAAGACATGTTGTCAACCTCTAGATCCCTTACATGCCTGCACTTTTCGGCTTGCTGCTGCTGCAATCCACGCGTTTTAGATCTGCATAACTCCACCTCTTTAAACACAGCACCTTCACCCCCTGCTGTTCCCACCCGCCTCAACACCGTTGGAAGGGAGGAGAACCAATTAAGGCGGGGGGTGGGGTGGAACGAGCAGCTGTCTACCCTTAGCAGGAGGGCTCCTGATTACATACCTCTCCTGCTGCTGCTGCTGCTGGCTGTCCAGCAGCAGACTGAAGGTGGCTGCTGCTGTGCACAGGTATATAAAGGCTCAGAGCCTATTATGACACGCGCAGCCAGCGTTCCATTGCCACATTCCATCTACTGCAGGCAGGATACCTGGCTGGCTGAATGTCGCTGAGAAGCTCACAGAGACCGCCATAAGCAACAGTTTAACAGAATGCCACAGACTAATCAACCAAACTTTTTGGGTTGGGTTCTCTTTTATAGTCTGCAGGCATTAAATGAAAGAAGTCAGTGTTCCAGCAGAAGGAGACAACGTTTCAGAAAAGGCATTGTAGCAAACCAAAAAAGAAATTTTAAGCGCAGCAGAGTAACCAGCGCACATACCTGTTAGCTCAGGTGAGTTTAAAAGGCTGCTGTTGATAACAAGGGCATTTGCTAAATAGATGGTGTGTGTGCAACAATATACTGAAAGGTCAATTATATTGTGCAGCTTATCTCACCACCTGTAGTTATTTAGGTGAAAGCTCCAAAATGCTTGCCTAATATGTCTGTTTATCCAAAAGGAAGTAAAAAGGGAGAGCTAGAAAGATAGCATTGCATCACATTACATGGCAATGCAATGCACAGTTGCTGAAGTTGAACCAAAATGAGCTTGTAATCTGGCTTCTGCAACTTTGAACATGAAAAATCCAATGAGGAGAAGAAAAGCAAAGCCAAAGAGTCCATCCCAAAATCCGACAAACAAGCAAAATGAACAAAAAACATTGAATTCAATTCTTTCTGATTTTAGAAACTGCATTAAAGAAGGGGTGCACCGGTCCTGGAGATACTGCAATACCAGGTCAATGCGTGGAGTGGACAGAGCAAGCTTTTTTTCCATCTCCCTGTTCTAAAAATCCATTTAATATATGGTCCCCAGATAGGGGATGTATCAGATATTAAACTGATAAGAACAGATACTACACTTGATCTTAGCCAAAAGGCCGAGAAGCGATAACCAGAATTGGTTTCAAACTACGGAGCCACCCAAGGATCCTGAAAAGTCCATTTGTGGAGATGAGCTCCTGGACTCCCGTTAAGAAGACATGTTGTCAACCTCTAGATCCCTTACATGCCTGCACTTTTCGGCTTGCTGCTGCTGCAATCCACGCGTTTTAGATCTGCATAACTCCACCTCTTTAAACACAGCACCTTCACCCCCTGCTGTTCCCACCCGCCTCAACACCGTTGGAAGGGAGGAGAACCAATTAAGGCGGGGGGTGGGGTGGAACGAGCAGCTGTCTACCCTTAGCAGGAGGGCTCCTGATTACATACCTCTCCTGCTGCTGCTGCTGCTGGCTGTCCAGCAGCAGACTGAAGGTGGCTGCTGCTGTGCACAGGTATATAAAGGCTCAGAGCCTATTATGACACGCGCAGCCAGCGTTCCATTGCCACATTCCATCTACTGCAGGCAGGATACCTGGCTGGCTGAATGTCGCTGAGAAGCTCACAGAGACCGCCATAAGCAACAGTTTAACAGAATGCCACAGACTAATCAACCAAACTTTTTGGGTTGGGTTCTCTTTTATAGTCTGCAGGCATTAAATGAAAGAAGTCAGTGTTCCAGCAGAAGGAGACAACGTTTCAGAAAAGGCATTGTAGCAAACCAAAAAAGAAATTTTAAGCGCAGCAGAGTAACCAGCGCACATACCTGTTAGCTCAGGTGAGTTTAAAAGGCTGCTGTTGATAACAAGGGCATTTGCTAAATAGATGGTGTGTGTGCAACAATATACTGAAAGGTCAATTATATTGTGCAGCTTATCTCACCACCTGTAGTTATTTAGGTGAAAGCTCCAAAATGCTTGCCTAATATGTCTGTTTATCCAAAAGGAACTAAAAAGGGAGAGCTAGAAAGATAGCATTGCATCACATTACATGGCAATGCAATGCACAGTTGCTGAAGTTGAACCAAAATGAGCTTGTAATCTGGCTTCTGCAACTTTGAACATGAAAAATCCAATGAGGAGAAGAAAAGCAAAGCCAAAGAGTCCATCCCAAAATCCGACAAACAAGCAAAATGAACAAAAAACATTGAATTCAATTCTTTCTGATTTTAGAAACTGCATTAAAGAAGGGGTGCACCGGTCCTGGAGATACTGCAATACCAGGTCAATGCGTGGAGTGGACAGAGCAAGCTCTTTTTCCATCTCCCTGTTCTAAAAATCCATTTAATATATGGTCCCCAGATAGGGGACGTATCAGATATTAAACTGATAAGAACAGATACTACACTTGATCTTAGCCAAAAGGCCGAGAAGCGATAACCAGAATTGGTTTCAAACTACGGAGCCACCCAAGGATCCTGAAAAGTCCATTTGTGGAGATGAGCTCCTGGACTCCCGTTAAGAAGACATGTTGTCAACCTCTAGATCCCTTACATGCCTGCACTTTTCGGCTTGCTGCTGCTGCAATCCACGCGTTTTAGATCTGCATAACTCCACCTCTTTAAACACAGCACCTTCACCCCCTGCTGTTCCCACCCGCCTCAACACCGTTGGAAGGGAGGAGAACCAATTAAGGCGGGGGGTGGGGTGGAACGAGCAGCTGTCTACCCTTAGCAGGAGGGCTCCTGATTACATACCTCTCCTGCTGCTGCTGCTGCTGGCTGTCCAGCAGCAGACTGAAGGTGGCTGCTGCTGTGCACAGGTATATAAAGGCTCAGAGCCTATTATGACACGCGCAGCCAGCGTTCCATTGCCACATTCCATCTACTGCAGGCAGGATACCTGGCTGGCTGAATGTCGCTGAGAAGCTCACAGAGACCGCCATAAGCAACAGTTTAACAGAATGCCACAGACTAATCAACCAAACTTTTTGGGTTGGGTTCTCTTTTATAGTCTGCAGGCATTAAATGAAAGAAGTCAGTGTTCCAGCAGAAGGAGACAACGTTTCAGAAAAGGCATTGTAGCAAACCAAAAAAGAAATTTTAAGCGCAGCAGAGTAACCAGCGCACATACCTGTTAGCTCAGGTGAGTTTAAAAGGCTGCTGTTGATAACAAGGGCATTTGCTAAATAGATGGTGTGTGTGCAACAATATACTGAAAGGTCAATTATATTGTGCAGCTTATCTCACCACCTGTAGTTATTTAGGTGAAAGCTCCAAAATGCTTGCCTAATATGTCTGTTTATCCAAAAGGAAGTAAAAAGGGAGAGCTAGAAAGATAGCATTGCATCACATTACATGGCAATGCAATGCACAGTTGCTGAAGTTGAACCAAAATGAGCTTGTAATCTGGCTTCTGCAACTTTGAACATGAAAAATCCAATGAGGAGAAGAAAAGCAAAGCCAAAGAGTCCATCCCAAAATCCGACAAACAAGCAAAATGAACAAAAAACATTGAATTCAATTCTTTCTGATTTTAGAAACTGCATTAAAGAAGGGGTGCACCAGTCCTGGAGATACTGCAATACCAGGTCAATGCGTGGAGTGGACAGAGCAAGCTCTTTTTCCATCTCCCTGTTCTAAAAATCCATTTAATATATGGTCCCCAGATAGGGGACGTATCAGATATTAAACTGATAAGAACAGATACTACACTTGATCTTAGCCAACAGGCCGAGAAGCGATAACCAGAATTGGTTTCAAACTACGGAGCCACCCAAGGATCCTGAAAAGTCCATTTGTGGAGATGAGCTCCTGGACTCCCGTTAAGAAGACATGTTGTCAACCTCTAGATCCCTTACATGCCTGCACTTTTCGGCTTGCTGCTGCTGCAATCCACGCGTTTTAGATCTGCATAACTCCACCTCTTTAAACACAGCACCTTCACCCCCTGCTGTTCCCACCCGCCTCAACACCGTTGGAAGGGAGGAGAACCAATTAAGGCGGGGGGTGGGGTGGAACGAGCAGCTGTCTACCCTTAGCAGGAGGGCTCCTGATTACATACCTCTCCTGCTGCTGCTGCTGCTGGCTGTCCAGCAGCAGACTGAAGGTGGCTGCTGCTGTGCACAGGTATATAAAGGCTCAGAGCCTATTATGACACGCGCAGCCAGCGTTCCATTGCCACATTCCATCTACTGCAGGCAGGATACCTGGCTGGCTGAATGTCGCTGAGAAGCTCACAGAGACCGCCATAAGCAACAGTTTAACAGAATGCCACAGACTAATCAACCAAACTTTTTGGGTTGGGTTCTCTTTTATAGTCTGCAGGCATTAAATGAAAGAAGTCAGTGTTCCAGCAGAAGGAGACAACGTTTCAGAAAAGGCATTGTAGCAAACCAAAAAAGAAATTTTAAGCGCAGCAGAGTAACCAGCGCACATACCTGTTAGCTCAGGTGAGTTTAAAAGGCTGCTGTTGATAACAAGGGCATTTGCTAAATAGATGGTGTGTGTGCAACAATATACTGAAAGGTCAATTATATTGTGCAGCTTATCTCACCACCTGTAGTTATTTAGGTGAAAGCTCCAAAATGCTTGCCTAATATGTCTGTTTATCCAAAAGGAAGTAAAAAGGGAGAGCTAGAAAGATAGCATTGCATCACATTACATGGCAATGCAATGCACAGTTGCTGAAGTTGAACCAAAATGAGCTTGTAATCTGGCTTCTGCAACTTTGAACATGAAAAATCCAATGAGGAGAAGAAAAGCAAAGCCAAAGAGTCCATCCCAAAATCCGACAAACAAGCAAAATGAACAAAAAACATTGAATTCAATTCTTTCTGATTTTAGAAACTGCATTAAAGAAGGGGTGCACCGGTCCTGGAGATACTGCAATACCAGGTCAATGCGTGGAGTGGACAGAGCAAGCTCTTTTTCCATCTCCCTGTTCTAAAAATCCATTTAATATATGGTCCCCAGATAGGGGACGTATCAGATATTAAACTGATAAGAACAGATACTACACTTGATCTTAGCCAAAAGGCCGAGAAGCGATAACCAGAATTGGTTTCAAACTACGGAGCCACCCAAGGATCCTGAAAAGTCCATTTGTGGAGATGAGCTCCTGGACTCCCGTTAAGAAGACATGTTGTCAACCTCTAGATCCCTTACATGCCTGCACTTTTCGGCTTGCTGCTGCTGCAATCCACGCGTTTTAGATCTGCATAACTCCACCTCTTTAAACACAGCACCTTCACCCCCTGCTGTTCCCACCCGCCTCAACACCGTTGGAAGGGAGGAGAACCAATTAAGGCGGGGGGTGGGGTGGAACGAGCAGCTGTCTACCCTTAGCAGGAGGGCTCCTGATTACATACCTCTCCTGCTGCTGCTGCTGCTGGCTGTCCAGCAGCAGACTGAAGGTGGCTGCTGCTGTGCACAGGTATATAAAGGCTCAGAGCCTATTATGACACGCGCAGCCAGCGTTCCATTGCCACATTCCATCTACTGCAGGCAGGATACCTGGCTGGCTGAATGTCGCTGAGAAGCTCACAGAGACCGCCATAAGCAACAGTTTAACAGAATGCCACAGACTAATCAACCAAACTTTTTGGGTTGGGTTCTCTTTTATAGTCTGCAGGCATTAAATGAAAGAAGTCAGTGTTCCAGCAGAAGGAGACAACGTTTCAGAAAAGGCATTGTAGCAAACCAAAAAAGAAATTTTAAGCGCAGCAGAGTAACCAGCGCACATACCTGTTAGCTCAGGTGAGTTTAAAAGGCTGCTGTTGATAACAAGGGCATTTGCTAAATAGATGGTGTGTGTGCAACAATATACTGAAAGGTCAATTATATTGTGCAGCTTATCTCACCACCTGTAGTTATTTAGGTGAAAGCTCCAAAATGCTTGCCTAATATGTCTGTTTATCCAAAAGGAAGTAAAAAGGGAGAGCTAGAAAGATAGCATTGCATCACATTACATGGCAATGCAATGCACAGTTGCTGAAGTTGAACCAAAATGAGCTTGTAATCTGGCTTCTGCAACTTTGAACATGAAAAATCCAATGAGGAGAAGAAAAGCAAAGCCAAAGAGTCCATCCCAAAATCCGACAAACAAGCAAAATGAACAAAAAACATTGAATTCAATTCTTTCTGATTTTAGAAACTGCATTAAAGAAGGGGTGCACCGGTCCTGGAGATACTGCAATACCAGGTCAATGCGTGGAGTGGACAGAGCAAGCTCTTTTTCCATCTCCCTGTTCTAAAAATCCATTTAATATATGGTCCCCAGATAGGGGACGTATCAGATATTAAACTGATAAGAACAGATACTACACTTGATCTTAGCCAAAAGGCCGAGAAGCGATAACCAGAATTGGTTTCAAACTACGGAGCCACCCAAGGATCCTGAAAAGTCCATTTGTGGAGATGAGCTCCTGGACTCCCGTTAAGAAGACATGTTGTCAACCTCTAGATCCCTTACATGCCTGCACTTTTCGGCTTGCTGCTGCTGCAATCCACGCGTTTTAGATCTGCATAACTCCACCTCTTTAAACACAGCACCTTCACCCCCTGCTGTTCCCACCCGCCTCAACACCGTTGGAAGGGAGGAGAACCAATTAAGGCGGGGGGTGGGGTGGAACGAGCAGCTGTCTACCCTTAGCAGGAGGGCTCCTGATTACATACCTCTCCTGCTGCTGCTGCTGCTGGCTATCCAGCAGCAGACTGAAGGTGGCTGCTGCTGTGCACAGGTATATAAAGGCTCAGAGCCTATTATGACACGCGCAGCCAGCGTTCCATTGCCACATTCCATCTACTGCAGGCAGGATACCTGGCTGGCTGAATGTCGCTGAGAAGCTCACAGAGACCGCCATAAGCAACAGTTTAACAGAATGCCACAGACTAATCAACCAAACTTTTTGGGTTGGGTTCTCTTTTATAGTCTGCAGGCATTAAATGAAAGAAGTCAGTGTTCCAGCAGAAGGAGACAACGTTTCAGAAAAGGCATTGTAGCAAACCAAAAAAGAAATTTTAAGCGCAGCAGAGTAACCAGCGCACATACCTGTTAGCTCAGGTGAGTTTAAAAGGCTGCTGTTGATAACAAGGGCATTTGCTAAATAGATGGTGTGTGTGCAACAATATACTGAAAGGTCAATTATATTGTGCAGCTTATCTCACCACCTGTAGTTATTTAGGTGAAAGCTCCAAAATGCTTGCCTAATATGTCTGTTTATCCAAAAGGAAGTAAAAAGGGAGAGCTAGAAAGATAGCATTGCATCACATTACATGGCAATGCAATGCACAGTTGCTGAAGTTGAACCAAAATGAGCTTGTAATCTGGCTTCTGCAACTTTGAACATGAAAAATCCAATGAGGAGAAGAAAAGCAAAGCCAAAGAGTCCATCCCAAAATCCGACAAACAAGCAAAATGAACAAAAAACATTGAATTCAATTCTTTCTGATTTTAGAAACTGCATTAAAGAAGGGGTGCACCGGTCCTGGAGATACTGCAATACCAGGTCAATGCGTGGAGTGGACAGAGCAAGCTCTTTTTCCATCTCCCTGTTCTAAAAATCCATTTAATATATGGTCCCCAGATAGGGGACGTATCAGATATTAAACTGATAAGAACAGATACTACACTTGATCTTAGCCAAAAGGCCGAGAAGCGATAACCAGAATTGGTTTCAAACTACGGAGCCACCCAAGGATCCTGAAAAGTCCATTTGTGGAGATGAGCTCCTGGACTCCCGTTAAGAAGACATGTTGTCAACCTCTAGATCCCTTACATGCCTGCACTTTTCGGCTTGCTGCTGCTGCAATCCACGCGTTTTAGATCTGCATAACTCCACCTCTTTAAACACAGCACCTTCACCCCCTGCTGTTCCCACCCGCCTCAACACCGTTGGAAGGGAGGAGAACCAATTAAGGCGGGGGGTGGGGTGGAACGAGCAGCTGTCTACCCTTAGCAGGAGGGCTCCTGATTACATACCTCTCCTGCTGCTGCTGCTGCTGGCTGTCCAGCAGCAGACTGAAGGTGGCTGCTGCTGTGCACAGGTATATAAAGGCTCAGAGCCTATTATGACACGCGCAGCCAGCGTTCCATTGCCACATTCCATCTACTGCAGGCAGGATACCTGGCTGGCTGAATGTCGCTGAGAAGCTCACAGAGACCGCCATAAGCAACAGTTTAACAGAATGCCACAGACTAATCAACCAAACTTTTTGGGTTGGGTTCTCTTTTATAGTCTGCAGGCATTAAATGAAAGAAGTCAGTGTTCCAGCAGAAGGAGACAACGTTTCAGAAAAGGCATTGTAGCAAACCAAAAAAGAAATTTTAAGCGCAGCAGAGTAACCAGCGCACATACCTGTTAGCTCAGGTGAGTTTAAAAGGCTGCTGTTGATAACAAGGGCATTTGCTAAATAGATGGTGTGTGTGCAACAATATACTGAAAGGTCAATTATATTGTGCAGCTTATCTCACCACCTGTAGTTATTTAGGTGAAAGCTCCAAAATGCTTGCCTAATATGTCTGTTTATCCAAAAGGAAGTAAAAAGGGAGAGCTAGAAAGATAGCATTGCATCACATTACATGGCAATGCAATGCACAGTTGCTGAAGTTGAACCAAAATGAGCTTGTAATCTGGCTTCTGCAACTTTGAACATGAAAAATCCAATGAGGAGAAGAAAAGCAAAGCCAAAGAGTCCATCCCAAAATCCGACAAACAAGCAAAATGAACAAAAAACATTGAATTCAATTCTTTCTGATTTTAGAAACTGCATTAAAGAAGGGGTGCACCGGTCCTGGAGATACTGCAATACCAGGTCAATGCGTGGAGTGGACAGAGCAAGCTCTTTTTCCATCTCCCTGTTCTAAAAATCCATTTAATATATGGTCCCCAGATAGGGGACGTATCAGATATTAAACTGATAAGAACAGATACTACACTTGATCTTAGCCAAAAGGCCGAGAAGCGATAACCAGAATTGGTTTCAAACTAC
The DNA here is from genome assembly GCF_046119375.1 of Phyllobates terribilis. Lineage (NCBI taxonomy): Eukaryota > Metazoa > Chordata > Amphibia > Anura > Dendrobatidae > Phyllobates > Phyllobates terribilis. Next base: position 4,863,704 of record NW_027362894.1, read on the forward strand.
GGAGCCACCCAAGGATCCTGAAAAGTCCATTTGTGGAGATGAGCTCCTGGACTCCCGTTAAGAAGACATGTTGTCAACCTCTAGATCCCTTACATGCCTGCACTTTTCGGCTTGCTGCTGCTGCAATCCACGCGTTTTAGATCTGCATAACTCCACCTCTTTAAACACAGCACCTTCACCCCCTGCTGTTCCCACCCGCCTCAACACCGTTGGAAGGGAGGAGAACCAATTAAGGCGGGGGGTGGGGTGGAACGAGCAGCTGTCTACCCTTAGCAGGAGGGCTCCTGATTACATACCTCTCCTGCTGCTGCTGCTGCTGGCTGTCCAGCAGCAGACTGAAGGTGGCTGCTGCTGTGCACAGGTATATAAAGGCTCAGAGCCTATTATGACACGCGCAGCCAGCGTTCCATTGCCACATTCCATCTACTGCAGGCAGGATACCTGGCTGGCTGAATGTCGCTGAGAAGCTCACAGAGACCGCCATAAGCAACAGTTTAACAGAATGCCACAGACTAATCAACCAAACTTTTTGGGTTGGGTTCTCTTTTATAGTCTGCAGGCATTAAATGAAAGAAGTCAGTGTTCCAGCAGAAGGAGACAACGTTTCAGAAAAGGCATTGTAGCAAACCAAAAAAGAAATTTTAAGCGCAGCAGAGTAACCAGCGCACATACCTGTTAGCTCAGGTGAGTTTAAAAGGCTGCTGTTGATAACAAGGGCATTTGCTAAATAGATGGTGTGTGTGCAACAATATACTGAAAGGTCAATTATATTGTGCAGCTTATCTCACCACCTGTAGTTATTTAGGTGAAAGCTCCAAAATGCTTGCCTAATATGTCTGTTTATCCAAAAGGAAGTAAAAAGGGAGAGCTAGAAAGATAGCATTGCATCACATTACATGGCAATGCAATGCACAGTTGCTGAAGTTGAACCAAAATGAGCTTGTAATCTGGCTTCTGCAACTTTGAACATGAAAAATCCAATGAGGAGAAGAAAAGCAAAGCCAAAGAGTCCATCCCAAAATCCGACAAACAAGCAAAATGAACAAAAAACATTGAATTCAATTCTTTCTGATTTTAGAAACTGCATTAAAGAAGGGGTGCACCGGTCCTGGAGATACTGCAATACCAGGTCAATGCGTGGAGTGGACAGAGCAAGCTCTTTTTCCATCTCCCTGTTCTAAAAATCCATTTAATATATGGTCCCCAGATAGGGGACGTATCAGATATTAAACTGATAAGAACAGATACTACACTTGATCTTAGCCAAAAGGCCGAGAAGCGATAACCAGAATTGGTTTCAAACTACGGAGCCACCCAAGGATCCTGAAAAGTCCATTTGTGGAGATGAGCTCCTGGACTCCCGTTAAGAAGACATGTTGTCAACCTCTAGATCCCTTACATGCCTGCACTTTTCGGCTTGCTGCTGCTGCAATCCACGCGTTTTAGATCTGCATAACTCCACCTCTTTAAACACAGCACCTTCACCCCCTGCTGTTCCCACCCGCCTCAACACCGTTGGAAGGGAGGAGAACCAATTAAGGCGGGGGGTGGGGTGGAACGAGCAGCTGTCTACCCTTAGCAGGAGGGCTCCTGATTACATACCTCTCCTGCTGCTGCTGCTGCTGGCTGTCCAGCAGCAGACTGAAGGTGGCTGCTGCTGTGCACAGGTATATAAAGGCTCAGAGCCTATTATGACACGCGCAGCCAGCGTTCCATTGCCACATTCCATCTACTGCAGGCAGGATACCTGGCTGGCTGAATGTCGCTGAGAAGCTCACAGAGACCGCCATAAGCAACAGTTTAACAGAATGCCACAGACTAATCAACCAAACTTTTTGGGTTGGGTTCTCTTTTATAGTCTGCAGGCATTAAATGAAAGAAGTCAGTGTTCCAGCAGAAGGAGACAACGTTTCAGAAAAGGCATTGTAGCAAACCAAAAAAGAAATTTTAAGTGCAGCAGAGTAACCAGCGCACATACCTGTTAGCTCAGGTGAGTTTAAAAGGCTGCTGTTGATAACAAGGGCATTTGCTAAATAGATGGTGTGTGTGCAACAATATACTGAAAGGTCAATTATATTGTGCAGCTTATCTCACCACCTGTAGTTATTTAGGTGAAAGCTCCAAAATGCTTGCCTAATATGTCTGTTTATCCAAAAGGAAGTAAAAAGGGAGAGCTAGAAAGATAGCATTGCATCACATTACATGGCAATGCAATGCACAGTTGCTGAAGTTGAACCAAAATGAGCTTGTAATCTGGCTTCTGCAACTTTGAACATGAAAAATCCAATGAGGAGAAGAAAAGCAAAGCCAAAGAGTCCATCCCAAAATCCGACAAACAAGCAAAATGAACAAAAAACATTGAATTCAATTCTTTCTGATTTTAGAAACTGCATTAAAGAAGGGGTGCACCGGTCCTGGAGATACTGCAATACCAGGTCAATGCGTGGAGTGGACAGAGCAAGCTCTTTTTCCATCTCCCTGTTCTAAAAATCCATTTAATATATGGTCCCCAGATAGGGGACGTATCAGATATTAAACTGATAAGAACAGATACTACACTTGATCTTAGCCAAAAGGCCGAGAAGCGATAACCAGAATTGGTTTCAAACTACGGAGCCACCCAAGGATCCTGAAAAGTCCATTTGTGGAGATGAGCTCCTGGACTCCCGTTAAGAAGACATGTTGTCAACCTCTAGATCCCTTACATGCCTGCACTTTTCGGCTTGCTGCTGCTGCAATCCACGCGTTTTAGATCTGCATAACTCCACCTCTTTAAACACAGCACCTTCACCCCCTGCTGTTCCCACCCGCCTCAACACCGTTGGAAGGGAGGAGAACCAATTAAGGCGGGGGGTGGGGTGGAACGAGCAGCTGTCTACCCTTAGCAGGAGGGCTCCTGATTACATACCTCTCCTGCTGCTGCTGCTGCTGGCTGTCCAGCAGCAGACTGAAGGTGGCTGCTGCTGTGCACAGGTATATAAAGGCTCAGAGCCTATTATGACACGCGCAGCCAGCGTTCCATTGCCACATTCCATCTACTGCAGGCAGGATACCTGGCTGGCTGAATGTCGCTGAGAAGCTCACAGAGACCGCCATAAGCAACAGTTTAACAGAATGCCACAGACTAATCAACCAAACTTTTTGGGTTGGGTTCTCTTTTATAGTCTGCAGGCATTAAATGAAAGAAGTCAGTGTTCCAGCAGAAGGAGACAACGTTTCAGAAAAGGCATTGTAGCAAACCAAAAAAGAAATTTTAAGCGCAGCAGAGTAACCAGCGCACATACCTGTTAGCTCAGGTGAGTTTAAAAGGCTGCTGTTGATAACAAGGGCATTTGCTAAATAGATGGTGTGTGTGCAACAATATACTGAAAGGTCAATTATATTGTGCAGCTTATCTCACCACCTGTAGTTATTTAGGTGAAAGCTCCAAAATGCTTGCCTAATATGTCTGTTTATCCAAAAGGAAGTAAAAAGGGAGAGCTAGAAAGATAGCATTGCATCACATTACATGGCAATGCAATGCACAGTTGCTGAAGTTGAACCAAAATGAGCTTGTAATCTGGCTTCTGCAACTTTGAACATGAAAAATCCAATGAGGAGAAGAAAAGCAAAGCCAAAGAGTCCATCCCAAAATCCGACAAACAAGCAAAATGAACAAAAAACATTGAATTCAATTCTTTCTGATTTTAGAAACTGCATTAAAGAAGGGGTGCACCGGTCCTGGAGATACTGCAATACCAGGTCAATGCGTAGAGTGGACAGAGCAAGCTCTTTTTCCATCTCCCTGTTCTAAAAATCCATTTAATATATGGTCCCCAGATAGGGGACGTATCAGATATTAAACTGATAAGAACAGATACTACACTTGATCTTAGCCAAAAGGCCGAGAAGCGATAACCAGAATTGGTTTCAAACTACGGAGCCACCCAAGGATCCTGAAAAGTCCATTTGTGGAGATGAGCTCCTGGACTCCCGTTAAGAAGACATGTTGTCAACCTCTAGATCCCTTACATGCCTGCACTTTTCGGCTTGCTGCTGCTGCAATCCACGCGTTTTAGATCTGCATAACTCCACCTCTTTAAACACAGCACCTTCACCCCCTGCTGTTCCCACCCGCCTCAACACCGTTGGAAGGGAGGAGAACTAATTAAGGCGGGGGGTGGGGTGGAACGAGCAGCTGTCTACCCTTAGCAGGAGGGCTCCTGATTACATACCTCTCCTGCTGCTGCTGCTGCTGGCTGTCCAGCAGCAGACTGAAGGTGGCTGCTGCTGTGCACAGGTATATAAAGGCTCAGAGCCTATTATGACACGCGCAGCCAGCGTTCCATTGCCACATTCCATCTACTGCAGGCAGGATACCTGGCTGGCTGAATGTCGCTGAGAAGCTCACAGAGACCGCCATAAGCAACAGTTTAACAGAATGCCACAGACTAATCAACCAAACTTTTTGGGTTGGGTTCTCTTTTATAGTCTGCAGGCATTAAATGAAAGAAGTCAGTGTTCCAGCAGAAGGAGACAACGTTTCAGAAAAGGCATTGTAGCAAACCAAAAAAGAAATTTTAAGCGCAGCAGAGTAACCAGCGCACATACCTGTTAGCTCAGGTGAGTTTAAAAGGCTGCTGTTGATAACAAGGGCATTTGCTAAATAGATGGTGTGTGTGCAACAATATACTGAAAGGTCAATTATATTGTGCAGCTTATCTCACCACCTGTAGTTATTTAGGTGAAAGCTCCAAAATGCTTGCCTAATATGTCTGTTTATCCAAAAGGAAGTAAAAAGGGAGAGCTAGAAAGATAGCATTGCATCACATTACATGGCAATGCAATGCACAGTTGCTGAAGTTGAACCAAAATGAGCTTGTAATCTGGCTTCTGCAACTTTGAACATGAAAAATCCAATGAGGAGAAGAAAAGCAAAGCCAAAGAGTCCATCCCAAAATCCGACAAACAAGCAAAATGAACAAAAAACATTGAATTCAATTCTTTCTGATTTTAGAAACTGCATTAAAGAAGGGGTGCACCGGTCCTGGAGATACTGCAATACCAGGTCAATGCGTGGAGTGGACAGAGCAAGCTCTTTTTCCATCTCCCTGTTCTAAAAATCCATTTAATATATGGTCCCCAGATAGGGGACGTATCAGATATTAAACTGATAAGAACAGATACTACACTTGATCTTAGCCAAAAGGCCGAGAAGCGATAACCAGAATTGGTTTCAAACTACGGAGCCACCCAAGGATCCTGAAAAGTCCATTTGTGGAGATGAGCTCCTGGACTCCCGTTAAGAAGACATGTTGTCAACCTCTAGATCCCTTACATGCCTGCACTTTTCGGCTTGCTGCTGCTGCAATCCACGCGTTTTAGATCTGCATAACTCCACCTCTTTAAACACAGCACCTTCACCCCCTGCTGTTCCCACCCGCCTCAACACCGTTGGAAGGGAGGAGAACCAATTAAGGCGGGGGGTGGGGTGGAACGAGCAGCTGTCTACCCTTAGCAGGAGGGCTCCTGATTACATACCTCTCCTGCTGCTGCTGCTGCTGGCTGTCCAGCAGCAGACTGAAGGTGGCTGCTGCTGTGCACAGGTATATAAAGGCTCAGAGCCTATTATGACACGCGCAGCCAGCGTTCCATTGCCACATTCCATCTACTGCAGGCAGGATACCTGGCTGGCTGAATGTCGCTGAGAAGCTCACAGAGACCGCCATAAGCAACAGTTTAACAGAATGCCACAGACTAATCAACCAAACTTTTTGGGTTGGGTTCTCTTTTATAGTCTGCAGGCATTAAATGAAAGAAGTCAGTGTTCCAGCAGAAGGAGACAACGTTTCAGAAAAGGCATTGTAGCAAACCAAAAAAGAAATTTTAAGCGCAGCAGAGTAACCAGCGCACATACCTGTTAGCTCAGGTGAGTTTAAAAGGCTGCTGTTGATAACAAGGGCATTTGCTAAATAGATGGTGTGTGTGCAACAATATACTGAAAGGTCAATTATATTGTGCAGCTTATCTCACCACCTGTAGTTATTTAGGTGAAAGCTCCAAAATGCTTGCCTAATATGTCTGTTTATCCAAAAGGAAGTAAAAAGGGAGAGCTAGAAAGATAGCATTGCATCACATTACATGGCAATGCAATGCACAGTTGCTGAAGTTGAACCAAAATGAGCTTGTAATCTGGCTTCTGCAACTTTGAACATGAAAAATCCAATGAGGAGAAGAAAAGCAAAGCCAAAGAGTCCATCCCAAAATCCGACAAACAAGCAAAATGAACAAAAAACATTGAATTCAATTCTTTCTGATTTTAGAAACTGCATTAAAGAAGGGGTGCACCGGTCCTGGAGATACTGCAATACCAGGTCAATGCGTGGAGTGGACAGAGCAAGCTCTTTTTCCATCTCCCTGTTCTAAAAATCCATTTAATATATGGTCCCCAGATAGGGGACGTATCAGATATTAAACTGATAAGAACAGATACTACACTTGATCTTAGCCAAAAGGCCGAGAAGCGATAACCAGAATTGGTTTCAAACTACGGAGCCACCCAAGGATCCTGAAAAGTCCATTTGTGGAGATGAGCTCCTGGACTCCCGTTAAGAAGACATGTTGTCAACCTCTAGATCCCTTACATGCCTGCACTTTTCGGCTTGCTGCTGCTGCAATCCACGCGTTTTAGATCTGCATAACTCCACCTCTTTAAACACAGCACCTTCACCCCCTGCTGTTCCCACCCGCCTCAACACCGTTGGAAGGGAGGAGAACCAATTAAGGCGGGGGGTGGGGTGGAACGAGCAGCTGTCTACCCTTAGCAGGAGGGCTCCTGATTACATACCTCTCCTGCTGCTGCTGCTGCTGGCTGTCCAGCAGCAGACTGAAGGTGGCTGCTGCTGTGCACAGGTATATAAAGGCTCAGAGCCTATTATGACACGCGCAGCCAGCGTTCCATTGCCACATTCCATCTACTGCAGGCAGGATACCTGGCTGGCTGAATGTCGCTGAGAAGCTCACAGAGACCGCCATAAGCAACAGTTTAACAGAATGCCACAGACTAATCAACCAAACTTTTTGGGTTGGGTTCTCTTTTATAGTCTGCAGGCATTAAATGAAAGAAGTCAGTGTTCCAGCAGAAGGAGACAACGTTTCAGAAAAGGCATTGTAGCAAACCAAAAAAGAAATTTTAAGCGCAGCAGAGTAACCAGCGCACATACCTGTTAGCTCAGGTGAGTTTAAAAGGCTGCTGTTGATAACAAGGGCATTTGCTAAATAGATGGTGTGTGTGCAACAATATACTGAAAGGTCAATTATATTGTGCAGCTTATCTCACCACCTGTAGTTATTTAGGTGAAAGCTCCAAAATGCTTGCCTAATATGTCTGTTTATCCAAAAGGAAGTAAAAAGGGAGAGCTAGAAAGATAGCATTGCATCACATTACATGGCAATGCAATGCACAGTTGCTGAAGTTGAACCAAAATGAGCTTGTAATCTGGCTTCTGCAACTTTGAACATGAAAAATCCAATGAGGAGAAGAAAAGCAAAGCCAAAGAGTCCATCCCAAAATCCGACAAACAAGCAAAATGAACAAAAAACATTGAATTCAATTCTTTCTGATTTTAGAAACTGCATTAAAGAAGGGGTGCACCGGTCCTGGAGATACTGCAATACCAGGTCAATGCGTGGAGTGGACAGAGCAAGCTCTTTTTCCATCTCCCTGTTCTAAAAATCCATTATATATATGGTCCCCAGATAGGGGACGTATCAGATATTAAACTGATAAGAACAGATAAGGTTTCAACGCAATTTTATTGATTCAAAAGTATATTTACAAAGGTTTTAAAAAAGAACATTTATAACATTACAATAAAATGATAAAACATGATAATAATCAATTCAAGTTTTTTGTAAAAACACAATTTACCATCATAAAACCATTGTAACAATTAAGAAAATCATAATTACAGATGTACTTGGGTTTATTTAATTACCACTAATTGTGTTCCATAATTGTACACACCACATAGAAGCCGCTTCTTTTGCTCCATACAGTTTTTTATCTCTGAGATAGTAAATATACATTTCACTTAAAGCAATTTTTATACAGTCTGTTGAATCAATATGATCATGTTTGAAGAGTAAAATATTTCTAACTTTCCACATGGCATTTTTAAAACAATTAATAATAATCCAGGCAACTCGGAATTGTTTAAAATTTGGACACTTAAAAAGACCATAAAAGACATAAAAGTGATTAAAATCTTTCAGGCCACATGCCCATTTTAAAAGTGGGCCTACCTTTCTCCAAACCTCCTGTGCAAAAGGACAATTCCAAAAGAGATGCAATACAGACTCACTTTCCCCGCATATATCTCTTGGACATTTGGCTCTCGCCACCAGCCCCCGCCTATGTTGAAACTCACGGGTAGGGAGGCACTGGTGGACGATAGCCCAGGCAAGGTCCTTGTGTACATTTGCAAGATATTTCCCGTACACATTTCGCCACACCGTTTTGGACCTTGCCTGTGAAAAATTGGAGACAGGAATTGTGTCCTCAGAGTGTCTGCAAGCAATAGATACCTTCCTTTGGTCCCCCAATATATCAGGCTCCAATTCCTGGAGACCTAAAAGCCTGACCATTTTCTCAAGTATCACATACTGTTTAGGTGGGCACAGGAGCACAGGAGAACTTAAAGGTAGGCTAAACCACCTTTTAAAAATCATTCCTGCTGCATATTTTAAAAAATAAATAAAAATGCCATCAGATTTAAAAACCTTAAAACAGAAGCAGAAATACTTTATATGGAAAAAGGTAAAAAAATTGGGTACATCTTTACCTCCATTAGATTTACATTTGTACATCAGATCTCTTTTTAACTTTTCCATTTTTGAACCCCATAAAAACATAAAAACAATTCTTGTTACTTTCTTGATTTGTAAATTGGAAGGGGGAAACACCATTGCAACATACAACATAATGGGAATTAAAACGGCTTTAATAATTAAAATTTTACCTTCCATACTAAGGTTCCTTAAATTCCACAATGAGATCTTTTTTTCAATTTTATCCATTGCAGAGTCCCAGTTAGGGTCCCCCTCATTGTCTTGGTTAAAAATAATTCCTAAAATTTTTATGTGATTTTTCTGTATCACTATCCCAGGGGTCAAAGAGGAGTCCCATCCCCCCACATTAAAACAGTCACATTTATCTATATTTAATTTAAAACCTGAGGCTTCACAGAAAAATTGTGTGTTTCTCAATACCCTCCTCAGAGATGTGGAATCTGGACATAGTATGGTAACATCATCCATGTAACTTAGGGCTTTAAGTTGCATACCCCTACTCCCGGGAATAGGTACCCCTTTAATTACTTTATCTTTTCTCAGTATGGTTAATAGTGGTTCCATAACACAGATAAAGAGCAGTGGTGAGAGAGGGCACCCTTGTTTCACCCCTGATAATAGAGGAACCCCCTTCGTTAAAAACCCATTTACAGAAATTTGACTAAAACAAGAATGATATAAAAGCATAATGCGGGTTAAAATTTTCTCTGGAAACGCCATTTTTTTAAGAACCATAAAAAGAAATTCATGCGATACCCTGTCAAAAGCTTTTTCAAAGTCTAAGGATAAAATAGCAAGGTTTTGACTTCTCTCTTTTGAATACCATATGGTATCCCTAATTATGTTGAGGGACTCAGCTATGGTTCTTCCGGGAACACCACATACCTGGTTAGGGTGAATTAATTTGGCTATAAAGGGTTTTAAACGGACTGCAATAAGTTTAGCTAAAATTTTATAATCAAGGTTTAAAAGCGTAATAGGCCGCCAGTTTTTAAGTTGGCTCCTATCCCCTTTTTTATATATTAAAGATACCAGACCTCTCCTCCAAGATGGGGGTAATTTATTAGTATTAAAAGCTTCTTTAAACAATAAAAACATATCGTTCTTTAAAATTCCCCAAAAAGTCAGATAAAACTCAATCGGTAGACCGTCTTCCCCAGGGGCTTTCCCACTGGAGAAACTTTTAAAAATCTGTAAAAGTTCCTCACTGGTGAGATCCCTAGATAAAATACCCTGGTCTAAAATATCTAACTTAAAATCAAGGGAATTAATAGCATACTCTAAAAAGGATGGATCTATAACTTTAGTGTTAAAAAGAAGTTGATAAAAATTAAAAGCTTTTCCTAACATACCCTTAATATCATTTTCACCTTCAAGATTTAGGATTGCATCCCTCCTCCCCATTACCTTTTTGAAGAAGAATCGGGAGCATTTCTCTCCTTCCTCCAGGTGCTGTACATGGGAGTTAAAAATTATTTGTTTTCCTTTTTCATTAAGAGCATTTTTTATTTCAGACTTAAGATTTGCAATATCATCATCCACATCAATACCAACTTCTTTTAGTTTAAAGAGTACTTGTAATCTCATATTAAAAACATAAAACCACTGCTTTTTCTTTTTTGCTTTCATTTTCCCTGCCTTAATAAAAAATAATTTAATCTTAGGTTTAATGCTCTCCCACCAATCCAGCATCGATGCGCGGGGGTCTCTCTTTGATTGCCAGCACTGGTAGGCCTGCACAAACCTCTTTTGAATATCAATATCCTCTAGGAGAGTTGTATTTAATCTCCATGGGCCTCTTGAGGTATTTTGTTCCCCTGCTAACTCTAAAAACACAGATAAAACTTTATGATCAGAGAATAAATTAGATAAAAGAAAACATTTACAAGGTTTAAAGGCAGTAGAAGCAAATATGAAATCAATTCTAGAAGAAACTCTTCCATTGGACCATGTAACACCTGGATCCGCCGGCAAGAGCTCCTTCCAGCAGTCCTGTAATCTAAAATCATCAATTAAACTTTTCAACAAATAGGAGGTACGGTCTTTACGATTCACATCCCCACCCTGCCGGGATTCCCCATCACGTAAACAATTAAAATCTCCTCCCACTAGCAGGGGGGTTGACCCAACACAAAATAATGGCAATATTTCAAGTAAATCCGCCCTTTCCTGCTTCCCAGGAGGAGCGTACACATTTAATAAACGTAAAGAAAGTCCATTAAAAACAAGATGTATTAAAATAGCTCTGCCAGGTATAATTTCAGTCACAGATTGAATGATGGTAGAATGTCCACGGCAAAGTAGTCCAACTCCGGCAGCACGACAGTCATTAGCACCGGACCACACAGAAGCGCCCAGTTTCCAGTCTTCTTTTAAGTCCTTATAATTTAAATTACTCTGTATACCACATTCTTGTAGAAAGCAGAAATCAAAGTCCAATGTCTCTAAATAAGAAAATAAAGCAGCCCTACGTGTAGGGCTCTTTAGGGACCTCACATTTAGTGAGGAGATTTTAAGAGGAACAGACATTAAGAAGAATCAGGATCTGAAGATGGGAAGAAGTCAATACATGGCACCTCCTCCTCCGCATCTCCAGGGGTCAGGATTTGTTTAATATTACCGGGATCTGAAGCAGGCAAAAAGGCATCATCCACTTTTGGCTCCTCATCTGGACCTCGACATCCGTGTTTTCTTTGGATATCAGGTTGCTTTACGTCCTCCCGTTGCCTTTTCAGAGGCTGGGAGCTGTCCATCTTTTCCAAGTCCTGTGCATCTGCAGTCCTCATGGCGGTCTGGTCTATGGAACGGGTGTCATCCCTCTGGGTCGTCTTGTCCTCTGGTCTGGTCACGGAACTACTGCGACTTCTGGTTCGAGGACCAGGGCTCGACTGGGTCTTAGCCGGGTCCTTTTTACTTCGCGCCCTAGAGGTCTCTCTTTCCGACACACTGGTTGATCGATTAAGGAGCGTACCCTTTTTGCCCTTACTCAAGATCACCGATGATGGTGTGGCGAATCTGGGTGCTTGCTTAATCGGGGTACTAGAGGTCTCCTCAGTTCCACATAATGCCGGTGGTGCATTCATGCTGGATGAGGACCCTTCCTCTTGACTCTGAGATACGGCAACATCTAGAGCCAGAACATCGATCAATTCCACAGAGAGCGAACCCTCGGTTAATCTTATGGAGCCCCTATGACCGTCCTTCTGTGGAACTACCAGCGGGCCCTCTGGCGGAGCCGTTGAAGGATTTGGTCCGGACCCGTCAGCGTGCGCCAACCCAGGTCCAGGGGCAGGTGTAGTAATACTCCCTCCGAAGTATTCTTGGATAGTCAGTTGACCTGACTTAAACATGTCATATGTTTTTGACTTTTTGCTCGGACAATTCCTGAAGGCGTGACCTGCCTTCCCACATAGGTTACATACGATCTCAGAGTCACACGTAGCGGAGGTGTGCCCACTCTTACCGCACTTGTTGCAAAAGACTACATGAGCCCTTGTACAATTTTCTCGTGTATGCCCATATTCATGACAATTCCGGCATTGAAGGGGCATTCCTGGGTAGCGTAGGAATCCCCTGACATTACCAATGGCAAAATTAGCAGGCGGGTGGTGAAGACCACCAATGCCGCTCTGATCTGGATGGAACTTCACCAGGTATTTCCTCTTCCCATTCCAGAAGCGCTGGGAGTTGAGGATATCATGTGAGAAGCGCACTGACTTGCAGTAACGCTTCAAAAAGGTTTCGATATCGCCCTCAGAGACGAATGGGCTGTACATGAAGATCACCAAGGGTACTTCCTCTTCACCGTACAGGAAGTCAAAGCTCAGCCCGTTCAGTCTCTCATCGTCCTTGTCCGCAACCATCAGTGCTGCATGGATATTATCACAGCATGATTTAGCCATAAAGGAAATGGTATATCGCCCACGGAATTCCTGATCGTAAAGACACAGGATCTTATCTCGCTCCAGGTGGAAGAACCCAAAAAGAATCTCATGCACGATGTACTGCAGATTCTTCTCATGGCGCTGGCATTCATCCACCATGATTCTAATGGACTGTCGCAGTGGAGTCTCCCCCACCGCAAATCCAAAAGAAAAAGGCATTTTCGGCCCTCAGGGACTAAGCCCTCCCCCAATAGTAACAAGGGAATGAATCCCACAAAAGCAGGAACAAACCCAAGACCGAGGGAGGGGTACCCCAAGAACTTACACAGCCAACTAAGCGATAAAGCTCAGCAAAGGAAAACGCCCTTATTTCCTCGGGTCGCCACGAAGACAAGACGCGATCGCTCCCCGTTGTCCGGGGACTAAGCCGACCTGCCAATAGCTGCAAGGGGGTGAAGCTCCCTCCGTTAAGAGAGAGCGATCCCCCAAGGCCAACAAGTCGGGTACCCCAGGCACCTCCTAGCCGAGACCAAGGCAGCAACCGTTAGATCACTGCACCTGATCCTAGCCAAAAGGCCGAGAAGCGATAACCAGAATTGGTTTCAAACTACGGAGCCACCCAAGGATCCTGAAAAGTCCATTTGTGGAGATGAGCTCCTGGACTCCCGTTAAGAAGACATGTTGTCAACCTCTAGATCCCTTACATGCCTGCACTTTTCGGCTTGCTGCTGCTGCAATCCACGCGTTTTAGATCTGCATAACTCCACCTCTTTAAACACAGCACCTTCACCCCCTGCTGTTCCCACCCGCCTCAACACCGTTGGAAGGGAGGAGAACCAATTAAGGCGGGGGGTGGGGTGGAACGAGCAGCTGTCTACCCTTAGCAGGAGGGCTCCTGATTACATACCTCTCCTGCTGCTGCTGCTGCTGGCTGTCCAGCAGCAGACTGAAGGTGGCTGCTGCTGTGCACAGGTATATAAAGGCTCAGAGCCTATTATGACACGCGCAGCCAGCGTTCCATTGCCACATTCCATCTACTGCAGGCAGGATACCTGGCTGGCTGAATGTCGCTGAGAAGCTCACAGAGACCGCCATAAGCAACAGTTTAACAGAATGCCACAGACTAATCAACCAAACTTTTTGGGTTGGGTTCTCTTTTATAGTCTGCAGGCATTAAATGAAAGAAGTCAGTGTTCCAGCAGAGGGAGACAACGTTTCAGAAAAGGCATTGTAGCAAACCAAAAAAGAAATTTTAAGCGCAGCAGAGTAACCAGCGCACATACCTGTTAGCTCAGGTGAGTTTAAAAGGCTGCTGTTGATAACAAGGGCATTTGCTAAATAGATGGTGTGTGTGCAACAATATACTGAAAGGTCAATTATATTGTGCAGCTTATCTCACCACCTGTAGTTATTTAGGTGAAAGCTCCAAAATGCTTGCCTAATATGTCTGTTTATCCAAAAGGAAGTAAAAAGGGAGAGCTAGAAAGATAGCATTGCATCACATTACATGGCAATGCAATGCACAGTTGCTGAAGTTGAACCAAAATGAGCTTGTAATCTGGCTTCTGCAACTTTGAACATGAAAAATCCAATGAGGAGAAGAAAAGCAAAGCCAAAGAGTCCATCCCAAAATCCGACAAACAAGCAAAATGAACAAAAAACATTGAATTCAATTCTTTCTGATTTTAGAAACTGCATTAAAGAAGGGGTGCACCGGTCCTGGAGATACTGCAATACCAGGTCAATGCGTGGAGTGGACAGAGCAAGCTCTTTTTCCATCTCCCTGTTCTAAAAATCCATTTAATATATGGTCCCCAGATAGGGGACGTATCAGATATTAAACTGATAAGAACAGATACTACACTTGATCTTAGCCAAAAGGCCGAGAAGCGATAACCAGAATTGGTTTCAAACTACGGAGCCACCCAAGGATCCTGAAAAGTCCATTTGTGGAGATGAGCTCCTGGACTCCCGTTAAGAAGACATGTTGTCAACCTCTAGATCCCTTACATGCCTGCACTTTTTGGCTTGCTGCTGCTGCAATCCACGCGTTTTAGATCTGCATAACTCCACCTCTTTAAACACAGCACCTTCACCCCCTGCTGTTCCCACCCGCCTCAACACCGTTGGAAGGGAGGAGAACCAATTAAGGCGGGGGGTGGGGTGGAACGAGCAGCTGTCTACCCTTAGCAGGAGGGCTCCTGATTACATACCTCTCCTGCTGCTGCTGCTGCTGGCTGTCCAGCAGCAGACTGAAGGTGGCTGCTGCTGTGCACAGGTATATAAAGGCTCAGAGCCTATTATGACACGCGCAGCCAGCGTTCCATTGCCACATTCCATCTACTGCAGGCAGGATACCTGGCTGGCTGAATGTCGCTGAGAAGCTCACAGAGACCGCCATAAGCAACAGTTTAACAGAATGCCACAGACTAATCAACCAAACTTTTTGGGTTGGGTTCTCTTTTATAGTCTGCAGGCATTAAATGAAAGAAGTCAGTGTTCCAGCAGAAGGAGACAACGTTTCAGAAAAGGCATTGTAGCAAACCAAAAAAGAAATTTTAAGCGCAGCAGAGTAACCAGCGCACATACCTGTTAGCTCAGGTGAGTTTAAAAGGCTGCTGTTGATAACAAGGGCATTTGCTAAATAGATGGTGTGTGTGCAACAATATACTGAAAGGTCAATTATATTGTGCAGCTTATCTCACCACCTGTAGTTATTTAGGTGAAAGCTCCAAAATGCTTGCCTAATATGTCTGTTTATCCAAAAGGAAGTAAAAAGGGAGAGCTAGAAAGATAGCATTGCATCACATTACATGGCAATGCAATGCACAGTTGCTGAAGTTGAACCAAAATGAGCTTGTAATCTGGCTTCTGCAACTTTGAACATGAAAAATCCAATGAGGAGAAGAAAAGCAAAGCCAAAGAGTCCATCCCAAAATCCGACAAACAAGCAAAATGAACAAAAAACATTGAATTCAATTCTTTCTGATTTTAGAAACTGCATTAAAGAAGGGGTGCACCGGTCCTGGAGATACTGCAATACCAGGTCAATGCGTGGAGTGGACAGAGCAAGCTCTTTTTCCATCTCCCTGTTCTAAAAATCCATTTAATATATGGTCCCCAGATAGGGGACGTATCAGATATTAAACTGATAAGAACAGATACTACACTTGATCTTAGCCAAAAGGCCGAGAAGCGATAACCAGAATTGGTTTCAAACTACGGAGCCACCCAAGGATCCTGAAAAGTCCATTTGTGGAGATGAGCTCCTGGACTCCCGTTAAGAAGACATGTTGTCAACCTCTAGATCCCTTACATGCCTGCACTTTTCGGCTTGCTGCTGCTGCAATCCACGCGTTTTAGATCTGCATAACTCCACCTCTTTAAACACAGCACCTTCACCCCCTGCTGTTCCCACCCGCCTCAACACCGTTGGAAGGGAGGAGAACCAATTAAGGTGGGGGGTGGGGTGGAACGAGCAGCTGTCTACCCTTAGCAGGAGGGCTCCTGATTACATACCTCTCCTGCTGCTGCTGCTGCTGGCTGTCCAGCAGCAGACTGAAGGTGGCTGCTGCTGTGCACAGGTATATAAAGGCTCAGAGCCTATTATGACACGCGCAGCCAGCGTTCCATTGCCACATTCCATCTACTGCAGGCAGGATACCTGGCTGGCTGAATGTCGCTGAGAAGCTCACAGAGACCGCCATAAGCAACAGTTTAACAGAATGCTACAGACTAATCAACCAAACTTTTTGGGTTGGGTTCTCTTTTATAGTCTGCAGGCATTAAATGAAAGAAGTCAGTGTTCCAGCAGAAGGAGACAACGTTTCAGAAAAGGCATTGTAGCAAACCAAAAAAGAAATTTTAAGCGCAGCAGAGTAACCAGCGCACATACCTGTTAGCTCAGGTGAGTTTAAAAGGCTGCTGTTGATAACAAGGGCATTTGCTAAATAGATGGTGTGTGTGCAACAATATACTGAAAGGTCAATTATATTGTGCAGCTTATCTCACCACCTGTAGTTATTTAGGTGAAAGCTCCAAAATGCTTGCCTAATATGTCTGTTTATCCAAAAGGAAGTAAAAAGGGAGAGCTAGAAAGATAGCATTGCATCACATTACATGGCAATGCAATGCACAGTTGCTGAAGTTGAACCAAAATGAGCTTGTAATCTGGCTTCTGCAACTTTGAACATGAAAAATCCAATGAGGAGAAGAAAAGCAAAGCCAAAGAGTCCATCCCAAAATCCGACAAACAAGCAAAATGAACAAAAAACATTGAATTCAATTCTTTCTGATTTTAGAAACTGCATTAAAGAAGGGGTGCACCGGTCCTGGAGATACTGCAATACCAGGTCAATGCGTGGAGTGGACAGAGCAAGCTCTTTTTCCATCTCCCTGTTCTAAAAATCCATTTAATATATGGTCCCCAGATAGGGGACGTATCAGATATTAAACTGATAAGAACAGATACTACACTTGATCTTAGCCAAAAGGCCGAGAAGCGATAACCAGAATTGGTTTCAAACTACGGAGCCACCCAAGGATCCTGAAAAGTCCATTTGTGGAGATGAGCTCCTGGACTCCCGTTAAGAAGACATGTTGTCAACCTCTAGATCCCTTACATGCCTGCACTTTTCGGCTTGCTGCTGCTGCAATCCACGCGTTTTAGATCTGCATAACTCCACCTCTTTAAACACAGCACCTTCACCCCCTGCTGTTCCCACCCGCCTCAACACCGTTGGAAGGGAGGAGAACCAATTAAGGCGGGGGGTGGGGTGGAACGAGCAGCTGTCTACCCTTAGCAGGAGGGCTCCTGATTACATACCTCTCCTGCTGCTGCTGCTGCTGGCTGTCCAGCAGCAGACTGAAGGTGGCTGCTGCTGTGCACAGGTATATAAAGGCTCAGAGCCTATTATGACACGCGCAGCCAGCGTTCCATTGCCACATTCCATCTACTGCAGGCAGGATACCTGGCTGGCTGAATGTCGCTGAGAAGCTCACAGAGACCGCCATAAGCAACAGTTTAACAGAATGCCACAGACTAATCAACCAAACTTTTTGGGTTGGGTTCTCTTTTATAGTCTGCAGGCATTAAATGAAAGAAGTCAGTGTTCCAGCAGAAGGAGACAACGTTTCAGAAAAGGCATTGTAGCAAACCAAAAAAGAAATTTTAAGCGCAGCAGAGTAACCAGCGCACATACCTGTTAGCTCAGGTGAGTTTAAAAGGCTGCTGTTGATAACAAGGGCATTTGCTAAATAGATGGTGTGTGTGCAACAATATACTGAAAGGTCAATTATATTGTGCAGCTTATCTCACCACCTGTAGTTATTTAGGTGAAAGCTCCAAAATGCTTGCCTAATATGTCTGTTTATCCAAAAGGAAGTAAAAAGGGAGAGCTAGAAAGATAGCATTGCATCACATTACATGGCAATGCAATGCACAGTTGCTGAAGTTGAACCAAAATGAGCTTGTAATCTGGCTTCTGCAACTTTGAACATGAAAAATCCAATGAGGAGAAGAAAAGCAAAGCCAAAGAGTCCATCCCAAAATCCGACAAACAAGCAAAATGAACAAAAAACATTGAATTCAATTCTTTCTGATTTTAGAAACTGCATTAAAGAAGGGGTGCACCGGTCCTGGAGATACTGCAATACCAGGTCAATGCGTGGAGTGGACAGAGCAAGCTCTTTTTCCATCTCCCTGTTCTAAAAATCCATTTAATATATGGTCCCCAGATAGGGGACGTATCAGATATTAAACTGATAAGAACAGATACTACACTTGATCTTAGCCAAAAGGCCGAGAAGCGATAACCAGAATTGGTTTCAAACTACGGAGCCACCCAAGGATCCTGAAAAGTCCATTTGTGGAGATGAGCTCCTGGACTCCCGTTAAGAAGACATGTTGTCAACCTCTAGATCCCTTACATGCCTGCACTTTTCGGCTTGCTGCTGCTGCAATCCACGCGTTTTAGATCTGCATAACTCCACCTCTTTAAACACAGCACCTTCACCCCCTGCTGTTCCCACCCGCCTCAACACCGTTGGAAGGGAGGAGAACCAATTAAGGCGGGGGGTGGGGTGGAACGAGCAGCTGTCTACCCTTAGCAGGAGGGCTCCTGATTACATACCTCTCCTGCTGCTGCTGCTGCTGGCTGTCCAGCAGCAGACTGAAGGTGGCTGCTGCTGTGCACAGGTATATAAAGGCTCAGAGCCTATTATGACACGCGCAGCCAGCGTTCCATTGCCACATTCCATCTACTGCAGGCAGGATACCTGGCTGGCTGAATGTCGCTGAGAAGCTCACAGAGACCGCCATAAGCAACAGTTTAACAGAATGCCACAGACTAATCAACCAAACTTTTTGGGTTGGGTTCTCTTTTATAGTCTGCAGGCATTAAATGAAAGAAGTCAGTGTTCCAGCAGAAGGAGACAACGTTTCAGAAAAGGCATTGTAGCAAACCAAAAAAGAAATTTTAAGCGCAGCAGAGTAACCAGCGCACATACCTGTTAGCTCAGGTGAGTTTAAAAGGCTGCTGTTGATAACAAGGGCATTTGCTAAATAGATGGTGTGTGTGCAACAATATACTGAAAGGTCAATTATATTGTGCAGCTTATCTCACCACCTGTAGTTATTTAGGTGAAAGCTCCAAAATGCTTGCCTAATATGTCTGTTTATCCAAAAGGAACTAAAAAGGGAGAGCTAGAAAGATAGCATTGCATCACATTACATGGCAATGCAATGCACAGTTGCTGAAGTTGAACCAAAATGAGCTTGTAATCTGGCTTCTGCAACTTTGAACATGAAAAATCCAATGAGGAGAAGAAAAGCAAAGCCAAAGAGTCCATCCCAAAATCCGACAAACAAGCAAAATGAACAAAAAACATTGAATTCAATTCTTTCTGATTTTAGAAACTGCATTAAAGAAGGGGTGCACCGGTCCTGGAGATACTGCAATACCAGTTCAATGCGTGGAGTGGACAGAGCAAGCTCTTTTTCCATCTCCCTGTTCTAAAAATCCATTTAATATATGGTCCCCAGATAGGGGACGTATCAGATATTAAACTGATAAGAACAGATACTACACTTGATCTTAGCCAAAAGGCCGAGAAGCGATAACCAGAATTGGTTTCAAACTACGGAGCCACCCAAGGATCCTGAAAAGTCCATTTGTGGAGATGAGCTCCTGGACTCCCGTTAAGAAGACATGTTGTCAACCTCTAGATCCCTTACATGCCTGCACTTTTCGGCTTGCTGCTGCTGCAATCCACGCGTTTTAGATCTGCATAACTCCACCTCTTTAAACACAGCACCTTCACCCCCTGCTGTTCCCACCCGCCTCAACACCGTTGGAAGGGAGGAGAACCAATTAAGGCGGGGGGTGGGGTGGAACGAGCAGCTGTCTACCCTTAGCAGGAGGGCTCCTGATTACATACCTCTCCTGCTGCTGCTGCTGCTGGCTGTCCAGCAGCAGACTGAAGGTGGCTGCTGCTGTGCACAGGTATATAAAGGCTCAGAGCCTATTATGACACGCGCAGCCAGCGTTCCATTGCCACATTCCATCTACTGCAGGCAGGATACCTGGCTGGCTGAATGTCGCTGAGAAGCTCACAGAGACCGCCATAAGCAACAGTTTAACAGAATGCCACAGACTAATCAACCAAACTTTTTGGGTTGGGTTCTCTTTTATAGTCTGCAGGCATTAAATGAAAGAAGTCAGTGTTCCAGCAGAAGGAGACAACGTTTCAGAAAAGGCATTGTAGCAAACCAAAAAAGAAATTTTAAGCGCAGCAGAGTAACCAGCGCACATACCTGTTAGCTCA
Organism: Phyllobates terribilis; assembly: GCF_046119375.1. Taxonomy (NCBI): domain Eukaryota; kingdom Metazoa; phylum Chordata; class Amphibia; order Anura; family Dendrobatidae; genus Phyllobates; species Phyllobates terribilis. The sequence continues at coordinate 4,884,241 of NW_027362894.1, forward strand.
GGTGAGTTTAAAAGGCTGCTGTTGATAACAAGGGCATTTGCTAAATAGATGGTGTGTGTGCAACAATATACTGAAAGGTCAATTATATTGTGCAGCTTATCTCACCACCTGTAGTTATTTAGGTGAAAGCTCCAAAATGCTTGCCTAATATGTCTGTTTATCCAAAAGGAAGTAAAAAGGGAGAGCTAGAAAGATAGCATTGCATCACATTACATGGCAATGCAATGCACAGTTGCTGAAGTTGAACCAAAATGAGCTTGTAATCTGGCTTCTGCAACTTTGAACATGAAAAATCCAATGAGGAGAAGAAAAGCAAAGCCAAAGAGTCCATCCCAAAATCCGACAAACAAGCAAAATGAACAAAAAACATTGAATTCAATTCTTTCTGATTTTAGAAACTGCATTAAAGAAGGGGTGCACCGGTCCTGGAGATACTGCAATACCAGGTCAATGCGTGGAGTGGACAGAGCAAGCTCTTTTTCCATCTCCCTGTTCTAAAAATCCATTTAATATATGGTCCCCAGATAGGGGACGTATCAGATATTAAACTGATAAGAACAGATACTACACTTGATCTTAGCCAAAAGGCCGAGAAGCGATAACCAGAATTGGTTTCAAACTACGGAGCCACCCAAGGATCCTGAAAAGTCCATTTGTGGAGATGAGCTCCTGGACTCCCGTTAAGAAGACATGTTGTCAACCTCTAGATCCCTTACATGCCTGCACTTTTCGGCTTGCTGCTGCTGCAATCCACGCGTTTTAGATCTGCATAACTCCACCTCTTTAAACACAGCACCTTCACCCCCTGCTGTTCCCACCCGCCTCAACACCGTTGGAAGGGAGGAGAACCAATTAAGGCGGGGGGTGGGGTGGAACGAGCAGCTGTCTACCCTTAGCAGGAGGGCTCCTGATTACATACCTCTCCTGCTGCTGCTGCTGCTGGCTGTCCAGCAGCAGACTGAAGGTGGCTGCTGCTGTGCACAGGTATATAAAGGCTCAGAGCCTATTATGACACGCGCAGCCAGCGTTCCATTGCCACATTCCATCTACTGCAGGCAGGATACCTGGCTGGCTGAATGTCGCTGAGAAGCTCACAGAGACCGCCATAAGCAACAGTTTAACAGAATGCCACAGACTAATCAACCAAACTTTTTGGGTTGGGTTCTCTTTTATAGTCTGCAGGCATTAAATGAAAGAAGTCAGTGTTCCAGCAGAAGGAGACAACGTTTCAGAAAAGGCATTGTAGCAAACCAAAAAAGAAATTTTAAGCGCAGCAGAGTAACCAGCGCACATACCTGTTAGCTCAGGTGAGTTTAAAAGGCTGCTGTTGATAACAAGGGCATTTGCTAAATAGATGGTGTGTGTGCAACAATATACTGAAAGGTCAATTATATTGTGCAGCTTATCTCACCACCTGTAGTTATTTAGGTGAAAGCTCCAAAATGCTTGCCTAATATGTCTGTTTATCCAAAAGGAAGTAAAAAGGGAGAGCTAGAAAGATAGCATTGCATCACATTACATGGCAATGCAATGCACAGTTGCTGAAGTTGAACCAAAATGAGCTTGTAATCTGGCTTCTGCAACTTTGAACATGAAAAATCCAATGAGGAGAAGAAAAGCAAAGCCAAAGAGTCCATCCCAAAATCCGACAAACAAGCAAAATGAACAAAAAACATTGAATTCAATTCTTTCTGATTTTAGAAACTGCATTAAAGAAGGGGTGCACCGGTCCTGGAGATACTGCAATACCAGGTCAATGCGTGGAGTGGACAGAGCAAGCTCTTTTTCCATCTCCCTGTTCTAAAAATCCATTTAATATATGGTCCCCAGATAGGGGACGTATCAGATATTAAACTGATAAGAACAGATACTACACTTGATCTTAGCCAAAAGGCCGAGAAGCGATAACCAGAATTGGTTTCAAACTACGGAGCCACCCAAGGATCTTGAAAAGTCCATTTGTGGAGATGAGCTCCTGGACTCCCGTTAAGAAGACATGTTGTCAACCTCTAGATCCCTTACATGCCTGCACTTTTCGGCTTGCTGCTGCTGCAATCCACGCGTTTTAGATCTGCATAACTCCACCTCTTTAAACACAGCACCTTCACCCCCTGCTGTTCCCACCCGCCTCAACACCGTTGGAAGGGAGGAGAACCAATTAAGGCGGGGGGTGGGGTGGAACGAGCAGCTGTCTACCCTTAGCAGGAGGGCTCCTGATTACATACCTCTCCTGCTGCTGCTGCTGCTGGCTGTCCAGCAGCAGACTGAAGGTGGCTGCTGCTGTGCACAGGTATATAAAGGCTCAGAGCCTATTATGACACGCGCAGCCAGCGTTCCATTGCCACATTCCATCTACTGCAGGCAGGATACCTGGCTGGCTGAATGTCGCTGAGAAGCTCACAGAGACCGCCATAAGCAACAGTTTAACAGAATGCCACAGACTAATCAACCAAACTTTTTGGGTTGGGTTCTCTTTTATAGTCTGCAGGCATTAAATGAAAGAAGTCAGTGTTCCAGCAGAAGGAGACAACGTTTCAGAAAAGGCATTGTAGCAAACCAAAAAAGAAATTTTAAGCGCAGCAGAGTAACCAGCGCACATACCTGTTAGCTCAGGTGAGTTTAAAAGGCTGCTGTTGATAACAAGGGCATTTGCTAAATAGATGGTGTGTGTGCAACAATATACTGAAAGGTCAATTATATTGTGCAGCTTATCTCACCACCTGTAGTTATTTAGGTGAAAGCTCCAAAATGCTTGCCTAATATGTCTGTTTATCCAAAAGGAAGTAAAAAGGGAGAGCTAGAAAGATAGCATTGCATCACATTACATGGCAATGCAATGCACAGTTGCTGAAGTTGAACCAAAATGAGCTTGTAATCTGGCTTCTGCAACTTTGAACATGAAAAATCCAATGAGGAGAAGAAAAGCAAAGCCAAAGAGTCCATCCCAAAATCCGACAAACAAGCAAAATGAACAAAAAACATTGAATTCAATTCTTTCTGATTTTAGAAACTGCATTAAAGAAGGGGTGCACCGGTCCTGGAGATACTGCAATACCAGGTCAATGCGTGGAGTGGACAGAGCAAGCTCTTTTTCCATCTCCCTGTTCTAAAAATCCATTTAATATATGGTCCCCAGATAGGGGACGTATCAGATATTAAACTGATAAGAACAGATACTACACTTGATCTTAGCCAAAAGGCCGAGAAGCGATAACCAGAATTGGTTTCAAACTACGGAGCCACCCAAGGATCCTGAAAAGTCCATTTGTGGAGATGAGCTCCTGGACTCCCGTTAAGAAGACATGTTGTCAACCTCTAGATCCCTTACATGCCTGCACTTTTCGGCTTGCTGCTGCTGCAATCCACGCGTTTTAGATCTGCATAACTCCACCTCTTTAAACACAGCACCTTCACCCCCTGCTGTTCCCACCCGCCTCAACACCGTTGGAAGGGAGGAGAACCAATTAAGGCGGGGGGTGGGGTGGAACGAGCAGCTGTCTACCCTTAGCAGGAGGGCTCCTGATTACATACCTCTCCTGCTGCTGCTGCTGCTGGCTGTCCAGCAGCAGACTGAAGGTGGCTGCTGCTGTGCACAGGTATATAAAGGCTCAGAGCCTATTATGACACGCGCAGCCAGCGTTCCATTGCCACATTCCATCTACTGCAGGCAGGATACCTGGCTGGCTGAATGTCGCTGAGAAGCTCACAGAGACCGCCATAAGCAACAGTTTAACAGAATGCCACAGACTAATCAACCAAACTTTTTGGGTTGGGTTCTCTTTTATAGTCTGCAGGCATTAAATGAAAGAAGTCAGTGTTCCAGCAGAAGGAGACAACGTTTCAGAAAAGGCATTGTAGCAAACCAAAAAAGAAATTTTAAGCGCAGCAGAGTAACCAGCGCACATACCTGTTAGCTCAGGTGAGTTTAAAAGGCTGCTGTTGATAACAAGGGCATTTGCTAAATAGATGGTGTGTGTGCAACAATATACTGAAAGGTCAATTATATTGTGCAGCTTATCTCACCACCTGTAGTTATTTAGGTGAAAGCTCCAAAATGCTTGCCTAATATGTCTGTTTATCCAAAAGGAAGTAAAAAGGGAGAGCTAGAAAGATAGCATTGCATCACATTACATGGCAATGCAATGCACAGTTGCTGAAGTTGAACCAAAATGAGCTTGTAATCTGGCTTCTGCAACTTTGAACATGAAAAATCCAATGAGGAGAAGAAAAGCAAAGCCAAAGAGTCCATCCCAAAATCCGACAAACAAGCAAAATGAACAAAAAACATTGAATTCAATTCTTTCTGATTTTAGAAACTGCATTAAAGAAGGGGTGCACCGGTCCTGGAGATACTGCAATACCAGGTCAATGCGTGGAGTGGACAGAGCAAGCTCTTTTTCCATCTCCCTGTTCTAAAAATCCATTTAATATATGGTCCCCAGATAGGGGACGTATCAGATATTAAACTGATAAGAACAGATACTACACTTGATCTTAGCCAAAAGGCCGAGAAGCGATAACCAGAATTGGTTTCAAACTACGGAGCCACCCAAGGATCCTGAAAAGTCCATTTGTGGAGATGAGCTCCTGGACTCCCGTTAAGAAGACATGTTGTCAACCTCTAGATCCCTTACATGCCTGCACTTTTCGGCTTGCTGCTGCTGCAATCCACGCGTTTTAGATCTGCATAACTCCACCTCTTTAAACACAGCACCTTCACCCCCTGCTGTTCCCACCCGCCTCAACACCATTGGAAGGGAGGAGAACCAATTAAGGCGGGGGGTGGGGTGGAACGAGCAGCTGTCTACCCTTAGCAGGAGGGCTCCTGATTACATACCTCTCCTGCTGCTGCTGCTGCTGGCTGTCCAGCAGCAGACTGAAGGTGGCTGCTGCTGTGCACAGGTATATAAAGGCTCAGAGCCTATTATGACACGCGCAGCCAGCGTTCCATTGCCACATTCCATCTACTGCAGGCAGGATACCTGGCTGGCTGAATGTCGCTGAGAAGCTCACAGAGACCGCCATAAGCAACAGTTTAACAGAATGCCACAGACTAATCAACCAAACTTTTTGGGTTGGGTTCTCTTTTATAGTCTGCAGGCATTAAATGAAAGAAGTCAGTGTTCCAGCAGAAGGAGACAACGTTTCAGAAAAGGCATTGTAGCAAACCAAAAAAGAAATTTTAAGCGCAGCAGAGTAACCAGCGCACATACCTGTTAGCTCAGGTGAGTTTAAAAGGCTGCTGTTGATAACAAGGGCATTTGCTAAATAGATGGTGTGTGTGCAACAATATACTGAAAGGTCAATTATATTGTGCAGCTTATCTCACCACCTGTAGTTATTTAGGTGAAAGCTCCAAAATGCTTGCCTAATATGTCTGTTTATCCAAAAGGAAGTAAAAAGGGAGAGCTAGAAAGATAGCATTGCATCACATTACATGGCAATGCAATGCACAGTTGCTGAAGTTGAACCAAAATGAGCTTGTAATCTGGCTTCTGCAACTTTGAACATGAAAAATCCAATGAGGAGAAGAAAAGCAAAGCCAAAGAGTCCATCCCAAAATCCGACAAACAAGCAAAATGAACAAAAAACATTGAATTCAATTCTTTCTGATTTTAGAAACTGCATTAAAGAAGGGGTGCACCGGTCCTGGAGATACTGCAATACCAGGTCAATGCGTGGAGTGGACAGAGCAAGCTCTTTTTCCATCTCCCTGTTCTAAAAATCCATTTAATATATGGTCCCCAGATAGGGGACGTATCAGATATTAAACTGATAAGAACAGATACTACACTTGATCTTAGCCAAAAGGCCGAGAAGCGATAACCAGAATTGGTTTCAAACTACGGAGCCACCCAAGGATCCTGAAAAGTCCATTTGTGGAGATGAGCTCCTGGACTCCCGTTAAGAAGACATGTTGTCAACCTCTAGATCCCTTACATGCCTGCACTTTTCGGCTTGCTGCTGCTGCAATCCACGCGTTTTAGATCTGCATAACTCCACCTCTTTAAACACAGCACCTTCACCCCCTGCTGTTCCCACCCGCCTCAACACCGTTGGAAGGGAGGAGAACCAATTAAGGTGGGGGGTGGGGTGGAACGAGCAGCTGTCTACCCTTAGCAGGAGGGCTCCTGATTACATACCTCTCCTGCTGCTGCTGCTGCTGGCTGTCCAGCAGCAGACTGAAGGTGGCTGCTGCTGTGCACAGGTATATAAAGGCTCAGAGCCTATTATGACACGCGCAGAAAGCGTTCCATTGCCACATTCCATCTACTGCAGGCAGGATACCTGGCTGGCTGAATGTCGCTGAGAAGCTCACAGAGACCGCCATAAGCAACAGTTTAACAGAATGCCACAGACTAATCAACCAAACTTTTTGGGTTGGGTTCTCTTTTATAGTCTGCAGGCATTAAATGAAAGAAGTCAGTGTTCCAGCAGAAGGAGACAACGTTTCAGAAAAGGCATTGTAGCAAACCAAAAAAGAAATTTTAAGCGCAGCAGAGTAACCAGCGCACATACCTGTTAGCTCAGGTGAGTTTAAAAGGCTGCTGTTGATAACAAGGGCATTTGCTAAATAGATGGTGTGTGTGCAACAATATACTGAAAGGTCAATTATATTGTGCAGCTTATCTCACCACCTGTAGTTATTTAGGTGAAAGCTCCAAAATGCTTGCCTAATATGTCTGTTTATCCAAAAGGAAGTAAAAAGGGAGAGCTAGAAAGATAGCATTGCATCACATTACATGGCAATGCAATGCACAGTTGCTGAAGTTGAACCAAAATGAGCTTGTAATCTGGCTTCTGCAACTTTGAACATGAAAAATCCAATGAGGAGAAGAAAAGCAAAGCCAAAGAGTCCATCCCAAAATCCGACAAACAAGCAAAATGAACAAAAAACATTGAATTCAATTCTTTCTGATTTTAGAAACTGCATTAAAGAAGGGGTGCACCGGTCCTGGAGATACTGCAATACCAGGTCAATGCGTGGAGTGGACAGAGCAAGCTCTTTTTCCATCTCCCTGTTCAAAAAATCCATTTAATATATGGTCCCCAGATAGGGGACGTATCAGATATTAAACTGATAAGAACAGATACTACACTTGATCTTAGCCAAAAGGCCGAGAAGCGATAACCAGAATTGGTTTCAAACTACGGAGCCACCCAAGGATCCTGAAAAGTCCATTTGTGGAGATGAGCTCCTGGACTCCCGTTAAGAAGACATGTTGTCAACCTCTAGATCCCTTACATGCCTGCACTTTTCGGCTTGCTGCTGCTGCAATCCACGCGTTTTAGATCTGCATAACTCCACCTCTTTAAACACAGCACCTTCACCCCCTGCTGTTCCCACCCGCCTCAACACCGTTGGAAGGGAGGAGAACCAATTAAGGCGGGGGGTGGGGTGGAACGAGCAGCTGTCTACCCTTAGCAGGAGGGCTCCTGATTACATACCTCTCCTGCTGCTGCTGCTGCTGGCTGTCCAGCAGCAGACTGAAGGTGGCTGCTGCTGTGCACAGGTATATAAAGGCTCAGAGCCTATTATGACACGCGCAGCCAGCGTTCCATTGCCACATTCCATCTACTGCAGGCAGGATACCTGGCTGGCTGAATGTCGCTGAGAAGCTCACAGAGACCGCCATAAGCAACAGTTTAACAGAATGCCACAGACTAATCAACCAAACTTTTTGGGTTGGGTTCTCTTTTACAGTCTGCAGGCATTAAATGAAAGAAGTCAGTGTTCCAGCAGAGGGAGACAACGTTTCAGAAAAGGCATTGTAGCAAACCAAAAAAGAAATTTTAAGCGCAGCAGAGTAACCAGCGCACATACCTGTTAGCTCAGGTGAGTTTAAAAGGCTGCTGTTGATAACAAGGGCATTTGCTAAATAGATGGTGTGTGTGCAACAATATACTGAAAGGTCAATTATATTGTGCAGCTTATCTCACCACCTGTAGTTATTTAGGTGAAAGCTCCAAAATGCTTGCCTAATATGTCTGTTTATCCAAAAGGAAGTAAAAAGGGAGAGCTAGAAAGATAGCATTGCATCACATTACATGGCAATGCAATGCACAGTTGCTGAAGTTGAACCAAAATGAGCTTGTAATCTGGCTTCTGCAACTTTGAACATGAAAAATCCAATGAGGAGAAGAAAAGCAAAGCCAAAGAGTCCATCCCAAAATCCGACAAACAAGCAAAATGAACAAAAAACATTGAATTCAATTCTTTCTGATTTTAGAAACTGCATTAAAGAAGGGGTGCACCGGTCCTGGAGATACTGCAATACCAGGTCAATGCGTGGAGTGGACAGAGCAAGCTCTTTTTCCATCTCCCTGTTCTAAAAATCCATTTAATATATGGTCCCCAGATAGGGGACGTATCAGATATTAAACTGATAAGAACAGATACTACACTTGATCTTAGCCAAAAGGCCGAGAAGCGATAACCAGAATTGGTTTCAAACTACGGAGCCACCCAAGGATCCTGAAAAGTCCATTTGTGGAGATGAGCTCCTGGACTCCCGTTAAGAAGACATGTTGTCAACCTCTAGATCCCTTACATGCCTGCACTTTTCGGCTTGCTGCTGCTGCAATCCACGCGTTTTAGATCTGCATAACTCCACCTCTTTAAACACAGCACCTTCACCCCCTGCTGTTCCCACCCGCCTCAACACCGTTGGAAGGGAGGAGAACCAATTAAGGCGGGGGGTGGGGTGGAACGAGCAGCTGTCTACCCTTAGCAGGAGGGCTCCTGATTACATACCTCTCCTGCTGCTGCTGCTGCTGGCTGTCCAGCAGCAGACTGAAGGTGGCTGCTGCTGTGCACAGGTATATAAAGGCTCAGAGCCTATTATGACACGCGCAGCCAGCGTTCCATTGCCACATTCCATCTACTGCAGGCAGGATACCTGGCTGGCTGAATGTCGCTGAGAAGCTCACAGAGACCGCCATAAGCAACAGTTTAACAGAATGCCACAGACTAATCAACCAAACTTTTTGGGTTGGGTTCTCTTTTATAGTCTGCAGGCATTAAATGAAAGAAGTCAGTGTTCCAGCAGAAGGAGACAACGTTTCAGAAAAGGCATTGTAGCAAACCAAAAAAGAAATTTTAAGCGCAGCAGAGTAACCAGCGCACATACCTGTTAGCTCAGGTGAGTTTAAAAGGCTGCTGTTGATAACAAGGGCATTTGCTAAATAGATGGTGTGTGTGCAACAATATACTGAAAGGTCAATTATATTGTGCAGCTTATCTCACCACCTGTAGTTATTTAGGTGAAAGCTCCAAAATGCTTGCCTAATATGTCTGTTTATCCAAAAGGAAGTAAAAAGGGAGAGCTAGAAAGATAGCATTGCATCACATTACATGGCAATGCAATGCACAGTTGCTGAAGTTGAACCAAAATGAGCTTGTAATCTGGCTTCTGCAACTTTGAACATGAAAAATCCAATGAGGAGAAGAAAAGCAAAGCCAAAGAGTCCATCCCAAAATCCGACAAACAAGCAAAATGAACAAAAAACATTGAATTCAATTCTTTCTGATTTTAGAAACTGCATTAAAGAAGGGGTGCACCGGTCCTGGAGATACTGCAATACCAGGTCAATGCGTGGAGTGGACAGAGCAAGCTCTTTTTCCATCTCCCTGTTCTAAAAATCCATTTAATATATGGTCCCCAGATAGGGGACGTATCAGATATTAAACTGATAAGAACAGATACTACACTTGATCTTAGCCAAAAGGCCGAGAAGCGATAACCAGAATTGGTTTCAAACTACGGAGCCACCCAAGGATCCTGAAAAGTCCATTTGTGGAGATGAGCTCCTGGACTCCCGTTAAGAAGACATGTTGTCAACCTCTAGATCCCTTACATGCCTGCACTTTTCGGCTTGCTGCTGCTGCAATCCACGCGTTTTAGATCTGCATAACTCCACCTCTTTAAACACAGCACCTTCACCCCCTGCTGTTCCCACCCGCCTCAACACCGTTGGAAGGGAGGAGAACCAATTAAGGCGGGGGGTGGGGTGGAACGAGCAGCTGTCTACCCTTAGCAGGAGGGCTCCTGATTACATACCTCTCCTGCTGCTGCTGCTGCTGGCTGTCCAGCAGCAGACTGAAGGTGGCTGCTGCTGTGCACAGGTATATAAAGGCTCAGAGCCTATTATGACACGCGCAGCCAGCGTTCCATTGCCACATTCCATCTACTGCAGGCAGGATACCTGGCTGGCTGAATGTCGCTGAGAAGCTCACAGAGACCGCCATAAGCAACAGTTTAACAGAATGCCACAGACTAATCAACCAAACTTTTTGGGTTGGGTTCTCTTTTATAGTCTGCAGGCATTAAATGAAAGAAGTCAGTGTTCCAGCAGAAGGAGACAACGTTTCAGAAAAGGCATTGTAGCAAACCAAAAAAGAAATTTTAAGCGCAGCAGAGTAACCAGCGCACATACCTGTTAGCTCAGGTGAGTTTAAAAGGCTGCTGTTGATAACAAGGGCATTTGCTAAATAGATGGTGTGTGTGCAACAATATACTGAAAGGTCAATTATATTGTGCAGCTTATCTCACCACCTGTAGTTATTTAGGTGAAAGCTCCAAAATGCTTGCCTAATATGTCTGTTTATCCAAAAGGAAGTAAAAAGGGAGAGCTAGAAAGATAGCATTGCATCACATTACATGGCAATGCAATGCACAGTTGCTGAAGTTGAACCAAAATGAGCTTGTAATCTGGCTTCTGCAACTTTGAACATGAAAAATCCAATGAGGAGAAGAAAAGCAAAGCCAAAGAGTCCATCCCAAAATCCGACAAACAAGCAAAATGAACAAAAAACATTGAATTCAATTCTTTCTGATTTTAGAAACTGCATTAAAGAAGGGGTGCACCGGTCCTGGAGATACTGCAATACCAGGTCAATGCATGGAGTGGACAGAGCAAGCTCTTTTTCCATCTCCCTGTTCTAAAAATCCATTTAATATATGGTCCCCAGATAGGGGACGTATCAGATATTAAACTGATAAGAACAGATTTTTTTTTTAATTTGGCTATCCCCTGCAGAGGGATAAAACCGTTTATTAAAACTTTAACAAATTACAAGCATAATTACACAAATACCAAACGTTAAAAGACAAATGAAATTTACAAAACAAAAAAATACAAAGATTTTAAATAATTAGGTTCCATTGGTCAACAAGCCATTTTTTGGAAATATGTACATTCTTCTTTTTGTCAATTAAATAATAAGTATACATTTCACATAAACATAAACTTAAAACATCATTCACTGATAAAACATCTTGTTTAAAAATAGCAATGTTGCGCGCTTTCCAGAGAGATGACTTGGCGCAGTTCACTGTCTTCCAAGCCATTGTGTACTGGTCCATTGTGGGGCATTCCATAAGTCCGTATAGCACAGTTTTATATGTAAAGTCCTTGAGGTCTGCCACCCTTTCCAGTAGGGGGAGCAGTCTTCTCCAGAAATCCTTTGCAAAATTACATGTCCATAATAGATGTTCCACCGTTTCCTCGTCTTGGCATCCGGCTCTTGGGCAGATGGCAGACCTCACAAATCCTCTTCTGTATTGGAATGCCCGGCAAGGAAGACAGCGGTGCATGCAACTCCAAGCCAGATCTCTCTGTTCATTAAAAAGATAAAAAACGTTAATCATTTTCCAGATAGACATAGATTTGTCATCATCATATCTGTCAACATTACATATTTCCTCACTTTTACGTATTTCTTTAATTAGTTTCTTACTATTTCTTAATTCCTCTATTTTCTTAGTCCCTAAATTAAAATCGGACACTATTTTCCTTAAAATCTCATAATGCGTCGACAAATTAAAAGCATGGGGCACAGATATATTAACTTCATACCATCCAAACTTTCTCATAAAAAATCCTGTATTAAAACGCATAAAAAAGGACCAATAGTGATTCTTAAAAAGGGCATTAAAACAGTAAACGAACAGATGGATTAAAAGAAACCTATTAAAATCTGGAAAATCTTTACCACCTTTTACTTTTGATTTCATCACGATTTCTCTTTTCAGCTTTTCCATTTTTGAGTTCCAAAAGAAGGTAAAACAGGTTTTGGTTATCTTTTTTAAAACATTAACAGGCGGGGGGAAAACCATGCTAAGATACAATAAAAGAGGTAAAATCACCATCTTTAAAACCAATACTTTACCCTCCATTGTAAGTCTCCTCATGTTCCACATACATATTTTCGTATTTACTTTCTGTATAACTGTTTCCCAACTATTATAACCATCATTATTTTCAGTGAATGATATACCTAAAATGGAAATGGATTCGGAGACATTAATTGGTACATCACGTAAAATCATCCCCCCAACACTTAAAATGTTACACTTATTAAAATTGATTTTAAAACCAGAAGCTAGGCAAAAGGATTGCACTTGATGGAGAGTGGCCGTAAGTGATGGTGCATCTGTACACAAGACCGCCACGTCATCCATGTAGCCTACAACCTTGGCCTCCAAACCACCGCTTCCAGGCAGAGGGACACCGCATATCTGTTTATTTTGGCGTATTGCACATAACATTGGTTCCAGTGCACAGATAAACAGTAGGGGGGACAGAGGGCATCCCTGTTTCACCCCTGACCGTAAAAATACCTCTTGTGTCTTAAAACCATTCACTAAAATCTTACTTGTACAATCCTTGTAAAATGCTTTAAGCGATAGTAAAAACCCTTCTGGTATGCCCATTTTCTCTAAAACTTTAAAAAGATAAAAGTGTGAGACACGGTCAAATGCTTTTTCAAAATCAATAGATAAAATCGCCATTTTCCCCTTTCTGTCTTTCACATCCTCAATACAGTCTTTCACTAAATTCAGATTGTCCCATATACTGCGCCCCGGCACCCCACACACTTGATTAGAATGAATAACTTTGCTGATGACTTCTTTTAGACGATTTGCACAAATTTTAGCCATTATTTTATAGTCACAATTTAAAAGTGTTATTGGTCTCCAGTTTTCTAATTTTGATTTATCGCCTTTTTTGTATAGGAGGGAGACTTTACCTTTCTTCCAGGAATTTAATAAAACCTTATTATTAAAAACCTCAGTAAACAAATAAAACAAATCATCTTTTAAAATATCATAAAAACATACATAAAATTCTATTGGGATGCCATCAGGACCAGGGACCTTTCCAGTTTTAAAACTTTTAATAGTTTTTAACACTTCTTGTTCCGTTAAAACTTGGAATAAAAACTCTTGGGATGCGGGATCTAAAACAGCTGTTAGTCCTTGCAGCGAATCATCCATTAATTTATTATCTATATTTTTTCCATTAAAAAGATTAGAAAAAAAACCCTCAACTTTACCCAGCATATTTTTTATATTATTCTCACCATCTATATGGTCAATTATCACTTTTTCTTTTTTATTTTTCCTAAAAAAATTTCTGGAACACTTTTCATTTTCTTCTATATGTTGTACTCTAGAACGAAAAATTATCTCTTTTCCTTTTTGTTCTAGCCATTTTGAAATCTCTTCTTTTAAGTTTGAAATATCAAGTTGTACATCTATCCCATTGTCTCTGAGCTTAAATAATGTTTGTAGGCGGGTATTTAAAATTCTATATTCTTCATATTTTTCTTTGGCTCTACATATACTCTTTTTAATAAAAAAGTCTTTTATTTTTACTTTCATTCTATCCCACCATACACTCATAGTCTCATTTGTTTTTTTCCCTTTTCTACATTTCCTATAAAACTCAATAAAATCTGATAAAATCTGCGGGTCGGTTAAAAGGGATACGTTCATTTTCCAGCTTTTCTTACCACATTTTTTGTTGTCATTTACTTTTATGGTAAAGGATAAAAGTTTATGGTCTGAAAATATATTAGTTAAAACTTCACATTTGGCAGGTATTGTTTTATCTGAACCAAAAATAAAATCAATCCTAGAGCTACAATTAGCATTGCTCCAAGTGAAACCGGCGTCCTCTGGGCTGTCACTATGACACTCTTTATATATGTCTATCAATTTAGCATCTTTGACTATATCATGTAGCATACCTGAGGTTTTATCGTAGTTCCTGCTTACAGAGCTGGAGCGCCGGTTTTCACCTTTTAAAACACAATTAAAATCCCCTGCTAAGATAAAAGGTTCAGAGTTATTAATAAATAATGGTAAAAGATCAAGCATTTCGGCTCTTTCATTTTTCTCTGGGGATCCATAAAAATTTAAAAACTGCCATCTAATACCATCAATAAAAGCTTTCACTAATAAAATACGACCTGGTAAAATTTCCTGAATAAAATCAATTAAAACGTTCCCATTAAAAAGTATGGCTACACCCGCTGATCCTGCAGCATTCGATCCGGACCAGACAGATGGCCCACACTTCCACTCATCTTTATATTTTTGATATGACATTTCATGTGGGATATTACATTCTTGCAGAAAAAATACAGATGCAGTAAAACACGTAAAAAAATTAAAAAGAGCAGTTCTTCTCGTGTTAGATTTTATGCCTCTCACGTTGAGGGAAATACCTTTGAGTTCAGCCATCATTAGAAAATGTAGAAATTTTACTTAGGTAACTAAGAGCAACGGATTTACCTGTCCGATGAACCTGATCAGACCACTGGGCTTGCGCCTCCCTCCTCATCTGATAGTATCGTCACGAGAGTCTCCGTGGAGGAGGAAAGATTACCACATTTATATAAACCCGACGCTACACTAGCATAGCTCGGAGGGCTGGCTGGCAGAACCCGCTGGGTCTCCATTGGCTGGCCATGCAGTTCCTCATCAGGTGGGTCCCCGAGGGGTTCCGCCGCCCCTGTTTGACCTGTAGAAGGTCGTCCTATAGGAGGAGGTTGCGCACAAGGCAGAGCCTCTGACTCTTCAGAGGCAGCAAGATCCCGGTCCCCACCTGTAGCAGCGGAGACCGAAACCCCTGAGGGTCCAGCGTCCACGTCCCCTTCAGGAGAAGTGTCCATCTGTTCACCTCCTGCTGCCTCCTCCGAACCACCCTTTTTCTTTTTCTTAGGACCCACCTTTATCCACTCAGCGCCCTCAGCCCTAGGAGACTCAGACTGGGCATGGGCTTCTGTGTCGGCCTTTTGCCGGTCCCTTTTGACCTTACCAGTAGTGCCCTTCTGCTCCTTCTCAGCCCTCCTTTTGGACTCCCGCAGGTCCTGCAGCCAGGTTTTGGGATTTGGTATTTTACCTGTCATAGACTCTGGAGACACTTCACTATTTGGTACGCCCTTATTGTCTCCAGAGGCTCCAGGTTGTTGTTCCTCCTCCTGAGGGGTGGTCTGATCTTTTGGTCCTTGGTCGGACGTCTTGGACTTCCCCTTTTGCTCATCTTCCCGAAATCTGTGAGGGCAAGAAAAATAAAAGTGACCTGGAGTCTGGCAAAAACTGCATTTCTTTTCCTTAGGGCATTCTTTTGTCTCATGTTCTTCACTAGCACAATTTCTACATGATACATGACAGTTTTCTTTTGAATGACCATAGCGCCCACAATTTCTGCAATATACTGGCATCCCAGAAAAGAAGAAATCCCCATTTGTTTGCCCAATTTTGAAACGGGCAGGGGGGAGCCGTATACCACCTGGTGTATTTGGATCTCTTGTACACTTCACAAGGAATTTCCACTTAGATGTCCATATGTTATATTCGTTTAATATCTTCCCAATACATTTAACACTTTTAAAATAAATTGCTAGAAATGACATTACTTCTGGAGCAGAAACAAAGGGCGAAAATATTTTTACAATAACCAGTCTTACCTCATCCAGGACGTGCTCAACAATTTGTATCCCTTTCAAAACAGGACTATTTTCAACTTTTTTTAACTTTTCTAGTACATCTCTAAAAATACCTTCTCCGGTGAATGTGATGTCATAGTCACCTCTTCTGGGATAATCCTGGATGGAGAGAATTTCATTCCTTTGTACGCCAAGAAGGTTCCTGAGCACGTCCTGGACTACATACCCTAATTTCCTCATATCCGAGCCACCCGCCGTGAAGTGAACTCGGATAGAGTTTTTTAGCCTCGCATAAAGAGGCACGAGGTTAGGGTCAACCTCCATGGAAAAACGCAACAAGGTTGCAAATTGCAGCCGCTTGCAATCTGCGCTCCCAGTGTTCTTGCAGCGAAAAACACCTGGAAGCTGGGGGATCGCAACTCGTTACCCTGGGACTAAGCCCTCTCCCTAATAGCAGCAAGCAGGTTAAGTCCACCAAAGTGGACGATCCTGCCAGGCCAAGGAGAGGGGTACCCGAGTGCCCTTCAACCACAATCTCCTGCAATAAAGCACTTGATCGTAGCCAAAAGGCCGAGAAGCGATAACCAGAATTGGTTTCAAACTACGGAGCCACCCAAGGATCCTGAAAAGTCCATTTGTGGAGATGAGCTCCTGGACTCCCGTTAAGAAGACATGTTGTCAACCTCTAGATCCCTTACATGCCTGCACTTTTCGGCTTGCTGCTGCTGCAATCCACGCGTTTTAGATCTGCATAACTCCACCTCTTTAAACACAGCACCTTCACCCCCTGCTGTTCCCACCCGCCTCAACACCGTTGGAAGGGAGGAGAACCAATTAAGGAGGGGGGTGGGGTGGAACGAGCAGCTGTCTACCCTTAGCAGGAGGGCTCCTGATTACATACCTCTCCTGCTGCTGCTGCTGCTGGCTGTCCAGCAGCAGACTGAAGGTGGCTGCTGCTGTGCACAGGTATATAAAGGCTCAGAGCCTATTATGACACGCGCAGCCAGCGTTCCATTGCCACATTCCATCTACTGCAGGCAGGATACCTGGCTGGCTGAATGTCGCTGAGAAGCTCACAGAGACCGCCATAAGCAACAGTTTAACAGAATGCCACAGACTAATCAACCAAACTTTTTGGGTTGGGTTCTCTTTTATAGTCTGCAGGCATTAAATGAAAGAAGTCAGTGTTCCAGCAGAGGGAGACAACGTTTCAGAAAAGGCATTGTAGCAAACCAAAAAAGAAATTTTAAGCGCAGCAGAGTAACCAGCTCACATACCTGTTAGCTCAGGTGAGTTTAAAAGGCTGCTGTTGATAACAAGGGCATTTGCTAAATAGATGGTGTGTGTGCAACAATATACTGAAAGGTCAATTATATTGTGCAGCTTATCTCACCACCTGTAGTTATTTAGGTGAAAGCTCCAAAATGCTTGCCTAATATGTCTGTTTATCCAAAAGGAAGTAAAAAGGGAGAGCTAGAAAGATAGCATTGCATCACATTACATGGCAATGCAATGCACAGTTGCTGAAGTTGAACCAAAATGAGCTTGTAATCTGGCTTCTGCAACTTTGAACATGAAAAATCCAATGAGGAGAAGAAAAGCAAAGCCAAAGAGTCCATCCCAAAATCCGACAAACAAGCAAAATGAACAAAAAACATTGAATTCAATTCTTTCTGATTTTAGAAACTGCATTAAAGAAGGGGTGCACCGGTCCTGGAGATACTGCAATACCAGGTCAATGCGTGGAGTGGACAGAGCAAGCTCTTTTTCCATCTCCCTGTTCTAAAAATCCATTTAATATATGGTCCCCAGATAGGGGACGTATCAGATATTAAACTGATAAGAACAGATACTACACTTGATCTTAGCCAAAAGGCCGAGAAGCGATAACCAGAATTGGTTTCAAACTACGGAGCCACCCAAGGATCCTGAAAAGTCCATTTGTGGAGATGAGCTCCTGGACTCCCGTTAAGAAGACATGTTGTCAACCTCTAGATCCCTTACATGCCTGCACTTTTCGGCTTGCTGCTGCTGCAATCCACGCGTTTTAGATCTGCATAACTCCACCTCTTTAAACACAGCACCTTCACCCCCTGCTGTTCCCACCCGCCTCAACACCGTTGGAAGGGAGGAGAACCAATTAAGGCGGGGGGTGGGGTGGAACGAGCAGCTGTCTACCCTTAGCAGGAGGGCTCCTGATTACATACCTCTCCTGCTGCTGCTGCTGGCTGTCCAGCAGCAGACTGAAGGTGGCTGCTGCTGTGCACAGGTATATAAAGGCTCAGAGCCTATTATGACACGCGCAGCCAGCGTTCCATTGCCACATTCCATCTACTGCAGGCAGGATACCTGGCTGGCTGAATGTCGCTGAGAAGCTCACAGAGACCGCCATAAGCAACAGTTTAACAGAATGCCACAGACTAATCAACCAAACTTTTTGGGTTGGGTTCTCTTTTATAGTCTGCAGGCATTAAATGAAAGAAGTCAGTGTTCCAGCAGAGGGAGACAACGTTTCAGAAAAGGCATTGTAGCAAACCAAAAAAGAAATTTTAAGCGCAGCAGAGTAACCAGCGCACATACCTGTTAGCTCAGGTGAGTTTAAAAGGCTGCTGTTGATAACAAGGGCATTTGCTAAATAGATGGTGTGTGTGCAACAATATACTGAAAGGTCAATTATATTGTGCAGCTTATCTCACCACCTGTAGTTATTTAGGTGAAAGCTCCAAAATGCTTGCCTAATATGTCTGTTTATCCAAAAGGAAGTAAAAAGGGAGAGCTAGAAAGATAGCATTGCATCACATTACATGGCAATGCAATGCACAGTTGCTGAAGTTGAACCAAAATGAGCTTGTAATCTGGCTTCTGCAACTTTGAACATGAAAAATCCAATGAGGAGAAGAAAAGCAAAGCCAAAGAGTCCATCCCAAAATCCGACAAACAAGCAAAATGAACAAAAAACATTGAATTCAATTCTTTCTGATTTTAGAAACTGCATTAAAGAAGGGGTGCACCGGTCCTGGAGATACTGCAATACCAGGTCAATGCGTGGAGTGGACAGAGCAAGCTCTTTTTCCATCTCCCTGTTCTAAAAATCCATTTAATATATGGTCCCCAGATAGGGGACGTATCAGATATTAAACTGATAAGAACAGATACTACACTTGATCTTAGCCAAAAGGCCGAGAAGCGATAACCAGAATTGGTTTCAAACTACGGAGCCACCCAAGGATCCTGAAAAGTCCATTTGTGGAGATGAGCTCCTGGACTCCCGTTAAGAAGACATGTTGTCAACCTCTAGATCCCTTACATGCCTGCACTTTTCGGCTTGCTGCTGCTGCAATCCACGCGGTTTAGATCTGCATAACTCCACCTCTTTAAACACAGCGCCTTCACCCCCTGCTGTTCCCACCCGCCTCAACACCGTTGGAAGGGAGGAGAACCAATTAAGGCGGGGGGTGGGGTGGAACGAGCAGCTGTCTACCCTTAGCAGGAGGGCTCCTGATTACATACCTCTCCTGCTGCTGCTGCTGCTGGCTGTCCAGCAGCAGACTGAAGGTGGCTGCTGCTGTGCACAGGTATATAAAGGCTCAGAGCCTATTATGACACGCGCAGCCAGCGTTCCATTGCCACATTCCATCTACTGCACGCAGGATACCTGGCTGGCTGAATGTCGCTGAGAAGCTCACAGAGACCGCCATAAGCAACAGTTTAACAGAATGCCACAGACTAATCAACCAAACTTTTTGGGTTGGGTTCTCTTTTATAGTCTGCAGGCATTAAATGAAAGAAGTCAGTGTTCCAGCAGAGGGAGACAACGTTTCAGAAAAGGCATTGTAGCAAACCAAAAAAGAAATTTTAAGCGCAGCAGAGTAACCAGCGCACATACCTGTTAGCTCAGGTGAGTTTAAAAGGCTGCTGTTGATAACAAGGGCATTTGCTAAATAGATGGTGTGTGTGCAACAATATAATGAAAGGTCAATTATATTGTGCAGCTTATCTCACCACCTGTAGTTATTTAGGTGAAAGCTCCAAAATGCTTGCCTAATATGTCTGTTTATCCAAAAGGAAGTAAAAAGGGAGAGCTAGAAAGATAGCATTGCATCACATTACATGGCAATGCAATGCACAGTTGCTGAAGTTGAACCAAAATGAGCTTGTAATCTGGCTTCTGCAACTTTGAACATGAAAAATCCAATGAGGAGAAGAAAAGCAAAGCCAAAGAGTCCATCCCAAAATCCGACAAACAAGCAAAATGAACAAAAAACATTGAATTCAATTCTTTCTGATTTTAGAAACTGCATTAAAGAAGGGGTGCACCGGTCCTGGAGATACTGCAATACCAGGTCAATGCGTGGAGTGGACAGAGCAAGCTCTTTTTCCATCTCCCTGTTCTAAAAATCCATTTAATATATGGTCCCCAGATAGGGGACGTATCAGATATTAAACTGATAAGAACAGATCCGTTTTCAAACAAGCTTTATTTAAATCAGACATACATCATAAATTACAAACAAATCACAAAGACTTGAATAAAATATGACATAAAACAAATACAAGGTCAGATTTAAAAAGCGCATAAAAGCATAAAAATCATAAAACACAGTTTTGTATATAATTTGCATAAATAAATACATATGTCAAATGCAAACACCATAGCTTTTTAACTTTATCTTTTTACAATCAGGTAGTATGAAAACTTTTCACAAAGAACATATCCGATACAATATTTGAAACAAATCACAAATACTGGAATAAAATATGACATAAAACTAATACAGAGTCAGAATTAAAATGCACTTAAAAGCATAAAAAGCATAAAACACAGTTTTGCATATAATTTACATAAATAAATACATATTCCAAATTTGCAAACACCATAGCTTTTTTGCTTCATTGATTCCCATCTTTTTACAATCTCTCAGGTAGTATGTAAACATTTCACAAAGAGCAAGCCCAATACAATCTTTGACAGGAATAAATTCACGTTTAAACAATAATATATTGCGCACTTTCAATAAAGCTTCTTTTAAACAGTTTATTATAAGCCATGCGACTCGTGCTTGTTTCATGGTTGGGCAATTAATTATCCCATATATTATAATGTCACAATTAAGGGTTTGTATACCACATATCCATTTTAGGAGGGTGCCCACCGTCTGCCATAGCTCTTGTGCGTAGGGGCAATCCCACAGTAAATGAAACACTGACTCGTTTGGGGCGCATCTTTCTCTGGGACATCTAGCACTAGCCACCAGCCCCCTATGATGCTGAAAAGCTCTCGTAGGGAGACATTGGTGAACAACCTGCCAAGCTAAATCCTTTTGTGAGTTGCTAAGTGCAGGACAGGCCACGTTGTTCCACACTAGGCGGCACCTGGAGATGGAAAAATTAGACACATCCTCCATCTCCTCATGTCCCTTACAAATAACTGTTAACTTACGTTGATCAAATAAAAGCTGACGATCAACTTGGGTCAGATCATATTCTGAAATGACCTTCTCCAAGATCTTGTAATGCTTAGGGGGAGATAAGAGAAAAGGACAATTAACAGTCATACTGAAGTTCAACTTTCGGAAAAGAAACCCAGTTGTATATCTAAGAAAACAAGAGAAAGCCCCAACATTATTCAAGCTTTTGCAACAAAATACAAAAAACTTGATAAATAAAAACAATTTTAAATCAGGGAACCCTTTACCCCCATTTTTCTTGCTTTTACATACCACCTCCCTCCTCAATTTCTCCATTTTGGATCCCCACAGAAAATAAAACATGGGCTTCATAAGTCTTTTAAGATACAGAGAATTAGGGGGAAAAACCATAGCGGCATACAAAATGATAGGAAGCAAAACCATTTTAATTACAAGAATCTTGCCCTCCATTGTTAGTTTTCGAGTTTGCCATAAAGAGATCTTCTGATTTAATTTATTCAAAACCAAATCCCAGTTTTCAATACCATCATTAGCAGGATTAAACAAGACACCCAGGATCTTGATTCCTACTGTTTGTGTGGGAACCCTAGGCGGATCTGACTCCCATTGACCCATAATCATACAGTCACATTTATTTATATTCAACTTAAACCCAGACCCAGCACTAAAAATTTCAGTAATTAGAATTGCTCTGTTAATAGATGCTGAGCTAGTGCCATATACAGATATGTCATCCATATATCCAATGGCTTTAACTTGTTGTCCACCCCCACCCGGAATAAAAATGCCCCTAACCACCTTGTCCCGACGCAGCAGGCACAACAGTGGCTCAATGGAGCAGACAAATAAAAGTGGGGACATGGGGCAACCTTGTTTAACACCGGAAAGAAGCTCCACCTCTCTAGTTAAAAAACCATTGACTAAAATCCGGGCAGATGACTGTTTGTATAAAAGCGCAATTTTCTGAATAAAAGAATCAGGGAACCCCATCTTTCCCATAACTTTAAAAAGATAAAAGTGGGAGACCCTATCAAACGCTTTCATAAAATCCAAAGATAAAATAGCTAGTGGCTGTTTTCTATCTTTTTGAAACCAGATAAGATCACGAATTAGGTTTAGATGCTCCCAGATTGATCTCCCGGGGACACCACAAACCTGATCTGGATGAATTACATTTTTAATAACTGCTTTAAGACGACCAGCAACAACTTTAGCTAAAATCTTGTAGTCTGTATTTAATAGTGAAATAGGCCTCCAATTCTCCAACTTTGATTTATCACCTTTCTTAAAAATTAATGTAATCATACTTTTACGCCATGAATATGGTAATAAATCAGCCTTAGAGGCTTCACAAACTACTTGTATAAAATCCTCCTTAATTAGATCCCAAAAGCAAAGATAAAATTCAATAGGAAGGCCATCTGATCCAGGAGCCTTACCTTTATTAAAACTCTTAAGGGTCTCTTCAATTTCACTGGGTAAAAGTTCTTTAGCTAAAAAAATCTGGTCATCTTTATTTAAAAACTGGGATAAAACATTAAGATTCTCTGTAAAAGCAGGTTCATCAACATTTTTAATACTAAAAAGATCTCTATAAAAATTAGCAGTATGCTCTAAAATGCTCTCAGTGGAAGATTGTCCTTCTAGCTCAGTAATCACTTGTTTTTTGTCACTCATTTTTTTAAAGAAGAACCTTGAGCAGGTCTCACCCTCTTCCAAATATTTCACACGGGCATTAAATATAATTTCTTTACCCTTTTGTTCCAGGAATTTTTGGATTTCTGTCTGGATCTTGGCAATCTCACCATCCACACCAGGCACTCCCCACCCCTTAAGCTTATGGAGAATTTGCATCCTGACATTAAAATCTTTAAAACATTTCCTTTTTTCACGTGCCTTCCTTTTACCAATTTTAATAAAAAATTCTTTAATACGGGTTTTAACACACTCCCACCACCCCAACATACTCTGATTTGGGTGTTTCCGTCTTCTCCAACTCTCATACTTTGCATAAAACTCCGCCCTTACCAGTTCGTCTTCTAATAAGAGCACATTCAATTTCCACATACCTTTTCCAACTTTTGCTTCCTGTGGAGTTTGCAATACATTGTATAGTAATACATGATCAGAAAAAATATTTTCTATTAGACCAGCATTCCTAGGTTTAAAAACATCAGAAGAGGAAAAAATAAAATCAATACGAGATGACATCCCTCTACCCCTCCATGTATGCCCAGTGTCAGTAGGGTAGGACTTTCTCCAAGCATCTAATAATTTGAGGTCCGTTGTCAAATGTTTTAACAGACTGGATGTTTTGTCTGTTCTTCCATTAGTATCACCTCCACTCCTCCCCTCCCCCAACATGACACAGTTAAAATCCCCTCCCACTATCACAGGGGACGGACCTGATAAAAACAAAGGGATGACATTAAAAAGGGAAGCACGCTCATTTTTCTCTGGGGATGCATAAACATTAATAAGACGACAGGTAAAACCATTTAAAATAACATGAGTTGATAAGGCACGACCTGGAACTATTTCAGTGATGGATAAAACATTAACATTTTGACATTTGAATAAAATCCCAACCCCGGCAGCTTTATTTTCATTGGACCCTGACCAAATAGAGGGTCCTGCTGACCAGTCCATTTTTAAGTTGGGGTATGACAAATCGTGATCAATACCGCATTCTTGCAGGAAAAAAATGTCAAAGTTCAGAGTCAGTAACCAAGCAAACAAAGCAGCCCGTCTAACAGGGCTCTTTAGGCTTCTCACATTTAGTGAGGCAGCACGGATTTCTGCCATGTTAGGTGTTTTTTATTGATTCATTATACTCTGAATCTGAATCAATAATTTGTGACAGAGAAGGTGAAGGAAGGGATGACACAGTTCGTAAACTGTCCGTTTCATCTGAGTCCGTGAAATCCTCAATTAAGTTAGTCCCCTCTGGGCTGAGAATTTTTGCAGCACTAGATAGAAAGACTTTACGGGACATCTGAGGCAGGTTATGCTCCTCCTGTGCCTCTTCACGACTTCTCTTACCACTGGCGCTGAGATCCATCCGATCCTCCGAATCCACCCGATCCTCACCAGGCACTGCAGCAGGTGGAATACCCGCAGACCCTCCAGGAGCACCAAGGGACATCATCTCCGGAGCAGGATGACCATCAGGACCAGCAACAGGTTCACCAACCACTGCACGACCTCTATCATCCAGGCAGGCAACAGGACATCCATCAGGAATGGTTCCAGGACATCCATCTGGACTGGCATCAGGACATCCATCTGGACTGGCATCAGGACATCCATCTGGACTGGCATCAAGGCATCCATCTGGGTTGGCATCAGGACATCCATCTGGATTGGCATCAGGGCATCCGTCTGGATTGGCATCAGGGCATCCATCTGGATTGGCATCAGGGCATCCGTCTGGACTGGCATCAGGGCAGACATCTGGTCCAACATCTGTGCTGGCATCAGCAGGGGTATCTGGATGGACATCTGGATTGGTACCAACAGCTCCAGATTTTCGCCTCTTTTTTGGTTCCCTCTCATTTCCGCTCTGAGAAGGTGCCATCTCCCCACCAGGTGAAACCTGGACCCCTGCAGGAGTAGGCAAAGGCGTGACCTCGGCTACAGAGGCCGGGTTTTTCCGCAAAGGTACCGACTGAGCATCGACTGAGTCAGACTGTTTTTGACCTTTAGTAATGTCCACAAAGCTTTTTCTGGGGTCACCCGGGCTGACCCTGCTGGCATCAGCAGGAACTCCTGCGGAACTAGCCGCAGGCGCCCGAGAGCCACCACGAGACCTTGTCCGCATCGGACAATTACTGAACAGGTGAGTAGACATTCCGCACCCACTGCAGGTCTTACTGTTCTTACAGTCCTTTGAGGCATGACCCCATTGTCCACAATTGTGGCACTGACTCATCCGCTCGTTCTTACAATCGCTCTGTATGTGACCAAGGTCACCACACCTACGACACCTGAATGGTTGTCCATCATAGAAGAGGTAGCCATGGTCTCTTCCCAGCACCACTGTGGAGGGGGGGTGCATAAGGCCTTCTACACCCCCAGGGTCAAGTCTGAAGCGTACCATAAAGCGTCGTTTCCCATTCCAGAAACCGCTCCGACCTTTGACGTTCCCCGTAAATCTGACAGATGTACAATATCTGCTCAGAAAAAGCTCAATATCATCTGTGGACACATGGGGGTTAAACATGTATACCACAAGGGGAACGTCAACTCCGCCATATAGACCCGTAAAAATCACTCCGTCCAACAGCTTGCTGTTGCGGTGGCCCTTAACGCATTCGTAAAAGTGCTGGCAGGCAACCTTGGTCGAGAACGTGAGAATATATGTACTCTGCCCCTTCTCCTGCAGGCAGTAAACATCATGATCTTTCACGTTCAACAGATCTCTCAAAATCTGTACATAGAACTCACGGGGGTTGTCATATCCGACATGGTTTGCTGGAACCTCGATACGCACCGAGTTCCTGATCTGGCCGGAGCCAGTGGAAAATTGAAATGAACAAGGCATCTCACCAAAGTGGCAAAGGCTTACCGTCACTACGGGCTCGACCTTTCGCCTTGGGATCGCAACTTGTTGCCCGGGGACTAAGCCAGCTCCCTAATAGCAGCAGGGGGGTGAAGTCCCACCAAAAGGTGAGACGATCCCCCCAGGCCAAGGAGCCGGGTACCCCGGGCACCTCTCAGCCAAGACCAAGGCAGGAACCGTTAGATCACTGCACCTGATCTCAGCCAAAAGGCCGAGAAGCGATAACCAGAATTGGTTTCAAACTACGGAGCCACCCAAGGATCCTGAAAAGTCCATTTGTGGAGATGAGCTCCTGGACTCCCGTTAAGAAGACATGTTGTCAACCTCTAGATCCCTTACATGCCTGCACTTTTCGGCTTGCTGCTGCTGCAATCCAGGCGTTTTAGATCTGCATAACTCCACCTCTTTAAACACAGCACCTTCACCCCCTGCTGTTCCCACCCGCCTCAACACCGTTGGAAGGGAGGAGAACCAATTAAGGCGGGGGGTGGGGTGGAACGAGCAGCTGTCTACCCTTAGCAGGAGGGCTCCTGATTACATACCTCTCCTGCTGCTGCTGCTGCTGGCTGTCCAGCAGCAGACTGAAGGTGGCTGCTGCTGTGCACAGGTATATAAAGGCTCAGAGCCTATTATGACACGCGCAGCCAGCGTTCCATTGCCACATTCCATCTACTGCAGGCAGGATACCTGGCTGGCTGAATGTCGCTGAGAAGCTCACAGAGACCGCCATAAGCAACAGTTTAACAGAATGCCACAGACTAATCAACCAAACTTTTTGGGTTGGGTTCTCTTTTATAGTCTGCAGGCATTAAATGAAAGAAGTCAGTGTTCCAGCAGAAGGAGACAACGTTTCAGAAAAGGCATTGTAGCAAACCAAAAAAGAAATTTTAAGCGCAGCAGAGTAACCAGCGCACATACCTGTTAGCTCAGGTGAGTTTAAAAGGCTGCTGTTGATAACAAGGGCATTTGCTAAATAGATGGTGTGTGTGCAACAATATACTGAAAGGTCAATTATATTTTGCAGCTTATCTCACCACCTGTAGTTATTTAGGTGAAAGCTCCAAAATGCTTGCCTAATATGTCTGTTTATCCAAAAGGAAGTAAAAAGGGAGAGCTAGAAAGATAGCATTGCATCACATTACATGGCAATGCAATGCACAGTTGCTGAAGTTGAACCAAAATGAGCTTGTAATCTGGCTTCTGCAACTTTGAACATGAAAAATCCAATGAGGAGAAGAAAAGCAAAGCCAAAGAGTCCATCCCAAAATCCGACAAACAAGCAAAATGAACAAAAAACATTGAATTCAATTCTTTCTGATTTTAGAAACTGCATTAAAGAAGGGGTGCACCGGTCCTGGAGATACTGCAATACCAGGTCAATGCGTGGAGTGGACAGAGCAAGCTCTTTTTCCATCTCCCTGTTCTAAAAATCCATTTAATATATGGTCCCCAGATAGCGGACGTATCAGATATTAAACTGATAAGAACAGATACTACACTTGATCTTAGCCAAAAGGCCGAGAAGCGATAACCAGAATTGGTTTCAAACTACGGAGCCACCCAAGGATCCTGAAAAGTCCATTTGTGGAGATGAGCTCCTGGACTCCCGTTAAGAAGACATGTTGTCAACCTCTAGATCCCTTACATGCCTGCACTTTTCGGCTTGCTGCTGCTGCAATCCACGCGTTTTAGATCTGCATAACTCCACCTCTTTAAACACAGCACCTTCACCCCCTGCTGTTCCCACCCGCCTCAACACCGTTGGAAGGGAGGAGAACCAATTAAGGCGGGGGGTGGGGTGGAACGAGCAGCTGTCTACCCTTAGCAGGAGGGCTCCTGATTACATACCTCTCCTGCTGCTGCTGCTGCTGGCTGTCCAGCAGCAGACTGAAGGTGGCTGCTGCTGTGCACAGGTATATAAAGGTTCAGAGCCTATTATGACACGCGCAGCCAGCGTTCCATTGCCACATTCCATCTACTGCAGGCAGGATACCTGGCTGGCTGAATGTCGCTGAGAAGCTCACAGAGACCGCCATAAGCAACAGTTTAACAGAATGCCACAGACTAATCAACCAAACTTTTTGGGTTGGGTTCTCTTTTATAGTCTGCAGGCATTAAATGAAAGAAGTCAGTGTTCCAGCAGAAGGAGACAACGTTTCAGAAAAGGCATTGTAGCAAACCAAAAAAGAAATTTTAAGCGCAGCAGAGTAACCAGCGCACATACCTGTTAGCTCAGGTGAGTTTAAAAGGCTGCTGTTGATAACAAGGGCATTTGCTAAATAGATGGTGTGTGTGCAACAATATACTGAAAGGTCAATTATATTGTGCAGCTTATCTCACCACCTGTAGTTATTTAGGTGAAAGCTCCAAAATGCTTGCCTAATATGTCTGTTTATCCAAAAGGAAGTAAAAAGGGAGAGCTAGAAAGATAGCATTGCATCACATTACATGGCAATGCAATGCACAGTTGCTGAAGTTGAACCAAAATGAGCTTGTAATCTGGCTTCTGCAACTTTGAACATGAAAAATCCAATGAGGAGAAGAAAAGCAAAGCCAAAGAGTCCATCCCAAAATCCGACAAACAAGCAAAATGAACAAAAAACATTGAATTCAATTCTTTCTGATTTTAGAAACTGCATTAAAGAAGGGGTGCACCGGTCCTGGAGATACTGCAATACCAGGTCAATGCGTGGAGTGGACAGAGCAAGCTCTTTTTCCATCTCCCTGTTCTAAAAATCCATTTAATATATGGTTCCCAGATAGGGGACGTATCAGATATTAAACTGATAAGAACAGATACTACACTTGATCTTAGCCAAAAGGCCGAGAAGCGATAACCAGAATTGGTTTCAAACTACGGAGCCACCCAAGGATCCTGAAAAGTCCATTTGTGGAGATGAGCTCCTGGACTCCCGTTAAGAAGACATGTTGTCAACCTCTAGATCCCTTACATGCCTGCACTTTTCGGCTTGCTGCTGCTGCAATCCACGCGTTTTAGATCTGCATAACTCCACCTCTTTAAACACAGCACCTTCACCCCCTGCTGTTCCCACCCGCCTCAACACCGTTGGAAGGGAGGAGAACCAATTAAGGCGGGGGGTGGGGTGGAACGAGCAGCTGTCTACCCTTAGCAGGAGGGCTCCTGATTACATACCTCTCCTGCTGCTGCTGCTGCTGGCTGTCCAGCAGCAGACTGAAGGTGGCTGCTGCTGTGCACAGGTATATAAAGGCTCAGAGCCTATTATGACACGCGCAGCCAGCGTTCCATTGCCACATTCCATCTACTGCAGGCAGGATACCTGGCTGGCTGAATGTCGCTGAGAAGCTCACAGAGACCGCCATAAGCAACAGTTTAACAGAATGCCACAGACTAATCAACCAAACTTTTTGGGTTGGGTTCTCTTTTATAGTCTGCAGGCATTAAATGAAAGAAGTCAGTGTTCCAGCAGAAGGAGACAACGTTTCAGAAAAGGCATTGTAGCAAACCAAAAAAGAAATTTTAAGCGCAGCAGAGTAACCAGCGCACATACCTGTTAGCTCAGGTGAGTTTAAAAGGCTGCTGTTGATAACAAGGGCATTTGCTAAATAGATGGTGTGTGTGCAACAATATACTGAAAGGTCAATTATATTGTGCAGCTTATCTCACCACCTGTAGTTATTTAGGTGAAAGCTCCAAAATGCTTGCCTAATATGTCTGTTTATCCAAAAGGAAGTAAAAAGGGAGAGCTAGAAAGATAGCATTGCATCACATTACATGGCAATGCAATGCACAGTTGCTGAAGTTGAACCAAAATGAGCTTGTAATCTGGCTTCTGCAACTTTGAACATGAAAAATCCAATGAGGAGAAGAAAAGCAAAGCCAAAGAGTCCATCCCAAAATCCGACAAACAAGCAAAATGAACAAAAAACATTGAATTCAATTCTTTCTGATTTTAGAAACTGCATTAAAGAAGGGGTGCACCGGTCCTGGAGATACTGCAATACCAGGTCAATGCGTGGAGTGGACAGAGCAAGCTCTTTTTCCATCTCCCTGTTCTAAAAATCCATTTAATATATGGTCCCCAGATAGGGGACGTATCAGATATTAAACTGATAAGAACAGATACTACACTTGATCTTAGCCAAAAGGCCGAGAAGCGATAACCAGAATTGGTTTCAAACTACGGAGCCACCCAAGGATCCTGAAAAGTCCATTTGTGGAGATGAGCTCCTGGACGCCCGTTAAGAAGACATGTTGTCAACCTCTAGATCCCTTACATGCCTGCACTTTTCGGCTTGCTGCTGCTGCAATCCACGCGTTTTAGATCTGCATAACTCCACCTCTTTAAACACAGCACCTTCACCCCCTGCTGTTCCCACCCGCCTCAACACCGTTGGAAGGGAGGAGAACCAATTAAGGCGGGGGGTGGGGTGGAACGAGCAGCTGTCTACCCTTAGCAGGAGGGCTCCTGATTACATACCTCTCCTGCTGCTGCTGCTGCTGGCTGTCCAGCAGCAGACTGAAGGTGGCTGCTGCTGTGCACAGGTATATAAAGGCTCAGAGCCTATTATGACACGCGCAGCCAGCGTTCCATTGCCACATTCCATCTACTGCAGGCAGGATACCTGGCTGGCTGAATGTCGCTGAGAAGCTCACAGAGACCGCCATAAGCAACAGTTTAACAGAATGCCACAGACTAATCAACCAAACTTTTTGGGTTGGGTTCTCTTTTATAGTCTGCAGGCATTAAATGAAAGAAGTCAGTGTTCCAGCAGAAGGAGACAACGTTTCAGAAAAGGCATTGTAGCAAACCAAAAAAGAAATTTTAAGCGCAGCAGAGTAACCAGCGCACATACCTGTTAGCTCAGGTGAGTTTAAAAGGCTGCTGTTGATAACAAGGGCATTTGCTAAATAGATGGTGTGTGTGCAACAATATACTGAAAGGTCAATTATATTGTGCAGCTTATCTCACCACCTGTAGTTATTTAGGTGAAAGCTCCAAAATGCTTGCCTAATATGTCTGTTTATCCAAAAGGAAGTAAAAAGGGAGAGCTAGAAAGATAGCATTGCATCACATTACATGGCAATGCAATGCACAGTTGCTGAAGTTGAACCAAAATGAGCTTGTAATCTGGCTTCTGCAACTTTGAACATGAAAAATCCAATGAGGAGAAGAAAAGCAAAGCCAAAGAGTCCATCCCAAAATCCGACAAACAAGCAAAATGAACAAAAAACATTGAATTCAATTCTTTCTGATTTTAGAAACTGCATTAAAGAAGGGGTGCACCGGTCCTGGAGATACTGCAATACCAGGTCAATGCGTGGAGTGGACAGAGCAAGCTCTTTTTCCATCTCCCTGTTCTAAAAATCCATTTAATATATGGTCCCCAGATAGGGGACGTATCAGATATTAAACTGATAAGAACAGATACTACACTTGATCTTAGCCAAAAGGCCGAGAAGCGATAACCAGAATTGGTTTCAAACTACGGAGCCACCCAAGGATCCTGAAAAGTCCATTTGTGGAGATGAGCTCCTGGACTCCCGTTAAGAAGACATGTTGTCAACCTCTAGATCCCTTACATGCCTGCACTTTTCGGCTTGCTGCTGCTGCAATCCACGCGTTTTAGATCTGCATAACTCCACCTCTTTAAACACAGCACCTTCACCCCCTGCTGTTCCCACCCGCCTCAACACCGTTGGAAGGGAGGAGAACCAATTAAGGCGGGGGGTGGGGTGGAACGAGCAGCTGTCTACCCTTAGCAGGAGGGCTCCTGATTACATACCTCTCCTGCTGCTGCTGCTGCTGGCTGTCCAGCAGCAGACTGAAGGTGGCTGCTGCTGTGCACAGGTATATAAAGGCTCAGAGCCTATTATGACACGCGCAGCCAGCGTTCCATTGCCACATTCCATCTACTGCAGGCAGGATACCTGGCTGGCTGAATGTGGCTGAGAAGCTCACAGAGACCGCCATAAGCAACAGTTTAACAGAATGCCACAGACTAATCAACCAAACTTTTTGGGTTGGGTTCTCTTTTATAGTCTGCAGGCATTAAATGAAAGAAGTCAGTGTTCCAGCAGAAGGAGACAACGTTTCAGAAAAGGCATTGTAGCAAACCAAAAAAGAAATTTTAAGCGCAGCAGAGTAACCAGCGCACATACCTGTTAGCTCAGGTGAGTTTAAAAGGCTGCTGTTGATAACAAGGGCATTTGCTAAATAGATGGTGTGTGTGCAACAATACACTGAAAGGTCAATTATATTGTGTAGCTTATCTCACCACCTGTAGTTAT
The DNA here is from genome assembly GCF_046119375.1 of Phyllobates terribilis. NCBI lineage: Eukaryota > Metazoa > Chordata > Amphibia > Anura > Dendrobatidae > Phyllobates > Phyllobates terribilis. The sequence goes on from NW_027362894.1 coordinate 4,916,241, forward strand.
TTAGGTGAAAGCTCCAAAATGCTTGCCTAATATGTCTGTTTATCCAAAAGGAAGTAAAAAGGGAGAGCTAGAAAGATAGCATTGCATCACATTACATGGCAATGCAATGCACAGTTGCTGAAGTTGAACCAAAATGAGCTTGTAATCTGGCTTCTGCAACTTTGAACATGAAAAATCCAATGAGTAGAAGAAAAGCAAAGCCAAAGAGTCCATCCCAAAATCCGACAAACAAGCAAAATGAACAAAAAACATTGAATTCAATTCTTTCTGATTTTAGAAACTGCATTAAAGAAGGGGTGCACCGGTCCTGGAGATACTGCAATACCAGGTCAATGCGTGGAGTGGACAGAGCAAGCTCTTTTTCCATCTCCCTGTTCTAAAAATCCATTTAATATATGGTCCCCAGATAGGGGACGTATCAGATATTAAACTGATAAGAACAGATACTACACTTGATCTTAGCCAAAAGGCCGAGAAGCGATAACCAGAATTGGTTTCAAACTACGGAGCCACCCAAGGATCCTGAAAAGTCCATTTGTGGAGATGAGCTCCTGGACTCCCGTTAAGAAGACATGTTGTCAACCTCTAGATCCCTTACATGCCTGCACTTTTCGGCTTGCTGCTGCTGCAATCCACGCGTTTTAGATCTGCATAACTCCACCTCTTTAAACACAGCACCTTCACCCCCTGCTGTTCCCACCCGCCTCAACACCGTTGGAAGGGAGGAGAACCAATTAAGGCGGGGGGTGGGGTGGAACGAGCAGCTGTCTACCCTTAGCAGGAGGGCTCCTGATTACATACCTCTCCTGCTGCTGCTGCTGCTGGCTGTCCAGCAGCAGACTGAAGGTGGCTGCTGCTGTGCACAGGTATATAAAGGCTCAGAGCCTATTATGACATGCGCAGCCAGCGTTCCATTGCCACATTCCATCTACTGCAGGCAGGATACCTGGCTGGCTGAATGTCGCTGAGAAGCTCACAGAGACCGCCATAAGCAACAGTTTAACAGAATGCCACAGACTAATCAACCAAACTTTTTGGGTTGGGTTCTCTTTTATAGTCTGCAGGCATTAAATGAAAGAAGTCAGTGTTCCAGCAGAAGGAGACAACGTTTCAGAAAAGGCATTGTAGCAAACCAAAAAAGAAATTTTAAGCGCAGCAGAGTAACCAGCGCACATACCTGTTAGCTCAGGTGAGTTTAAAAGGCTGCTGTTGATAACAAGGGCATTTGCTAAATAGATGGTGTGTGTGCAACAATACACTGAAAGGTCAATTATATTGTGTAGCTTATCTCACCACCTGTAGTTATTTAGGTGAAAGCTCCAAAATGCTTGCCTAATATGTCTGTTTATCCAAAAGGAAGTAAAAAGGGAGAGCTAGAAAGATAGCATTGCATCACATTACATGGCAATGCAATGCACAGTTGCTGAAGTTGAACCAAAATGAGCTTGTAATCTGGCTTCTGCAACTTTGAACATGAAAAATCCAATGAGTAGAAGAAAAGCAAAGCCAAAGAGTCCATCCCAAAATCCGACAAACAAGCAAAATGAACAAAAAACATTGAATTCAATTCTTTCTGATTTTAGAAACTGCATTAAAGAAGGGGTGCACCGGTCCTGGAGATACTGCAATACCAGGTCAATGCGTGGAGTGGACAGAGCAAGCTCTTTTTCCATCTCCCTGTTCTAAAAATCCATTTAATATATGGTCCCCAGATAGGGGACGTATCAGATATTAAACTGATAAGAACAGATACTACACTTGATCTTAGCCAAAAGGCCGAGAAGCGATAACCAGAATTGGTTTCAAACTACGGAGCCACCCAAGGATCCTGAAAAGTCCATTTGTGGAGATGAGCTCCTGGACTCCCGTTAAGAAGACATGTTGTCAACCTCTAGATCCCTTACATGCCTGCACTTTTCGGCTTGCTGCTGCTGCAATCCACGCGTTTTAGATCTGCATAACTCCACCTCTTTAAACACAGCACCTTCACCCCCTGCTGTTCCCACCCGCCTCAACACCGTTGGAAGGGAGGAGAACCAATTAAGGCGGGGGGTGGGGTGGAACGAGCAGCTGTCTACCCTTAGCAGGAGGGCTCCTGATTACATACCTCTCCTGCTGCTGCTGCTGCTGGCTGTCCAGCAGCAGACTGAAGGTGGCTGCTGCTGTGCACAGGTATATAAAGGCTCAGAGCCTATTATGACATGCGCAGCCAGCGTTCCATTGCCACATTCCATCTACTGCAGGCAGGATACCTGGCTGGCTGAATGTCGCTGAGAAGCTCACAGAGACCGCCATAAGCAACAGTTTAACAGAATGCCACAGACTAATCAACCAAACTTTTTGGGTTGGGTTCTCTTTTATAGTCTGCAGGCATTAAATGAAAGAAGTCAGTGTTCCAGCAGAAGGAGACAACGTTTCAGAAAAGGCATTGTAGCAAACCAAAAAAGAAATTTTAAGCGCAGCAGAGTAACCAGCGCACATACCTGTTAGCTCAGGTGAGTTTAAAAGGCTGCTGTTGATAACAAGGGCATTTGCTAAATAGATGGTGTGTGTGCAACAATATACTGAAAGGTCAATTATATTGTGCAGCTTATCTCACCACCTGTAGTTATTTAGGTGAAAGCTCCAAAATGCTTGCCTAATATGTCTGTTTATCCAAAAGGAAGTAAAAAGGGAGAGCTAGAAAGATAGCATTGCATCACATTACATGGCAATGCAATGCACAGTTGCTGAAGTTGAACCAAAATGAGCTTGTAATCTGGCTTCTGCAACTTTGAACATGAAAAATCCAATGAGGAGAAGAAAAGCAAAGCCAAAGAGTCCATCCCAAAATCCGACAAACAAGCAAAATGAACAAAAAACATTGAATTCAATTCTTTCTGATTTTAGAAACTGCATTAAAGAAGGGGTGCACCGGTCCTGGAGATACTGCAATACCAGGTCAATGCGTGGAGTGGACAGAGCAAGCTCTTTTTCCATCTCCCTTTTCTAAAAATCCATTTAATATATGGTCCCCAGATAGGGGACGTATCAGATATTAAACTGATAAGAACAGATACTACACTTGATCTTAGCCAAAAGGCCGAGAAGCGATAACCAGAATTGGTTTCAAACTACGGAGCCACCCAAGGATCCTGAAAAGTCCATTTGTGGAGATGAGCTCCTGGACTCCCGTTAAGAAGACATGTTGTCAACCTCTAGATCCCTTACATGCCTGCACTTTTCGGCTTGCTGCTGCTGCAATCCACGCGTTTTAGATCTGCATAACTCCACCTCTTTAAACACAGCACCTTCACCCCCTGCTGTTCCCACCCGCCTCAACACCGTTGGAAGGGAGGAGAACCAATTAAGGCGGGGGGTGGGGTGGAAGGAGCAGCTGTCTACCCTTAGCAGGAGGGCTCCTGATTACATACCTCTCCTGCTGCTGCTGCTGCTGGCTGTCCAGCAGCAGACTGAAGGTGGCTGCTGCTGTGCACAGGTATATAAAGGCTCAGAGCCTATTATGACACGCGCAGCCAGCGTTCCATTGCCACATTCCATCTACTGCAGGCAGGATACCTGGCTGGCTGAATGTCGCTGAGAAGCTCACAGAGACCGCCATAAGCAACAGTTTAACAGAATGCCACAGACTAATCAACCAAACTTTTTGGGTTGGGTTCTCTTTTATAGTCTGCAGGCATTAAATGAAAGAAGTCAGTGTTCCAGCAGAAGGAGACAACGTTTCAGAAAAGGCATTGTAGCAAACCAAAAAAGAAATTTTAAGCGCAGCAGAGTAACCAGCGCACATACCTGTTAGCTCAGGTGAGTTTAAAAGGCTGCTGTTGATAACAAGGGCATTTGCTAAATAGATGGTGTGTGTGCAACAATATACTGAAAGGTCAATTATATTGTGCAGCTTATCTCACCACCTGTAGTTATTTAGGTGAAAGCTCCAAAATGCTTGCCTAATATGTCTGTTTATCCAAAAGGAAGTAAAAAGGGAGAGCTAGAAAGATAGCATTGCATCACATTACATGGCAATGCAATGCACAGTTGCTGAAGTTGAACCAAAATGAGCTTGTAATCTGGCTTCTGCAACTTTGAACATGAAAAATCCAATGAGGAGAAGAAAAGCAAAGCCAAAGAGTCCATCCCAAAATCCGACAAACAAGCAAAATGAACAAAAAACATTGAATTCAATTCTTTCTGATTTTAGAAACTGCATTAAAGAAGGGGTGCACCGGTCCTGGAGATACTGCAATACCAGGTCAATGCGTGGAGTGGACAGAGCAAGCTCTTTTTCCATCTCCCTGTTCTAAAAATCCATTTAATATATGGTCCCCAGATAGGGGACGTATCAGATATTAAACTGATAAGAACAGATACTACACTTGATCTTAGCCAAAAGGCCGAGAAGCGATAACCAGAATTGGTTTCAAACTACGGAGCCACCCAAGGATCCTGAAAAGTCCATTTGTGGAGATGAGCTCCTGGACTCCCGTTAAGAAGACATGTTGTCAACCTCTAGATCCCTTACATGCCTGCACTTTTCGGCTTGCTGCTGCTGCAATCCACGCGTTTTAGATCTGCATAACTCCACCTCTTTAAACACAGCACCTTCACCCCCTGCTGTTCCCACCCGCCTCAACACCGTTGGAAGGGAGGAGAACCAATTAAGGCGGGGGGTGGGGTGGAACGAGCAGCTGTCTACCCTTAGCAGGAGGGCTCCTGATTACATACCTCTCCTGCTGCTGCTGCTGCTGGCTGTCCAGCAGCAGACTGAAGGTGGCTGCTGCTGTGCACAGGTATATAAAGGCTCAGAGCCTATTATGACACGCGCAGCCAGCGTTCCATTGCCACATTCCATCTACTGCAGGCAGGATACCTGGCTGGCTGAATGTCGCTGAGAAGCTCACAGAGACCGCCATAAGCAACAGTTTAACAGAATGCCACAGACTAATCAACCAAACTTTTTGGGTTGGGTTCTCTTTTATAGTCTGCAGGCATTAAATGAAAGAAGTCAGTGTTCCAGCAGAAGGAGACAACGTTTCAGAAAAGGCATTGTAGCAAACCAAAAAAGAAATTTTAAGCGCAGCAGAGTAACCAGCGCACATACCTGTTAGCTCAGGTGAGTTTAAAAGGCTGCTGTTGATAACAAGGGCATTTGCTAAATAGATGGTGTGTGTGCAACAATATACTGAAAGGTCAATTATATTGTGCAGCTTATCTCACCACCTGTAGTTATTTAGGTGAAAGCTCCAAAATGCTTGCCTAATATGTCTGTTTATCCAAAAGGAAGTAAAAAGGGAGAGCTAGAAAGATAGCATTGCATCACATTACATGGCAATGCAATGCACAGTTGCTGAAGTTGAACCAAAATGAGCTTGTAATCTGGCTTCTGCAACTTTGAACATGAAAAATCCAATGAGGAGAAGAAAAGCAAAGCCAAAGAGTCCATCCCAAAATCCGACAAACAAGCAAAATGAACAAAAAACATTGAATTCAATTCTTTCTGATTTTAGAAACTGCATTAAAGAAGGGGTGCACCGGTCCTGGAGATACTGCAATACCAGGTCAATGCGTGGAGTGGACAGAGCAAGCTCTTTTTCCATCTCCCTGTTCTAAAAATCCATTTAATATATGGTCCCCAGATAGGGGACGTATCAGATATTAAACTGATAAGAACAGATACTACACTTGATCTTAGCCAAAAGGCCGAGAAGCGATAACCAGAATTGGTTTCAAACTACGGAGCCACCCAAGGATCCTGAAAAGTCCATTTGTGGAGATGAGCTCCTGGACTCCCGTTAAGAAGACATGTTGTCAACCTCTAGATCCCTTACATGCCTGCACTTTTCGGCTTGCTGCTGCTGCAATCCACGCGTTTTAGATCTGCATAACTCCACCTCTTTAAACACAGCACCTTCACCCCCTGCTCTTCCCACCTGCCTCAACACTGTTGGAAGGGAGGAGAACCAATTAAGGCGGGGGGTGGGGTGGAACGAGCAGCTGTCTACCCTTAGCAGGAGGGCTCCTGATTACATACCTCTCCTGCTGCTGCTGCTGCTGGCTGTCCAGCAGCAGACTGAAGGTGGCTGCTGCTGTGCACAGGTATATAAAGGCTCAGAGCCTATTATGACACGCGCAGCCAGCGTTCCATTGCCACATTCCATCTACTGCAGGCAGGATACCTGGCTGGCTGAATGTCGCTGAGAAGCTCACAGAGACCGCCATAAGCAACAGTTTAACAGAATGCCACAGACTAATCAACCAAACTTTTTGGGTTGGGTTCTCTTTTATAGTCTGCAGGCATTAAATGAAAGAAGTCAGTGTTCCAGCAGAAGGAGACAACGTTTCAGAAAAGGCATTGTAGCAAACCAAAAAAGAAATTTTAAGCGCAGCAGAGTAACCAGCGCACATACCTGTTAGCTCAGGTGAGTTTAAAAGGCTGCTGTTGATAACAAGGGCATTTGCTGAATAGATGGTGTGTGTGCAACAATATACTGAAAGGTCAATTACATTGTGCAGCTTATCTCACCACCTGTAGTTATTTAGGTGAAAGCTCCAAAATGCTTGCCTAATATGTCTGTTTATCCAAAAGGAAGTAAAAAGGGAGAGCTAGAAAGATAGCATTGCATCACATTACATGGCAATGCAATGCACAGTTGCTGAAGTTGAACCAAAATGAGCTTGTAATCTGGCTTCTGCAACTTTGAACATGAAAAATCCAATGAGGAGAAGAAAAGCAAAGCCAAAGAGTCCATCCCAAAATCCGACAAACAAGCAAAATGAACAAAAAACATTGAATTCAATTCTTTCTGATTTTAGAAACTGCATTAAAGAAGGGGTGCACCGGTCCTGGAGATACTGCAATACCAGGTCAATGCGTGGAGTGGACAGAGCAAGCTCTTTTTCCATCTCCCTGTTCTAAAAATCCATTTAATATATGGTCCCCAGATAGGGGACATATCAGATATTAAACTGATAAGAACAGATACTACACTTGATCTTAGCCAAAAGGCCGAGAAGCGATAACCAGAATTGGTTTCAAACTACGGAGCCACCCAAGGATCCTGAAAAGTCCATTTGTGGAGATGAGCTCCTGGACTCCCGTTAAGAAGACATGTTGTCAACCTCTAGATCCCTTACATGCCTGCACTTTTCGGCTTGCTGCTGCTGCAATCCACGCGTTTTAGATCTGCATAACTCCACCTCTTTAAACACAGCACCTTCACCCCCTGCTGTTCCCACCCGCCTCAACACCGTTGGAAGGGAGGAGAACCAATTAAGGCGGGGGGTGGGGTGGAACGAGCAGCTGTCTACCCTTAGCAGGAGGGCTCCTGATTACATACCTCTCCTGCTGCTGCTGCTGCTGGCTGTCCAGCAGCAGACTGAAGGTGGCTGCTGCTGTGCACAGGTATATAAAGGCTCAGAGCCTATTATGACACGCGCAGCCAGCGTTCCATTGCCACATTCCATCTACTGCAGGCAGGATACCTGGCTGGCTGAATGTCGCTGAGAAGCTCACAGAGACCGCCATAAGCAACAGTTTAACAGAATGCCACAGACTAATCAACCAAACTTTTTGGGTTGGGTTCTCTTTTATAGTCTGCAGGCATTAAATGAAAGAAGTCAGTGTTCCAGCAGAAGGAGACAACGTTTCAGAAAAGGCATTGTAGCAAACCAAAAAAGAAATTTTAAGCGCAGCAGAGTAACCAGCGCACATACCTGTTAGCTCAGGTGAGTTTAAAAGGCTGCTGTTGATAACAAGGGCATTTGCTAAATAGATGGTGTGTGTGCAACAATATACTGAAAGGTCAATTATATTGTGCAGCTTATCTCACCACCTGTAGTTATTTAGGTGAAAGCTCCAAAATGCTTGCCTAATATGTCTGTTTATCCAAAAGGAAGTAAAAAGGGAGAGCTAGAAAGATAGCATTGCATCACATTACATGGCAATGCAATGCACAGTTGCTGAAGTTGAACCAAAATGAGCTTGTAATCTGGCTTCTGCAACTTTGAACATGAAAAATCCAATGAGGAGAAGAAAAGCAAAGCCAAAGAGTCCATCCCAAAATCCGACAAACAAGCAAAATGAACAAAAAACATTGAATTCAATTCTTTCTGATTTTAGAAACTGCATTAAAGAAGGGGTGCACCGGTCCTGGAGATACTGCAATACCAGGTCAATGCGTGGAGTGGACAGAGCAAGCTCTTTTTCCATCTCCCTGTTCTAAAAATCCATTTAATATATGGTCCCCAGATAGGGGACGTATCAGATATTAAACTGATAAGAACAGATACTACACTTGATCTTAGCCAAAAGGCCGAGAAGCGATAACCAGAATTGGTTTCAAACTACGGAGCCACCCAAGGATCCTGAAAAGTCCATTTGTGGAGATGAGCTCCTGGACTCCCGTTAAGAAGACATGTTGTCAACCTCTAGATCCCTTACATGCCTGCACTTTTCGGCTTGCTGCTGCTGCAATCCACGCGTTTTAGATCTGCATAACTCCACCTCTTTAAACACAGCACCTTCACCCCCTGCTGTTCCCACCCGCCTCAACACCGTTGGAAGGGAGGAGAACCAATTAAGGCGGGGGGTGGGGTGGAACGAGCAGCTGTCTACCCTTAGCAGGAGGGCTCCTGATTACATACCTCTCCTGCTGCTGCTGCTGCTGGCTGTCCAGCAGCAGACTGAAGGTGGCTGCTGCTGTGCACAGGTATATAAAGGCTCAGAGCCTATTATGACACGCGCAGCCAGCGTTCCATTGCCACATTCCATCTACTGCAGGCAGGATACCTGGCTGGCTGAATGTCGCTGAGAAGCTCACAGAGACCGCCATAAGCAACAGTTTAACAGAATGCCACAGACTAATCAACCAAACTTTTTGGGTTGGGTTCTCTTTTATAGTCTGCAGGCATTAAATGAAAGAAGTCAGTGTTCCAGCAGAAGGAGACAACGTTTCAGAAAAGGCATTGTAGCAAACCAAAAAAGAAATTTTAAGCGCAGCAGAGTAACCAGCGCACATACCTGTTAGCTCAGGTGAGTTTAAAAGGCTGCTGTTGATAACAAGGGCATTTGCTAAATAGATGGTGTGTGTGCAACAATATACTGAAAGGTCAATTATATTGTGCAGCTTATCTCACCACCTGTAGTTATTTAGGTGAAAGCTCCAAAATGCTTGCCTAATATGTCTGTTTATCCAAAAGGAAGTAAAAAGGGAGAGCTAGAAAGATAGCATTGCATCACATTACATGGCAATGCAATGCACAGTTGCTGAAGTTGAACCAAAATGAGCTTGTAATCTGGCTTCTGCAACTTTGAACATGAAAAATCCAATGAGGAGAAGAAAAGCAAAACCAAAGAGTCCATCCCAAAATCCGACAAACAAGCAAAATGAGCAAAAAACATTGAATTCAATTCTTTCTGATTTTAGAAACTGCATTAAAGAAGGGGTGCACCGGTCCTGGAGATACTGCAATACCAGGTCAATGCGTGGAGTGGACAGAGCAAGCTCTTTTTCCATCTCCCTGTTCTAAAAATCCATTTAATATATGGTCCCCAGATAGGGGACGTATCAGATATTAAACTGATAAGAACAGATACTACACTTGATCTTAGCCAAAAGGCCGAGAAGCGATAACCAGAATTGGTTTCAAACTACGGAGCCACCCAAGGATCCTGAAAAGTCCATTTGTGGAGATGAGCTCCTGGACTCCCGTTAAGAAGACATGTTGTCAACCTCTAGATCCCTTACATGCCTGCACTTTTCGGCTTGCTGCTGCTGCAATCCACGCGTTTTAGATCTGCATAACTCCACCTCTTTAAACACAGCACCTTCACCCCCTGCTGTTCCCACCCGCCTCAACACCGTTGGAAGGGAGGAGAACCAATTAAGGCGGGGGGTGGGGTGGAACGAGCAGCTGTCTACACTTAGCAGGAGGGCTCCTGATTACATACCTCTCCTGCTGCTGCTGCTGCTGGTTGTCCAGCAGCAGACTGAAGGTGGCTGCTGCTGTGCACAGGTATATAAAGGCTCAGAGCCTATTATGACACGCGCAGCCAGCGTTCCATTGCCACATTCCATCTACTGCAGGCAGGATACCTGGCTGGCTGAATGTCGCTGAGAAGCTCACAGAGACCGCCATAAGCAACAGTTTAACAGAATGCCACAGACTAATCAACCAAACTTTTTGGGTTGGGTTCTCTTTTATAGTCTGCAGGCATTAAATGAAAGAAGTCAGTGTTCCAGCAGAAGGAGACAACGTTTCAGAAAAGGCATTGTAGCAAACCAAAAAAGAAATTTTAAGCGCAGCAGAGTAACCAGCGCACATACCTGTTAGCTCAGGTGAGTTTAAAAGGCTGCTGTTGATAACAAGGGCATTTGCTAAATAGATGGTGTGTGTGCAACAATATACTGAAAGGTCAATTATATTGTGCAGCTTATCTCACCACCTGTAGTTATTTAGATGAAAGCTCCAAAATGCTTGCCTAATATGTCTGTTTATCCAAAAGGAAGTAAAAACGGAGAGCTAGAAAGATAGCATTGCATCACATTACATGGCAATGCAATGCACATTTGCTGAAGTTGAACCAAAATGAGCTTGTAATCTGGCTTCTGCAACTTTGAACATGAAAAATCCAATGAGGAGAAGAAAAGCAAAGCCAAAGAGTCCATCCCAAAATCCGACAAACAAGCAAAATGAACAAAAAACATTGAATTCAATTCTTTCTGATTTTAGAAACTGCATTAAAGAAGGGGTGCACCGGTCCTGGAGATACTGCAATACCAGGTCAATGCGTGGAGTGGACAGAGCAAGCTCTTTTTCCATCTCCCTGTTCTAAAAATCCATTTAATATATGGTCCCCAGATAGGGGACGTATCAGATATTAAACTGATAAGAACAGATACTACACTTGATCTTAGCCAAAAGGCCGAGAAGCGATAACCAGAATTGGTTTCAAACTACGGAGCCACCCAAGGATCCTGAAAAGTCCATTTGTGGAGATGAGCTCCTGGACTCCCGTTAAGAAGACATGTTGTCAACCTCTAGATCCCTTACATGCCTGCACTTTTCGGCTTGCTGCTGCTGCAATCCACGCGTTTTAGATCTGCATAACTCCACCTCTTTAAACACAGCACCTTCACCCCCTGCTGTTCCCACCCGCCTCAACACCGTTGGAAGGGAGGAGAACCAATTAAGGCGGGGGGTGGGGTGGAACGAGCAGCTGTCTACCCTTAGCAGGAGGGCTCCTGATTACATACCTCTCCTGCTGCTGCTGCTGCTGGCTGTCCAGCAGCAGACTGAAGGTGGCTGCTGCTGTGCACAGGTATATAAAGGCTCAGAGCCTATTATGACACGCGCAGCCAGCGTTCCATTGCCACATTCCATCTACTGCAGGCAGGATACCTGGCTGGCTGAATGTCGCTGAGAAGCTCACAGAGACCGCCATAAGCAACAGTTTAACAGAATGCCACAGACTAATCAACCAAACTTTTTGGGTTGGGTTCTCTTTTATAGTCTGCAGGCATTAAATGAAAGAAGTCAGTGTTCCAGCAGAAGGAGACAACGTTTCAGAAAAGGCATTGTAGCAAACCAAAAAAGAAATTTTAAGCGCAGCAGAGTAACCAGCGCACATACCTGTTAGCTCAGGTGAGTTTAAAAGGCTGCTGTTGATAACAAGGGCATTTGCTAAATAGATGGTGTGTGTGCAACAATATACTGAAAGGTCAATTATATTGTGCAGCTTATCTCACCACCTGTAGTTATTTAGGTGAAAGCTCCAAAATGCTTGCCTAATATGTCTGTTTATCCAAAAGGAAGTAAAAAGGGAGAGCTAGAAAGATAGCATTGCATCACATTACATGGCAATGCAATGCACAGTTGCTGAAGTTGAACCAAAATGAGCTTGTAATCTGGCTTCTGCAACTTTGAACATGAAAAATCCAATGAGGAGAAGAAAAGCAAAGCCAAAGAGTCCATCCCAAAATCCGACAAACAAGCAAAATGAACAAAAAACATTGAATTCAATTCTTTCTGATTTTAGAAACTGCATTAAAGAAGGGGTGCACCGGTCCTGGAGATACTGCAATACCAGGTCAATGCGTGGAGTGGACAGAGCAAGCTCTTTTTCCATCTCCCTGTTCTAAAAATCCATTTAATATATGGTCCCCAGATAGGGGACGTATCAGATATTAAACTGATAAGAACAGATACTACACTTGATCTTAGCCAAAAGGCCGAGAAGCGATAACCAGAATTGGTTTCAAACTACGGAGCCACCCAAGGATCCTGAAAAGTCCATTTGTGGAGATGAGCTCCTGGACTCCCGTTAAGAAGACATGTTGTCAACCTCTAGATCCCTTACATGCCTGCACTTTTCGGCTTGCTGCTGCTGCAATCCACGCGTTTTAGATCTGCATAACTCCACCTCTTTAAACACAGCACCTTCACCCCCTGCTGTTCCCACCCGCCTCAACACCGTTGGAAGGGAGGAGAACCAATTAAGGCGGGGGGTGGGGTGGAACGAGCAGCTGTCTACCCTTAGCAGGAGGGCTCCTGATTACATACCTCTCCTGCTGCTGCTGCTGCTGGCTGTCCAGCAGCAGACTGAAGGTGGCTGCTGCTGTGCACAGGTATATAAAGGCTCAGAGCCTATTATGACACGCGCAGCCAGCGTTCCATTGCCACATTCCATCTACTGCAGGCAGGATACCTGGCTGGCTGAATGTCGCTGAGAAGCTCACAGAGACCGCCATAAGCAACAGTTTAACAGAATGCCACAGACTAATCAACCAAACTTTTTGGGTTGGGTTCTCTTTTATAGTCTGCAGGCATTAAATGAAAGAAGTCAGTGTTCCAGCAGAAGGAGACAACGTTTCAGAAAAGGCATTGTAGCAAACCAAAAAAGAAATTTTAAGCGCAGCAGAGTAACCAGCGCACATACCTGTTAGCTCAGGTGAGTTTAAAAGGCTGCTGTTGATAACAAGGGCATTTGCTAAATAGATGGTGTGTGTGCAACAATATACTGAAAGGTCAATTATATTGTGCAGCTTATCTCACCACCTGTAGTTATTTAGGTGAAAGCTCCAAAATGCTTGCCTAATATGTCTGTTTATCCAAAAGGAAGTAAAAAGGGAGAGCTAGAAAGATAGCATTGCATCACATTACATGGCAATGCAATGCACAGTTGCTGAAGTTGAACCAAAATGAGCTTGTAATCTGGCTTCTGCAACTTTGAACATGAAAAATCCAATGAGGAGAAGAAAAGCAAAGCCAAAGAGTCCATCCCAAAATCCGACAAACAAGCAAAATGAACAAAAAACATTGAATTCAATTCTTTCTGATTTTAGAAACTGCATTAAAGAAGGGGTGCACCGGTCCTGGAGATACTGCAATACCAGGTCAATGCGTGGAGTGGACAGAGCAAGCTCTTTTTCCATCTCCCTGTTCTAAAAATCCATTTAATATATGGTCCCCAGATAGGGGACGTATCAGATATTAAACTGATAAGAACAGATACTACACTTGATCTTAGCCAAAAGGCCGAGAAGCGATAACCAGAATTGGTTTCAAACTACGGAGCCACCCAAGGATCCTGAAAAGTCCATTTGTGGAGATGAGCTCCTGGACTCCCGTTAAGAAGACATGTTGTCAACCTCTAGATCCCTTACATGCCTGCACTTTTCGGCTTGCTGCTGCTGCAATCCACGCGTTTTAGATCTGCATAACTCCACCTCTTTAAACACAGCACCTTCACCCCCTGCTGTTCCCACCCGCCTCAACACCGTTGGAAGGGAGGAGAACCAATTAAGGCGGGGGGTGGGGTGGAACGAGCAGCTGTCTACCCTTAGCAGGAGGGCTCCTGATTACATACCTCTCCTGCTGCTGCTGCTGCTGGCTGTCCAGCAGCAGACTGAAGGTGGCTGCTGCTGTGCACAGGTATATAAAGGCTCAGAGCCTATTATGACACGCGCAGCCAGCGTTCCATTGCCACATTCCATCTACTGCAGGCAGGATACCTGGCTGGCTGAATGTCGCTGAGAAGTCACAGAGACCGCCATAAGCAACAGTTTAACAGAATGCCACAGACTAATCAACCAAACTTTTTGGGTTGGGTTCTCTTTTATAGTCTGCAGGCATTAAATGAAAGAAGTCAGTGTTCCAGCAGAAGGAGACAACGTTTCAGAAAAGGCATTGTAGCAAACCAAAAAAGAAATTTTAAGCGCAGCAGAGTAACCAGCGCACATACCTGTTAGCTCAGGTGAGTTTAAAAGGCTGCTGTTGATAACAAGGGCATTTGCTAAATAGATGGTGTGTGTGCAACAATATACTGAAAGGTCAATTATATTGTGCAGCTTATCTCACCACCTGTAGTTATTTAGGTGAAAGCTCCAAAATGCTTGCCTAATATGTCTGTTTATCCAAAAGGAAGTAAAAAGGGAGAGCTAGAAAGATAGCATTGCATCACATTACATGGCAATGCAATGCACAGTTGCTGAAGTTGAACCAAAATGAGCTTGTAATCTGGCTTCTGCAACTTTGAACATGAAAAATCCAATGAGGAGAAGAAAAGCAAAGCCAAAGAGTCCATCCCAAAATCCGACAAACAAGCAAAATGAACAAAAAACATTGAATTCAATTCTTTCTGATTTTAGAAACTGCATTAAAGAAGGGGTGCACCGGTCCTGGAGATACTGCAATGCCAGGTCAATGAGTGGAGTGGACAGAGCAAGCTCTTTTTCCATCTCCCTGTTCTAAAAATCCATTTAATATATGGTCCCCAGATAGGGGACGTATCAGATATTAAACTGATAAGAACAGATACTACACTTGATCTTAGCCAAAAGGCCGAGAAGCGATAACCAGAATTGGTTTCAAACTACGGAGCCACCCAAGGATCCTGAAAAGTCCATTTGTGGAGATGAGCTCCTGGACTCCCGTTAAGAAGACATGTTGTCAACCTCTAGATCCCTTACATGCCTGCACTTTTCGGCTTGCTGCTGCTGCAATCCACGCGTTTTACATCTGCATAACTCCACCTCTTTAAACACAGCACCTTCACCCCCTGCTGTTCCCACCCGCCTCAACACCGTTGGAAGGGAGGAGAACCAATTAAGGCGGGGGGTGGGGTGGAACGAGCAGCTGTCTACCCTTAGCAGGAGGGCTCCTGATTACATACCTCTCCTGCTGCTGCTGCTGCTGGCTGTCCAGCAGCAGACTGAAGGTGGCTGCTGCTGTGCACAGGTATATAAAGGCTCAGAGCCTATTATGACACGCGCAGCCAGCGTTCCATTGCCACATTCCATCTACTGCAGGCAGGATACCTGGCTGGCTGAATGTCGCTGAGAAGCTCACAGAGACCGCCATAAGCAACAGTTTAACAGAATGCCACAGACTAATCAACCAAACTTTTTGGGTTGGGTTCTCTTTTATAGTCTGCAGGCATTAAATGAAAGAAGTCAGTGTTCCAGCAGAAGGAGACAACGTTTCAGAAAAGGCATTGTAGCAAACCAAAAAAGAAATTTTAAGCGCAGCAGAGTAACCAGCGCACATACCTGTTAGCTCAGGTGAGTTTAAAAGGCTGCTGTTGATAACAAGGGCATTTGCTAAATAGATGGTGTGTGTGCAACAATATACTGAAAGGTCAATTATATTGTGCAGCTTATCTCACCACCTGTAGTTATTTAGGTGAAAGCTCCAAAATGCTTGCCTAATATGTCTGTTTATCCAAAAGGAAGTAAAAAGGGAGAGCTAGAAAGATAGCATTGCATCACATTACATGGCAATGCAATGCACAGTTGCTGAAGTTGAACCAAAATGAGCTTGTAATCTGGCTTCTGCAACTTTGAACATGAAAAATCCAATGAGGAGAAGAAAAGCAAAGCCAAAGAGTCCATCCCAAAATCCGACAAACAAGCAAAATGAACAAAAAACATTGAATTCAATTCTTTCTGATTTTAGAAACTGCATTAAAGAAGGGGTGCACCGGTCCTGGAGATACTGCAATACCAGGTCAATGCGTGGAGTGGACAGAGCAAGCTCTTTTTCCATCTCCCTGTTCTAAAAATCCATTTAATATATGGTCCCCAGATAGGGGACGTATCAGATATTAAACTGATAAGAACAGATACTACACTTGATCTTAGCCAAAAGGCCGAGAAGCGATAACCAGAATTGGTTTCAAACTACGGAGCCACCCAAGGATCCTGAAAAGTCCATTTGTGGAGATGAGCTCCTGGACTCCCGTTAAGAAGACATGTTGTCAACCTCTAGATCCCTTACATGCCTGCACTTTTCGGCTTCCTGCTGCTGCAATCCACGCGTTTTAGATCTGCATAACTCCACCTCTTTAAACACAGCACCTTCACCCCCTGCTGTTCCCACCCGCCTCAACACCGTTGGAAGGGAGGAGAACCAATTAAGGCGGGGGGTGGGGTGGAACGAGCAGCTGTCTACCCTTAGCAGGAGGGCTCCTGATTACATACCTCTCCTGCTGCTGCTGCTGCTGGCTGTCCAGCAGCAGACTGAAGGTGGCTGCTGCTGTGCACAGGTATATAAAGGCTCAGAGCCTATTATGACACGCGCAGCCAGCGTTCCATTGCCACATTCCATCTACTGCAGGCAGGATACCTGGCTGGCTGAATGTCGCTGAGAAGTCACAGAGACCGCCATAAGCAACAGTTTAACAGAATGCCACAGACTAATCAACCAAACTTTTTGGGTTGGGTTCTCTTTTATAGTCTGCAGGCATTAAATGAAAGAAGTCAGTGTTCCAGCAGAAGGAGACAACGTTTCAGAAAAGGCATTGTAGCAAACCAAAAAAGAAATTTTAAGCGCAGCAGAGTAACCAGCGCACATACCTGTTAGCTCAGGTGAGTTTAAAAGGCTGCTGTTGATAACAAGGGCATTTGCTAAATAGATGGTGTGTGTGCAACAATATACTGAAAGGTCAATTATATTGTGCAGCTTATCTCACCACCTGTAGTTATTTAGGTGAAAGCTCCAAAATGCTTGCCTAATATGTCTGTTTATCCAAAAGGAAGTAAAAAGGGAGAGCTAGAAAGATAGCATTGCATCACATTACATGGCAATGCAATGCACAGTTGCTGAAGTTGAACCAAAATGAGCTTGTAATCTGGCTTCTGCAACTTTGAACATGAAAAATCCAATGAGGAGAAGAAAAGCAAAGCCAAAGAGTCCATCCCAAAATCCGACAAACAAGCAAAATGAACAAAAAACATTGAATTCAATTCTTTCTGATTTTAGAAACTGCATTAAAGAAGGGGTGCACCGGTCCTGGAGATACTGCAATGCCAGGTCAATGAGTGGAGTGGACAGAGCAAGCTCTTTTTCCATCTCCCTGTTCTAAAAATCCATTTAATATATGGTCCCCAGATAGGGGACGTATCAGATATTAAACTGATAAGAACAGATACTACACTTGATCTTAGCCAAAAGGCCGAGAAGCGATAACCAGAATTGGTTTCAAACTACGGAGCCACCCAAGGATCCTGAAAAGTCCATTTGTGGAGATGAGCTCCTGGACTCCCGTTAAGAAGACATGTTGTCAACCTCTAGATCCCTTACATGCCTGCACTTTTCGGCTTGCTGCTGCTGCAATCCACGCGTTTTACATCTGCATAACTCCACCTCTTTAAACACAGCACCTTCACCCCCTGCTGTTCCCACCCGCCTCAACACCGTTGGAAGGGAGGAGAACCAATTAAGGCGGGGGGTGGGGTGGAACGAGCAGCTGTCTACCCTTAGCAGGAGGGCTCCTGATTACATACCTCTCCTGCTGCTGCTGCTGCTGGCTGTCCAGCAGCAGACTGAAGGTGGCTGCTGCTGTGCACAGGTATATAAAGGCTCAGAGCCTATTATGACACGCGCAGCCAGCGTTCCATTGCCACATTCCATCTACTGCAGGCAGGATACCTGGCTGGCTGAATGTCGCTGAGAAGCTCACAGAGACCGCCATAAGCAACAGTTTAACAGAATGCCACAGACTAATCAACCAAACTTTTTGGGTTGGGTTCTCTTTTATAGTCTGCGGGCATTAAATGAAAGAAGTCAGTGTTCCAGCAGAAGGAGACAACGTTTCAGAAAAGGCATTGTAGCAAACCAAAAAAGAAATTTTAAGCGCAGCAGAGTAACCAGCGCACATACCTGTTAGCTCAGGTGAGTTTAAAAGGCTGCTGTTGATAACAAGGGCATTTGCTAAATAGATGGTGTGTGTGCAACAATATACTGAAAGGTCAATTATATTGTGCAGCTTATCTCACCACCTGTAGTTATTTAGGTGAAAGCTCCAAAATGCTTGCCTAATATGTCTGTTTATCCAAAAGGAAGTAAAAAGGGAGAGCTAGAAAGATAGCATTGCATCACATTACATGGCAATGCAATGCACAGTTGCTGAAGTTGAACCAAAATGAGCTTGTAATCTGGCTTCTGCAACTTTGAACATGAAAAATCCAATGAGGAGAAGAAAAGCAAAGCCAAAGAGTCCATCCCAAAATCCGACAAACAAGCAAAATGAACAAAAAACATTGAATTCAATTCTTTCTGATTTTAGAAACTGCATTAAAGAAGGGGTGCACCGGTCCTGGAGATACTGCAATACCAGGTCAATGCGTGGAGTGGACAGAGCAAGCTCTTTTTCCATCTCCCTGTTCTAAAAATCCATTTAATATATGGTCCCCAGATAGGGGACGTATCAGATATTAAACTGATAAGAACAGATACTACACTTGATCTTAGCCAAAAGGCCGAGAAGCAATAACCAGAATTGGTTTCAAACTACGGATCCACCCAAGGATCCTGAAAAGTCCATTTGTGGAGATGAGCTCCTGGACTCCCGTTAAGAAGACATGTTGTCAACCTCTAGATCCCTTACATGCCTGCACTTTTCGGCTTGCTGCTGCTGCAATCCACGCGTTTTAGATCTGCATAACTCCACCTCTTTAAACACAGCACCTTCACCCCCTGCTGTTCCCACCCGCCTCAACACCGTTGGAAGGGAGGAGAACCAATTAAGGCGGGGGGTGGGGTGGAACGAGCAGCTGTCTACCCTTAGCAGGAGGGCTCCTGATTACATACCTCTCCTGCTGCTGCTGCTGCTGGCTGTCCAGCAGCAGACTGAAGGTGGCTGCTGCTGTGCACAGGTATATAAAGGCTCAGAGCCTATTATGACACGCGCAGCCAGCGTTCCATTGCCACATTCCATCTACTGCAGGCAGGATACCTGGCTGGCTGAATGTCGCTGAGAAGCTCACAGAGACCGCCATAAGCAACAGTTTAACAGAATGCCACAGACTAATCAACCAAACTTTTTGGGTTGGGTTCTCTTTTATAGTCTGCAGGCATTAAATGAAAGAAGTCAGTGTTCCAGCAGAAGGAGACAACGTTTCAGAAAAGGCATTGTAGCAAACCAAAAAAGAAATTTTAAGCGCAGCAGAGTAACCAGCGCACATACCTGTTAGCTCAGGTGAGTTTAAAAGGCTGCTGTTGATAACAAGGGCATTTGCTAAATAGATGGTGTGTGTGCAACAATATACTGAAAGGTCAATTATATTGTGCAGCTTATCTCACCACCTGTAGTTATTTAGGTGAAAGCTCCAAAATGCTTGCCTAATATGTCTGTTTATCCAAAAGGAAGTAAAAAGGGAGAGCTAGAAAGATAGCATTGCATCACATTACATGGCAATGCAATGCACAGTTGCTGAAGTTGAACCAAAATGAGCTTGTAATCTGGCTTCTGCAACTTTGAACATGAAAAATCCAATGAGGAGAAGAAAAGCAAAGCCAAAGAGTCCATCCCAAAATCCGACAAACAAGCAAAATGAACAAAAAACATTGAATTCAATTCTTTCTGATTTTAGAAACTGCATTAAAGAAGGGGTGCACCGGTCCTGGAGATACTGCAATACCAGGTCAATGCGTGGAGTGGACAGAGCAAGCTCTTTTTCCATCTCCCTGTTCTAAAAATCCATTTAATATATGGTCCCCAGATAGGGGACGTATCAGATATTAAACTGATAAGAACAGATACTACACTTGATCTTAGCCAAAAGGCCGAGAAGCGATAACCAGAATTGGTTTCAAACTACGGAGCCACCCAAGGATCCTGAAAAGTCCATTTGTGGAGATGAGCTCCTGGACTCCCGTTAAGAAGACATGTTGTCAACCTCTAGATCCCTTACATGCCTGCACTTTTCGGCTTGCTGCTGCTGCAATCCACGCGTTTTAGATCTGCATAACTCCACCTCTTTAAACACAGCACCTTCACCCCCTGCTGTTCCCACCCGCCTCAACACCGTTGGAAGGGAGGAGAACCAATTAAGGCGGGGGGTGGGGTGGAACGAGCAGCTGTCTACCCTTAGCAGGAGGGCTCCTGATTACATACCTCTCCTGCTGCTGCTGCTGCTGGCTGTCCAGCAGCAGACTGAAGGTGGCTGCTGCTGTGCACAGGTATATAAAGGCTCAGAGCCTATTATGACACGCGCAGCCAGCGTTCCATTGCCACATTCCATCTACTGCAGGCAGGATACCTGGCTGGCTGAATGTCGCTGAGAAGCTCACAGAGACCGCCATAAGCAACAGTTTAACAGAATGCCACAGACTAATCAACCAAACTTTTTGGGTTGGGTTCTCTTTTATAGTCTGCAGGCATTAAATGAAAGAAGTCAGTGTTCCAGCAGAAGGAGACAACGTTTCAGAAAAGGCATTGTAGCAAACCAAAAAAGAAATTTTAAGCGCAGCAGAGTAACCAGCGCACATACCTGTTAGCTCAGGTGAGTTTAAAAGGCTGCTGTTGATAACAAGGGCATTTGCTAAATAGATGGTGTGTGTGCAACAATATACTGAAAGGTCAATTATATTGTGCAGCTTATCTCACCACCTGTAGTTATTTAGGTGAAAGCTCCAAAATGCTTGCCTAATATGTCTGTTTATCCAAAAGGAAGTAAAAAGGGAGAGCTAGAAAGATAGCATTGCATCACATTACATGGCAATGCAATGCACAGTTGCTGAAGTTGAACCAAAATGAGCTTGTAATCTGGCTTCTGCAACTTTGAACATGAAAAATCCAATGAGGAGAAGAAAAGCAAAGCCAAAGAGTCCATCCCAAAATCCGACAAACAAGCAAAATGAACAAAAAACATTGAATTCAATTCTTTCTGATTTTAGAAACTGCATTAAAGAAGGGGTGCACCGGTCCTGGAGATACTGCAATACCAGGTCAATGCGTGGAGTGGACAGAGCAAGCTCTTTTTCCATCTCCCTGTTCTAAAAATCCATTTAATATATGGTCCCCAGATAGGGGACGTATCAGATATTAAACTGATAAGAACAGATACTACACTTGATCTTAGCCAAAAGGCCGAGAAGCGATAACCAGAATTGGTTTCAAACTACGGAGCCACCCAAGGATCCTGAAAAGTCCATTTGTGGAGATGAGCTCCTGGACTCCCGTTAAGAAGACATGTTGTCAACCTCTAGATCCCTTACATGCCTGCACTTTTCGGCTTGCTGCTGCTGCAATCCACGCGTTTTAGATCTGCATAACTCCACCTCTTTAAACACAGCACCTTCACCCCCTGCTGTTCCCACCCGCCTCAACACCGTTGGAAGGGAGGAGAACCAATTAAGGCGGGGGGTGGGGTGGAACGAGCAGCTGTCTACCCTTAGCAGGAGGGCTCCTGATTACATACCTCTCCTGCTGCTGCTGCTGCTGGCTGTCCAGCAGCAGACTGAAGGTGGCTGCTGCTGTGCACAGGTATATAAAGGCTCAGAGCCTATTATGACACGCGCAGCCAGCGTTCCATTGCCACATTCCATCTACTGCAGGCAGGATACCTGGCTGGCTGAATGTCGCTGAGAAGCTCACAGAGACCGCCATAAGCAACAGTTTAACAGAATGCCACAGACTAATCAACCAAACTTTTTGGGTTGGGTTCTCTTTTATAGTCTGCAGGCATTAAATGAAAGAAGTCAGTGTTCCAGCAGAAGGAGACAACGTTTCAGAAAAGGCATTGTAGCAAACCAAAAAAGAAATTTTAAGCGCAGCAGAGTAACCAGCGCACATACCTGTTAGCTCAGGTGAGTTTAAAAGGCTGCTGTTGATAACAAGGGCATTTGCTAAATAGATGGTGTGTGTGCAACAATATACTGAAAGGTCAATTATATTGTGCAGCTTATCTCACCACCTGTAGTTATTTAGGTGAAAGCTCCAAAATGCTTGCCTAATATGTCTGTTTATCCAAAAGGAAGTAAAAAGGGAGAGCTAGAAAGATAGCATTGCATCACATTACATGGCAATGCAATGCACAGTTGCTGAAGTTGAACCAAAATGAGCTTGTAATCTGGCTTCTGCAACTTTGAACATGAAAAATCCAATGAGGAGAAGAAAAGCAAAGCCAAAGAGTCCATCCCAAAATCCGACAAACAAGCAAAATGAACAAAAAACATTGAATTCAATTCTTTCTGATTTTAGAAACTGCATTAAAGAAGGGGTGCACCGGTCCTGGAGATACTGCAATACCAGGTCAATGCGTGGAGTGGACAGAGCAAGCTCTTTTTCCATCTCCCTGTTCTAAAAATCCATTTAATATATGGTCCCCAGATAGGGGACGTATCAGATATTAAACTGATAAGAACAGATACTACACTTGATCTTAGCCAAAAGGCCGAGAAGCGATAACCAGAATTGGTTTCAAACTACGGAGCCACCCAAGGATCCTGAAAAGTCCATTTGTGGAGATGAGCTCCTGGACTCCCGTTAAGAAGACATGTTGTCAACCTCTAGATCCCTTACATGCCTGCACTTTTCGGCTTGCTGCTGCTGCAATCCACGCGTTTTAGATCTGCATAACTCCACCTCTTTAAACACAGCACCTTCACCCCCTGCTGTTCCCACCCGCCTCAACACCGTTGGAAGGGAGGAGAACCAATTAAGGCGGGGGGTGGGGTGGAACGAGCAGCTGTCTACCCTTAGCAGGAGGGCTCCTGATTACATACCTCTCCTGCTGCTGCTGCTGCTGGCTGTCCAGCAGCAGACTGAAGGTGGCTGCTGCTGTGCACAGGTATATAAAGGCTCAGAGCCTATTATGACACGCGCAGCCAGCGTTCCATTGCCACATTCCATCTACTGCAGGCAGGATACCTGGCTGGCTGAATGTCGCTGAGAAGCTCACAGAGACCGCCATAAGCAACAGTTTAACAGAATGCCACAGACTAATCAACCAAACTTTTTGGGTTGGGTTCTCTTTTATAGTCTGCAGGCATTAAATGAAAGAAGTCAGTGTTCCAGCAGAAGGAGACAACGTTTCAGAAAAGGCATTGTAGCAAACCAAAAAAGAAATTTTAAGCGCAGCAGAGTAACCAGCGCACATACCTGTTAGCTCAGGTGAGTTTAAAAGGCTGCTGTTGATAACAAGGGCATTTGCTAAATAGATGGTGTGTGTGCAACAATATACTGAAAGGTCAATTATATTGTGCAGCTTATCTCACCACCTGTAGTTATTTAGGTGAAAGCTCCAAAATGCTTGCCTAATATGTCTGTTTATCCAAAAGGAAGTAAAAAGGGAGAGCTAGAAAGATAGCATTGCATCACATTACATGGCAATGCAATGCACAGTTGCTGAAGTTGAACCAAAATGAGCTTGTAATCTGGCTTCTGCAACTTTGAACATGAAAAATCCAATGAGGAGAAGAAAAGCAAAGCCAAAGAGTCCATCCCAAAATCCGACAAACAAGCAAAATGAACAAAAAACATTGAATTCAATTCTTTCTGATTTTAGAAACTGCATTAAAGGGGTGCACCGGTCCTGGAGATACTGCAATACCAGGTCAATGTGTGGAGTGGACAGAGCAAGCTCTTTTTCCATCTCCCTGTTCTAAAAATCCATTTAATATATGGTCCCCAGATAGGGGACGTATCAGATATTAAACTGATAAGAACAGATACTACACTTGATCTTAGCCAAAAGGCCGAGAAGCGATAACCAGAATTGGTTTCAAACTACGGAGCCACCCAAGGATCCTGAAAAGTCCATTTGTGGAGATGAGCTCCTGGACTCCCGTTAAGAAGACATGTTGTCAACCTCTAGATCCCTTACATGCCTGCACTTTTCGGCTTGCTGCTGCTGCAATCCACGCGTTTTAGATCTGCATAACTCCACCTCTTTAAACACAGCACCTTCACCCCCTGCTGTTCCCACCCGCCTCAACACCGTTGGAAGGGAGGAGAACCAATTAAGGCGGGGGGTGGGGTGGAACGAGCAGCTGTCTACCCTTAGCAGGAGGGCTCCTGATTACATACCTCTCCTGCTGCTGCTGCTGCTGGCTGTCCAGCAGCAGACTGAAGGTGGCTGCTGCTGTGCACAGGTATATAAAGGCTCAGAGCCTATTATGACACGCGCAGCCAGCGTTCCATTGCCACATTCCATCTACTGCAGGCAGGATACCTGGCTGGCTGAATGTCGCTGAGAAGCTCACAGAGACCGCCATAAGCAACAGTTTAACAGAATGCCACAGACTAATCAACCAAACTTTTTGGGTTGGGTTCTCTTTTATAGTCTGCAGGCATTAAATGAAAGAAGTCAGTGTTCCAGCAGAAGGAGACAACGTTTCAGAAAAGGCATTGTAGCAAACCAAAAAAGAAATTTTAAGCGCAGCAGAGTAACCAGCGCACATACCTGTTAGCTCAGGTGAGTTTAAAAGGCTGCTGTTGATAACAAGGGCATTTGCTAAATAGATGGTGTGTGTGCAACAATATACTGAAAGGTCAATTATATTGTGCAGCTTATCTCACCACCTGTAGTTATTTAGGTGAAAGCTCCAAAATGCTTGCCTAATATGTCTGTTTATCCAAAAGGAAGTAAAAAGGGAGAGCTAGAAAGATAGCATTGCATCACATTACATGGCAATGCAATGCACAGTTGCTGAAGTTGAACCAAAATGAGCTTGTAATCTGGCTTCTGCAACTTTGAACATGAAAAATCCAATGAGGAGAAGAAAAGCAAAGCCAAAGAGTCCATCCCAAAATCCGACAAACAAGCAAAATGAACAAAAAACATTGAATTCAATTCTTTCTGATTTTAGAAACTGCATTAAAGAAGGGGTGCACCGGTCCTGGAGATACTGCAATACCAGGTCAATGCGTGGAGTGGACAGAGCAAGCTCTTTTTCCATCTCCCTGTTCTAAAAATCCATTTAATATATGGTCCCCAGATAGGGGACGTATCAGATATTAAACTGATAAGAACAGATTTTTCTTTTCTTTTTTTTTTCTCTTTTCTTTTTTTTCCCTTAGATGGGGAAATCCACGGTCTATAGTCACGACCAAAGGAACTTCCTTCCAAACAGCTGCATCATCTCAACGACACAAATGCTGCTCCCATCATCACCGGAAAATTTTTATTTCTTCTTTTTAAACCTTACACAGAAAACAAGATCAAGAAGTATTTACAAAATATCTCCACTTTTTAACTTTCCATATTCCCTCCGCATCCACTTCCCCTCTCCTCTTTTTGTCCCATAGGAAACACACATACATCTTCCCCATAATCACCTTCACACTATCCTTTACAGCAATTTCCTTCCTTTTAAACACATACACATTCCTCACATCCCATAACACTTCCTTTATACACGCAAGCATCAACCACAAGACTCGTTCCTTCGTCCCATCACATATTCCCAAACCAAACATAAACAACTCAAAGGACAACAAATTCACACCACACAATTCTTTACACAAAGGCCCCATTCTCCCAATCACATCTCTAGCATACTGGCAATTCCAAAAAACATGCAACACACTTTCCCTTCCACCACAGCCATTTCTTGGACACGTTTCACTCCTCACTAAACCTCTATTCCTCTGAAACTCTCTTACTGGCAACACTCCATGCAAAGACTGCCACACAACCTCACTCTGCTTATTTGTCATACCACCCATCCGCACCTTCTTCCATACTTTTTGCACATCACACCCTCTCACCAAATTTATTCCACTCTCCATTTCTCTACACTCAATCATCCTGTACACAGCCTTCTTATTTCCCAACAACCTCACATCCACATCACACAACTCATACTTCACCAAAAACTTATAAACCCACACATACCACACGGGCACCTCAAAAGCAACCGGACACCGCAAATCCCTCTCTCTCCACTTCAAACGAAAAGAATAAGCCCCAAATAAATATCCACACATACATGAAAACTTTCCATCGCCCATAATCACTTTCAGCACAAACACCACAATATTCACACCCAAAAAAACTTCTAAATTTGGAAAACCCAAACCACCTTTCTCCATACGCTTCACCAACACTTCCCTCCGCGCCCTCTCCATTTTAGAATTCCACAAAAAAACAAACAAAATCCTATTCAATCCTCTCAAAACCATATAACCTGGTGGAAACACAACTGCAACATATAAAAAAATAGGCAACACCACGCTTTTAATGACTAAGATTTTTCCAAAGAAAGTAAGGCTTCTCAACTTCCAAAAACATAACTTCTTTTCAACCTTCTCTTTCGCATCATCCCAACTTTCTTTCCCATCCAATCTTTCTGAAAACTTCACTCCCAAAACCTTAATGGGCCCACTCACTACGTTCACACCTACATCTCTACTCAAAATACCACTTCCAAAAACCTTACACTCACTCTTTTCCCAATTCACTTTAAATGCAGACGCACCACAAAAGATAGACACTAACAACTTCACCCGCCTCACCGAACATTCAGAATCACATAATACACACACGTCATCCATATAACCACTCACCTTCCACTCTCTTCCTCCACCTCCCGGCACTTGCACACCTCGAACCACTTTATCCTTCCTCAACATACACAACAAAGGTTCAATTGCACAAATAAAAGCCACAGGGGATAACGGACACCCCTGCCTCACGCCCGAATGCACATTCACTCTCCTACCGACATAACCGTTCATTAAAACACAACTATAAATATCTGTATATAGACTTCTCACTCTCCCAACAAAATCAGCAGGAAAACCCATTCTCAGCAACACTCTAAACAAAAAACCATGCGACAACCTATCATACGCCTTTTCAAAATCCAGGCTCAACAAAAACACACTCTTCTTCCGGCTCATACAATCCCATAGACAATCTCTCAATATACACACACACTCGTGAATCCGTCTCCCAGGTACTGCACAACACTGCTCATCCCCAATCACACTCTCTATCACATCACGCATCCTATTTGCCATTAATTTTGCGTAGATCTTATAATCACAGTTCAATAATGTTATTGGCCTCCAGTTTTTCAGACTCTTCAAATCACCCTTTTTCGGAATCAATACAACCATACCTGCACGCATACTACCTGCCACCTCCATATTTTCCCACATATACTTACAAAAATCCACAAAATCACTCCCAATCACATCCCACATCATGCGGTAAAATTCTACTGGAAGACCATCCTCCCCCGGCGTCTTATTCAAAGCCATACTACACATAACCTTCCATACTTCATCACTTGTCACAGCATCCATCAGCCTCTCTCTTTCCGCCTCATTCAATTTACTCTCTAACGTACTCAAAACATCATTCTCCAAACACTCATCCCTCCACTTTACAGCATACAAATCCTCATAAAACTTTGCCACTTCCTCACACATATCCTCTCCACTCACCTCGCTTCCATCTGCTCCATTCAACACACACATATTTTGCTTTTTCCCAAAAACCTTCTTGAAAAAAAAACGTGAACATTTTTCATCATACTCCAAATTATCAACTTTTGCTCTAAAGACAATACTCCTCCCTTTTTCCAACAAGAACTCATGAACCTCCTTTTTCACTTGTAAAATATCCTCCTCCACCTCCATCCCTCCCTCCCTCAATTTATACAAGAAACTTAAACGTGCATTTAAACTCACAAAATGTCTCCTCTTGACTGCTGCCATCTTATAACCCAAATTTTTGAAAAAAATTTTTGTCTGTTTTTTAACCCAATCCCACCACCCACAAACATTCCCAAAACCATTTTTACACTCACACCACTCCTCATACCGTCTTGCATATTCCTTTCTTACTTCCTCATACTCCAATAACTTAACATTCAACTTCCACAAACCTTTCCCAAACACCCCATTCACATTCACATCCAACTCACACGACATGCACACATGATCTGAAAACAAAACATTCTCCTGCTTATAGTCAACAGGAATCATATTTTTT